>NC_141874.1:471165863-472415863 GCF_056163025.1 Triticum urartu
ACTGTGGAGCCCAAGACGGCGTCACCACCAGAGCCTTTGGCAGGCGAAGACCACCTTTATTCAAGATAACTTGTACTAGTTGTCTCCCTTCGAATTTAGCCATTGTGGGATGCCTTCCCGTTCAATATTTGGGAAGAGGACCAGGGCCTCTATAAATAGGACTAGCCACCACCATAGTGGAGGGAGATCATCCGATCGAGACCAGAATCCAGGATCCAGATCATCCTCAACCACACAAGCTCACCAAGCACAAGGGCACCTCTCCTCAGGTGGCTGTTCTTCCCTTGTAACTGTTCATCCTCAACCCGAGAGGCAATCCACCACACCACACTGGAGTAGGGTATTACACCACATCGGTGGCCCGAACCAGTATAAATTCTTGTGTCTTTTGTTGTTTGGGTTCGTCGAGCTAGGCCGTGAGATCATGATGTGTGTGAGCTAGAGGGGAAGAGATCTTCGTACGCACCCCAGTGTTTGAACCTCAAGGGTTTTGCCGAAACCCGAAATCCGACATTTGGCACGCCATGTAGGGGTGCGCTGAAACTTTCCCCTTTGTCAACCCGCGCTTCGCCACTCCACCGAGTTCATGGCTGAAGCTCGTCGGGCCTGCACTGAGCGCCGGGCCGCTCTCGCCACCCATGTCACTCAGACAGCCCCTGTCGGCGGGCCTCCCCGCCGTTCTCTGTCACCCGCCGTCAATGCCGTTACCAGCCTGGCGGCAAACGAGCAACAAGCTTCCTCACTGACCCGTACGTGCGGCGAGACGGCCGTACCGCCACCCCGTCGATGACTCCGGCCGGCTCATCGTCTCACGCCCACCGTGCACCCACAGATGTGCTAGCCGCGCTGCTCATGGCACGCGAGCTCCTGCGTTACCACCCGGTCGACGACCTCTACGAGGACTGGTTGGACCGCATCACCCAGCTCGTCAGCGCCGTCGGGGGCTCTCTTGCACCATCCCTCTCGCTGCCTCGCCCGCCCCCGGCTGTAGGAGACGTGGGTCACGGAGCGCCTCCGCCCTGTCTGCATCAATACGGCGCCCTCACGTCGAGACGCACGTCTCATCGAGTGCCTCCACCCCCTCCGCGTCAAGACAGCATCCTGGCTCCAAGATGTGCGGTCCCGCAGCGTGATCCACCGTGCTGTGTACCCGCGAACGAACAAGGGAGCTGTCAAGAGGTTCCCCGGCCACAAGAAAACGCTCCACTGCTCCCAACTCCGCCACGTCAGGATCGCTTGCCACAGCAGGGCCATGCGCCACTTGCCGTGGCGGCGCGAGGACACCAAGATCAAGCTCCGCCTCCACAACGGGCCTCGGTGGCCACAACAGGTAGCCCCGCCTTCACTCCTGAGCTGCATAGCGTCTTCTGGCCGGGCAAGTTCAAGCCAGATCTGCCTCCTCGCTACAACAACACCCAAGACCCTGCGGAGTTCTTGCAGCTCTATGAGCTGAGCATCAAGGCGGCCAATGGCAACGAAGAGTTCATGGCGAATTGGTTCCCCATGGCTCTCATGGACGGAGCCCGCTCATGGCTCCTGATCCTGCCCCCGGGCTCGATCTCCTCCTGGGGTGAGATGCGCGACCGCTTCGTCGCCAACTTCCAGGGCACTCGTGACCGCCCCCCGACCGCGGGTGACCTGTGATGCATCAAGCAACAGCCGGGAGACACCCTGCAGAAGTACATCCAGCGCTTCAATAGCGTGCGCCTCAACATCCCCAAGGTGATGGACGAGGCCATCATCTCAGCGTTTTCCGATGGCGTCCACAACATCAAGATGAAGGAGGAGCTCGCCATCCATGAGGAGCTGTGCACGACTTTGGAGCTGTTCAACATAGCAACCAAGTGTGCAAGATCCCGAGCGTCTCTCCCTTCTCGAGCTCCCTGCTGTGGGTCTAGAGGAGAAGAAGGCCAAGGTCAAGGACGTGAAGCGCAAAGGGGTGGCCGTACTCGCGGCAGAGCCAGACGCAAAGCGCGGCCGAGACCTTCCCTAGTCGTCCACGGGCAGCCGTACGTTCTGCGCCTTCCACAACGTGCGCAGCCACAACACCAACGATTGTCAAGAGCTCAGGGCCATCCGAGATGGATGCTTCGGTCGACACCCCGAGTGCAACGACCGGGGCTACGGCCGAGGAGGTGGACGAGCTGGAGGATGTTGGGACGACCACAGGCCCCGCCAGGAGTGGTGCGACCAACCTCGCGAGGACCGCTGGCAGGATCAGCCTTGTGAGGACGCCTAGAGGGTCCAGCCTCGCGAGGACCGTCCTCAGGGAAATCCTGGTCTCCTTCCGTTGCCGCCACCACCAAGGAGGAACGACGACCACCAATAGGATGAAGGGGCTGGGGGCTTCCAGGAGCCACACGCCATCGCCTGCATCTTGGGTGGCGCTCAGGCCCCAGCTTCCTAGCACATCTTCAAGCAGTTCACTCGCAAGGTGAATGCAGCCCTCCCCAAGCTTGAGGCCACGTGCCCGCTCAGATGGTCCAAGTACACCATAACCTTTAGCTCGGCGGACTAGCTCAAATGCATGGCAACCGCCGACATTCTCCCGATGCTTTGTTCACTCGTCATCAGCATTGTCCAAGTCACCAAGACCCTCATCGACTGCGGCGCAGGGCTCAGTGTCCTATCCGTCGAGACATTCGATAGCCTTCAAGTGCCATAGGATCAGCTCCAGCCCACCAAGTCTTTCTGAGGAGTGACTGACGGATCTACCACCCCGATAGGGCAAGTTCGTCTCCTTGTCACGTTTGGTCAGTGCGACAACTACCACACCGAGTTCGTCGACTTTGACGTCGCCCACATCCGCCTACCGTACAATGCCATCCTCGGGTACCCAGCTTACCCAAATTCATGGCAGTCACCCACCATGGCTACAATGTCCCCAAGATGCCGGGAAGCGGCAGAAACATCACAGTCCCCTGCGAAGAAAGAGACGTGGTTTGCTCCCTCAAGCGCGCCATCCAAGCTGCAGCAATCGGAGACCCTGGCAGCTCGTATGTGCAGTACCCTCCTGAGGCCAGCCACAAGAAGAAGAAGCAGCTACCCCACACTGGGCCTCAGGGGAGCGGTGCCTCCAGCGGTGCCACCTTAGGATCGGCGCCCGTGCCTGGGGCGCCTCCCTCCCTCGCATAGGGAGGCGCGCCCGGCGCTCTGCTCGGGCAAGGCTCGGGGGATCTCTTCTGGAGGGCTCAGACCTAGCTAGCATCACGAGGGAGGCGCTCGGGCACCACGTGGAGGCGTGTTTCGCGACACGTTTCCCTCAGGAGGGCACCGAGTGAGGAGCGCCCGGCGCTCAGGAGTTCATCGTCAAGACCATTCAGGAGCTTCAGGAAGCAAGGGCAGTACACGGCGACCACCGCCCACCTGGTGTAGCTCCCCACCCGACCGAGGGTGGTGAGCTACGCATCTGCATCGACATCCTAGGGCTGAACAGGGCCGCATCTCAGGAGCGCTACTCGCCTTCGCGTGCTGGGCGGTGTGATGGTCCACCTCACAGCTACGTTCGCATGCCGTTTGGCCTGCCGAGCGTGGCAGCCTCCTTCCAGCGCAACATGTGGAGCATCCTGGCAGGTCAGGAGGCCATGCATCACGCAGTCCTGGTGGAGATAGAGACGGTCCTCGAGGAGCCACCTGGACCCTCAGGGCCTCCCGAGGCTCAGGGTCTCGGTGGCTTGTGAGGAGCAACCCCTTCGCCAAGTGTCTTCAGCTACCCCAACACTCCTTCGACAACCAAACTAGGTGACATTTTCCAAGTTTATTTAGCTGGGAGCACCCCCCGGGCTGCATCATTCCCAGGCCGCATGGGTTTGTCCCTGCGGAATGTATCCACTTGCATCTTTAGTTCACCCAGCTGGGGGCGCCCCTCGGGCTGCATCATCCCCAGACCGCTCGGGTCCGACCCAGTGGCATGTATCATTCTTGCATTTACCTAAGCTAGTTCATTTTTCATGCATAATCTATCTACGATTATCACCTTCTCGATAGTCACCCACCATGGGAGCCGCGCGCCGATCATCTTTCTTTAGGATCCTTCACATAAGAAGGCTAGGCACGGCGTCTGTGCTCTGGCCCGTCCCTGCAGCGTCGATAAATCCAACGACTGAGCTCTGTCTGGCGGGCCGGCCCCGTTCACGTCACCTCCTAGGGTTGTTGGTGCTTGGCCTTCTCGTGCGATAACCTCAGGAAATTCATTCGGCGCATGTTTCCTAACCATCTTGCAGGAACTCCACAGCCATGAAGAACCAAGACCAGGCACAACCCGCCTTGAGGTAGGGCCTCGTGAGTCCCGCGCTGGCTCACGAGTGCCCTGACACACCTCGTCTAGCCCTACCGTGCAAGCCACATGTCAGGGCGGGGCTATTGAGGGATTCCTGGATTAGGGGGTCCTCGGACAGCCGGACTATTTACATTGGCCGGACTGTTGGACTATGAAGATACAAGATTGAAGACTTCGTCCCGTGTCCAGGTGGGACTCTCCTTTGCGTGGACAGCAAGCTTGGCAATTCGGACATGTAGACCTCCTCCCTTGTAACCGACTCTGTGTAACCCTAGCCCCCCCCCCCCCCGACGTCTATATAAACCGATGGGTTTAGTCCATAGGACAAGAACAATCATAATCATAGGCTAGCTTCTAGGGTTTAGCCTCTACAATCTCGTGGTAGATCAGCTCTCGTAATACTCATATCATCAAGATCAATCAAGAAGGAAGTAGGGTATTACCTCCATCGAGAGGGCCTGAACCTGGGTAAACATTGTGTCCCCCGCCTCCTGTTACCATCAGCCTTAGACACACAGTTCGGGACCCCCTACCCGAGATCTGCTGGTTTTGACACCGACATTGGTGCTTTCATTGAGAGTTCCACTATGCCGTCACGATAAAGGCTTGATGGCTCCTTCGATCATCGGCAACGATGCGACCCAGGGTGAGGTTTTTCTCCCCGGACAGATCTTCGTATTCGGCGGCTTCGTACTGCGGGCCAACTCGCTTGGCCATATGGAGCAGATCGAGAGCTACGCCCCTAGCCATCAGGTCAGGTTTGGACGCTTGAACTATACTGCCGATATCCACGGAGACTTGATCTTTGGCGGATTCAAGCCCAGGTTAGGTGCGTCGCACAGTCACGACGAGCATGACTTAGCTCTGCTGTCGGACGGTGTTCGGGAGATCACAGCTGTGGCTATTTGGCCCTCAATCCAGAGCAGATCGTGCCGTCCCAGGACGGGTGGTTGGACCACGCCACGGAAGCCGCACACTCAGCGGCGATAGAGCCGAATACTGACTTCACCTCCAATAAGACATGTGTTACCAGACCCTTGGATTCTTCCCCGGCCACGGGCTCCGAACCACCTGCGTCCGTGCCTATCCAATCTGATTGGGCACCGATCATGGAGTTTACCTCTGCAGATATTTTTCAGCACTCGCCCTTGGGCGATGTGCTAGATTCATTGAGGTCTCTCTCCTTATCAGGAGACCCTCGGCCGCACTATGTCCGGCTCGAGTGGGAAGCGGACGACGAAGGAATTCATTCCCCACCCACCACCCACTTAATAGCCAGTGTCAACGACTTAACCGACATGCTTGATTTCGACTCTGAAGACATCGACGGTATGGACGACGATGCAGGAGAGAAAGAGGAACCACCGCCCACACGGCGCTGGACAGCCACGATATATACATGGTGGATACACCCACAGAAAACAACGACGAGGAACGATGTCGGATTTCGGGTACCGGCAGACCCTTGAGGTTCGAACACTAGGGTGCGCGCGGAGATTTCGCCTTCTACCTACCTGCACCCCTCCGCCTCGCTAAGATGTAAGCTATGGAAAGAACAGCACAAGAGACACAGGGTTTATACTGGTTCGGGCCACCGTTGTGGTGTAATACCCTACTCCATTGTGTGGTGTGGTGGATTGCCTCTTGGGCTGATGATGATGAGCAATACAAGGAAGAACAGCCTCGCGAGGGTCTATTCTTGGCTTGGGGGATGAACTGCTAGGAGGAGTTCAGTCGCCCTTCTCTCACTCTCCCATCTCGATTCTCCCTCCGATTTCAATCCGATCTCCGATCTCCGATCTCTTTTCTCCTATGGGTGGCTAGTCCTATTTATAGGCAAAGGCCCTGGGCCTCTTCCCAAATATTGAGCGGGAAGGGCGCCAACAATTGGCCATTTTGAAGGGGAACATCTGGTACACTTATCCTGACTAAAGTTGGTCCTCGCCTACCAAAGGCTCTGGTGGTGACGCTGGCTCGGGCTCCACAATGACTTCCTTCCTGCCATTGGGCCGCTCTTGGTCTCGTTGCATCGAAACGGGTGCCTTTGCTTGATGCTCTCGCCTGCGCTTGCTCCCTTTGCACCAAAGAGGAAAGGAGGACACTGCGCGGGCTGGCGCCCACCTGGCACCCTTGGTCGTCATGGCTTGCGTCACAGGCACCTCGTGAGGTACCCCGCCTTGATCTCTCCGCCTCCTTGCGAGCCAGCCTGATGAGGCCGTGCCTAAGGAAGCTCCGTGTCGCCCGCCCCGCGAGGCTTGGCCCCTCGCGAGGGTCTTGGGTCTGTGTTGATGAAGATGGGCCGTGCTGGGCCCCTCCTCGAGCCACGCCGCAGGCCGCAGGCAGGAAAGTCTGGGGAAACCCGTTCCCTGAACGCTGACAGTAGGCCCCGGGCCCAAGGCGCGCCCGGACTTGGCCGTGCAGGGAGGCGAAAGGGCAAGAGCGAAGCACCGTGGGCCCTAACAGTCTGCGGCCTTGGGCGCCATGTGGCGGTCGATTGGACGTGGGTGCCTCCACTTCCCACGGTGCCTCGGCAACTTCACGGACTGGACAAGTCCCTGCATGCAAAGCAGGTCATGATTACCTGCGATCGTGAAGGTCGGCGGTTGGCCTTTGCCGGCCGTAAGTACGGAACGGCGCGCGCCCTTCCAGTCCATCCTTTCTTGCTTCTCCTTCTTCCCGGTCCTTGCTCCGTCTTGCTACGATGGCTCCGATCCACCGGTTCTCGGCGGCAGAGAAGGGAAAGGCTCCCCGAGAGAAACCAGACCCGCTCCCGCCGAAGAAACGGCTCGCCCTCTGCAGCCGGGACGAGGGGGTCCATCAGGTGGTGTCAAGGCCCTGGTGCAAGCGGCCACCGCCGGGGTTCCCGCTTCCCTTGTACGCCCACATCGAGGGCTCTGAAGGAGTCGATGCCGATCGCCACGGGCGGCGCCGCCGTCGGCGCCGATAGGTCACGAAGGTGTGGGTCGTCCCCCCTGGGGTCCACACCGAGGGCTCCTCCCGAGAGTTCGTGCTCCATGCCGCCATGCCTCCTCAGTCTTGGATTCGCCTTCCTCCCTTCTTCGCCTCCATCATCCCGCAGGGAGAACTCCTGAAGCTTTGGCTGCAGCACACTGGCTGCAGCACCCTCGCGATTGAGGCAGAGGTCATGGTCGTTGCCCCGGGCGAGGTCTTCATGACTCGAGGCTGGAGCGAAATCGCCCGGGTTTGCAGGACAAGAGGCGCCCTCGCGATCCACTTGGAGTACGACGGTGCTTCGGTGATGTTCTTCAAGGTCTTCGATGCTAACGGGCGCCGGCTGGAGTGCTACCCCGGGAGAGGTGGTCAGGACCGTGCTACGGCGAGGACTGGGCCCGCCAACCGCTCCCTTGGCGGCTCCTCAAGCGGCGGAGGCGTCGGAGGTTCCAGCGACTCCGGCGAGCTCTTCGCGACTCCGGAGACGAGCGACGACAGCTACGAGCCCCCGAGCCGGCGCCGCTCCTGGAGCAGGGCGGGCTCGTCAGGCCGTCGCCGACTCTGATCTGGATGGGGTTGGCGCCGGTGCTTGACGGCCCACTGTTGATGATGGCGTCTTTTGTAGGGGCGCATGTAGTTAGCATCCTTTTAGGATATGTTCCCTGCGAGGAATCAAAGACACGTCCCATGGGGGCTTGTAAGGTGCCTGTGATCCTGTTTTGTTAATATAACCCTTGTCGTAGAATTGTGCGAGTTGCTCATTTTGTCTTAGCTCAGTTCTCCCTTTCGAACCTCACGAGGGCTTGGTGCTCTGCACCGACAGGTCCCAGTCCCAAGGCGGCTTCAGCCGTCGCTGGTATGCTAGGTCGCGATGCCGTGGTCAAGGCCAGGAGGTGAGCGACCCGGGGTCCGGTAAGAGCCCCTGAGTCGCGATGCTCAGGAGGTCCCCTTTGGCGCTCAAGCAGCCGTCGTTCGGTGAGAAAGGAGAGCGGCGTCACTAACACAGGATTGCATTAGGTGCGGGTATGGTGCCACGGTAGCTGGTGCTTCCGGGTGGTGACTTATCTCGAGAATCAGGAGCCGCTCTCTGGTGTGTCGCCGGGTCCGTGCATCGGCAGGCGTGAGGTTGCTCGGTGAGGTCCTCGCGTGTCCCTCCCCTCTCGCCTTTGCTCCCCTTTCTGCTCTACGTCCTCGGGTCCCGGCCCTCGAGCGAGTCTCAGCCGTCGCTGGTATGCCAGGTCACGATGCCGTGGACAAGGCCAGAGGGTGAGGGCTGGAGAGCCAGTAGGAGCCCTGAATCGCGATGCTCAGGCAGCCCCCCTTTAACGTGCAAGCGGTTCGCGCGGATGAGAGTGAAGGAGACACCGCAAGGGCCTCGCCTGACGCAGCTCCTTTAGGAGATCCTGTAGACCCATCATAGAAAGAACGAGGGGTTGCCATGACAATTGACAGTCAGCCGTTGGTTGCTTCTGAGGGGCGATGAGGCACTGAAGGCTTGACGACGTGGTGCCATGCGGGGCTGCCGCGGCCAGAGCTCAGCCATTCAGGTTTGTCGACGTTGCAGGGACGGACCCATGCGCAAGCGTCGTGTCGTTTGAGAGCAGCTCCGTCAGTTGGCGTCAGTTGAGCGGGCAACTAGGTCAAACACATTAGCCGCGAAGGAGTGGATTCATTCAAATAGATGGTGGGAAAGGCGGACATCACTGGGTCAGGCCCGAGCGACTTGGGGATGATGCAGCCCGAGGGGCGCCCCCAACAAGGTAAGCTAACAACATAAAATAAAAGGGATACATGCCGCAGGGACGGACCCACGCGGCCTGGGAATAATGCAGCCCTGAGGGGCGCTCCCAGCTGGAAATGAAACTTTAAAGATGTCACCTGATGATGTTGAGGATGAAGGAGTGTTGACGTAGCAGACTCGGTGGGATGCGGAAGCCGATCCTCACGAGCCCCCAGGCCCAGGGGCCTCGGGAGGCTTCGGAGGCGCTGGTGGCTCCTCGCGAACCATCTCCATCTCCGCCAGGGCTGCGGAACGCCTGGCCTCTTGAGCCTCCATGATGCCCCTCATGAGGCGCTGGTACGTGGCAGTCGCGTTTGGCAAGCCGTAAGGCATGCGAACATAGCTGTGGGGTGGACCTTCGCAGCGCCCCACTCGCGAGGGCCAGAGGCGCTCCAGAGAGGCGACTCGATTGAGCCCTAGTATGTCGATGCAGACGCGCAGCCCACCATCCTCGTCTGGATGGGGAGCCACAGCTGGTAGGCGGCGGCCGCCTCTCATGACTCTTGACTCCTGTAGCTCCTGAATGGCCTTGCTGACGAACTCCTGAGGGTCTGGCCCTCCTTGCCTTACTCCTTCTTGAGGGAAACATGCTTCGAAACACGCCTCCATATGGTGCCCAAGCGCCTCCCTCGTGACCTTAGCTAGGTCGGTGGCCCTCCAGGGGAGAGCCCCCGAGCCCTGCCTGAGGAGGGCGCTGGGCGAGCTTTCCTATGCGATGGAAGGAGGTTCCCCCTGGGCAGGCACGGGCCCTGAGGGGCCGGGCCGGACGATGTCTTCTTCTTCTTGGGGGCGGTCTCGGGAAGCCTCCTACTTCCGCGATCCGGGTCTTCCAGCGATGCGGCCTGAAAGGCTCGTTCCAGGGAACACACCGCGTCCTTCTCTTCACAAGGCACCGTGATGACTCCGCCACTTCCTGGCATCTTGAGGACATTGTAGCCGTGGTGAGTTACGGCCATGAACTTGGCCAGCGCTGGGTACCCAAGGATGGCGTTGTACGGCAGGCAAATGTGAGCGACGTCGAAGTCAATGAGCTCGGTGCGGTAGTTGTCACGTGCCCCGAAGGTGACAGGGAGGCGGACCTGCCTAATCGGGACGGTGGAGCCGTTGGTGACTCCGGAGAAAGGCTTGGTTTGCTGAAGCTGGTTGTAGGGCACTTGGAGATTGTTGAATGTTTCCACGGACAGGACTTTGAGCCCTGCCCCGCCATCGATGAGGGTCCTGGTGACCACCACGTTGCTGATGATTGGGGAACAAAGCATCGGGAGGACTCCGGCTGTGGCTGCACACTTGAGCTGATCTGCTGAGCTGAACGTGATGGCGCACGCCGACCACCTGAGAGGGCACGTGGCTTCGAGCTTGGGGAGGACTACATTCACTTCGCAGGCGAACTGCTTGAAGATGTGTTGAGAGGCTGGGGCTTGAGCCCCGCCCAGGATGCAGGCGATCACGCGCGGCTCCTAGAAGCCCCCAGCCCCCTCGTCCTGATGGCGGTCCTCGTTTCTCCTTGGCTGCGGCGGTAGTGGAGGGAGCCTGCGTTGCCTGGCGGGCGAACCTCGCGAGTCTGATCCCTCCAGTCTCCCTCGCGAGGCGGGTCTTGCCAGCGATCCTCGCGAGGTCGATCGCGCCACCCTTAGCGCGGGCGGCGGTCTTCTCAGCGTCCTGCGTTCCTTCCTCCTCCTTGACCGTAGCCCTAGTAACCGCGGTCGAGGCGACGGCCGATCCTTCCTTCTCGCATGGCTCGGAGCTCTTGACATTCGTTGGTGTTGTGGGTGTGGAGGTCGTGGTACACACAGTACCGACTGCCCTTGGAAAATTCGGGCTGATCTCTGCCCCGCTTGGTGTCTGGTTCTGCCGCGAGCACGGTAGCCCCCTTGCACTTCACATCCTTGACCTTGGGCTTCTTCTCTTCTGGGTCCGCGGCAGGTAGCTCGAGGAGGGAGAGGCGCCCTTCTTCAGCCCTGGCGCACTTGGTTGCCAAGTTGAACAACTCCAAGGAAGTGCACATGTCTTCATGCATCGCCAGCTCCTCCTTCATCTTGACGTCGCGCACGCTATCGGAGAAGGCTGAGATGATGGCCTCCTCGGTCACCTTGGGAATCTTGAGGCGTGCGTTGTTGAAGCGCTGGATGTACTTCTGCAGGGTCTCTCTGGGTTGTTGCTTGATGCGGCGCATGTCACTCACAGCGGGTGGCCGGTCGCGAGTACCTTGGAAGTTGGCGATGAAGCGGGTGCGCATCTCGTCCCAGGAGGAGATCGTGCCTGGAGCCAGGTTCAGGATCCAGGTGCGGGCCCCGTCCTTGAGAGCCATGGGAAACCAGTTCACCATGACCTTCTCCTCTCCGTTGGCAGCTTCGATGCCCAGCTCATAGAGCTAGAGGAACTCTGCAGGGTTGGCCGTGCCGTCGTAACGAGGAGGCAGGTCTGGCTTGAACTTGCCGGGCCACGCGACGCTGCGTAGCTCGGTGGTGAAGGCACGGCAGCCTGCTGTGGCCACGTGAGGCCTTGGGTGACGAAGAGCTTGGTCTTGCATGTCCCCACGCGCTGCATCTGGGAGCAACGCGGGGTCTTGACGTGCAGGAGCAGGAACATAGTCGCGACGTGCTGGAGCAGGGAGCGCCCGGGAAGCTTCTTGCGGGCGAGGGACTTCTTGGCAGCTCTGCTCTTGCCGCGCTGGCACCTGACGGAGCGGGTTCTGCCCAGGGGCCACGCGCCTTGGAGCCATGGCGCCTTCTTGAGAGGAGGCGGCTGGGGCGCCGCCGGAGCTTCGTCGCCCACGCGGGGCGGGGTGCAGTGCAGCGGAACAGACGGCGCAGGAGAGCCCCCTGCGGCGCGGATGAGCTCGGCGACGCGGTCGAGCCGTTCTTCGTAGACATCGTCGACGGGATGGTACCGCAGGAGCTCGTTTGCCGCGATGAGCGTAGCTCGAGCCTCCATGGGTGCGCAGAGCGCGCGGGATGAAGAACCAGCTGGGATAAGCGAGGGAGTAGCAGTGCGGCCGTCTTGCCGCACGGACGGATGCTGAGACGACGCTTGCTTCTCGTCCCCCACCGGGCCGGTGGCGGCGTTGACGGCAGGTGACGGGGAATAGCGAGGACGCCCGCCGACAGGAGCCGTCTGGGCGACGCGGGAAGTGAGAGCGGCCCGGCGCTCGGCGCGGGCCCGACGAGCGTCAGACATGGACGCGATGGTCGGAGGAGAACGGGGTGGTGGAAGACGAATTCCGGCGCACCCCTACCTGGCGCGCCAAATGTCGGATTTCGGGTTCCGGCAGACCCTTGAGGTTCGAACACTGGGGTGCGCGCGGAGATTTCGCCTTCTACCTACCTGCACCCCTCCGCCTCGCTAAGATCTAAGCTACGGAAAGAACAACACAAGAGACACAGGGTTTATACTGGTTCGGGCCACCGTTGTGGTGTAATACCCTACTCCAGTGTGTGGTGTGGTGGATTGCCTGTTGGGCTGATGATGATGAGCAATACAAGGAAGAACAGCCTTGCGAGGGTCTGTTCTTGGCTGGGGGATGAACTGCTAGGAGGATTTCAGTCGCCCTTCTCTCTCTCTCTCCCTTCTCGATTCTCCCTCCGATTTTGATCCGATCTCCGATCTCCGATCTCTTTTCTCCTATGGCTGGCTAGTCCTATTTATAGGCAAAGGTCCTGGGACTCTTCCCAAATATTGAGCGGGAAGGGCGCCAACAATTGGCCATTTTGAAGGGGAACATCTGGTACACTTATCCTGACTAAAGTTGGTCCTCGCCTGCCAAAGGCTCTAGTGGTGATGCTGGCTTGGGCTCCACAATGACTTCCTTCCTGCCGTTGGGCCGGTCTTGGTCTCGTTGCACCGAAATGGTTGCCTTTTCTTGATGCTCTCGCCTGCGCTTGCTCCCTTTGCACCAAAGAGGAAAGGAGGACACTGCGCGGGCTGGCACCCACCTGGCACCCTTGGTCGTCATGGCTTGCGTCACGGGCACCTCATGAGGTACCCCGCCTTGATCTCTCCGCCTCCTCGCGAGCCATCCTGATGAGGCCGTGCCTGAGGAAGCTCCGTGTCGTCCGCCCCGCGAGGCTTGGCCCCTCGCGAGGGTCTTGGTCTGTGTTGATGAAGATGGGCCGTGCTGGGCCCCTCCTCGAGCCACGCCGCAGGCTGCAGGCAGGCAAGTCTAGGGACCCCTGTTCCCATAACACCGACAAACGAGAGGATGCAGCGAAGGATAGTCCCCTCGAGAAGCAACCAAAGCGACGACGTAGGCGCCGCTCCAAATCTCACCTCAGCAAAAACAACGATAACAGCACAAGAAAGAATAATTACCCGGTCGACTCCAATGGAAACGACGACCACATGGACCTAGTGATGGAGCAGGGTGAGACAGCGGACGGTGAACGTAGTACAGAGCCGCTGTCCGATCACGGCAACGCCGAGGGTAAAGCTTGTCAACCTGTCTCCGGAGAGGAGAACAGTCCGGACGATGATGCACACATCATCCCAGAAAGGCATTTGGAACAAGAAAACCTCCATAGAAGGATTATCACCACCGCGAGGAGCCTGAAGAAACAGAAGCAAAGGCTTAAGGCCGCGCAGAATACGCTCAACAGCAGATGGAACAAAGTGCTTGACACTGAAGAAAAGTATGGCGGCAGTCGCCACACAAAGAGCTATCCAAAGCGCAAGCTACTACATAAATTCGATGACAAGGCTTTAGATCCCATTCAGCCGAAAAATAAAACGGCCGATCAGCCGGATCAACCACCCCGTGGACGCGACAGAGCGGCTAACGACGCCACACACAAGTCAGCATACGATTTACATGATGACCCGCACAAAAAAGCTGGTACTACCAGGTCCATCTACGGATCTAGGAAGCGCGGTCCGGCACAGAAGCATGGCCGCCCAAATGACTATACTAACCTAATAACATCTCGGAATCAAAACCAAACACTACAACCATACGAAGAATGCCATGACACATCAAAATACATGGGTGCCGCGCACCCCCTATGCTTCACCGATGAGGTGCTGGACCACGAATTTCTAGAGGGATTCAAACCCGTGAACATAGAGGCATACGATGGAATGACAGACCTTGGGGTCTGGATTGAGGACTTTATCCTTCACATCCACATGGCTTGCGGAGATGATCTCCATGCCATCAAATACCTGCCCCTCAAGTTGAAAGGACCAGCTCGGCACTGGCTGAAAAGCCTCCCTGAAAACTCAATTGGAAGCTGGGTGGAGCTTGAGGATGCTTTTAGGTCCAATTTTCAAGGAACCTATGTTGGACGCAGACGATTTAAGTCACATAATTCAACAGCCTGGAGAGTCAGCCCGAAAGCTTTGGAACAGATTTCTCACGAAGAAGAATCAAATCATCGACTGCATGGATGCTGAAACCTTAGCGGCTTTCAAGCACAGTGTCCAGGACGAATGGCTCGCCAGACACCTCGACTAGGAAAAACCGAGGACAATGATAGCCCTAAAAGCCTTATGACCCGCTTTTGCGCGGGCGAAGACAGTTGGCTACCCCATAGCGGCACCAGCAATCCAGGCACATCCGAAGTCAGGGATGGCAACGGGAAATGGCGATGCAATAAAAGAAAGCGTCGAAACAATGAAGACAAGCCAGACAACACGGCGGTAAACGCCGGATTCAGGGGCTCTCGACCCGGTCAATGGAAAAAGCCATTTAAAGGCAGCGGATATGGACCGTCCAGCCTAAACAAGATTCTAGATAGATTATGTCAGATTCATGGCACCTCTGACAAACCGGCAAACCACACCAACAGAGAATGCTGGGTCTTCAAGCAAGCCGGCAAGCTAAGCGCCGAACACAAGGGGAGGGAGACACCAAGCGAAGACGAGGATGAGCCTCGCCAGCCGAACACTGGGGGACAGAAAAAAATCCCACCAGATGTCAAAATAGTGAACATGATTTACGCAACCCACATACCGAGGAGGAGGCACCAGCGCGCACCCCGAGACATATACGCCATGGAGCCCGTCACCCCCAAGTTCAACCCTTGGTCGGCCTGCCCGATCACTTTTGATCACAGGGATCACCCGACTATTATCCGGCATGGAGGATCGGTTGCCTTGGTGCTAGACCCAATAATTAACGGATATTATCTCACCCGAGTCCTTATGGACGGCGGCAGTAGTCTTAATCTGATATATCGGGACACCATCTGCAAAATGGGGATAGACCCGACAAGAATCAACCAAAGCAATACTACCTTTAAAGGAGTAATACTAGGCCCCGAGGCCCGCTGTACGGGCTCTTTAGTACTAGAGGTTGTATTTGGTTCTTCCGACAACTTTCGAAGCGAAGAATTAACCTTCGACATCGCTCCATTCTGAAGCGTCCATCACGCACTACTCGGGAGAACGGCCTTTGCTCGTTTTAATGTAGTACCGCATTACGCTTATCTTAAGCTTAAGATGCCCGGTCCACGTGGAATCATCATAGTTAGCGGAAACACAGAGTTCCTCACGTAGGGAGGAATATGTGGCGGCTCTAGCAGCCAACCACTGGACAGCCTCTCCAACTAGAAGAAATGATCGGTCGTCAAGACCGCGGACACGGTTAGACCAGTCCGGTGCACCACTAGCTGTAAACAGCTCAGAGAAACCTGAGATTGGGTTGATGGATATACCCGCATAGGTGGTGCTAGGGGCTTCTCGCATGTAAAAAGGGAAACAGTTCGGCCTGACCCTATTTAGATTGCATTTTAATGGTTCATTAAGAATAACCAATTTTTCGCACGAAGACTTTCACCTATGGTTTTCTCTTTTACAGATGATTATCGTGCTACACCCTTCCAGGATACGGCACAACGGAGACACAGGCGCAGACGTGCAACAGGGCCCCGCTCAAAGGCTTCTTTTTAGATTAAGACCCTATGTAAATCTTTTTTACTGTCTCTTGTTGCTTCACTCCCTCCAGATATTCAACACAACCGAAAGGGAAACTGGCATTATTGACATTTTGTCACGTCAGACTAATGCGAGTACCTGGAAATTAAGGGCTCATAATCGAGGGCGTTTCTCACCCCAGTATATGATGCAAAGTCCGAACACCTTAGGGAGTGTTCGGCGTCGCGAGTTTGGCCTTATATGCATCAGCTCTGAATCATGTCTTTGGTCAATAGTTGGGTTTTCCCGGCTCCCGTGCTTTGCTACCTTACATTCCGCTCTATCGGCTAAGGTGGCACCGGGAGAACTACTGCGATTGTGCCCTGGTTCATCTGGATGAGCACCTCAGTAGAGAAACCCGAAAACTGACTGTCATGATAAAGCGTGAGACTGGTCAACCACTTGATGACTCAGCGGAATCTTTGCGATTCCTCCGCATTAACGAAGGACCGGTTTTCCGGTTACGTATGTACGCGCACCGTGTTCGGATGAGCGCAGAAGTACCAGGTGATATATAGTAGCCCAACCATCAAACTCCTATAGCTAAGTGAAAGTGTTAAAGCTATATAGTCTGATTGCCTTTTTCACCGTGCTATCACCTCCTTAATGGACCAAGACGTTGGGTCAAGTGTAAACACGCACTTTTCCGAACACCCCCGCATTATATGCGTAGGGGCTAAAGCCGACGACTGGAAACTTTCAGGTTATATACATACATAAATGGCCAAACAGGAGGCATCATCATATTTTCAGGAAAATGTATAAATACAACCTTTATAATCCAAATAGCATTGTTTTTACAATTGGCATACATGTCACTCGAACATGATACTCCTCGAACACTGAGCCTCTATTACACGAGCGCCTTCCAGGACATCTTCAAAATAGTGCTCTGCCGAGACCTGGCCTACGGCCGGATCCCGTGTCGCAATAGCGGTGGTCTCCATCTCTGCCCAGTATGTCTTAACACGGGCAAGAGCCATCCGCGCACCCTCTATGCACGCCGACCTCTTTACAGCGTCGATATGGGGCACAACACCAAGGAATCGTTGCACTAAACCAAAATAACTATTCGGCCTTGGCCCCTACGACCAAAGATGATCCACGACAGACCTCATGGCAAGTCCGGATAACCTATGGAGCTCGGCCCACTCGGCCATTTGTTCATTCAACAGCAGCGGACGCGCTGGAGCGCTGAACTGCGACCAGAACAACCTCTCCACTTCATGATCTTTCTGATCTTTGAAAAACTCAGTGGCATCAACAGCACTCATTGCCAAGTCTGAATACGCCTCTACAGCACTCCATAATTGATCCAGAGGGGCATATTTCAGATCTCCGAACTTCGACCGCAACAAAAAGGGCTTCCCAGCCATGATATCTCCGGCTTGAAGGAGCTCCTCCTTCGCCGCTCTGATTTCAGAGTGGGTTTCCTTGGCTGCTTCCATGGCTTTCTTCAGGTCATCCGCTTTCGCTTGGCTTTCCTTTTCAAGAAGCTCATATCAGCCGATGACATCTTTCAGCTCAACAACCATCTTGGCTATTTTATCTTCGCTCGAGCGACGAGCAGCCTGTTCTGCTCTTAAGTCTTCGACCGCCTTT
The DNA here is from genome assembly GCF_056163025.1 of Triticum urartu. Lineage (NCBI taxonomy): Eukaryota > Viridiplantae > Streptophyta > Magnoliopsida > Poales > Poaceae > Triticum > Triticum urartu. The sequence goes on from NC_141874.1 coordinate 471,183,383, forward strand.
AGGGCGGCAGCATCACTTCTCCTTGCTGTCTCCTTGGTTCGGGCAAGTTCCGCCCAAAGGGTCTCTGATACGTCTCCAACGTATCTATAATTTTTGATAGTTCCATGCTATATTATATTTTGTTTTGGATATTATTGGGCTTTATTATACACTTCTATATTATTTTTGGGACTAACCTATTAACCGGAGGCCCAGCCCAGAATTGCTGTTTTTTTGCCTATTTTAGCGTTTCGTAGAAAAAGAATATCAAACGGAGTCCAAACGGAATAAAACCTTCGGGAACATGATTTTCGTAACGAACATGATCCGGGAGACTTGGTGTAACACCCTCGATGCGACTATAGCTCCCACGTGTCGAGGCACGACTTAGAGACATAATCGCATTGAAGGCATATGTCGCAAGTTAGGAAATCTTCACAAACATCCCATGTAATATAATAATAAAAGGGGAGATAACATAGTTGGCTTACACTTGCCATGTCAATCAAGTACATAAATAACATTACATCATCCAAACACTCATGGCCCGACTACGGCGCCAAAATAAAAGAGAACCCAACATGCGACACGGTCCCAATCACCCCCAACTGGGCACCACTACTGATCATCGGGAAAGGAAACATAGTATCGTTGAGAGTCTTCGTCGAACTCCCACTTGAGCTCACACGCGTCTCCTGGAGCGGAATCATCAGGCCCTGCATCTGGTGTAATAGTAATTTGTGAGCCACAGGGACTCAGCAATCTCGCACCCTCGCGATCAAGACTATTTAAGCTTATAGGTAAGGCAAGGTAAAATATGAGTGGAGCTGCAGCAAGCGACTAGCAAGTATGGTGGCTAACTTATTCGCAAAGGAGAGCGAGAAGAGGAGGCAAAGCACGAGCGAGAAACTAGAGAACAACCTGCGCAAACATTACTCCAACACCGTGTCCACTTCTCGGACTCCGTCGAGAAGAGGCCATCACGGTACACACTCGGTTGATTCATTTTAATTAATTTAAGGTTCAAGTTATCTACAACCGGACATTAACAAATTCCCATCTGCCCATAACCGCGGGCACGGCTTTCGAAAGTTCAATCCCTGCAGGGGAGTCCCAACTTAGCCCATGACAAGCTCTCATGGTCAACGAAGGAATAGACCTCCTCCCAAGACGTTCCAATCAGACTCGGTATCTCGGTAACTCAAGACACTTCGACAGGTTAAAACAAGACCAGCAACACCGCCCGAATGTGCCAACAAATCCCGATAGGAGCTGCACATATCTCTTTCTCAGGGCACACTCAGATAAGCAATCCGTACAACTAAAACCAGCCCTCGAGTTTCCCCGAGGTGGCGCTGCAAGGGGCTCTAGTTTGGACCAACACTCAGAGGAGCACTGGCCCGGGGGGGTTAAAATAAGATGACCCTTGAGTCTGCAGAACCCAAGGGAAAGAAAAAGGCTAGGTGGCAAATGGTAAAACCAAGGTTGGGCATTGCTGGAAAAGCTTTAATCAAGGCGAACTATCAAGGGGTTCCCATTATAACCCAACCGCGTAAGGAACGCAAAAATCCGGGAACATAACACCGATATGACAGAAACTAGGGCGGCAAGAGTGGAACAAAACACTAGGCGAGAGGCCGAGCCTTCCAGCCTTTACCAAGTATATAGATGCATTAAGATAACATGGCAATATAATGATATCCCAACAAGTAAATAAATGTTCCAACAAGGAACAGCCTCCAATCTTCACCTGCAACTAGCAACGCTATAAGAGGGGCTGAGCAAAGCGGTAACATAGCCAATCAACGGTTTGCTAGGACAATGGTGGGTTAGAGGTTTGACATGGCAATTTAGGAGGCTTGCAAGCAAGTGGTAGGCATCATAGCAATGGCATAGCAAAAGAGCGAGCAAACTAGCATAGCAAAGATAGTAGTGATTTCGAGGGTATGATCATCTTGCCTGCACAGTTGTCAGAGTTGACTGGATCCTCAAAAGCAAACTCAACGGGATCCTCGTTGGCGAACTCGGCTCCCGGCTCTACCCAAACAAGACAAACAAGCAACAAGGATACAATCAACCACGTGCAAACTCAATCAACACGATGCAAGGATGATATGCTATGCGGGATGCGATGCGGGATGCCAAATGCAAGATATGACAGGAAAAGTATGAACCTGACCTCAACTTTGAAAACCAAGTGTGCCACTGGAAAGATGAGATGAAATCGTTTGAAAACAATATAAAGAACGCCGGAATCGGAGTTACGGTTTGGAAATGGCAAGCGATTCAAATATGACACCGGTCTGCGATTTACAGCAAGTAGGCATCTAAATGCAATGAGATGAACATGCTACAGTATCCAAACATGACATCAAGATACATGGAAGGGAAGCATTCAAGATGCTTAACAAAAGTCTAGCACTGAGCTACGGCCAATTCATCCATTAGGAGGTTCAAACAAGCATGGCAAAAACGCAAATGGTAAAACAGATCTCAGACTTAGTGAAATTAACACTTGTCTGGAATTTCAGATCAGGTAGCCCTCTTCGGAGCAGCAAAACTACATGCTACAGGACCTGAACATGGCAAAGTAAAGCATGACATGGAGCTACTCAAAGATCTTAACAAAAGTCCCTTAGTGACCTTGAGCCAAAAGGGATCACAAAATATATACTAACAAGCACACGAACATAGCAAAAACATAATCAGTTTTCAGACTTAGTGAAAACTGGGACAAGCTGAAACATAACTCACGAAGGCATGTTTAGGAGCTCGATGCACTCACCACGGTGCAAGTAATGGCAAGACAAGCATACATCCATTAAGAAGGCACAAAAAGAAAGCTAGACATGGCAAGAACAATGGCATAGCATGCACGGATCAACTACAATAACATCGGCAACATCGCAAACAAGTTGACGATCTGCCCAGATTCGCAACGAAGCAAAAGTAGAGCTTGATTGACTCAAGCTAGGGTGCTCCATAATTGCAAACAAAGACATGGATGGATAGAGCACTACAATATTAACAAAACTCCCTTACTGATCATCCTCAAAAGGAATTAGCAAGTGCACCTCTTTGCAAGCTTGCACAAGTCACCACACACATCCTAAAAATACATGGGTTGCACCTCTGGAGAGATGAAAAAACCCTTAACAAAACACATGTAGAACTCACGGGCATATCATGCACACAATAATCATGGCAAAAATGACAAGAGTGCTAAACGGAGTAGCAGATCTGGCAATTAACTCAAGTAGCCCTCTTCTAACAGCATTTTGGGCATCAACATGAACTCTAATGAAAATGATGCAATGGAATGAAATGATGTACTCTCTGAGATGAATAGTTTGATATGCTATATGCATGAATCGGAGCTATGGATGCAAAGTTACGGGGGCTCGAACAGGAGCATATGGACTGAAAACTTTAGGGACTTGGAGAAAAAAACTTCCCCAGATCTAGGGTTTGACCGACACGCGAATCGAGGCGGCGGCGCGCACTGTAGCTCCGGCGAGCTCGTTGGTGGCCGGGCCAGCGAGGAGAAGAGCCGGGGAGGCCAGGGAGCGGCGGATCCGGGCGACGGAGAGGCCGGCGCGGCCGGTGGCGGCGACGGGCGAAGGCGGCGGCGTGCGGTGGCCGGGCCGGCGAGCTCGGGTGGCGGCGAGCCCGTGCCGGCGAGCTCCCCGGCGATAGCGCAGCGGGGCTGGGAGGAGTGCGGCGGCCGGATCGGGAGGAGAGGGCGGCGGCGGCTGTCGGTGGTGAGCGGCGGCGCGCTGGGCCGGGAGGGCCCAGCCTGGGCCCGGCGGGCCGGGGATGTGGGCGCGGCGCCTCCGCGACCCCGGTGGCGACACGTGGCGGTGGACACGGCGGGCGGACACGTCCGTCGGTGGCGCCTTTGTCCGGTGGCGGCGGGTGGAAATGGATCTGAGGTTAGGGATGGAGGGGATCCGGGATTTTTAGAAGGGGGAGGTATAGATAGGCATAGGGGGAACTAGGAGAGTCCAAATGAGGTGCGGTTTTCGGCCACGCGATCGTGATCGAACGCTCTAGATGGTGGAGCAGAGTTTGGTGGGTTTTGGGCCAAATTGGAGGGGTGTTGGGCTGCAACACACACGAGGCCTTTTCGGTCCCTCGGTTAACCGTTGGAGTATCAAACGAAGTCGAAATGGTACGAAACTTGACAGGCGGTCTACCGGTATTAAACCAAGGCCGCTTGGCATGTCTTGGTCCAATCTGGAAATGTTTAATCCCCACACACGAAAGAAAGCTAGAAATGACCACCGGAGGAGAACAAAGCGCCGGAATGCAAAACGGACAACGGGGAAAACGCTCGAATGCATGAGACGAACACGTATGCAAATGCAATGCACATGATGACATGATATGAGATGCATGACAACGACAACAACACACGGAGACAAAACCCGAACCCGAGAAAATAAAAATAACTTAACGCCAGAAACGGCAAGAGTTGGAGTACAAATAGGGAAAGTTACATCCGGGGTGTTACAACACTCCACCACTACGAAAGGATCTTGTCCCGAGATCTAGGACTGAAAGAACGCCGGGTACTCAGAACGGAGGTGATCCTCGCGTTCCCAGGTAGCTTCACGATCGGAATGGTGTGACCACTTGACTTTGAGACATTTGATTGACTTGTTGCGAGTCTTGCGTTCAGTCTCTTCAAGAATAGCAACTGGGTGCTCACGATAGGAGAGATCTTCTTGGAGCTCAATGTCCTCGAAGTTAACGGTGCAGTCAGGAGTCTTGAAGCACTTTCGAAGCTGAGAGACATGGAACACGTCATGAACATTTGCAAAGTTTGAAGGAAGCTCGAGTTGATAGGCGAGGTCGCCTCTCTTGCTGACAATCTTGAAAGGTCCCACGTATCTGGGGGCAAGCTTCCCTTTCATACCGAAGCGACGAGTACCTTTCATAGGAGAGACACGGAGGTAAACATGATCTCCGATCTCAAAAGCCAAATCACGGTGCTTACTATCATAGTAGCTCTTCTGGCGGGATTGGGCCGCTTTGAGGTTATCACGAATGACTTTGCACATTTCTTCTGCCTCTGTGATTAAGTCATTACCCAAAAGCTGACGTTCACCGGTTTCAGACCAGTTGAGAGGGGTACGGCACTTCCTGCCATACAGAATTTCAAAAGGGGCCTTGCCCGAACTTGCTTGAAAACTGTTGTTGTAGGAGAATTCAGCATAAGAAGACAATCCTCCCACTTCATGCCGAAGGAGATCACACAAGCCCTGAGTATATCTTCAAGAATCTAGTTGACACGCTCGACTTGACCGCTAGTTTGAGGATGGAAAGCTGTGCTGAAAAGGATGTTGGTGCCCATGGCCTTCTGAAAGGAATCCCAAAACTTCGAGGTAAAGATGCTGCCACGGTCTGAAGAGATCACTTGTGGAATACCGTGTAGAGAGACAATACGAGAGGTATAGAGTTCCGCCAATTGAGCTGCAGTGATCGACTCTTTGATAGGCAGAAAATGAGCCACTTTGATGAGTTTGTCGATGACAACGAATATAGCATCATTGCCACGCTTGGACTTTGGAAACCCAGTCACGAAGTCCATTTCAATGTGGTCAAACTTCCATTCTGGAATGGCAAGAGGTTGGAGGAGACCTGCTGGCCTTTGGTGTTCTGCCTTCACTCTTCTGCAGACATCACATTCATTCACGAATTGAGCGATCTCGCGCTTCATTCGAGTCCACCAATAAGCTTGCTTGAGGTCCTGATACATCTTCGTGCTCCCAGGGTGGATGGAGAGGAGAGAATTGTGAGCCTCGTTCATGATCACTTTACGAAGGTCACCTTTGGGTACAACAATACGATCCTCGAAGAAGAGAGTGTCCTTGTCATCAAGGCGGTAGCACTTGTACTTGGACTGACTCTTGGCAATCCCAATCTTCACCTTTTTCACCATAGCATCAAGAAGCTGAGCTTGGCGAATCTGGTCTTCTAAGGCAGGAGAGACTAGAAGGTTGGCGAGGAATCCTTGAGGAACAACTTGCAGATTAAGTTTGCGGAAAGCTTCACAAAGCTCGGGTTGATAAGGCTTGAGAATCAGACTGTTGTAGTAAGCCTTCCTGCTCAAAGCGTCAGCAATCACATTGGCCTTGCCTGGAGTATACTCTATACTCGGATTATACTCTTGAATCATTTCGACCCAACGAGTTTGCCTGAGGTTGAGATTAGGCTGAGTGAAGATATACTTGAGACTCTTGTGATCAGAGAAAATGTCCACTTTTCTTCCCAATAGAAGATGTCTACAAGTCAAAAGAGCATGCACAACTGCCGCCAACTCGAGATCGTGAGTGGGGTAGTTCTTCTCATTAGGCTTCAACTGGTGAGATGTATAAGCAACAACTGTCTTCTCTTGCATCAATACTGCGCCAAGACCTTGGAGAGAGGCATCACAAAAGACCTCGTACGGTTTGGATTCATCAGGCTGAGTCAGAACTGGAGCAGTGATCAATTTCTCTTTCAAAGTGTTGAAAGCAATATCACACTCCAGAGACAGAACGTACTTGACGTGCTTCTGAAGAAGATTAGAGAGAGGCTTCGCGATCTTAGAAAAGTTTTCAACGAATCTTCGGCAATAGCTTGCGAGACCGTGAAAACTGCGGAGTTGCTTCAAGTTCTGAGGAGGTTCCCAATTCACAATTGCAGACACCTTCTCAGGATTCACGGCAATGCCCTTGGCAGAGATGATATGACCAAGATAAAGAACCTCATCGAGCCAGAATTCACACTTGGAGAACTTGGCGTAGAACTGATGTTCCCTGAGCTTATCAAGAACCAAACGCAAGTGCTTGGCATGATCTTCCTTGTTCTTGGAGAAAACCAGAATGTCGTCGAGATAGACCAAAAGGAAGTCATTGGTGTAGGCGTTGAAGATGAAGTTCATCATGCGAGAGAACGTCGGAGGAGCGTTGGCGAGGCCAAAAGACATGACAGTGTATTCATATGAACCAAAGCTTGTTCTGAATGCTGTCTTGGAAATATCTTCTTCACGAATGCGAATCTGGTGATAACCCATACGGAGATCAAGCTTGGAGAATACTTGGGCACCTTTGAGTTGTTCGAACAACTCATTGATGTTGGGAAGTGGGTATTTGTTCTTGATGGTCTTCTTGTTCACTGGACGGTAATCAACACAAAGTCGGTCCGTTCCATCCTTCTTCTTCACAAAAAGAACACCACAACCCCACAGAGAAGAGCTAGGCCGGATGAGACCCATTTTCTCTTGAACATCGAGTTGCTTCTTCAGCTCCTTCAACTCTTCAGGTCCGAGCTTGTAACGACGCTTGCACACAGGTTCCGTGCCAGGCTCAAGATCAATAACGAATTCAACTGGCCGGTGCGGAGGCATTCCTGGAAGCTCTTCTGGAAAGACGTCTTGGTATTCTCAAACGACTGGAATTTGAGAGATGACATCCAATTCACCCTTCTCATTGAGAGAAAACAGACGGATAGTATCATCACGAGCGGCAAAGACAATTACATCCTTAGACGAATGAGTCAATTGAATATGCCTGGCTACACAATCAACCTGAGCCTTGTGCTTAGAAAGCCAATCCATTCCGAGAATAAGATCAATATCCGAGTCACCAAGAACATTTGGAGAGGACAAGAACTTATAGTTACCCAAAGTGATAGTAACATCCGGAACGCATACTCGAGATGTCATTTGACGGGCCGGAGAGACGATAGCCAACGGCTTCGGCAATACTTGAGTAACAAAATCATGCTTAGATGCAAAAGGTCTCGAGATGAAACAATGCGATGCACCAGTGTCAAAAAGAACTTTTGCGGGAATATCATTAACAGGAAGGTTACCCATGATCACATCTGACGAGTCCTCTTCCTGAGCTGCATTCATCAAATTGACCTTGGCATGCTTGGGGTTATGCTTGACCACAGCTGTACTTGCCGATCTCACAGGAGGAGGAGGAGGAAGACGCCTCTGGTTGAGACACTTGTTTGCATAGTGACCCTTCTGTTGGCACTTGTTGCACGTGACCTCTGAAAGCGGACGGTGATACGGAGCACTCGATCTTGGAGCTTGAGACGAAGTCTTGTTCTGAAAGCCAGGGTTGGGTGGGTGGGAAGAACCACTGCCACCTTTGCTCTTCTGCTGATACGGCTGACGGAACGGAGGAGGAGGAAGCCAAAACTTCTGCTGCTTGGCCACTTGAGTAGAGGAAGAAGGAGTAACATCTCTGACTCGCTTCTTGGAAGCATCACACCTCAACTGAGCAGCCTCTTGCTTCAGTGCCATGTTGTAGAACTCATCGTACCTCAAGGGCTCGAAGAGAACAAGAGCGAGCTGAATATCTTCTCTGAGACCACCCCTGAACTGATATATCATGCTCTTCTCATCAGGGACGTCCTGCTTGGCAAAGCGGGCGAGCTTCTGGAACAACTTGTTGTAGTCATAGACAGACAAAGAGCCTTCCTTCAGATTGCGGAATTCCTCACGCTTGCTTTCAACCACGCTCTGGGGAATATGATGAGCTCGGAAATCTCGACGGAAATCATCCCAAGTGATAACACGTCCACCTCTGGAGTCCTTATACTGCTGGAACCATTCTGCAGCTTGATCTTTGAGTTGGAAGGAAGCGAACTTAACAAAGTCCTCAAGTCTAACATTACTGCACTTGAAATGCTTACACAGATCCACAAGCCAATCGTCAGCATCGGTTGCCTCAACACAATTGCTGAAAGTCTTTGGCCCGTTAGCAAGGAACTGGTTGAGTGTAGCAAAGTGACTCTGATTGCTTCCTTGATTCCCTTGACTGCCTTGATTGCGCTCTTGGAGAATTTGCATGATCAACTGTGTGTTTGCATTAGTTGCGGCCATCACAGCTTGCCATGCCTCTGGAGGAGGTGGAGGTGGTGGCGGATCAAGATTCGGAGTCGTGCGCGTTGGAGGAGCCATCCTGAAGAGGTTGAGCACCCATTAGCACATTGACAGACAAATATTGAAGCTGAATCCAACGGAATGAAAATTGCAACATATAGTCTTCACATCCGAACAAAATGAACGAATGCATTCCTCTTAAAATGGTCACATATCCATAAATTGAGAAGCCACGTAGAATTAAGGTAGAGAAATAAATCAACATGGTACGGATCAAGAACGAATAATCGGTAAGAAATCCCAATCTCAAACCAATATCCCTGGAAGAACTAGAGCTACAAGAATTCCCACCTATGAAACTCCCTAACTTTTCCGGTTATGCAATCAGGTGTTGGGGATATAGGGGAAGCATAATATCTCACCCAAATCTAGCAAATCCTACATCCAGCTGTATCCATCCTTCAACACATAACCAAGAAACCTTCGGAAACCATCTACCTCAACCTTCGAAAAGCATCCGTTATACAAGTTATGGCGATACTCACGAACTCCCGCCCCAGTACTGGGTGGCGTCGAGGTTATCTCACCAACGAACTGCATAAAAGAGATTTTCGATGTCGGCGTACTAAACTCAGGTATTCCAGAACTGCAACGATAAAATTATGATGACAACACCTCAGAGCTCAACTCCCCGGGACACTTCCACTAAACCCCTCACAGGAGGCACCAAGTCAATGTTCTCATCATAAAACCATCGGAACGATTCCAAGATACCCGCATGATCCTAAAAATTTTTTTAGTGAAATTTGAGAAGAGAAGAGTCAAAACTCTACGTCAGGATGCCTTACCAGAGCGATGAGGAGACTGGGAAGTAAAAAGAATTCCTAATCTCTCTCATATATAATTCCTAAATGACTCAAAACATTTTTCTAGACACAACTCGGCCGCTAAAAACGATCAAGCAATGGGGCTCCTAAGGTCGGGGAAGGCTCTGATTACCAACTTGTAACACCCTTGATGCGACTATAGCTCCCACGTGTCGAGGCATGACTTAGATACATAATCGCATTGAAGGCATATGTCGCAAGTTAGGCAATATTCACAAACATCCCATGTAATATAATAATAAAAGGGGAGATAACATAGTTGGCTTACACTCGCCACGTCAATCAAGTACATAAATAACATTACATCATCCAAACACTCATGGCCCGACTACGGCGCCAAAATAAAAGAGAACCCAACATGCGACACGGTCCCAATCACCCCCAACTGGGCACCACTACTGATCATCGGGAAAGGAAACATAGTATCATTGAGAGTCTTCGTCGAACTCCCACTTGAGCTCACATGCGTCTCCTGGAGCGGAATCATCAGGCCCTGCATCTGGTGTAATAGTAATCTATGAGCCACAGGGACTCAGCAATCTCGCACCCTCGCGATCAAGACTATTTAAGCTTATCGGTAAGGCAAGGTAAAATATGAGTGGAGCTGCAGCAAGCGACTAGCAAGTATGGTGGCTAACTTATTCGCAAAGGAGAGCGAGAAGAGGAGGCAAAGCACGAGCGAGAAACTAGAGAACAACCTGCGCAAACATTACTCCAACACCGTGTCCACTTCCCGGACTCCGCCGAGAAGAGGCCATCACGGTACACACTCGGTTGATTCATTTTAATTAAGTTAAGGTTCAAGTTATCTACAACCGGACATTAACAAATTCCCATCTGCCCATAACCGCGGGCACGGCTTTCGAAAGTTCAATCCCTGCAGGGGAGTCCCAACTTAGCCCATGACAAGCTCTCACGGTCAACGAAGGAATAGACCTCCTCCCAAGACGTTCCGATCAGACTCGGTATCTCGGTAACTCAAGACACTTTGACAGGTTAAAACAAGACCAGCAACACCGCCCGAATGTGCCGACAAATCCCGATAGGAGCTGCACATATCTCTTTCTTAGGGCACACTCAGATAAGCAATCCGTACAACTAAAACCAGCCCTCGAGTTTCCCCGAGGTGGCGCTGCAAGGGGCTCTAGTTTGGACCAACACTCAGAGGAGCACTGGCCCGGGGGGTTAAAATAAGATGACCCTTGATTCTGCAGAACCCAAGGGAAAGAAAAAGGCTAGGTGGCAAATGGTAAAACCAATGTTGGGTATTGCTAGAAAAGCTTTAATCAAGGAAAGCTATCAAGGGGTTCCCATTATAACCCAACCGCGTAAGGAATGCAAAAATCCGGGAACATAACACCGATATGACGGAAACTAGGGCGGCAAGAGTGGAACAAAACACTAGGCGAGAGGTCGGGCCTTCCACCCTTTACCAAGTATATAGATGCATTAAGATAACATGGCAATATAATGATATCCCAACAAGTAAATAAATGTTCCAACAAGGAACGACCTCCAATCTTCACCTGCAACTAGCAACGCTATAAGAGGGGCTGAACAAAGCGGTAACATAGCCAATCAACGGTTTGCTAGGACAATGGTGGGTTAGAGGTTTGACATGGCAATTTAGGAGGCTTCCAAGCAAGTGGTAGGCATCGTAGCAATGGCATAGCAAAAGAGCGAGCAAACTAGCATAGCAAAGATAGTAGTGATTTCGAGGGTATGATCATCTTGCCTGCACAGTTGTCAGAGTTGACTGGATCCTCAAACGCAAACTCAATGGGCTCCTCGTTAGCGAACTCGACTCCTGGCTCTACCCAAACAAGACAAACAAGCAACAAGGATACAATCAACCACGTGCAAACTCAATCAACACGATGCAAAGATGATATGCTATGCGGGATGCGATGCGGGATGTCAAATGCAAGATATGACAGGAAAAGCATGAACCTGGCCTCAACTTGGAAAACCAAGTGTGCCACTGGAAAGTTGAGATGAAATCGCTTGAAAACGATATAAAGAACGACGGAATCGGAGTTACGGTTTGGAAATGGCAAGCGATTCAAATATGACACCGGTCTGCGATTTACAGCAAGTAGGCATCTAAATGCAATGAGATGAACATGCTACAGCATCCAAACATGATATCAAAATACATGGCAGGGAAGCATTCAAGATGCTTAACAAAAGTATAGCACTAAGCTACGGCCAATTCATCCATTAGGAGGTTCAAACAAGCATGGCAAAAACGCAAATGGTAAAACAGATCTCACACTTAGTGAAATTAACACTTGTCTGGAATTTCAGATCAGGTAGCCCTCTTCGGAGCAGCAAAACTACATGCTACAGGACCTGAACATGGCAAAGTAAAGCATGACATGGAGCTACTCAAAGATCTTAACAAAAGTCCCTTAGTGACCTTGAGCCAAAAGGGACCACAAAATATACTAACAAGCACACGAACATAGCAAAAACATAATCAGTTTTCAGACTTAGTGAAAACTGGGACAAGCTGAAACATAACTCACGAAGGCATGTTTAGGAGCTCGATGCACTCACCACGGTGCAAGTAATGGCAAGACAAGCATACATCCATTAAGAAGGCACAAAAATAAAGCTAGAAATGGCAAGAACAATGGCATAGCATGCACGGATCAACTACAATAACATCGGCAACATCGCAAACAAGTTGACGATCTGCCCAGATTCGCAACGAAGCAAAAGTAGAGCTCGATTGACTCAAGCTAGGGTGCTCCATAATTGCAAACAAAGACACGGATGGATAGAGCACTACCATATTAACAAAACTCCCTTACTGATCATCCTCAAAAGAAGCACGGATCACTAGAAAACAACATGAACATATGGCATCGTGAGATAAACAATCCCAGGACTTAGTGAAATTACTAAGTCCCTGAAAACAGAATTAGCAATTGCACCTCTTTGCAAGCTTGCACAAGTCACGACACACATCCTAAAAATACATGGGTTGCACCTCTGGAGAGATGACAAAACCCTTAACAAAACACATGTAGAACTCACGGGCATATCATGCACACAATAATCATGGAAAAAATGACAAGAGTGCTAAACGGAGTAGCAGATCTGGCAATTAACTCAAGTAGCCCTCTTCTAACAGCATTTTGGGCATCAAGATGAACTCTAATGAAAATGATGCAATGGAATGAAATGATGTACTCTTTGGGATGAACATTTTGATATGCTATATGCATGAATCGGAGCTATGGATGCAAAGTTACGGGGCCTCGAACAGGAGCATATGGACTGAAAAATTTAGGGACTTAGAGAAAAAAACAACCCCAGATCTAGGGTTTGACCGGCGCGCGAACCGAGGCGGCGGCGCGCACTGTAGCTCCGGCGAGCTCGTTGGTGGCCGGGCCGGCGAGGAGAAGGGCCGGGGAGGCCAGGGAGCGGCGGATCCGGGCGACGGAGAGGCCGGCGCGGCCGGTGGCGGCGACGGGCAAAGGCGGTGGCGTGCGGTGGCCGAGCCGGCGAGCTCGGGTGGCGGCGAGCTCGTGCCGGCGAGCTCTCCGGTGATGGCGCGGTGGGGCTGGGAGGAGTGCGGATTGATACCTTTGTTCTCAAAAACCGAGGGAAATACTTACGCTACTTTGCTGCATCACCCTTTCCTCTTCAAGGGAAAACCAACGTAGTGCTCAAGAGGTAGCAAGAAGGATTTCTGGCGCCGTTGCCGGGGAGGTCTACGCAAAAGTCAACATACCAAGTACCCATCACAAACCCTTATCTCCCGCATTACATTATTTGCCATTTGCATCTCGTTTTCCTCTCCCCCACTTCACCCTTGCGGTTTTATTCGCCCTCTCTCTATCCTCCCTCTCTTTCTCTATTTGCCTCTGTTTTGCTCGTTCCTCGTTTTCTTGTGTGTTGGATTGGTTGCTTGTCACGATGCCTCAAGATAACACTAAATTCTGTGACTTTACCAATACCAACAACAATGATTTTATTAGCACTCCGATTGCTCCTCTTACTGATGCTGAATCTTGTGAAATTAATGCTCCTTGCTGAATCTTGTCATGAAAGATCCGTTTTCCGCCCTTCCTAGTGAAGATGCCGCTACCCATCTAAATAGCTTCGTTGATTTGTGTGATATGCAAAAGAAGAAAGATGTGGACAATGATATTGTTAAATTGAAGCTATTTCCTTTTTCTCTTAGAGATCGTGCTAAAGCTTGGTTTTCGTCTTTGCCTAAAAATAGTATTGATTCTTGGAATAAGTGAAAAGATGCTTTTATCTCTAAGTATTTTCCTCCCGCTAAGATCATCTCTCTTAGAAATGATATTATGAATTTTAAGCAACTTTATCATGAACATGTTGCACAAGCTTGGGAGAGGATGAATGTAATGATACGTAATTGCCCAACACATGGTTTGAATTTGTGGATGATTATACAAAAATTTTATGTCAGATTGAATTTTGCTTCTAGAAATCTTTTAGATTCGGCCATGGGAGGCACTTTAATGGAAATCACTTTAGGAGAAGCTACTAAACTCCTAGATAATATTATGCTTAATTATTCTCAATGGCACACTGAAAGATCTACTAATAAAAAAGTGCATGCGATAGAAGAAATTAATGTTTTGAGTGGAAAGTTGGAAGAACTTATGAAATTATTTTCTACTAAGAGTGTTTCTTCTGATCCTAATTGTAACATCCCAAATTTTCAATTTGGAATGTTATACATAGTCATCCGTGCATATCATATTTTATTGCATTTCCGTTCCGCAAATCCTCGAAATCCTAAGCAACTCAAGGACCTTTGGAGAGAGTTGGGGATTTCCCCGGTTTTCATATTTGATTTTTTTAATCAAATATTGCAACGAGGATTTTGATTTTAATTATTTTTATCTTCGAAAAAATATTTCATGATAAAATAAATGAGAGGAGATAATATGACTTCTCCAAAATAATAGAAATATTGGAGGAAAAATATTAAAATCATTTATTTGGTTTTTATTCGGATTTTATTTGCATTAGAAAAATTGCACGTTTTTCAAAATTGCATTTTAGGGCCAAGAAAATGTTCATCTTGTCCTAAATATTTTATTTAGACGATGAAAATTTATTTTGGCATTTTTAGATTTTTTTTCTAGGATTTTATTTCGGTCGGCGAAATTATTTAAAAAAAAGTTCCACGCACCGACTCGGCCTAAGGCCCAGCCGAGCCAGGCCGCCCGCAGCCGCCGCCACCTCCCTGCGTGCGCGCGCCGCCGCCGTCGACCCTGACTCCAAGTCCGAGCCGGACTCCCCGCCGCCACTGCTGCCTTGCCCCCTCCCCCAAGCAGCCACCACCCCCTCCCCTTTAAATACAGCCGCCACCCCCGCAACACCACCCCACCAATGCCGCCAGCGTCGCCTGCTGCCCCCGCCACCCCACGCCGCGCCAGCCGCCGCCGCCGCCGTGCTGCGCCTCGCCGCCCGCACCTGCCGCCGCCGCTGCCGCACCGCGAGCCGCCGCCCCGCCTCCCACACCCCGCCCAGCCGGAGCCCTCGCCGGAGGTAGCCAACGGACTCCGCCGCTGGTTTTTTTTATAAGAACCGTTCGGTTTTTTTAGAAACCCTAGATCCGTTTTTTTTATCACTGGTTTTTTCTTTTTTTCGGTTTTTCTGTTTAGCAGACGTTCGTTCGAACGTTCGTTTTAACGAACGGTTTTTCGCCCATTTGTTACAGCTAACGAACGCTCATTCGTTAGGCTGTTCATTAGTTTCTTTGATCGGATTTATTCCGCGATTTCTCTGATCGTGATTTCTGATCCGATCTTAGTTTCTGTTTTTCTTTTTGCTCATTAGTCGGAACCAGGCGATTCAAGCGCCTAGAGTTTCATCTCGAAACCCTCTTTCCGTTTAACCAACTTAAATAAGTTTTTGATACTATAAAATTTGACCTAAGTTCAGATTAGTAAACAAAGCTTTTCTCTTCCGCCGTTTGAGTTTCGTTGCTCCTTTGATTTGATTCTTTTTGTGAACCGGAGTTCTTAAGTTGAACTTTCTAGTCAACCTCCCTCTTATTTGAGTTTTGCTTGTGCATCTCTTTGCTTGTTGCTTATGTATGTTATTGTTTGTTTGTGATAGAACACCGGGAGTGCAAAGCATGCTACTACGAGTCCCTAGGTTTCGCAGACCGTCAACAAGGCAAGTAACACATTGATCATACTCTTTTCATACCCAGTTTTTATGCATTAGTTCCAATCCTCAAACATTGCATGGTTAGGATGTCATTAACATGTGGGTTGGGAAGTAGTTGACGAGGTAGAACCTATTACCCTGTTACATTCAAACCTTTGGGAGTTACTTCTACGTTGCTTATATTGCTATGCTATGCTCGTAGACATGGTTTGGGTTTGAGTGAAATCCATGATAGATGTGAGTTGTTAATTAATGGTTCAAATTAAGGTGGCTACTTAAATTAACATCTGGGTGGATTGAGGCACCTGGAGTACCCAGTGTTGCCTTTTTTTTGGAAATCCCGGAGTACCCGTGTGATCTTCCTATGGACCGCCACCCAGGCTCAAAGGGAACTGAGATGATTCATGCTAGAAACTTTCGTGTGTAGCCACAAGCTATTATGGGCTCTAGCATAGTTGAGTAAGTTACGTGAAGCTCTTGATGAGGTGGATCAGCAGGTAGTGGGATGTAGGTTTGGTATGGTCTGTCCGGAGTAGAGAGTTAATGTTTCTGAAAGACCGTGTCTCGGTCATCCGTTTCTCAAACACCATGTAGTGCGAGAAATCCAACGGAGGCGATCGAGTCTTGTGGGGAAAAGTGTGCAAACCTCTGCAGAGTGTATAATCTAATCATGGTTAGCCGTGTCCCCGGTTATGGACAATTCTTGAGTATCTAGTACTTGGGTTATCACATGTATCTCATCACTCTTAATTAATACTGTTGGGTTGTTAATCACTTTAATTGCGATTGAGTTGGAGGAACCTTCTCAATGATGTTTAAACTACCTTGATAGTTAAAATTAAAATCTATTCCTTTGTTGTAGGGAAAAATTGGCTTTTCGCAAAAACTGTAACCTTAGAGCTTTCCACCAGCCAAATATGCATGTAGTGATAGCATTATTTTGTTCTTGCTCTACTGTGTTACTTTGCCAGCATATTCCATGTGCGGACCCGTTTTCGGGCTGCAACGTATTATGTTGCAGACTTTTCTGACGAGGAGTAAGGTTCATTAGGTCATTGCCGTGCAGCTCAGCTATGCTGTTGGAGTTGATGGACTAACTTTATCTTCCAAGCCTTCCGCTGTTATTGTATTAGATGGCCTTAAGCCATATTATTGTAATAAGTTCTCTTTTGAGACTCTCGATGTAAAAGTGTGTGATTGCCACTCTGTTATAAATCCTTCGAGTACTGTGTGTGTCAGCATTACCGATCCAGGGATGACACTGAAGCACAGAGACTTGACCATCTGAGGTCAAGTCGCTACAAGATGGTATCAGAGCACACGTTGAGTGTAGGACACGACCACTAAGATAAACCCTAGGTCACATTTCTCCACTCATTTCTGACTCCTCTCCATTTTCTACTCCTTAGGATGGTGGAGATGAAGAACAAGTTTACACAACCGGATGAAGACACACCTTTTGGGTGCCACTTGAAGGAAGTCACTAAGTACTTAAACATAGGAATACCAAGCTTCACCGGGACTTACAACTCCACTTTACCAGAAGAGGAGCGATGGATGATTCAAGTTCAAGTTCCAGCAAGGACGTTCTCGCCAACTTCTTAACCCATAGAGTTTTCTTTTGAAGCACCCACCTGGAGTCTTGGCAAGAGCATGGCAGCCCACATTACCATGGGACGCATTGGAGAAGTCTACAACAGGGAGCTTAAGGACACTATCTACCAAATATGTGGGCGCCGAGACGAGCAATGGGAAGTAATCAGCATCAGGAAGGATAGATCCCTTGCAGCTTTCATCTAGGAGTTAAACTAGCACATTCGACGCCAGGAGAACCAAATGTGCACGGACATGGACTTGAAGAAGGTGAAGACTAGAATCATCGAGTTGGAGGAAGAACTCAAGTTTACATGCGATGGATATGAGGAGGAAATCAAAACAGTACTGGAGAAGAATGATGACCTAGTCAAGAAGATCGGAGTATTCATGGGAGGACCGACACCAGTGGAAGAAGACGAAGAAGAAGAACCCAAGGAGATACGCCCCAAGGACTACATCATCATCGACGACACCGATTCCGATCCTAGTGATGATGACTTTGAAGACGAAGCTAGAGCTGACATCATGGAGTCTTCCACCGATCAAAATTTCTAGATGACCACCAAAATATTAGTAGCATTTCCCCATGTAATTAGTAGTAGAGGAGCACTTTGCGATAGTCCTAGACTGTTTGTATGCCCTTGCTTGATTGATTGAGTGAAATGTTTGTGTTTGTCTCATGTGCATATGGGTAGTGTTTTCTCATTAGACCCCTTTTCTATTCTGATCTCTTCCATCTAAACCCATCAGATGCCTCCGAGACATGACACCGGGTTTGCTTTCCCACCAGAGCTCACCTAGTTGATCCAGCAGCAGAATACTTTGATGCAACTACTAGTTCAGAACCAGGGCAACAACAACAACAATAACAACAACAACCCACCGCCAGTGGACAACCTAGCCCGTTTTCTAAGGTTACAGCTGCCGGTGTTTTCTAGTAGCACCGAGCCTATAGTTGCAGATGATTGGCTCCGCAGGTTTGGAAGGGAGTTAACCACTGCGGGATGCACTGATGCTGAGAAGGTGCATTTTGCCGCACATCAGTTGGATGGACCAGCAGCATCATGGTGGAAGAATTACATGGCCACTTTCCCCATAGCCACGGTGACTTGGGACCAGTTTCAGCAAGCTTTCCGCATGGCCCGTGTCTCAACTGGAGCTATGCAGATGATGAAGCGGGAGTTCCGCAACCTACGTCAGGGGAACCGTACTGTGGCTCAGTACGTGGATGAGTTTAGCAAGTTATCTCGCTATGCCCCTGATGATGTGGCCACAGATGCCGCGAAGCAGGAGAAGTTTATGGAAGGGCTGAATGATGAGATGAGCATGCAGTTGATGGTAGCAACCTTCAACAACTACCAGGAGTTGGTAGATAAGGCTCTTATGATTGAAGGGAAGCAGCAGCAGATTGAGAGCCGCAAGAGAAAGTATGGACAAGGGAAGTACAACTCAGGAGCTCAGCAGAAGCCTCGCCTAACCCCGAACTCGGGAGGACTTGTTCATAACCATGGAGGTCACAACCACACTGGAGGAGGATCACATAACTACAATGGTTCTAAGAATGGGAATGGGAACGGAACCAACCATAACCAGAACCACCCCAATCCAGCCACACCCACCAAAAGAGACCTAAGTCACGTTACTTATTTCAAGTGTGGGAAGACTGGACACTACGCCACGGAGTGCCCTGAAGGAAAGAATGGAAGCGGAAATGGGAGTGCTGGGAATAAGCCTTATCCATTCAACAAAGGACAAGTGAACCACGTTAACGTGGAGGAGGTTGAAGAGCAGCCGGACGCGGTAATAGGTAAGTTTTTGGTTAAGTCATTTACCGCTCTTGTTCTTTTCGATACTGGTGCATCGCATTCATACATATCAAGGGAATTTTGGGATAATTGTAAACTACCAACCCAAACCCTTAGGACCCTTCTCCTAGTAAGTTCATCCGGAGCAGAGTACATGGCTAGCCGATGGTGCGACCAGATATCCTTAACCATTGGCACACATGTTTTTCTGTCCGACCTAATTATCTTGGAGTCACAAGGATTGGATGTGATATTAGGTATGGACTGGATGTCAAAGTATGGAGGGAGCATTGACTGTGCTAGTAAGTCGATTTATCTCACCACCCCGGAGGGAAAAAGGATTAAGTATGTATCTAGGCATGTGCCTAGGAGGAGCCAAGTGAATGCCCTTACGGGAGTTGTTCAGGAGGAAGTGCCTATAGTGAAGGATTATCCGGATGTTTTTCCAAAGGAGTTACCAGGCATGCCACCGGATAGAGGCATTAAGTTTTTGATAGAGCTGTTGCCAGGAACAGGACCAATATCCAAGAGACCCTATCGGATGCCCGCAAATGATCTGGAGGAAATTAAGAAACAGATCAAGGAATTATTGGAGAAAGGATACATTCAAAGAAGTTCATCACCTTGGGGAGCCCCTGTGCTTTTGGTGGAAAAGAAGGATAAATCCCTAAGGATGGTTGTTGATTATCGAGCCTTGAATGAAGTGACGATTAAGAACAAGTACCCACTGCCGATGATCAATGATCCATTCAATCAGCTGCAAGGAGCTAAAGTGTTCTAGAAGATCGATCTCCAATCAGGATACCATCAGTTGAAGATACATGAGAAGGATATACCAAGACAGCGTTCACAACGCAGTATGGATTATACGAGTACACGGTCATGTCATTTGGACTGACTAATGCCCCTGCTTATTTCATGAGCATGATGAACAAGGTGTTCATGGAGTATGTGGAAAAGTTTGTTGTGGTGTTTATTGATGATATTATGGTATACTCGAAGAATGAAGAGGAGCACAAGGAGCATTTGCGCTTAGTTCTCGAGAAACTCAGGGAACACCAGTTGTATGCTAAGTTTAGCAAATGCGAGTTTTGGTTGAAAGAAGTCGGATTCCTTGGACATGTTATATCGGGAGAAGGTATAGCAGTAGACCCCAGCAAAATTCAGTCAGTCACTGAATGGTTGGCACCCACCTCAGTTAGCGAGATCCGCAATTTCCTTGGACTCGCAGGTTACTATCGGAGATTCATTGAGAACTTTTCCAAAATTGCAAAGCCAATGACTGAACTATTAAAGAAGGATACTAAGTTTAAATGGATAGAAGATTGCAAGGCAAGTTTCCAGGAGTTGAAGGAACGGTTGACTACAGCACCTGTGCTAACACTGTCGGATATACATAAGGAATTCCAAGTGTATTGCGACGCCTCTCGCTTAGGACTTGGATGTGTACTTATGCAGGATGGAAGGGTTGTTTCGTATGCCTCACGAGAACTAAAACATCATGAGTTGAACTATGCCATGCATGATTTGGAGTTAGTAGCCGTAGTGCATGCATTGAAGACCTGGAGGCATTACCTTATTGGAAACCGATGTGATGTATACATGGACCATAAGAGTTTGAAGTACATCTTCACCCAGAAGGAACTGAACCTTAGACAGAGGAGATGGTTGGAGCTTATAAAGGATTATGATATGAAGCTACACTATCACCCAGGAAAGGCCAATGTGGTAGCAGACGCCTTGAGCAGGAAGAGTTATGCTAATATCCTTGAAAGTAAGGGATTGCCGAAGGAGTTAGTAGAAAATATCACGAAACTTCGATTAGAGATTGTTCCCAGAGGATTCGTAGCAACAATGGAGGTCCAGTCGACATTGCTGGACATGATTCGGGAAGCTCAAAAGGATGACAAGGAGATTGCCGAGATAAAAGACAAGATGGGCAAAGGAAAGGCCAAAGGTTTTCGTGAGGATGAGCACGATACCCTATGGTTTGAGGACCGAGTTTATGTGCCCAATAACCAGGAAATCAGGAAGTTAATACTTCAGGAGGCTCATGATTCACCATACTAGATACACCCCGAAAACACCAAGATGTATCTGGATTTGAAGGAACGTTTCTGGTGGACTGGTATGAAGAAGGATATTGCCGAGTATGTAGCCGTATGAGATGTATGTCAGCGAGTGAAGGCAGAACATCAAAAGCCAGCAGGATTGTTACAGCCTATGCCGATACCCGAATGGAAGTGGGATAAACTTGGCATGGATTTTATCACCGGATTGCCCAGGATTAAAGCAGGATATGATTCCATATGGGTAGTAGTTGATCGCTTGACCAAAGTGGCTCATTTCATTCCAGTGAAAACCACTTATACAAGTGCAAAGTTGGCCAAAATTTATATGTCCAGGATCATATGTCTGCATGGAGTTCCAAGGACCATCGTATTAGATAGGGGAACACAGTGTACTTCAAAGTTCTGGAATCAGTTACATCAAACTTTGGGAACAAGGTTAGAGTTCAGTACATCTTTTCACCCATAGACAGATGGACAGAATGAGAGAGTGAACCAAATTTTGGAGGACATGTTGAGAGCCTGTGCGCTAGATTATGGATCTAGTTGGGATGATAATTTTCCATACGTAGAGTTCTCATACAACAATAGCTACCAAGCCAATTTGAGGATGGCACCGTTTGAAGCCCTGTATGGACGCAGGTGCAGAACACCGTTGATGTGGGACGAGGTAGGAGACCGACAATTGTTTGGACCAGATTTGATCAAGGAGTCTGAGGAGAAGGTTAAATTGATTCGCGATAGACTAAAGATTGCTCAGTCCAGGCAGAAGAGTTATGTGGACTCCAAACGCAAGGAGGTAACTTATGAAATTAGAGACAGAGTATATATGCGGGTATCTCCCTTGCGAGGAGTGAAACGTTTTGGAGTTAAGGGGAAGTTAGCTCCGAGATTTCTAGGACTGTATCATGTTTTGGAACGGATGGGAGAGGTTGCCTACAAAATGGAATTGCCCGAGGGATTGTCAGGAGTTCATGACGTGTTCCACGTTTCACAGCTGAAGAAGTGTCATGCTGAGATGGCCGATATACCATTAAGAGATATAGTACCCTTGGAGGCGATTCAGTTGGACAGTGATTTGCCTTGCGAGGAGAAGCCTGTAAAGATTCTTGAGTTTGCCAGCAGACTCACCCGCAATAAGGTTATCAAGTCTTGCAAAGTTCAGTGGAGCCACCATATCGAGGATGAAACCAGCTGGGAACGAGAGGATGATCTTCGCAAAGATCACTCACACCTATTTTCTAGCCAACCCGAATCTCGAGGGCGATATCCATCTTAAGGGGGGTAGGTTTGTAACATCCCAAATTTTCAATTTGGAATGTTATACATAGTCATCCGTGCATATCATATTTTATTGCATTTCCGTTCCGCAAATCCTCGAAATCCTAAGCAACTCAAGGACTTTTGGAGAGAGTTGGGGATTTCCCCGGTTTTCATATTTGATTTTTTAATCAAATATTGAAACGAGGATTTTGATTTTAATTATTTCTCTCTCCAAAAAATATTTCATGATAAAATAAATGAGAGGAGATAATATGACTTCTCCAAAATAATAGAAATATTGGAGGAAAAATATTAAAATCATTTATTTGATTTTTATTCGGATTTTATTTGCATTAGAAAAATTGCACGTTTTTCAAAATTGCATTTTAGGGCCAAGAAAATGCTCATCTCGTTCTAAATATTTTATTTAGACGATGAAAATTTATTTTGGCATTTTTAGATTTTTTTTCTAGGATTTTATTTCGGTCGGCGAAATTATTTAAAAAAAAAGTTCCGCGCACCGGCTGGGCCTAAGGCCCAGCCGAGCCAGGCCGCTCGCAGCCGCCGCCGCCTCCCTGCGCGCGCGCCGCCGCCGCCGACCCGGACTCCAAGTCCGAGCCGGACTACCCCCACCGCCGCTGCCTTGCCCCCTCCCCCAAGCAGCCGCCGCCCCCTCCCCTTCAAATACCGCCGCCACCCTCCCCCCCCCCCAACACCACCCCACCACCACCGCCCGCGCCACCTGCAGCTGCCGCCACCCCACGCCGCGCCAGCCGCCGCCGCCCGCAGCTGCCGCCGTGCCGCACCTCGCCGCCTGCGCCTGCCGCCGCCTCCGCCCCGCCGCCTGCACCCTGCCCCGCTGGAGCCCTTGCCGGAGGTAGCCACCGGACTCCGCCGCCGGTTTTTTTATAGAAACCATTCTGTTTTTTAGAAATCCTAGATCCGTTTTTTTCGGATCACCTGTTTTTTTTCAGTTTTTCTGTTTAGCGGACGTTCGTCCGAACATTTGTTTTAACGAACGGTTCTTCGTCCGTTAGTTACAGCTATCGAACGCTCGTTCGTTAGTCTATTCATCAGTTTCTTTGATCGGATTTATTCCGCGATTTCTCTTATCGCAATTTCTGATCCGATCTTAGTTTATGTTTTTCTTTTCGCTCGTTAGTCGGAACCAGGCGATTGAAGCGCCTAGAGTTTCGTCTCGAAACCCTCTTTCCATTTAACCAACTTAAATAAGTTTTTGCTACTGTAAAATTTGACCTAAGTTCAGATTAGTAAATGAAGCTTTTCTCTTTCGCTGTTTGAGTTTCGTTGCTACGTTTGATTTGATTCTTTTTGCGAACCGGAGTTCTTAAGTTGAACTTTCTGGTCAACCTCCCTCTTATTTGAGTTGGCTTGTGCATCTCTTTGCTTGTTGCTTATGTATGTTATTGTTTGTTTACGATAGAACACCCAGAGTGCGAAGCGTGCTACTACGAGTCCCTAGGTTTCGCAGACCGTCGGCAAGGCAAGTAACACATTGATCATACTCTTCTCATACCCAGTTTTTATGCATTAGTTCCAATCCTCAAACATTGCACGGTTAGGATGTCATTAACATGTGGGTTGGGAAGTAGTTGATTAGGTAGAACCTATTACCCTGTTACATTCAAACCTTTGGGAGTTACTTCTACGTTGCTTATATTGCTATGCTATGCTCGTAGACGTGGTTTGGGTTTGAGTGAAATCCATGACAGATGTGAGTTGTTAATTAATGGTTCAAATTAAGGTGGCAACTTAAATTAACATCTGGGTGGATTGAGGCACCTGGAGTACCCAGTGTTGCCTTTTTTTTGGAAATCCCGGAGTACCTGTGTGATCTTCCTATGGACCGCCACCCAGGCTCAATGGGAACTGAGATGATTCATGCTAGAAACTTCCGTGTGCAGCCACAAGCTATTATGGGCTCTAGCATCATTGAGTAAGTTACGTGAACCTCTTGAAGAGGTAGATCAGCAGGTAGTGGGATGTAGGTTTGGCATGGTCTGTCCGGAGTAGAGATTTAATGTTTCTGAAAGACCCTGTCTCGGTCATCCGTTTCTCAAACATCATGTAGTGCGAGAAATCCAACGGAGGCGATCGAGTCTTGTGGGGAAAAGTGCGCAAACCTCTGTAGAGTGTATAATCTAATCATGGTTAGCCGTGTCCCCGGTTATGGATAATTCTTGAGTATCTAGTACTTGGGTTATCACATGTATCTCATCACTCTTAATTAATACTGTTTGGTTGTTAATCACTTTAATTGGGATTGAGTTGGAGGAACCTTCCCAATGATGTTTCAACTACCACGATAGTTAAAATTAAAATCTATTCCTTTGTTGTAGGGAAAATTTGGCTTTTCGCAAAAACTGTAAGCATAGAGCTTTCCACTAGCCAAATATGCATGTAGTGATAGCATTATTCTGTTCTTGCTCTACTGTGTTACTTCGCCAGCATATTCCATGTGCTGACCTGTTTTCGGGCTGCAACATATTATGTTGCAGACTTTTCAGACGAGGAGTAAGGTTTGTTAGGTCGTTGCCATGCAGCTCAGCTATGCCGTTGGAGTTGATGGACTCACTTTATCTTCCAAGCCTTCTGCTGTTATCGTATTAGATGGCCTTAAGCCATATTATTGTAATAAGTTCTCTTTTGAGACTCTCGATGTAATAAGTGTGTGATTGCCACACTGTTATAAATCCTTCGAGTACTGTGTGTGTCAGCATTACCGATCCAGGGATGACACTGAAGCACAGAGACTTGACCATCTGAGGTCGGGTCGCTACACTAATGATATGCCTTTGTCTACTTTGATTGAGAATAATAATGAATCTATGGATGTGAATTTTGTTGGTAGGAATAATTTTGGTAACAACGCGTATAGAGGAAACTTTAATCCTAGGAATTATCCTAGCAATTCCTCTAATAATTATGGTAATTCCTACAACAATTCTTATGGAAATTTTAATAAGATGCCCTCTGAATTTGAGACTAGTGTTAAGGAATTTATGAATTCACAAAATAATTTCAATGCTATGCTTGAAGAGAAATTGCTTAAAGTTGATGATTTGGCTAAGAACATTGATAGAATTTCTATTAATGTTGATTCTTTAAAACTTAGATCTATTCCACCTAAGCGTGATATCAATGAGTTTCTCAAAGCCATGAGAATTTCCATTGATGAGTGCAAAGAAAGAACCTACGTGCTAAGAAAGATTCCTTTATAAGAGCGTGTTCTTCTAGTTTCCATGATAATAAAGATGAATATCTAAAAGTTATTGATGTGTTCCCTATTAAATATTTGTTTTGCAATATGAATATTGATAATGATGGGACTGAATATGTTGCACCTTTACCTAGACGGCGTTCCAAAAATTCAGAGTCTTTAGATCTTGATGCTAAAATTGTTAAAAGTGGGATTGAAGAAGTCAAAACTTTTAAATATTGATGAACCCACTATTTTGGGTTTCAAGGAATTTAATTATGAAAATTGCTCTTTGATAGATTGTATTTCCTTGTTGCAATCCGTGCTAAATTCTCCTCATGCTTATAGTCAAAATAAAGCTTTTACCAAACATATCATTGATGCTTTGATGCAATCTTATGAAGAAAAACTTGAGTTGGAAGTTTCTATCCCTATAAAACTTTATGATGAGTGGGAACCAACTATTAAAATTAAAATTAAAGATCATGAATGCTATGCTTTGTGTGATTTGGGTGCTAGTGTTTCCACGATTCCAAAGACTTTGTGTGATTTGTTAGATTTCCGTGATTTTTATGATTGCTCTTTAAACTTGCACCATGCGGATTCCACTATTAAGAAACCTATGGGAAGAATTAATGATGTTCTTATTGTTTCAAATAGGAACTATGTGCTCGTAGATTTTATTGTTCTTAACATAGATTGCAATCCTTCATGTCCTATTATTCTTGGTAGACCTTTCGTTAGAACGATTGGTGCAATTATTGATATGGAGGAACAAAATATTAGATTCCAATTTAAGTTAAGGAAAGGCATGGAACACTTTCCTAGAAATAAAATTAAATTACCTTATGAATCTATTATGAGAGCCACGTATGGATTGCCTACCAAAGATGGCAATACCTAGATCTATCCTTGCTTTTTATGCCTAGCTAGGGGCGTTAAACGATAGCGCTTGTTGGGAGGCAACACAATTTTATTTTTATTCCTTGCTTTTTGATCCTGTTTAGTAATAAATAATTTCTCTAGCCTCTGTTTTGGTTGTGTTTTTTGTGTTTAATTAGTGTTTGTGCCAAGTAGAACGTTGGGAAGACTTGGAGAATGTCTTGTTAATCTTGCTGTAAAAAACAGAAACTTTAGCGCTAACGAGAACTGCTGCCATTTTCATTTGGAAAGTTATATTTAGTTAATTCTTTTTTAAGATGATTAATAGATAAATTACTCACGCCCAGAAATTTATTTTAGAATTTTTGGGGTTCCAGATCTTGCGCTATCTACAGATTACTACAGACTATTCTGTTTTTGACAGATTCTGTTTTTCGTGTGTTGTTTGCTTATTTTGATGAATCTATGGCTAGTAAAATAGTTTATAAATCATAGAGAAGTTGGAATACAGTAGGTTTAACACCAATATAAATAAACAAGGATTTCATTACAGTACCTTTAAGTGGTCTTTTGTTTTCTTTCGCTAATGGAGCTCACGAGATTTCCTACTTTAAGTTTTGTGTTGTGAAGTTTTCATGTTTTGGGTAAAAGATTTGATGGATTATGGAACAAGGAGTAGCAAGAGCCTAAGTTTGGGGATTCCCGTGGCACCCCCAAGATAATCTAAGGACACCAAAAATCCAAATCTTGGGGATGCCCAGCAAGGCATCCCCTCTTTCGTCTACTTCCATTGGTAACTTTACTTGGAGCTATATTTTTATTCACCACATCATATGTGTTTTGCTTGGAGCATCTTGTATTATTTGAGTCTTTATTTGTTACTTTTCCACAATCATCCTTGCTGTACAAAATTTTTGAGAGAGACACACATGATTCAGAAATTATTAGAATACTCTTTGTGCTTCACTTATATCTTTTGAGTTATATAGTTTTTGCTCTAGTCCTTCACTTATATCTTTTAGAGCACGTCGGTGGATTTGTTTTATAGAAACCATTGTTCTCTCATGCTTCACTTAGATTATTTTGAGAGTCCTACAAAACAGCATGGTAATTTGCTTTAATTATTTGAGGCATTCAAGATTAAATTTAAAAAAATTCTTATGAGTGTGTTGAATACTATGAGAAGTTCGATACTTGATAATTGTTTTGAGATATGGAGGTGGTAATATTAGAGTCATGCTAGTCGAGTAGTTGTGAATTTGAGAAATACTTGTGTTAAAATTTGTGATTCCCATAGCATGCACGTATGGTGAACTATTATGTGATGAAGTCGGAGCATGATTTGTTTATTGACTATCTTCCTTATGAGTGGCGATCGGGGACGAGCGATGGTCTTTTCCTACCAATATATCCCCCTAGGAGCATGCGTGTAATACTTTGCTTTGATAACTTGTAGATTTTTGCAATAAGTATATGAGTTCTTTATGACTAAGGTTGAGTCCATGGATCATACGCACTTTTCTTCCTTCCACCATTGCTAGCCTCTCTAATACCGCGCACCTTTCGCTGGTATCATACACCCACCATATACCTTCCTCAAAACAGCCACCATACCTACCTATCATGGCATTTCCATAGCCATTCCGAGATATATTGCCATGCAACATTCCACCATTCCGTTTACGATGACACGCTCCATCATTGTTATATTGCTTTGAATGATCATGTAGTTGACATTGTATTTGTGGCAAAGCCACCATTCATAATTCTTTCATACATGTCACTCTTGATTCGTTGCATATCCCGGTACATCGCCGGAGGCATTCACATAGAGTCATATTTTGTTCTAAGTATTGAGTTGTAATTGTTGAGTTGTAAGTAAATAAAAGTGTGATGATCATCATTTTTAGAGCATTGTCCCAAGTTAGCAAAGGATGATGGAGACTATGATTCCCCCACAAGTCGGGATGAGACTCCGGACAAAAAAAAGAGAGGCCAAAGAAGCCCAAAAAAAGAGGCCATAAAAAGGAAGAGAAAAGGTCCAAATAAAAAAATGAGAGAAAAAGAGAGAAGGGACCATGCTACTATCCTTTTACCACACTTGTGCTTCAAAGTAGCACCATGATCTTCATAATAGAGAGTCTCCTATGTTATCACTTTCATATACTAGTCGGAATTTTTCATTATACAACTTGGCTTGTATATTCCAATGATGGGCTTCCTCAAAATTCCCTAGGTCTTCGTGAGCAAGCGAGTTGGATGCACACCCACTAGTTTCTTTTGTTGAGCTTTCATACATTTATAGCTCTAGTGCATCCGTTGCATGGCAATCCCTACTCACTCACATTGATATCTATTGATGGGAATCTCCATAGCCCGTTGATACGCCTAGTTGATGTGAGACTATATTCCCCTTTTTTCTCTTCTCCACAACCACCATTCTATTCCACATATAGTGCTATATCCATGGCTCACGCTCATGTATTGCGTGAAGATTGAAAAAGTTTAAGAATGTCAAAAGTACGAAACAATTGCTTGGCTTGTCATCGGGGTTGTGCATGATTTAAATAGTTTGTGTGGTGAAGATAGAGCATAGCCAGACTATATGATTTTGTAGGGATAACTTTCTTTGGCCATATTATTTTGAAGAGACATAATTGCTTAGTTAGTATGCTTGAAGAATTATTATTTCTATGTCAATATTGAACTTTTGTCTTGAATCTTTCGGATCTGAATATTCATACCACAATTAAGCAGAATTACATTGAAATTATGCCAAGTAGAATTCCACATCAAAAATTCTGTTTTTATCATTTACCTACTCGAGGATGAGCAGGAATTAAGCTTGGGGATGCTTGATACGTCTACAACGTATCTATAATTATTGATTGTTCCATGCTATATTATATTCTGTTTTGGACATTATTGGGCTTTATTATACACTTTTATATTATTTTTTGGACTAACCTATTAACCGGAGGCCCAGCCCAGAATTGTTGTTTTTTTGCCTATTTTAGGGTTTCGCAGAAAAAGAATATCAAACGGAGTCCAAACGGAATGAAACCTTCGGGAACATGATTTTCGGAACGAACATGATCTAGGAGACTTGGACCCTACGTCAAGCAACCAACAGGGAAGCCACAAGGTAGGGGGACGTGCCTACCCCCCCCCCCCCCAGGCGCGACCTCCACCCTCGTGGGGCCCCTGTTGCTCCACCGACGTACTCCTTCCTCCTATATATACCTACGTACCCCCAAATGATCAGAGACGGAGCGAAAACCCTAATTCCACCATCGTAACTTTCTATATCCACGAGATCCCATCTTGGGGCCTGTTCCGGAGCTCCGCCAGAGGGGGCATCGATCACAGAGGGCTTCTACATCAACAACATAGTCTCTCCGATGAAGTGTGAGTA
Source organism: Triticum urartu (assembly GCF_056163025.1). Classification (NCBI taxonomy): domain Eukaryota; kingdom Viridiplantae; phylum Streptophyta; class Magnoliopsida; order Poales; family Poaceae; genus Triticum; species Triticum urartu. The sequence goes on from NC_141874.1 coordinate 471,213,548, forward strand.
GTTTACCTCAGACCTTCAGGTCCATAGTTATTAGCTAGATGGCTTCTTCTCACTTTTTGGATCTCAATACAAAGTTCTCCCCCTCTCTCGTGGAGATCTATTTGATGTAATCTTCTTTTGCGGTGTGTTTGTTGAGACCGATGAATTGTGGGTTTATGATCAAGTTTATCTATGAACAATATTTGAATCTTCTCTGAATTCTTTTATGTATGATTGGTTATGTTTGCAAGTCTCTTTGAATTATCAGTTTGGTTTAGCCTACTAGATTGATCTTTCTTGCAATGGGAGAAGTGCTTAGCTTTGGGTTCAATCTTGCGATGTCCTTTCCCAGTGACAGTAGGGGCAGCAAGGCACGTATTGTATTGTTGCCATCGAGGATAACAAGATGGGGTTTTTATCATATTGCATGAATCTATCCCTCTACATCATGTCATCTTGCTTAAAGCGTTACTCTGTTCTTATGAACTTAATACTCTAGATGCATGCTGGATAGCAGTCGATGTGTGGAGTAATAGTAGTAGATGCAGGCAGGAGTCGGTCTACTTGTCTCAGACGTGATGCCTATATACATGATCATAACTAGATATTCTCATAACTATGCTCAATTCTGTCAATTGCTCAATAGTAATTTGTTCACCCACCGTAAAACTTATGCTCTTGAGAGAAGCCACTAGTGAAACCTATGGCCCCCGGGTCTATCTTCATCATATTAATCTTCCAACACTTAGTTATTTCCGTTGCTTTTTTACTTTGCTTTTATTTTACTTTGCATCTTTATCATAAAAATACCAAAAATATTATCTTATCATATCTATCAGATCTCACTCTCGTAAGTGACCGTGTAGGGATTGACAACCCCTTATCGCGTTGGCTGCGAGGATTTATTTGTTTTGTGTAGGTGCGAGGGACTCGCGCGTAGCCTCCTACTGGATTGATACCATGGTTCTCAAAAACTGAGGGAAATACTTATGCTACTTTGCTGCATCACCCTTTCCTCTTCAAGGGAAAACCAACGCAGTGCTCAAGAGGTAGCAGTCTCCATGGCCGCAGCTACATCTACAGTCACAACATATTATAGATAATAGCATCATGCTCCTCTTAATATTTGTTGACCACCAAAAAATACATACCATGTGCCTCGTCAAGCTGCTTGTTCACAAGCGCAATGTCGGCATCTGCCGCGTCAAGTTGCCGCCTTAGTCTGGCAAACTCAGCAGTCCGGCCAGCCACCGGACCTCAGCCGCCTTCACATGAAAGCAGCACGATCATTACCTAGGACTATGATCCTCTGTTTTCCGCCTCTGGACAGCAACCAGAGTCTCAGGGGCTACTATCTGTATAGAGCACACCTAGCATGTGCGGTATCGTCAAAAAATTTATATATTACTTTGCATACCTCAAAGCCTCTTAACAGGCTCGTAAAAGCCTCATGCAACCCACTTTTGGTGGATGAAATCCTCTCAACCACCGTACCCATTAAAGGACGACACGCCTCTAAGATAGCCGCTTGCTCCAGAATACCCATCAGTGCATCCGGTTGTGCGTCGGACAATCCCAAACTCTTTCTGTTGCTCTCCTTAGGTATCGAATACTCCGGACTTTGGGTGGCCGAATGGTCACCTTCTAGCCTTGGCGGATCAGGAGAAATCCTCCGTGATGACACCTCAGGGTCGTCCGCCCAGGTGGCGGGGAGGCAGGGGGAGGCATTTCGTTCTCCATCATCTCCGGAAGAAGATCCCCCGAAGACGAACTTTGTTGAGAAGGGCTACGAGCCGGACTGCAAGATATATGTCACGGTTATTGTCCTCGGAGATAAAGCAGGATATATTTACCAAAAGTACTCTTGTTCACTTACAGCTCGGTGGAGGGCTGGCCCCCTTGCGGGCACTGTGCAGTAAGGACGCCCTCTGGGGCCGGGCCCCTGGCGAAGGTTTCTTCCCTCGTTTGGAAACCTTCGTTTCCAAGTCTTCAGAGGCGGTCCTTTTCCTTCCTTGGGGAGTGGGGATTATGGATTCCTCTCCCAGATTATCCTCCATCGTGGAGACACTAATTCCCCCAGTTTGGATGAGTAATGCGTGAAGCCCTCTTTCGGCTTCTTTATTCCTCCCTTTATCTTCCCCTGATGGCACTTTACAAGGTGCGCGCTCAAGCATCTTGGCTAGCACAGGATCCGGTGAGCCTTCGGGAAGGTGGGCCGAACACCTGATCATCTTCGCCTTTCTTATCCAGTCCTGGCCGAGAGCGATTTTTTTCAGAATGATGTTGTGACAACTAAAAAGACAACATGTTCGGCCGCAGAATTACTTACGTGGGTATCTATACGGTTGCAGTTGAGACCTGCATCCTCGGTGGTGTCCAGACACTTTATTCGTGATCCGAAGAACAATCCGTACATCTCTTCGAGCGTCACGCCGAAGAATTGCTGAATAGTTCGCGGTCCTTCCGGGTTGAACTCCCACAGACAGACAGATCGACGTTGGCATGGCAGGACCCGACGAACTAGCCTAACTTGCATTACCTTGAGAAGACTGACATCCCTCTTGAGGAGATCTCAGATGCGACTTTGCAATGTCAGCACGTCAGTAACTGGCCCCTAATCCAGCCCCTCGTTGACCCATGATGCCAGCTGCGGTGGGGGCCCCTAGCGGAAGGCCGGGACAACTGCCCACTTTTTACTTCGGGGAGCTGTGATGTAAAACCACTCCCGCTGCCATAAGTTGGACACCTCCGGGAAGGAGCCCTTAGGCCATGGAGCATCGGCGCCTTTTCTTATTATGGCACCTCCGCATTCTGGATGCCGCCCGTCGATCGTCTTCGGCTTCACATTGTAGGTCTTGAGCCATAAGCCGAAGTGTGGGGTGATGCGGAGGAAGGCCTCACACACGAAGATAAACGACGAGATGTGAAGGATGAAATCTGGAGCTAGATCGTGGAAATCGAGCCCGTAATAGAACATAAGCCCCCTTACAAAGGGATCAAAACTAAAGCCTAGCCCTCGGAGGAAGTGGGAAACAAATACGACAATCTCGTTGGGTTCGGGAGTGGGGATGACCTGCCCTTCAGCAGGTAGCCTATGCGAGATTTTGGCGGTTAGATACCTAGCTTCCCTTAGCTTCTTAATGCCCTCCTCTGTGACAGAGGAGGCCATCCACCGACCTTGAAGGTTGGATCCGGACATGGTTGAAGGTCCGAAGCGCTTAACCTAATCTTTGGGTGTTGGAACTCGAGGTGGGGGAGGGGAAGGATCGAGCGCGAGAAGAAAAGGGCAGGCCTTGGCCCCTTTATAAAGAGGGTGAATATCAAGCGTCCTCCGCGTGGCCATTTGGAACTTGCCTAAAATCGAGGAGTCATACTAACAAACATGATTGGGTTACCCACACCCTTATTGATGGGAATCCCGTGATAAGGGGAACACGATCGCTGCTTCAACAAGTCGTGCCAATAAAACCTCCTCGCAACACGTGCAGTGGCAGGCTGGGAAAAACAGTTCGTAATGACCGGACCATGGTAGGATGTCACGTTATGAAAAGTTGTTAGCATATTAGATTTGTGGAATATTATGCTCTCTACGGTGGCATGTGGAATTTATTTTGCAGAGCCGAACACGATCCTTGTGTTCAAAACCTTCTATGGAGTATTCGGAGAAGGAACCCACCTTGCAATGCCGAAGACAATCTGCGCGCTAGACTCATCGTCATTGAAGCCTAGTTCAGGGGCTACTGAGGGATTCCTGGATTAGGGGGTCCTCAGACAGCCGGACTATGTATTTGGCCGGGTTATTCGACTATGAAGATACAAGATTGAAGACTTCGTCCCGTGTCCGGGTGGGACTCTCCTTTGCGTGGAAGGCAAGCTTGGCAATTCGGATATGTAGATCTCCTCCCTTCTAACTGACTCTGTGTAACCCTAGCCCCCTCTGCTGTCTATATAAACTGGAGGGTTTAGTCCGTAGGAAAAGAACAATCATAATCATAGGCTAGCTTCTAGGGTATAGCCTCGACGATCTCGTGGTAGATCAGCTCTTGTAATACTCATATCATCGAGATCAATCAAGCAGGAAGTAGGATATTACCTCCATCGAGAGAGCCCGAACCTGGGTAAACATTGTGTCCCCCACCTCCTGTTACCATCAGCCTTAGACACACAGTTCGGGACCCCCTACCCGAGATCCACCGGTTTTGACACCGACAGCTATACACGCCTCGAGGGCTCTCCGCAGTAGGGAGTCCCCTCCCACGTGCCAGTGGAAGCACCATGCTCCGCGCTGGCAGTCGATACTGCTGAGGAGCGTCTATGTCCATCCAAGTGCGGAAGAACTATGCTCCACGCTGGTGATAAACAACTGAGGGCGGCCTCACGACCGCATCAGCCTCAGGGAGCCTCCGAGCTCAGTATCTGGCCTCATCGCAACACTTTAGCTCGGGAGAGTTGCACGAGGGGGCTGGGCAGGGGGCTGCGCTCGGGTCACGCCCAAGCGTACTCCACCCTGCCAGGTCCCTCGGACCTGGTCATCGCGCGCCCTCCCGAGCAGAGCCAAGGCACGAAGGTCGTTTGAACGTCAAGGGGGACTCCTAAGCATCGCGACTCAGGAGCCTAACTGACCACGTATCCCCTCAGTCCTTGGTCCATCGTGGTGATCCGGATTACCCAATGGTGGATGAGGTATGCGCGGGGTCGGGCCCTGCCGATGTAGAACACTAGGCCTACTCCCAGATCTCCTTTCTATAGGCCGTTTGCGCGTCAAGGGGGGACTTCTGAGCATCGCGAATCAGGAGCCTAATTGATCATGTAACCCCACACTCCTTGGTCCGTCCTGGTGATCCGGACGACCCAATGGCGGCTGAGGTATGCACGGGGTCGGGCCCTACTAACGTAGAATGTAAAGCAAATGGAAAGGAAATCGCACAATTTCAAAGGAAATATTACAACACATATTGTTCTCCTAAAACCGAACACGAGTTTAACGCTTCCACGAGGCATGGTGCATATTGCATAAACTAAACAGGAAAGGAAATGCTAGCAAGTCATCCCGTCATCCCTGGACACCGTCGTCGTCTGCAAGGGATGCTTCTTCTTCAATGGTGTCGCCTTCACTTGTACCACCAGCCGGAGTTGCAGGATCAGTAGCATCGCCGGTCGGGGGCGTGGGAGCGAAGGCGCGGAATACTCGCCGTCCACAAGCTCCAGCAGCTCGTCAAGGCCGGTGGCAGGATCACAAAGATGGAGGTGGCTGAAGACGCGCGTCAACATGGCTGAGGAAAGAATGTGGGCTTCTTCCTCTACCATGGGTCCGATACCGCTCACGACATCCTCAAGCGCATCGACCAGATAAGGAAGCAGCTGGACGGGGCCCTCATCGCCGGCGGCCGGCGGCTCCTCCAAGCCCTTCTCGTAGAGTGACCGCAGCCCCTTCTGAGACCTCCCCTCGAGGAGCTTGAAGGCTGCGCAGTCCTCAGCCAGGACCTTCCCCTTGGCTTCAAGCTCGGCCTTCTCCGCCTTCAGCTTCTGCTCCTGCTCCTCCAGCCGGCTGCGCTCCATGGCCTACGCCTTCACCAACTGCCTCAGCTCGGCGTCGCGATCCCTGATGGCGTCCTCTCGGGCCTTCATCTTCTCCTTCTCTGCCTTGTGGCCTTAGGCTTCTTTCACGCGCTCCCTCCGCACAGTCTCCAGCTCGGCCTCCAGCGACCGGCAACGGTCCTGAGCGGCTCCGACATCCTTCAGCACCACCTCACGGGTGGCCACAGCTTTGGTGACGACCTCCCTGTCCTTCTTGGAGTCCATAGCAGCGTGGCTCAGTGTCGCCTGGACAGACACATTGAAGTGAAGCCAACCAGAGACCAGCTCCAGGCGCCCGGCCACCAGGCGACGGTCGGTGCCTTGAAGATCTTCTCGCAGCAGGGTCATCGCAGAAATAGCGCGCTCTAGAATGTCAGGGGAGGCTGAAGGATCCGGAGATAGTAGTGTGGCAGAAGGGGGAGGAGGCGACGTCGTCACCATGGCCTGGGAGGACGGAGGCTCCTGAGCTTTGGGGATCTCGGCGACCGAGCCAGCCGTTGGCACATCCGGAGCCAGCGGGGCCACGGGGGCTGACTCCTCCTAAGGATCCTCCCCAAACCTCGCGAGGATGATCGGGCCAGAGAAGCGCGAGAGCCATCGTTGCCCTTATCAATGGAGAGGGGTGCGGCCATCATAGGCGATCTAGTCTCGAGTAGCGCCACCTCGTCCTCCTTCCTCCTCTTTGACGCGGGGCGTCGGCCTAATTGCACAACGGAGAAGCGTCAAGGGTAAGTAGCAGAAGCAAGAACAAAACATGACAAGAACACTAACTGGGCAACCGCGGAGTAGTCCCTTCGCTTCGTAAGCTTGAAGCCCGAGAGCCTCGCAACCTAAGGCGCAGGCGCATGGGCTCCAAGAGCGGAAGAGGGGGCAGCAGATCGGGAGATCAGCGCCGACCTGCCCCTCGTTGGAACCATGGCCAGCTCCTCTCTCTCCGGGAGGACGCCAGCCTCATCACCGTCATCAGGCAGGGTGCGGAGGATGTCGGCCTTGCGCAAGGGGGAGGTCTCCCCCATCCCCTTGGGGGTCGCCTCCGAGTCGCGCTCCTCGCCGTCCTCCTCTTCCCCTCCCTGCGAGAATCGCCAGAAGACACGTCCACCGGCGTCGTCGCCACCGGGACCTAAGAAGGCACCGGCGGCACCAGGCCGCGCCCGTCAAAGGTGGGCACGGCGGCCATGACCTGCGCCCCATCCTTCCGAAGGAACAAGGGAACGAAGGCACTCGGCGGATACTCTTGGTCGTCCCCGACCAAGAGGCGGAGAGCCTCAACCAGCTCCTCTTCAGACAAGGCCTCCGGACTCAAGCAAAGCTTGTCTTCTCCGCCCCCAAGCATCCACAAGGGGCGCGAGCGCACCTGGAGAGGAGCCACCTGTAGCATCAGGAATTCTCTTAGGAGCATGGCCCCCGTCAGCTTCGCCGCCTTTGCGTTGCCCGGCCACAGGTTGGTGGTCATCTTCTCCAGCACCGACTTCGCCTGGTCGTCAGTAAGCTTCGCGCAGGACCACCCCTCGTCAGACTGGGGCATCTCCATCAGCAGCTTCAACCGCGGGTGGACACACTTGGCACCCATCATGACCCACTTGCTCCTGAAGCCATCGTCCTTCTTTCTGGCCTTCGAGATCACGTTTGCCTTGCCGACTGCGACGAAGTTGGTGCACCCTGAGGTGTCGCCGTCGTTGATTTGGAGGAAGAAGAAGTGGCGCAGCAGTGCCATGGACGGCATCACCCCGACATACGCCTAACAATAGAAGGCAAAGATTGACAAGAGAAGAACGGAGTTGGGATGGAGATGGAGGGCCTGCAACCTGTAATGACGAAGCACGACATATAAGAAGTCGGAGAAGGGAGGAACCAGGACCGCATCGACGCTGCTCAAAAAGAAGGGGGTAGAAGGAGCTCTTCGAAGCATCCGGCTCGGCGATGCCAGCCCGGAGCTCGGTCTGCCCCTTCTCGTTGTTCTCCCCCGCCGTCAGCAGGCGTGTGGCGGTGAGGTTCTTCTCCGAGACATTTGGAGCATCCAGAGCCAGCTCGTACTAGGCAGGCGGCGAAACGGCCTTAGCCTTTCGGGGCGCCATTGGATGGAAGCTCGGAAAGGGATTGAAGCAGATCTGGAGATTTCAGAAGCAAGGAGCGAGAAAGGGGATCTGGAGCGAGATGAAGGCAAGCAATGAAGGCAAGCGTTGCCCGGGCCAGCCTTTTTGTCAGACGGGTAATTGCTGAGGCAGCGTGGGGAAGCGGAGACGCCGACGTACAATCAATCGCCACGCGTCAAGCGGGGCCAAGGGTTGTTGGGACTCGCAGTGCTCCGCACTTGCCCTTTGGCTTCGCCCCGAAGCCAAGTCCGAGCGCGCCTTGGGCCCGGGGGCTACTGTCGCCATCCTGGGAATGGGGGGGTCCCCAGACTTGCCTGCCTGCGGCCCATGGCGTGGCTCCACCAGCGGCCCCATAAGGCCCATCTTCACCAGCAAACACTCAAGACCCTCGCGAGGGGCCAAGCCTCGCGAGGCGGAAAACACAAGATCTCCTCAGGGGTGGCCTCACCAGGCTGGCTCGCGAGGGGCGGAGAGATCAAGGCGAGGGACACCTCGCGAGGTCCGTGTGATGTAAGCCATGACGACCAAGGCCAGGCGGGTGCCAGCACGCATAGTGTCCTCGTTTCCTCTTTGGTGCTAAAGGGGGCAAGCGTAGGCGTGGAGTCCCGAGGCATTAGGCAAATGTTTCCATATCGGTGTAACAAGACCAAGACCAGCAGGACGGCAGGACAGAGGTCACCGTGGAGCCCAAGGCGGCGTCACCACCAGAGCCTTTGGCAGGCGAAGACCACCTTTAGTCAGGATAACTTGTGCTAGTTGTCTCTCTTCGAATTTGGCCATTGTGGGATCCCTTCCCACTTAATATTTGGGAAGAGGACCAGGGCCTCTATAAATAGGACTAGCTACCACCATAGAAGAGGGAGATCATCCAATCGAGACTAGAATCCGGGATCCAGATCATCCAGATCATCCTCAACCACATAAGCTCACATGCACAAGGGCACCTCTCCTCAGGAGGCTATTCTTCTCTTGTAACTATTCATCCTCAGCTCGAGAGGCAATCCACCACACCACACTGGAGTAGGGTATTACACCACATCGGTGGCCCGAACCAGTATAAACTCTTGTGTCTCTTGTTCTTTGGGTTCGTCGAGCTAGGCCGTGAGATCATGATGTGTGCGAGCTAGAGGGGGGGAGATCTTCGTGCGCACCCCTTTATTCGAACCTCAAGGGTTTTGTCGGAACGCGAAATCCAACAAAACTAAGAGGAAAATACAAGGAAATGTATACTGGGCTCAAAAATATAGAAGTGCCATGCATGATTATACTCATGTTATCTCGCAATCGATTCTTCACAGGAAACTAACCATGTCATGCATCTTATGTACTCATGTTGTGTCCTCACAAACAAATTCTTCAAGGAAACTAACAGACCATCATTGTTATATACTCATGTTCTATGGGCCAAATTTTTGTGAGGATATTATTCTAGCCATTGATTACTGAAGGGCGAATATAGGTATGTACACTTGGTAAGCATTACAGGATTTCACTACTTCCAAATATAGAGTTCTCCATATGCACATTACTTCCGTAATGTATGGTTAGATGAAACCAATAGTGTGATGCATATTTCTACATCATGAAAATGGCGAAACTAACATGGCCATTGATACACACTCATATTTAGTAGTATATAGATTACTATAAAATAAGGAAAATATCCATATCTTCCTAACCGTTTGATTATTCAAGGGTACAAATTGGCTGTATTGACATGGTCACAATCGCATGAATTAACTCACTCCAAATACAGCTGATTTACGGCGTCTCTAATACATTGCCATAATTCTACTCAAATTCTGCTGAAACAGGGATATGCCAATCAACACAAAAAGTTCAAACAGTGTCATAGCGTTATCATTAACATCAGACGGAAACAACTTACATGCGCCGTGTGAGAAATACGTGGTGCCATCTGCTTTGTCGATCACGTAGATGATGCCATTGTGTTCAATAGCATCAAAGAAGTCTGTATCAACTTTGACGATCCACTATGAGGTGAGTTGTCTCTAGCTAAAGAAGGCACTCGTGGAAAGATGGCGAGTCCGCAGTCAAACAAGGCAATTAGCTTGAAGTCTGCGTAATTCGCATCTCGTGTGGGGACTTGGCAGATTACAATCTTTGCAAAAAAAGGTGCATCCAACTGATGACATATTCTAGATGACTTGGACCGCCATGGTAAAACCATATATACTCCAACGTAGGAAGGAAAATCTCATGGGAGGTGTGGACTTTCACGAGCACCAAATTTTTCCGGTCTTCTCTGACGATGGCCATCCAGTGGGAGTTCATGCCGACCTAGTACATACATGCCAAGAAGTTTCGGGCGATGGTGATCGGATCGAAGTCGAGGGAAATGATGTATGGCAACCCACTACATACCTATAAAGAAGTTTTGGCTAATGGAGGTCGGATTTAATTCGAGGGGCATCATGTATACCTCCGTATCATGGTGAGCAAATCTCGCAAGACCAGATAGCAGCAAGCAGGGTGTCTTGAAAAGCTTAGGCCTCGCTTCAACGATGGTCGTGTGCATGTCCCTCAAGCATGTAGCCAGCCGCAGGGCGCTCAACATATCCATACACGAACAACATAGGTCAAGGATGTCACTGGGGAGATTGCTCCAATTGCGGCTCATATGGATGCTGCGCGGTTCGCGTTCGGCGATGGTGGAGTTTGGAAGGTGGGGTTTTTGGGGGTTTGATTTATGGGGGAGAATGCTCTCGGTGCTGGAGTAGCTAGCGGGTCAATAGTGGTACTGGGAGAGGGAGACAAGGCGAGGCATGCATAGTGACTGCACAGTGCACAAGGTGAGGCTAACTTCGGTAACCTGAACACGCCATCTGGACTGGTGTCACCTCGGGCGCATGTGTCGCCATTATGGGAACGGGGGTCCCCATACTTTCCTGCCAGCGGCCCACGGCGTGGCTCTGCGAGTGAGCCCGTATGGCCCGTCTTCACCAGCAATGACTCAAGACCTTCGAGAGGGGCCAAGCCTCGCGAGGCGGACGACACGAGACCTCCTTGCGAGCGGCCTCACTAGGATGGCTCGCGAGGGGCGGAGAGATCAAGGCGAGGCAAACCTCGTGAGGTTCCAGTGACGTGAGCCATGACGACCAAGGCCAGGCGGGTGCCAGGCGGGCGCTAGTGCGCACAGTGTCCTTGTTTCCACTTTGCCGCTAAGGGGCAAGCACGGACGAAGAGTACCGACGCATCAAGCAAAGGTTTCCATATCGGTGCAACGAGACCAAGACCAGCAGGACGGCAAGACGACGTCACCATGGAGCCCAAGACGGTGTCACCACCAGAGCCTTTGGCAGGCGAAGACTACTTTTGTCAGGATAAGCTATACTAGTTGTCCCCTTTTGAATTGGCCATTGTGGCATCCCTTCCCGCTCAATATTTTGGAAGAGGACCAGGGCCTCTATAAATAGGACTAGCCACCACGTTAGGTAGGGGGGATCGATTTGGAAAAGCACCAGTTCACCAAGCACAAGAACAACTCTCCTCAGGAGGCTGATCTTCCTCTTGTACTGTTCATCCTCAGCCCAAGAGGCAATCCACCACCACCACACTGGAGTAGGGTATTACACAACAACGGTGGCCCGAACCAGTATAAATCTTGTGTCTCATGTGTTGTGAGTTCGTGTGCCTAGCCTAGAAAATGCGAAGTGTGGGAGGGCGTGATCGGTGAGAGAGAGATCTTCGCGCGGGTTTTGCTAGAACCCAAAATCCGACATTTGGCGCGCCAGGTAGGGGTGCACCAGAGTTTTCCTTCCGCCGATTCGCACTCCACCATCTTCACACCCATTCTCCATGGTTGGCGCCACTCTTCCAGCTGGATCTACGGGTGCCCACAGTGACGCCCGGGGGCTCCGAGCCCTTGCTCCCGCCCTGCGGCAGGTGTAGTGGCTACCCAAGTTCATGCCGGAGATGCCGCCGCACTACAACGGCGCGGCGGACCCGTCGGCTTTCCTACTGGCATATGAGGAGGCCGTCCTTAAGGCCGGGGGTGATGACAAGGTCATGGCCAACTGGCTCCCATGGCCCTCATTGGCGCACCACGTGCCTGGCTGCTCAACCTCCCTGGATCCATGGTGGCATCCTGGGAGGAGTTGCGCAGCCTCTTCGCTGCGTGCTACGCGGCGCCGGTGCACCACATGGTTGTAGCCCTCCTCGGCGGCTTGCAAGCACCACCCTCGGATCATCATGTCAAGCCGTTCTTTTGCCAGATTGGCACAACTTCCAAGCGCCCGGGGGCTCCGCCGGGCTAGGCCACGCCCGAGGCTGACCTCACCTTTGACTCAGGGGATCATATCGTCTCCACCATCGGCCCGGGCGCGCTCCCAATGCTTTGCACGCCCACCATCTGCCACGTGTCCATCACCAAGATGCTCATCGACGGCGGCGCCGGCCTCAACGTGCTCTCCGTCGAGGCCTTTAGCCTCCTTCACGTACCGCTCGAGCCGCTCCGCCCTAGCAAGCCTCTCTCGAGGGTTGGTGGAGGCTCCGCCCGCTCCCTAGGGTAGATCCGCCTCCCCGTGACCTTCGGCACGCGCGACACTACCACACCGAGCTCATCGACTTCGACATCGGCCTCCCGTACAATGCCATCCTCGGGTACCCGGCCCTGGCTCCGTTCATGGCGGCGACCCATCCGGCCTACAACCTCATGACGATGCCCGGGAGCAAGAGTGTCCTCACAGTAGTTGGGGACACCAAGGAAGCCTTGATGACGCTCAAGCTCCCCCTCAAGTCCACCGCGACAGCACAACCCATCAACATGGATACCTCCAAGGCCAAGGGAGCTGCAACAACCAAGAACAAGAAGTTTTCACTCAAGACAAGGCAGAAACCAAGCAAGTGCCAGTCGAGGAGGACGGGTCCTCGGGGGCAACCTTTACCATAGGCGCCAACCTTGAGCCTGATCAGCAGGAGGTGTTGGTAAAGTTCCTGCGCGCAAAGAAGGAACGGTTTGCTTGGGAGCCCGATCAGCTGGTAGGGGTCCCAAGAGGGATGATAGAGCACCACCAGAAGGTGTGCCCCAACGTACGCCCCATAAAGCAGAAGGAGAGGTGGCAGTCCAAGGAGAAGCAAGCGTTCATCATCCAAGAGACACGCAAGTTGGAGGCTACAGGTGTCATTTGAGAGGTTCGGTACCCCGAGTGGCTAGCAAACCCCGTCGTCGTGCCCAAGCAAGGCGGGAAGGAGCGAGTGTGCGTTGACTTCACCAATCTCAACAAGGCCTACCTCCAAGATCCGTTCCCCTTCCACGCATCGACTAGATCATCGACTCCACTACCGAGTGCGACTTGCGATGCTTCCTGAATGCGTTCTCAGGATATCACCAGATAAAGATGGCGGTAGAAGATGTGGAGAAGACGGCCTTCCTGACCCCGTGTGGGGTGTACTGCTACACTTGCATGCCTTTCGGGCTGCACAACGCAAGCGCAACCTTCCAGCGGCTCATGCACATCGCCTTGGGTCGGCAGCTCGGGAGGAACGCTGAAGCTTACATCGACGACATCGTGGTGAAGTCTCGGTAGGCGAGGACCTTGATCCAAGACCTGGAGGAGACCTTTGAAAGCCTCCTCCAGGTGGACTTGCGGCTCAACCCAGAGAAGAGTGTGTTTGGCGTCCCTTCTGACAAGCTACTGGGCTTCCCTGTGTCTCACAGGGGGATCGAGGCCAACCCAGAGAAGGTCAAGGCCATTGAAGACATGAGTCCACCGCAAACCCTCAAGGAAATGCAGAAGCTTGCTGGACGGGTGACTGCGTTGGGATGCTTTATTTCCAAGCTGGGAGAGCGTGCCCTAACTTTCTTCAAGCGGATGAAGAAGAAGGGCCCATTCGAGTGGACCCTGGAGGCCGATCGAGCATTTCAAGACCCCAAGAGATACTTGACCAGCCCTCTAGTGATGGTGGCGCTGCGACCTCTCGAGCCCCTAGTACTTTATCTTCCTGCCCCTCCCTACTCCGCCAGCTCGGCTCTAGTGGTGGTTCGGGAAGAACACCAAGCCAAGGGCGCATCACGCCGAGCTACACCCCTAGCAGAGACGACTCAAGACCAGGAGGGCGCCACAAGGGCCGCCACAGCAACAGCAGAGGATCAAGCTCAACAGGACCACGCTCCCGAACTCGCAAAGGCCCCGACAATCGATTAAGCGTTGGGGGCTCCACCACCTCAGGAGGCACCCCAACTACCAGAAGATGCAAGCCTCATCAGCGCACCTACCCTCATCGAACATTCGATATACTTTGTCAGCAAGGTGTTGCGGGATGCAAGAGCACGGTACGCCATGCCTCAGAAGCTCGATCCTACTCGCGCTCCCGGTGGCCTCACAAAAGCCGCGACACTACTTTCAAGGCCACCCCATCAAAGTCATCTCAGCCTACCCACTAGAGAGGGTGCTCAGGAGCCTAAACTCCGCCGAGAGGGTCGCCAAGTGGAACATCGAGTTGCAGGCATTCCAGTTGGAGTTCAGCACCACTAGGGTCATCAAGGGAGCCGTGCTCGCCAATTTCGTGGCAGAATGGATGGACGCCCCGGCGCTTGAAATAGGCAAGGACCGGTCCCTCTCGCTAGGAAGTGAGGTGCCCGACGGCTGGGTCATGTATTTCGATGGTGCCTTCGCGCGCCAAGGCGCGGGGGCTGGAGCAGTGCTCATCTCGCCCACTCAGGACAAGCTCTACTATGTCGTGCAGCTCTGCTTCCAGCAGGGCGAGAAGGTCTCCAACAACATTGCAGAGTACGAAGGCCTCATAGTCGGCCTGAAGGCTGCGGTGGCACTGGGGGTGAAGCGTCTCACCATCAGGGGCGACTCACAGCTCCTCGTCAACTTCTCCAACAAGGTATACGAGCCGAAGGACGAACACATGGAGGCATACCTCACGGAGGTACGCAAGATGGAGAAGTAGTTCCTGGACTTGGAGTTGCAGCACGTGCCCCAGGGAACCAAAAAGGAGGCCGACGACATTGCCAGAAGGGCATCCAAGCTACAGCCCCAAGAACATGGCGTCTTCGAGGAGCGGCTCTTCAAGCCGTCGGCGACACCATCGCTTTCAAGGACATAGTAGCCTCGGGAGGAGCTCCCACAGCCACCTGCCATGGGAGCCCCAGCCTGTGGCCCGACTTCGGGAGCACGTCTACTCTTGGCGCTCGAGCCTCAGGAGGGATGGTGGAACAAGGAATTCAAGGAATACCTGACGCAAGGGACGCTGCCGGAGAAGGAGGAAGACGCGGAGCGTGTAGCCCGGCAAGCCACGACATATTGCATCCAGGACGGTGAGTTATACAGGAAGCGTCCAACTGACGTTTCATTGCATTGCATCTCCAGGGAATAGGGGAAAGAGCTACTAGCCGACATATACGACGGGGACTGCGGGCACCACTCGTCGACACGAACCCTTGTCAGCAAGGCATTCCGCAGTGGGTTCTACTGGCCTACGGTGCTCAGCGACGCAGATGAGCTAGTGAGGTCCTGCGAGGCCTGCCAATTCCACACCAAGCAAATCCATCAGGCAGCTCAGGGCCTCCAGACCATTCCACTCTCATGGCCGTTCACAGTTAGGGGACTAGATATCCTGGGCCCGTTCCCTTGAGTGTCTGGGGGCTACCGATACCTCTATGTTGCCATCGACAAGTTCACCAAGTGGGCGTAGGTGGAAGCCGTCTGCACCATCCCAGTTGGCTCTGCAGTCAAGTTGATCAGGGGCCTCGTGAGCCATTTTGGGGTCCCCAACCGCATCATCACCGACAATGGCTCGCAGTTCACTAGTAACCTCTTCAAGACATATTGTGCTAACCTTGGAACACGGATCTGCTACGCTTCGGTAGCACACCCCAGGAGCAATTGCCTGGCTGAACACACCAACGCGGAGGTCATGAGAGGCCTCAAGACCAGGACCTTCAAGAAGAAGCTCGAGGCCTGCGGCAGGGGCTGGCGCAATGAGCTCCAGTCCATGATGTGGTCCATCCGCACCACCGCCACCAAGCCGACGGGCGAGACCCCGTTCTTCCTCGTCTACGGAGCAGAAGCAGTCCTCCCTCACGAGGTCAGACATCGCTCCGCACGGGTCCAGGCATTCGATGAAACACAGCAGGACGCCAGACGGGGGATGGACCTCGTGCTGGGGGAGGAACGTCGCCGCGAAGCTGCACTATGGGCGGCAAGATACCAGCAGGAGCTGCGGCGGTACCACTGTCGTAGCGTCCGCTCTAGGATGCTCGAGGTGGGTGACCTCGTCCTGAGGTGGGTGCTCTCGAGGGAAGGGTTGCATAAGCTCTCACCCATGTGGGAGGGCCCGTTCAAGGTCGTCCATGTCTCTTGGCCTGGCGCCGCGCGCCTGGAGACATAGGACGGGGTACCCATCCACAACACCTGGAAAATCCAGCACCTCTGGAAGTTCTACCCATGAAGCAAGGCCCCGTGCCTATGAAGGTATCTGCTCGTGACACTCTCACGTAATAATGAGTGGGGCTGTACATGCCCCAGAGTCTCAGGAGTGCCGCCGTTGGGCCACAGGGGCTCCCTCCCAGGTCTTAGTGGCAGCACTTAGCTCCGCGCTGGTGAGAAGACATGAAGACTAGACTAGGTGCCGGGCACAGCTTTTCATTTGCTTTCCAAAGTTGGCTCGCCCCTCTTTTAATTGAAGTTCACTTCTAGTGTTCTTTGCTGATTTGGTCCTGTCGCTTTCTGCCTCTGTTCTGCCTTAATTTCTCTAGTAGACTTGTACTCTCTCTCGCATTCCTCGCGAGGGGGATGGACGGGTGCCCTCGTGAGCATTTTTTTTCCTTTTTCTGCATTTCGTCTGCTTTTCGCGAGGCACCCTCGTTCGAGTCCACAAGCTGGCGCACCTCTCCTAATCCATGCCCCGCGGGTACCGCGATACGAAGCGATGGGTCAAGGCCAGCGGTGCCTGTGACCAAGGCTCGGGTGAACGATAACCCTCTTAACGATTTTTTTGCAGTTCCTAAGCGCCTACCAGGCCAAGGGGGCCTCGACAGGCACTAGGAAGCAGGCGCCTCGTGAGGAGGAGACTACTCCGAGCAAGTCAAGCTAAGTTATCTCTACATAAAATGACAATGTTGCGACACGGCACATGAACGATAAGCATAGCTTAAGACTTGAGAAATCATAGTTCATTGCACGCCCCCCGGGGGCCCATACTTGCTTTTTTCTTAGTACAAGAAGGAAAGGAAGAACGAAATAAAAGCGGTGCATGCCCCTACAACGGTCCGTGAGGGCGATCTCTTGGTGCCGTCCTGAGCTCAGCCAAACCCCTCCTCGCGCTTCACGGAGGTGCTGCGACAAGACGACCCACTGCCGCCTTTGAAGCGGGCACGGCGGCGTGGCGGCTAGTCGTAACCACCGCTACTGGAGCTGTCGCCGGAGGAAGAGCTGCCGTAGCTGGATGAGACGTGGTCCAACCAAGGCCGAGCACCTCCTCGCTGTGGTCCAACCTTGGCGATGGTTCGCCCTCATCGTCATCACGATCATCGCCAAGGCCGAGCGCCTCCTCGTCGTTGTTGACCTCGGGGCAGCACCCGGCGCGGCGATCATCTTCCCCAAACACCCTCACGTAGAGGGTCGCGTCACCGTCATACTTGAAATGGAGGGTGCACCGCCTGCTCAGGCAGCGCGTGCGGGCAAATGTCAGCCAGCCACGGGCCATCGCTATGTTGACCGTGATAGAGACCTCGATCGTGACCCACGAAGCCTTGCTGCAGCAGCCGTCCACCTGCAGCCAGAGCCCGCCTGGACCTGAGGCCGATAGATCGTCGGCGAAGAAGCACGGGAGCTGAAGCCAATTGCCAGCCGGGTTCTCCGACCAGACGACAAACTTCGGCAGCACCTCCGCCGAGTGGAAGCGCGGCCAGGGAGGCCGTGTGACCACGGCACGTCTCCCTTCATCAATAGGACTGCCGCGACCGGAGCGACCCCTGCCATGCGAAGTGGCACCGCCACGTCCGCGGAGGGGGGGCGCACGGGGGTCGCGCTATGCTTGCGGGGACAGCCGCGTCCACGCTTGGGCACCGGAGAGCCGGGCACCTCGCGAGGGGCCTTCCCCTTCTCCGTGGCGGAAAACCTCTTCGACGACGCCATTAGTGTCGCAACTGGCAATGGAGCAACGGGGGAGAAGCGACCGGAATGGGATGAGATGGGCGATGGGGGCTCTGCCCCCTCCCCATTTATAGCAGGAGAAGGCCAACCAACACCCCCCCCCCCACGATCACGGGTAATGATGGTTTTTCCTTGCATGCAGCACAGACTCGTCAAATCGGGCAGTTGCCGAGGCAACGTGGGGAAGCGAAGACGCCCACATCCAATCAATCGCCACGCATCAACCAAGGCCGCAGGCTTTTGGGGCCCGCGGCGCTCCGCGCTTTCCCTTTGGCTCCGCCCCGAAACCAAGCCCGAGCAAGCCTTGGGTCCGGGGGCTACTGTCGGCGTTCTGGGAATGGGGGTCCCCAGACTTGCCTGCCTGCGGCCCACGGCATGGCTCTGCGAGCGGGCCCGTACGCCCGTCTTCACCAGCAATGACTCAAGACCTTCGCGAGGGGCCAAGCCTCGCGAGGCGGATGACGCAAGACCTCCTCGGGAGCGGCCTCACCAGGCTGGCTCGCGAGGGGTGGAGAGATCAAGGCGAGGTAAACCTCGTGAGGTTCCAGTGACGTGAGCCATGACGACCAAGGCTAGGTGGGTGCCAGGCGGGCGCCAGCGCACACAGTGTCGTTGTTTCCATTTTGGTGCTAAGGAGGCAAGCGGAGACGAAGAGTACTGAGGCATCAAGCAAAGGTTTCCATATCGGTGCAACGAGACCAAGACCAGCAGGACGGCAAGACGGAGGTCACCGTGGAGCTCAAGACGGCGTCACCACCAGAGCCTTGGCAGGCGAAGACTACTTTTGTCAGGATAAGTTGTACTAGTTGCCCCCTTTCGAATTGGTCGTTGTGGCATCCCTTCCCACTCAATATTTGGGAAGAGGACCATGGCCTCTATAAATAGGACTAGCCACCACGTTAGGTAGGGGGGATCGATCTGGACAACCACCAGTTCACCAAGCACAAGAACAACTCTCCTCAGGAGGCTGTTCTTCCCCTTGTATTGTTCATCCTCAGCCCAAGAGGCAATCCACCACCACCACACTGGAGTTGGGTATTACACCACAACGATGGCCCGAACCAGTATAAATCTTGTGTCTCGTGTGTTGTGAGTTTGTGTGCCTAGCCTAGAAATCGCGAAGTGTGTGAGGGCGTGATCGGTGAGGGAGAGATCTTCGCGCGCACACCCGTGTTCGAACTATAAGGGTTTTGCCGGAACCCGAAATCCGACAGCAGGGTCTTGTCACTTCACTGTGAAGACCGGATGAATAATATTTTGACCATCAAGTGTACCATAGTAGTACTGTGTAGTAGAAATAGGTCTCCTGTGCTAGCATGCCTCTGGGTTCACTTCATCCTCCAGGTATCATCCAAATTGTGAGCAGAACCAAATTCTCATGCACGCGGAAGCGCGAAGAAGGCTTTTTCTTTTTTGAGAATAACCGCATATTCCTTAACCAGAAAATGTTGTGTCTCCCACGCACGCGTGATACGTCCATTTTGCGTCATGTTTTCTTTCTATTATTTATAATTTTTTTATCCATAATAATGTTTTTGGAGTATTCTAATGCCTTTTCTCTGATAATATGCAAGGTATACACCAAGGGGGAGAATTCTGGCAGGTGGAAATCTGGACCTGGAAAAGCTACATCAAGCTACCTATTCTGCACAACTCCAAACAAGTTGAAACTTCACGGCGATTTTTTATGGAATATATAAGAATTATTGGAGCAAATAACTACCATAGGGGGCCACCAGGTGGGCACAACCCACCTTTGTGTGCCAGGGCCCCTAGCGCGCCCTGAGGGGTTGTGGCCTCCTCGGCCCACCTCTGGTACCAATCTTTTGGTATATAAGCCATTTTGACCTAGAAAAAAATGAGGGGAGGACTTTTGGGACGAAGCGCCGCCGCCTTTAGGCGGAACTTGGGCAGGAGCACTTTTGCCCTCCGGCGAAGCGATTCCGCCGGGGGGACTTCCCTCCTGGAGGGGGAAATAATCATCATCATCATCACCAACAACTCTTCCATCTTGGGGAGGGCAATATCCATCAACATCTTCAACGACATCATCTCCACTCAAACCCTAGTTCATCTCTTGTGTTCAATCTTGTTATCGGAACTATAGATTGGTACTTGTGGGTGACTAGTAGTGTTCATTACATCTTGTAGTTGATTACTATATGGTTTATTTGGTGGAAGATTATATGTTCATATCCAATATGCTATTTAATACCCCTCTGATCATGAGCAGTTTTATCATTTGTGAGTAGTTACCTTTGCTCTTGAGATCACCAGAGAAATCATGTTGCAAGTAATCATGTGAATTTGATATGTGTTCGATATTTTGATAGTATGTATGTTGTGATTCCCTTAGTGGTGTCATGTGAACGTCGAGTACATGACACTTCACCATATTTGTGCCTAAGGGAATGCATTGTGGAGTAGCAATTAGATGATGGGTTGCGAGAGTGACAGAAGCTTAAACCCCAATTTATGCGCTATTTCGTAAGGGACCGATTGGATCCCAAAGTTTAATGGTATGGTTATAATTTATTGTTAATACTTTTCTTGTAGTTGAGGATGTTTGCGGGAGGGTTAATCAGGAGTAGGAGGTTTGTTCAAGTAAGAACATCACCTAAGCACCGGTCCACCCACATATCAAATTATCAAAGTAGCGAACACAAATCGGACAAACATGATGAAAGTGACTAGATGAAATTCCCGTGTACCCCCAAGAACGCTTTGCTTATTATAAGAGACCATTTTGGCATGTCCTTTGCCTCAAAAGGATTGGGATACCTTGCTGAAATTTTGTTACTACTATCATTAATGGCTCGTTACAAATTATCTTGCTATCAAACTACCCTGCTACTTACAATTTCAGCACTTGCAAACATCACCTTACTGGAAACTACCTGTCATTTCCTTCTGCTCCTCGTTGGGTTCGGCACTCTTACTTATCGAAAAGAGCTACAATTGATCTCCTATATTCGCGGGTCATCAAGGCTATTTTCTAGCGCAGTTGCCGGGGAGTGAAGCGCCTTTGGTAAGTGGAATTTGGTAAGGGGGCATTTATATAGTGTGCTGAAATTTATTGTCACTTGTTACTATGAAAACAATCCTTTAAGGGTTTGTTTGAGGTATCTTCACCTCGTCCGGAACCACAATTAGCTACCCCTCAACCTACTGCACCTACTGAAAATATTGAATATGAAACTCCTTTGGGTATGATAGAACAACTGCTAGCTAATCCTTATGTAGGAGTTGGAACCGAACATCCTGATATACACTTGATATATGTGGAACAAATTTGTGGATTGTTTGAGCTTGCAGGTTTACCTGGGGATAAAGTTATGAAGAAGGTTTTCCCTTTATCTTTGAAAGGAAAATCATTGGCATGGTATAGGCTATGCGATGATATTGGATTATGGAATTGGAATCATTTGAAATTGTAGTTCCACCAAAAAAATTATCCTATGCATCTAGTTCATCGTGATCGGAACTATATATATAATTTTTGGCGTCGTGAAGGAGAAAGTATCGCTCTAGTTTGGGGGAGGCTTAAGTCAATGTTATATTCATGCCCCAATCATGATCTCTCAAGAGAAATTATTATCCAGAATTTTAATGTTCGGTTTTCTCGTAATGATCAAACCATTCTTGATACTTCTTGTGTTGGTTCCTTTATGAAGAAGACTATTGAATTCTGGTGGGATCTTTTGGAAATAATTAAATGCAACTCTGAAGATTGGGAACTCGACAAAGGTAAAGAGTCATGTATTGAACTTGAGTATGATTGTGTTAAATCTTTTATGGATACCAATGCTTTTCAAAAGTTTAGCACTAAATATGGACTTGACTCTTAGATATTAGCCCCCTTTTGTGAATCTTTTGCTACTCATGTTGAACTCCCTAAGGAGAAGTGGTTTAAATATCCCCCACCTATTAAATAAGAAATTAAAGAACTAGTACCAATTAAATAAGAAACTATAATTTATAATGTTGATCGAGTTGTTCCTTCTACTTATATTGAGAAACCACCTTTCCGTGTTAGGATAAAGGAACATACTAAAGTTTCAACTATGGTTAACAAAAGCTACATTAGAACACCTAAACCTGATGAATAAATTAAAGTTGAACCTAGTATTGATATGTTTAAAGATCTCTTGGAAGAAGATATGGATGTGCATGTTATTTACTTCTGTGAAGAAGCTGCTAGAATTGCCAAACCTGATAAGAAAGATAAACATAGACCCGTTGTTGGCATGCGTGTCATCTTAGTTAAAATAGGAGATCACTGTTATCATGGTTTATGTGACATGGGTGCTTGTGTGAGTGCTATTCCTTATACCTTATATCAAGAAATTATGAAGGACATAGCACCTGCAGAGTTAGAAGAAATAGATGTTACGCTTAAACTTGCGAACAGAGACACCATATCACATTTTGGGATTGTGAGAGATATTGAAGTATTGTGTGGGAAAATAAAATACCCTACTGATTTTCTTGTTCTTGGTTCCCACAAGATGACTTTTGTACCATTATTTGTGGCAGACCTTTCTTCAATAGAGTTAATGCTAAGATAGACTGTAAGGAACAAACTGTCTGTGTTAGCTTTGGTGATGAATCTCATGAGTTTAATTTTTCCAAGTTTAGTAGAAATCTTCATGAAAAAGAATTTCCTAGTAAGGATTAATTAATTGGTCTTGCTTCTATTGTTGTACCACCTACTGATCCTTTCGAACAATATTTGCTAGACCATGAGAATGATTTACACATGCATGAAAGAAATGAAATAGGCAAAATTTTCTTTGAACAACGTCCTTTGCTTAAAGAGTATTGTAAAATCTCCTCCTGAAACAATTGCCTGGCACTTTGAAATATGCTTATCTTGATGAAAAGAAGATATATCCTGTTATTATCAGTGCTAACCTTTCAGAACATGAAGAAGAAAGATTATTGTAAGTTCTAAGGAAGCACCGAGATGCTATTGGATATACTCTTGATGATTTAAAGGGCATTAGTCCCACTCTATGTCAGCACAAAATTAATATGGACCCTGATGCTAAACCCGTTGTTGATCACCAACGTCGGTTAAATCCAAAGATGAAAGAAGTGGTAAGAACAAAAATATTAGAACTTCTGGAAGCAGGTATAATCTATCCCATAGCTAATAGTAGATGGATAAGTCATGTTCATTGTGTTCCTAGGAAAGGAGGTACAACTATTGTTCCTAATGATAAGAATGAACTTATTCCACAAAGAATTGTCACAGGCTATAGAATGGTAATTGATTTTAGAAAATTAAACAAAGAAACTAGAAAAGATCATTATGCTTTTCCTTTTATTGATCAAATGCTTGAAAGATTATCTAAGAACACACACTTTTGCTTCCTTGATGGATATTCTGGATTTTCACAAATACCTGTTTCTCAACCTGATCAAGAAAAGACCACTTTTACTTGTCCCTTTGGAACTTATGATTATAGACGTTTTCCTTTTGGTTTATGTAATGCACCTGCTACCTTTTAAAGATGTATGACACCTATATTCTCTGACTTTTGAGAAAAGATTGTTGAGGTTTTCATGGATGACTTTTCTGTTTATGGGAAGTATTTTGATGACTGTTTAAGCAATCTTCATTGAGTTTTGCAGAGATGCGAACAAATAAATCTTGTCTTGAATTGGGAGAAGTGCCACTTTATTGTTAATGAAGGCATTGTCTTGGGTCATAAAATTTCTGAAAGAGGAAGCCAAGCTAAGGTTGATGCAATTGAGAAAATGCCATGTCCTAAAGATATGAAAGGTATTCGTAGTTTCTTAGGTCATGCCAGTTTCTATAGGAGATTTATCAAAGACTTTTCAAAAATTTCTAGGCCTCTTACTAATCTCTTGCAGAAGGATATTCGTTTTGTTTTTGATGATGATTGTTTAGAAGCCTTTGAAACACTTAAGAAAGCTTTAATTTCTCCACCTATTGTTCAACCACTTGATTTGAACTTTCCTTTTGAAATTATGTGTGATGCTAGTGATTATGTTGTTGGTGCCGTTCTAGGACAAAGAGTTGATAAGAAACTTAATGTTATTCATTATGCTAGTAAAACTATAGACAGTGCTCAAAGAAATTATGCTACTACTGAAAAGGAATTCTTAGCAGTTGTGTTTGCTTGTGATAAATTTAGGCCTTATATTGTTGATTCCAAAGTAATTGTTCACATAGACCATGCTGCTATTAAATATCTTATGGAAAAGAAAGATGCTAAACCTAGACTTATTTGATGGGTTCTCTTGTTATAAGAATTTGATTTACATATCATTGATAGAAAAGGAGTTGAGAACCCAGTAGCTGATAATTTATCTAGGATTGAAAATGTGTTTGATGACCCACTACCTATTGATGATAGTTTTCCTAATGAGCAGTTAGCTGCAATAAATGTCTCTCATGGTACTCCTTGGTATGCTGATTATGGTAATTACATTGTTGCTAAATATTTACCACCTAGCTTTACATATCAACAAAAGAAAAAAATTCTTCTACGATTTAAGACATTACTTTCGGGATGACCCACATATTTATAAAGAAGGAGTAGATGGTATTATTAGACATTGTGTAGCTAAGCATGAACAGGGACAAATACTACGGAAATTTCACTCCGAGGCTTATGGAGGGCATCATGCTGGAGATAGAACCGCTCATAAGGTATTGCAGTCTGGATTTTATTAGCCTACTCTCTTCAAAGATGCCCATAAGTTCATCTTATCTTGTGATGAATGTCAAAGGATAGGTAATATCGGTAAGAGTCAAGAAATGCCTATGAATTATTCACTTTCTATTGAACCATTTGATGTTTGGGGATTTGATTACATGGGACCTTTTCCTTCCTCTAATGGGTATACAGATATCTTGGTTGCTGTTGATTATGTTACTAAATGGGTAGAAGCTATTCCAACTAGTAGTGTTGATCACAACACCTCTATTAAAATGCTAAAGTAAGTTATTTTCCCAAGGTTTGGAGTCCCTAGATATTTAATGACTGATGGTGGTTCACACTTTATTCATGGTGGTTTTCATAAAATGCTTGCCAAGTATGATGTTATCCATAGAATTGCATCACCTTATCATCCTCAGCCTAGTGGTCATGTTGAACTTAGCAATAGAGAAATAAAATTTATTTTGTAAAAGACTATCAATAGGTCCAGGAAGAATTGGTCTAAGAAATTAGATGATGCACTTTGGGCTTATAGAACAACATATAAAAATCCTATGGGTATGTATCCTTATAAAATGGTTTATGGAAAAGCGTGTCATTTGCCTCTTGAGTTAGAACATCAAGCATATTGGGAAATCAAAGAACTCAATTATGATTTCAAACTTACTGGTGAAAAGAGGTTATTTGATATTAGCTCATTATATGAATGGAGAACCCAAGCATATGAAAATGCAAAATTATTCAAAGAAAAAGTTAAAAGATGGCATGACAAAAGAATTCAAAAGCATGAGTTTAAGTTCAGAGAATATGTTCTTCTGTACAACTCTCATTTCAGATTCTTTGCAGGAAAGCTTCTCTCAAAATGGGAAGGCCCATACGTCATCGAGGAGGTTTACCGGTCTGGAGCCATCAAAATAAATAATTCCGAAGGTACTAACCCGAAGGTTGTCAATGGGCACCGAATAAAGCATCATATCTCAAGTACTCCTATTAATGTTGAAAGTAATATTATCCAAACTATGACACCGGAAGAACACATAAAAGAGTCCTTCCATAACACTTTAGAATCGTGAAAATAAGGAGGTACGTGATACGGTAAGTAAATGGACTCCGAAAATCCGCAATTTTTTTATCATTTTTGGAATATTTTAGAATTTTGGGAATAAAGAAATTTACAGGAAGTGTCCCCTGGTGGGCACAAGACACCAGGGCGCGCTAGGCTTGCCTGGCGCGCCCAGGTGGGTTGTGCCCACCTAGGACACCTTCCGTACTCCATTTTTCTACCATATGCTTGTCCTCCAAGATAAAAAAAAAACTATATATACTTTCCGAACCTGTTGCTCACCGTATCGCGGAGAAATCCTCTGTTATTTTTTCTTGCCGTTTCTCGTGCAGTTTTGAAAATATGTCATCTTAAGACTCCGACGGTGAGAGCAATGTCTCGCATCTCATTGCTGACCCAAAGGCCTATGGGGACCTATCTCCTTATGGTCGAACCACAGATGACGAGGAGGATGCTCACTGGATCAATGATTCAAGCTTGGAGGAGGAGGATGTTCCTCTACCTCAACCTGGGGATATGCACATAAAGTTCAAGAAGTCTAGTCTCCCTAAAAGAGCTAACTGGTCTGTTCCTTCTTGTTTTCGACAGAAAAGTAAAGGAGATCTATGTGACAAGATCTTGAAGTTGGAGTTGGAAGTCGATGATTTAATGGAGGAAATTTCTCTCCTCAAATACAATATGAAAAAGTTAAAGGCACAATTGTCCTCACCACCACCACCATCACCTTCTTCACGACCAAAGGAAAACTGAGTATCGGGTATGGGCACTCTCCTTGGCTACCGCCAAGCTTGGGGTAGGTGCCCCGGTATCATATCATCCCACTATCTTTTTGCTTTTACTTGTTTTAGTTCGATCCTTTTGCTTTAGATGAATATAAGATTACTTCGATCCTTTCTTCTTTGAGAGTTTGCTTAGTGATCTATCCTTGTAATCGTGTGCAAGTCATATAATAAAGTTTATTATGAGTTTTTGCTTTCTCTACATTCATGTTGCAAATAAAAGAAATAAATAAGAAAGGAAATAAATAAGGAAAATATTATATACTAATCCTATGGTAGGTGATGGCACCACATAAGGAAAAGTATAAGTAGAAAATTTTATTAGAGATTGACAAACATAGTATTAGTCAATGATGCAACTCATGAAAGTATTAATAAGGGAAGAGAATATTCACATATAAATATACTATCCTAGAAATCTTTTGTGATTGTGAGCCCTCATCAAAATATTATATGCCAAAATTGTTGACATTGGACAAGGAATACAACTTAATGATTTATGTTTGTTCATATTCACATAGAAGTCATATTGTCATAGATCCTTTAACATGTGGTGCTTGCCCCCTATCTTTGCTAGCCAAAAATTCCGCACTAAGTAGAGATACTACTTGTGCATCGAAAAACCCTTAAACCCAAATCTATTTTCAAGTGTCCACCATACCTACCTAGGGATTGAGCAAGATCCCTCAACTAAGTTGTCATCGGTGCAAAAAGGAAATAAAAATTGCTTCCAAAAGTATGAGATCATTTAGTGTAAGAGAAAATTGAGCGTTGCATGATCTTGTGATGGTGAATACAAGCGACAGACTACATAATAAAGGTCGCTATCACAAGGGGAAATGTAATGTGATGTTCCTTTCACTAAGGGATTGAGCATATAAGAAAATAAGTGCATGGTAACCTCTGCTTCCCTCTGTGAAGGGCCTATCTTTTACTTTTATGCAAGGGTCAAAGTTTTTCTCTCTATTCATTTTATTTTTCTCCTTTGGCAAGCATCATGTGGTGACGAAAGATCTAGGCACATATGTCTAGTTGAATATGGGTGGCATGAGTTATTATTGTTGACATCACCCTTGAGGTGAGTATGTTGGGAGGTGAAACCATAAGCCCCTATTTTATTATGTGTCCGGTTGAAACGTTTTGCTCAGGGGTATGAGGTGACTGTTAGCAATCATAGAAGACTATATGATGGTTGAGTATGTGGACTTGCCTAAGGGCTCTGACACGTGACCCTTCCTGAAAAGATGATGAATTGTAGTTGCAATGTTGACTGAGAACATAGTTTGTTGGTTTCTAATAGAGTTTTTGCTTTATACTTCAATTGTGTGATGAACTATTACTTATTCATGAGAAGTATATGATGAAAGTTCTATGATAAAAGTCCTATGTTTAGTTTTGTTGCTGTTATAATAATCAACAAGATGCTTCTATGTCTGTATTTTGTTTTTATCATCACCTCTCTCTCAAAGCATGTGGACATGTTTTTCGATTTTGGTTTTTCGCTTGAGGACAAGTGAGGTCTAAGCTTGGGTGAGTTGATACGTCCATTTTGCATCATGTTTCTTACTGTTATTTATAATGTTTTTATCCATAATAATGTTTTTGGAGTATTTCTAATGCCTTTTCTCTCATAATATGCAAGGTATACACCAAGGGGGAGAATTCTGGCAGGTGGAAATCTGGACCTGGAAAAGCTACATTAGGCTACCTATTTTGCACAACTCCAAACAAGCTGAAACTTCACGAAGAACTTTTTTTGAATATATAAGAATTATTCGAGAAAATAACTACCACAGGGGCGCCACCAGGTGGGCACAACCCACCTGGGCACGCCAGGGTCCCCTAGCGCGCCCTGGGGGTTGTGGCCTCCTTGGCCCACCTTTGATGCCCATCTTTTAGTATATAAGTCATTTTGACCTAGAAAAAATGAGGGGAGGACTTTCGGGATGAAGCGCCGCTGCCTCGAGGTGGAACTTGGACTAGAGCACTTTTGCCCATCGACAGAGCGATTCCGTCGGGGGAACTTCCCTCCCGGAGGGGAAATCATTGTCATCATAATCACCAACAACTCTCCCATCTTGGGGAGGGAAATCTCCGTAAACATCTTCAACAGCACCATCTCTTCTCAAACCCTAGTTCATCTCTTGTGTTCAATCTTGTTACCGGAACTATAGATTGGTACTTGTGGGTGACTAGTTGTGTTGATTATATCTTGTAGTTGATTACTATATGGTTTATTTGGTGGAATATTATATGTTCAGATCCAATATGCTATTTAATACCCCTCTGATCATGAGCATGTTTATCATTTGTGAGTATTTACCTTTGTTCTTGAGGTCATGGGAGAAATCATGTTGGAAGTAATAATGTGAATTTGATATGTGTTCGATATTTTGATAGTATGTATGTTGTGATTCCCTTAGTGGTGTCATGTGAACGTCGACTACATGACACTTAATCATATTTGGTCCTAAGGGAATGCGTTGTAGAGTAGAAATTAGATGATGGGTTGCGAGAGCGACAGAATCTTAAACCTCAGTTTACGCGCTATTTCGTAAGGGACCGATTGGATCCCAAAGTTTAATGCTATGGTTAGAATTTATTCTTAATACTTTTCTCGTAGTTCCGGATGCTTGCGGGAGGGTTAATCATAAGTAGGAGGTTTGTTCAAGTAAGAACAAGACATAAGCACCGGTCCACGCACATATCAAATTATCAAAGTAGCAAACACGAATCGAACCAACATGATGAAAGTGACTAGATGAAATTCCCGTGTACCCTCAAGAATGCTTTGCTTATTATAAGAGACCGTTTTGGCATGTCCTTTGCCTCAAAAGGATTGGGCTACCTTGCTGCACTTTTGTTACTACTATCGTTACTAGCTCATTACAAATTATCTTGCTATCAAACTACCCTGCTACTTATAATTTCAGCACTTGCAAACATCACCTTACTGGAAACTACTTGTCATTTCCTTCTGGTCATGGTTGGGTTCGACACTCTTACCTATCGAAAAGAGCTACAATTGATCCCCTATACTTGTGGGTCATTAGGGCGCCAATATTCATCTGAACCTGCTATGACACATTTTTTTATCCGTTTGCATATGTCCCACCTGTCAGGAGGGGTGCAGAAATAAAAAGGAATCATAAAATGCCTCGCCATGGTGATTTGAAAGAGTGACCTCAACTAGCCAGTGGCACATGTAGCGCTAGAAGGATGGGGACATACACGGATAGGTATTGTCATGGAATCGTCATGGCAGATGTCCTAGCGAAAGGACTTAGTCGTAGGGCCATCGCAACTAGGAAGCTTAAAGGGGTTAATCGGGACAAAGGACACGAGAGGTTTTATACTAGTTTGGCCCCTTATGATGAAGGTAAAAGCCTACGTCTAGTTGTGTTTGGAATTGCTGGGGTTTCAAAGACCAGGGAGCGAATATGCCTGTCCTGGCTTCGAGTTGTTGTGTCTTGTTTCTTGACCTAAGCCGTCGCCGGGTCGTCCCCTTATATACACGGGTTGACGCCTGGCGGCCTACAGAGTCCCGGCCGGCTTATAAAACGTGTCCAGCTCAGTGACTTCTTTTACATGCCTTTCTTTACAAGTCTTGCCTTACAATTGTGGTTTACAATATTGGGCCTTAAGCCGCCTCTGGGCTTAGGCCTCCTATAAGTCTTAATAAACTATCGCCTTGAATGTTACTGGGCTTCTTTTGTAACCCGCCATTGGGGTTGACCCGGCCCCTCCTGGGTGGGTCATACCTGGTAGCTATATCCCCAACATTAGGCCCCAGGTTGACTTTGAACTTTGTTCTTTGTCAACCTTCAATACTTATATGAAATCCATCTTCCTATCTCTGTAAAATTTCCGTAACCTGGCGTGACATCATCTTTCGAAAACACAAAAAATTGTCATGACGTCATCCCCAACGGATCTTTATCTTTTAATGTCTTCCTAGAATCGAGGCGTCCGTTTAGCTGGATAATCATTATTCGGGTCTTCCTCGATTTTCATGCCCGCCTGTTCACTTATCCCCTTATAAATAGGCACGCCCCAGTCTTTCTCATTCTTCTCTTTCTCCGTCTTCTTCCTCTCGCAACCTTACCTCCGCTCGAGCTCTGCCGCTGTCACAGAGCTCCTCGTCTCCGTCGACCTTGGCCGCTGCATCAACCTGAATTGGTCCAGAGAACGGCGGTGACCTCCGCAGAAGACTCGTAGTTGTAAGTTTTCATCTTCCTGCTCCTCAAATCCGCATTAGGGTTTCTAAGTTTCCTGCGTGTTCTTCACAGTTCGTCACGGGTTCATTGTAGTTCTTCCACCGCAGCTTCATCTTGATCCAAAAAGTAACATATAATCGTACGGTAGTTATTTTGTGCCCATCCTTGAACTAGTAGATTCCTTCTTCTGGTAAAAAGAGTTTCATTAGAGCTCATGAACTCTTCTGTGCAAGACTTTTAGGTCTAGAATTTTTTCCATTTTGAACGACCACTCGATCCAGAATAAAATCAAGAATTTAGGAAACCTGTTTGTCTCAACACTTAGACAATTCAGTTTCTGTTTTCCTCCAAATGTTTGTAGTCATGGCGGCTTATGACGCCGGCTTACTTTTCCCTTATATGACATTAGCCCTTACTTCAGCCGCCATTACCTATTTGCATCATCATCATTTAACTGTTAATTTCACCATTGAATTGAACCGGCATGTTACTTTCTTTTCAGTTCGTCTTTTGATCATCATGCCGTCAAAAGCACCGACCGTCTGCAACTGGGTCCCTTCCACAGAAACTGAGGACAATCTGAAGGAATTCTTCGCCATAGGTTTTTTGCCAGGGAAGAATATTATGTCTTACCGTGCACCTGACCCGGACGAGGAACGGCCCAATCCAAAAGGTGGTCAAGTCATTGTCTTTTCTGACCACATGAATCGTGGCTTTTCACCACCCGGCTCAAAATTCTTCAGAGATGTTCTCCATTTTTTCAAACTCCACCCTCAAGATCTCGGGGCCAATTCCATCTCCAATATCTGCAATTTCCAAGTTCTCTATGAGGTGTACCTTCAAGAAGAACCGGCTGTGGAACTCTTTAGAGAGTATTTTTATCTGAACCGCCAGAACGAGTGCACCAATGGCCATAGCTTGGAACTTGGAGGCATCTTGATTCAACACCGACAAGGTGCCGTCTTCCCCCTCATAGTCTTGCCGAGTCATCCCAAATACTGGAATCAGACCTGGTTCTATTGTCAAGACACTTCACCAGCCAACGAGAAACCACTGCCGGGTTACCGCGTGGGGCGTCTAGATTCCAAGTTTGCGCTCCCTGACAAACTCACTATTGCCGAACGCAAGAAGCTTATTCCATCAATTAAAAGGATTAACACTTTATTGGGGAACGGCTTAACCGGAGTTGACTTGACCTGTTGCTGGGTCTCATGGCGGGTCATCCCTCTAAGCCGCTGATCCAAATTTATGTATGAATATGGTGGAGGCCCAAATGACTCTCTTCGTCACAGCTCCGTTCAATTAACTGAAGAAGATATTGTTTCAATGTCGACCCGTTTGGTGAACGACAAATATGAAGACTGCAGTAAAGTCGGGTTAAACGCCTTCAAACTTAACCCGGCGCCAGAGGTAAAGGACCTCTAACCTCTTTCTCTTTGTATTTTTCTCGGCCGTTTTAAATACGTGCATGACCTTTCATCTTGTTTACTTATTTACAGGCCAAATCTGATTTCTAGAAAGCCATGTATGACCACGAAGCCGCCAAGAAGGCTAGAGCCGCCGCCATGACCGCCAAGAAGACGACCCGGAGGTCTAAGAAGAAGAAGAAAAGCACCGCTGAGGACCTGTTAAAGCTTGACGATGATACTTCTGAGTCGGAGGTAGCCCTTGACTCCCTTGGCCAGTTTTTTAATAACCTTATTGACATTGATTATTGCCAGGACGACACGGGGGCCAGTCGGGCCGGAGAAGAAGAGGTAATTATTTCCTCCGACTCAGACCATTTTCCAAGACAGAAACTTCCACTAGTAACCTGGAAATTCAGGTTTTCGCACAACAAACTCCTCAAAATGATGATGAGCCGCCTTCTGTTGTACAACAAACTCCTCAAAAACGCCAAAATGAGGTCTCTTTTATATTCCTCTTCGGCTTTCATTAAGGAATCTTTTCTGTTGTGTTACTGGCGTTATTTACCCTTTGAAGGAGGTTTCTCGCTCTTCTGGCGACTCATCTCAGACGCAATTTCCGGCCTTCAACACTGCCCCTGGGTAAGGAAAAACTCATCTTTCCTCTATGTGTTTAAAAATTGCACCGTTGCACTAATTGTCTTATAAAATCCTTCTTAGTGGCCAAGCCAAGTCCAAGAAGGCCAAAGTGGTTAAACCGGTGGAAGACCCGTTAGTTCTTGCACTTGAACCGGCTATACCAACTTCTCCCCCTCAAACTGAAGCGCCAGAAGATCCGGCTGTGATGGCTCAATCGGACCCTCCAGAACCGTCAACTGATGAGACCACTCTCAACCCGGCTATAACTGAACCATCCAGTTCAGCTAACCCACCGACAACCTATGACACTGACGTCTTGGTTACTGGTAGCCGGTTTGTTGAGCCAGGGAACCCCACCGTATTAGCTCGACACACTGCTAAACAAGAAGCCTTAGAGAAGCAGAAGGTGCGGTTTGATGTCTCCCATTACACCCATCTCAATGTCAATGATGTGCTGTCCGGCTATCTCAGTCATGCGCACTCCAGCCGTGACTCAGAAATCAAGATGGTCAAGCAATTGCAGCTGAAGTATGAGGTATGCTCTTCTGGCTTACTTATATTCTGCCAGCCCCCAAGTCTTTAGATTATGGTAATCCTGAATGATCTGTAGACTTATGATATAGGCTTGAAGCTTTACCTTTAGATTTTTCTGAAGTCTAGTAAAGTAGTATAAACTTCACCTGTAGTCCCCAAGGGCCGGTTCACTTGATCATAAATGAGCCGATACTTAATTTCATAACTGTCTTGTGCCAGTCCCAATAAATATTGTAATCCGGTTTAATCTTGAGAGACTTTTTGAATATCATGTATTAGCCCCCAAGTGCCAAGTACTGCTACTTTGTAAGGTACTTGGGACTTGAAATATATAAGAATCATAAGAAATTGTTTTGGCATACATTAGCCCCCAGGTGTCAAGTGGTTGCAGTGCAAAGTACTTGAGACTTAAATCTTGAACTTTTAGTTTAAACCTTGACACGCCTGTGTATGTTTTGTAGAACGCCTTATCTGAATCGGGTTGCCAATTAACTGACGCCAAGACCTGGCTGGTGGATCAAGAGGCAGAAATCAAGTCTGCTGATTCTAAACTTCAATTAAGTCTTGCTGAGATGGAAAAACTGAAAACTAGCTTGATTTCCAAAAAGAAATCCTCGGCTGAAGAAAAGACGCTGCTGACACAATGCGCCGAAAAAGCTGAAGCAGCTCTTGAGGAGGTTACCACGGAGCTGACCGGCTTAAAGAACCGGGTCTCTCAAATGGTTTCCGCCATCTTTGGTAAGCCATCTATACTGATCTTTTATACCTTCTTTTGACCTGGAATATAAACCGCGAGCTGACCCCTTGTTTTAAAAAAAATATGAGCAGGCCCGCGAAGCAAGAATATGAGCCAAGATAATGTGACTAAACTGAAGGAGATCTATACCTTAGTGGACCAGTTGTACACTGGCGCTCAACGAGAACTTGCTGCTACCTCTCCTGCCAATCAAGGACCCAACCGGCTCAGTGATGTCTTGAAAAAATTGTCAATCTTACCCGCCAGGTTTCAAGAAGTTAAACGATCCTGTGCCAGAGCCGGAGCCTTGACTGCCCTGAGCCGCTCCAAAGCCTGGGTGCTAGATCTAGACCCGGTGGACGTAGCCAGGGGGTACCCTACCATGAAGGAAGATGGGTCTTTGTTTGAGAAGGATGACTTCATTGCTTGCGTGAGGGAAGTTCGACCTCAGGCTACCATTCTTGGAGATGAAACCAATATTGAAAAATATTAGTCGGGTTTTGATTTGGAGAATAAGAAGATGGCAACTCCCTCTTACAAGGTGACAGACCTAATCCCGCCGGTTCGGCAGCATACATTTGCTTCGGAAGTTGATCCGGCTGGCCTGCTAGATGAAGATGCAGAATTCATTGCCATGAATGGTTTTGACTGGTCAAAACCTAGTTTCCAATCCGCAGAAGGAGGTGAACCGGCGAGGGAAGAGTGAGCACCATCTTCGTGGGCTCTTTAGAGCCTTGTAATAGATTTAGCTTGAAACAACCGCATACTTTGCCTATGCCATTGTGCATCAGATGCTGTGTGTGACTCTTTGCTTCCTGATGTCAATATATGCGTCACATTTATGGTTATCTCTGTAATATTTCGTCTCTGTTTCCTGTAGAAAAGGAAAAAAACTGGTTTGGCGGTTTATCACCGAACGGGTCAGAACACCTGGTATACAACCAATGGTTTATCATAGTAGAAGAAACAAAAACAGATGCGAAAATAAACAAGGTTGAAACAACCTTTGATTAACACAGAAACAATTGTTCATAAATAACAGTCATACCTGTATTTTTTACCACTGGACCACCGGTTTATATGACCCGGGTCATGAGGTTGATGATCCAGTCTTTTTGAGAAGTCAATGCTTCTGTACGCCTGATGATTATCATGCCTTGGCAGCTTATTGTAAAATAGTCAAGCCGGTGAAAAGACCGTGCTGATTGTTTAAAATTGAGACAATAAAAGACCAATAAGACAAATAACAAGTGGCAAACAATATAAATTAACCTTGTAACCAAAGGTTGGGGGTTTCTGATTCGAATACGATTAGTAAACCAGACCAAAGGGGTTATGCTAAGATTCGAATACGATCATATAGCCCCCAGTGGCTTTGGCGTTGCGTCGATCAAGAGGGTACCGAAAGCTATGTTCTCTTTGATTCGAATACGACCTATGTTTGAACAGGAAGCCCCCAACTGACCTTGAGAGGTTTTTAACGACCCTGATTCGAATACGATCCAAGTTGGACCCAAAACGGGTTAAGCTATGATTCGGATACGATCAAGAAGCCCCCTAGTGAGTTTGGCCTTGAGCCGATCAAGAGGGTTACGATAGCTATGTTCTCTTTGGTTCGAATACGACCTATGTTTGAACAGGAAGCCCCCAAGTGATCATGAGGTCTATAGCTAGATCCGAATACAATCATAAGCCGGACCAGAAAGGTTAAGCTAAATTCAAATATGATCAGCTCCTTAATGTCATGAAAAATAGTAAAGATATATAACCTTTGAAGATTAAAAAGGACAAAGGTCCTGCTTTATTACTTATCATAGTATATACAACGTCAAAGTATGTACATGACGAGAGCCGGTGGCTCAGGTGTAGTATGGCCGAAGTTGAGCAATGTTCCACGGCCGGCGGGTCTCTTCTTCCGACTTACGTGAGTCTTTGTGCTCTCGAACGTCAATGAGGTAATATGACCCATTGTTTAAGTTCTTGCTGACCACAAAGGGTCCTTCCCAAGGCGGGGATAACTTGTGTGCATCTGACAGATCCTGGATGAGCCGGAGCACCAGGTCACCTTCTTGAAAAGTCCTGGACATAACCCGGCGTCTGTGATAACGGCGCAGGTCCTATTGACAAATTGCTGATCGAGCCGCTGCTAAGTCTCTCTCTTCATCTAACAAGTCAAGTGCATCCTGTCTGGCTTGTTCGTTATTATCTTCAACATAAGCCGCCACACGAGGCGAGTCATGACGGATGTCACTAGGCATCACCGCTTCTGCTCCATAAACAATGAAGAAAGGTGTATAACCCGTGGACTTGTTAGGAGTGGTGTTGATACTCCACAGTACCGAGGGTAACTCCTCTACCAAACAACCCGGCGTCCGTTGTAAGGGAACCCTGAGCCGGGGTTTGAGACCTTTTAAGATTTCCTGATTTGCTCTCTCAGCCTGCCCATTAGATTGAGGGTGAGCTACAGAAGAAACATCAAGCCGGATATGCTCACGTTGACAAAACTCCTCCATAGCTCCTTGGTATAAATTAGTGCCATTGTCAGTGATAATGTTGTGTGGAAAACCAAAGCAAAAGATCACCTTTTTCTTGAACTGAACCGATGTGGTTGCATCACACTTACTCACTGGCTCTGCCTCAACCCACTTTGTGAATTTGTCAACTGCCACTAAAAGATGTGTCTTTTTATCCTTAGACCACTTGAAAGGTCCAACCATGTCAAGCCCCCAGACCGTAGACGGCCAAGTGATTGGAATAATCCGCAACTCTTGAGCCGGCACATGGGCTCGTAGTGCAAATTTTTGACATCCATCACACCTACTGACCAGATCCTCTGCATCAGCGTGAGCCGTCAACCA
Organism: Triticum urartu; assembly: GCF_056163025.1. NCBI lineage: Eukaryota > Viridiplantae > Streptophyta > Magnoliopsida > Poales > Poaceae > Triticum > Triticum urartu. Next base: position 471,250,248 of record NC_141874.1, read on the forward strand.
GTAAAAACCATGACGAAAAGTTTTGGCCACAAGACACTTTGACCCGGCGTGATGACCAAAATCCTGTTCATGGATCTCACAAAGTATTTCTTGGCCTTCTTCAGGAGAAACACACCGCTGAAACGGTCCAGTGACGCTGCAATGGTATAACCCTCCGTCAGAAATCGTCATTGATTTGGACCGCCGGGTTATCTGTCGGGCCAGGGTCTCGTCCTCTGGCAACTCGCCCCGGGTCATGTAAGCCAAGAACGGTACTTTCCAATCTGGGATGACGTGAAGAGCCGCCACCAACTGTGCCTCCGGGTCAGGAATGGTCAAATCTTCCTCTGTAGGTAACTTAATAGACGGGTTATGCAAAACATCCAAAAAGGTGTTAGGTGGCACCGGCTTACGCTGAGATCCCAACCGGCTTAAGGCATCAGCCGCTTCATTCTTTCTACGGTCAATGTGTTCCACTTGATAACCTTTAAAATGTCCTGCAACAGCGTCAACCTCACGGCGATAAGCCGCCATGAGAGGATCCTTGGAATCCCACTTGCCTGATACCTACTGAGCCACCAAATCTGAATCACCAAGGCACCAGACACAGCTTAGACTCATTTGCTTCGCCATTCGCAGACCATGGAGCAAGGCTTCATATTCCGCTGCGTTGTTAGTACAAGGAAACATCAATCACAACACATAACAAAAATTTTCACCTCGAGGGGAAGTTAACACAACTCTAGCCCCCGAGCCTTCCAACTGTCTGGACCCATCAAAGTGAATCATCCAATATGTGTTGTCTGGTTTCTCTTCTGGCATCTGCATCTCTGTCTAGTCATTAATAAAGTCAACCAGCACTTTAGATTTGATCGTAGTACATGGTACATACTTCAACCCATGAGACCCAAGTTCAATGGCCCACTTGGCGACTCGTCCAGTAGCTTCTCTATTTTGAATGATGTCTCCCAAAGGAGCAGAGCTAACAATAGTGATTGGGTGACCCTGAAAGTAATGTTTGAGGTTCCGGCTTGCCATGAACACCCCATAAACGAGCTTATGCCAAAGTGGATATATTTGCTTAGATTCAATGAATACCTCACTGACATAGTAAACCAGCCATTGGACCGGATGTTCCTTGCCAGCCTCCTTGCGTTCTACCACAATTGCCACACTAACAGCTTGTGAGTTAGCGGCTACATATAACAATAGCGGCTCCTTATCAATCGGAGCAGCAAGAACCGGTGGCTCAGCAAGTTGTTTCTTCAGATCCTCAAAGGCGGAATTTGCAGCTTCACTCCAAACAAAGTCATCTGTCTTTTTCATCATCTGATACAAAGGCATCGCATTCTCCCCTAACCGGCTTATGAACCGGCTCAGAGCAGCAACACGACCCGCCAGCCGTTGAACGTCGTTGATGCATGCTGGTTTGGCCAGGGATGGGATTGCCTTAATTTTCTCCGGGTTAGCTTCAATACCTCGTTTGGACACCAAAAAACCCAAGAGTTTGCCAGCTAGGACTCCAAAAACACACTTGGCCGGGTTAAGCATCATCTTGTAGACCCGGAGGTTATCGAAGGTCTCCTTCAGATCTATTACCAAGGTTTCCTCTTAAGCCCAAAAGGCATAAACACACTTGTGGTTGGTTAGAGTTGTGAAAATGTATGCCGCTGGTGTATGATGTCATCCTCCGTGGAAGGAAGCGGGAGGAAATGTGCCGGCTGCCGTTGGAGACGCTCTTATGATGGAAATAATAGAGTCACATCCAATCCATCTATCTATACCTATACTAATTTTAGCCTTCCTAAAAATTCCCACAATAATTAGATTTTACGAGCCGTTAATCTGGTGGGTCTGAATTAGTACGGTGTAGATTGACTCACGAAATCCTTCATTGAAAAAAATCTCTATTGTATAATTCTCAAAAAAACTATTAAAAGGTCCACAAATCTTTTGTTTGTAACTAAAATAAAATCCTAGCATCTTACGCAGCCATGTTCCCTTATATTGTATAACTCCTTAATTCTCTCTCCCGGTGGAAACACATTTTCTTTATGTTTTAATAGTTTTCTCTCTTCCACGTGTCTTCCTCCTCTCTCTCTCTGTGTGTGTGTGTGTGTGTGTGTGTTCTCTCTCTCCCCCGTATCCATCTTTCTCTCCACCGACCCTTCACTACTAGGAAAAGACCTACTGGTGGCGCACCTGTTTTGGCTACTAATGGCGCACTACAGGTGCGCCACTAGTACCACGCCATTAGTATTTTTTACTAATGGTGCACCATAGGTGCGCCATTAGTATCTGGTATACTAATGGCGCACCACATGTGCGCCATTAGTATCCCACAGGTGCGCCAATAGTATACCAGATACTAATGGCGCACTTCCATGTAAAATTGTTTTTCAATTTTTTTTAAAAAATCAGAAAATTGTTTTTCAATTTTTTTTAAAAAAAATTATCAATTCTTTTCGTTTTTTTCTTAATATCAAGTCACTATGGCTTAATCTCAGGTCAATCAATATGCTTAATCTCAAGTAAAATCACACTCTGTGGTCAAACTTCTCGGAAGGTCACCCATCCTCACACTACTCCAGCCTGAGCACGCTTAACTTCGCAGTTCTATCCAACCCCAGCACCAGCTCACTTCACAGGCACTTATTGATATATCTATCATATCAATCCTATTAAACCTTGTTGATGTCTAGGACTTTATTCATGTGCATGAGTATGACGAAATTTTGAAAAAATATTTCAAACTTCCCGATCATATTACGTAGCATATTTTGAAAAAAATTCCAAAAAAAAATTGAAACTAATTTTTTTCTTTTACTAGTGGCGCACCTAGCAAATGGTGCGCCACTAGTAAGTTTGAATTTTTTTTTCATTTTTTCCTCTAGATCTTTAAAGCCCCGTATCTTTCGTTTTGTTAGGTTTTTGGGGATTTTGAAGATGTTGAACTAAGTTCCCCAAGTTCAATTCGGATGTAACTTTTCGAGTAGATGACTTTTCATATAAAAAACTTTTTAATCCGAGTTCGTATGCAAAAGTTATGCCCATTTTACTAAATTTCAGAGAGATTTTGCAAATAAAGTTGAAATTCATATTTGTAAATTTTACCAACAACTAGACCACATATCACATGGGAAACTTATTTTTTTCAAATTTTTTGACATTTCCATCATTTTTTTTAAAACTGAAAAGGCGGTCCAGAGGGGGGGTGCATTTAGCACCAGGGTTACTAATGGCGCACCACATGTCAGGTGCGCCATTAGTAACCCTGGTGCTAAATATATTACTAATGGCGCACCTGGTGTGTGGTGCGCCATTAGTAGTTTTGGAAAAATAATTTATTTTAATTTATTTTTCCAAAACTACTAATGGCGCACGGTGGGTGTGGTGCGTCATTACTATGTCAACTAGTAATGGCGCACTATCCCATGGTGCGCCATTACCAACAATTTTTTTGGTTTTTTTTCAAAACTACTAATGGCGCACCACACACCAGGTGTGACATTAGTAATTTATTACTAATGGCGCACCTGTATCTGGTACGCCACTGCTATATAGCAGTGGCGCACCACATACACGGTGCGCCATTAGTGTCCATATCATCTATAGCCCATTCCTAGTAGTGCTTCCTGTAAGTGCATCTAGTGCCACCCCTAGTTGGTTTTGGAGTATTGACGACAAACCTAGTTGAGGGACTAATGTGTTTGTGAGAATTGCAGGATAACACAGGTAGAAGTCCCTCATTGATTCGGTTTTCCTACCAGAGATGACCCCTAAAATTGTATGAAGACATTGATGTCAAAGGTGGTATGTGAAGATATTCACATTGAAGACTATGACAAGAGAAGACATCGCATGAAGCCTATGGAGCTCGAAGACTTAGATCTTTCGTAGTTCTTTTTCTTCTTTATTGAGTCATAGGAACCACTGTACTGTTAAGTGGGGTCCAAGTGAACCAGTCAGAATGACTGAAGTGATGCTTAACCAAAACCTATGTCTTCGAGTGAAGACTATGAGAGCGAAACTTGTCCAGAGTCGGACAAGTCAGCTTTGCTTGTAGCCCAAGTAAAGCTGCCGCGTGAGTTTGAAATCTGACCGTTGGAACACGTGTCAGTTCCTTAGTGACCCAGGGTCATTTCGGACAAATCAGGTCGGGTTGCCTAGTGGCTATAAATAGCCCACCCCCTACAACCATAAACGGTTGGCTGCTCAGAGTTAGAGTACGGCTTTTGTCGTTTGAGAGAAACCCACCTCGAAGCCTTTGAGAGAGAATTCCTTGCGAGGATAAAGCCCTAACCACCCAGAGCCTAAGAGTGTTAGACATCACTTAAGTCTTCTTGTCTGTGTGATCTGAAGACTTATTACACTTGAGGACTGTGAATCCTCCAGCCGGTTAGGCGTCGCGTTCTGAGCATCCAAGAGACACTATGGATTGCCGGTGAACGAAGTCTGTGAAGGTTTGGGAGTCTACCTTGAAGACTTACCTGAGTGATTGGGCGAGGTCTGTGTGACCTTAGCTCAAGGGGAATACGGTGAGGACTGGGTGTCCTGAGCTGCGTGTTCAGGATTGGGTGTCCGGGACTGTGTGTCCTCAGGTTTAAGTACCTAGCCGCCCTAACCAGACGTACAGTTGTCACAGCAACTGGAACTGGTCCAACAAATCATTGTCTTCAACGAGTCACTGGTTTCATCCTTCCCTTCCCTTTACTTACTGTTGGTCCTTGTGAAGTCATTGTATGATTGCACTATCTTTTGTCTTCACTGAGTGACTGCGTGTTCTGTTTGGCTTCATAATATCTTCCTACCTGATCCTTACTACATTGTTGCTATTAGTCATTGTGCTTTCACTCCATTGAATACTTGACTATGGCTTGCTTAGTGTATTCTACCTTCCACTGCATGGTAATAGGTTTATTTCTATCGTTTGTCTTCATAACTTCCATGTTTTGAAGACTTCTATAAAAATCGCCTATTCACCCCCCCTCTAGTCGATATAACGCACTTTCAATTGGTATCAGAGCAAGGTACTCCCTTGTTCTGTGTGATTCGGTTTAACCACCTGGAGTTTTAGCTATGTCGACTGCAGGGATAATCAAAGTCTCCGCTGCGTGCCCCGTCTTTGATGGAACTGAATATCCCTACTGGAAGAATAAGATGCGCATGCATCTTGAAGACATTGACGTCGACCTATGGTATGTCGTCAAGAATGGCGTTCCCAAGGCTAGAGAAGGTGTCACTGCTGCTGACGTCAAGAAGTTCGTTCAACTGGACTCTACTGCCAAGAATATCATCTGTGGTCATCTGACCAAAGGACAGTATGGCCGCGTGAGTGCATTGGAAACATCTAACTAGTCTGGGACTGGCTCTCCAAGGTCAACAAAGGCGTCTCAACCCAGAGAGATCAGAGAATCAGTGTCCTTCGCAACCTCTTCAACCGCTTCAAGAGAAATGACAATGAGAATGTCCAGCTCACGTTTGATCGACTCACTGACATCACGAATGAGCTTCAAGCCCTTGGCGCTACTGAGATCACCAAGCATGAAGTTGTCAAGACACTACTGAGATCACTTGACAGTTCATTTGACTTCCTAACCCTGATGATTCAAGAACGTCCTGATTTCAAGACACTCGATCTGTCTGACATACTTGAGAGGCTCAACACACATGAGTTTCAGCTTTCTGAGAAAAGAGATATCTACGGTCCAAACTATGGGCGAACACGTGCCTTGAAGGCAAAAGCTGTCTCCTCATCTGAAGAAGAATCTGACAGTAGTTCTGATGATCCTGAAGACATTGGAAGGGAACTTGCTATGCTTGTGAAGAAGTTCCAAAAATTCACCAAGAAGAAAGGTTTCAGAAAGTCTTCCTGATCAAGCTCAAGGAATGATGAAGCTTCTACTCATGACTACAAGAAGAAAACATGTCACAAGTGCAAGAAACCTGGCCACTTCATCTCTGAGTGTCCGCAGTGGGACAATGAGAACAAAAAGAAGAAGAAGAGCAAGGAATATGACTCTGACGACAAGAAGAAGAAGAAATACTCAAAGTCTTCTTCCAAGTCTTCCTCAAAGTCTTCATCACACAAGAAGAGCTCATCTGGCAAGGCACGTGCGTTTGTTGGCAAGGAAATGGATTCAGAGGAGGAGTCCGCTTCTGAGGAGGCGGAGGTGGAGTCTGAGGAGGAGTCCGATTCTGGCGTCGCAAGTCTGGCTACAACATACGTTGCCAAGTCCATCTTCAACACTAAAGACAATGACTTCATCACCGACACCGATGCAAATGACAAGGACTACTCCGCTCCTACCTACTGCTTCATGGCACGCGGTGCCAAGGTAAACACACGCACTACTCACTATGAAACATCTAGTGACAATGACTCTGATTGTGGTTCAAAACCCAGCTACAAAACACTTGCTAAAATTGCAACTGAATAACAGAAAGCCATGGAACATATTCAAAAACTGTTAGACAAAAGTGATGATCTGTTAGGCGCTGAAATGACTCGTTCTGAGTCCTTAATTGAAGACATAAAAAATCTTCACGTTAAGTATGAGGAACTTGAAAGTCGTCATGAAATGCTCTCAACAACTCATGAAAAGCTTTCCTATGATTATCTTCAAAGGAAGCAAGATCTTGAGAAATTGAGAGCGGCTCATGAAGATCTTCAAAAGGAAAATGAGTCACTTCGCGCCAAACAAATCAGTTCCGCTCAGGAAGGATTTGAACCACCATGTCTTAAATGCATTGAGCGTGATAATACTACTTCTGTTGCTGAATGTTCTACTGTTGCTACTGTTGCAACATCTTCAACTGTTGATGTAGAAACTAACCCCTCTGCTGAGGATACCACTGCTATTGCTGATGAGAATTCTAGGTTGAAGACATTGCTTGAAACAGGGATGTACAAAAGTCTTAAAGGGCATCAGACACTATGTGATGTCCTCAAAAAGAAGATCTTGAACCGAAACCCGAGGAAAGAGGGTGTTGGGTTCGTAAGGAAAATGAATGCTGATGGCTCTTACTGGAAACCTGAGCAGTACCCCAAAGCCACATGGGTTGCTGCAAAGGAATCTTCAGCAGATCCATCCACTCTATCTGGCTTCACTTGTGCAAACCCTATTGTCATTGATGAATCCTTTGATGTAAACTATAAACTGTTTAAGAATCAGAATGGTGAAGTGTTTGCCAGGTACATTGGTACTAACTGCAGGAATGGACCGCCTATGAAGAAGATCTGGGTTCCGAAAAAGTGTCTGGAGAATCTTCTGTTAATGTCATCATGACACCACACGTGAAGAAGACAAACCCCAGACCACAGGCTTCATACGGTCCAAAGGCTTCATATAGACAGAGGACTCACCTGAGTCGCACTAACGCAAATGTTTTGCAGGGAAACCATAGTCAGGCCTATGAATATGAGCGCGGTTCATCAAACCGACATGTTCATAAGACCAAGAACTATTCTACTTATTCTTATGAGTACTATTTTCCGCCTGCAAGACTCTTTGCTAGGGCTCCAAAGCCAAAGTTCTCAGATGCTGCACTTAGACTTATTGCTTCTAAGCCACCCTTGAAGATGTGGGTGGCTAAGAAAGCTTAACTCTCTTTTGCAGGGAAAGGTCTCCTGCAGAAAACCAAAATCGTCTGACGCTATTGCTGGGGACCTTAAACATCTTGTAGGGCGCAAGATCAAATGCCCGAATGGTCTTACTATGTACTTTGTTCCTGAATCGCTTGCTACTCTCCCTGTTAGTCCTAATCTGGATCTAAGCTTTCATAACCCACTGGTTCGTCAAATGTTTTTGCTTCACAATTCTCTTCGTGAAGCCTATCCCCCTAACTGCACTATAGGGTACGACACTAGTGTCTTCAAAATGGATTATTGATAGTGGGTGTACCAATCACATGACTGGCAAAAGAAGCCTTCTTATGGACTCAACCCTACGTCCATCCGACAAGAGTCACATCACATTTGCTAACACTGGTAAAAGTAAGGTACTGCGTCTAGGTAGAGTTACAATCTCAAAGGATCAACACATGGATAAAGTCATGCTTGTTGAATCCCTTGGCTTCAACTTAATGTCTGTCTCAATGCTTTGCGATTTGAACATGATCATAATGTTTGGAAAATATCGCTGCCTTGTTCTAATGGAATCTGACAAGTCTCTAGTGTTTGAAGGGTATCGGAAAGATGATTTGTACGTGGTAGATTTCTCAGCAGGACCACAGCTTGCCGTATGTCCTCTAGCAAAAGCTTCAGAATGCTGGCTTTGGCATCAGAGGCTAGGGCATGCTGGCATGAGAAACCTCCACACCCTTGCAAAGAAGAAGCATGTCATAGGCATCGAGGGCGTCAAGTTCAAGAAAGATCACTTATGCGGTGCCTGTGAAGCAGGAAAGATGACGAGGGCGAAACATCCCTCAAAGACAATCATGACAACCACTCAACCCTTCGAACTGCTCCACATGGATCTTTTCGGTCCCACTCATTACTCAACTCTTACTACTACTGCTTGTCTCTATGGCTTTGTCATTGTTGATGATTACTTTAGATATACTTGGGTGCACATAATCCTCTACAAGACTGAAGTGCAAGATGTCTTCAGACGCTTCGCCAATCGAGCAATGAACAACTATGGCGCCAAGACAAAGCACATCGGAAGTGACAATAGCACTGAATTCAAGAACACTGGCCTTGATACATATCTTGATACTTTGGGCATCACACATGAATTCTCAGCTCCGTACACGCCACAGCAGAATGGCGTCGTCGAACGCAAGAACAGAACACTCATTGAGATGGCCAGAACGATGCTAGATGAATACAAGATTCCAAGAAAATTCTGGCCTGAAGCCATTGATACTGCATGCCATACAATCAATCATGTTTATCTTCACAAGCTTCTGAACAAGACATCTTATGAGCTCCTTACTGGCAAGAAACCAAATGTCAGTTACTTCAGAGTATTTGGCGCCAGGTGCTGGATCAAGGATCCACATCACACTTCAAAATTTGCACCAAAAGCACATGAGGGTTTTATGCTTGGATATGGAAAGGATTCACACTCCTACAGAGTCTTCAATCTCTTTCATTATAAAGTGGTTGAAATAGTGGATGTGCGGGTTGATGAGACTAACGGTTCACAAAGAGAGCACCTCCCAAATGTTCTAGATGAAGTTCCATACAGCGAACCAATCAAGCTAATGGGAACTGGAGAAATCATACCCTCTGAAGCTCAACCTGAAGAGGAGCTTATCATCTCCGCACCTGATCAACCTGAAGACAATGCTCAGCCTGAAGACAATCCCACTAACAATGACAATGATCAGCAAGAGCAAAACCTTCGCCCTGTACATCCTCGTGTTGCCAATGAAGTGCAGATTGAGAGAATAATTGATAGCATCAATGCCCCTGGTCCGCTCACTCGTTCAAGGGCAACTCAGCTAGCAAATTTCTATGGGCACTTCGCATTCGTCTCAATAACAGAACCCAAGAAAGTTGAAGAAGCCTTCATGGAACCTGAATGGATTCAAGCTATGCAAGAAGAGCTTCAACAATTTGAGCTGAATAATGTATGGGAACTGGTTAAGCGTCCTGATCCTCGGAAGCACAACATAATAGGCACCAAATGGATATATCGCAACAAGCAAGATGAGCATGGTCAGGTTGTCAGAAACAAAGCTCGTCTCATTGCTCAAGGATATACTCAAGTGGAAGGCATTGACTTCAATGAAACATTTGCTCCTGTGGCTAGACTGGAAGCCATACACATACTGCTAGCCTATGAAAATCATCATAACATACTTCTATATCAAATGGATGTGAAGAGCGCCTTTATCAATGGCAAGATTGAAGAAGAAGTGTATGTTGCACAACCGCCTGGCTTTGAAGATCCAAAACATCCTGACATGGTATACAAGCTCAACAAGGCGCTGTATGGCCTCAAACAAGCCCCTCGGGCTTGCTATGACACACTCAAATACTTCCTGAAGAGCAAAGGCTTCATACCTGGTTCCCTCGACCCGACTCTCTTCACGAAGACATATGATGGTGAACTGTTTGTGTGCCAAATATATGTGGATGACATCATCTTCGGCTGCACCAATCAGAAGTACAGTGAAGAGTTTGGATATATGATGCAAGAGCAATATCAGATGTCCATGATGGGAGAGCTGAAGTTCTTCCTCGGTCTTCAAATACGACAGCAACGCAACAGCATCTTCATATCTCAAGAGAAGTATCTCAAAGATTGCCTGAAGAAGTTCGGAATGCAAGACTGCAAAGGCTTCACGACGCCAATGCCAGCCAAACATCATCTGGGTCCCGACGACAATGGTAAAGAGTTCGATCAAAAGGTATCCCGCTCCATGATTGGTTCTTTACTTTATCTATGTGCATCTAGGCCAGATATTATGCTTAGTTTTTGCATGTGTGCTCGATTCCAAGCGGCACCAAAGGAGTCGCATCACTTAGCTGTGAAGCGAATTCTTCGATATTTGGCCGACACCCCAACTCTAGGATTATGGTATCCAAAGGGCTCAGAGTTTGATCTGGTTGGATTCTCGGATGCTGATTATGCTGGTGACAAAGTGGATCCCAAGTCTACATCAGGCACATGTCACTTTCTGGGACGATCACTTGTATGTTGGTCTTCAAAGAAGCAGAACTGTGTATCTCTCTCCACTGCTGAATCTGAATACATTGCTACTGGATCTTGCTGCGCTCAGCTTCTGTGGATGAAGAAAACACTCAAGGACTATGGCATTCATCTGAAGCAAGTGCCACTCTACTGCGACAACGGAAGTGCCATCAAGATTGCCAACAACCCAGTTCAGCACTCGAAGACAAAGCACATTGAAATTCGTCATCACTTTCTCAGAGATCATGTTGTGAAGGAAGATATTGATATCATACACGTCAACACTGAAGAGCAATTGGCAGATATCTTCACCAAGCCCTTGGATGAGAAGAGATTTTGCAAGTTACAGTGTGAGCTAAATATCCTAGAATCCTCAAATGTCCTGTGATCAGGCACACATCCTAACACTTATGCATATTGATGACTTAGATGTGCAACACACGAAGTAAAGTATATCTTCAATCAATGAAGACATACATTCTAAGTGTGAATACATTAATGTGGAATTTGACTTTAGAACACCATGATAATTATGCGCCGTGTCTGGGTCTAATACTTCCTATACGGTGGGTAACGCCACCACCAAAGGTTCTGTTCGAAGTGTTTCACTCATGGCGTTACATTTGCTATGTCTTCACATTTGGTTTGGCTTAAATTTCAACATGTCTTCATGATTATCTTCTCTATGTTGAATATATATATACTAGTGTTCTGTCCTCTACAGCATTCACTTATAGCTATGTCTTCATGTTGAGTCTTTTGAACTAAGTGAATGTGATCGGACCCTAACCTCTCTATGCTCTCTATTGCAAACTCCATCTCTCCAAGTCATATGCATTCTATTGAAACTGTCGAATGTCTTCTCTGCGTCCTTGTCAGCAGAAGATACAGAGACAAACATTAAGTCCGTTTTCAATGCTCATTCCTTCACCTGAAACCCGGAGAAGTGGGAACGACCACCCGACAATCCAGGCATGCGTGGGACGTGGAACAACCTCCAACATGCTGCATGATGGCCACGTGTTCCTCAGATGTGAATCGCCAGGGGCACCTGTGTAATAACACTGAGCCGCCCCTGTCCCTATAAATACACGCCTCACTGCAGTCATTATCTCTTCTTCCACACTCGCACGAACCCTAGCGCCACCGCTAACTCTCGATGACGCTCGCGATGAAGCGCTTCACTGCCGCAACCTCTCCGACGCCGTCCTCACGCCGACCGCGGACATTGTCCTCTCCGCCGTCGCCGTAGGTGTCCTCCATCGCCAAGTTAGGGCATGAACGATCGAACTGCTCGGCCTCCTCTTCCACTCCGTCTAGCAGTTCTACGTGTGGTAAATAAAACTTCCTTTTTACAGCCCCTTTGATCCTATAGCTTCGTCACTTTCTACCACAAGCAGTTTCTGTTCACACAAGTTGGATCTCTTACATACAGCATCTCATAATATGCCGAGTATATTCACTTGTACTTCACAAAGTAGTTAGATTCCTCACTTGTACTGATCCATGGTTTCGTACAAATCTAGAACCAACTCCTTATCTATGAGTGAATGTCTTCGCACGATGAGGTCAATGTCTTCTAAACTGATTTATCTTCAAAATCTTCTGAGAATGCATATGACCTCTTCCCCTTCCCTCGCACCTTAATGCTGTCACAGGTACATGTCCATGGGAGAATCCCTTGGTTCTCATAGTCTGCATTCATTTGCAGAATTCTTACAACACCATATAAATTCTCTCGAAGCAAGTTCCTGTTTGTCCAGCAAACAAAAACCCTTGAAGCCTTTGAACGTATTAAAGACTTTCAGGTTAAAATTCATGGCTTCAGAGAAAGCTGCAAGGAAGGGAGGCAGACAGCGTCGTGGCGGAACATCAAGAGATCTGCCTCATGACCTCTCAGAACTTTACAAGACAGATCCTGAAGAGGATTATAATCAGCGCAAGACCCGAATCCAGTGGATTCGAATATTGGGCAGAACAATGGTTCAAATACCGGTTTGTGACCCAAGAATATGCTGAGAAAAATGCCATCAAGTGACCGTGGGGAGACATCCTATACAAGAATCTTCAACCCAGGTCTAGAGAAGAAGCCATTGAACAAGGCTTCTATCCCTGCATGGTCCGCGGGCCACAGCTTGCAGATGCACACCCATCGTCGCTACTATGGTGCCGTGATGACAATCTGTTCAAGCGCAACTTCCAGTTTGCCAAGAACTCAGTGAAGCAGAACAAAAAGTCTTTGGGATTAGACTTCAACCCTGGTCCCTCTGCTCCCCATGCCAATGGAACTCGCGAAGCTGAACCCAATCTTCTTGGGCCCTTCTACAACCTTGAAGGTCTCATCACCCATATAGTGGTTCAAGGGACTGCCGTAAATGAGCCTGCTGATGGCGCTGACTCAGATGAAGTGCCTGCAGCACCAAAGCCAAAGAAACTAAAGCAACCAAAAGCTTCCAAGCCTGCCTCTGCACCAAAAATCTCACGAGCAAAGCCATTGGCAGCTGCATGTCCTGAAGACAGTGTGCAGTATGAAGATTTGTCACGCATCTCCAAGCCCCAGAAGGTCAAGATGCCTCTGCCACACACCGGCCAAGAGCTGACAGCTGCTGCCATTCTGCGCAACGATGCCATTGATCTGTCCAGTGATGAAGATCTTGCAGATGACGCTCTTGAGCAACTCTTCAAGAGCAAAGAAGAAGCAGAAATCTTCAATGATCTGCCTCTCTTTGACGTGACAATCATCCACAACTTCATTGATGAGTGGTTTGACACGCCAAACATCAGCTTCGAAGATCTGCAACTACCCATTGGCCTCAGTGTCGCCTTCCATGGCGCCATTGCTACAGAGCTAGCTCTCGCTCAGCACATCGTTGAACTGAAGCAAAAGATTGACTATGAAAAGGCTCAGTTCAAGAAGCATATGGCCAAGTTCAGCGTGCAAGAGGTGAAAAACTTCAAGATTATGCTGCACGAGCTCAAAGAAGCCTTTCTCAAGAAACGCGCAGAAGCTCAGGGTTCTCGGGAGCGCATGAAGAGCCTGGCTGACAAGTGTGTGCAAAGCTACAACGAGGCTGAGAAGCGCAAGGCCCTTGGGCGTCCGGGCATTGATCCCAGGATGGCTGCTAAGCAGAAGAAGAAGCCCATTGTGGCCGAACCCAACGCACCAAGGCAGGAAGCAGATCCCATTGTCTTCCCAACTAGCATGACTGGCTCAAAGCCAAAGGCCTGGTCAACCGCTTCAGAGCAGAAGAAGACGAGGACTGCTGAGGCTGAAGCCAGGAAGAGGAAACATCCTGAAGCCTCTGCTACTGCCCCCTCCAAGAAGAAGAGGAAGACCAAGAAGGAACGGGCTGCTCCCACAGAGCCCTTGATTGTTGAACCCATCTCCATGGTTCACCCTGACACTGAACCGCAAGAACATCAACTGACTGTCCATGAGCCTTCTTTCACAAAGGCTCATGAAGCTGAAGACTTTCCAACAGCTGATCCCGTCGCTGCTGAAGACATTGGTTACCATGACCATGTTGAAGATGATGCAGTCCTTCCTCAGCTCGAGCACCAACAGGTATCATCGCCTGTGCTAACGCACAGCGAACTCATCGGCATTGGTCGTCCTCTGACACCAATTGCTCAAGATGCTTCATGGGCTGATCGCCCACAAGAGGAAAAAGACTTTGAGGCCCAGCCAACTCCAACTCCACAGGCGTCGCCAGCGTTGCGCAGGCTTCGCAAAGGACCAAGGCCTCCAGTCTCTGAGTCTGAAGCTAAAGCTGCTGAAGACATTCCGGCTGCATCAGCCAATGAAGAAGAAGCCCCACAAGCTGCTACTCCCCTGTCCCACCAAGAAGCTGTTCTCAAGGAGAACGTGACTGTGACCGACCCTCCAGCTCGTCAAGTGGAGGTTGAAAATCTTGAGGCTCCCACCACCAACACCAATGAAGCCACTGACGCTGTCATGGCTGAAGCTAATGTGGAGCCTTCACCAACCCAAGCACCAGAAGTCAGCGAAGCCACTGATCCCACTGCTTCTGTTCCTGCGCCTGCTGCCGGTCCTCAGTTCGACTATCATGTTGAGCACAGGCCTCAGGTACAGAAGCCAATCCCAAGATTGCCCAGGTTTCCAGGTCCTGCATCAGCACCTGGATCCTTCAATGTCAATGGCTTCAGAGCAGACAACACATTCTTCAATAGCTCCAGGAACCCCTACTCAAGGGAAAGAATATCATCTGATCGGTTCTGGAGCTATCCGCAGCGAAGATATTACTCCTGCATTCTATACAATCAAGGTCGCATCTTCCCACACAAGCGTCTTAACATTGAAGCAATAGCTGGTTTTCCCTGTCTGGAAGAAGCTCTGTATTGCTTCAAAGAGGTTGGATTGCTGCCGTTCGTCACCGATCAAGAGCATTGGAATGAAGACTTGCTGCTCCAATTCTATGCCACACTTCACATCCGCGGGTACAACAGAGATCCAAAGACTTGGGTCCTGGAGTGAATGACAGGAAACGTTCATCACGAAGCCAAAGCCTTTGACATCATTGAGCTCACTGGTCTACCCACTCCTGGCGATCTCTATGAATCTGGCTGTCAACTTCATAGTGAAGCTGTAGAGAGCATCTTTCAGAAGCATGAACCTAACATGAGTCAGATGCTCAGTATGATGAAGCCATTGCCCCAAGATGCTGCATATCCCAAAGAGTTCTTTGTTGAAGACCTAGAGTATCTGCCAAGGACTATTTATCACATCATAAGGCGAACTCTCTGGCCCATCAAAGGACACTCTCCACATGCCAAGCTGGAAGGTGCAATGAAGACTTTGGTCTTCTATATTCTTCATGGCAAATGCTTCAATGCACAGGACTTCTTCATTCGCCAACTTGCTGCATCAGGCTCTGATCTTTTTGGCTTGAAGTTCTACGCCCCATGGGTAATGCGGCTGATCAAACTTCACTCCGCTATCTCATATCAGCCATCTGCTCGCAATCATCGGATCTTTCTGCCTAATGTGGATATGTCTATTGAAGCCATCTATCCTGAGCCTGCCAAGGAACCTCTAAGTCTTCAGAATGCGGAGCATCAAAGTTTTTCTCAGAACATTGAAGGAGTTGAAGCAGTCACTCATGTGTATCCTTTGGCTGGAACTACACGTGCACCACATCTTGCTCTTACTGAAGCCACCGACAGCACAACTGCCCAACGACCCAAGAAGCGCACTCGTGTTCTTAATGACCGAGAGCTTCTAGTGGCTCTTCATCAGAAACAGGATAGGCATCATGACTGGCTGAAGCGACAAATGCAAAGCCTCTTGGTGGATGTCAACCGCATTCGCAATCTTGCCACCAAGAATTCTTTTGTTGCCCATGAAACCTCTCGACGCACATGGAAGGGGCTGACGCTGATGTGCTCTAAAGATGATCTTCAAAAGGATGGCTTCTCTGAACGCTTCAAGTTTGACTCCACATCTCCTCGAAGGGCAGTGCTGCGACGCATTCCATCTCTTGAAGACTCTGAGTTCTCTTCCTCTGCTGCAACTGTGAATGCCAGAGTGATCGAGGATGAAGACGATGCCACTTCACCACCACCTTCTTCAGCATGCGTCGACACTGCTCCCAGTTCTTTTGCACCGCCGAACACCACCGACGACCCTGCTGCTTCACCTACTCTTCATGGGAACGAGTAGATGCTCTATGTCTTCAAACCTTTTTGGTCCTTACTGACAAAAGGGGGAGAAGCATATGAGTTTGATAGTCTTCAAGCGGGTCCATATGGGCGGGTGCTCTATATTTTGCTTCGTGTTTACAACTCTCGTTTTGACACATTTGGTTCTTTGAGTTGTAACACTTAAACTCAATGGTCGTCTGCTGCTTATTTTCCACTTTGTGATGCGATGATAAATTCCGCATGTGGGACGATAAATTCCGCACTTAGATCATTTTGCAGACATCCATTTTCCATTATGCATATCATTATCTTCACATACCTTCACATGCATAATGAATTCTCATCATAAGTTGAAGAGGATCTCCACAAGTACAACCTGCCATGTACATTTGCATTCCAAAAGCAAATTACTTATGCACATCTTCAGGGGGAGCCCTTGCAACTTATGAAGATAATTCCTTATCCTTTACAATTTCACATATTATATTCCCCGTTGAAATCTTCAACTAGTTTGTCATCAATCACCAAAAAGGGGGAGATTGTAAGTGCATCTAGTGCCACCCCTAGTTGGTTTTGGAGTATTGACGACAAACCTAGTTGAGGGACTAATGTGTTTGTGAGAATTGCAGGATAACACAGGTAGAAGTCCCTCATTGATTCGGTTTTCCTACCAGAGATGACCCCTAAAATTGTATGAAGACATTGATGTCAAAGGTGGTATGTGAAGATACTCACATTGAAGACTATGACAAGAGAAGACATCGCATGAAGCCTATGGAGCTCGAAGACTTAGATCTTTCGTAGTTCTTTTTCTTCTTTATTGAGTCATAGGTACCACCATACTGTTAAGTGGGGTCCAAGTGAACCAGTCAGAATGACTGAAGTGATGCTTAACCAAAACCTATGTCTTCGAGTGAAGACTATGAGAGCGAAACTTGTCTAGAGTCGGACAAGTTAGCTTTGCTTATAGCCCAAGTAAAGCTGCCGCGTGAGTTTGAAATCTGACCGTTGGAACACGTGTCAGTTCCTTAGTGACCCGGGCTCATTTCGGACAAATCAGGTCAGGTTGCCTAGTGGCTATAAATAGCCCACCCCCTACAACCATAAACGGTTGGCTGCTCAGAGTTAGAGTACAGCTTTTGTCGTTTGAGAGCAACCCACCTCGAAGCCTTTGAGAGAGAATTCCTTGTGAGGATAAAGCCCTAACCACCCAGAGCCTAAGAGTGTTAGGCATCACTTAAGTCTTCTTGTCTGTGTGATCTAAAGACTTATTACACTTGAGGACTGTGAATCCTCCAGCCAGTTAGGCGTCGCGTTCTAAGCGTCCAAGAGACATTGTGGATTGCCGGTGAACGAAGTCTGTGAAGGTTTTGGAGTCTACCTTGAAGACTTACCTGAGTGATTGGGCGAGGTCTGTGTGACCTTAGCTCAAGGGGAATACGGTGAGGACTGGGTGTCCTGAGCTGCGTGTTCAGGACTGGGTGTCCGGGACTGTGTGTCCTCAGGTTTAAATACATAGCCGCCCTAACCAGACGTACAGTTGTCACAGCAACTGGAACTGGTCCAACAAATCATTGTCGTCAACGAGTCACTGGTTTCATCCTTCCCTTCCCTTTACTTACTGTTGGTCCTTGTGAAGTCATTGTATGATTGCACTATCTTTTGTCTTCACTGAGTGACTAGGTGTTCTATTTGGCTTCATAATATCTTCCTACCTGATCCTTACTACATTGCTGCTATTAGTCATTGTGCTTTCACTCCATTGAATACTTGACTATGGCTTGCTTAGTGTATTCTACCTTCCGTTGCATGGTAATAGGTTTATTTCTATCGTTTGTCTTCATAACTTCCATGTTTTGAAGACTTTCATAAAAATCGCCTATTCACCCCCCCTCTAGTCGATATAACGCACTTTCACTTCCTCTCTCCATACTCTCTCTTTCGAGTTGGAATGGGAAACCATCATCTCTCTCCATCCAGAAGCAAACGAGTTTGGCCGCATTTATCTAGTTGATCATGATCTCATCTCTCTCCACCTTGAAGCAAACGAGGTTGGCAGCATGGATCCAGTTGATCAAGTTCTTACTACCTCAAATATGAGTTCCTCTTCTAGATCAGCCACACTATAAGGAGATCCTACAGTATATTTTGCAATTTTTTCTTGCATGTTCCTCTACTCCGCTCCGTCACAAATCCCGATGATCTCAAGTAACCGTGCTCTCCTCTTCAAAGTAAAATCATGCACTGCTTTGATCTACAAAATCTAACAAACTAGGAGTACATAGATGGCTACTTATAGGTTTTCCATACATGGATGCATCGATGTGATCCTCCTGTAGGTTCTAAACTGTTGAATCACACCAATATCTGATGTCGTGTATCCCTTTGTTGGTGGCCTCTGATCCAATTCCTCATCCATGCCGAACATGTCCCTCTCTCCAGGGTGTCTTTGGTTGCTAAAGAAGAACGGTTCCAAATTCTGACTCTGCTGAACTCGTGGCTGCTACCTCTTTTAGCATTGCGTTGGTTTTCCCCGAAGAGGAAGGGATGATGCAGCAAAGTAGCGTAAGTATTTCCCTTAGTTTTTGAGAACCAAGGTATCAATCCAGTAGGAGGCTACACGCAAGTACCTCGTACCTGCACAAACAAATAAAACCTCGCAAACAACGCAAATAGGGGTTGTCAATCCCTATAGGGCCACTTACGAGAGTGAGATTTGATAGATATGATAAAGATAATATTTTGGTATTTTTATGATAAAGATGCAAAGTAAAATAAAGGCAAAGTAAGTAGCAAAGTAAATAACTAAGTAGTAGGAGATTGATATGATAAAGATAGACCCGGGGGCCATAGGTTTCACTAGTGGCTTCTCTCGAGAGCATAAGTATTCTACGGTGGGTGAACAAATTACTGTTGAGCAATTGACAGAATTGAGCATAGTTATGAGAATATCTAGGTATGATCATGTATATAGGCATCACGTCCGAGACAAGTAGACCGACTCCTGCCTGCATCTACTACTACTACTCCACTCATTGACCGCTATCCAGCATGCATCTAGAGTATTAAGTTAAAAACAGAGTAACGCCTTAAGCAATATAACATAATGTAGAGGGATAGACTCATGCAATATGAAGAAAACCCAATCTTGTTATCCTCGATGGCAACAATACAATACGTGCCTTGCTGCCCTTACTGTCATCGGGAAAGGACACCGCAAGATTGAACCCAAATATAAGCACTTCTCCCATTGCATGAAAGATCAATCTAGTAGGCCAAACCAAACTGATAATTCGAAGAGACTTGCAAAGATAACCAATCATACATAAAGGAATTCAGAGAAGATTCAAATATTATTCATAGATAGACTTGATCATAAACCCACAATTCATCGGTCTCAACAAACACACCGCAAAAAGAAGATTACATCGAATAGATCTCCACAAGAGAGGGGGAGAACATTGTATTGAGATCCAAAAAGAGAGAAGAAGCCATCTACCTACTAACTATGGACCCGTAGGTCTGAAGTAAACTACTCACACTTCATCGAAGAGGCTATGGTGTTGATGTAGAAGCCCTCCATGATCGATCCCCCTCCGGCGGAGCTCCAGAACAGGCCCCAAGATGGGATCTCGTGGATACAGAAAGTTACGGCGGTGGAATTAGGGTTTGATGTAGGGTACAAGTATCCTGAGTTGTATTCGGTGAGAAAATCATGTTCCCGAAGGTTTAATTCCGTTTGGACTTCGTTTGATATTCCTTTTCTTCGAAACCCTAAAACAGGCAAAAAACAACAATTCTGGGCTAGGCCTCCGGTTAATGGTTAGTCCCAAAAATAATATGAAAGTGGATAATAAAGCCCAATAATGTCCAAAACAGTAGATAATATAGCATGGAGCAATCAAAAATTATAGATACGTTGGAGACGTATCAAGCATCCCCAAGCTTAATTCCTGCTCGTCCTCGAGTAGGTAAATGATAAAAACAGAATTTTTGATGCGGAGTGCTACTTGGCATAATTTTAATGTAATTCTTCTTAATTGTGGTATGAATATTCAGATCTGAAAGATTCAAGACAAAAGTTCATATTGACATAAAAATGATAATACTTCAAGCATACTAACAAAGCAATTATGTCTCCTCAAAATAACATGGCTAAAGAAAGTTATCCCTACAAAATCATATAGTCTGTCTATGCTCTATCTTCATCACACAAAATATTTAAATAATGCACAACCCTGATGACAAGCCAAGCAATTGTTTCATACTTTTGACATTCTCAAAACTTTTTCAATCTTTACGCAATACATGAGCGTGAGCCATGGATATGGCACTATGGGTGGAATAGAGTGGTGGTTGTGGAGAAGACAAAAAGGGGAAGACAGTCTCACATCAACTAGGCGTATCAACGGGCTATGGGGATGCCCATCAATTGATATCAATGTGAGTGAGTAGGGATTGCCATGCAACAGATGCACTAGAGCTATATGTATATGAAACCTCAAAAAGAAACTAAGTGGATGTACATCCAACTTGCTTGCTCATGAAGACCTAGGGCAATTTTGAGGAAGCCCATCATTGTAATATACAAGCCAAGTTCTATAATGAAAAATTCCCACTAGTATATGAAAGTGATAACATGAGAGACTCTCTACTATGAAGATCATGGTGCTACTTTGAAGCACAAGTGTGGTAAAAGTATAGTAACATTGTCCCTTCTATTTTTCTCTCATTTTTTATTTGGGCCTTTTATCTCTTTTTTATGGCCTCTTTTCTTTCTCTTTTTTTGGGCTTCTTTGGCCTCTTTTCTTTATTTTTCGTCCAGAGTCTCATCCCGACTTGTGGGGGAATCATAGTCTCCATCATCCTTTCCTCACTTGGGACAATACTCTAATAATGATGATCATCACACTTTTATTTTTCTTACAACTCAATAATTACAACTCGATACTTAGAGCAAGATGTGACTCTATATGAATGCCTCTGGCGGTGTACCGGGATATGCAATGATGCATGGATGACATGTATGAAAGAATTATGAACGGTAGCTTTGCCACGAATACTATGTCAATTACATGATCATGCTAAGCAATATGACAATGATGGAGTGTGTCATAAACGGAACGGTGGAAAGTTGCATGGCAATATATCTCGTAATGGCTATGGAAATGCCATAATAGGTAGGTATGGTGGCTGTTTTGGGGAAGGTGTATGGTAGGTGTATGAAACCGGCGAAAGGTGCGCGGTATTAGAGAGGCTAGAAAAGGTGGAAGGGTGAGAGTACGTATAATCCATGGACTCAACATTAGTCATAAAGAACTCATATACTTATTGCAAAAATCTACAAGTTATCAAAGCAAAGTATTACGCGCATGCTCCTAGGGGGATAGATTGGTAGGAAAAGACCATCGCTCGTCCCCGACCGCCACTCATAAGGAAGACAATCAATAAATAAATCATGCTCCGACTTCATCACATAACGGTTCACCATACGTGCATGCTACGGGAATCACAAGCTTCAACACATGTATTTCACAAATTCAGAACTACTCAACTAGCATGACTTTAATATCAGCATCTTCATGTCTCAAAACAATTATCAAGTATCAAACTTATCATAGTATTCAACACACTCATAAGAGAGTTTTTATTATTAATCTTGCATACCAAGCATATTAGGATTTCAAGAAAATTACCATGCTATTTAAAACTCTCAAAATAATCTAAGTGAAGCACGAGATATCAATAGTTTCTATAAAACAAATCCACCACCGTGCTCTAAAAGATATAAGTGAAGCACTAGAGTAAAATTATATAACTCAAAAGATATAAGCGAAGCACATAGAGTATTCTAACAAATTCCAAATCATATATGGCTCTCTCAAAAGGTGTGTACAACAAGGATGATTGTGGTAAACTAATAAGCAAAGACTCAAATCATACAAGACACTCCAAGCAAAACACATACACTACAAAAAAATACACTTCCGTGATGATACGTGTTTGTCACAGTAGGTCGCTTTTTTTGTCATGCATGTACATCCATGACAAATTTATGACAGAATCAAGATAGTCATACATGTGCTGTCGTAGAAGTGTTCCATGACATTACCAAAATTATCATCACGGAAGTGTCCACTTCCATGACGATAAATCGCGCGTCACGGAAGTGCTTTCGTCAAGGGTGACCGACACATGGCATCCACCGTAACGGAACTCCGTTAAGCTATCGGGTCGGGTTTTGGATCCGATAACCCGTTAACAGCCCCGACCAATGGGAAATTTCCACGTGTAAAATTCTTATTGGCCGGACGAAACACGTGTCAGCTCGTCAGTGGGTCAGATAGGCGCCTATGATATGTCGACACGTGGCATGGCCCAACAAGTTTAAATGGGCCGGCCCAACTGAAGGCCCACAAGATTTTGCAGACCATAATGGGCCGGCCCAGCTAAAGGCCCACGAGATTTTGCGGACCGTAATGGGCTGGCCTAGCTAAAGGCCCACAAGATTTTGCGGGCCATAATGGGTCGGCCCAGGTAAAGGCCCACAAGATTTTTGTGTGCCATAATGGGCCAGCCCAGGTAAAGCCCACAAGATTCTTGCGGGTCATAATGGGCCAGCCCAGCTAAAGGCCCACGAGATTTCGCCGACATTAATAGGCCGGCCCAGCTGTAGGCCCACAGGATTTTGAGGACCCTAGTAGGCCAGCCCATTAACTGGCTGCCATGTTTTGGGCCAAATGCCGGCCCATATTTGATCCGGTCCATTAATGGCCTGCCACGCTCCGGGCCTAATAGTGGCCCATATGAGATCCGGCCCGTTAAAAGCCTACCAAGTTCTGGGCCAAATTACGGCCCAGATCAGGTCCGGTCCTTTAAGAGGCTTTGGGCTCAATTATGGCCCATATCAGATTCGGCCCATCAACTGGACACTATGCTTTTGGGCCCACTTGCTAAAGGCGCAATTAGTAATTCGGTCTGATATTAGTTTTGGCCTGTTAAGGGCATGTTTAACATTTCGGCCCTATATTAATTTCGGCCTGTTAAAAGCCAGTCATATAGTTGGGCCTAGCTACGGCCCTGTTTGCATCCGGCCTGCTCGCAGCCGATATCTGATTGGGCCAAACAAGGACCGAGACAATTTTGGCCTGTTAAAAGCCTGTGATTTGATTCGCACAATCATGGGTCGGGGTTCATTTCATGCTGTTGCGTAACTAGTATGAATTAAGAACAAAGCTACTCTATACAATAAATAAATTACGGCATAGTAACTTAGAATAAACCTACACTATAAAATAAAGGGTTTAAGGTATATTACATCCACTGGGCATAGAAGTTCGCCACCAGTGATCATAAAGCGCAACGTAGAAGCAGATTACAAAAACTGGGCACCATTGCAGTGTAACAAAATAATACTGAACCGAGACCACTTCCAAGACAGTTTAAGAAAGGTTAGCCTTGCGGGGGAACTGCTGTGCAAGCTGCTGAGCAAGGCTGTGAGACCGGCCTAGCATGTCGGTCATAGCTTCCAGGTGTAGCTGTTTAGCGATGAGGTTCTCATTGGTGTTCTCTGCAATCTTCCTTAGATATAGGACTTCAAGTTGAAGTTCAGTTGCAGAATGCCTTTCTGCTAGAACTTGGGACTGAAGAAGTCGAACTGATTCAGACAACGAATTCTATGAGCTTGTCTGACTGTTAGTGTCAAGTAACTTGAACACTGCATCAGGACAAGACTTTGGGGTTGTCTCGCTATCTTCAAGATGTTTTGCCTTCTTTGCTGCAATATATGTTGTGTTTGTCTCGCAGCCTTCAGCGGACTTGTGCATGCCATCAGGCATATCACCCTAAAACAAAGCAGAGAGACGACAGGTTTTCCACGTGTATAAAAAAGATGATAACTATTCTGTCAATTCTATCCAATTTCAAATTAGAAAATAAAGAGTATGTTCAAAATATCAATAGCATAATTTGGCATTGTTCATAATGCGGGGAGCTTCACCACACTACTGGATTACCATGTCAACATAACAAGCATAGATGAAGGGCAAAGAAAATCATTGTATCTATTTTGGATAATGTGCATGGCATGTTGTTCATATCATCAGCCACATCAGTAAGATAAAACAGGAGATGACAAGGTGCAAACGTCGGCTGCTTCACCACACATTGGATTATAGATCCACAAAAACAAGCATACATATAGGGAGTATTAAGTAATGTGCATGGTATGAATAAGGAATTTGGTTTTACAAGTAAATCTTAGAACTTACGGTTCTTACGAACATGCATTTTGGTAGAAACAGCAAACTAAACAGCAGTAAACGATAGGGAGTATGAGAAAATGAAATAGCAGTTGAGGATAAAGGCTTTAGAAGGACTGACTTACATTAACAGTTAACACCGGCTTTATAATGCCCTTCTCCATGTCAAGGGAAGGATAACTCAAGAATTTTAGCACAGAATCTTCTTCATAAGTATTGCTTGTACTCTACATTTTGTAGAGAGTAATTATAGATATGATAATACTGGAAGGGGTAGAGGATAATGAAGATAAGATGCAGATTGATGCTACATAATCAACTACCAGTCCTTGGAAGTACAAGCGTTACAGGACAAAATGTACTGACAAGAGCAATGGGCTACACTTCTGCACTGGCATTGTCTGTGTATTCTACTTGTTGGTAAGATTAAATATAGATCTGATCTTTTTTAGTAAATGGTGGGCGAGGGAGATAAGATGCAGAATGCTACAAAATGAACCAATCCCAGTTCCCATAATACAAGAGTGTTTTGAACACTGTTGTACTGTACAAAACATTCTTATATTATGGGACGGAGGGAGTAGCTGTTAATGTAAGTACAGTGATAGACCACGTTCAGTCCTTACAAGAGGACTAGAGAGATAAACCTCTTCAAAAGCATTGGGTTGATTCTAAATTTATGTACGAGTCCATATGGATCTTATAATGTCCACCAAATGGACGATTAGGAGGCTAACATGTGCAGTGATGCTACATAATCAAACAACTATGAAAGTAAATATGGTCATACAGGGCAAGAGGTACTCACAAGAGCAATGCAGTGTGCAGTATAGTTGCGAGATTCTGTGGTCCCTTGAGAATGAATGTTCTTCTACTAACAGTTTTCGTACAAGTGATACATTAAGGCAAATGCAGAAATGTAGTTCAAATTGTGATGTCATATCATAGACAATACCTTACGCTGCAGCCGAGACCAATGTGTAACAAGATTATTCCAGTCACCGTCGGATAAATGTAGCACCGGAGACTTTACAGAAATTTCGTTCAGAGGCTTGCCATCGAAGTGCGCTTGCCTCAGGTAGGAATGATACTTCATCAATGAGTGCTTGAAAAGCGCAACCAACCCTTGCTCATCATCACAATCCAGTTTGCGCCTCGCCTATTTAAAAGAATGAAATATTGTGTCTTCTGTCAGCAGAAACATATGCAGTAATGACCATGAATAACATTAGTACATTACTTATGCGTAAGTTGCGGAGGAAGACTAGAAATTGTTCTGTGTCTGCGGTATAATGTTTCCATGAAGGAAAGATGCGGACAAAGTTCCTGACAACAACATAAGCTTCGTCTTCTAAACTGGGTAGAAATGGAACAGGGGTCCTATTTGCTGCAATTGGGGCTCTCTCTGGTTCGAAAAGGGATTTGGCAACTGGATTTGACTCTTTGCTGGAATGGGGGTTTTGCATCGTACAGCTGGTGCTATGTCAACTGGCATAATCATACTGTTTGCTGCAGTTGGGGTCTGCTGAGTTGGGGCATCAGAAATGACCAGTGTAGTAGGGCTAGAGTCTGCTAGAGTTGGGGTATTTTGTGGGTCAGGTGATATTGCAACTACACCTAATGGGCTATTTGATTTATCAGGTGCCACTACCTTTTCCAAATACTTTGCTTGTGCTCCTCCACGATCAGCAATCACCCTCTTCCTTTTGAACGTCTGATACACAAGAACAACAATTGAATGGATAAATATGGTATGATGACAGATGGAATATGTACTGAAAATGGATAGGCGGGGCGTATTCACATACACAATGCGTAAACTAAGCTAATGGCAGTTCAACAAAGTAGAGCAATGCAAAGCATCAGTTGCAAGATATGTGTGAGCAATGTAACCTTGGAAAGTTAGAGCAAGTACCTTGATGGGTGAATAAGATAGGGCATCTTCCTCTGACTCCTCCACTAGGGAGCTACATTGATTTAGGTCTCCCTCTAGCTCAGAATCACTGTTAGGATCATATTATGAGCATGAATCTGTAGGTGGAGAGTGTTTGCATTGCATTGCATCTAGACTTGATTTCAGTCCCTTAATGCCAAGTTTGACAGCCATGGCATTGTTCTGCTTTATTCTTTTCATGCGCGCAAGCTCATAATCATTATGATGCTGTTCAGAATCTGAGATTCATGAAAACATAAAAATTAGTCAGATTATCTATGGAATGCAGTGCGGTTTCAACTCGGAGAGTGTCTCCCTATAAACCCCTGCATATGCAAAGTTCACCTCCCCAACCGTGTTGACCAGACCACACATAGAGATACACACTAGAGCGGCGAACATGCATTTTCGAAACTAATTTAGGAACATTTAGCTCACCAATTAAACAACTCTGTTTTAATAATATCATATTCGTATTTGAACAACTAAGCTTGTTTAGCTTGATGGGTGGAGCAGTGTTATTATGAAACGAAGCACGTATTCTGATCGTATAGTGATCATAAAAGGGGGAAACTCTAAGCATATATTTTTTAGAAAAAGAGGGTTTCCCATCTGATTTCTATTAAAGAAACCACCACGGAACCAACATGATCAATTAAACCCTAAGCATGATCAATTAAACCGTATTATGGCTGTGCCATGGCAGATTTGAAGCTGCAAACCGGAGAAATGATATTTAGCATCCATTGTTTGCTTCGAACTAAGAACTAAATTCTAAGAGCTGAAAAGAAAGTAGAGTAACCATGTTAAGATCTATTTTCTGGTTGAGATCAAAAAGTTGAGGAGATATGAAGTACCACCTCTCTTGCGGCGCCGTGTAGGCATCGGGGGTGCGATGGCTGTTGGTGGCGTTGAAGCAGATCTGCCACGGTAGACGGGTGCATCGGGGGATAAGTCCCGTTGCGGTGGAAGAGAAGGTCGTGTGAGCGGCCCTGGAAAAGAGGACGACGGCGCCGATGAAGCGAGAGGACGCGATGCAAGGCTATTGGTCCATCGCCGTGGATGAGAAACGTCCATCTCTAGCAGTGGACGACGCGGTCTTGGTAGGTGCCCCGGCATGGTGCAGGACGGTGGCGATGGATGTGGTCGAGGACGGCGGCGATGGATGGGGTGGCGGACGGAGGCTGGTGTGGGAATGGGGTGTTCTAGGGCGGACGGTGTATGAATGGGAAAATGGAGGGACAGGTACGGGGAACCATTTTTTGGGACGCGCCTGTCTGAAATATGGGAAAGTTATGAACTTATCCCCCATTTCAAATTTGGACGTCTCGTCGGTTGGGGATAGGACGGTAATCTCACATCTCCCAAATATTTGCCGGTAACTATTTCCAGCGAGGAGAGGGTGTTTTGCCGCCCACGGTTGGCGCCCATGGTGTATGAACGGGGCTGACAGGTAGGGTGGTTGTGTCACATCTGATGGACGTTACACATCTGCCCCTATTTAAAATATTAGCCTACATCTATTTTGGACGAGGAGAGTTTGTTTTGCTGCCGACCGTGTATGAATGGGGAATGGAGAGAGAAACAGAGGTCTTTCGGACGAGCTTGAATCAAATGAGTTTTGCCGCCCATGTTTGATACCCACCGTGTCGGAATGGGTTCAGAGGCGGTCATGTCACGTCTAATTGAAGTTACTAACCTACCCCTATTTAGAGCAGTGTAAATCGGGCCGATGGATTGTCCGTGTAATGTGTAGACAGTAATTTCCATCTCCCAAACACTTGGCTTCGGGCAGCCGATGTGGGAGTGGACATTTTGCTGTTTCTTTCGAATTTTGGGACAATAAGCATCCACGTTTACCCTGGCAACTAAATTCGAATCCATTTTGTATTCCTATATGAATCTTTATAAATCATTCTATGTGTTTTTATATATCTTCAAAAGGACGACAAAGATGTATTCCACTGTCATATATGAATATGGTTTACAAATGCCGATACTCAAATTCAGAAACTAGAATCCAGTTTAAGCTGAATTCGAATATTTGGAACACTTCATGTCCAACTCAAATGTCACACGCAACATAATGTGTACTCCCATTTAGATATGTACACAAGCGATGTATCAATATTCAAATACCGAGTCAATCAACCAAGAATGTACGGAACTAACAGACATATAAACACTTATAGAGTATATGGATCAATAATATCAACTAACATACATAAGCCAGGCCGCTGTACTTTTTTTTGATACAACAGTATCCTTTTTTTAGCCAGCATCTTGGCCCTTTCCGATGCATGCCGCTTATGGTCCATCTATACTAGTATTGTTGAATGCACATTCAGCCCGATTGGCATATTTGTAGGTCTGGCACAGCAATCCAAATGAAATGTCTCCGAGTCTTATCAATTAATACAGACTTGTGCTCAAATAAAATTACAAACAAAAAAACAAGTATTACATGATCTCTAAAACAAATGGTTTGATTGATTACATGAACAGACAACACAAAGGTTATTCAACTATGGAAAGAACATTTCACCTATGATTTACCAAGTAGGAATTTAATTTCCTTTTTTCCTTCAGGACCTTAACAATCTGGTCAGTCTCAGCTTGCTTCGTTTTGAAATCCACCAAATATTTAATGGTTTTCTTGAGTACTTCTTGTGATTGTGTTGTTTGCTTCCTCAACATGTCAACTTCATCTCTAAGTGTAGAAGCAGAATCTCTTTCTACCACTAGTTTAGCCTCTAGAGCATCAGCAGTTGGCAATTCATAATGCACGATTGGGCCAGTGCCACTGCTGTGGGATGATGCAACGTCCATGGGGACCTGGCTCTTTGATCTTGGGCTAACCTGTTTTGCCATTAAAGTTCCGATTGGATTCAGAAAAGTTGAAGTTAGCAAAACATCTCAATTGGGAGTTATAACAGCAAACCGGTTAAACAAACAAGGAATTAAAGAGTTTCAATTGGATGCTGAAAAGTAGTTATTAACA
Organism: Triticum urartu; assembly: GCF_056163025.1. NCBI lineage: Eukaryota > Viridiplantae > Streptophyta > Magnoliopsida > Poales > Poaceae > Triticum > Triticum urartu. Next base: position 471,279,729 of record NC_141874.1, read on the forward strand.
TCATTGTAACCCGCTGTTGCAGTAGCAAAGCAGTTAAACAAACAAGTAGATATTTAAGTTAAGGCAAATAGGTAATTCTTAACAGTAAGTATCAAACACATAGATAGGCGCAGTCTACAATATCATTAACAGGCTGTGCCATTATGTAATCAGTAGCAAACTAAATTAAGCCAAGCAACGTAATTGAATAATTTTGCAATAAGTGGCTAACTAAAATTTTGAGAAGCAGGTAACTGAACTTACGCTAGTTCTTTGTACAGGCACACTGCAACTTCTTTCTCGCTTACATGGTTGTACGAAGGAGTCCATGGCATCAATTGCTTGGATACGCGGTCCCAATACTTCTTTCTTCCCACACTGCATGGGTAAGTCGAATGGTTAATCTGGTAAGATGGTGCGTCCTTGATATGTTATATGAGGACGTGTAGTCAGACTAGTTGTAGCCAAACACATCACACTGGCTTTTACTGTATATTTCATGCGATTACTTTTGGCATATCGAGATCTAAGAAATCTATAATAGGATGAAAAGACTGGCATCCTTCACATTATTGGCGAACTCAGTTCATAGAAACAAGCAATTCAACCATTCTGTGGGTAAATCAAAAGCGCCATTGGAATATTTTTCACTATCCAATCATACACGCAAAAAGGGGCGACGCCACCATAGGGGCTGGTATGGGCGGCTGCCTCAGGTGGCTGGAAAGTGTGCACCTAGTTTGAGTCGTCCAGGTTGGCCCACGCTAGTTTTGTTCGTCCCAATGCACGAGCAGGCAATGTAAAAAATGAAGAAAAATGATTCAATTTGGATGGGCCAATAACATAAGTGCAAGGCAGGCCCTATAGCAGGCTCGCGGCCCAAACGAGCGGCTCACATATCGATCGACAGCAGGAAAAATCCCAATTCGTTCGCTCCAGCCTCTAGTCTGGTTCGCTCCTAACCTAGCCGCCGCTGGACAGACCGACACAGCACTTCCTCGCGCCCTCGTTGGAGGGCGGTCACCGGGCTTCAAGCGAACGGAAGGACAAGAAGATGAAGATCCAACCCTGGGTGTAGCCTGCGTGGGAGGTAGCGGTGGCAGCACGGGCATGGCATCGAGCTTGCGCAAATGGACAGTCGCTAATTGCAAGAGTAGCGTGTGCAACGAGCAGGTACATCACATCCGTGATTATATCTAATTCAACTCTTCATTTTCTGGTCAATAGTTAAACCTGACGGTGTTGTAAAACTGCTTGTATGTAGGGAATCTATGAGAAAATGAAACCAATTTCTACTTATTTTATAACTCCCCCAATCAATACTGAACTGATTGAATCTGATGTATCTAATCAAGTTTCCGGTGCAAACATACACGCTCATGTTGTTCTTGAGCCTGAAGTGTCTAATGAACAGACTGCTAATGAAGGATTTGATGCAAACATTTTATATGCTCCTAGTGATGAACATATAGTGTCTAATGAGGGATCTAATGCAAGCATTTTGCAAGCTCATTGAAAGATTTAGTGTCCAATGATGATCTACTATGTTGAGAGAGACAGAGATTTGCAGGCATTGATGACAAGCAAATTATAGCGCATTTGCATAGCTTGAGGAAACGTCGAGGCCATCTACCAGAAAGTCCCCATATCATCACAACATAGCATAAATACTTTTCTAATCTGTTGTTTGAAACTATTAGCATACTTGTGCAGGATAGATATATTTACATGCAGTTTGCGCACTGGTTATACGTGCAATTACACTTCGATATTTTCAGCCAGAGAACGAATAATTCAAGTAGGTACAGACCATGTTTGTAGTGCTTGTACACCATGTTGCATTTTGTGTTTTTTGGTGCTTGCATCATTTAGTGTTTATAATCTGAACTACTTTGGATCATTAGCTGGTTTTCAAAGTGCATGTAGCTTCACATTTCTCAAGTTATGTTGATTTCCGGAGTGCAAGTGCCTTCATATTTTTAAGTTAAATGTTCACCCCTGGTAACTTGAATTCGTGGATCAGCCACTGCACACAAATCATACACGAATGCCAGTACGAATTAAATGAAATACAGGGACTTACGCTAGCTCGTTGTACAGGCTCACTGCAGCTCTGCTTGCGCTTGGGATGTTCCATGTACAAGTCCGTGTTACCACTTGCTTGGATGTGCAGGCCTTATGCTCCTTGCATCCCCCTCTGCATTTTTGACACGGCGAATGGTTGATCAAATAAGAGGAATCAACCTTGATGTTGTACCGGAGGACAGATACTTACAAGGTTATACGGGTGTGCAAGATGTGTAACAGATCCCGTAGCACCGTCATGCTTCGCTAAAATATGGATTTGCTTGTTTCAGATGATATCTCCAGAAGAAATAAGAGTTAAGGTCAGAGTTGCTTAGGCGTGTAAGCTAAGAGAGCAGTGAAAGGATATCCAAACATCGTCGGAACAGTGCACAAGGGAGTGATGTGTGGATACCTAGTTCGGGCCGGCGTTTGGTCATGCTCGCCTAGCTAGAGTGCGGGTCACTTCTGAGCCGTTGAGGGTGATGCGCTGGCGTTGGCTGGCCACGCACGGATGCAGATCTTGAGTGGCAGCGGAGCGCTACGATGCGGTGGACGAGACCGTTGGTGAAGCCCCAACGGCCTCGGGGGGCGGAGGTGCCACGATGTGCTCGGTGAAGTAGCCCCGGTGAGCTGGGAGACGGTGTCGGTGAAGCGCACCTGATGCGGTGGAACTCGGTGTCTGTGAGGCACGTCGGTTGCGGCGGCCGACATTGTTGGTGGACCACCTAGTGCGGTGGACGAGGGCGTAGATGAGGTAGCTCCGGTGCAGTGGTGAAGCGCGACCGTCGTCTTCGTCGTCATCATCCGGCACAGAGGTGGGGAACGGTGGGGAAAGATACGAGACGAGGGGCGATTCGAGGGTTGGCGGTGAATTAGGGATATGAGCAATCTGGGCACGGAAGGGGACGGTGGAGTAGAGAGATTTTGCTGGGCTGGAATTGGGGCCGCCAGATATTTCAATCCGAAACATGGAAGCGCGAACTTATATTGTCGTTGTCCTTTTTTTTGGGGGGGGGGGTGGGTGGCTGGGTGCTACGCATCCGTCCGACACACGCGACCACCCCGACAGGACTATGCTTCGGTGCCTTAAGGCACCTGCCTTTGTGTCCATGACATATGGGCCAAATAGGTGGCTAGCCCACATGTCAGTGACGCAAAGGCAGTTGCCTTTAAGGCACTGAAGCAGCGTCCACAATGACACGACCCTGGTTTGCCTGGTGCGCCTACATTTGAGAATGCAAACGAATCTTCTTTCATTTGCAAACGAATCTGTATGTATTACCATGCCCATGTTTTCCTTGCAATAATTAGTCATTCAAAATGAGATACTCCATCCGTTCACTTTTGTAAGTCGTTTCAAACAACTTAAAATGAATTGTTTTGCACATTGTCTGAAATGTCTTCAAGGTCTTATAAAAGTGAACAGAGGGAGTACTATAAATTAATTAATGAGGAGTTATTTGAAAAATATATCAAAATGGTACCCACGCTAACATGGGTTAGAGTGTGTGTCACGTAGCAATCTCCAATTCTAACGTGGATTTCGCATTTCACTGTATCCACGCTACTTTTTTAATACAAATGCATATGTATATGATGAACACCATGGTAGTGAGAAAACTTTTGGATGGATTCAAACATATGACCTACAAAATAGCACAACAAACTGAGTCAATGTCAACTTTTCGAAACTTAGTATGGCACGAATTCGAAATAATTACCCGTATGCCTGCTCCTCGGTTCAAATCTTACAATGTACACTGAATTGAAACATTGATATTAAGTCTCGTACTATGTACATTCAAATGTTGTTTTTAGCCCCCCCCCCCCCCCCGCACAAACACTACATACTTCCTGTATCGGTCAATCTTCCTCTCCTAACCACCTTAGGAAGCTATCGGTTTCCAACACACGTTCATTCTTTCTCTCCATGTTTCGATCTCTAAGTCTCTCAACTACACAACCCCTTTTTCCACTCTGTTACCAAATGTATTTACCTCACACGCCCGCCATTGCACCCCATGCCGAGCTCTCCCCCCCCCCCTCTCCCTCTCACCCTCTCGTGCTAAATACATGCATTGCCTATCTAGCCCCCCAACCTCTCGTGCATGCACACGCACGCACGTTGTATATCTAGGTCACTCCCTCGAGACTATCTCACTCTTTCTTCCGCATGGCGGGCCACACTCGCTCAATCTCGCTCTCTTTATCCGAGTCTCGTTTAACCTCGTTTTCTTTCACACACAAATGATATATCTCCCTGTTCGGGCCTCGATCGACACACTCTATACTCTCACACGCAGATTGTCTATCTAGGTCAGTCCATCCAAGCCGCCACCACTCTTTCGACCTCATGGTGGGCCACGCTCACTCAATTTCTCTCTCTCTCTCTCTTTCTCTCTCTCTCCATATGTCTCGATTGACCTCGCTCTTTCTCGGACAAAAACGATATATCACCATGTTTGAGCCCAATTCGACCTATTCACATTGTATACTCTCTCACGCACATCGTCTATCTAGGTCACTCTCTCCAACCCGTCTCACTCTATCGATCGCACGGCGACCCTATGTGATCGATTGACCTTGCTTCCTCCCACGCACAAAATATATCTACACGTCTTCACTTACTGGTGGGTTTCATGCGTGCTCTCTCTCTCCTCCCCTTCTGCGTTTAGACGCACGGGCAAACAGGAAGAACTCGCGGGCGATGTTGCCATTGACCATATCTGGACGTGTTCACAAGTCACGGCACCAGTTTCACGTACTAGCAGCACTAGTCAGTGTGTACGTGCAATGCACGTTAATTTGGATGCATATTAAGTGCATGCGGATATTAACTACTAGGATATTATTTGCGTGTTGTCATGTGATTAGCACTATTTTTGGCATGAAATTAACTGCACACTAAACGTGTTGAGCGCTTGACATTGAAGCAGTCTAGGTCATTGGATGATAAGGAATACATGTGGCTTGATGACGTTTTATATTTAATTTGATACGGCTCTAGCAGAACATTCAATCGATCAAACCATACATTTCATTCAGTCTGACTCGGACTTTAAATTCTACGACGATCGATATAAAATAGACGGAAATGATAAATGTTCTAATTTTAAGCATGGCAATACGAACGTTTTTCATGGCAAATTTAGATTACGTGGCGGCAGCGGGGGCGTCTCGCAGTGGGAAGCGGCTCCTCTGCCGTGCTCTGTGTGTCGTCGTGCCACTGACTGACGGCGACGGTGGTGTCTTGCGCCGTTGTTGGCGTACTCCTGGACGTTGGCCTAGCTTCAAGGAAGGCCAAAATGTTCTGGACTTCGGAGCGAGTCGACTGGCGGGAGGAGGCGACTGGCGTTGGTGCAAGAAAGCGGTCGACGGCGGCCATCCATGCCGCTGAGGGGGGCACTGGCACCCGCGCGGGGACAGGCGCTGTCAACGGCACGGTGGAGACATTCGTGTGCATGGGCACCGGCATGGGCGCGCACGTTAGTGCACGCGTAGGCGCAGGCGCTGGTAGGTGCATGGGCACCGGCATGGGCGTGCGCGTCAGTGCACGCGCATGCGCATGCGCTGGCAGGTGCACGGGCACATGAAAGTCGGCGGGCACCTCGTGGAACCCCGTGGGATCAAGCTCGGCGACAATGTGCGGCTCCTATCCCATCAATGCCACAGGGATGGGCGCTGGCGCAGTCGGGGCGACGGGAGCCGGAACGAGAGCGGGGACAGGCGTGGCGTCTTCCCGCAAGGCCAGTTCAAGCTTGTCCCAAAGCGCCTTATGTTCTTGAGACTCCGGCTGGGTGTCTTCCTCAGGAAATTGGAACACTAAGGGTAGACCATCGTGATGCGGCATGGCGTACGTTTAGGTTAGGCTAGTTGGAGGTAGACGACAGGAGAATCGGAGAGGAAGAGAGAGGATTGTAGCGATACTCCCTCCTTTTCGGTTTATAAGTCTCAATTCAAAAATCTCACCAACCAAGGTAGATGGTGAGTGGTGGAATACTTTTTGTAGTTTGCAAAAGCACCCAATTAATGCTCTTGTTTTTCTCAAAAAATATGTTTACCAATGCATTAATTGCAATGCATGCATGCATAAATTACGTGCATTGGTCAATTTTTTCTTAATACTTGCATGCAATGATTTAATTTACCTTGGAATCTGAACATGTGATGGGAAACAACAAAATTGAGCCTTATAAAATGGAAAAACTAATATTTTGAGATAAGCCCTATAAACCGGAAAGGAGGGAGTACCGGGTAGTGCGGGTTTGATTTTAAACTGCGGCGCCGGCGACATTAAAAGTGGGAGCAGTTGGGACGACGATGGGTCGCGGAGCTTGGTCAAAGGGCTCGCCTCCCGGTGAGCCTGCATAGCGGTCTGCTCGCACGCCTCCCTGACAGCCGGCGCAGCGGTCTGCTCGCACGCCTCCCATCGACTCACACGCTTGCTCGGACGACACCTGCCGATTGCCGATGAGAAGCGGGGACTTGTGGCGGCACGTAAACGCCCACGGTTTCAATAGTGAAAGCGTTCGCCTTAAGGTGACAGGTCTTTCTTCCAAAATACCTTGTCTCTTCATTTGTGCAACTTGTCATAAGCAACTTCTCTCAAATTGAAGAAAAAACTTACGAAGTAATATTTGTGCCATATCACGTGACCATGCTTAGTTTCAAGAAATTATGCTCACTTTTGGATTTTCAGAAATTTAAGATCCAAGATTCGAAACAATATCATAACCTGCATCATGCAATAAATTTTCAAGCCGTACATCTGTCCTGTTGTATTTCTTAAGAAAGGATTTGGTCAAACATTTTGCTTAGTTAGACTTCAGACAAGTTATATATGCATAGTAAAAGGATAATCCCTCCATATCAGTGCATTGCCTGATATATTAACTCAAGTACTAGGCACGAAAAAATGGGCTCAATTCTGTGCTCATCCTGGTGTAGTAGTAGTAGTAGTAGTAGTAGTAGTAGTAGTAGTAGTAGTAGTAGTAGTAGTAGTAGTAGTACTAGGCAATGCAGTTGACGGGTGACCTTGACGAGCAGCGACAGAGGGAATTGAACCGTGCTCGGCACGGTAGGTAACGTTGTCTAGTTACTAAAGCATCCCTCCGTTGTTCATCGGTAGTCATTATGGACCGGGGACATGAGGGGAATTTCCTAGGGCTGGAATTCTGGCCGCCAGATATTTTGACTTGAAACGCTGAGGCTCGACTGGTTGGGGTAATGGGGTTGCCTAATGTGCATACCACGCACGCCACCGAAGGACACGAGCCCGCATTTTTAGGATCAACACGAGCCAAGGTCTGGCTGATACGCCGTTGGGTCCTACCATTCGAGAATATGAAAGGAACCTTTTAAATTGCCGAACGAATCTATGTGTATTACAATACCCGTATTTTCCTTGCAAATACTAATCTCAACGTGGTAATTGATTTATGACGAGTTGTTGAATTAGAGTGAGTTTGTGATATAGTGATCTCAACGTGGATTTCACATTTCATGGTATCCCTAGTTAGTTTTCCAATGCAAATTCAAATTTAAAAGATGAACAACATAGAGGTGAGAAAACTTTGTATGTATCAAGCATATGACCACACACACACACACAGACACACACACACGAACACAACAACAATCCAATAAGTATAGTGCATCTATTTTTCCAAACCATGCATGTATGACACGAATTCAAAAATACTCCTTCTATTCCTAAATATTAGTCTTTTAGATAGTTCAACAAGTGACTACATATGGAGCAAAATGAGTGAATCTAGACTCTAAAATAAGTCTATATACATCCGTATGTGCCAGTCCATTTGAAGCCTCTAAAAAGACTAATATTTGGGAACGAAGGGAGTAAAATGTAAGACATCCATGGTCCTCAGTTCAATATTTAAAATGAACATGAAACTGAAACATGAATATTAAGTCTATTACTACAGTACATGCAAATGTTCTGTTTAGGTGGAGCTATGATTGTCGGGGGTCAACCCCTCGACCTTAGATAAAATTGTGGAGCTCTGTTTAGGGTTGTTTAGATTATATTTGTCCCCACCCTCCGAGCCACCGATTGGTTGTGCACCCCCACCCCTCCTCCCCAGGAGAATATCATGTGCCCCCATACCTTAGATGCTATATGCCGATACGAGTTGCTTGGAGCTTGTAGATCTGAGATATAGCAGCTCACATGATGTGTCTTAATATTTCTGCAGGAAGCCTTGATGAGTTTGAGAATTGCACACAATTTGTACAAAAACTACTTAGATACCCTTTGATCCCATATCCAACGACCTCGAAGCTCGTATCACCGTAGCATCTAAGATGAAGGAGGACATCATATTCGCCTGTATGTAAGAATATCATGTGCTACCACACCTTAGATGTTTTGGTGATACAAGCTCTTCGGAGGCGCTGGATTTGTGACCCAACACCTCCTCGGTGGTTCGAATGGTTTTTTGCAGAAAAGCCCCAAAAGAGTTCGGCCACTGCTTACAAGCACAAAGACTGCTTAGATGCCATTGGATCTCAGATCAAACGACCTCCAAGCTCGTATCACCGTAGCATCCAAGCTGCGATAGCACCTTATGTTTTCTCGCATGGTAGAGTATGAGGTACTCCCGCACTGTAGATTCTATGGTGATACGAGTTCACTGAGATCTAACGGCCCACAATAGGAGGTTTGAATGTTTTTGCAATATACGGCTGATAGAGTTTGGGAAATGCGCAGAAAGTACAAGTACTATGCATGTGCCATCTGATCACTGATCATACGGCCTAGATGCTCATATCACCGTAGCGGGTAATTAAGCTACGGGGAGCACCTAATATGAGCACCGGGGAGCCGTTGGATCGAAGATGCAGCGGCACACACGAGGCCTGAATGTTTTATTTGCAAAAAAACCTTTGGAGAGTTTGGAAATTGCGCGTAATTACAAAGACTGCTCCCAAGCTATTGGATCTCACTTCCAACGGTGTAAAAACTCATATCACCATAGTATCTAAGCTACGGGGTGGATGTGATATTCTAGGCCGCTGTCATTTTTGTTCATAAACTTGCAAAATACGTGTAACTCGTGCCGTTACTTGTCTAACCACGCAAAAGTGTTTGTTCAAAAAAACCATCCTACACTAAAATATCAGAACAACACACGAGGGTCCCACTTGTCATTAATCAAATTTGGACCAAAAACTAACAAATCTGAAAGACGAGATTCGAACTGGCAACCTGGACTACAAAGCGTAAGTCAATAGCCTAAAAAAACGAACGGTTGTTGGCTTTGTCCCATAACTTGATTTTATTTATACAGTACTTTCGTTGAGTAGAGTAGAGGGAGTGCCTCGTCAACACGTGCATTACCGTTGTCTCACTTACTGGTGGGTCCCAGGTCTGCGATCTCAATCTCTCTTCTCTCCATTGTCTAACCTTTGCACGGGCACACACGAAGAGCGGCGCTAGCTTGCCGTGGTGTTATTACAACTAAAAAAAGCTTGGAAAATAGAAGAATCGCCTAGAACAAGAGACGTTGTGGCTGGTCGAGACAGAGCTAACCACATCTATCCTTCGTGCCACGTTTGCATGATGAAGCTGTGTAGCTAGTGGGGTGTTTTTGACCGACTGGCTGGGTCCCGAGGTTGAACCATAGGTACTACGTCTGATACAGTATATTTTTACACGCACATTTTTCCTCCGTGCCGAGACGTGGCACACCCTATCGCGCGGTTTCGGGGTCCTCCCGGGTGGTGCACGCATATATTCTTCCTGACGTGGGACGCCCTACCGCGCGTTTTCTGGGTCCTCCTCGGTCGTAGCACCGAAGCAAGTAAATGAGTCGTCAAATCACGAAAGACCACCTTTCCCGCCGAGTACATCAGTGAAGCACGGTGGCTAGCTAGTTGGGCTAGTTCGATCGATTAGCTAGGCCGCCGCCACATTTGTTTTTTCACCCCTTTTTTTATCTACTTGCCGGCAGGTAAATATAAATATCCACCACGGCATTGCTCTGGTGTTTGGGTGCGGCATGATTTTTATTTTTTTGATTGACGAGAGAGCAGGCGCGGCAGGATTTTTAATTTTTTGATTGACGGGAGCAGGTGCGGCAGCAATTAGTCACGATGACTCCGCCTATAAAAACCGACTGCTCCCTGATGTGAGAAATCGTCGACTGGTGTTTTACCGTGGTGAAAACCAAAAGATTCCCCGCTCCCTCCGCCTTCCCATAGATTGCATTGCCTTTCAGCCGTTTCACCCCCTTTGCTTCCTCTCCCCATTGCTTCGACCTGGTGCCATGGCGGCGCAGCACATCACAAAGTCCGAGGTGAGGCTCCTGACACAGGAGCTCCATGTCAAGGATGCGGAGCTCAGGGCCAAGGACGTGGAGCTCCGTGAGCTCAAGGAGGAGAGGAGTGCCATGCTCCTCCGTTATGTGCGGGAGTTCACGGAGCTTCAAAAGCGGCAGGCGTCCACCACAAAGATGCTCGAGGCGTCAGCGGCGTTGCTGCAGAAAGCGGGAGATACGATAGGCCGTCAGGGGAGCCGGCTGGAGCGCGAGCGGGCCGATGGTGACGAGGTCCAGTATCGCCTCAGCCACTTGGTGAACCAAGTCGCCACGCACGTGTTGCAGCTGCGCGATGCCTACCGTCGTGCCAGCGCGATGATGCCGGCCGTCGGGCTAAACCCGTTCGACCACCCGGTCGACTTCAACGAGCCGCGGCTTCCTGACCCGGTCTCCTTCTTCACCTATATCTCCGAGGAGCTGAGCCGTCTCCGTGCGATGGTGGGGGCTGAGCTGGACAAGGAGGGGTTGCGGGATGCCATCGCCGTTGCCGGGCAAATCCTTTCAGGGCTCCGTCACCGGAATCCATTTGTGCCATTGGACACCATCTTTGATGAGCTGGCTCCCGTCGACTGGGAGCGCGCTCTGCGGGCGGTTGCACCCTGCATCACCAACGTCGTGCGCCTCGAGAAGCAGAGGGACTTCGGTGGTGTTTAGGCACCCTCTGCATGGGCATGGCCATGTCTCAGCAGAACATGACCGTTGGATCAAACTCAGACAGTGCAGATCAGTCACTGTAGCACAAAGCGTGTGGGTGTGTTTGGTTGCATTCTCATCTCAATATAGTTGTTTCCTCTTCGTGTATTTGTTACATATAGGAGTAGTTGACATGCGCACAACATCATTTGTTATCGTCATATCTTACTACACTAGCAACAAGATTGTGTAGTACTGACGTATGAACCACTGCACATGCCTAGTAGTAGGAGCACTGTGTATGTTCAAGTGGCTTCCGTGTTTCGCACTCCTCTGTCGTAAGATTGGAAACGCCTGTTGTAATCATTTTTTCTTTTGAAAAACAGTGGACACGCTCTACCGTGCGGATCCTCCTCCGGCCATGCACTAAATTACTCACTTTCGCCGACATGTGGGACAGCCTGCATCGGGGTCCACCAGCCATGCACTAAATTACTCCGTAGTAGAGTGACGGTAGACTACCCCGATCGAAGCGCCACAGTAATGCTTGATGAGCCGTCAAATCACAAAACCCCCCTCCTTTCCAGCAGTAAGTTGGAGGGACGAAGCAACCATCATTTCACTCTTCTCTCTCAGCTTCCTCTCTACCCAACCCTCGCTTCTGCCTCATCTTGTTCCTCATTTCTTCAAGAAAACCCCGACCTGCTTCTGCCATTGTTCTTCTCGAAGGAAAGCTGAGAGCATCAATGGTGTTGATTCTGGCCAAGGCCCGGTCTTGCAACCCCGAGACTGATCCTATAACTCCCTCTCTTTTCTTCTTTTGGGTTTGTGATTACGGTTTCTTTTCTTTTATTTCTATTTGACAGTTTCTTGATGGACGCTGGAGCACCGGCCGAAGTGATGTCTATGGCTCCGGCCAAAACCGTCGAGGCTCATGGTACGAAGAAGCGCAAGCACCCCGCTGAGACTACCACAGATAAGCTCAAAGCCATCGCCCTGTCCAAGCCCCCCTCTCCGAGATCCCTCATTAAGAAGGTCCAGGTAATATCTCTTCTTGACGATCTTTTTCTCGATATTGATCGTGTTTTTTCATCTAACACGCAGTACTAGTACTAGTAGTACAACTTTCTGGGTGATCTTGCATGTGATTTTTGTGTGCCAAATGATGGTTCTAAATTCCTCTTTTGACCAAAACATGCGAGAGGTTGACACTGATTTCTTATAGATTACTTTCAACTACTCCCTCTGTCCCAAATTTCTTGTCTTAGATTTGTCTAGATACGGATGTATCTAATACTAAAATGTGACTTGATACATCCGTATCTAGACAAATCTAAGACAAGAATTTTGGGACGGAGGGAGTACTTTATGAACATCAATGCTACCTTTTAAGAGGGTATATTTGCCTCAGTAACTTGTGTTATGGATTTTGCAAGTAATCCCTCTACTCTCATGCCTTTGAAGACATGTTCTAGTGTCTTTGTTCACTCATTTCTGTGTGTATATGTAGTCATATATGGAGTATAATATCGAAAATCATCTTATATTTCTGAACGGAGGTAGTAATAAAATATGGTTTCTGTTTGAATTAGAACCAGGTCCGCGGTGGAGATGAAGTTCTCAAAGTCATGCCATGTGAACTGGAAGACCTGATGATGAGTTCTACTTCTGAACTATCCAGCTGTTGTGTCCTTGTCGCCATGTGTCCTGAACTAGTGTTTTCCTGTAGCATTGTTGTCAGGCGTGTTCTCGAGGCTGTACTTGACCACAACAATTTCCTGGATGTGCCTTCGATTACGAAGGGTGTGGTTCTTGTAAATCTTCCCAACAAATCTGATGCGGCATGTCTTCATCATCATGTTTATGAGTGGAAAGACCACTCTGTTAGGTTCTCCAAGGTTGACAAGATGGTGATAGTGCGTGTAGACATCTCACACGAAGTCCATGGCCTAGTCAGTTATGCGGGGTTCATCCCGTAGGTCGGTGGCGAGAAATAGTCTGCAGAGTTTAGTTAGTGCAACTTTGCTTGTCTGTAGTAAGTACTATTGTTCAGTACTTGATTTGTGTTTGTGAACCCTGTATTGTTTATTAGTACTGCCGCTTTTGGTGTCTGGTCAGTCCTGAGAACGGTCTATGTTAATGTCTGTCCACTCAATTCAGTCTGTATATTTTGAAGTATCCAGATCATATTTTTTGTGAGGACGGTTTATCAATTATGGTTACACTCCAATATCTGTATGCATTGCAGGGTTTATCGCACCCACCAGGATTTCCAGTCCCATGGATGTTCGGTCCATACGATTTGTCACGACCTTTGGACTGTCCTGCTTGTGGGAGTAGGCAGGGCCCCTGCATGCCACGCGTAGTTGGATGATCAATCTTCTGTTTAGTACTTCAACATAGTGATTTCCTGGTAAGGATTCACTCGTGTCACATCAAGTAAATCTTATTGATTTACTGTCTAAATCTTATTGATTTAATGTCATGTTTTCTTTCTTTTCCTGCAATTTTACGATGCAGGTTTTGCCATGTAACATTCATCATAGAATAAACCGTTTGGTTTGCTCTACGATGGCTATTTTTGCAGGTTTCACTTCTTATGTCGTGTCAGTAATGAAGGCACTGCCCATCACTTATATTACTGGAAAAAATTGGATCAGTCTATTGTCTGAGTACAAGCTGAATCCCTATGATGAACTGTAGTTTGGTTTAACAAAAACGCCACAATTATTCCTTCTCGCGTTTAAAAGAAATGAAGAAAAAACTGGATCATGGTCATGGATCCTAGTCAAGTTAGAAAGCTGATCATAGCAGACCAGACACGATCGCCGCTGTCTCGCACAGATCGAGCACCAGCAGTTGCTCTAGCACTGACAGCGGCAGCAGCTCAGTCTGATCCAGCTGAGGATTGGGCACCGACCACGTCAGCGGATCAGTCTGATCTACCGGAGGATCGGGCATCGACACCGGCACCTGCTCCGACACCGGCACCAGCTCTACAAGGAGCACCATCTTCGGCAGTAGCAGCGGCTTCGGCACCTGCACCAACACTTGCACTTGCATCTACTCCGGCCCGTGCAGTTGCACCAGCAACATACTGGGATGCAGTTCGCACTTCATATCAATGTTGGGGATATCGCTTATCGGGAACTTATCGGTCGACCCATGATAAGGGGTAAATCGGCCAATTTATCGGCATATCGGCCAATTTATCGCCATATCGGCTGATTTATCGGCCGATTTATCTTATCGTCCTGACAGCGGTAAGCGATAAATCGGCCGATTTATCGGCATATCAGAAGATATCTTGAACAGTGCTCCATATACCAAAGTCCTTACAAAAACCGACATGTCCACCTTCTTGGTAAGCATTGGCCGCCCAAGTGCTTCGTTCTTTTTTCTTTCCATGCTGTTTCACATGATTCGCTGTGTTGATCTAACTGTTTGGGTATGTCTTCTTGTTTGCAAACAGAGAATTCCTAGAGCAACGAGGGAGTCGTTCAACAATCCGGGCGACCGCAGCCAAGTTTCTCTTACCATGTCGCATGATGATTGATGCTAAAGGATGGTCAAGGTTCAAATCTAAATCATATCTTGCGGTAGGGGATGATGTCAAAATCGAACTTTCTCGGCAAGGAGAGCTGGTCCAAATCAACTTTGAAATTAGCAGCACGCAACTGCCGAACTGATCTATCCTCCGAGAGACTTTGATGTAATAATCTGGCATGGTGAAACAAGTGTCTTGTGTGTATAAGTAGTACGACAGTATTATTTATCACATGGTATATCGTTGATAGAATTGCAACTCTGATTGCTGGTCAGGAACTGTCGTTTGATTTCATTCCAACAGCTGCCGTGCTTTATTCAATTTTGTGTATTCGCCTTGCGACAGCATCTAAAACCAGCGCCGTACCGATCGCTTGCAATATGAAAAGCGCTGAGGTAGAACACATGGGCCCCCAAACATGCAGGGTCGGCCTGCGGCCCAAAGTCCAGAACCGTGAGCCTATCTGAGTATTATATTCTCAGCTGAACCCCCATAAAAAAAGCTGAACCCCCATAATGCCCGTGCGTTGTAGAGGGAGTATATTTCTCGGCAAGGTGAGCCTGTGATATAAAAGATTTATATATTTCTTTACAGAGGCAGTATCTCTCTGGCAAAAAATATATTTATGTGTAACTAGTTACTCCTATCTTTCTACTTCCTTTCGCTGATATGTGGGGCAACCGGCAACGGGGTCCATGTGCCATATGCACAAATTAGAGTGCACAACTTCATGGTAGACACACCCCGGTCGTAGCGCTGCTGTAATGCCCAATGAGCCATCAAATCACAACCCCCCTTTCCAGCTTTAGCAGTAAGCTGGACGGACGAAGCGGCAATATTTCACTGGGCCTGAATCCCCTTCTCCCTCGTCTGCTTGTTCAGAGAAAAACCCCTCTCGGCGATTGCATAGGGTTTTCACATGGAGAACTAGGTACGAATTCTTCATCCATCCCCGATAAACCCATGTCCCTTGGTCGCAGGTAATCCTAGGACGGCAGCCGCCGCCGTTGATGCATTTTTCTTCCTACTAAATCTAGTGTGTTTCATTGGCACTGCCCAAAGTGCGAGTACCCTACAGGTTTCTGCGCCCTCGGTGAGATGCCACACTTGTTCCTTCTCATCCTAACACAGCATTTTGAAACGTGCACAGTATGTTCCTAGAATCCTCTTTTCTATCCAGGAGGGTGGGGTTTTTTTGAACATGCTGTGTTCTCATATTATTTTTCCTGCAGTGTATTATTTGCTCTGCCAGAACACATGTACTCAAGATGCTTGGCCTTGCCATAACTGAATACACTAGTTTAATGGTCACAGTGAAGACAAGCCATGGATATAAGTTCCGAGTTGGGTTCATGAACCAAAAAGGTCGCTGCTTTTTTATGGCCGAACTTGGATAAACTTTCTCAAGTGTTTCGGACTGAAAGTTGGCGCACGAATGTTGATGGAAATAGCAGAACCTGGTCTCCTCTTCACTGCGATCTTCCACCCCGACGTCGTTCCAATTGTTCATCCATGTTAGTTTTGTATCTGGTTCTTGCTTGTTGCCTCGATTACTTCTTAATCCACCTATTCTGTCTAACTAATCACAATTTAACTTTAGAAGTAGCAACGAATCTCTCACGAAGATTGCTACTTCTAACTAATATTTTCTTATAATTGGTGGCACATGTAGGTTTTTTCAGAGTTAAGTAGTCTGCTCGTTTGTTACTCTGTAATAACTCGGCTGTTAGTAAAGGCACTGAAGTTGACTGGATCGACATCCACAAATTCCTACACTTTATTGATCGTCTTGAGGTCCTTGTGGGGTGTTTCAATGGTGGAAGGCCACGTGGGATAGGTGTGCCACTGCTGCACTCGTTGAACAAGTCCAACTGTGTCGAGAAACTTATGGTACGAGCTGTTTTCTGTTATATATGTTGTTCATAAACTATTGCTTATACATAGTTTTACAGCTGTGATCTTCTTGAAACAGGAACTGTCGAGTTCTATTGTTCCTATACAGATGCCTGACCATGGTCAGGTCAGACTTGCGCTTGGTCACAACATGATGTATATGTCGACCTACTCAATTCCCCTTGGAGGTGAAAAGATACTTATTCATGGGTGGTCTCAAATAATGAAGGCCCGTCCATCTTGGAGAATAGGACAGAAGATTATGTTCATGCTTTTCCATGGCTCTAAAGCGAATATCCTATTTATTGACCATGTTGCGAGATGAAGCCGCTTTCAGAAGGTTGTGGATGCGCGGGGTGGCGCCTGGGCCTTGTCCTGGGGCTTGGCGGCCTCACCCTTGGTTAACTGTTGGAAAAGTAGCACTATTCGAGGCGTGCTTTGTACGGTTGAACCTGTATAAGTACTCATACTGCTTTCAGCTTTCGTTGTTAATTGCCCCTGCTGGTTTCAGTTAAGGTTGTTAAGTACTCCTGCCGCTTTTACAGTCTGTCGTGTTTCTTCAGTCCTGTCTTCATCCAGCCGCCAAAACCAAACCAGCGCCGGCAGGGCCGCCTGCTTCCGCCTCCCACATCTAGCTGCGCCTCAGCGCACGTATCGCCGCCCCACCGTCTCCTAAATCGTTAACGCCGACGTCCTCCGCGCGCTTTGGTGCGCTCGCCACGGCGCCGCCCTCTCACGTTGTCAACATGGTCAACAAACAACAGGAATCGGCAGAAGTACGTGGAGAGGATGACAGTAGGGGCCCACCACGTCAGCGTATGGAAAAATAAAATGCTTCCTCCTAGTGTTTTCCTGACATCTGGGACCCATGACATTGTGAGCGTATATAGTCAATAGACAAGAGAACAACACAAGATCGGCTGACACCTGGGACGTAGCTACTCGAGCAGTATTTTTTTGTTTGGTATTGTTGAGACAGAGCAGGGTTTGAACTGGGCCGTGGCCCGTCTAGCCCATGCTTATATTTTATGTTCACCATGTGACCAGCCCAGCTATTTTTTCTTTGTGAAAATGAGCCCAGTTTATTTTTTCTGAAGAATACCCAATCCATGCCTACTTATTTTTATACGCCCTGATGGGCTGCAACTCTTTCAAGACGCCTGCAAATCTTGAAAGTAATATGAAATGGGTTGTAAATATAAAAATAGATGACAAATTGGCAATTACTTTATAACTTCTGAATTTTATCACATTTTCAGATTCCTATTTCACCGGGCATTAACCTAATTTAAATATATCTTCAAAGTACTTTAAATCTGGCTGGACATTTCGGTATTAAAAATAGTTTGGAACCCACAGAAATATGCGAAATTGGCCCTGGCCAACCAAAAAAAATGACTGCAATAAATTGCATAAGAAGTTTCCATGAGCTATATATAAATTATTATATATAGCCCTAGTGCGCTCGGTGTGGCATGGTCAACGTGGTCAAGGAACGGCTTCCATCGGACGTGGACTGTATGTGGAGAGGCTGACAGCTGGGTCCACGGCCGCAGCAAGGAAGTGCCTCCTTATTACGTGCAAAATAATTATTCCTCCACCTGACAGCAGGGACCGACCGGACGGGCCACCAGTATTTTGCGAAAAAAAATCGTTTCCCCCTGACTGCTGGGACCCACCGGACGGGCCACCGTATTTCGCCAAAAAAACGTTGCCCCCGCTGTCAGCTCGGACCCACCGGAAGTGCCTCCTTATTACGCACAAAAATATGAATACTCCCCCGGCTAGCTAGGACCCACCTTGGTGGGAGGCTGACTTGTGGGCCTACTAAGTTGACGGGGACGAAGGGCTTTGTCAACTTAGTCAATATGAACGATTCTAGCTCCATTGACCGTACGATGTCCATCCAACGGCCGTAGTGCTTCTTCAACCTCTGGTCTTCTTGCTCCAGCCACCCAAAGCAGCGCCGGTCGTGCCGCATGCTCCTGCCTCCTGTGGCCGGCTGTGCTGCCGCGGAGGACTCACCGCCCCCTACTATTCCCACCGCTGTCCAGGCCCTGCAGCGACGGCAGCCTCACACCGCAGCCGAACCAGTGAACCCTCGTACTCCTCTCCACGCGCGCGGGCTTCCACTTCCGCATCTTCCCCGGCTCCCTATCGTCCCCTTCCTAGGCCTCGCCGTCGTCCACCGCCCTGGTGCTCTCGGCGCGGCGTGGTCAACCTGGTCAAGGAACGACTTCCATCGGACGTGGACTGTACGTGGAGAGGCTGACAGCTGGGTCCACGGTGGCAGCAAGGAAGTGCCTCCTTATTACGCGGAAAATAATGATTCCTCCACCTGACAGCAGGGACCCACCGGACGGGCCACCGTATTTCGCGAAAAAAACGTTTCCCATGACTGCTGGGACCCACCAGCTACACCTTCACATGCAAGGAAGTGCGTCCAGGCAAAAAAAAACGATTCGCCCCCCTGACTGCTGGGACCCACCAGCTACATCTCCGCACGCAAGGAAGTGCGTCCGGGCAAAAAAAACCAAAATGATTCGCCCCCCTGACTGTTGGGACCCACCAGCCCCCCGACTGCTGGGACCCACCAGCTACATCTTCGCACGCGAGGAAGTGCGTCCGAGCAAAAAAATTATTCGTCCCCTGACTGCTGGGACCCACCAGCTACATCTTCGCAGGCAAGGAAGTGCCTGACAGTCGGGACCCACCTGGTCGAAGCATACGTAGCGTTGACATTCTGGTCGCAAACGTGTACGTACATACTGGTCGATGTAGAGGCATGAACATGTCATAGTAGAGGCGCGCACGTAGCATGTACACATACGTACAGCGGCCAGGGTGCAAGAAAGAAAATATGGCCACGTATGTGTACATACGGGCGGGGTCTCGAACGCCTACTCGCGCATACGTACGGTGAGGGCTCATGTACATGGCTGGGTCGGAACGGAGAAACAACGTCGTCGTCGTGTTCATGGGTCGAAATGGAATGCGTGGTCGTGTTCATCGGGAGGGCTTGGACGGAAGAGGCGATGGAAACGAGGCCTGGCGTACCGCACAACGGAGGAAACAGACCTCCTACGGTCGAAACGGGGGTCCTGTTGATCGGGAGGGGTGTGGCATACCACAAAACGGAGGAAACAGACCTCCTACGGTCGAAATGGGGTTCCTGTTAATCAGGAAGGGTGTGGCGTACCGCAAAACGGAGGAAACAGACCTCCTATGGTCGAAACAGGGGTCCTGTTGATCGGGAGGGGTGTGGCGTACCGCAAAACGGAGGAAACGGACTTGTGTTGGAGCGCTACGGTCGAAACGGGGGTCCTGTTCATCGGGAGGGGTGTGGCGTACCGCAAAACGGGACTCCACGGGATACTGTTCATCTCCACCGTCGAGCCCCTCCAGCCTCCACGAGCTACTGTTCATCCACCGTCGACCTCCTCCAGCCTCCACGGGCTCCTGTTCATCCAGCCTCCACCGCGCGCTACTCCACCGGCTACTGTTCAACCACCCCTCCACCGTCTACTGTTCATCCAGCCCTCCACACCATGGGGTCCTGTTCAACCACCCCTCCACGGGAACCCCTTCACTGTCTACTGTTCATCCTGCCCTCCACACCACGGGGTCCTGTTCATCCACCCCTCCACGGGCACCCCTCCACCGTCTACTGTTCATCCAGCCCTCCACCACACCACGGGGTCATGTTGATCCAGAGGCAACGGCACCGCTCATTATTCATCCAACCCCCCCCCCCCCCCCCCGCAACGCTCACTGTTCATCCCATTGATCGGCTTCAGTTAGCAGCAGTAGCCAAGGAATCGCTTGATCGGGTTCAGTTAACAACCATCGATCGATTGCTTGGGTTCAGTAACGCGTAGCCTGTAGTGCAATCGCTCGGGTTCAGTTAGAGCCCAACGCCTCGCTCAGGTTCAGTTAGAGCCAACGCCTCGCACACACGCACGTACGTGTATGAGAGAAACGCGCATCGCTCGGCCCTCGACCTCCCACCATAACCAGGAACTCCCCGAAATTTTCCTCCCCCTCGCTTCTACCATGGTTTTTTCCGTCATGGACGGCCCAAAGAATGTCATGCAGCTGCGTCTCCGGCCCGCCCAGGACGAAAAGCCCATTTTTTGTCATGATTTTTTGTCATAGAAGTAGGAGCCCACCACATCTGTGATGATACCGGGTTTTGTCACAATTATCGTCATAGAAGTGTCATATGTATGACAGAAAAAAATTCGTTTGCCCAAAATGTCACGGATGTGTCTTTTTTTTGTAGTGATATCATGTGGTAAATAAAAATATAGCTCCAAGTAAAGTTACCGATAGAAGTAGACGAAAAAGGGGATGCCTTCCGGGGCATCCCCAAGCTTTCGCTTTTAGGTGTCCTTAGATTATCTTGGGGGTTCCATGGGCATCCCCAAGCTTAGGCTCTTGCCACTCCTTGTTCCATAATCCATCAAATCTTACCCAAAACTTCAACACACAAAACTTAAAGTAGAAAATCCCATGAGCTCCGTTAGCGAAAGAAAACAAAAGACCACTTCAAGATACTGTAATGAACTCATTCTTTATTTATATGGGTGTTATACCTACTCTATTCCAACTTCTCTATGGTTTATAAACTAATTACTAGCCATAGATTCATCAAAATAAGCAAACAACACACGAAAAACAGAATCTGTCAAAAACAGAACAGTCTGTAGTAATCTGTAGCTAGCGCAAGATGTGGAACCCCAAAAATTCTAAAATAAATTGCTGGGCGTGAGGAATTTATCTATCAATCATCTGCAAAATGAATTAACTAAATATCACTTTCCAAATAAAAATTACAGCAGTTCTCGTGAGCGCTAAAGTTTCTGTTTTTTACAGCAAGTTCAACAAGACTTTCCCCAAGTCTTCCCAACGGTTCTACTTGGCACAAACACTAATTAAACACAAAAAACACAACCAAAACAGAAGCTAAATAATTTATTTATTACTAAGAAGGAGCAAAAAGCAAGAAATAAAAATAAAATTGGGTTGCCTCCCAACAAGCGCTATCGTTTAACGCCCCTAGCTAGGCATAACAAGCAAGAATAGATCTAGGTATTGCCATAATAATAAGATAGATTGTTAAAACTCATTTCGTATTCTCTACGTTCAGCAGCAAGTTTTCTTGGAGGCAAGAAAAAGTAATCAAAAGGGCTAAATTTGTTGGGACAAAAGTCTCCAAGATCAACCTTGGGAGGTATAGGTTCCTCCTTTGGTCCTTCATATTGCACAACCAATTCATCATTATAAGCATTCTTTTGACAGAACTTTGTGAGCCTATATTCAAGAGAATATCCCAATTCATTATCTCGAATAGCCAAATCATCATTAAGTTCAGAAATTCAATCAACTAAAACATTGGTAGGAACCCTTTTTCTAAGATTTTCATTGAAAGCAACATAGTCTAAAGATTGAAAACACATTATTTCTTCTTGATCAAAGAGGATAGTCTCTATGGGAGGACGACAAGCGTCCACCCTATAATGCGCAAATATTTCTTTGGCCTCTTTTATTATGAATTGAAACTCATGAGCCAAAAAGATAGTAACGACACGCTTAACCGAAGAATGCTCTATATTAGAAAATTCTAGGAAAATGCATGTGCATGAATTGTCTCTCAAGTTCAACTACAAGCATGGCAACAGCGTCCGCAAGACTACTAGTTCTATGAAGAATAGAACTACCCATAGAAGGTAAAGCACTGGCACAAGTAAAGAAATCTTGAATAACTCCTTTTCCAATAATATTACCACTACCAACACGGAATCTTTTTATATGTGAGATAGTGGGTTCTTTAGTAGGAGCATCAAAATTATTATTGACAATAGTATCCCCAATTTCAGACATAGAGGCAGAGGGTAAAGAACTAGCCATAACGACAAGCAAGCAAACTAACACACAAGCAAAAAAAGCAAGCAGACAAAAAGGGCAAATAGAGAGGGAGAATAGAGAGAGAGGGCGAATAAAACGGCAAGGGTGAATTGGGGGGAGAGGAAAACGAGAGGCAAATGGCAAATAATGTAATGCAGGAGATAAGGGTATGTGATGGGTACTTGGTATGTTGACTTTTGCGTAGACCTCCCCGGCAACGGCGCCAGAAATCCCTCTTGCTACCTCTTTTAGCACTGCGTTGGTTTCCCCGAGGAGGAAGGGATGATGCAGCAAAGTAGCGTAAGTATTTCCCTCAGTTTTTGAGAACCAAGGTATCAATCTAGTAGGAGGCTACATGCAAGTCCCTCGTACCTGCACAAACAAATAAATCCTCACAACCAACGCAAATAGGGGTTGTCAATCCCTATAGGGCCACTTACGAGAGTGAGATCTGATAGATATGATAAAGATAATATTTTTGGTATTTTTATGATAAAGATGCAAAGTAAAATAAAGGCAAAGTAAATAACTAAGTAGTAGGAGATTGATATGATAAAGATAGACCTGGGGGCCATAGGTTTCACTAGTGGCTTCTCTTGAGAGCATATGTATTCTATGGTGGGTGAACAAATTACTATTGAGCAATTGACAGAATTGAGCATAGTTATGAGAATATCTAGGTATGATCATGTATATAGGCATCACGTCCAAGACAAGTAGACCGACTCCTGCCTACATCTACTACTATTACTCCACTCAACGACCGCTATCCAGCATGCATCTAGAGTATTAAGTTAAAAATAGAGTAATGCCTTAAGCAAGATGACATGATGTAGAGGGATAGACTCATGCAATATGAAGAAAACCCATCTTGTTATCCTCGATGGCAACAATACAATACCTGCCTTGCTGCCCTTACTGTCACTGGGAAAGGACACCGCAAGATTGAACCCAAAGCTAAGCACTTCTCCCATTGCAAGAAAGATCAATCTAGTAGGCCAAACAAACTGATAATATGAAGAGACTTGCAAAGATAACCAATCATACATAAAAGAATTCAGAGAAGATTCAAATATTATTCATAGATAGACTAGATCATAAACCCACAATTCATCGGTCTCAACAAACACACCGCAAAAAGAAGATTACATCAAATAGATCTCCACAAGAGAGGGGGAGAACATTGTATTGAGATCCAAAAAGAGAGAAGATGCCATTTACTACTAACTATGGACCCGTAGGTCTGAAGTAAACAACTCACACTTCGGAGAGGCTATGGTGTTGATGTAGAAGCCCTCTGTGATCGATGCCCCCTCCATTGGAGCTCCGGAATAGGCACCAAGATGGGATCTCGTGGATACAGAAAGTTACGGCGGTGGAATTAGGGTTTTGGCTCAGTATCTGATCGTTTGGGGGTATGTGGGTATATATAGGAGGAAGAAGTACGTCGGTGGAGCAACAGGGGGCCCACGAGGGTGGAGGGCGCGCCTGGGTGGGTCAGGCGCGCCCCCCTACCTCGTGGCCTCCTGTTAGTTGGCTTGACATAGGGTCCAAGTCTCCTGAGTTGTATTCGGTGAGAAAATCACGTTCCCGAAGGTTTCATTCCGTTTGGACTCCGTTTGATATTCCTTTTCTTCGAAACCCTAAAATAGGCAAAAAAACAGCAATTCTGGGTTGGGCCTCCGGTTAATAGGTTAGTCCCAAAAATAATATAAAAGTGGATAATAAAGCCCAATAATGTCCAAAACAGTAGATAATATAGCATGGAGCAATCAAAAATTATAGATATGTTGGAGACGTATCAGTGGCATAGTCTGACCTCGCCAATGCAACAAGCAGAGTTCTTTCCAGTGATCATGCATCTATGTAAGCTAATTCAACTACTTTTTGAACTGGTCAGATGTGGGAAAACATGCAACTACATGGCAGCTATCTGATTGATTCACGTATAGTGCATGCATGTACACATATCATTATTTGCCTTCTGCCATAGATAGATTCTGCTTATGTCTTTTGGAGTGTATTATTGTGGGTTGACTAATTTTATTTCAAAAGCTAGCTTTATACATGGAGATCGATTCAGGCAACAACGTAGAAGGGAGCAACTGGATTCTGTTTTTTATGATACCTTTAACTACAAAGTACATCACAGCTCAATGGATCATCTCAGTTAAAGTAAAGCCAAGCCCGGACCAAAACTTGAGTCATTTTCTAAGCATTCAACAGATCAGTATTCACATTTTCGGATCCAGGAGCACAGGCTCCAGCACTTTAAGCAAACAGCACAAGTGATCCATCCCGCTCCTCTCCAATTATATCGAAGTGTGTACTACTTTCTCCCTGTTGCTTAAGTTTTTCTTATTCTGACTTCTCATGGTTCTTAAATTATACCCAGTTGTGGTTACAGTAATTGTTTGTTTGCTTGAAGGTTGACCAAGCACTGGTAAGCGTTGGTCCTAAACAAATGGTTTTTAACCCCTTTCCGCGACGGCATTTCAAACCGTTGCCAAGTGAGTGTGTGCGATAGAGTGTCCTTCCCACATGACCCAGAAATCGTCGGGGATAGGCCCTCCTGGGACCCAGGCTGGGGCCATGTGCGATCGGGTGAGGCATAGAAACCTAATCGTTTCCGTAGGTATGTACATCCCACACGGTAATCCGAGAATATCATTTCCGTAGGTATGTACATCCCACACGGTGAATCCCAGAAAAACATTTTTGTTCGTATGTATATCACACATAGTCAATCCAAGGAGTACGTTTCCGTTCTTATTTACATCCCACACAGTCAATCCAGGGAAAACGTTTCCGTTCGTATGTACATCCCACACAGTTATATGTATATGCTCGTGTGTGAAAGGTGTAACTATCACACACGCTCTGCCCTAGTTAACGGTTTGCTTTCATTAACTACATCACACATGATTTGATGTACAAAACTGTGTGGCACTGGGCTATCCATCATAAGCGATTTTACTGCCAGAACTGTTTGCAAAGTTCCATGACTGTCTGTTCTCTTTTTATTTTTGCCTGTAATTTATTATTCTAATTGGAAATTTTGAAATATGAAACGTGCGATTCAAATTCTCAGCACAATGGTTCAACAATGAATCCATAAATAAAATTGCTAGTACAATATGTTCAGTAATTATAGGATTAGCCAGCAATTAACTATGATGAACCACAGTATTTAAAGGCGGTAAAGGTGAAGAGACAAGCGTATATCATTTTGACCGCCGACGGTGTTGAAGAAGCGGAATGCCCATAATGTGCCTTCCTGCATGCCATAGGCACGAACCACTTTTGTTCAACCCCTTGTGACGATCACCCACCCATCCTTCACCGCCTTCAGGAAGACTTCTAGAGCATTATCATGGTAGCATGAATTATGTACTTTAACCTTAGTTGCCTCCACTCCGGTCATGTAGTTTGCAAGGTAATCGTCAGTAAATAGCTTCAGAAACCAGTGAAAAGAGACAAATATAAGGTACTGAGGTCTAATAGAGTAACTTGTTGTGGGCAGGTGGAAAAGGCAACACATTACTTACCATCCTAAAGTTCACTATTGTCTTCGACAAAGTGTAAATAAAGAGCTTAATTCCGATCACCCGTTTCATTCGCCTAACAATCTTTCATAGTTTGCTCACTTACGCTTGTTCATGAATATCTCATTGCCCCATGCGCAAAAGGGATCGACGCGTGGATCAGTACCGCTCATATATGTACCTACAAGCAACTAGTAAATGTTGGAAGCTGAACTGAGATTGCACAAATGATGTAAAATATAACTACCTATGTTCCTAAGTACAAGTATTTTTTTGAGATTTCAATATGGGCTACATACAGATGTATATAGAATTATAGATATAGTTTAGATTAGAATCTAGATTCACTCATTTTGCTCCTTATGTAGTCTATATTGGAATCTCTAAAAATACTTATATTTAGGAATAGATGGTTTATAAGACATGGGACGCATGTAACCTCGACGGCAAACAACAGCATCGCCCATTGTAGCCCTATGTAAGTACATGGAAAGCCAATGTTAACTACAATAGGGTTAACGTCCACAAAAATAGCAAATGGTAATAAAATGACAACATCTGTAGTGATATCTTCATTTCGAAAGAGTAGCACGATAGCAAAGGGATGAATTAAAAAATGGATACAACTGTTAATTGCAACAGGCTTAACAACATCCTAATTCATGTTTTGTAAGTTTGTAGCCATTGAAATACAACTCTTTAAAAATGGATACAATTGTTAATTGCAACAGGCTTAATGGCCATTGAAACCAGTGCTGATAAAAATGCAATTGGCAGAGTTAAACATCACAAGGTAGGTGATGCCAGAGCAGATAATGGCCCAATTGTCTATAAAAAGGTTGGGAAAATAGCTAAAACGTGTTAGGCATGTTTACTACAACATGCTTAATACATCGACAGTACAAAACATAGCCATTAATTGCAACTGGTATTGGTAAGATTGAACTGGTGGGTACATACTTGGTAAGTCCTGAGAGGTAGTTGCTGGGGCACTTCATCTTGGCCAGAGCTCGCCCAAAGTCAGCGGCTGCGGAGGCGAGCTGTTCCTCCAGGTCGAAGCGTGGATCAATGCCACTGACATGTGTACCTACAGGCAACCAGTAAATGGTAGAAGTTAAACTGCAATTGCACAAATGATGTGAAATACTGTAAGACATGGGATGCAGCTAACCTCGACGGCAAACAACAACATCGGCCGTTATGACCCTGCATAAGTACATCCACCAAAAATAGCAAATGGGCAGCATCTCTAGTATATCTTCATTGCGGAGAGTAGCATGGTAGCAAATGGACAGATTAAAAAATGGATACAACTGTTAATTGCAACAGGCTTAATAGCATCCTAAGTCTTGTTTTGTAAGTTTGTAGCCACTGAAATACAATTGTTTAAAAATGGATTCAACTGTTAATTGCAACAGGCTTAATAGAAATTGAAACCAGTACTGATAAAAATGCAATTGGCATAGTTAAACATCACAAGGCAGGTGCTGCCAGAGTAGCGAATGGCCCAGATGTCTATAAAAAGGTAGGGAAAGTAGCAAAAACGTGTTAGGCATGTTTACTAGAACATGCTTAATACATCGACCGTACAGAACATAGCCATTAATTGCAATTGGTATTGGTAAGAATGAACTAGAGAGTACATACTTGGTAAGTCCTGGGAGGTAGTAGCTGGGAGACTTCATCTTGGCCAGAGCTCGCCCAAAGTTAGCGACGGCGGAGGCAAGCTGTTCCTCCGGGTCGAAGGGTGGATCAGTGCCACTGACATGTGTACCTACAGGCAACAATAAATAGTAGTAGTTAAATGGCAATTGCACAAATTATGTGAAATACTATAAGACATGGGATGCATCTCACCTCGACGGCAAACAAAAGCATCGGCCGTTATGACCCTGCGTAAGTACATGGATAGGCATGTTAAGTACAACAGGGTTAGCGTCCACTAAAAATAGCAAATGGGCAGCATCTCTAGTGATATCCTGAGTCATGTATTGTAAGTTTGTTGCTGGTATTGGTGAAATTGAGCTGGATACGGTAATATTTGAACATCACACAGTGCGCGGTACTGAAATAAACAAGGCACGAACATGCTTAAAACATTAACCATACAAATCATAGCCATTGCAAGTGGTATTGGTAATATTTAGCTGGTCAGATCTTACCTGTTAAGTCCTGGGGGGTAGTCACTGGGAGAATTCATCTAGGCCAGAGCCTGTACCATGTCGGCGGCGGCAGAGGCGAGGTGTTCCTCCGCGTCAACACGCACAGCAGCCATCGCGCCATTGACCGCCATCAGCTCCTGGCGGGGGGGATTTGGAGGCATGAGGATGTTTCGCAGGTGCCATTTAAGCAATCAGGCCAGGGACGTGATAGAGACCAGTGGGTTCCCTGACTGGATCCGAGCAGAACGTAGATGTGGTTAAAGCTGTGGTTCCGGTGGCGGTGGTTTGAGGTGCCGGTAGGGGGAGGCACGAGCGAGGGGGGGATACTGAGGGGGGATTTGGTTGGAGGAATAAATTCTGAAATCACGTGCGGAATGAAAATTTCGGTGTGAAACTTGAAACTTGGGAGGGGGAAACACACAACACAGACGAAGCGTGTAAAATACTCGTGTGCGAGAAAAAAGAAAGTTGGCAGATCCCGTCTCCCAAAAAATGTACACGTGTACTTGATTTTTTTGGTCAATGCTACGCGTGGTTTATTAGGAAACATCACACAGGCAACTGACTTATGGGTCATTAACGCAAAAAAGCAGACGGGTACGACATAGAAACCGTTTGTTTTGTGATCTTCTAACGATTAAGCAAAAAAAGCACACGGGCACATATGCTAATCAACGCTCAATGCCCTCAAAGGATGCTCTTACCGACATTGTACGTTAATACTACAAACTTAAAGTACTGCTCGTAATTTTTTCTAATACTACAAACTTGAACTACTTCTCATATGCTGCCATCAGGGCATGCTAGCTAGATGTCGGCGTTCTCCTTCCCGGCCTTGTAGGCGGTAGCCCACCGTGCTTCGATCTCCGCTAAGGTCTCCTCACTACGGCGTGCGGCCTCTTTTTTCTTGCGGCGGCGGACTCCCTTTTCTTGACTGCTTTCTGCCTTTTCCGCTCCTTTTGTGCGGCTTTGGCCACATCTAGATCCACCACCCATTCGGCCATGGCAGCCTCAAAGTCCGCCCATGTAACTGTCTGGCCGCCGGCGGCGATGTACTCGGCGCGGTGAGATGCCATCGCTTCCTTACCATGTGTGCGGTCGCGGCGGCGAGGAACGCGGTGCGGTGGGATCCATCGCTTCCTTACGAGTTACTGTGCGCCGCGGTGCCATGCATGAGAACGCGGTGCGGTGGGATCCATCGCTTCCTTACGAGTTACTGTGCGCCGCGGTGCCATGCATGATGCCTGGAGAGAGATCTGGCCAGAGGGGCCGGGCAGCCATACAGTGCGGTGGTATTCAAGAGCTCAACAACAAACGACAACAGAAATTTGGCTTCCCTTACAATTTTGCTCATTCATTATCACACATGGTTCATCTCCATCGCTTCCGGAAACAGTGTGCGCTGAGCCTATTGTGTGCTGCGTTATGATTGGCTGGAACTCCAGCCATGCGGATCGCGCATGTGCACCATAGGATGCACCGTGATCGAACGACAATCCACGTCCCTCACATCACAGCCGTGCACCTGTAGCTGGATTGGATTTATATGCGCTAAATGCCTAGAAAATGCACATAATCAACTAAATATGGTAAATGATCCCAAAAAAAATGCCAAATTTGAACACGGTGATTTGCAGGGTGTATGTTCATCGTAGAAAAAAACTCCAGGGCAAAGAACAAAGAAAATTTGGATTCCCCTTCAATGTTGGGGATTTCCCTCTTGAAAGCATGGAACTTCCTTTGTGATGGTTCGATTTATGAAGGGAGTGCATGACGACATAAGCCATACCTTCTCAATTTTTTACCAGGGCATGGTGAGGTCATACCATGGCACCATGCTAGGCGTCATGTTTTTTAAGCATTTATTTCATTTTTTCTATAGTTGAAAACCCAACAAACAAACATTTGTGGTTGACTATTGCCATACATTTCATCGACATATCTATCCATTCCTTATAAAAGGCATGAGAATTTACTAAATGGCACGAGCATGGTTTTCTAGGCCGTTCTTGTGGACCCTTTCATCCGTCGATTGTTTGAACTTGAATTATGCGCATTAATGCCTAAGAAATGCACACAATCCCCTAAATATGGCAAACGAACCCGGAAAAGTGCCAAATTTGAACACGGTGATTTGCAGGTTGAATGTTCATCATAGAAAAAAACTCGTGGACAAAGGACAAAGGAAATTTGGACCCCCTTCAATCTTGGTGATTTCCCCCTCGAAACCATGAAACTTCCTTGGTGATGGTTCCATTTATGAGGGCAAGGTGAGGCCATACCATGGAACCACGCCAGGCGTCATGTTTTCCAACCATGTGTTTCATTTTTTTGTATAGTTGCTAACAGAGTAAATGACGCGTTTATGGTTGACTATTGCCACACATTTCCTTGAAATATCTGCCCATTCCTAGTAAAAGGCATGAGAATGTACTGAATAACACGAGCATGGTTTTCCAAACCGTCCTTGTGCACCTTTTCATGCACCGATTGTTCGAATTTGAATTAAATGTCCATTAATGCCTAGAAAATGCACATAATCCCCTAAATATGGTAAACGAGTCCAGGAAAACGTCAAATTTGAACACGTTGCATTTGAGGTGGTATGTTGATCATTGGAAAAAAACTGAATGACAAACTAGGATGGAAATTTGTATTCCCCTTCAATCTTGGGGATTTCCCTCTCGAAAGCGTGGAACTTCCTCGGTGATGGTTCAATTTATGAAGGGCGTTCATGACGACATAAGCTAAACCTTCTCAAATTTTTACCAGGGCATGGTGAGGTCATACCATGGCACCATGCCAGGCGTCATGTTCTTTAAGCATTTATTTCATTTTTTCTATAGTTGAAAACCAAACAAACAAACATTTGTGGTTGACTATTGCCACACATTTCATCGAAATATCTATCCATTATTCCTTGTAAAAGGCATGTGAATTTACTAACTGACACGAGCATGCATGGTTTTCCAGGCCGTTCTTGTCGACCCTTTCATGCACCGATTGTTTCAACTTGAATTATGTGCATTAATGCCTAGGAAATGCACATAATCCCCTAACTATGGCAAATGAACCCGGAAAAGTGCCAAATTTGAACACGGTGATTTGCAGGTTGTATGTTCATCATAGAAAAATACTCGTGGACAAAGGACATAGGAAATTTGGATCCCCCTTCAATCTTGGTGATTGCCCCCTCGAAACCATGAAACTTCCTTGGTGATGGTTCGCTTTATGAAAGGCGTGCATGACAACATTTTTACCAGGACACGGTGAGGTCATACCATGGCACCACACCAGGCGTCATATTTTTTCCAAGCATGTATTTCATTTTTGTATAGTTGTTAACCTAGTAAACGACGCGTTTATGGTTGACTATTACCACACATTTCCTTGAAATATCTGTCCATTCCTTGTAAAAGGCATGAGATTGTACTAAATAGCACGAGCATGGTTTTCCCGACCGTTCTTGTGCACCTTTTCATGCACCAATTGTTCGAATTTGAATTATGTGCATAATTAATGCCTAGAAAATGCACATAATCCCCTAAATATGGTAAATGAGTTCGGAAAAATGTCAAATTTGAACATGTTGCATTTGAGGTGGTATGTTGATCGTTGGAAAAAAACTGAATGACAAACTAGGACAGAAATTTGGATTCCCCTTCAATCTTGGTGATTTCCCTCTCGAAAGCATTGAACTTCCTCGGTGATGGTTCGATTTATGAAGGGCGTGCATCACGACATAAATCAAACCTTCTCAGCTTTTAACCAGAGCACGGTGAGGCCATACCATGGCACCATGCCAGCCGTCATGTTTTTTAACCACATATTTCATTGTTCTATAGTTGATAACCGAGTAAATGACGCCTTTGTGGTTGACTATTGCCACACATTCTGTTGAAATCTCTGCACATTCCTTGTAAAAGGCTTGAGAAATTACTAAATACCACGAGTATGGTTTTTCCAGACCGTTCTTGTGCACCCTTTCATGCACCGATTGTTTGAATTTGAATTGCGTGCATTAATGCCTACAAAATGCACATAATCCCCTAAATATTGTAAATGAACCCGGAAAAGTGTCAAATTTGAACACGATGATTAGCAGGTTTTATGTTCATCGTAAAAATAAAACTCATGGCTGAAGGACAATGGAAATTTGGATTCCCATTCAATCTCGGTGATTTACTATCGCACACGATTCATCTCCGTCGCCTCTGCGAACCGTGTGTGTTCTCACACATGCAAAAAGAAAAGAAAACCCTCGCCCACTTCATCCACACTCACTCACCACGGACTACTCCACAACTCTGCACCCTAAGCTCGATGACTGTTGGTGGCGGGCTTAGGTCGCGCTCCAAACGGCACTAGATTTCGCCTCCACCGCTTTCCGCCGCCTATCTGCACCGACATTCTAGACTCTGGTCAATTGGGGTTTTCTGTGGGATTGGGCCAGGGATTTTTCTCATGGAGAAGGTAATCAACTTAATTAGCAAAATATTCACTCATCTCTTATCGCAGTCCGTCCATCGCTGTTAATCAACCGGCGGAAATTCCCGTGGATTCATTTTTGTTCTAGCTGATTCGTGGCTATTCATTCATGTGTCCACAGTGCGAGCACAAATCAGGCAACTGTGGTCGTGGCCAGTCAGAAACGAAGTTCTATATCACCATTCCGGATGACTTCAGGGAGCGCTCGTTATGTTCAATCTCAACCTACCACGGTCGGCATGGCCTAAATTTGTGAACATATACCGTTTGTTGCTACATTATCTATATATTTGCATCAAACCTTTGTTACATTATCTATTTTTAATTCTATATTTTTGTACTTTGCTTTCATCTCTCTCTCTATATATATATATGTGGATTTGTTCTATCAGTTACTCCCATATTTTCATCTTGCTCTATTATTTCAATATATCTAAGTTACGATCTTAATTTTCATTTCAAGCAGTACATCCCTTGCTTTGCAAGAACATGAGTAGAAGGAAATCTTGGGCTTTACTTTGCTGATGACTCCTAGGATGTCATATTGACAACGCAACATGGATTTACAATGACTGTTAGCGTAAAACTTGATAAAGATGGTCACTCCTATTTTAATGCGGACCTTTGGAGAAAAATGCCTAAGTGTTATGAACTGAAAGCTGGCAATAAAATTCTAGTGCGTGCTTCACAGCCTGGTCAAATTAACATGGATGTTTACTTCCCCAACGTCATCAGCCGATCAAAGTTTGATCGAGGTTAGTGTCCTTTCAACTTTCTCCTTGCTGTCATACTACTATTTAAGCAACCAATTGATCACTATTTAAGCAACCAATTGATCACTATTTAAGCAACCAATTGATCACTATTTAACAACCAATTGTGATATCATATACTGACTCCGTTCCTAGGCAGTAACAAATTCTATTTACCAATTAACGCGCACTACATATTCTTCTGCCATGTTCTGAATAAGTAATACCTTTCCACGTTTTATGCAGGATATGTTGGATGCATAGTGAATGATTTGTATGTTACTAAGCGTACCAAATTTCACTGGAAGGGCTTGAAGCATGTCGTAAACTTTGTTGATAATCTGACAGAGATAGCACAACGTGTGAACGCTGGATTTTGGATGGGATTAATTAGACCTATGGTGCACATAGTGAACAAGACCAATTGTGTGCACAAAGCACTGGTAAAAAGTCTTATTTAATGTTGATGCTCATAAACTATATATATCTTCAACGATATGTTATAATTGTTTTTTATTCTACATGTCAACAGAAATTACCCCCTGTACCAGTTCCTAGAACGATTTCCCGACGTGGTCGAATTACACTTGTGCCTGCTAATAACGCCAAAGTGATTGCAAGGTACTGCATTTCCCGCAGAAATGGAACCGTTCAAATTAACAAATTCTCGCTTCTCGTGGCAATGCATCCATATTGGAAAACTGGAGAAACTATTCTACTCATGATCTACCAAGGCACAGGGGGCTATTCCTTTTCATTGACAAGATGCCGAGTCGCCGTGATCAAGCTGCTTCCGGTGGATAGTTGTGGTTGTTGGCCCTCAGCCTCTTAAAATGTAGTAGCTATTACTACATATGTTAAGTATGTAGGTATGGACCATATGGTTGTTGGCCCTTAGCCTCTTAAAATGTGATAGTTGTTACTATGTTAAGTATGTAGATATGGACCATATGGTTGTCAAAACTGTGTTACGCAGATCCTCCTTTTGTCGAATAGTGTAACCACTATATATATATGTTATTCAAATGCTGTTACCCAAGTTCATAAATTTTCATGGAAAGTATTAGTATCGTACACAGTTCATTGAGTTTAAGCGTGTGCCCGATGACCAGAAGGAATTTGCATATTAACTGTCCATATTGCAAATTCACGCACATGTTAACATAAGGAAACGTATGTGTATAATACTAATCATCGCACATGAGTACTCGCAGACGCATCATGTGCGATACTCCGCCACCGCAAGCAATTAGTTTGCATTTTTCAAAGTTTTTGTACACACTGAAGTGCACACGAAGTAACTGCATTGACCGTCTGTGTTGTAATTTCTCATCGCAAACAGTTCATCTGAGTCGGCTGTTTGCCACGTATCACACACATCTTGTTTACACGACTCGTTTGTGTTATTTTGAATCATCGCAAACAGTTCATCCATGTGAACTGTATGCCGCATATCACACACATCTTGTTAAGTTGAACCATTTCTGTTGTGTTCCCTAATCAAAAACACTTCATCCGAGTTAACCGTATGTCGTCTATCGCACACACATTGATATGGCTGCCTATTTATGTTGTTCTACCTCATCGCAAATAGTTCTAACGGATTAACCATCTGTCCTGCATCGCACACACATTGTTATGGCTGCCCGTTTCTGTTGTTCTGCTTCATCGCAGACAAATTTAATGGATTAACCGTGTGTCCTGCATTGCACACGCAACTAAAATCTGAACCATGTTTGATGGCTCCTCCATTGCAAATGTTTTGCACCTTTTTTGATGGTTTTTTTACACCACAATTTACGATTATTGCATTGCACACAATTTCGGCAAAGGGTCTCTGATCGTAGTGTCGCGTTAGCCGTATCCTCCAGTAGTGTAGGCCTTTCTGTCATCAATTATATGGATGGATTTTTTTCAATCATACTGATAAAAAGAATCTTCCCCTTTTGGTGACATGGAAAAAACTAAGTGTCATGTGTGAGATGAGAGAGGCAAATGATATGGCTCTTTATCATGTTGTGCCTGTCGCAACCATGTGTTAAAAAAGTTTAAGTACACATATTGTATTATTTTCCCGATTTATACTTGAATCGATACAAACTGCACTATTGGATTCAGATGAGCAAAGCATCTTCTTTCCAAATATTTCCTACCGGTTTTCTATATTGTTTTTGAATCATGTTGTGAGAGTACGCATGTAGTTTGTATTGCTTACACTAACATGACAACCAAGATTTGATTCAATTTTTGTACTCCTTACTTTTTGACTTGCACCTTGAATAATCTTAAACATTCTTGTTCCTTTGATATGTGATATAAAAGTTTTGCTTTCTTTGTTTTCTGCAATTTAGGTCTAAAACAATGGTGTGTTATTATACTTCAATGCAATTAGCCTATGGCATGCCAATAAGCTCAACAGCAACGAACTTATGATCAAGAGGTCAAATGATTGGTCCAAGTTCATGTCATAGATAGAATGGCTTGGACTACATGCCATACAATTTTAAGGTAACATCAGCTTTAAATTACCATCCAGTTGAAGGCGATAAGATGCTTATTCTCTTCTGCATGAGATATAAAATCTCTAAAATATATCCTAATAATAGGAAGCTTCACATTTCCTAAAAATTAAACTCTTTCCAGAGGAGAAATGACCAGAAGATTTACTAGGTAGTAATTTATTCTGCACCGACCCATATATGTTGAACTATGTATAGGTACAAACTTAACCTAGATGTCTGACCTGAGTGGAACATCAACTTGCACCATGTTTGAGAAATAAGGAAAAAAATAACACGCAATCTCAAGATTCTTGATAGGTACAGATAATGATGATGTAAACAAGGAGACAAAAAATTTCTAGAAAGTACATGGATAGAGATTGATATATCAGTTCACATGGGATATATGTAACACTGTGTATGGAATCTCTTCCATATGCTCAGAAAATGATTTGCCAATACTGCAAGTTGATGAACGTTTTGTACAAAGAAAGAGGAGAAGCAGGTCCAGTACTTGGGTGATGAAAGAGATCGAAAGCAAATTTTCAACATGCATCGGACTTTTCTACTATGCTGCTCTATGCATTTTAGTATCTATTGCATACCAAATTATATTTATAATCATTATTTTACAGTAGTTAACAGAAGTTTGGTCATGTTTTTGTAGAAAGAAGTCACCAATGATAAACTAATTATGAACAACAACAAAAAGACTAGAACAAATAACACATATTGTTGTACATTCTGATGGTAGTGAGGATAAAATGAATCCATATTCAAGGAATCAAGACGTAAGAGAAATCTTACAATAACTTGCATATGCGACGCATTGGTAAAATACCATAAAAATATTGATGTTGCACATTCAGGACAAAAAGTGTAACCATATAATCTTTTTTGGTGTATTTGCATGTTCTTTTATAATACAAGTTCCATAGCAGCGTTGATAAACAATCGGTGACCAAAGAATTTCGGAAGCTTGGAGCATCAAGACTTCGAAAGATAAGTGGCAGATTGATGGATGTTAAAAAAGGATGAAATATAGCATATATGGGGAGTTTCGAATTTATTTCTTTACACATATACTTTGGTGTTAATCCCTTTCATCTTTGTCATAAAGTTACTAATATGCCCCTTAGTCAAGAGCAGATGGTAGGTGTATATGTTTAGTGCCTGAAGAATTCAGTTCACCCGTTCTGCTTACTATAAAGGAGAGAGCATATGAAGGTAAAAAAGACTAAGTATGCAACACCAGTACAAAAATACGTAATACGAAAATCTGCTATTCTCCACCGGCCAGCTGCTCTCCTTGCCTACAAAAATATCACAGTACACAAGGTAGCACACCTTGAGATCATCGAAAAGTACAGTGATCTCCCAGGTCTCTACCCCTTGCGCTAGAATCTCATATAATGTTCAAGTCCAATTATACATTTTTAGATTACAAAATAACGATCTAATTAGATCAATTGGGCATTGAAACTAATGACCGTTCACAATAATGTACATCAACCAATAATCTGCATTGCCTACCCATAAGGTACACCAGCCAATAATTTAGAATAGAATTAAATATTATTTTTACAGCGAGGAGATATAGATAAGCATAAGTCATACATCATTATACACACTGCTAAAACTACAAATAGAAAATGTAATTTATGAAATATAGATGTGCAACAAGAATTAATCTCTCCCAGGACAAAACGATAATTTTCTACATCCTAGAGTTCAACCAAATTTAAAGTTATACACTAAAGCTAAGTGTCTTATGCAACGTGCACAAGTGGATTAAATTAAGACAC
This sequence comes from Triticum urartu, assembly GCF_056163025.1. Lineage (NCBI taxonomy): Eukaryota > Viridiplantae > Streptophyta > Magnoliopsida > Poales > Poaceae > Triticum > Triticum urartu. Next base: position 471,317,347 of record NC_141874.1, read on the forward strand.
CAATTTTCAAAGCGTGAGATACTTTTCGAATCTCTATAAACCTATTACTATGTGCACCGGAATAAATGGATACATGGGAAGCCATGTTGCGCCTTCTATGAATTTTAATGTTGCCACTATAGTGAGACTATTAAGTAACTAAAAAATCATGGTTTACTACTAATACATGATTCCCGCAAAAAACATTGCTCAAAGCTAAACATTCTCATTCCAGCCCGTGCGAATGCACGGGTTGGCGACTAGTTTGAGTTAATTGTGTGTATGATTCTCCCTCTATAAAAGTTCATTGCATGTACAGTGTACACGTGGCTTGCAGGGTGGCTACAGCTTCATACAGAAAGTAAAAAAGAAACAAATCCATCCTTAATCTTGTATTCTAAGTACTCTGTGGGTTCCACTTTCAATACAGTAGCGAAAGAAGTATATATTAAATATAAATAATATACAATATAAAAATCTAAAGTTGAAGAAAAAATTCGAACTCAGGTCATCGCGTTGCGAGCATCCAGCGCTGACCGGTCCAGCACATTTTCGTTGTGGACAATGCTGGAGATATATCTCTATGTCTACTCTTATAATCCCTCTGTTCCTAAATATTTGTCTTTTTCAGATTTGAAATGGACTAGCACATACGGATGTGTATGTCGACATATTTTAGAGTGTAGATTCACTCATTTTGCTCCGTATGTAGTCACTTGTTGAAATCTCTAAAAAGAAAAATATTTAGGAACGGAGTGTAACACCCACGATGCAGCTATATCTCCCACGTGTTGGAGCATGACTTAAAGGCATAACTGCATAGTAGGCATGTCACAAGAGGGGTAATCTTTACACATCCCATGTACTGAATAAGATAGAGATAAAGAGTTGGCTTACAATCGCCACTTCACACAATACATAAATATAGCATTACATCATCCAGAATACTATCAAGGTCCGACTACGGAACCAAAATAAAGACAACCCCAAATGCATAGGTCCCCGATCGTCCCAACTGGGCTCCAGTACTGATCGTCTGGAAAGGAAACATAGTAACACCCTAAATCCTTGTCGAACTCCCACTTGAGTTTATTCGCATCCCCTGGAATGGCATCATCGGCACCTGCATTTGGTTTTGGAAGTAATCTGTGAGTCACGGGGACTCAGCAATCTCACACCCTCGCGATCAAGACTATTTAAGCTTATGGGAAGGAAAAGGTAGTGAGGTGGATCTGCAGCAACCACTAGCATATATAGTGGCTAACATACGCAAATAAGAGCGAGAAGAGGAGCAAAGCACGGTCGATAAGCTATCATGATCAAGAAGTGATCCTGAACTACTTACGTTCAAGCATAACACGAGACCATGTTCTCTTCCCGGACTCCGCCGAAAAGAGACCATCACGGCTACACACACTGTTGATTCATTTTAATTAAGTTAAGTGTCAGGTTTTCTACAACCGGATATTAACAAATTCCCATCTGCCCATAACCACGGGCACGGCTTTCGAAAGTTCAAATCCCTGCAGAGGTGTCCCAACTTAGCCCATCACAAGCTCTCACGGTCAACGAAGGATATTCCTTCTCTCAGGAAGACCTGATTAGACTCGGAATCCCGGTTACAAGACATCTTGACAATGGTAAAATAAGACCAGCAAAGCCGCCCGATGTGCCGACAAATCCCGATAAGAGTCGCACGTATCTCGTTCTCAGGGCACACCGGATAGGTCAAGCTACTAGTAAAACCAACCCTCGAGTTGCCCCGAGGTGGCCCCGCAGGCTGCCCGTTTCGGACCAACACTCAGAGGAGCACTGGCCCGGGGGGGTTTAAAAATAAAGATGACCCTTGGGCTCGCGAAAACCCAAGGGAAGGTTATAGGTTGTTAGGCAAATGTAAAACCAAGGTCGGGCCTTGCTGGAGGAGTTTTATTCAAGGCAAACTGTCAAGGGGTTCCCATTATAACCCAACCGTGCAAGGAACGCAAAAGTCAAGGAACATAACACCGGTATGACGGAAACTAGGGCGGCAAGAGTGGAACAAAACACCAGGCATAAGGCCGAGCCTTCCAGCCTTTACCAAGTATATAGGTGCATTAAAGTAACAATAAATAATAATGATATCCCAACAATAAACATGTTGCAACAAGGAACAAACTCCATCTTCACCTGCAACTAGCAACGCTATAAGAGGGGCTGAGCAAAGCGGTAACATAGCCAAATAACGGATTGCTAGGACAAGGTGGGTTAGAGGCTTGACATGGCAATATAGGAGGCATGATATAGCAAGTGGTAGGTATCGCGGCATAGCAATAGAGCGAGCAACTAGCAAGCAAAGATAGAAGTGATTTCGAGGGTATGGTCCTCTTGCCTACAAAGTTCTCTGAGTTGACGTAAGCTTGATCCTCGTAAGTGTACTCAACGGGTTCCTCGATCACGTACTCATCTCCGGCTCTACCCAAAGCAAGAACACAAGAAAAGGAAGCCACAATCAACCACGGTGCAATGCGCAAGCAACATCATGCAAAACATGGCATGATATGCGGGACGTGCTATGCAATGCATATGCGTGCTCTAGAAGGAAAAGATTGAACCAGGCCTCAACTTGGCAAACCAAGTGTGCCGCTAGAAAGATGAGTTGATTTTGGTCGAAATCGATATAAATATCTCCGGAATCGGATACACGATTTGCAAATGGCAAGCAAAACAATAATGGCACGACTCTGCGATTAACATCACGATGCCATCTAGAATGCAACAAGAAACTAAGCTACTGCACTCTAACATAAACAACAAAGCACATGGAAGTGATCTACTCAAGATTCTTGACAAAATATGAACACTGAGCTACGGCTAAATCACATAAGAGTAGGTTCAAACAAGCATGGCAAAAGTGCAAAAGATATCAGCTTCACAGACTTAGTGGAAAATAACATGTCAGGAATTAACATCAGGAAGAAATGTTTAGAGCAAGATATCAACATGATACAGGAACAAGACATAGCAAAGCAAGGCATGGCATGAATCTACTCAAAGCATATAACAGAAGTCCCTTACTGACCATAAGCCAAAAAGGATCAGAAGATATGATGGCACCCATGTTAACATAGGAAGTTTCGTTAACAGATTCAGACTTAGCAGAAAACTGGACATGGCAAAAGCAGAATTATGTAGGCATGTTTGCGAGCTTGATGCACTCAACACAAGGAATTGCATGACAAAGTAAGCATATACACAGCAAGAAGACATGATAAAGAAGCTAAACATGGCAAGAATAATCTCATAGCATGGATGGATCAACTACAACAACCTTGATAAAATTGATTAACACGTAAACAATCTGCCATGAACATTTTATAGAAAAAGTAGAGCAAGATTGAGTCATGCTAGGTTGCTCCATAAATGCAAACAAGGACATGGATGGATAGATCATAACCATATGTAAAAATCATCCTTACTGAACATACTCAAAAGAGGCATGGATCACTCTGTAGCAACATGAATACATGGCATTAAAATAACAGCAGGGAAATGTTATATTCATGCCCCAATCATGAGCTCCCAAGAGAAACAATTCTTCATAAAAATTATTCTCGGCTTTCTGAAAATAATCGCACCATGCTCGATACTTCTTGTGCTGGATCTTTTATGATAAAGACTATTGGATTTAGATGGGATTTATTGGATAGAATTAAACATAACTCTGAAGATTGGGATCTCGACAAAGGTAAGGAGTCAGGTATGACACCTAAGTTTGATTGTGTTAAATCTTTTATGGATACCGATATTTTCCGTAAGTTTAGCACTAAATATGGACTTGATTCTGAGATAGTAGCTTCTTTCTGTGAATCTTTTGCTACTTATGTTGATCTCCCTAAGGAGAAGTGGTTTAAATACATCCTCCCATAGAAGTAAAAGTAGCTGCACCTATTAAAGTTGAAGAAAAGACTACCACTTATAATGATCCTATTGTTCCTACTTGTTATGTTGAGAAACCACCTTTCCCTGTTAGGATAAAGGATCATGCTAAAGCTTCAACTGTGGTTCGTAAAAGCAATATTAAAACATATACACCTCCTGAGCAAGTTAAAGTAGAACCAAATATTGCTATTGTTAAAGATCTCTTGTCTGATAATATTGATGGGCATGTTATTCAGTTCTGCGGTGAAACTGCTAGAATTGCTAAACCTCGTGCTAAAGATAAAAATAGACCTATGGTAGGCATGCCTGTTATTTCTGTTAAAATAGGAGAACATTGTTATCGTGGCTTATGTGATATGGGTGCTAGTGCTAGTGTTATACCTTATGACTTTTATAAAGAAATCAAGCATGAAATTGCACCTGGTGAGTTAGAAGATATTGATGTCACAATTAAACTTGCTAATAGAGATACTATTTCAGCAGTGGGAATTGTTAGAGATGTTGAAGTCTTGTGCGGGAAAACTAAATATCCTGCTGATTTTCTTGTTCTTAGTTCCCCACAAGATAGCTTTTGTCCCATTATATTTGGTAGACCCTTCTTGAACACTGTTAATGCTAAGATAGACTGCAAAAAGAATGTTATTACTATTGGCTTGGATGATATGACTCATGAATATAATTTCTCTAAATTTAGTAAACAACACCGTGAAGAAGAATTGCCTAGTAAGGATGAAATTATTGGTCTTGCTTCTATTGCCTACCTCCTAGTGATCCTTTAGAACAATATTTGCTAGACCATGAGAATGATATGTTTATGAATGAAAGAAGGGAAATAGATGAAGTATTCTTTAAACAGGAACCTATTCTAAAACACAATTAGCCTGTTGAAATCCTAGGGGACCCCCCTCCACCTAAGGGTGATCCCGTGTTTGAGCTTAAACCATTGCCTGATAATCTTAAATATGCTTATCTTGATGAAAAGAAGATATATCCTGTTATTATTAATGCTAACCTTTCAGAGCATGAAGAAGAAAGATTATTGAAAACTCTGAAGAAGCACTGTGATGCTATTGGATATACTCTTGATGATCTTAAGGGCATTAGTCCCACTCTATGTCAACATAAAATAAATTTGGAAGCAGATGCCAAACCAGTTCGTGATCCTCAACGACGTCTGAATCCTAAAATGAAAGAAGTGGCAAGAAAAGAAATACTAAAGCTTCTGTAGGCAGGTATAATTCATCCCGTTGCTGATAGTCAGTGGGTAAGTCATGTTTATTGTGTCCCTAAGAAGGGAGGTATTACTGTTGTTCCTAATGATAAAGATGAATTGATTCCACAAAGAATTATTACAGGTTATAGGATGGTAATTGATTTCCGCAAATTAAATAAGGCTACTAAGAAAGATCATTACCCCTTACCTTTTATTGATCAAATGCTAGAAAAATTATGCAAACATACACACTACTTCTTTCTAGATGGTTATTCTGGTTTCTCTCAAATACCTGTGTTGGCTAAAGATCAATCAAAGACTACTTTTACATGCCCTTTTGGTACTTTTTCTTATAGACGTATGCCTTTTGGTTTATGTAATGCACCTGCTACCTTTCAAAGATGCATGATGGCTATATTCTCTGACTTTTGTGAAAAGATTTGTGGGGTTTTCATGGACGACTTTTCCGTCTATGGATCTTATTTTGATGATTGCTTGAGCAATCTTGATCGAGTTTTGCAGAGATGTGAAGAAACTAATCTTGTCTTGAATTGGGAAAAGTGCCACTTTATGGTTAATGAAGGTATTGTCTTGGGGCATAAAGTTTCTGAAAGAGGTATTGAAGTTGATAAAGCCAAGGTTGATGCTATTGAAAAGATGCCATGTCCCAAGGACATCAAAGGTATAAGAAGTTTCCTTGGTCACGCCGGATTTTATAGGAGGTTCATTAAGGACTTCTCAAAAATTTCTCGGCCTCTGACTAATTTATTACAAAAAGATATACCATTTGTCTTTGATGATGATTGTGTAGAAGCATTTGAAATACTTAAGAAAGCATTAGTCTCTACACCTATTGTTCAGCCACCTGATTGGAATTTACCCTTTGAAATTATGTGTGATGCTAGCGATTATGTTGTAGGTGTTGTTCTAGGGCAAAGAGTTGATAAGAAATCAAATGTTATCCATTATGCTAGTAAGACTCTAGACAATGCTCAAAGAAATTATGCTACTACTGAAAAAAGAACTTTTAGCAGTTGTTTTTGCTTGTGATAAGTTCAGACCTTATATTGTTGATTCTAAAGTAACTATCCAAACTGATCATGTTGCTATTAAATATCTTATGGAGAAGAAAGATGATAAACCTAGACTTATTAGATGGGCTCTCTTGCTACAAGAATTTGATTTGCATATTGTTGATAGAAAGGGAGCTGAGAATCCCGTTGTAGACAACTTATCTAGGTTAGAGAATGTTCATGATGACCCACTACCTATTGATGATAGCTTTCCTGATGAACAATTAAATGTCATAAGTACTTCTCATAGTACCCCTTGGTATGCTGATTATGCTAATTACATAGTTGCTAAATTTATACCACCTAGCTTCACATACCAACAAAAGAAAAAGTTCTTCTATGATTTGAGACATTACTTTTGGGATGACCCACATCTTTATAAAGAAGGAGTAAATGGTGTTATTAGACGTTGTGTACCTGAGCATGAACAGGAACAGATCCTACGCAAGTGCCACTCCGAAACTTATGGATGACACCATGCGGGAGATAGAACTGCACATAAGGTACTGCAATCCGGTTTTTATTGGCCTACTCTCTTCAAGGATGCCCATAAGTTTGTCCTATCTTGTGATGAATGTCAAAGAATTGGTAATATTAGTAGACGTCAAGAAATGCCTATGAATTATCCACTTGTTATTGAACCGCTTGATGTTTGGGGCTTTGATTATATGGGACCTTTTCCTGCCTCTAATGGATATACACATATTTTAGTTGCTGTTGATTACGTTACTAAGTGGGTAGAAGCTATTCCAACTAGTAGTGCTAATCATAACACTTCTATTAAAATGCTTAAAGAAGTTATTTTTCCGAGGTTTGGAGTCCCTAGATATTTAATGACTGATGGAGGTTCACATTTTATTCATGGTGCTTTCCGTAAAATGCTTGCTAAATATGACGTCAATCATAGAATTGCATCTCCGTATCACCCACAGTCTAGTGGTCAAGTAGAATAGAGTAATAGAGAACTCAAATTAATTTTGCAAAAGACTGTCAATAGGTCTAGAAAGAATTGGTCCAAGAAACTTGATGATGCATTATGGGCCTATATAACTGCATATAAAATCCTATGGGTATGTCTCCGTATAAAATGGTATATGGAAAAGCATGTCACTTACCTATCGAACTAGAACATAAGGCATATTGGGCTATTAAAGAGCTCAACTATGATTTCAAACTTGCCGGTGAAAAGAGGTTATTTGATATTAGCTCTCTTGATGAATGGAGAACCCAAGCTTATGAAAATGCCAAGTTGTTTAAAGAAAAGGTTAAAAGATGGCATGACAAAAGGATACAAAAGCGTGAGTTTAATGTAGATGATTATGTATTGCTATACAACTCTCATTTAAGATTTTTTGCAGGAAAACTTCTCTCTAAATGGGAAGGCACCTATGTTATCGAGGAGGTCTATCGTTCCGATGCCATAAAAATCAACAACTTCGAAGGCACAAATCCGAAGGTGGTAAAGGGTCAGAGAATTAAACATTATATCTTAGGTAATCCCATAAATGTTTAAACCAATATTATTGAAACTGTAACCATGGAGGAATACATAAGGGGCACTTTCCAAAATGTTTTAGACTCCAAAAAGGAATAGGTATGTGGTACGGTAAGTAAACCGACTCCAAAACAATTTTTAAGGCAATATTTCTCCATTTTGGAATATTTAGAAAAATAGAAAATTAAGTAGCAGTCCGGGAAGGACATGAGGGCCTCACGAGGGTGGAGGGCGCGCCCTACCCCCCTGGGCGCGCCCCCCTACCTCGTGAGCACTTCGTGTGCCTTCCGGACTCTGTTTTCTTGCACGATACGTATTTTGGTCGGTAAAAATTCATTATATATTCTCCCGAAGGTTTTGACTCCCCTATCACGCAATTATCCTCTGTTTTTGTTTCGAGCTGTCCCGCTGCAGATTAGATCAACATGTCTTCCTAGGATTCGGAAGGAGAAAGCTATGTGGATGATTACTTAGCTAATCCTAAGGTCTATGGAGATGTGGAGCATGATGGTTGGACCACAGAGTAAGAAGAGGACTATGAACCCAATGGGAAGGAGGAGATGAGCTCAAATGAAGATGAAGCCCCATCACCTCAACTTGGGGATATGCACGTGGAGTTCAAAAAGTCAAGTCTCCCTGATAGGGTAAAGAAACCAAAATTCGAGTGTATCTCTTTTCGTCTCTTGCAGGAAAATAAGCAGGACCTATGCAAAAAGATATTAACCCTGGAGTGGGAGATTGATGATCTGAGGGACCAAAATGCCGTCCTCAAGCGTAAATTAAGGGAGAAGTCTATGGCATCAACTAAGTCAACAACACCTCCACCTTCTTCACCAACCAAGGAGATATAATCACATGGGTATGGGCACCCCCCTAGGCAACTGCCAAGCTTGGGGGAGGTGCCCCGGTATTGTATCACAATCACAACTCCTATCTTTACCGTTTTCATTAGTTTGATCCTGTTAGTAGTATTTTGATCTAGTAGAATAAAGTTTATGGCATGATCTAGTTTTAAGTTTTGCTTTATGATCTCTCTATGTAATCGAGTCCGTGACCTATATAATAAAGATTAGTGTTGAGTCAAGGGCTTGATTTTCTTGTTATGATCTTGGGTGAATAAAAGAAAAGAGAAAAAGAATAAGAAGAAACAAAATTTCATATTGATCTTATTGATAGTAATGACTTCACATAGAAAGAGTGTGATGATTAAAAGTTGTTGGAGTTGGCAGACATAGCTTTGGTCATCGTTGCAATTAATAGGAAGTAATAAGGAAAGAGAGGTTTCACATATAGATACACTATTATTGACATCTTTTATGATTGGGAGCACTCATCAAAATATGACATGCTAAAGAGTTGATGTTGGACAAGGAAGACAACGTAATGGGTTATGTTTTCTTATATCTGAGATAAAGTATGTTGTCATGGATCATCCAACATGTTGAGCTTGCCTTTCCCCCTCATGCTAGCCAAATTCTCAGCACCAAGTGGAGATAGTACTTGTGCTTCCAAATACCCTTAAACCAATTTTGCCATGAGAGTCCACCATATCTACCTATGGATTGAATAAGATCCTTCAAGTAAGTTGTCATCGGTGCAAAGCAATAAAAATTGCTCTAAATATGTATGAGTAGTGTGGGAGAAATAAGCTTTATATGATCTTGTGATGTGGAAGTAATAAAAGCGACGGACTGCATAATAAAAGTTCATATCACAAGGGGCAATATAAAGTGACGTTCTTTCGCATTAAGATTTTGTGCATCCAACCATAAAAGCGCATGGCAACCTCTGCTTCCCTCTGCGAAGGGCCTATCTTTTATTATTATCTTCTACCTTATGCAAGTGTCATGGTGATCTTCACCTCTCCCTTTTTCATTTTATCCTTTGGCAAGCCCACCATGTTGGAAAGAACCTGATATATATATATATATATAATTGGATGTAGGGGGCATGAGTTATTATTGTTGACGTTACCCTCGAGGTAAAAGGTTGTGGGGCGAAACTATAAGCCCCTATCTTTCTCTGTGTCCGATTAAAACTCCGTAACCACAAGTATTGCGTGAGTGTTAGCAATTATGAAGGACTAGATGATAGTTGAGTATGTGGACTTGCTTTTTAGCTCTAACATAGACTCTTTCTGATGTTATGATAAATTGCAATTGCGTCAATAACTGAGGTTATAGTTTGTTGGTTCTCAATAAGGTTTCTGATTCATACTTTTGCATTGTGGATAGATCATCACTTGAACATAAGTAATCATATGACAATATCTAAGTATGTTGTCGTTATGAGAATAATCATGATGCCCTCATGTCCGTATTTTATTTTTATCGACGCCTCTACCTCTAAACATGGGGACATATTTATTGTTATCGGCTTTCGCTTGAGGACAAGCGAGGTCTAAGCTTGGGGGACTTGATACGTCCATTTTGCATCATGCGTTTATATCGATATTTATTGCATTATGGGATGTTATTTCACATTATGTCACAATACTTATGGCTATTCTCTCTTATTTTACAAGGTTTACATAAGGAGGGAGAATGCCGGCAGCTGGAATTCTGGGCAGGAAAAGGAGCAAATATTAGAGACCTATTCTGCACAACTCCAAAAGTCCTGAAACTCCACGGAATACCTTATAATAAATAATGGAAAATCCTCGCCAAAGATGAAGACTAGGGGGCCCACACCCTTTCCACAAGGGTGGGGGCGCCCCCCCCCCCAGGGCGCGCCCCCCTACCTCGTGGGCCCTTGGTGGCTCTCTGTAGCGACCAGACCTCAAACGGCATGATCTCTGTGCCCAAGTGTCATCCCTGGATCAGTAATGTTGACACCACACAGTACTCGGAGGATTTATAACAGAGTAGCAATCACACACTTATTACATCGAGTGTCTCAATAGAGAACTTATTACAATAAATATGGCTTAAGGCCATCTAATAACTATAACAGCGGAAGGCTTGGAAGATAAGTGAGTCCATCAACTCCAACGGCATCACTGAGTATAGAACCACGACCTAAAAACTCCTTAATCGTCGTCTGAAAAGTCTGGAACTTTAACGTTGCAGCCCGAAACGGGTTAGCACATGGAATATGCTGGCAAAGTAGAACATGGAATAGATCAGCAACTGATCTATCCTTCCTGGTGCTGATCATCTCCCAGTGATCATCTCGGCGCCCACAAATCTGATAGATAGTATCCTTGAGATCATTGTGGTAGACTTCTCCAATGCGTCCCATGGCGATGTGAGCTGCCATGCTCTTTCCTAGACTCCAAGTTGGTGCATCAAAAGAAAACTCTATGGGCTCAGTGACTGGCTTGAATGTCCTTCCTGGAATTTGAACTTGAATCATCCAGCGCTCTTCTTCAGGTAAAGTGGCGTTGTAGGTTCCGGTGAAGCTTGGTACTCCTATGTTCAGGTATCTAGTGACTTCCTTCAGGTGACGTCCAAAGGGTGTATCTTCATCCGGTTGCGTGAACTTGTTCCTTGCATCCGCCATCCTAAAGAGTAGAAAAGATAAGAGGTCAGAAGAGAAGAGGGTGAATAGTGATCTAGGTCTTTAGCTTAGTGGTCGTGTCCTACAGTCAGCGTGTGCTCTCTCTGTGCTCAGGTGTCATCCCTGGATTAGTAATGCTGACACCACACAGTACTCGGAGGATTTATAACAGAGTAGCAATCACACACTTATTACATCGAGTGTCTCAATAGAGAACTTATTACAATAAATATGGCTTAAGGCCATCTAATAACTATAACAGCGGAAGGCTTGGAAGATAAGTGAGTCCATCAACTCCAACGGCATCACTGAGTATAGACCACGACCTAAAAACTCCTTAATCGCTGTCTGAAAAGTCTGGAACTTTAACGTTGCAGCCCAAAACGGGTCAGCACATGGAATATGCTGGCAAAGTAGCACATGGAACAGATCAGCAACTGATCTATCCTTCCTGGTGCTGATCATCTCCCAGTGCTCATCTCGGCGCCCACAAATCTGGTAGATAGTATCCTTGAGATCATTGTGGTAGACTTCTCCAATGCGTCCCATGGCGATGTGAGCTGCCATGCTCTTTCCTAGACTCCAAGTTGGTGCATCAAAAGAAAACTCTATGGGCTCAGTGACTGGCTTGAATGTCCTTCCTGGAATTTGAACTTGAATCATCTAGAGCTCTTCTTCAGGTAAAGTGGCGTTGTAGGTTCCGGTGAAGCTTGGTACTCCTATGTTCAGGTATCTAGTGACTTCCTTCAGGTGACGTCCAAAGGGTGTATCTTCATCCGGTTGCGTGAACTTGTTCGTTGCATCCGCCATCCTAAAGAGTAGAAAAGATGAGAGGTCAGAAGAGAAGAGAGTGAATAGTGATCTAGGTCTTCAGCTTAGTGGTCGTGTCCTACAGTCAGCGTGTGCTCTGATACCATCTCTGTAGCGACCAGACCTCAAACGGCCTGATCTCTGTGCTCAGGTGTCATCCCTGGATCAGTAATGCTGACACCACACAGTACTCGGAGGATTTATAACAGAGTAGCAATCACACACTTATTACATCTAGTGTCTCAATAGAGAACTTATTACAATAAATATGGCTTAAGGCCATCTAATAACTATAACAGCGGAAGGCTTGGAAGATAAGTGAGTCCATCAACTCCAACGGCATCACTGAGTATAGAACCACGACCTAAAAACGCCTTAATCGTCGTCTGAAAAGTCTGCAACATTAACGTTGCAGCCCGAAACGGGTCAGCACATGGAATTTGCTGGCAAAGTAACACATAGAGAGTAATGGAATGAAACAGCTATACTATATGCATATTTGGCTGGTAGAAAGCTCTATGGTTACAGTTTTGCGTAAAGCCAATTTTTCCCTACTACAAAGGAATAAATTTTATTTAACTATCATGGTAGTTGTTAAACAGTGAGAATGGTTGACAGCATCCTCAATCCCAATTAAGCATCATCATTAAACCCAACAAAATTAATTTTTAGAGTAACATGTTGAGATTCACATGATAATCCAAGTACTAGATACTCAAGATGTCCATAACCGGGGACACGGCTAACCATGATTAGTTTATACACTCTCCAGAGGTTTGCGCACTTTTCCCCACAAGACTCGATCGCCTCCGTTTGGTTTCTCGCACTACATGGTGTTTGAGAAACGGATGACCGAGACATAGTCTTTCAGAAGCGCTAGCACCTTACGATGGATAGACCGTTACACCTACTTTCCCCTACATCTGCTAGTCTACCCTGTAAGAGTTCGCACAACTTAATCAACTATGCTAGAGCCCATAATAGCTTGTGGCTGCACACGGAAGTTTCTAGTATGAAAATCTCATGATCCCTTTGGGCCTGGGTGGCGGTCCATAAAGAAAAACAGGCAATCCTAGAATACCCAGGTACCTCAATCCACCCAGATGTGTGTTTATGTTGCCACCTTAGATAAACCATTAATTAACAAACTCACATTTGTCATGGATATCACTCACCCAATCCACGTCTACTAGCATAGCATGGCATAATAGGCAAACGTAGAAGTAACTCCCAAAGGTTTGATAATAAACAGGTAATAGGTACTACCTCAACTATTTCCCATCCTGCAATTTAATTAGATCCTAATCATGCAATGTTTGAGGATTAATCTAATGCAATAAAATTGGGTAGTAGAAGGTATGATCAAAGTGTTACTTGCCTTGCTGATGATCCGTGAAACCTAGAGATTCGAAGTAACAGGCGGCGCACTCCGGGTATTCTATTGCAGACAAACAAACAAGCATACAATAAGTATTCATCTAATGCACAGGTAAAACTCGAATAAGAGATCTAACCAGAAAATTCAACTTAAGAACTCCGGTTTGCAAAAAGAATCAAATCAAACGAAGCAACGAAAGTCAAACGGCAAAAGAAACAGGCTTCGTTTACTATTCTGGATCTAGGGCAATTTTTACAGTGGAAAAAACTTGTTTAATTTGGTTAAACGGATAGAGGGTTTCGAGACGAAACTCCAGGCGCTTGAATCGCCTGATTCCGATAAACGAGCGAAAAGTTATACTAAAACGAAAATCGGATGAGGAATCGCGATCAGAAAATCGCGGACTTAATCCGAGAAAAAGAAAAACGACGAACGTTCGCTAGAACCAACGAACGGACGAACGCTCGCTAAATAAATAAACCGGAAAAACCGATCTATTTAAAAACCAAAACTAAAAAAACCTCGACCCCTTTTTTTCTTTTTTTTACCTCGGGAGGCGGGTCGGCGGCGGCTCCGGCGGCGGCGGCGGGCGCGCGGATCTAGGCGCGGCTAGGGTTAGGGTTGGAGGCGGCTCTAGTGGGCTGGGGCGGCTCGGGCAGCGGCTATTTAAAGGCTGCCCCCGGGCGAAGTCCCGCTCGGGTACGGCCCAAAGTCGGTTCGCGTTTTTTTAATTATTCCGCACAGAAAAACAAATAAAATTAATACTAAACGGACTCCAAAAATCCCGAAATAAATTTTCCCGGGCTTCTAAAATCAAGCCGCACAAGGTGAACATTTATTTGGGGCCTAAACGCAATTTTTAAAAACGCACATTTTTCCTAAATTCAAATAAAATACCGAAAAACTCCGAAATAAAATCTTATTTGATTTTATTATTAAATCCTCAATATTTCTTTATTTTGGGAAAGTCATTTTATTCCCTCTCTCATACTTTTGTAATAGAAATAATTGATGATAAAATAATTAAAGTCAAAGGATCCTATTCGCAAAATTTGAGAAAACTCAAATATGGAAATAACGAAATCCCCAACTCTCTCCGTGGGTCCTTGAGTTGCGTGGAATTTCTAGGATCAAACCAAAAGCAAATAAAATAGATATGCATTGATGATCTAATGTATAACATTCCAAATTGAAAATTTGGGATGTTACAAACCTACCCCCCTTAAGATGAATCTCGCCCTCGAGATTCGGGTTGGCTAGAAAATAGGTGAGGGTGGTCCTTGAGCAAATCTTCCTCTCGCTCCCAGGTGGCTTCATCCTCCGTGTGGTGGCTCCATTGAACCTTACAAAACATGATAACCTTGCTACGGGTGACTCGGCTGGCAAACTCGAGAATCTTAACTGGTTTCTCCTCATAGGTCAAATCACTGTCCAACTGAATTGCTTCCAATGGCACGGTGTCTCTCAAGGGTATGTCAGCCATCTCCATGTGACACTTCTTCAACTGAGAAACGTGGAACACATCATGAACTCCTGACAATCCTTCAGGCAATTCCAACTTGTAGGCCACTTCTCCCATACGTCCCAATACTCGATATGGTCCTACAAATCATGGCGCTAACTTTCCTTTAACACCAAAGCGCTTTGTTCCCCGAAGTGGAGATACTCGAAGATAAGCTCTATCTCCAACTTTGTAAACTGTCTCCTTGCGTTTAGAATCTGCATAACTTTTCTGCCTGGACTAGGCTACCTTGAGCCTATCGCGAATCAATTTCACCTTCTGTTCAGACTCCTTAATCAAATCAGGTCCAAACAACTGGCGGTCTCCAACTTCATCCCACGACAACGGTGTCCTGCACCTCCTTCCGTACAAGGCTTCGAAAGGGGCCATCTTTAAACTAAATTGATAGCTGTTGTTGTAAGAGAATTTGGCATATGGCAAATTCTCGTCCCAACTAGATCCGTAATTTAGCGCACAAGCTCTCAGCATGTCCTCCAAAATCTGATTGACTCTCTCGGTCTGTCCATTTGTCTGTGGATGAAAAGCTGTGCTGAACTCTAGCCTGGTACCCAAAGTTTCATGCAACTGATTCCAGAACTTTGAGGTAAACTGGGTTCCTCTATCTGATACTATACTCCTTGGAACTCCATGTAAGCATACAATCCTGGTCATGTATATCTTTGCCAACTTAGCACTGGTGTAAGTGGTCTTTACCGGGATGAAATGAGCTACTTTCGTCAACCGATCAACTACAAACCAAATCGAGTCATAGCCTGAACGAGTCCTGGGTAATCCCGTGATAAAATCCATGCCTAACTTATCCCACTTCCATTCGGGTATCGGCAATGGCTGTAGCAATCCTGGTGGCTTCTGATGCTCTGCCTTTACTCTCTGGCATACATCACAATCTGCTACATACTCCGCAATATCTTTCTTCATTCCGGTCCACCAGAAAATATCCTTCAAATCCAAATACATCTTGGTATTTCCTGGGTGAATCGAATATGGTGAATCGTGTGCTTCCTGCAGAATCAACCTCCTGATCTCCGAGTCATTGGGCACATAAACACGATCTTCAAACCATAGGGTGTCGTTCTCATCCTCACGAAATCCTTTAGCCTTTCATTCGCTCATTTTCTCCTTTATGGAGGCAATCTCCTTGTCAGTCTTCTGAGCTTCTCTGATTCTATCCATCAAAGTTGACTGAATCTCCAATGCTGCTACATAGCCTCTCGGAACTATTTCCAAACATAGCTCACGAAGATTTTCGGCTAACTCCCTTGGTATTTCTCCCATCATTAGTGTATTGACATGGCTCTTACGGCTCAATGCGTCAGCTACTACATTAGCCTTTCCGGGATGGTAATGCATTCTCATATCATAATCCTTGATGAGCTCCAACCATCTCCTTTGTCTGAGGTTTAACTCCTTCTGCGTGAAAATGTACTTCAAACTCTTGTGATCCGTGTACACCTTGCAATGATTTCCAATGAGGAAATGTCTCCAAGTCTTCAGTGCATGCACTACGGCTGCTAACTCCAAATCATGCATAGCATAATTCAACTCATGAGGCTTAAGTTGTCTTGAGGCATATGAAACAACTCTCCCTTCCTGCATAATCACTGCTCCAAGTCCTCGACATGAAGCGTCGCAGTACACCTCATAATCCTTGGTCTGGTCTGGCAAAATCAACACTGGTGAAGTAACCAAGCGTTTCTTCAACTCCTGGAAACTAGCCTCACACTCCTCAGTCCATATGAACTTGGTATCCTTCTTTAATAACTCAGTCATAGGTTTTGCAATTTTTGAGAAATTCTCAATAAATCTCCGGTAGTACCCTGCGAGTCCAAGAAAACTCCGGATCTCTCCAACTGTTGTTGGCGCTTCCCAATTTGTCACAGTGTCAACCTTAGTGGGATCTACTTCTATACCTTCTTCGGATATAAAGTGTCCGAGGAATCCTACTTCCTTCAACCAAAACTCACATTTGCTGAACTTGGCATACAACTGATGTTCTCTGAGCTTCTCAAGTACCAATCGCAAATGTTCCTTATGCTCCTCTTCATTTTTCGAGTAAACCAGGATATCAACAATGAACACCACGCCGAACTTATCCAAGAACTCCATAAACACTTTGTTCATCATGTTCATAAAATAGGCAGGTGCGTTAGTCAGACCAAATGACATAACGGTATACTCGTACAGCCCATACCTGGTGGTAAAAGTTGTCTTAGGTATATCCTATTCTTGAATCTTCAACTAGTGGTATCCTGATCGCAGATCGATCTTGGAAAATACCTTAGCTCCTTGCAATCGATCAAACAGATCATTGATCATTGGTAGTGGGTACTTGTTCTTGATGGTTACTTCATTCAATCCTCGATAATCAACAACCATCCTTAACGATCCATCCTTCTTCTTCACTAGAAGTACTAGCGATCCCCAAGGCGAAGAACTTGGGCGAATATATCCCTTATCCAATAACTCCTTAATCTGCTTCTTAATCTCCACCAAATCCTTTGCAGGCATCCTGTATGGTCTCTTTGATATTGGCCCTGTGCCTGGCAATAGCTCAATCAAAAACTCATTATCTCTATCCGGTGGCATGCCTGGCAACTCTTCTGGAAATACTTCAGGGAAATCCCTTACCACTGGTACTTCCTCCTGCACAACTCATGTTAAACAATTTACTTGAGTCCCTTTTGGCACATGTCGGGATACATACTTGACCCTTCTCCCTTCTGGGGTGGTAAGAAAAATTGTCTTACTGGCACAATCGATGTTTCCTCCGTACATCGACAGCTAATCCATACCCAAAATTACATCCAATCCTTGTGATTCCAAAATGATTAAATCCGAGGGAAACACATGCCTACCTATACTCAATGGCACTTGAAAACACCCTTGACTGGCCATATACTCCGCTCCTGGTGAACTTACTAGCATAGGTGTTCTAAGAACCTTAGTGGGCAGGTTATACTTATCTACAAATCCCCTTGATATGTATGAATGCAATGCACCAATATCAAAAAGAACGAGTGCAGTAAATGACTTAACCAAAAACTTACCGATTACGGCATCCGGCTGCTCTTCAACCTCCTCCACATTAACGTGGTTCACCTGTCCCCTGTTGAAAGGGTTCGGCTTCTTCCCATAGCTTCCATTTCCATTCTGGCCTTCAGGACATTCATTGGCATAATGTCCGGTCTTCTGGCGCATAAAGCAAGTGACTTGGCTCAGGTCCTTCTTGGCTGGGGTTGATGGGTTGGTACGGTTCTGGCCGTTGCTTCCTCCATTGCCATTACCATTCTTGGTGCCATTGTGATTGTGCGAGCTACCTCCTCCATGGGTATGCTGAAAATGTCCTCACGATCTAGGGGTAAAACGTGGCTTCTGCTGGGCTCCAGAATTGTACTTCCCTTGTCCATACTTCCTCTTGCGGTTCTGAATTTTCTGCTGCTTGCCTTCAATCATAAGAGCACGATCTACCAACTCCTGGTAGTTGTTGAAGGTTGCTATCATCAACTGCATGCTCAACTCAGCATTCAGTCCTTCCAGAAACTTCTCCTGCTTAGCTGCATCCGTAGCAACGTCATCTTGGGCATAACGTGCTAATTTACTAAAGTCCTCCACATACTGGCCAACTGTCCGTCCTCCTTGGCGCAAGTTGCGAAACTCACGCTTCTTCATGGCCATAGCTCCTGCTGAAACATGGGCAGTACGAAAAGCCTACTGAAACTGGTCCCATGTGACAGTGTCGACAGGGAAACTGGCTGTGAAATTCTCCCACCATGATGCTGTGGGTCCTTCAAGTTGATGTGCGGCAAACTTCACCTTCTCCGCATCTTTGCATCCTGCTGTGGTCAACTCTCTAGCTGTCTTGTGGAGCCAATCATATGCTACTATCGGCTCGGTGCTACTGGAAAACACTGGCGGATTCAACCTAAGAAAACGGGCTAAGTGATCAACAGGTGGTGGTGGTGGTGGGTTGTTGTTGTTGTTCCCCTGATTCTGATTCTGAACTAACAACTGCATCAATGTGTTCTGCTGCTAGATCAACTGGGTGAGCTCCGGTGGAAAGGTAAATCCGGGGTCACATCTCAGAGGCATCTGAGGGTTTAGAAAAGATGAGATTTAAGAATAGAGGGGGTCTAAAGAGAAAACACTACCCATATGCACATGAGGCAAAAGCAAACAATTCACTTCATTCAATCAAACAAGGGCATACAATCGATCTAACTATCGCAAAAGTGCTCGGACTATTGTATTTACATGGTGGACTACTACTACTGATGAGGTAGTCTACTAGAAATATTCTTCGATTGCAGACTCCATGATATCTGCTCCGGCTTCATCAACATAGTCATCATCGCTATCATCTGGGTCCGAGTCGGTGTCATCGATGATGATGTAGTCTTCTGGGCGAATCTCCTTGGGTTCTTCGTCTTCATCTACTGGTGTAGGGCCTCCCATAAATATCCCGATCTTCTTGATCAGATCGTCATTCTTCTCCACCAATACTTCAATTTCTTCTTCATAATCTTCACGTGTAGCCTTGAGTTCTTCCTCCAGTTCCTTGATTCTTGTCCTTGCCTTCTTCAGGTCTATCATGTCGGCGCACATCTGGTTCTCCTGTCGTCGAATGTGCTGGTTTAATTCCTGGATAAAAGCTGCAACTGATCTATCCTTCCTGGTGCTGGTCATCTCCCAGTGCTCATCTCGGCGCCCACAAATCTGGTAGATAGTATCCTTGAGATCATTGCAGTAGACTTCTCCAATGCGTCCCATGGCGATGTGAGCTGCCATGCTCTTTCCTAGACTCCAAGTTGGTGCATCAAAAGAAAACTCTATGGGCTCAGTGACTGGCTTGAACGTCCTTCCTGGAATTTGAACTTGAATCATCCAGCGCTCTTCTTCAGGTAAAGTGGCGTTGTAGGTTACGGTAAAGCTTGGTACTCCTATGTTCAGGTATCTAGTGACTTCCTTCAGGTGATGTCCAAAGGGTGTATCTTCATCCGTTTGCGTGAACTTGTTCCTTGCATCCACCATCCTAAAGAGTAGAAAAGATGAGAGGTCAGAAGAGAAGAGAGTGAATAGTGATCTAGGTCTTTAACTTAGTGGTCGTGTCCTACAGTCAGCGTGTGCTCTGATACCATCTCTGTAGCGACCAGACCTCAAACGGCCTGATCTCTGTGCTCAGGTGTCATCCCTGGATCAGTAATGCTGACACCACACAGTACTCGGAGGATTTATAACAGAGTAGCAATCACACACTTATTACATCGAGTGTCTCAATAGAGAACTTATTACAATAAATATGGCTTAAGGCCATCTAATAACTATAACAGCGGAAGGCTTGGAAGATAAGTGAGTCCATCAACTCCAATGGCATTACTAAGTATAGAACCACGACCTAAAAACTCCTTAATCATCGTCTGAAAAGTCTGCAACATAAACGTTGCAGCCCGAAACGGGTCAGCACATGGAATATGCTGGCAAAGTAACACATAGAGAGTAATGGAATGAAACAGCTATACTATATGCATATTTGGCTGGTGGAAAGCTCTATGGTTACAGTTTTGCGTAAAGCCAATTTTTCCCTACTACAAAGGAATAAATTTTATTTAACTATCATGGTAGTTGTTAAACATTGAGAATGGTTGACAGCATCCTCAATCCCAATTAAGCATCATCATTAAACCCAACAAAATTAATTTTTAGAGTAACATGTTGAGATTCACATGATAATCCAAGTACTAGATACTCAAGATGTCCATAACCGGGGACACGGTTAACCATGATTAGTTCATACACTCTCCAGAGGTTTGCGCACTTTTCCCCACAAGACTCGATCGCCTCCGTTTGGTTTCTCGCACTACATGGTGTTTGACAAAAGGATGACCAAGACATAGTCTTTCAGAAGCGCTAGCACCTTACGATGGATAGACCGTTACACCTACTTTCCCCTACATCTGCTAGTCTACCCTGTAAGAGTTCGCATGACTTAATCAACTATGCTAGAGCCCATAATAGCTTGTGGTTGCACACGGAACTTTCTAGTAAGAAAATCTCATGATCCCTTTGGGCCTGGGTGGCGGTCCATAAAGAAAAATAGGCAATCCTAGAATACCCAGGTACCTTAATCCACCCAGATGTGTGTTTAAGTTGCCACCTTAGATAAACCATTAATTAACAAACTCACATCTGTCATGGATATCACTCACCCAATCCACATCTACTAGCATAGCATGGCATAATAGGCAAACGTAGAAGTAACTCCCAAAGGTTTGATAATAAACAGGTAATAGGTACTACCTCAACTACTTCCCATCCCACAATTTAATTAGATCCAAATCATGCAATGTTTGAGAATTAATCTAATGCAATAAAATTGGGTAGTAGAAGGTATGATCAAAGTGTTACTTGCCTTGCTGATGATCCGTGAAACCTAGAGATTCGAAGTAACAGGCGGCGCACTCCGGGTATTCTATCGTAGACAAACAAACAAGCATACAATAAGTATTCATCTAATGCACAGGTAAAACTCGAATAAGAGATCTAACCAGAAAATTCAACTTAAGAACTCCGGTTTGCAAAAAGAATCAAATCAAACGAAGCAACGAAAGTCAAACGGCAAAAGAAACAGGCTTCATTTACTATTCTGGATCTAGGACAATTTTTACAGTGGAAAAAACTTGTTTAAGTTGGTTAAACGGATAGAGGGTTTCGAGACGAAACTCCAGGCACTTGAATTGCCTGATTCTGATAAACGAGCAAAAAGTTATACTAAAACGAAAATCGGATGAGGAATCGCGATCAGAAAATCGCGGATTTAATCCGAGAAAAAGAAAAACGACGAACGTTCGCTAGAACGAACGAACGGACAAACGCTCGCTAAATAAATAAACCGTAAAAACCGATCTATTTAAAAAACCGAAACTAAAAAAACACGACCCCTTTTTTTTACCTCGGGAGGCGGGTCGGCGGCGGCTCCGGCGGCGGCGGGTGCGTGGCTCGAGGCGCGGCTAGGGTTAGGGTTGGCGGCGGCTCTGGTGGGCTGGGGCGGCTCGGGCGGCGGCTATTTAAAGGCTGCCCTCGGGCGGAGTCCCGCTCGGGTACGGCCCAAAGTCGGTTCGCGTTTTTTTAATTATTCCACACAGAAAAACAAATAAAAGAAATACTAAACGGACTCCAAAAATCCTGAAATAAATTTTCCTGGGCTTCTAAAATCAAGCCACACAATGTGAACATTTATTTGGGGCATAAATGAAATTTTGAAAAACGCACATTTTTCCTAAATTCAAATAAAATACCGAAAAACTCCGAAATAAAATCTTATTTGATTTTATTATTAAATCCTCAATATTTCTTTATTTTGGGAAAGTCATTTTATTCCCTCTCTCATATTTTTGTAATAGAAATAATTGATGATAAAATAATTAAAATCAAAGGATCCTATTCGCAAAATTTGAGAAAACTCAAATATGGAAATAACGAAATCCCCTACTCTCTCCGTGGGTCCTTGAGTTGCGTGGAATTTCTAGGATCAAAACAAAAGCAAATAAAATATGATATGCATTGATGATCTAATGTATAACATTCCAAATTGAAAATTTGGGATGTTACACTCTCCGATGACCATCTTCTGCTATATGAAGTCTTTCATCGAGAAAAAAAAGGATGCAACCTTTCAGGACGAAACTCCGCTGCCACGAGGCGGAACCTTGGCGGAACCAATCTAGGGCTCCGGCAGAGCTGTTCTGCCGGGGAAACTTCCCTCCCGGAGGGGGAAATCGTCGCCATCGTCATCACCAACGCTCCTCTCATCGGGAGAGGACAATCTCCATCAACATCTTCATCAGCACCATCTCATTTCAAAACCCTAGTTCATCTCTTGTATCCAATTCTTGTCTCCAAGTCCGGGATTGGTGCTAGTAGGTTGCTAGTAGTGTTAATTACTCCTTGTAGTTGATGCTAGTTGGTTTAATTGGTGGAAGATCATATGTTCAGATCCTTTATGCATATTATTACCCCCCGGATTATGAATATGAATATGCTTTGTGAGTAGTTACGTTTGTTCCTGGGGACAAGGGAGAAGTCTTTCTATTAGTAGTCATGTGAATTTGGTATTCGTTCGATATTTGATGAGATGTATGTTGTCTAGCCTCTAGTGGTGTTATGTGAACTTCAAATACATAACACTTCACCATTATTTGTGCCTAGAGGAAGTCATTGGGAAGTAATAAGTAGATGATGGGTTGCTAGATTGACAGAAGCTTAAACCCTAGTTTATGCGTTGCTTCGTAAGGGGCTGATTTGGATCCATATGTTTCATGCTATGGTTAGGTTTACCTTAATACATTTGTTGTAGTTGCGGATGCTTGCAATAGAGGTTAATCATAAGTGGGATGCTTGTTAAAGTAAGAACAGCACCCAAGCACCGGTCCACCCACATGTCAAATTATCAAAGTACCGAACGTGAATCATATGAACGTGATGAAAACTAGCTTGACGATATTCCCATGTGTCCTCGGGAGCGCTTTTCCTTATATAAGAGTTTGTCCAGGCTTGTCCTTTGCTACAAAAAGGATTGGGCCACCTTGCTGCACTTTATTTACTTTTGTTACCTGTTGCTCGTTACAAATTATCTTATCACAAAACTGTCTGTTACCACTTATTTCAGTACTTGCAGAGAATACCTTGCAGAAAACCGCTTATCATTTCCTTCTGCTCCTCGTTGGGTTCGACACTCTTACTTATCGAAAGGACTATGATAGATCCCCTATACTTGTGGGTCATCAGTACATCGCCGGAGGCATTCACATAGAGTCATATTTTTTTCTAAGTATCGAGTTGTAATTCTTGAGTTGTAAGTAAATAAAAGTGTGATGATCATCAATATTAGAGCATTGTCCCAGTGAGGAAAGGATGATGGAGACTATGATTCCCCCACAAGTCAGGATGAGACTCCGGACGAAAAATAATAAAAGGGAGAAAAAAGAGGCCATAAATAAAAGAGAAGGGACAATGCTACTATCCTTTTTCCACACTTGTGCTTCAAAGTAGCACCATGATCTTCATGATAGAGAGTCTCCTATTTTGTCACTTTCGTATACTAGTGGGAATTTTTCATTATAGAACTTGGCTTTTATATTCCTATGATGGGCTTCCTCAAAATGCCCTAGGTCTTCGTGAGCAAGCGAGTTGGATACACACCCACTGAGTTTCTTTTTGAGCTTTCATACATTTATAGCTCTAGTGCATCCGTTGCATGGCAATCCCTACTCACTCACATTGATATCTATTGATGGGCATCTCCATAGCTCGTATATATGCCTAGTTGATGTGAGACTATCTTCTCCTTTTTGTCTTCTCTACAACCACCATTCTATTCCACCTATAGTGCTATTTCCATGGCTCACGCTCATGTATTGCGTGAAGATTGAAAAAGTTTGAGAACATCAAAAGTATGAAACAATTGCTTGGCTTGTCATCGGGGTTGTGCATGATTTAAATATTTTGTGTGATGAAGATAGAGCATAGCAGACTATATGATTTTGTAGGGATAGCTTTCTTTGGCCATGTTATTTTGAGAAGACGTGATTACTTTGTTAGAATTCTTGAAGTATCACTATTTTTATGGCAATATTAAACTTCTGTCTTGAATCTTTCGGATCTGAACATTCATGCCACAATAAAGAAAATTACATTGATAATTATGTTAGGTAGAATTCTACATCAAAAAATCTATTTTTATCATTTACCTACTCGAGGACGAGCAGGAATTAAGCTTGGGGATGCTTCATACATCTCCAACGTATCTATAATTTTTTTATTGTTCCATGATATTATATTATCTATTTTGGATGTTTGATGGGCTTTAATATGCTCTCTTATATTATTTTTGGGACTAACCTGTTAACCGGAGGCCCAGTGCCAGTTTGTGTTATTTTGCCTATTTCTGAGTTTCGCGGAAACGGAATCCCAAACGGAATGAAACCTTCGCGATGACCTTTCTTGGACCGAAAGCAGACCAGAAGACTTGGAGTTGAAGTCTGGAATGCCACGAGGCGGCCACGAGGTAGGAGGGCACGCCCAGGGGGTAGGCGCGCCCCCCACCCTCATGGGCCCCTCGTAGCTCCACCAACGTACTTCTTCCTCCTATATATACTCGTATACCCTAGATCGATCGCAGAGAGCCACAAAACCACGTTTCCACCGCCGCAACCTTCTGTACCCGTGAGATCCCATCTTGGGGCCTCTTTCGGCGATCTGTCGGAGGGGGAATCGATCACGGAGGGCTTCTACATCAACAGCATAGCCTCTCCGATGAAGCGTGAGTAGTTTACCACAGACCTACGGGTCCATAGTTATTAGCTAGATGGCTTCTTCTCTCTCTTTGATTCTCAATACAAAGTTCTCCTCGATGTTCTTGGAGATCTATTCGATGTAATACTCTCTTGCAGTGTGTTTGCCAAGATCTGATGAATTGTGGGTTTATGAACAAGATTATCTATGAATATTATTTGGTTCTTCTCTGAATTCTTATATGCATGATTTGATATCTTTGCAAGTCTCTTCGAATTATTGATTTAGTTTGGCCTACTAGATTCATCTTTCTTGCAATGGGAGAAGTGCTTAGCTTTGGGTTCAATCTTGCGGTGTCCTTTCCCAGTGACAGTAGGGGCAGCAAGGCACGTATTGTATTGTTGCCATCGAGGATAAAAAGATAGGGTTTATATCATATTGTTTGAGTTTATCCCTCTACATCATGTCATCTTGCTTAATGTGTTACTCTGTTCTTATGAACTTAATACTCTAGATGCATGCTGGATAGCGGTCAATGTGTGGAGTAATAGTAGTAGATGCAGAATCGTTTCGATCTACTTGACACGGACATGATGCCTATATTCATGCTCATTGCCTTAGGTATTCTCATAACTATGCGCTTTTGTATCAATTGCTTGGCAGTAATTTGTTCACCCACCATAATAGATGCTATCTTGAGAGAAGCCACTAGTGAAACCTATGGGCCCCGGGTCTCTTTCTTATTATATTGCATCTCTTTTATTTACATCGCATCTCGTTTACTATTTTGCAATCATTACTTTCCAATCTATACAACAAAAATACCAAAAATATTTACTTTACTATCTTTATCAGATCTCACTTTTGCGAGTGACCGTGAAGGGATTGACAATCCCTTTATCGCGTTGGTTGCAAAGTTCTTGATTGTTTGTGCAGGTACTAGGTGACTTGTGTGTTGTCTCCTACTGGATTGATACCTTGGTTCTCAAAACTGAGGAAAATACTTACGCTACTTTTCTGCATCACCCTTTCCTCTTCGAGGGGAAACCAACACATGCTCAAGAGGTAGCAGGTTCTTACTAGAAGCCCGTAGCAGCCACGTAAAACTTGCAACAACAAAGTAGAGGATGTCTAACTTGTTTTTGCAAGGTATGTTGTGATGTGATATGGTCAAGACATGATCTGATATACATTATTGTATGAGATGATCATGTTTTGTAAAAAGTTATCGGCAACTGGCAGGAGCCTTATGGTTGTCGCTTTATTGTATGAAATGCAAACACCATGTAATTGCTTTACTTTATCACTATGCGTTAGTGATAGTTTTAGAAGCAATAGTTGGCGAGACGACCACGATGTTATGATGGAGATCAAGGTGTCAAGTCGGTGACGATGGAAATCATTATGGTTCTTTCGAGATGGAGATCAAAGGCACAAGATGATGATGGCCATATCATGTCACATATCTTGATTGCATGTGATGTTTATCTTTTATGCATCTTGTTTTGCTTAGTACGACGGTAGCATTATAAGATGATCCCTTACTAAAATTTCAAGGTATAAGTGTTCTTCCTGAGTATGCACCATTGCGATAGTTCATCGTGCTGAGACACCACGTGATGATCGGGTGTGATAAGTTCTGCGTTCACAAACAACGGGTGCAAGACAGTTTGTCACATGCGGAATACTCGGGTTAAACTTGACGAGCCTAGCATGTACAGACATGGCCTCGGGATAGTGGAGACCGAAAGGTCGAGCGTGAATTATATAGTAGATATGATCAACATAGATATGCTCACCATTGAAGACTAATCCATCTCACGTGATGATTGGACATGGTTTAGTTGATTTGGATCATGTATCATTTAGATGACCTGAGGGATGTCTATCTAAGTGGGAGTTCTTAAGTAATTTGATTAATTGAACTTAATTTATCATGAACTTAGTCCTAATAGTATTTGCATATCTATGTTGTAGATCAATAGCTCGCGTATAGCTCCCCTGTTTTATTTTTGATATGTTCCTAGAGAAAACTAAGTCGAAAGTTTATAGTAGCAATGATATGGACTAGGTCCATGATCTCAGGATTATCCTCATTGATGCACAGAAGAATTATGTCCTTGATGCACCACTAGGTTACAAACCTGTTGCAGGAGCAGATGGAGACGTTATGAACATTTTTGCAAGCTCGATATGATGACTACTTGATAGTTTAGTGCGCCATACTTTACGGCTTAGAACCGGGACTTCAAAAACATTGTAAACACTGCTACCTCTTGAGAATGCGTTGGTTTTCCCTTGAAGAGGAAAGGGTGATGCAGCAAAGTAGCGTAAGTATTTCCCTCGGTTTTTGAGAACCAAGGTATCAATCCACTAGGAGACTACACGCAAGTCGCCTAGTACCCGCACAAACAAATAAAAACCTTGCAACCAACCCGATAAAGGGGTTGTCAGTCCCTTCACGGCCACTTGCAAAAGTGAGATCTGATAAAGATAATAAGATAAATATTTTTGGTATTTTTGTTGTATAGATTGGAAAGTAAAGATTGCAAAATAAATAGTAAAATTGAATTGTAGATCAAAAACTTATATGATGTAAAGTAGATCCGAGGGACATAGGTTTCACTAGTGGCTTCTCTCAAGATAGCATAAATTACGATGGGTGAACAAATTACTGCCGAGCAATTGATAGAAAAGCGCATAGTTATGAGAATATCTAGGCATGATCATAAACATAGGCATCACGTCTGTGTCAAGTAGACCGAAACGATTCTGCATCTACTACTATTACTCCACACATCGACTGCTATCCAGCATGCATCTAGAGTATTAAGTTCATAAGAATGGAGTAACGCGTTAGGCAAGATGACAAGATGTAGAGGGATAAACTCAAGCAATATGATATAAACCCCATCTTTTTATCCTCGATGGCAACAATACAATACGTGCCTTGCTTCCCCTGCTGTCAATGGGAAAGGACACCGCAAGATTGAACCCAAAGCTAAGCACTTCTCCCATTGCAAGAAAGATCAATCTAGTAGGCCAAACCAAACTGATAATTCGAAGAGAATTGAAAGATATCAAATCTTGCATATAAGAATTCAGAGAAGAATCAAATATTGTTCATAGATAAACTTGACAATAAACCCACAATTCATCGGATCTCGGCAAACACACCGCAAAAAGTATTACATTGAATAGATCTCCAAGAACATCGAGGAGAACTTTGTATTGAGAACCAAGGAGAGATAAGGAGCCATCAAGATAAAAACTATGGACCCGAAGGTCTGTGGTAAACTACTCACACATCATCGGAGAGGCTATGGTGTTGATGTAGAAGCCCTCCATGATCGAATCCCCCTCCGGCAGATCGCCGGAAAAGGTCCCCAGATGGGATCTCATGGCTATAGAACGTTGCGGCGGTGGAAAAGTGGTTTCGTGGCTCTCCTGGATGTTTTCAGGGTATAAGAGTATATATAGGCAAAAGAAGTAGGTCGGTGGAGCTCCATGGGGCCCACGAGGGTGGGAGCGCGCCTACCCCCCTGGGCGCGCCGCCATACCTCGTGGCCGCCTCACTGCTTCCTTGACCTCCACTCCAAGTCTCCTGGATTGCGTTTGTTCCAAAAAAGATCCTCGCCAATGTTTCGTTCCGTTTGGATTCCGTTTGATATTCCTTTTCTGCGAAACACTGAAATAGGAAAAAAAACAGCAATTTGCACTGGGCCTTCGGTTAATAGGTTAGTCCCAAAAATAATATAAAAGTGCATAATAAAGCCCATTAAACATCCAAAATAGATAATATAATAGCATGGAACAATCAAAAATTATAGATACGTTGGAGACGTATCAAGCATCTCCAAGCTTAATTCCTGCTCGTCCTCAAGTAGGTAAATGATAAAAACTGAATTTTTGATGTGGAGTGCTACCTAAAATAATTTTCAATATAATTCTCTTTATTGTCGCATGAATGTTTAGATCCAAAAGATTGTAGACAAAAGTTTAATATTGACATAAAAATAATAATACTTCAAGCATGCTAACCATGCAATTACGTCTTATCAAAATAACATAGCCAAAGAAAGCCTATCCCTACAAAATCATATAGTTTGGCCATGCTTCATTTTTGTCACACAAAATGCTCCCATCATGCACAACCCCGATGACAAGCCAAGCAATTGTTTCATACTTAGCCTTTTCAAAGTCTTTCAACTTTCACGCAATATATGAGCGCGAGCCATGGACATAGCACTATGGGTGGAATAGAATATGATGATGGAGGTTGTGTGAGAAGACAAAAAGGGAGAAAGTCTCACATTGACGTGGCTAATCAACGGGCTATGGAGATGTCCATCAATTGATGTAAATGCAAGGAGTAGGGATTGCCATGCAACAGATGCACTAGAGCTATAAATATATGAAAGCTCAACAAAAGAAACTAAGCGGGTGTGCATCCAACTTGCTTGCTCACGAAGACCTAGGGCATTTTGAGGAAGCCCATCATTGGAATATACAAGACAAGTTCTATAATGAAAAATTCTCACTAGTATATGAAAGTGACAAAATAGGAGACTCCCTATCATGAAGATCATGGTGCTACTTTGAAGCACAAGTGTGGAAAAAGGATAGTAACATTGCCCCTTCTCTCTTTTTCTCTCTTTTTTTATTTGGGCCTTTTTATCTCTATTTTTATGGCCTCTTTTTTTCGTCTGGAAGCTCATCCCGACTTGTGGAGGAATCATTGTCTCCATCATCCTTTCCTCGCATGGGACAATGCTCTAATAACGGAAATCATCACACTTTTATTTACTTACAACTCGATACGAAAAAAATATGACTCTATGTGAATGCCTCCGGCGGTGTTCCGGGATATGCAACGAATCAAGAGTGACATGTATGAAAGAATTATGAAGGTGGCTTTGCCACAAATACGATGTCAACTACATGATCATGCAAAGCAATATGACAATGATGGAGCGTGTCATAATAAACGGAACGGTGGAAAGTTGCATGACAATATATCTCGGAATGGCTATGGAAATGCCATAATAGGTAGGTGAAGGAAATATGCCCTAGAGGCAATAATAAAGTTATTATTTATTTCCTTATTTTATGATAAATGTTTATTATTCATGCTAGAATTGTATTAACCGGAAACATAATACATGTGTGAATACATAGACAAACATAGTGTCACTAGTATGCCTCTACTTGACTAGCTCGTTCAATCAATGATGGTTATGTTTCCTAACCATAGACATGAGTTGTCATTTGATTAACGGGATCACATCATTAGAGAATGATGTGATTGACTTGACCCATCAGTTAGCTTAGCACGATGATTGTTTAGTTTGTTGCTATTGCTTTCTTCATGACTTATACATGTTCCTATGACTATGAGATTATGCAACTCCCGTTTATCGGAGGAACACTTTGTGTGCTACCAAATGTCACAACGTAACTGGATGATTATAAAGGTGCTCTACAGGTGTCTCCGAAGGTACTTGTTGAGTTGGCGTATTTCAAGATTAGGATTTGTCACTCCGATTGTCGGAAAGGTATCTTTGGGCCCACTCGGTAATGCACATCACTATAAGCCTTGCAAGCATTTTAACTAATGAGTTAGTTGCGGGATGATGTATTACGGAATGAGTAAAGAGACTTTCCGGTAACGAGATTGAACTAGGTATTGAGATACCGACGATTGAATCTCGGACAAGTAACATACCGATGACAAAGGGAAAACGTATGTTGTTATGCGGTTTGACCGATAAAGATCTTCGTAGAATATGTGGGAGCCAATATGAGCATCCAGGTTCCGCTATTGGTTATTGACCGGAGACATGTCTTGGTCATGTCTACATAGTTCTCGAACCCGTAGGGTCCGCATGCTTAAAGTTTGATGACGGTTATATTATGAGTTTATGTGATTTGATGTATCGAAGGTAGTTCGGTGTCCCGTATGATATCGGGGACATGACGAGGAGTCTCGAAATGGTCGAGACGTAAAGATCGATATATTGGACGACTATATTCGGACATCGGAAAGGTTCCGAGTGATTCGGGTATTTTCAGAGTACCGGGGAGTTACGGGAATTCACCGGGAGAAGTATTGGGCCTTATTGGGCCATACGGGAATAGAGGAGAGAGGCCAAAAGGAAGGAGGCGCGCGCCCCCCTCTAGTCCGAATTGGACAAGGGGTGCAGCCCCCTTTTCCTTCTCCCTCTCCCCCTCTTTCCTTCTCTCCTACTCTGGAAAGGAAAGGGGAATCCTACTAGGACTTGGGAGTCCTAGTAGGACTCCCCACACTTGGCGCGCCCCCTCCCTCTTTTATATACGGAGGCAAGGTGGCACCTCTAGAAACAACAATTGATCTCTTGGATCTCTTAGCCGTGTGCAGTGCCCTCCTCCACCATAGTCCACCTCGATAATATCGTAGCGGTGCTTAGGCGAAGCCCTGCATCGGTAGAAAATCATCATCGTCACCACGTCGCCGTGCTGACATAACTCTCCCTCAAAGCTTAGCTGGATCGGAGTTCGAGGGACGTCATCGAGCTGAACGTGTGATGAACTCAGAGGTGCCGTACGTTCGGTACTTGATTGGTCGGATCGTGAAGACGTACGACTACATCAACCGCGTTGTGTAAACGCTTCCGCTTTCGGTCTACGAGGGTACGTGGACAACACTCTCCCCTCTTGTTGCTATGCATCACCATGATTTTGTGTGTGCGTAGGAATTTTTTTTTAAATATTACATGGTTTTATGCGTAGATGTTATATGCATGAGTAGAACATAAGGGAGTTGTGGGCGATATAAGTCATACTGCTTACCAGCATGTCATACTTTGGTTCAGCGGTATTGTTGGATGAAGCGGCCCGGACCGACATTACGCGTACGCTTACGCGAGACTGGTTCTACCAACGTGCTTTGCACATAGGTGGCTGGCGGGTGTCAGTTTCTCCAACTTTAGTTGAACCAAGTGTGGCTACGCCTGGTCCTTGAGAAGGTTAAAACATCACTAACTTGACAAACTATCGTTGTGGTTTTGATGCGTAGGTAAGAACGGTTCTTGCTCAGCCCATAGCAGCCACGTAAAACTTGCAATACCAAAGTAGAGGACGTCTAACTTGTTTTTGCAGGGCATGTTGTGATGTGATATGGTCAAGGCATGATGCTATATTTTATTGTATGACATGATCATGTTTTGTAACCAAGTTATCGGCAACTGGCAGGAGCCATATGGTTGTCGCTTTATTGTATGCAATGCAATCGCCCTGTAATGCTTTGCTTTATCACTAAGTGGTAGCGATAGTCGTAGAAGCATAAGTTGGCGAGACGACAACGATGCTACGATGGAGATCAAAGTTTCGCACCGGTGACAATGGCGATCATGACGGTGCTTCGGAGATGAAGGTCACAAGCATAAGATGATGATTGCCATATCATATCACTTATATTGATTGCATGTGATGTTTATCTTTTATGCATCTTATCTTGCTTTGATTGACGGTAGCATTATAAGATAATCTCTCACTAAATTATCAAGGTATAAGTGTTCTCCCTGAGTATGCACCGTTGTGAAAGTTCTTCGTGCTGAGACACCACGTGATGATCGGGTGTGATAGGCTCTACGTTCAAATACAACGGGTGCAAAACAGTTGCACACGCGGAATACTTAGGTTAAACATGACGAGCCTAGCATATGCAGATATGGCCTCGGAACACTGAGACCGAAAGGTCGAGCGTGAATCATATAGTAGATATGATCAACATAGTGATGTTCACCATTGAAACTACTCAATCTCACATGATGATCGGACATGGTTTGGTTAATTTGGATCGCGTGATCACTTAGAGGATTAGAGAGATGTCTATCTAAGTGGGAGTTCTTAAGTAATATGATTAATTGAACTTTAATTTATCATGAACTTAGTCCTGGTAGTATTAGCATATCTATGTTGTAGATCAATTGCTCGCGTTTAGCTCCTCTGTTTTATTTTTGATATGTTCCTAGAAAAAACTAAGTTGAAAGATGTTAGTAGCAATGATGCGGATTGGATCCGTGATCTGAGGATTATCCTCATTGCTGCATAGAAGAATTATGTACTTGATGCACCTCTAGGTGACAGACCTATTGCAGGAGCAGATGTAGACGTTATGAACGTTCGGCTAGCTCAATATGATGACTACTTGATAGTTTAGTGCACCATGCTTAACAGCTTAGAGTCAGGACTTCAAAGACGTTTTGAACGTCATGGATCATATGAGATGTTCCAGGAGTTGAAGTTAATATTTCAAGCGGATACCTGAGTTGAGAGATATGAAGTCTCCAACAAGTTCTATAGCTAAAAGATGGAGGAGAATAGCCCAAGCAGTGAGCATGTGCTCAGATTGTCTGGGTACTACAATCGCTTGAATCAACTGGGAGTTAATCTTCCAGATAAAATAGTGATTGATAGAATTCTCTAGTCACCATCACCAAGTTAGTAGAACTTCGTGATGAACTATAATATGCAAGGGATGACAAAAATGATTCCCGAGCTTTTCATGATGATGAAATCGATGAAGGTAGAAATCAAGAAAGAGCATCAAGTGTTGATGATTAACAAGACCACTAGTTTCAAGAAAAGGGCAAAGGGAAAGAAAGGGAACTTCAAGAAGAACGGCAAGCAAGTTGCTGCTCAAGTGAAGAAGTCCAAGTCCAGACCTAAGCCTGAGACTAAGTGCTTCTACTACAAAGGGACTGGTCACTGGAAGCGGAACTGCCCCAAGTATTTGGCAGGTAAGAAGGACGGCAAAGTGAACAAATGATATATTTGATATACATGTTATTGATGTGTACTTTACTAGTGTTTATAGCAACCCCTCGGTATTTGATACTGGTTCAGTTTCTAAGAGTAGTAACTCGAAACGGGAGTTGCAGAATGAACAGAGACTAGTTAAGGGTGAAGTGACGATGTGTGTTGGAAGTGGTTCCAAGATTGATATGATCATCATCGCACACTCCCTATACTTTCGGGATTATTATTAAACCTAAATAAATGTTATTTGGTGTTTGCGTTGAGCATGAATATGATTTGATCATGTTTATTGCAATACAGTTATTCATTTAAGTTAGAGAATAATTGTTGTTCTGTTTACAAGAATAAAACCTTCTATACACCCAATGAAAATGGTTCGTTGGATCTCGATTGTAGTGATACACATATTCATAATATTGAAGCCAAAAGATTCAAAGTTAATAATGATAGTGCAACTTATTTGTGGCACTGCCATTTAGGTCATATTGGTGTAAAGCGCATGAAGAAACTCCATGCTGATGGGATTTTGGAATCACTTGATTATGAATCATTTTGATGCTTGTGAACCATGCCTCATGGGTAAGATGACTAAGACTCCATTCTCCGAAAAACTGGAGTGAGCCACTGACTTATTGGAAATAATACATACCGATGTATGCGGTCCAATGAGTGTTGAGACTCATGGCAGGTATCATTGTTTTCTGACCTTCACAGATGATTTGAGAAGATATGTGTATATCTACTTGATGAAACATAAGTCTGAAACATTTGAAAAGTTCATATAATTTCAGAGTGAAGTGGAAAATCGTCGTAACAAGAAAATAAAGTTTCTACGATATGATCATGGAGGAGAATATTTGAGTTATGAGTTTGGTCTTTGTTTGAAACAATGCGAAATAGTTTCGCAACTCATGCCACCTGGAACACCACAGCGTAATGGTGTATCCGAACATCGTAATCGTACTTTATTAGATATGGTACAATCTATGATGTCTCTTACCGATTTACCACTATCGTTTTGGGTTATGCATTAGAGACAACTGCGTTCATGTTAAAAAGGGCACCATCTAAATCCGTTGAGAGGATATCGTATGAATTGTGGTTTAGCAAGAAACTTAAGCTATCGTTTCTTAAAGTTTGGGGTTGCGATGCTTATGTGAAAAAGTTTCATCTTGATAAGCTCAAACCCAAGTCGGAGAAGTGCGTCTTCATAGGATACCCAAAAGTAATTGTTGGGTACACCTTCTATCACAGATCCGAAGGCAAGTTTTTTGTTGCTGAGAATGGATCCTTTCTAGAGAAGGAGTTTCTCTTGAAAGAAGTGAGTGGGAGGAAAGTAGAACTTGATGAGGTAACTGTACCTGCTCCCTTATTGGAAAGTAGTTCATCACAGAAATCTGTTTCTGTGACTCCTACACCAATTAGTGAGGAAGCTAATGATGATGATCATGTAACTTCAGATCAAGTTACTACCGAACCTCATAGGTTAACCAGAGTGAGATCCGCACTAGGGTGGTAAGGTAATCCTATTCTGGAGGTCAAGTTAATTGACCATGACGAACCTACGAACTATGAGGAAGCGATGATGAGCCCAGATTCCACGAAATGGCTTGAGGCCACGAAATCTGAGATGGGATCCATGTATGAGACCAAAGTGTGGACTTTGGTTGACTTGCCTATTGATCGGCAAGACATAGAAAATAAACGGATCTTCAAGAGGAAGACGGACTCTGATAGTAGTGTTACTATCTACAAATCTAGACTTATCGAAAAAGGTTTTGACAAAGTTCAAGGTGTTGACTACGATGAGATTTTCTCACTCGTAGCGATGCTTTAGTCTATCCGAATCATGTTAGCAAATTGCCACATTTTATGAAATCTGGCAAATGGATGTCAAAACTACATTCCTTAATGGATTTCTTAAAGAAGAGTTGTATATGATGCAACCAGAAGGTTTTGTCGATCCTAAAGGTGCTAACAAAATGTGCAAGCTCCAGCGATCCATCTATGGACTGGTGCAAGCATCTCAGAGTTGGAATGTACGCTTTGATGAGTTGATCAAAGCATATAGTTTTATACAGACTTGTGGTGAAGCCTGTATTTACAAGAAAGTGAATGGGAGCACTACATCATTTCTGATAAATATATGTGAATGACATATTGTTGATCAGAAATAATGTAGAATTTTCTGGAAAGCATATAGGAGTATTTGAAAGGAGTTTTTCAATTAAAGACCTCGGTGAAGCTACTTACATATTGAGCATCAAGATCTATAGAGATAGATCAAGACGCTTGATAAGTTTTTTTCAATGAGTACATACCTTGACAAGATTTTGAAGTAGTTCAAAATGGAACAGTCAAAGAAAGAGTTCTTACATGTGTTACAAGGTGTCAAATTGAGTAAGACTCAAAGCCCGACCACGACAGAAGATAGAAAGAGAATGAAAGTCATTCCCTATGCCTCAGCCATAGTTTCTATAAAGTATGCCATGTTGTGTACCAGATCTATTGTATACCCTACACTGTGTTTAGCAAGGGAGTACAATAGTGATCTAGGAGTAGACCACTGGACAGCGGTCAAAATTATCCTTAGTGGAATAAGGATATGTTTCTTGATTATGGAGGTGACAAAAGGTTCGTCGTAAAGGGTTACGTCGATGCAAATTTTGACACTGATCCAGATGACTCTAAGTCTCAATCTGGATACATTTTTAAAGTGGGAGCAATTAGCTAGAGTAGCTCCGTGCAGAGCATTGTTGGCATAGAAATTTGCAAAATACATACAGATCTGAATGTGGCAGACCCATAGACTAAACTTCTCTCACAAGAAAAACATGATCACACCTTAGTACTCTGTGGATGTTAATCACATAACGATGTGAACTAGATTATGACGATGTGGAATATGGGTGTTAATCACATGGTGATGTGAACTATTGGTGTTAAATCACATGGCGATGTGAACTAGATTATTGACTCTAGTGCAAGTGGGAGACTAAAGGAAATATGTCCTAGAGGCAATAATAAAGTTATTATTTATTTCCTTATTTTATGATAAATGTTTATTATTCATGCTAGAATTGTATTAACCGGAAACATAATACATGTGTGAATACATAGACAAACATAGTGTCACAAGTATGCCTCTACTTGACTAGCTCGTTGAATCAATGATGGTTAAGTTTCCTAACCATAGACATGAGTTGTCATTTGATTAACGGGATCACATCATTAGAGAATGATGTGATTGACTTGACCCATCAGTTAGCTTCGCACGATGATTGTTTAGTTTGTTGCTATTGCTTTCTTCATGACTTATACATGTTCCTATGACTATGAGATTATGCAACTCCCGTTTATCGGAGGAACACTTTGTGTGCTACCAAATGTCACAACGTAACTGGGTGATTATAAAGGTGCTCTACAGGTGTCTCCGAAGGTACTTGTTGAGTTGGCGTATTTCGAGATTAGGATTTGTCACTCCGATTGTCGGAGAGGTATCTTTGGGCCCACTCGGTAATGCACATCACTATAAGCCTTGCAAGCATTGTAACTAATGAGTTAGTTGCGGGATGATGTATTACGGAACGAGTAAAGAGACTTGCTGGTAACGATATTGAACTAGGTATTGAGATACCGACGATCGAATCTCGGGCAAGTAACATACCGATGACAAAGGGAACAACGTATGTTGTTATGCGTTTGACCGATAAAGATCTTCGTAGAATATGTGGGAGCCAATATGAGCATCCAGGTTCCGCTATTGGTTATTGACCGAAGACCTGTCTCGGTCATGTCTACATAGTTCTCGAACCCGTAGGGTCCGCACGCTTAAAGTTTGATGACGGTTATATTATGAGTTTATGTGATTTGATGTACCGAAGGTAGTTCGGTGTCCCGAATGATATTGGGGACATGACGAGGAGTCTCGAAATGGTCGAGACGTAAAGATTGATATATTGGACGACTATATTCCGACATCGGAAAGGTTCCGAGTGATTCGGGTATTTTCGGAGTACCGGGGAGTTACGGGAATTCACCGGGAGAAGTATTGGGCCTTATTGGGCCATACGGGAATAGAGGAGAGAGGCCAAAAGGAAGGAGGCACCCCCCCCCCTCTGGTCCGAATTGGACAAGGGGTGCATCCCCCTTTTCCTTCTCCCTCCCCCCCCCCTCTTTCCTTCTCTCCTACTCCGGAAAGGAAAGGGGAATCCTACTAGGACTTGGGAGTCCTAGTAGGACTCCCCACACTTCGCACGCCCCCTCCCTCCTTTATATACAGGGGCAGGGTGGCACCTCTAGAAACAACAATTGATCTCTTGGATCTCTTAGCCGTGTGCGGTGCCCCGCTCCACCATAGTCCACCTCGATAATATCACAGCGGTGCTTAGGCGAAGCCCTGCGTCAGTAGAACATCATCATCACCACGCCGTCGTGCTGACTGAACTCTCCCTCAAAGCTCAGCTGGATCGGAGTTCGAGGGACGTCATCGAGCTGAACGTGTGCTGAACTCGGAGGTGTCGTATGTTCTGTACTTGATCGGTCGGATCGTGAAGACGTACGACTACATCAACCGCGTTGTGTAAACGCTTCCGCTTTCGGTCTACGAGGGTACGTGGACAACACTCGCCCCTCTCGTTACTATGCATCACCATGATTCTGTGTGTGCATAGGAAATTTTTTTGAAATTATTACATGCCCAATAGTAGGTATGGTGGCTGTTTTGAGGAAGATATAAGGAGGCTTATGTGTGATAGAGCGTATCATATCACGGGGTTTGGATGCACCAGCGAAGTTTGCACCAACTCTCGAGGTGATAAAGGGCAATGCATGGTACCGAAGAGGCTAGCAATGATGGAAGGGTGAGAGTGCGTATAATCCATGGACTCAACATTTGTCATAAAGAACTTACATACTTATTGCAAAAATCTACAAGTCATCAAAACCAAGCACTACGCACATGCTCCTAGGGGGATAGATTGGTAGGAAAAGATCATCGCTTGTCCCCGACCGCCACTCATAAGGAAAGCAATCAAAGAACACCTCATGCTTCAAATTTGTCACACAATGTTTACCATACGTGCATGCTACGGGACTTGCCAACTTCAACACAAGTATTTCTGAATTCCACAATTACTCAACTAGCACGACTCTAATATTACCACCTTTATATCTCAAAACAACTAACAAGTATCAAACTTCTCATAATATTTAATGCCCACCTTTATATGAAAGTTTTTATTATACCCATCCTGGATGCCTATCATATTAGGACTAATTTTATAGCCAAAGGAAATTACCATGTTGTTCTAAAAGACTCTCAAAATAATTTAAGTGAAGCATGAGAGATCAATAATTTGTATAAAATAAAACCACCACCGTGCTCTAAAAAGATATAAGTGAAGCACTAGAACAAAATTTATCTAGCTCAAACGATATAAGTGAAGCACATAGAGTATTCTAATAAATTCCGATTCATGTGTGTGTCTCCAAAAGGTGTGTACAGCAAGGATGATTGTGGTAAACTAAAAGGCAAAGACTCAAATCATACAAGACGCTCCAAGAAAAACACATATCATGTGGTGAATAAAAATATAGCCTCAAGTAAAGTTACCGATAGATGAAGACGAAAGAGGGGATGCCTTCCGAGGCATCCTCAAGCTTAGGATTTTGGTTTTCCTTGGAATTTACCTTGGGGTGCCTTGGGAATCCCCAAGCTTAGGCTCTTGCCACTCTTTGTCCCAAAATCCATCAAATCTTTTACCCAAAAACTTGAAAACTTCACAACAGAAAACTCAACAGAAAATCTCATGAGCTCCGTTAGTATAAGAAAACAAGTACTATAATGAACTCATTATTTATTTATATTGGTGTTAAACCTACTGTATTCCAACTTCTCTATGGTTCATACCCCCCGATACTAGCCATAGATTCATCAAAATAAGCAAACAACACACGAAAGACAGAATCTGTCAAAAACATAACAGTCTGCAGTAATCTGTAGGTTTCGAATACTTATGTAACTCCAAAAATTCTGAAAAATTAGGAAGACCTAAATAATTTGTATATTGATCTACTGCAGTTGGAATTGGTATTTTATCGCTCTCTGGTAAAAAATGAAAATTATTCTCATGAGCACATACTTTCTATTTTTTTAGCAAGATCAAACAACAATCATTCAAGAAGATCCTAAAGGCTTTACTTGGCACAAACACTAATTAAAACACAAAAAACACAATCATAAAGAGTCTAGATAAATTATTTATTACTAAACAGGAACAAAAAGTAAAGAACAAAAATAAAATTGGGTTGCCTCCCAACAAGTGCTATCATTTAACGCCCCTAGCTAGGCATCTATAATTTTAATGATGCTCGCATGAAAGATAGCAATTGAAACACGAAGGGAGCATCATAAACACGCGGCAAACACATCTAAGGCTAACATACTTCCTATGCAATAGGCATTTTATAAGTAAACAAATTATCAAGGCAAGCAAAAACTAGCATATGCAAGGAAGAAGAAGGAAACGATAGCAATTTCAACATGAAGAGAGGTAATTTAATATCACAAAAATTGCTACAACCATATTTTCCTCTCATGATAATTACGTGT
Source organism: Triticum urartu (assembly GCF_056163025.1). NCBI lineage: Eukaryota > Viridiplantae > Streptophyta > Magnoliopsida > Poales > Poaceae > Triticum > Triticum urartu. Next base: position 471,357,932 of record NC_141874.1, read on the forward strand.
ATGATCATAAGAAAATTCAACAATATAGCTATCACATAACATATTCTCAACACGATCCACATGCATGCGAAGTTGACACTCTTCCAAAATAGTGGGATTAACATTAACTAAAGTCATGACCTCTCCAAACCCACTTTTATCAAAATTTTCATAACATTGAACATTCTCCAAATATGTGGGATCTAAAGTTGACACTCTTCCAAACCCACTTTCAATATTATTGCAAACACTATTATCAATCTCATATTCATCATGGGGCTTAAATAAATTTTCAAGATCATAAGAACAGTCACCCCAATCATGATTATTGCAACAAGTAGTAGTCATAGCAAAACTAGCATGCCCAAACTTAGGGTTTTGCATATTATTAGAACAATTTACATCTATAGAATTTATAATAAAATTGTTGCAATCATTCTTTTTATTCAAAGATCTATCGTGAATCGCTTCATAAAGTAATTCATCACACTTTTCAGATTCACGAATTTCAAGCAAAGTCTCATAAAGATAATCTAGTGCACTCAACTCACTAGCAATAGGTTCATCATAATTGGATCTCTTAAAGAGATTAGCAAGTGGATGAGGATCCATAAACTTTTAGCAAGCGAAGATGCAAGCAAAAATAAGGTACATGGTAACACAAGCAAACAAAATATCAAACGAAAGAGGGGCAAATAAAACAGCAAAGCTGAAGTGGGGGAGAGGAAAATGAGAGGCAAATGGCAAATAATGTAATGCGAGGGAGAAGAGTTTATGATGGGTACTTGGTATGTCTTGACTTGAGCGTAGATCTCCCCGGAAACGGCGCCAGAAATGGCTAGTTGACGGGAGATCAAATCTTGACTCAACTTGGTGTAAATCTCCCCGGCAACAGCGCCAGAAATCCTTCTTTCTACCTCTAGAGCATGCGTTGGTTTTCCCTTGAAGAGGAATGGGTGATGCAGCAAAGTAGCGTAAGTATTTCCCTCAGTTTTTGAGAACCAAGGTATCAATCCAGTAGGAGACTACACGCAAGTCGCCTAGTACATGCACAAAAAAATAAGAACCTTGCAACCAACGTGATAAAGGCGTTGTCAATCCCTTCACGGCCACTTGCAAAAGTGAGATCTGATAAAGATAATAAGATAAATATTTTTGGTATTTTTGTTGTATAGATTAAAGATTGCAAAATAAATAGTAAACTAGAATTGTAGATCGGAAACTTATATGATGTAAAGTAGACCGGGGGGCCATAGGCTTCACTAGTGGCTTCTCTCAATATAGCATAAATTACGGTGGGTGAAAAAATTACTGCCGAGCAATTGATAGAAAAGCGCATAGTTATGAGAATATTTAGGCATGATCATAAACATAGGCATCACGTCCGTGTCAAGTTGACCGAAACGATTCTGCATCTATTACTATGACTCCACACATCGACCGCTATCCAGCATGCATCTAGAGTATTAAGTTCATAAGAACAGAGTAGCGCATTAGGCAATATGACATGATGTAGAGGGATAAACTAAAGCAATATGATATATACCGCATCTTTTTATCCTTGATGGCAACAATACAATACATGCCTTGATGTCCCTGCTGTCACTGGGAAGGACGCCGCAAGATTGAACCCAAAGCTGAGCACTTCTCCCATTGCAAGAAAGATCAATCTAGTAGGCCAAACCAAACTGATAATTCGAAGAGACTTGCAAAGATATCAAATCATGCATATAAGAATTCAGAGAAGAATCAAATATTGTTCATAGATAAACTTGATCATAAACCCACAATTCATCGGATCTCAGCAAACACACTGAGGGAGTCCTAGATTAGGGGGTGTCCGGATAGCCAGACTATACCTTCGGCCGGACTCCTGGACTATGAAGATATAAGATTGAAGACTTCGTCCCGTGTCCGGAAGGGACTTTCCTTGGCGTGGAAGGCAAGCTTGGCTATACGGATATGTAGATCTTCTACCATTGTAACCGACTCTGTGTAACCCTAGCCCTCTCCGATGTCTATATAAACTGGAGGGTTTTAGTCCGTAGGACGAACAACAATCATACCATAGGCTAGCTTCTAGGGTTTAGCCTCCTTGATATCGTGGTAGATCTACTCTTGTGCTACGCATATCATCAATATTAATCAAGCAGGACGTAGGGTTTTACCTCCATCAAGAGGGCCTGAACCTGGGTAAAACATTGTGTCCCCTGCCTCCTATTACCATCCGCCTAGATGCACAGTTCGGGACCCCCTACCCGAGATCCGCCAGTTTTGACACCGACATTGGTGCTTTCATTGAGAGTTCCTCTGTGTCATCACTTTTAGGCCCGATGGCTCCTCCGATCATCAACGATGATGCGATCCAGGGTAAGACTTTTCTCCCCGGACAGATCTTCGTATTTGGCGGCTTTGCACCGCGTGCCAATTCGCTTGGCCGTCTGGAGCAGATCGAAAGTTACGCCCCTGGCCGTCAGGTCAGATTTGGAAGTTTAAACTACACAGCGGACCTCCGCGGAGACTTGATCTTCGACGGATTCGAGCCGTAGACGAGAGCGCCGCACTATCATGATGGGCATGATCTAGCTCTGCCGCCGAACAATGCCCTGGAGGCCGCACCCGCATCAGCTCCGACCCTTAATTCGGAGCCAACTGCGCCAATCGAGGATGGGTGGTTGGACACCACCTCGGGGGCTGCAATCTCTACGGCGATCGAGCCGAACACCAGCCCTATTCTCTGCGAAGCCCGTGACTCCAAGGAGCCGGACTCCTCTCCAGACTCCGAGCCCTCCACGCCCCTACCGATCGAACCCGATTGGGCACCGATCATGGAGTTCACCGCCGCGGACATCTTTCAGCACTCGCCCTTCGACGATATTCTGAATTCACTAAAGTCTCTCTCTTTATCAAGAGAGCCCTGGCTGGACTATGGTCAACAAGGTTGGGATGCGGACGATGAAGAAATTCAAAGCCCACCCACCACCCACTTCGTAGCCACTTTCGATAATTTAAACGACGTGCTCGACTTTGACTCCGAAGACATCGACGGTATGGACGACGATGTAGGAGATGAACATGAACCAACGCCTATAAGGCACTGGACAGCCACCTCATCTCATGATGTATACATGGTGGACACACCCAAAGGAAGCGACGACGAGGAACACAGGGATGCAACGAGGGATCATTCACTCGAAAAGCAATCAAAGCGGCGACGTAAGCGCCGCTCCAAGCCCCGCCTCGATAGAGACAGCAGCCGTACAGACCCAGCCATAGAGCCGGACGAGCCGGCGGACGACGAACATGCCTTCGAGCAACCGTCCGAACAGGACAACTTGGATAAACAAACCGAACACCCCGTCCCCGGCAAAAACAATAGTCCGGACGACCTTACGGCGGATAGGCTCATGGAGCAGAAGAACCTCTACGAAGGGCTCATCGCTACTACGCGTAGCCTGAAAAAGTAGAAGCGGAAGCTCAAAACTGCGGAAGATGCACTTAGAATCAGATGGAGCAAAGTACGCAACACCGCAGACAAATATGGCGGCAGTCACCGCACAAAAAGCTATCCAAAGCGAAAGCTACTGCCTGAATTTGACGAGGAGGCCTTAGAGCCCCCGCAGTCAAAAAATAGGAAAGCCACCCGGTCGGATAGACGACCGCATGGCCAGCATGGAGCGGCAAGCGGCGACGCACACAAGCCGGCACGCGATCCACCAAAGGATCCGCATCAAAAAGATGGCCCAGCCAGATCTGTCTACGGGCCAAGAAAGTAAGCTCTAGTAAGAAATGCAACACAACAAATATCTGAACATCATGGCACACCCAAATACAGGGGTGCCGCACACCCCCTATGTTTCACCGATGAGGTGCTGGACCATGAATTTCCAGCGGGATTCAAGCCCGTAAACATAGAGGCGTACGACGGAACAACAGTCCCTGGGGTCTGGATCGAGGATTATATCCTCCATATACACATGGCCAGAGGAGATGATCTCCACGCCATAAAATACTTACCCCTCAAGCTTAAAGGGCCAGCCTGGCATTGGCTCAAAAGCCTTCCCAAAAACACCATTGGAAGTTGGGAAGAGCTTGAGGATGCTTTCTGGGAAAAATTTCAAGGGACCTATGTCCGCCCTCCGGATGCGGACGATCTCAGTCACATAACTCAACAGCCCGGAGAGTCGGCCCAGAAATTCTGGAATAGATTTCTTACTAAAAAGAATCAGATAGTCGACTGTCCGGACGCTGAAGCCCTAGCAGCTTTTAAGCATAACGTTCGAGACGAATGGCTCGCTAGACACCTCGGCCAAGAAAACCCAAGAACAATGGCCGCATTAAAAAGCCTCATGACCCGCTTTTGTGCAGGAGAGGACATCTGGTTGGCAAGATGTAGCACCAGCGACCCAAGTACATCCGAAGTTAGGGATGGAAACGGAAAACCCCGATGCAACAAGGACCAGCGCCGGAATAAGAGAAATATCCCAAAGAGCACGGCGGTCAACGCCGGATTCAAAAGCTCGCGGCAGAATCAGAGAAAGACGCCCCTCAAAGATAACAGGGACGAGCTATCCAACTTAAACAAAATCTTGGACAAGACATGTAAAATACACAGTACTCCCGGGAAGCCTGCGAACCATACCCACAGAGATTGCTGGGTTTTCAAGAAATCCGGCAAACTCAACGCCGAACACAAGGGGCTCGACACACCAAGTGAGGAGGACGACGAACCCCACAAGCAGAGCACCAGGAAACAAAAGGATTTCCCACAAGAAGTCAAAATAGTAAACTTACTTCACGTGACGAACAGAATGGCGCCAACAGAGATACGCGCCATACGGCCTATCCCAAAGGAGTCTCACCCATGGTTGTTAAAACCGATCACCTTCGACCATCAGGATTACTCTAGAAGTATCTGGAACGCAGGCTAGACTGCCTTGGTATTAGATCCAATAATCGGTGGACTCCACTTTACAAATGTCCTGATGGACGGCGGCAGTGGTCTAAACCTGTTATACCAGGACATAATCCGCAACATGGGGATAGACCCAACAAAAATTCGCTATAGCAAAACCTCCTTTCAAGGGGTAACGCCAGGCCCAGATGCCCGTTGCATGGGTTCTCTCCGGCTAGAAGTTATGTTTGGCTCCCCCGATAACTTCCGTCGCGAACAGCTAACTTTCCACATCGCCCCATTCTCAAGTAGCTATCAAGCACTGGTGGGACGCGAAGCTTTCGCCCGCTTTAATGCAATACCGCATTATGCATCTCTCACGCTTAAGATGCCCGGTCCACGAGGCATCATCTCATTAAAGGGAAAACATTGAGTGTTCCCCCCGCGCGGAAGACAGTGCAACTGCCTTGACAGCCCCACAATAAAGCGGCTTCACCAGCCAAAGATAAAAGCTTAATAGCCGTATACCCCTGTACTAGGGGCTCCGCGCATATAAAACAAGAGACAATAAAGCTCAGTTTTACCCATTTCAATTTATACTTCGAATATTTAGTATAACTCATGTTCGGCACGATCTTTCCTAAACTAAGTTCCTCTCTTTTATAGATGAACACCGTGCTACGCCCGTCCAGGATACGGCACAACAGAGACACAGACGCAGACGTGCAGCAGGGACCCGTTCCAAGGATTATTTTCAGATTAAGACCCTGTGTAAACCTTTTTTACTGTCTCTTGTTGATACACATCCCCTGGTTTCTTGCTATAACCAAGGAGGAGGCTGGCGTTTTGGCATGTGGCCACGTCAGAGTTTTACGTGTACCTAGACACTAGGGGCTTATTACTAAGGGCGTTATCCCGCCCGCCCTCATAAAGACCGAATACCTTAGGGAGTGTTCGGCGTCGCGAGTTTGGCCTTATATGCATCAGCTCCGAATCATGTCTTTGGTCAAATGTTGGGCTTGCCCGGCTCCTGTGTTTTTCTACCTTACGTTCCGCTCTATCGGCTAAGGCGGCACCAGGAGAACTACTGTGATTGTGCCCCGGTTCGGCCAGGCGAGCACCTCAGTAGAGAAAGCCGAAAACTGACTGTCATGATATAGTGTGAGACTGGTCAACCACTCGATGACTTACTGGAATCTTTAGGATTCCTCCACATTAATGAAGGGCCGCTTCCCGGCCAGGCACATACCCGCCCCGAGTTCGGGCGAGCGCAGGCGCCACCAGGGGCTATATAAATAGCCTCACTATCAAACTCCTATGGCTAAGTGAAAGTGATAAAGCATCATAGTCTGATTGCCTAGTTCGCTGCGCTATCACCTCCTTTGTAGGACCAAGACATTGGATCAAGTGTGAAAATGCGCCTTCTGCGAACACCCCCGCATTATGTGCGTGGGGGATGAAGCCGACGACTGCCATCTTTCAGATTATATATACATATATGTTAAACGGCCGCACAGGAGGTATTATAATACTTGCAGGCACAAGTATAAAAAGCTTCTAAAATTTATCAAAATATTGTTTTACAATAATATATGCTATTCGAATATAGTATCCTTCGAGCACTGCGTCTCTATTAAACGAGCACCTTGCAGAACTTCCTGAAAATAGTGCTCGGCAGGTACTCGGCTTCCATCCGAGTCTAGGGATGCAACAGCGGTGGCCTCCATTTCTACCCAGTATGTCTTCACACGGGCAAGAGCCATCCGCGCACCCTCTATGCACGCTGACCTCTTCATCGCATCGATACGCGGCGCCGCACCAAGGAACTGCTGCACTAAGTTGAAATAACTTTTCGGCTCTGGCCTCTCTGGCCACAGATGACTCATGACATACTTCATGGGGAGTCCGAACAACCTATTTAGCTCGGCCCATTCGGCCAAACGATCGGCTAATGACAGTGGACGCTCCGGGTTGTGGAACTGTGACCAAAAGAGCTTTTCCACTTCGCGATCTTCTTGATCTCGGAAGTGTTCGGCCGCATCCGCGGTACTCGCTGCCAAATCTAGATAGGTGTCCGCTGTACTCCACATCCGGTCTAACGGAGCATGTTTAGAATCACAGAACTTCCTCCGCAGCATAAAGGGCTTTCCAGCCGTGATCTCTCCGGCCTGACGCAGCTCCTCCTTCATAGCTCTCATTGCAGAGCGAGCATCCTTGGCATCGGAAACGGCCTTCTCTAGGTCTGTCTGTTCCGCCCGATCTTCTTTTTCAAGAAGCTTGCAACGGTCAGCAGCGTTCTTCAGCTTCACGGCCATCTCAGCCATTTCCTTCTTGCTTTGGCAGTGAGCAGCCTGTTCGGCTTTGGCGGTGTATCTTCATCTGGTTGTGTGAACTTGTTCCTTGCATCCGCCATCCTAAAGAGTAGAAAAGATGAGAAGTCAGAAGAGAAGAGAGTGATCTAGTGATCTAGGTCTTTGGCTTAGTGGTCGTGTCCTACAGTCAGCGTGTGCTCTGATACCATCTCTGTAGCGACCAGACCTCAAACAGTCTGATCTCTGTGCTCCGGTGTCATCCCTGGATCAGTAATGCTGACACCACACAGTACTCGGAGGATTTATAGCAGAGTAGCAATCACACACTTATTACATCGAGTGTCTCAAAAGAGAACTTATTACAATAAGTATGGCTTAAGGCCATCTAATAACGATAACAGCGGAAGGCTTGGAAGACAAGTGAGTCCATCAACTCCAACGGCATCACTGAGTATAGAACCACGACCTAAAACTCCTCAATCGTCGTCTGAAAAGTCTGCAACATTAACGTTCCAGCCCGAAAATGGGTCAGCACATGGAATATGCTGGCAAGGTAACACATAGAGAGTAATGGAATGCAACAACTATACTATATGCATATTTGGCTGGTGGAAAGCTCTATAGTTACAGTTTTTGCGTAAAGCCAATTTTCCCTACTTCAAAGGAATAAATTTAATTACTATCATGGTGGTTGTGAAACATTGAGAATGGTTGGCAGCATTCTCAATCCCAATTAAGTAACATCATTAAAACCCATCAAAATTAATTTAGAGTAACATGTTGAGATTCACATGATAATCCAGGTACTAGATACTCAAGATTTGTCCATAACCGGGGACACGGCTAACCATGATTAGTTTGTTACACTCTGCAGAGGTTTGCGCACTTTTCCCCACGAGACTCGATCGCCTCCGTTTGGTTTCTCACACTACAGGGTGTTTGAGAAACGGATGACCGAGACATAGTCTTTCAGAAGCGCTAGCACCTTACGATCGGGTAGACCGTACCACCTACAACCCCTACATCTGCTAGTCTACCACTGTAAAAGTTTGCACAACTTAGTCAACTATGCCAGAGCCCATAATGGCTTGTGGCTGCACACGGAAGTTTCTAGTATGAATAATCTCATGATCCCTTTGAGCCTGGGTGGCGGTCCAAGAAAACAGGCAAGTCCTGGAAACCCCAGGTGCCTCAATCCACCCAGATGTGTGTTAGGTTGCCACCTTAAATAAACCATTAATTAACAATCTCACATCTGTCATGGATATCACTCACCCAATCCACGTCTACTAGCATAGCATGGCATAATAAGCAAACGTAGAAGTAACTCCCAAAGGTTTGATAATAAACAGGTAATAGGTACTACCTCATCTACTTCCCATCCCACAATTTAATTAGATCCTAATCATGCAATGTGTGAGGATTGATCTAATGCAATAAAACTGGGTTGTAGAAAAGGTATGATCAAAGTGTTACTTGCCTTGCTGATGATCCGAGTAACCTAGAGATTCAACGTAACAGGCGGCGCACTCCGGGTATTCTATCGCAGACAAACAACAAGCATACAATAAGTACTCATCTAATGTACAGGTAAAACACAAATAGAAGATCTAACCAGAAAGTTCAACTTAAGAACCCTGGTTGGCAAAAAAGAATCAAATCGAACGAAGCAAAAGAAATCAAACGGCGAAAGAAAACAACTTCGTTCTAGTAATCTGGATCTAGGGCAAATTTTACAGTAGCAAAAACTTGTTTAAGTTGATTATTCGGAAAGAGGGTTTCGAGACGAAACTCCAGGCGCTTGAATCGCCTGATTCCGATAAACGAGCAAAAAGTTATACCAAAACGAAAATCGGATCAGAAATCGCGATCAGAAAATAACCGCGGAAAATCCAACGAAAAAGAAAAACGACGAACAGAATTTTTTTTTAAACTGCACGGAAAATCGAGGCGGCGGCGAACCTCGAAAGGCGCGCTCTCCGGCGACGGCGGGCGGCGGCGGCTAGGGTTTCGGTGGTGGCGGGCTGGCTCTCTCTCGCGGGCCTCGGGCGCTATTTAAAGGCCCCGGGCGGAGGTTTCCTGGCCGGGTACGGCCCTGAGTCGGTTCCTTTTTTTTAAATCCGCTCGGAAGAAAAATAAAAAGAAATATTAAACGGACTCCAAAAATCACGAAATAAATTTTGCCGGGTTCCTAAAATCAAGCCTGATAAAGTGAACATTTATCTGGGCCCAAAATACAACTTTGAAAAACGCGCATTTTTCCTAAATTCAAATAAAAATACCGAAAGACTCCGAAATAAATCTTATTTGATTTTTTTATTAAATCCTCAATATTTCTATATTTTGGGAAAGTCATTTTATTCCCTCTCTTATATTTTTGTAATAGAAATAATTGATGATAAAATAAATAAAATCAAATGATCCTGTTTACATAATGTGAGAAAACTCAAATATGTAATTAACGAAATCCCCAACTCTCTCCGTGGGTCCTTGAGTTGCTTTGGATTTTCTAGGATCAAAACCAAAAGCGAAATAAAATATGATATGCATGATGATCTAATGTATAACATTCCAAATTGAAAATTTGGGATGTTACAAACCTACCCCCCTTAAGATGAATCTCGCGCTCGAGATTCAGGTTGGCTAGAAAATAGGTGAGGGTGGTCTTTGAGCAAATCTTCCTCTCGCTTCCAGGTGGCTTCATCCTCCGTGTGGTGGCTCCACTGAACTTTGCAAAACTTGATAACCTTGCTACGAGTAACTCGTTTGGCAAACTCGAGAATCTCGACTGGTTTCTCCTCATAAGTCAAATTATTATCCAACTGAATTGCTTCTAATGGCACTGTGTCTCTCAAAGGTATGTCAGTCATCTCCGCGTGACACTTCTTCAACTGAGACACGTGGAACACACAATGAACTCCTGTCAATTCTTCTGGCAATTCCAACTTGTAGGCCACTTCTCCCATACGCTCCAAAACTCGATATGGTCCTATAAATCGTGGCGCTAACTTCCCCTTAACTCCAAAACGCTTAATCCCTCGAAGTGGGGATACTCGAAGATAAACTCTGTCTCCAACTTCGTAAACTATCTCCTTGCGTTTAGAATCTGCGTAGCTCTTCTGCCTGGACTGGGCTACCTTGAGCCTATCGCGAATCAACTTCACTGTCTGTTCAGACTCCTTAATCAAATCTGGTCCAAACAACTGGCGGTCTCCAACTTCGTCCCATGACAACGGTGTCCTGCACCTCCTTCCGTACAAAGCTTCGAAAGGTGCCATCTTCAAACTGGTCTGATAGCTATTATTGTAAGAAAACTCTGCATATGGCAAATTATCGTCCCAACTAGATCCATAATCTAGCGCACAAGCTCTCAGCATATCCTCCAAAATCTGATTGACTCTCTCAGTCTGTCCATCTGTCTGCGGATGAAAAGCTATACTAAATTCCAGCCTAGTACCCAAAGTCTCATGTAACTGCTTCCAGAACTTTGAGGTAAACTGGGTTCCTCTATCTGATACGATGCTCCTCGGAACTCCATGCAAACATACGATCCTGGTCATGTATATCTTTGCCAACTTAGCACTGGTGTAAGTGGTCTTTACTGGGATGAAATGAGCTACCTTCGTCAATCAATCAACTACAACCCAAATCGAGTCATAGCCTGAACGAGTCCTTGGTAATCCCGTGATAAAATCCATGCCTAACTTATCCCACTTCCATTCGGGTATCGGCAATGGCTGCAACAATCCTGCCAGCTTCTGATGTTCTGCCTTTACTCTCTGACATACATCACAAACTGCTACATACTCCGCAATATCCTTCTTCATTCCGGTCCACCAGAAAATATCCTTCAAATCCAAATACATCTTGGTATTTCCTAGGTGAATCGAATACGGTGAATCATGTGCCTCTTGCAAAATCAACTTCCTGATCTTCGGGTCATTGGGCACGTAAACACGGTCTTCAAACCATAGGGTGTCGTGCTCATCCTCACGAAATCCTTTAGCTTTTCCTTTGCTCAGTTTCTCCTTTATAGCGGCAATCTCTTTGTCAGTTTTTTGAGCTTCTCTGATTTTGTCCATCAATGTTGACTGAATCTCCAATGCTGCTACATAGCCTCTCGGAACTATTTCCAAACGTAGTTCACGAAAATTTTCTGCTAACTCCTTGGGTATTTCTCCCGTCATTAACCTATTGACATGGCTCTTGCGGCTTAATGCATCAGCTACTACATTAGCCTTCCCGGGATGATAATGCAATTTCATATCATAATCCTTGATAAGCTCCAACCATCTCCTTTGTCTGAGATTCAACTCCTTCTGCGTGAAAATGTACTTCAAACTCTTGTGATCCGTGTACACCTCACAATGATTTCCAATGAGGAAAGGTCTCCATGTCTTCAATTCATGCACTACGGCTGCTAACTCCAAATCATGCGTAGCATAATTCAATTCGTGGGGCTTCAGTTGTCGTGAAGCATACGAAACAACTCTCCCTTCCTGCATAAGCACTGCTCCAAGTCCTCGGCGTGAAGCGTCGCAATACACCTCATAATCCTTGGTTTGATCTGGCAAAATCAACACTGGTGAGGTAACCAAACGTTTCTTCAACTCCTGGAAACTTGCCTCACACTCCTCAGTCCATTTGAACTTAGTATCCTTCTTCAACAACTCCGTCATAGGTTTCGCAATCCTTGAGAAATTCTCAATAAATCTCCGGTAGTATCCTGCGAGTCCAAGAAAACTCCGGATCTCTCCAACTGTTGTTGGTGCTTCCCACTTGGTCACGGTTTCAACTTTAGCGGGATCTACTGCTATACCTTCTGCGGATATAACGTGTCCAAGGAATCCTACTTCCTTCAACCAAAAACTCACATTTGCTGAATTTGGCATATAACTGTTGTTCTGTGAGCTTTCCAAGTACCAAACGCAAATGCTCCCTATGCTCCTCTTCATTCTTCGAATATACCAGGATATCATCAATGAACACTACGACGAACTTATCCAAAAACTCCATAAACACTTTGTTCATCATGTTCATAAAATAGGCAGGTGCGTTAGTCAGTCCAAATGACATAACGGTATACTCATACAGCCCATACCTGGTGGTAAAAGCTGTCTTAGGGATATCCTGTTCTTGAATCTTCAACTGGTGGTATCCTGATCGCAAATCGATCTTGGAAAATACCTTAGCTCCTTGCAACCGATCAAACAGATCGTTGATCATTGGTAGTGGGTACTTGTTCTTGATCGTTACTTCGTTCAATCCTCGATAATCAACAACCATCCTTAACGATCCATCCTTCTTCTCCACTAAAAGTACTGGTGATCCCCAAGGCGAAGAACTTGGGCGAATATATCCCTTATCCAGTAACTCCTTAATCTGCTTCTTAATTTCCACCAAATCCTTTGCTGGCATCCTATATGGTCTCTTTGATATTGGTCCAGTGCCTGGCAATAGCTCAATCAAAAACTCAATGTATCTATCCGGTGGCATGCCTGGCAACTCTTCGGGAAATACATCAGGAAAATCCTTTACCACTGGTACTTCCTCCTGCACAACTCCTGTTAGGCAATTTACTTGGGTCCTCTTTGGCACATGCCGGGATACATACTGGATCCTTCTTCCTTCTGGTGTGGTAAGCAAAATTGACTTACTAGCACACTCAATATTCCCTTCATACTTTGATAACCAATCCATGCCTAATATCACATCCAATCCTTGAGATTCCAATACTATTAGGTCTGAGGGAAAAACATAGTTACCAATCCTTAATGGTAACCGATCACACCATAGACTTGCCACATACTCTGCTCCTGGCGAGGTTACTAACATGGGTGACCTAAGGGCTTGGGTTGGTAGGTTATACTTATCCACAAATCCCCTTGAGATGTATGAATGCGATGCACCAGTATCAAAAAGAACGAGTGCAGTGAATGACTTAACCAAAAACTTACCTATTACTGCATCGGGCTGAGCTTCAACCTCCTCCACGCTAACGTGGTTCACCTGTCCCCTGTTGAAAGGGTTCGGCTTCTTCCCAGAACTTCCATTGCCGTTTTGGCCTTCAGGACATTCATTTGCAAAATGTCCTGGCTTCGAACACTTATAGTAAGTGACGTGGCTCAAATCCTTCTTGGCTGGGGTCGATGGGGTGCTGCGGTTCTGTCCATTGCTTCCTCCATTCCCATTACCATTCTTGGTGCCATTGTGGTTATGCGAGCTACCTACTCCATGGGTATGCTGAAAATGTCCTCCTGGTCTAGGGGTAAAACGAGGCTTCTGCTGAGCTCCTGAATTATACTTTCCTTGTCCATACTTCCTCTTGCGGTTCTCAATTTGATGCTGCTTCCCTTCAATCATAAGAGCACGATCTACCAACTCCTGGTAGTTGTTGAAGGTGGCTACCATCAACTGCATACTCAACTCATCATTCAGTCCTTCCAGGAATTTCTCCTGCTTAGCTGCATCTGTAGCAACGTCATCTGGGGCATAACGTGCTAACTTACTAAACTCCTCCACATACTGGCCAACTGTCCGTCCTCCTTGGCGCAAGTTACGAAACTCACGCTTCTTCATGGCCATTGCTCCTGCTGAAACATGGGCAGTACGAAAAGCCTGCTGAAACTGGTCCCATGTGACAGTGTCAACTGGGAAGGTGGCTGTGAAATTCTCCCACCAAGATGCTGTGGGTCCTTCTAACTGATGTGCGGCAAACTTAACCTTCTCCACATCTGTGCATCCTGCTGTGGTCAACTCCCTAGCTGTCTTGCGGAGCCAATCATCTGCTACTATCGGCTCGGTGCTACTGGAAAACACCGGCGGATTCAGCCTAAGAAAATGGGCTAAATGGTCAACAGGTGGTGGTGGTGGTGGGTTGTTGTTGTTGTTCCCCTGATTCTGATTCTGAACTAGCAACTGCATCAATGTGTTCTGCTGCTGGATCAACTGGGTGAGCTCCGGCGGAAAGGCAAATCCGGGGTCACGTCTCAGAGGCATCTAAGGGTTTAGAAAGGATGAGGTATAAGAATAGAGGGGGTCTAAAGAGAAAACACTACCCATATGCACATGAGGCAAAAGCACACAATTCACTTAAATCAACCAAACAAAGGCATACAATCGATCTAACTATCGCAAAGTGCTCGGACTACTATATTTACATGGTGGACTACTACTACTGATGAGGTGGTCTACTAGAAATATTCTACGGTTGTAGACTCCATGATATCTGCTCCTGCTTCATCAACATAGTCATCATCACTACTATCTTGTTCCGAGTCGGTGCCGTCGATGATGATGTAATCTTCCGGGCTAATCTCCTTGGGTTCTTCTTCTTCATCTATTGGTGTTGGGCCTCCCATAAATATTCCAATTTTCTTTGTTAGGTCGGCATTCTTATCCACCAATACTTCAATTTCTTCTTCATAACCTTCGCGTATAGCCTTGAGTTCTTCCTCCAGTTCCTTGATTCTAGTCTTAGCCTTCTTCAGGTCTATCATGTCGGCGCACATCTGGTTCTCCTGGCGTCGAATGTGCTGGTTTAACTCCTGAATAAAAGCTGCAATTGATCTATCTTTCCTGGTGCTGATCATCTCCCAGTGTTCATCTCAGCATCCGCAAATCTGGTAGATAGTATCCTTAAGATCCTTGCGGTAGACTTCTCCAATGCGTCCCATGGCGATGTGAGCTGCAATACTCTTTCCTAGACTCCAAGTTGGTGCATCAAAAGAAAAATATATGGGCTCAGTGACTGGCATGAACGTCCTTCCTTGAACTTGAACTTGAATCATCCAGCGCTCTTCTTCAGGTAAAGTGGCGTTGTAGGTTCCCGTGAAGCTTGGTATTCCTATGTTCAGGTATCTAGTGACTTCCTTCAAGTGGCGTCCAAAGGGTGTATCTTCATCCGGTTGTGTGAACTTGTTCCTTGCATCCGCCATCCTAAAGAGTAGAAAAGATGAGAAGTCAGAAGAGAAGAGAGTGATCTAGTGATCTAGGTCTTTGGCTTAGTGGTCGTGTCCTACAGTCAGCGTGTGCTCTGATACCATCTCTGTAGCGACCAGACCTCAAACAGTCTGATCTCTGTGCTCCGGTGTCATCCCTGGATCAGTAATGCTGACACCACACAGTACTCGGAGGATTTATAGCAGAGTAGCAATCACACACTTATTACATCGAGTGTCTCAAAAGAGAACTTATTACAATAAGTATGGCTTAAGGCCATCTAATAAGGATAACAGCGGAAGGCTTGGAAGATAAGTGAGTCCATCAACTCCAACGGCATCACTGAGTATAGAACCATGACCTAAAACTCCTCAATCGTCGTCTGAAAAGTCTGCAACATTAACGTTGCAGCCCGAAAACGGGTCAGCACATGGAATATGCTGGCAAGGTAACACATAGAGAGTAAAGGAATGCAACAACTATACTATATGCATATTTGGCTGGTGGAAAGCTCTATGGTTACAGTTTTTGCGTAAAGCCAATTTTTCCCTACTTCAAAGGAATAAATTTAATTACTATCATGGTGGTTGTGAAACATTGAGAATGGTTGACAGCATTCTCAATCCCAATTAAGTAACATCATTAAAACCCATCAAAATTAATTTAGAGTAACATGTTGAGATTCACATGATAATCTAGGTACTAGATACTCAAGATTTGTCCATAACCGGGGACACGGCTAACCATGATTAGTTTGTTACACTCTGCAGAGGTTTGCGCACTTTTCCCCACAAGACTCGATCGCCTCCGTTTGGTTTCTCGCACTACAGGGTGTTTGAGAAACGGATGACCGAGACATAGTCTTTCAGAAGCGCTAGCACCTTACGATCGGGTAGACCGTACCACCTACAACCCCTACATCTGCTAGTCTACCACTGTAAGAGTTTGCACAACTTAGTCAACTATGCCAGAGCCCATAATGGCTTGTGGCTGCACAAGGAAGTTTCTAGTATGAATAATCTCATGATCCCTTTGAGCCTGGGTGGCGGTCCAAGAAAACAGGCAAGTCCTGGAAACCCCAGGTGCCTCAATCCACCCAGATGTGTGTTAGGTTGCCACCTTAAATAAACCATTAATTAACAATCTCACATCTGTCATGGATATCACTCACCCAATCCACGTCTACTAGCATAGCATGGCATAATAAGCAAACGTAGAAGTAACTCCCAAAGGTTTGATAATAAACAGGTAATAGGTACTACCTCATCTACTTCCCATCCCACAATTTAATTAGATCCTAATCATGCAATGTGTGAGGATTGATCTAATGCAATAAAACTGGGTTGTAGAAAAGGTATGATCAAAGTGTTACTTGCCTTGCTGATGATCCGTGTAACCTAGAGATTCAACGTAACAGGCGGCGCACTCCGGGTATTCTATCGCAGAGAAACAACAAGCATACAATAAGTACTCATCTAATGTACAGGTAAAACGCAAATAGAAGATCTAACCAGAAAGTTCAACTTAAGAACCCTGGTTGGCAAAAAAGAATCAAATCAAACGAAGCAAAAGAAATCAAACGGCGAAAGAAAACAACTTCGTTCTAGTAATCTGGATCTAGGGAAAATTTTACAGTAGCAAAAACTTGTTTAAGTTGATTATTCAGAAAGAGGGTTTCGAGACGAAACTCCAGGCGCTTGAATCGCCTGATTCCGATAAACGAGCAAAAAGTTATACTAAAACGAAAATCGGATCAGAAATCGCGATCAGAAAATAACCGCGGAAAATCCAATGAAAAAGAAAAACGACGAACAGAAAAAAAAATTTAAAAAAAACCTGCACGGAAAATCGAGACGGCGGCGAACCTCGAAAGGCGCGCTCTCCGGCGACGGCGGGCGGCGGCGGCGGCGGCGGCAGCTGGCTAGGGCGGCGGCTAGGGTTTCGGTGGTGGCGGGCTGGCTCTCTCTCGTGGGCCCCGGGCGCTATTTAAAGGCCCCGGGCGGAGGTTTCCTGGCCGGGTACGGCCCGGAGTCGGTTCCGTTTTTTTTTTAAATCCGCTCGGAAGAAAAATAAAAAGAAATACTAAACGGACTCCAAAAATCACGAAATAAATTTTGCCGGGTTCCTAAAATCAAGCCCGATAAAGTGAACATTTATCTGGGCCCAAAATACAACTTTGAAAACGCGCATTTTTCCTAAATTCAAATAAAAATACCGAAAAACTCTGAAATAAATCTTATTTGATTTTTTATTAAATCCTCAATATTTCTATATTTTGGGAAAGTCATTTTATTCCCTCTCTTATATTTTTGTAATAGAAATAATTGATGATAAAATAAATAAAATCAAATGATCCTGTTTACATAATGTGAGAAAACTCAAATATGTAATTAACGAAATCCCCAACTCTCTCCGTGGGTCCTTCAGTTGCTTAGGATTTTCTAGGATCAAAACCAAAAGCGAAATAAAATATGATATGCATGATGACCTAATGTATAACATTCCAAATTGAAAATTTGGGATGTTACAGTCCTCCGTAGAATCCGGACACACTACTTGTGGTCCGAAGAACAATTTCTACATCTCCACTGGCGTCATCCCAAGAAAATGTTGGAGAACTCGTGGTCCCTCCGGGTTGAACTCCCACAGGCGGAGGGGGCGACGTTTGCAGGGCAGAACTTGGCGAATTAACATAACCTGCGTCACCATGACCAGACCGATGTCTCTTTCTAGGAGATCTCGGGTGCGGCCCTGCAACAGGGGCACGTCCTTTGCCGGCCCCCAATCCAGCCGCTTATTGACCCATGACGCCAGTCGTGGCGGGGGACCCGAGCGGAAAGCAGGCAGCGCCACCCACTTGGCGCTCCTGGGAGCTGTGATATAAAACCACTCTCGTTGCCATAAGCTAGACTCCCCTTGAAAAGAGCCCTCGGACCATGGAGCACCAGCATTCTTGCTTATAAAAGCACCTCCGCACTCTGCGTGCCATCCCTCGATCATCTTCAGCTCTACTTTGAAGGTCTTGAGCCATAGTCCGAAGTGAGGAGTAATACGAAGGAAGGCTTCACACACGACGATGAATGAGGAAATATGGAGGATGGACTCCGGAGCTAAGTCATGAAATTCCAGCCCATAATAAAACATGAGCCCCCTCACGAAGGGATCCGTCGGGAAGCCTAGCCCCCGAAGGAAGTGAGACATGAACACCACACTCTCACCAGGCTTGGGAGTGGGAATGACCTGCCCTTGAGCAGGCAGCCTATGCGAGATTTTGCCGGTCAAGAACCTGACCTCTCTCAACTTCAGCACGTCCTCCTCTGTGACGGAGGAGGGAATCCATCGGCCTCGAAGGTCGGAACCGGACATTGTCGAAGGTCCGAAGCGCCTGAAATCTGGAGCCTTGGGTGTTGGAACTCGAGCCGAAGGGCGAAATCGTTTGAGATTGAAAGAAAGAAGTAAGGCCTTGGTCTCTTTATAAGAGGTTGAATACCAAGGGCCCTCCCCGTGACCGTTTGGGACTCGCCCTTGATTGAGAAAACATACCAACGGGAACGGTTGGGTTACCCACGCCCATATTGATGAGAATCCCGGAATAAGGGGACACAATCTCTGCTTTGACAAGACGTGCCAAGGAAACCGCCTCGCTAAACGCGCTGAGGTGGGACAGTAAAACGATTCGAATAAAGACGTGGCCGTGGTGTGATGTCACGCTACGGAATACGTCAGCAGAATAGATTTGTGTAAATATTATTCTCTCTATGGCAATATGTGGAAACTTATTTTGTAGAGCCGGACACTACCTTTGTGTTCAAAATCTTCTATGAAGTACTTGGAAGAGGAACCCGCCTTGCAATGTCGAAGACAATCTGCGCGATGGACTTGTCGTCATTGAAGCCTGGTTCAGGGGCTACTAAGCGAGTCCTGGATTAGGGGGTGTCCGGATAGCTGGACTATACCTTCGGCCGGACTCCTAGACTATGAAGATATAAGATTGAAGACTTCGTCCCGTGTCCGGAAGGGACTTTCCTTGGCGTGGAAGGCAAGCTTGGCGATACGGATATGTAGATCTCCTACCATTGTAACCGACTCTTTGTAACCCTAGCCCTCTCCGGTGTCTATATAAACCGAAGGGTTTTAGTCCGTAGGACGAACAACAATCATACCATACGCTAGCTTCTAGGGTTTAGCCTCCTTGATCTCGTGGTAGATCTACTCGTGTACTACCCATATCATCAATATTAATCAAGCAGGACGTAGGGTTTTACCTCCATCAAGAGGGCCCGAACCTGGGTAAAACATTGTGTCCCCTACCTCCTGTTACCATCCGCCTAGACGCATAGTTCGGGACCCCCTACCCGAGATCCGCCGGTTTTGACACCGACACACACCGCAAAAAGTATTACATTGAATAGATCTCCAAGAACATCGAGGAGAACTTTGTATTGAGAACCAAAGAGAGACAAGAAGACATCTAGCTAATAACTATGGACCCGAAGGTCGGTGGTAAACTACTCACACATCATCGGAGAGGCTATGGTGTTGATGTAGAAGCCCTCTGTGATCGAATCCCCCTTCGAAAGATCGCCGGAAAAGGTCCCGAGATGGGATCTCACGGGTACAGAAGGTTGCGGCGGTGGAAAAGTGGTTTCATGTCTCTCCTGGATGTTTTCGGGGTATAAAAGTATATATAGGCGAAAGAAGTAGGTCGGTGGAGCTTCGTGGGGACCACGAGGGTGGGGGCGCGCCGCCCTACCTCGTGGACGCCTCGTTGCTTCCTTGACCTCCACTCCAAGTCTCCTGGATTGCGTTTGTTCCAAAAAAGATCCTCGCGAATGTTTCATTCTGTTTGGATTCTGTCTCATATTCCTTTTCTGCGAAACACTGAAATAGGCAAAAAACAACAATTTGCACTGGGCCTTCGGTTAATAGGTTAGTCCCAAAAATAATATAAAAGTGCATAATAAAGCCCATTAAACATCCAAAACAGATAATATAATAGCATGGAACAATCAAAAATTATAGATACGTTGGAGACGTATCAAACGCCATGGAGCATATGAGATGTTCCAAGAGTTGAAATTAGTATTTTAGACTCATGCCCGTGTCGAGAGGTATGAAACCTCTGACAAGTACTTTGCCTACAAGATGGATGAGAATAGCTCAGCCAGTGCGCATGTGCTCACAATGTCTAGGTACTACAATCACTTGAATCAGTGGGAGTTAATCTTCCAGATAAGATAGTGATTGACCAAGTTCTCTAGTCACCATCACCAAGTTACTAGAACTTCATGATTAACTATAATATGCAAGGGATGACGAAAACGATTCGCAAGCTCTTCGCGATGCTGAAATCGGCGAAGGTAGAAATCAAGAAATAGCATCAAGTGTTGATGGTTAACAAGACCACTAGTTTCAAGCAATGGGAAAGAAAGGGGACTTCAAGTAGAATAGAAATTGAGTTGCCACTCCCGTGAAGAAGCACAAAGCAAGACCTAAGCCTGAAACTGAGTGCTTCTACTGCAAAGGGAATGGTCACTGCAAGCGGAACTACCCCAAATACTTGGCGGATAAGAAGGATGGCAAAGTGAACAAAGGTATATTTGATATACATGTTATTGATGTGTACTTCACTGGTGTTCATAGCAACCCCAGGGTATTTGATACCGGTTCAATTGCTAAGATTAGTAACTCGAAACAAGAGTTGCAAAATGGACAGAGACTAGTTAAGTGCAAGGTGATGACGTGTGTTGGAAGTGATTCCAAGGTTGATAAGATCACCATCACACACTCCCTCTACCTTCAGGATTAGTGTTGGACCTAAATAAATGTTATTTGGTGTTTATGTTGAGCGTGAATATGATTGGATCATGTTTCTTGGGATATGGTTATTCATTTAAGTCAGAGAATAATTGTTGTGCTATTTACATGTATAAAACCTTCTATGGTCATACACCCAATGTAAATGGTTTGTTGAATCTCGATCGTGGTGATACACATATTCATAATATTGATGTCAAAAGATGCAATGTTGATAATGATAGTGCAACATATTTGTGGCACTGTCAATTAGGTCATATTGGTGGAAAGCACGTGAAGAAACTCCATGCAGATGGACTTTTGGAACCACTTGATTATGAATAATTTGATGCTTGTGAACCATGCCTCATGGGCAAGATGACTAAAACTCCGTTCTCCAGAACAATGAAGCGAGCCACTGACTTACTGGAAATAATACATACCGATGTATGCGGTCTAATGAGTGTTGAGGCTCGCGGTGGGTATTGTTATTTTCTGACCTTCACAGATGATTTGAGCAGATATGGGTATATCTACTTGAAATACAAGTCTGAAACATTTGAAAAGTTCAAAGAATTTTAGAGTGAAGTAGAGAACCATCGTAACAAGAAAATAAAGTTTCTACGATGTGATCGCAGAGGCAAATATTTGAGTTACGAGTTTGGCTTTCATTTAAAACAATGTGGAATAGTTTCACAACTCATGCCACCTGGAACACAACAGCGTAATGGTGTGTTCGAACGTCGTAACCGCACTTTATTAGATATGGTGCGATCTATGATGTCTCTTACTGATTTACCACTATCCTTTGGGTTATGCATTTGAAACAGCTACATTCACGTTAAAAGGGCACCGTCTAAATTCATTGTGACGACATCGTATGAACTGTGGTTTGGGAAGAAACCTAAGCTGTTATTTCTTAAAGTTTGGGGTTGCGATGCTTATGTGAAAAAGCTTTAGCCTGATAAGCTCGAACCCAAATCGGAGAAGTGCGTCTTCATAGGATACATAAAAGAAATTGTTGGGTACACCTTCTATCACATATCCGAAGGCAAGATCTTTGTTGCTAAGAATGGATCCTTTCTAGAGAAGGAGTTTCTCTCGAAATAAGTGAGTGGGAGGAAAGTGGAACTTGATGAGGTAATTTTACCTTCTCTCGAATTGGAAAGTAGATCATGAAACTTCGATCAAGTTACTACTGAATCTCATAGGTTAACCAGAGCACGTTCCGCGCTAGAGTGGTACGGTAATCCTGTTCTGGAAGTCATGTTACTAGACCATGATGAACCTACGAACTATAAGGAAGCGATGATGAGCCCGGATTCCACAAAATGCCTTGAGGCAATGAAATCTGAGATAGGATCCATGTATGAGAACAAAGTGTGGACTTTGGTGGACTTTCCCGATGATCAGCAGGCCATTGATAATAAATGGATCTTCAAGAGGAAGACAGACGCTGATGGTAGTGTTGCTATCAACAAAGCTTGACTTGTCACAAAAGGTTTTCGACAAGTTCAAGGTGTTGACTATGATGAGATTTTCTCACTCGTAGCGATGCTTAAGTCCGTCCAAATCATGTTAGCAATTGCCACATTTTATGAAATCTAGCAAATGGATGTCAAAATTGCATTCCTTAATGGATTTCTTGTATATGATGCAACCAAAAGGTTTTGTCGATCCTAAAGGTGCTAACAAAGTATCCAAACTCCGGCGATCCATCTATGGACTGGTGCAAGCATCTTGGAGTTGGAATATACGCTTTGATTAGGTGATCGAAGCATATGGTTTTATACAGACTTATGGTGAAGCCTGTATTCACAAGAAAGTGAGTGGGAGTGATAACCCACAAGTATACGGGATCGCAACAGTTTTTGAGGGTAGAGTATTCAACCCAAATTTATTGATTCTACACAAGGGGAGCCAAAGAATATTCTCAAGTATTAGCAGCTGAGTTGTCAATTCAACCACACCTAGAAACTTAATATTTGCAGCAAGGTATTTAGTAGCAAAGTAATATGATAGTTGTGGTAACGGTGGCAAAAGTAACGGTAGCAGTTTTGGTTTTATAGTGATTGTAACAGTAGCAACGGAAAAGTAAATAAGCGAAGAACAATATATGAAAAGCTAGTAGGCAATGGATCGGTGATGGATAGTTATGTCGGATGCGATCAATCATGCAACAGTTATAACATAGGGTGAGACAGAACTAGCTCCAGTTCATCAATGTAATGTAGGCATGTATTCCGAATATAGTCATATGTGCTTATGGAAAAGAACTTGCATGACATCTTTTGTCCTGCCCTCCCATGGCAGCGGGGTCCTATCGGAAACTAAGGGATATTAAGGCCTCCTTTTAATAGAGTACCGGACCAAAGCATTAACACATAGTGAATACATGAACTCCTCAAACTACGGTCATCACCGGTAAGTATCCCGATTATTGTCACTTCGGGGTTAACGGATCATAACACATAATAGGTGACTATAGAATTGCAAGATAGGATCAAGAACTCACATATATTCATGAAAACATAATAGGTTAACATCTGAAATCATGGCACTCGGGCCCTAGTGACAAGCATTAAGCATAGCAAAGTCATAGCAACATCAATCTCAGAACATAGTAGATACTAGGGATCAAACCCTAACAAAACTAACTCGATTACATGATAAATCTCATCCAACCCATCACTGTCCAGCAAGCCTACGATGGAATTACTCACGCACGGCGGTGAGCATCATGAAAAATTGGTGATGGAGGAAGGTTAATAATGACAATGGTGACGGATTCCCCTCTCTGGAGGCCCGAACAGACTCTAGATCATCCCTCTCGAGAGAGTTTAGGGCTTGGCGGTGGCTCCGTATCGTAAAACGAGATGAATCCTTCTCTCTAATTTTTTTCTCCCCCAACGTGAATATATGGAGTCAAGATGGACGTCGGTGGAGCATCAAGGGGCCCACGAGGCAGGGGGCGCGCCCCCCACCCTCGTGGACAGGGTGTGGGCCCCCTGAGGTTGATTCTTTCGCAAGTATTTTTTACATATTCCAAAAGTAATCTTCGTTGATTTTCAGGTCATTCCAAGAAATTTTATTTCTGCACAAAAATAACACCATGGCAATTCTGCTGAAAACAGCGTCGGCCCGGTTATTTCCATTCAAATCATGCAAGTTAGAGTCCAAAACAAGGGAAAAAGTGTATGGAAAAGTAGATACGACGGAGACGTATCAACTCCCCCAAGCTTAAACCTTTGCTTGACCTCAAGCAATTCAGTTGATAAACTAAAAGTGATAAAGAAAAACTTTTACAAACTCTATTTGCTCTTGATGTTGTAAATATGTAAAGCCAACATTCAAGTTTTCAGCAAAGATTACGAACTAACTATATTCACAATAACATTTAGGTCTCATGTTTACTCATATCAATGGCATAATCAACTAGCAAGCCATAATAATAAATATCGGATGACAACACTTTCTCAAAACAATCATAATATGATATAACAAGATGGTATCTCGCTAGCCCTTTCTAAGACCGTAAAACATAAATGCAGAGCACCTTTAAAGATCAAGGGCCGACTGGAAATTGTAATTCATGGTAAAAGAGATCCAGTGAAGTCATATTCAATATAAATTAATAGTAATGAATGCAAATGATAGCGGTGCTCTCCAACTGGTGCTT
Organism: Triticum urartu; assembly: GCF_056163025.1. Classification (NCBI taxonomy): domain Eukaryota; kingdom Viridiplantae; phylum Streptophyta; class Magnoliopsida; order Poales; family Poaceae; genus Triticum; species Triticum urartu. Next base: position 471,382,533 of record NC_141874.1, read on the forward strand.
TTTAATAACAGGATGATGACTCAGCATAAAAGTAAATAGATAGGACCTTCGCAGAGAGAAGCAGGGATTTGTAGAGGTGCCAGAGCTCGGTTTTGCAATAGAGATGAATAATATCTTGAGCGGTATACTTTCATTGTCAACATAACAACCGAAAGATCTCGATATCTTCCATGCTACACACATTATAGGCGATTCCCAAGCGGAATAGTAAAGTTTATACTCCCGCACCACCAACAAGCATCAATCCATGGCTTGCCCGAAACAACGGGTGCCTCCAACTAACAACAATCCTGGGGGAGTTTTGTTTGCAATTATTTTGATTTGATTTGAGCATGGTACTAGGCATCCCGGTGACCAGCCATTTTCTCGTGAGTGAGGAGCGGAGTCCACTCCTCTTGAGAATAGCCTGCCTAGCATGGAAGATACAGAAAGCCCTAGTTGATACATGAGCTATTCGAGCATACAAAACAGAATTTTTATTTGAAGGTTCAGAGTTTTTCACATACAAATTTACTTGGAACGGCAGGTAGATACCTCATATAGGAAGGTATGGTGGACTCATATGGAATAACTTTGAGGTTTATGGAATTGGATGCACAAGCAGTATTCCCGCTTAGTACAAGTGAAGGCTAGAAAGAGACTGGGAAGCAACCAGCTAGAGAGCGACAACAGTCATGAACATGCATTAAAATTAATCAACGCTAAATGCAAGCATGAGTAGTATATAATTCACCATGAACATAAATATCGTGGAGGATATGTTGATTTTGTTTCAACTACATATGTGAACATGTGCCAAGTCAAGCCACTCGGATCTTTCAAAGGATGATACCACCCTATCATACCACATCACAACCAATTTAATAGCATGTTGGCACGCAAGGTAAACCATTATAAACTCCTAGCAAATTAAGCATGGCATGGGAAACTATAATCTCTAATTGTCATTGCAAACATGTTTCACTCATAATAGGCTGAATCAGGAATGATGAACTAATCATATTTACAAAAACAAGAGAGGTCGAGTTCATACTAGCTTCTCTCATCTCAATCGGTTCATCATATATCATCATTATTGCCTTTCACTTGCACAACCGAATAGTGTAGATAATAATAGTGCGCGTGCATTGGACTAAGCTGGAATCTTCAAGCATTCAATACAAGGGAGAAGACAAGGTAATATGGGCTCTTGGTTAGATCAACAATAATGCATATGAGAGCCACTTCAACATTTTCATCATGGTCTTCTCCTCTTGACCCCCAAAGAAAAGAAAAGAAACAAAACTATTTACACGAGAAAGCTCCCAACAAACAAAAGAAGAACGAGAAATCTTTTGGGGTTTTCTTTTTAATTACTACTACTACAGGCATGGAAAGTAAACTAGCTAGAAGTTACAACTAATTTTTTTTGGTTTTTAATAAGGTTTTCCAAACACACAAGATGAAAGCTTAAAAATAAATTAAACTAGCATGGATGATACAATGAAAAAGTATGAGCACCAACAACTGGCATGAGTGTGTGAACATGAATGTAATGTCGGTGAGAAATACGTACTCCCCCAAGCTTAGCCTTTTGGCCTAAGTTGGTCTATGCCCAAGGATCAAAGTGGACCTCTCTGGTGTATGGAGGAGTGTCCTCTGGGTGCCATTGGTTGGCGATCTCCTCGGGATCCCACTGATAAACAGACTGGCAGTAAGGATCAAGTGGTGGCTCCGAATCAGGCTCTGCAGCTGACATCTGGCCCCGGTACGCATGAATAGCCTCAGGCAAAATGAGGTACGTGCCTAAAAATATGTTAAACAAAGAGGGCGCAGGAAAGGTAATATTCTCACAATAATTTTTATCAAATATTAACTTATACTTAAGTATCTTCTTATCCTTAACAATAAACTCATGTGCTACCATACTCTTATAATCTAGAACAATAGGAGGAAACAACTTTTCCTCTTTCTCATAATGCCTGATAGGTATGTTAAAGTGTGCAGCAAGGCACGAGGCAAAGATGCCTCCGAGGACGGGGCCCTTTGTACAGTTCAGATTTAACTGTTTAGCAACAATAGCGCCTAAACTGAAAGTAGTGTCGTGAAACAAGGCATGGCGCAAAATAACAATATCAGGAGCACTAAGGTTTCCACAGTTCCCACAACCAATTAAACATCTACTAGCAAATATTGCAAAGTAACGCAGAACAGGAAAATGTATGCTAGTGAATCTTGCATCGGAAACCTTTCTTGTTTCCCCTACAGCAATCGTGTCAATAAACCCTTCCACATCATTACGATACAGTTCCTCTATGCTGCCCGCAAAGGGTATCATACAGACCCGGCAGAAATCAAATAGTGATATCTCCTTAAACTCATCATATAAATAAAAATCCACCGAAGGTGGCGATCTTCTAGCATGGAAATCAAAATTTTGCACAAAAATATTGGTGAGTAAGAGATACTGTTCACGATGGTCGTGGAGGAAGTCGGTGAGGCCTGCATTCTCTGCCAAATAATAAAAATCTTCATAAATCTCAGCTTCTCTCAAGAACTCATCACAAGGCCATTCACATTGCCGAACCTCCGCAGTACGAGGGAGATTATACTTGGGCTTCTTGTTCTCTTCACTTTGCTTATCCTTCGAGCTTCGGCTCGATGAGCCCCTCAAAAATCTCTTCATCTTTATCTGAAAATTTATGAAATTTTTAGTAACTTAAAATAAAAGTAAACCAAACTTAACAAAATTGATAGCAACTACTCCTACAAGTGCCTCGAGGCCATATCATGCATTAAAACTACTTTTGACCACATAAATTTGACATGCAAGCTAAAGAACAGGGTCACCTAAGCAACAAAAATTTGCAATAAATAAAGCACTAGAACAAAAACTAATTGGACCATTGGAAGAGTCACATACCGAAGAACAATCCCCCAAAGCAGTTTTGTGAATGGAGCTTTGAGCAAGGACATCGAAAATGGTAGCAAGATGAGCAAGAACTCGGGTTTAAGCTGGTGGGTGATTTTTTCTGGAGCAAGACGAAGTGTGTGGGTGCAAGGATAAGTGAATCTTATGATCGTGATGAAAACTAGCTTGACGATAATTCCCATGTGTCCTCGGGAGTGCTTTCCTTTAAATAAGAGTTTGTCCAGGCTTGTCCTTTGCTACAAAAAGGATTGGGCCACCTTTCTACACCTTGTTTACTTTTATTACTTGTTACACGTTATGAATTACCTTATCACAAAACTATATGTTATCGATAATTTCAGTGCTTGCAGAGAATACCTTACTGAAAACTGCTTATCATTTTCCTTCTGCTCCTCGTTGGGTTCGACACTCTTACTTATCGAAAGGACTACGATAGATCCCCTATACTTGTGGGTCATCAAGACTTTTCTGGCGCCGTTGCCGGGGAGTGAAGCTCCTTTGGTAGGTGGAATTTGGTAAGGAAAATTTTATATAGTGTGCTGAAATTTACTGTCACTTGTTACTACGGAAAGTAATCCTTTGAGGGGCTTGTTCGGGGTATCTTCACCCCGACCAGTAGAGCAAACAGTTGCTCCTCAACCTACTGAACCTACTGAAATGTTTACATTGAAATTCCTTCGGGTATGATAGAGAAACTGCTAGCTAATCCTTTTACAGGAGATGGAACTTTGCATCCCGATTTGCACCTAATCTATGTGGATGAAGTTTGTGGATTATTTAAGCTTGCAGGTGTAGCGACCCGACCTCAGATGGCCAAGTCTCTGTGCTTCAGTGTCATCCCTGGATCGGTAATGCTGACACACACAGTACTCGAAGGATTTATAACAGAGTGGCAATCACACACTTATTACATCGAAAGTCTCAAAAGAGAACTTATTACCATAATATGGCTTAAGGCCATTTAATACGATAATAGCGGAAAGCTTGGAAGATAAAGTGAGTCCATCAACTCCAATGGCATAGCTGAGCTGCACGACAACGACCTAACGAACCTTACTCCTCGTCTGAAAAGTCTGCAACATAATACGTTGCAGCCCGAAAACGGGTCAGCACATGGAATATGCTGGCAAAGTAACACAGTAGAGCAAGAACAGGATAATGCTATCACTACATGCATATTTGGCTGGTGGAAAGCTATATGGTTACAGTTTTTGTGAAAAGCCAATTTTCCCTACAACAAAGGAATAAATTTTAATTTAACTATCATGGTAGTTGAAACATCATTGAGAAGGTTCCTCCAACTCAATCCCAATTAAAGTGATTAACAACCCAACAGTATTAATTAAGAGTGATGAGATACATGTGATAACCCAAGTACTAGATACTCAAGAATTGTCCATAAGCGGGGACACGGCTAACCATGATTAGATTATACACTCTGCAGAGGTTTGCACACTTTTCCCCACAAGACTCGATCGCCTCCGTTGGATTTCTCACACTACATGGTGTTTGAGAAACGGATGACCGAGACACAGTCTTTCAGAAACATTAACTCTCTACTCCGGACAGACCATACCAAACCTACATCCCACTACCTCCTGATCTGCCTCTTCAAGAACTTCACGTAACTTACTCAACTATGCTAGAGCCCATAGTAGCTTGTGGCTGCACACGGAAGTTTCTAGCATGAATCATCTCAGTTCCCTTTGAGCCTGGGTGGCGGTCCATAGGAAGATCACACGGGTACTCCGGGATTTCCAAAAAAACAAGCAACACTGGGTACTCCAGGTGCCTCAATCCACCCAGATGTTAATTTAAGTTGCCACCTTAAGTTGAACCATTAATTAACAACTCACATCTGTCATGGATTTCACTCAAACCCAAACCACGTCTACGAGCATAGCAGAGCAATATAAGCAACGTAGAAGTAACTCCCAAAGGTTTGAATGTAACAGGGTATTAGGTTCTACCTCATCAAGTACTTCCCAACCCACATGTTAATGACATCCTAATCATGCAATGTTTAAGGATTGGAACTAATGCATAAAAACTGGGTATGAGAAGAGTATGATCAATGTGTTACTTGCCTTGCTGACGGTCTGCGAAACCTAGGGACTCGTAGTAGCACGCTTCGCACTCCGGGTGTTCTATCGCAAACAAACAATAACATACATAAGCAACAAGCAAAGAGATGCACAAGCAAAACCCAAATAAGAGGGAGGTTGACCAGAAAGTTCAACTTAAGAACTCCGGTTCGCAAAAAGAATCAAATCAAACGGAGCAACGAAACTCAAACGGCGGAAGGGAAAAGCTTCGTTTACTAATCTGAACTTAGGTCAAATTTTACAATAGCAAAAACTTATTTAAGTTTGTTAAACAGAAAGAGGGTTTCGGGATGAAACTCTAGGCGCTTGAATCGCCTAATTCCGACTAACGAGTGAAAAGAAAAATAGAAACTAAGATCGGATCGGAAATCGCGATCCGAGAAATCGCGGAATAAATCCGATAAAAGAAAACTGATGAACAGACTAACAAACGAGCGTTCGTTAGCTGTAACTAACGGGTGAAAAACCGTTAGTTAAAACGAACGTTCGGACGAACGTCCGCTAACTAAAAGAACCAAGAAAAACCGGCGAATCCAAAAAAAAACGGATCTAGGGTTTCTAAAAGAAAAACCGAACGGTTTTAAAAAAATGGCGGCAGAGTCCGGTGGCTACCTCCGGCGAGGGCTCCGGCGGGGCGGGGTGCAGGCAGCGGGGCGGCGGCTCGCGGGCAGCGGCGGCAGCAGGCGCGGGCGCGGCGAGGCGCGGCACGGCGGCAGCTAGCGCGGGGCGGCGCCGGCTGCAGGCGGCGCGGGCGGCGGTGGTGGGGTGGTGTGGTGTTGGGGGGAGTGGCGGCGGTATTTAAAGGGGAGGTGGGCGGCGGCTGCTTGGGGGAGGGGGCAAGGCAGCAGCGGCGGCGGGGAGTCCGGCTCGGACTTGGAGTCCGGGTCGGCAGCGGCGGCGCGCGCGCAGGGAGGCGGCGGGGCTGGCTCGGCTGGGCCTTAGGCCCAGTCGGGCGCGGAACTTTTTAAGAAAAATAATTTTGCCGACCAAAATAAAATCCTAGAAAAATAAATAAAAATCTAAAAATGCCAAAATAAATTTTCATCATCTAAATAAAATATTTAGAACGAAATGAACATTTTCTTGGCCCCAAAATGCAATTTTGAAAACATGCAATTTTTCTAATGCAAATAAAATCCAAATAAAAATCAAATAAATGATTTTAATATTTTTCCTCCGATATTTCAATTATTTTGGAGAAGTCATATTATCTCCTCTCATATATTTTAATATGAAATATTTTTCGGAGAGAAAAATAATTAAAATCACAATCCTCGTTTCATTATTTGATAAAAAACAAATATGAAAACCGGGAAATCCCCAACTCTCTCTCCAAAGGTCCTTGAGTTGCTTAGGTTTTTCGAGGATTTGCGGAACGGAAATGCAATAAAATATGATATGCATGGATGACTATGTATAACATTCCAAATTGAAATTTTGGGATGTTACAACAGGTATGCCCGAGGATGTTATCAAGAAGAAGGTCTTCCCTTTATCTTTGAAGGGAAAGGCATTGACATGGTTTAGGCTATGTGATGATATTGGATCATGGAACTACAACCGACTGAAATTGGAATTTCATCAGAAGTTTTATCCTATGCATCTCGTTCATCGTGATCGTAATTATATATATAATTTTTGGCCTCGCGAAGGAGAAAGCATCGCTCAAGCTTGGGGGAGGCTTAAGTCAATGTTATATTCATGCCCCAGTCATGAGATCTCAATAGAAATTATTATTCAAAAAAATTATGCTCGACTTTCTCTCAATAATCGCTCCATGCTCGTTACTTCTTGTACTGGATCTTTTATGATGAAGACTATTGAATTCAAATGGGATTTATTGGAAAGAATTAATGCAACTCTGAAGATTGGGAACTCGATGAAGGTAAGGAGTCATGTGTAACACCTAAGTTTGATTGTGTTAAATCTTTTATGCATACCGATGCTTTTCGTGAATTTAGCACTAAATATGGACTTGACTCTGAGATAGTAGCTTCTTTTTTTCAATCCTTTGCTACTCATGTTTATCTCCCTAAGGAGAAGTGGCTTAAATATCACCCTCCCATTGAAGTAAAAGTAGTTGAACCTATTAAAGTTGAAGAAAAGACTATCATTTATAATGTTGATCCTATTGCTCCTACCGCTTATATTGAGAAACCACCTTTCCCTACTAGAATAAAGGATCATGCTAAAGCTTCAACTGTGGTCAACAAAAGTAACATTAGAACACCCATACCCTCTAAGCAAATTAAAGTTGAACCTAGTATTGCTATGGTTAAAGGTCGCTTGTCCAATAATATAGATGGACATGTTATTTACTTTTGTGATGAAGCTGCTAGAATTGCTAGGCCCGATATCAAAAATAAATATAGACCTGTGTTGGGGAACGTTGCAGAAAACAAAAATTTTCCTACTCATTTCACCAAGATCCATCTAGGAGTTCATCTAGCAATGAGTGATTAGATGCATCTACATACCTTTGTAGATCGCGAGCGGAAGCGTTCGAAGAATGGGGTTGATGTAGTCGAACACGACGTGATTCAAATCACCGGAGATCCTAGCACCGAACGGACGGTACCTCCGCGTTCAACACACGTACGGAGCGGATGACGTCTCCTCCTTTCTTGATCCAGCAAGGGGGAAGGAGAGGTTGATGAAGATCCAGCAGCACGACGGCGTCGTGGTGGATGCAGGGCGTCACAGTAGCAGGGCTTCGCAGTGTACTACGAGGGAGAGATGTAACAGGGGAGAGGGAAGCACCAAAGGCTGAGGTATGAAGTCCTCCCTCTCCTCAACTATATATAGGAGGGCCAAGGGGGGGGTGCGCCAGCCTAGGAGATCCAATCTCCTAGGGCCGGCGGCCAAGGGGAGGTTTCCCTCCCCCCCAAGGCACCTAGAGGTGCCTTCCACCATTGGGACTCTTCCCTTAAGTGGAACCCTAGGCGCATGGGCTTTTGGGGCTGGTGCCCTTGGCCCATCTAGGCCAAGGCGCACCCCCTACAGCCCATGTGGCTAGCATCGACGTAACCCTTTACGACGAGCTCTTCGTCACCTCCATAAACGAGAAACATTTCCTTAGTCCTTTTCAGGTACTTCAGGATATTCTTGACCGCTGTCCAGTGTTCCTTGCCGGGATTACTTTGGTACCCTCCTACCAAACTTACGGCAAGGTTTACATCAGGTCTGGTACACAGCATGGCATACATAATAGAACCTATGGCTGATGCATAGGGGATGATGCTCATCTCTTCTATATCTTCTGCCGTGGTCGGACATTGAGTTGAGCTCAATTTCATACCTTGTAACACAGGCAAGAACCCCTTCTTAGATTGATCCATTTTGAACTTGTTCAATATCTTATCAAGGTATGTGCTTTGTGAAAGACCTATGAGGCGTCTCGATCTATCTCTATAGATTTTGATGCCTAATATATAAGCAGCTTCTCCAAGGTCCTTCATTGAAAAACTCTTATTCAAGTAGGCCTTGATGCTGTCCAAGAGTTCTATATCATTTCCCATCAATAGTATGTCATCTACATATAATATGAGAAATGCTACAGAGCTCCCACTCACTTTCTTGTAAACGCAGGCTTCTCCATAAGTCTGCGTAAACCCAAACGCTTTGATCATCTCATCAAAGCGAATGTTCCAACTCCGAGATGCTTGCACCAGCCCATAAATCGAGCGTTGGAGCTTGCACACCTTGTCAGCATTCTTAGGATCGACAAAACCTTCCGGCTGCATCATATACAATTCTTCCTTAAGGAAACCATTAAGGAATGCCGTTTTGACGTCCATTTGCCATATTTCATAATCGTAGAATGCGGCAATTGCTAACATGATTCGGACGGACTTTAGCTTCGCTACCGGTGAGAAAGTCTCATCGTAGTCAACCCCTTGAACTTGTCGATAACCCTTAGCGAGAAGCCGAGCTTTATAGATGGTCACATTACCATCCGCGTCTGTCTTCTTCTTAAAGATCCATTTATTTTCTATGGCTCGCCGTTCAACGGGCAAGTCAGTCAAAGTCCATACTTCGTTTTCATACATGGATCCTATCTTGGATTTCATGGCTTCTAGCCATTTGTCGGAATCCAGTCCCGCCATCGCTTCTTCATAGTTCGAAGGTTCACCGTTGTCTAACAACATGATTTCCAAGACAGGGTTGCCGTACCACTCTGGTGCGGAACGTGTTCTTGTGGACCTTCGAATTTCAGTAGGAGTTTGATCAGAAGTATCTTGATCATCATGAATAACTTCCTCTCTAGTCGGTGCAGGCACCTCAGGAACATTTTCTTGAGTTGCGCCATTTACCGGTTCAAGAGGCAATACTTCATCAAGTTCTACTTTCCTCCCACTTACTTCTTTCGAGAGAAACTCTTTCTCTAGAAAGGATCCATTCCTGGCAATAAAGATCTTGCCTTCGGATCTGAGGTAGAAGGTATACCCAGCAGTTTCTTTAGGGTATCCTATGAAGACGCATTTTTCCGACTTGGGTTCGACCTTTTCAGGTTGAAGTTTCCTGACATAAGCATCGCATCCCCAAACTTTTAGAAACGACAGCTTAGGTTTCTTCCCAAACCATAATTCATACGGTGTCGTCTCAACGGATTTCGACGGAGCCCTATTTAAAGTGAATGCGGCAGTCTCTAAAGCATAGCCCCAAAAAGATAGCGGTAAATCGGTAAGAGACATCATAGATCGTACCATATCTAATAGAGTGCGATTACGACGTTCGGACACACCATTACGCTGAGGTGTTCCAGGCGGCGTGAGTTGTGAAACTATTCCATATTTTCTTAAGTGTGTGCCAAATTCGTGACTCAAGTATTCTCCTCCACGATCTGATCGTAGAAACTTGATTTTCCTGTCACGTTGATTCTCAACCTCACTCTGAAATTCCTTGAACTTTTCAAAGGTTTCAGACTTGTGTTTCATTAAGTAGACATACCCATACCTACTCAAGTCATCAGTGAGGGTGAGAACATAACGATAGCCACCGCGAGCCTCAACACTCATTGGACCGCACACATCAGTATGTATGATTTCCAATAAGTTGGTTGCTCGCTCCATTGTTCCTGAGAACGGAGTCTTGGTCATTTTTCCCATGAGGCATGGTTCGCACGTGTCAAATGATTCATAATCAAGAGACTCTAAAAGTCCATATGCATGGAGCTTCTTCATGCGTTTGACACCTATGTGACCAAGGCGGCAGTGCCACAAGTATGTGGGACTATCATTATCAACCTTACATCTTTTGGTACTCACACTATGAATATGTGTAGTAATACGCTCGAGATTCATTAAGAATAAACCATTGACTATCGGAGCATGACCATAAAACATATCTCTCATATAAATAGAACAACCATTATTCTCGGATTTAAATGAGTAGCCATCTCGTATTAAACGAGATCCTGATACAATGTTCATGCTCAAACATGGCACTAAATAACAATTATTGAGGTTTATAACTAATCCCGTAGGTAAATGTAGAGGTAGCGTGCCGACAGCGATCACATCGACCTTGGAACCATTCCCGACGCGCATCGTCACCTCGTCCTTCGCCAGTCTCCGTTTATTCCGCAGCTCCTGTTGTGAGTTACAAATTTGAGCAACGGCACCGGTATCAAATACCCAGGAGTTACTACGAGCACTGGTAAGGTACACATCAATTACATGTATATCAAATATACCTTTGGTGTTGCCGGCCTTCTTGTCCGCTAAGTATTTGGGGCAGTTCCGCTTCCAGTGACCCTTCCCTTTGCAATAAAAGCACTCTGTCTCAGGCTTGGGTCCATTCTTTGACTTCTTCCTGACAGCTTGCTTGCCGGGCGCAGCAACTTCCTTGCCGTCCTTCTTGAAGTTCTTTTTACCCTTGCCCTTCTTGAACTTAGTGGTTTTATTCATCATCAACACTTGATGTTCCTTCTTGACTTCTACCTCTGCTGATTTCAGCATAGCAAATACTTCAGGAATGGTCTTTACCATCCCCTGCATATTGAAGTTCATCACAAAGCTCTTGTAGCTTGGTGGAAGCGACTGGAGGATTCTGTCAATGACCGCGTCATCCGGGAGATTAACTCCCAGCTGAGTCAAGCGGTTATGTAACCCAGACATAGTGAGTATGTGCTCACTGACAGAACTATTTTCCTCCATCTTCCAGCTGAAGAACTTATCGGAGACTTCATATCTCTCGATCCGGGCATGAGCTTGAAAAACCATTTTTAGCTCTTCGAACATCTCATATGCTCCATGTCTCTCAAAACGCTTTTGGAGCCCCGGCTCTAAGCTGTAAAGCATGCCGCACTGAACGAGGGAGTAGTCATCGGTACGTGTCTGCCAAGCGTTCATAGCGTCTTGGTTCTGTGGGACGGGTGGATCACCTAGCGGTGCTTGTAGGACATAATCTTTCTTGGCAGCTATGAGGATGATCCTCAGGTTCCGGACCCAGTCCGTATAGTTGTTGCCATCATCTTTCAGCTTGGTTTTCTCTAGGAACGCGTTGAAATTGAATACGACGTTGGCCATTTGATCTACAAGACATATTGTAAAGATTTTAGACTAAGTTCATGATAATTAAGTTCATCTAATCAAATTATTAATGAACTCCCACTCAGATTAGACATCCCTCTAGTCATCTAAGTGTTACACGATCCGAGTCGACTAGGCCGTGTCCGATTAACACGTGAGACGGACTAGTCATCGCCGGTGAACATCTTCATGTTGATCGTATCTTCCATACGACTCGTGTTCGACCTTTTGGTCTCTGTGTTCCGAGGCCATGTCTGTACATGCTAGGCTCGTCAAGTTAACCCTAAGTGTTTTTGCATGTGTAAAACTGTCTTACACCCGTTGTATGTGAACGTAAGGATCTATCACACCCGATTAACACGTGGTGCTTCGAAACGACGAACTGTAGCAACGGTGCACAGTTAGGGGAGAACACTTCTTGAAATTGTTGTAAGGGATCATCTTATTTACTACCGTCGTTCTAAGTAAACAAGATGCAAAACATGATAAACATCACATGCAATCAAATAATAATAGTGACATGATATGGCCAATATCACATAGCTCCTTTGATCTCCATCTTGGGGCTCCATGATCATCCTGTCACCGTCATACTCATCGACATGTAAGTTGTGATTCCTTTTACAATAGCATGAACATCTCATACATCACATATAGATCATTCATCACAACTTTGGCCATGTCATATCACAAAGCACTTGCTGCAAAAACAAGTTAGACGTCCTCTAATTGTTGTTGCAGGTTTTACGTGGCTGAAGTAGGGTTCTAACAAGAACGTTTTCTTACCTACGTGAAAGCCACAACGTGATTTGTCAACTTCTATTTACCCTTCATAAGGACCCTGTTCATCGAATCTGCTCCAACTAAAGTAGGAGAGACAGACACCCGCCAGCCACCTTATGCAACTTGTGCATGTTAGTCGGTGGAACCGGTCTCACGTAAGCATACGTGTAAGGTTGGTCCGGGCCGCTTCATCCCACAATACCGTTGAAGCAAGATAAGACTAGTAGCGGCAAGAAAGTTGACAACATCTACGCCCACAACAAATTGTGTTCTACTCGCGCAAGAGAACTACGCATAGGCCTAGCTCATGATGCCACTGTTGGGGAACGTTGCAGAAAACAAAATTTTTCCGACTCGTTTCACCAAGATCCATCTAGGAGTTCATCTAGCAACGAGTGATTAGATGCATCTACATACCTTTGTAGATCGCGAGCGGAAGCGTTCGAAGAACGGGGTTGATGTAGTCGAACACGACGTGATTCAAATCACCGGAGATCCTAGCACCGAACGGACGGTACCTCCGCGTTCAACACACGTATGGAGCGGATGACGTCTCCTCCTTTCTTGATCCAGCAAGGGGGAAGGAGAGGTTGATGAAGATCCAGCAGCACGACGGCGTGGTGGTGGATGCAGGGCGTCACAGTAGCAGGGCTTCGCCGTGTACTACGAGGGAGAGATGTAACAGGGGAGAGGGAAGCACCAAAGGCTGAGGTATGAAGTCCTCCCTCTCCTCAACTATATATAGGAGGGCCAAGGGGGGGTGCGCCAGCCTAGGAGATCCAATCTCCTAGGGCCGGCGGCCAAGGGGAGGTTTCCCTCCCCCCCAAGGCACCTAGAGGTGCCTTCCACCATTGGGACTCTTCCCTTAAGTGGAACCCTAGGCGCATGGGCTTTTGGGGCTGGTGCCCTTGGCCCATCTAGGCCAAGGCGCACCCCCTACAGCCCATGTGGCCCCCCGGGACAGGTGGCCCCACCCGGTGGGCCCCCGGGACCCCTCCGGTGGTCCCGATACAATACCGATAACCCCGAAACTTGTCCCGATGGCCGAAACAGCACTTCCTATATATAATTCTTTACCTCCGGACCATTCCGGAACTCCTCGTGACGTCCGGGATCTCATCCGGGACTCCGAACAACATTCGGGTTACTGCATACACATATCTTCACAACCCTAGCGTCACCGAACCTTAAGTGTGTAGACCCTACGGGTTCGGGAGACATGCAGACATGACCGGGACGACTCTCCGGTCAATAACCAACAGCGGGATCTGGATACCCATGTTGGCTCCCACATGCTCCACGATGATCTCATCGGATGAACCACGATGTCGAGGATTAAATAACCCCGTATACAATTCCCTTTGTCAATCGGTATGTTACTTGCCCGAGACTCGATCGTCGGTATCCCAATACCTTGTTCAGTCTCGTTACCGGCAAGTCACTTTACTCGTACCGTAATGCATGATCCCGTGATCAACCACTTGGTCACCTTGAGCTCATAATGATGATGCATTACCGAGTGGGCCCAGTGATACCTCTCCGTTATATGGAGTGACAAATCCCAGTCTCGATCCGTGTCAACCCAACAGACACTTTCGGAAATACCTGTAGTGCACCTTTATAGTCACCCAGTTACGTTGTGACGTTTGATACACCCAAAGCACTCTTACGGTATCCGGGAGTTACACGATCTCATGGTCAAAGGAAAAGATACTTGACATTGGAAAAGCTCTAGCAAACGAACTACACGATCTTGTGCTATGCTTAGGATTAGGTCTTGTCCATCACATCATTCTCCTAATGATGTGATCCCGTTATCAATGACATCCAATGTCCATAGCCAGGAAACCATGACTATCTGTTGATCAACAAGCTAGTCAACTAGAGGCTTACTAGGGACGTATTATGGTCTATGTATTCACACGTGTATTACGATTTCCGGATAATACAGTTATAGCATGAATAAAGACAATTATCATGAACAAAGAAATATTATAATAATACTTTTATTATTGCCTCTAGGGCATATTTCCATCAACCTGTTGTAGGCATGCCTGTTATTTCTTTAAAATAGGAGATCATTGCTATCATGGCTTATGTGATATGGGTGCTAGTGCTAGTGCAATACCTCATTCTTTATATGAAGAAATTATACATGATATTGCACCTACTGAGTTAGAAGGTATTGATGTTACAATTAAGCTTGCCAATATAGATACTATTTCAACAGTTGGGATTGTTAGAGATGTTGAAGTCTTGTGTGCGAAAGTTAAATATCCTGCTGATTTTCTTGTTCTTGGTTCCCCACAAGATGACTTTTGTCCCACTATATTTGGTAGACCCTTCTTGAATACTGTTAATGCTAAGATAGACTACAAAAAGGATATTGTTTCTGTTGGTTTAGGGGATATGTCTCATGATTTTAATTTTTCTAAATTTTGTAGACAACCCCATGATAAGGAATTGCCTAGTAAAGATGAAATTATTGGTCTTGCTTCTGTTGCCGTGCCTCCTAGTGATCCTTTAGAACAATATTTGCTAGACCATGAAAATGATATGTTTATGAATGAAAGAAGGGAATAGATGAAGTATTCTTTAAATAGGGACCTATTTTGAAACACAACTTGCTTGTTGAAATTCTAGGGGATCCTCCTCCACCCAAGGGTGATCCCGTGTTTGAGCTTAAAACATTGCCTGATACTCTTAAATATTCTTATCTTGATGAAAAGAAGATATATCCTATTATTATTAGTGCTAACCTTTCAGATCAAGAAGAAGAGAAATTATTGAAAACTCTAAAGAAGCACAGTGCTGCTATTGGATATACTCTTGATGATCTTAAGGGCATTAGTCTCTATGCCAGCACAAAATAAAATTGGAAAAAGATGCTAAATCGGTTGTTGATCACCAACGACGGTTAAATCGTAAGATGAAAGAAGTGGTAAGAAAAGAAATACTAAAGCTTCTGGAGGCAGGTATAATTTATTTTGTTGCTGATAATTAGTGGGTAAGTCATGTCCATTGTGTCCCTAAGAAGGGAGGTATTACTGTTGTTCCTAATGATAAAGATGAATTGATCCCACAAAGAATTGTTATAGGTTATAGAATGTTAATTGATTCCCGCAAACTAAATAAAGCTACTAAAAAGGATCATTACCCTTTGCCTTTTATTGATCAAATGCTAGAAAGATTATCCAAACATACACATTTTTGCTTTCTGGAAAGTTATTCCGGTTTCTCTCAAATACTTGTGTTAAAAGAAGATCAGGAAAAGACCACTTTTAGTTGCCCTTTCGGTACCTTTGCTTATAGACGTATGCCTTTTGGTTTATGTAATGCACCTGCTACCTTTCAAAGATGCATGGCTGCTATATTCTCTGACTTCTGTGAAAAGATTGTTGAGGTTTTCATGGATGATTTTTCTGTATATGGAACTTCTTTTGATGATAGCTTAAGCAACCTTGATCGAGTTTTGCAGAGATGTGAAGAAACTAATCTTGTCTTGAATTGGGAGAAGTGTCACTTTATGGTTAATGAAGGCATTGTCTTGGGGCATAAAATTTCTGAAAGAGGAATTGAAGTTGACAAAGCTAAAGTTGATGATATTGAAAAGATGTCGTGTCGAAAGGACATTAAATGTATAAGAAGTTTCCTTGGTCATGTCGGTTTTTATAGGAGGTTCATTAAAGACTTCTCAAAAATTTCTAGGCCTATGACTAATCTCTTACAAAAAGATGTTCCTTTTGTCTTTGATGATGATTGTGTAGAAGCATTTGAAATACTTAAGAAAGCTTTGATTTCTGCACCTATTGTTCAGCCTCCTGATTGGAATTTACCCTTTGAAATTATGTGCTCTAGGACAAAGAGTTGATAAGAAATTAAATGTTATCCAATATGCTAGTAAAACTCTAGACAGTGCCCAGATAAATTATGCTACTACTGAAAAGGAATTCTTAGCAGTTGTATTTGCTTGAGATAATTTCAGACCATATATTGTTGATTCTAAAGTAACTGTTCACACTGATCATGCTGCTATTAAATATCTTATGGAAAAGAAATATGCTAAACCTAGACTTATTAGATGGGTTCTCCTACTACAAGAATTTGATTTCCATATTATTGATAGAAAGGGAGCTGAGAACCCCGTCGCAGACAACTTATCTAGGTTAGAGAATGTTCTTGATGACCCACTACCTATAGATGATAGCTTTCCTGATGAACAATTAGCTGTCGTAAATGCTTCTCGTACTGCTCCATGGTATGCTGATTATGCTAATTACATAGTTGCTAAATTCATACCACCTAGTTTCACATACCACCAAAAGGAAAAGTTTTTCTATGATTTAAGACATTACTTCTAGGATGACCCACACATTTATAAATAAGGATTAGATGGTATTATTAGACGTTGTGTACCTGAGCATGAACAGGAACATATCCTACGCAAGTGTGACTCCGAGGCTTATGGAGGACACGATGTTTGAGATAGAACTGCACATAAGGTATTGCAATCTGGTTTTTATTGGCCTACTCTCTTCAAGGATGCCCGTAAGTTTGTCTTGTCTTGTGATGAATGTCAAAGAATTGGTAATATTAGTAGACGTCAAGAAATGGCTATGAATTATTCACTTGTTATTGAACCATTTGATGTTTGGGGCTTTGATTACATGGGACCGTTTCCTTCCTCTAATGGGTACACGCATATTTTAGTTGTTGTTGATTACGTTACTAAGTGGGTAGAAGCCATTCCAACTAGTAGTGCTGGTCATAACACCTCTATTAAGATGCTTAAAGAAGTTACTTTTCTGAGGTTTGGAGTCCCTAGATACTTAATGACTGATGGTGGTTCACATTTTATTCATGGTGCTTTTCGTAAAATGCTTGCTAAGCATGATGTTAATCAAAGAATAGCATCTCCATATCACCCATAGTCTAGTGGTCAAGTAGAACTGAGTAATAGACAGCTTAAATTAATTTTTCAAAAACGGTTAATAGATCTAGAAAGAATTGGTCCAAGAAACTTCATGATGCATTATGGGCCTATAGAACTGCATATAAAAATCCTATGGGTATGTCTCCATATAAGATGGTTTATGTTAAAGCATGTCACTTACCTCCCGAACTAGAACATAAGGCATATTGGGCAATTAAAGAGATCAATTATGATTTCAAACTTGCCGATGAGAAGAGACTATTTGACATTAGCTCACTTGATGAGTGGAGAACCCAGGCTTATGAGAATGCCAAACTGTTTAAAGAAAACGTAAAAAGATGGCATGAAAAAAGGATACAAAAACGTGAGTTTAATGTAGGAGATTATGTATTGTTATACAACTCTCGTTTAAGATTTTTTGCAGGAAAACTCCTCTCTAAATGGGAAGGTCCTTATGTTATCGAGGAGGTCTATTGTTCCGGTGCCATAAAAATCAACAACTTCGAAGGCACAAATCCGAGAGTGGTGAACGGTGAAAGAATCAAACATTATATCTCAGGTAATCCTATGAATGTTGAAACTAGTGCTATTGAAATCGTAACCTTAGAGGAGTATATAAGGGACACCTTCCAGAATGCTTCAACCTACGAAAAGGAAGAGGTATGTGGTACGGTAAGTACACTGACTCCAAAACAGTTCTAATAGCAATTTTTCTCTGTTTTGGAATATTTAAGAAAATAGGAAAATAAGAAGCAGTATGGAAAGGACACGAGGCGTCCACGAGGGTGGAGGGCGCGCTCTACCCCCCTGGGCGCGCCAGCCTGCCTCGTGGGCACCTCGTGTGCCCTCCGGACTCCGTTTTCTTGCATGATACTTCTTTTGGTCGGTAAAAATTCATTATATAATCTCCCGAAGGTTTTGACCACCATACCACGCAAATACCTCCTGTCTTTGTTTCGAGCTATTTTTCTGACAGATCTAGATCACCATGACGTCTTCAAGCGCCCCCAAGGACAAGTTTTTCGAGAGGGTCATCAACCCCTACCTCACGGAGGTGCTGCAACACCCTCAAACCATTGAGTCGCGTGAGGGGGTGCTGCACATCTGCGATGTTGAGGGACCAAGGAGGGCCAGAAGCGTGGAGACAAGACTCAATGCAATGGAGCAACAAGTTTTCAAGTGCCAGGGGATGGTGGAAGGCGGACTCGACGCCAACCACGTGATGATCCTGGAGTTAACCAACAAGCACAAGTTGGATGCCAAGGACATTGGGGAGACCATCTTCAAGCTTCACGAGAAAATCAAGCACCTCCAAGCCCAGATCTATGACCTGCAACACCAAAAATGTGAGTATGAATATAGATTCAAGAGGATGAGTTTTGCTGCAGATTCGAGGATCTCGGAGACTCGCTCATCCTTCTATGATGGTGAGCCTATGCCTTGGAAGATGGACGAAAAGCCTACATCATCAACAACTCCATCATCACTACCACCAAAGGAGAATTAAGTATTGGGTGTGGGCACACCCCTTGGCAACTGCCAAGCTTGGGGGAGTGCCCCGGTATCGTATCACCATCACACTTTTATCTTTACCATTTTTCTTAGTTCGATCCTTTTGGTAATATCTTGATCTAGTAGAATAAAGTTTTAGTATGATTTAGTTTTAAGTTTTGCTTTATGATCCTTCTATGTAATCGAGTATGTGAGCTATATATAATAAAGATTAGTTGTGATTCAAGGGCTTGGTTATCTTGCTATGATCTTGGGGGAATAAAAGTAAGAATAAAAAGAAATAAAGATATCATATGGATCTTATGGAGAGTAATGACTTCACATATAAAGAGTATGATGAATAAAAGTTGTTGAGAGTTGACAAACATAGTTTTGGTCATCGTTGCAATTAATAGTAAGTAATAAAGAGAGAGAGGTTTTCACATATAAATATACTATCTTGGACATCTTTTATGATGGTGAGCACTCATTAAAATATGACATGCTAAAAAGTTGACGTTGGACAAGGAAGACAACGTAATGGGTTTTGTTTTCTTGCATCTGAAATAAATTATGTCATGGATCATCCAACATGTTGAGCTTGCCTTTCCCCCTCATGCTAGCCAAATTCTTTGCACCAAGTAGAGATACTACTTGTGCTTCCAAATATACTTAAACCCAGGTTGGCCATGAGAGTCCACCATATCTACCTATGGGTTGAGTAAGATCCTTCAAGTAAGTTGTCATTGTTGCAAGCAATACAAATTTCTCTCTAAATATGCATGATTTATTAGTGTGGAGAAAATAAGCTTTATACGATCTTGTGATGTGGAAGAAATAAAAGCGACGGACTGCATAATAAAGGTCCATATCTCAAGTGGCAATATAAAGTGACGTTCTTTTGCATTAAGATTTCGTGCATCTAACCATAAAAACACATGACAACCTCTACTTCGCTCTGCGAAGGGCCTATCTTTTATTCATGTCTTTAACTTCATATAAGAGTCATGGTGATCTTCACCTTTCCTTTTTACATTTTATCCTTTGGCAAGCACTATGTGTTGGAAAGATCCTGATATATATAGCTAATTGGATGTGAGTTTTCATGAACTATTATTGTTGACATTACCCTTGAGGTAAAAGGTTGGGAGGCAAAACTATAAGCCCCTATCTTTCTCTGTGTCCGGTTAAAACTTCATACCACTACAAAAAAAGACACATCCGTGACATTTTGGGCCGAACGAATTTTTTTTCTATCATACATATGACACTTCTATGAAGATAATTGTGACAAAACCCGGTATCATCATAGATGTGGTGGGCTCCTACTTCTATGACAAAAAATCATGACAGAAAATGGGCTTTTCGTCCTGGGCGGGCCGGAGACGAAGCTGCATGACATTCTTTGGGCCGTCCATGACGGAAAAAACCATGGTAGAAGCAAGGGGGAGGAAAATTTCGGGGAGTTCCCGGTTATGGTGGGAGGTCGGGGGCCGAGCGATGCACGTTTCTCTCGTACACGTATGCGCGTGTGTGCGAGACGTTGGCTCTAACTGAACCCGAGCGAGGTGTTGGGCTCTAACTGAACCCGAGCGATTGCACTGCAGGCTACGCGTTACTGAACCCGAGCGATCGACCGATGGCTGTTAACTGAACCCGATCGAGCGATTCGTTCGCTACTGCTACTAACTGAAGCCGATCGATGCTGCCTCTGGATGAACAGTGAGCGTTGCGGGAGGGGGGGTTGGATGAACAGTTCCCAGTGGGGGTGGATGAACAGGACCCCGTGGTGTTGCCTCTAGATGAATAGGACCCCAATCAATCGAGCCGGTTGGGGCTGGATGAATAGGACCCCGTCGAGGGCTGGATGAACATGACCACCCCATGGAGGGCAGGATGAACAGTAGATGGTGGAGGGCAGGATGAACAGTAGCCCGTGGAGGGGTGGTTGAACAGGAGCCCGTGGAGAGGGCTGGTTGAACAGTAGCCGGTGGAGTAGCGCGCGGTGGAGGCTGGATGAACAGGAGCCCGTGGATGAACAGTCGCAGGTGGAGGCTGGAGGAGGTCGACGGTGGATGAACAGTAGCTCGTGGAGGCTAGAGGGGGTCGACGGTGGAGATGAACAGTATCTCGTGGAGTCCCGTTTTGCGGTACGCCACACCCCTCCCGATGAACAGGACCCCCGTTTCGACTGTAGCGCTCCAACACAAGTCCGTTTCATCCGTTTTGCGGTACGCCACACCCCTCCCAATCAACAGGACCCCCGTTTCGACCGCAGGAGGTCTGTTTCCTCTGTTTTGCGGTACGCCAGACCCCTCCCGATGAACAGGATCCCATTTCGAACGTGGCTGGTCGAACACAAGGACGTTTCCTCCGTTCTGCGGTACGCTATCCCTTGTTTCCATCGCCTGTTCTGTCCAAGCCCTCTCAATGAACACGACGCATTCTGTTGCCTCCCCATGAACACGACGCATTCCGTTGCCTCCCCATGAACACGACGACGACACTGTTTCTCTGTTCCGAGCCATCCATGTACACGATCCCTGGTCGTACGTATGCGCGAGTAGGCGTTCGAGACCTCGCCCGTATGTACACATACGTGGCCATATTTTCTTTCTTGCACCCTGGCCGCTGTACGTATGTGTACATGCTACGTGCGCGCCTCTACTACGACACGTGTGCGCCTCTACTACGACACGTGCGCGCCTCTACATCGACCAGTATGTACGTACACGTTCGCGACCAGAATGACAATGCTACGTACACTTCGACCAGGTGGGTCCCGACTGTCAAGCACTTCCTTGCCTATGAAGATGTAGCTGGTGGGTCCCAGCAGTCAGGGGGCGAATCGTTTTTTTGCCCGGACACACTTCCTTGCGTGCGAAGATGTAGCTGGTGGGTCCCAGCAGTCAGGGGGAAATGTTTTTTTCGCAAAATACAGTGGCCCGTCCGGTGGGTCCCAGCTGTTAGGTGGAGGAATCATTATTTTCCGCGTAATAAGGAGGCACTTCCTTGCTGCGGCCGTGGACCCAGCTGTCAGCCTCTCCACGTACAGTCCACGTCCGATCGAAGTCGTTCCTTGACCATGTTGACCACGCCGCGCCGAGAGCACCAGAGCGGTGGACGACGGCGAGGCCTAGAAAGGGGACGACACGAAGGCAGGGAAGACTCGGCAGTGGTTTCCCACGCGGAGGGGAGTACGACTGTACGAGGGTTTACTGGTTCGTCTGCCGTCGCCGGAGAATAACAACAGGTGTGGGTGAGTAGAGGGATGGCTAGGCCAGCGATGGGAGTACGGTCGGGCGGTGAGGCCTGCGCGGCAGCACAGCCGGCCGCGAGGAGGAGGGAGCAGGCAGTCCCGCCGGCGCTTGTTTGAGCGGCTGGAGCAGGAAGAGCAGAGATTTAAGAAGCATGACGGCCGTTGGATGGACATCCAACAGTCAGTGCTTGTGCGTCAACCTTTTTTAGGAAAGCCTCGAATCTGTGGAAAACAGCATACAAGCCATCTGCCATTATTTCTAATAATTTACAGCCCATTTGCTAATTCTTAAGGTTTTTTTTGGAGCCCATATTCTTTTTGTTAGCATTACAGCCCATATTGTGGCAACGTTTAAAAAATTATATGAAATTTTGCATATTTCGGCACGGTCCAAACTATTTTTAATCCCGAAATTTTGACTCACATTCAAACTGATTTTAAAAATAAATGTATATCAATATAAAATCCAACAAATTCTCCACTCATAAAAATTAATGTAATTTAAAATCTTGAAATGAAAAAAAAAGATATTTGAAACTAATTGCCAGTTTGATGTGTTTTAAAAATGTACATCCCATTTCTCATTACTGATGGGCCATTTTCTCGGCCAGCCGAATGAAATCTCTCCTTGTCTTGAAAGATTTGCAGCCCAACAGGCCTGACAAAGTGACTTACTTGGCAAATCACAAAAAAACTGTGTTGTGGCCGTGGACCCAGCTGTCAGCCTCTCCATGTACAGTACTCTTCCGATGGAAGTCGTTCCTTGACCACGTTGACCACGCCGCACGGAGAGCACCACGGCGGTGGACGACGGCGAGGCCTAGGAAGGGGACAACGCGGCAGTGGAAGCCCGCACGGACAGGACTATGAGGGTTCACTGGTTCGGCTGCGGTGTGAGGCTGCCGTCGCCGCAGGGCCTGGCCAACGGTGGGAATAGTAGGGGGCGGTGAGGCCTCTGCGGCAGCACAGCCGGCCACGGGAGGCAGGAGCATGCGGCAGGACCGGCGCTGCTTTGGGCTGCTGGAGCAAGAAGACCAGAGGTTGAAGAAGCACTACGGCAGTTGGATGGACATCGTACGGTCACTGGATCTAGAATCGTTTAGATTGACTAAGTTGACAAAGCCCTTCGTCCCCGTCAACTTAGTAGGCCCACAAGTCAGCCTCCCAGCAAGGTGGGTCCCAGCTAGCCGGGGGAGTATTCATTTTTTTGTGCGTAATAAGGAGGCACTTCCGTTGGGTCCGAGCTGACAGCGGGGGGAACGTTTTTTCACGAAATATGGTGGGTCCCAGCAGTTAGGGGGAAACGGTTTATTTCGCAAAATACTGGTGGCCCGTCCGGTGGGTCCCTGCTGTTAGGTGGAGGAATCATTATTTTCCGCATAATAAGGAGGCACTTCCTTGCTGCCGCCGTGGACCCAGCTGTCAGCCTCTCCACGTACAGTCCACGTCCGATCGAAGTCGTTCCTTGACCACGTTGACCATGTCGCGCCGAGAGCACCAGGGCGGTGGATGACGGCGAGGCCTAGGAAGGGGACGACACGGAGGTAGGGAAGACTCGGCAGTTGTTTCCCACGCGGAGGGGAGTACGACTGTACGAGGGTTTACTGGTTCGTTTGCCGTCACCGGAGAATAACTACAGCTGTGGGTGAGTAGAGAGATGGCTAGGCCAGCGACGGGAGTATGGTCAGGCGGTGAGGCCTGCGCGGCAGCACAGCCGGCCGCGAGGAGGAGGGAGCAGGTAGTCCCGTTGGCGCTTGTTTGAGCGGCTGGAGCAGGAAGAGCAGAGATTGAAGAAGCACGATGGCCGTTGGATGGACATCCAACAGTCACTGCTTGTGCGTCAACCTTTTTTTAGGAAAGCCTCAAATCTGTGGAAAATAGCATACAGCCCATCTGCCATTATTTCTAATAATTTACAGCCCATTTGCTAGTTCTTAAGGTTTTTTTTGTAGCCCATATTCTTTTTGTTAGCATTACAGCCCATATTGTGGCAACGGTTAAAAAATTATATGAAATTTTTCATATTTCGGTGTGGTCCGAACTGTTTTTAATCCCGAAATTTCGACTCACATTCAAACTGATCTTAAAAATAAATGTATATCAATATAAAATCCAACAAATTCTCCACGCATAAAAATTAATGTAATTTAAAATCTTGAAATGACAAAAAAAGATATTTGAAACTAATTGCCGGTTTGATGTGTTTTAAAAATGTACAGCCCATTTCTCATTACTGATGGGCCATTTTCTCGGCCAGCCGAATGAAAGCTCTCCTTGTCTTGAAAGATTTGCAGCCCAACAGGCCTGACAAAGCGACTTACTTGGCAAATCACAAAAAAATTGTGTTGTGGCCGTGGACCCAGTTGTCAGCCTCTCCACGTACAGCACTCTTCCGATGGAAGTCGTTCCTTGACCACGTTGACCACGCCGCGCGGAGAGAACCACGGCGGTGGACAACGGAGAGGCCTAGGAACGGGATGACGCGGCAGTGGAAGCCCGCGTGGAGAGGACTACGAGGGTTCACTGGTTCGGCTACGGTGTGAGGCTGCCGTCGCCGCAGGGCCTGGCCAGCGGTGGGAATAGTAGGGGGCGGTGAGGCCTCTGCGGCAGCACAACCGGCCACGGGAGGCAGGAGCATGCAGCACGACCGGCGCTGCTTTGGGCGGCTGGAGCAAGAAGACCAGAGGTTGAAGAAGCACTACGGCCGTTGGATGGACATCATACGAATCGTTCATATTGACTAAGTTGACAAAGCCCTTCGTCCCTGTCAACTTAGTAGGCCCACAAGTCAGCCTCCCAGCAAGGTGGGTCCCAGCTAGCCAGGGGAGTATTCAAGTTTTTGTGCGTAATAAGGAGGCACTTCCAGTGGGTCCGAGCTGACAGCGGGGGGAACATGTTTTTTTTGCGAAATACGGTGGCCCGTCTGGTGGGTCCCAGCAGTCAGGGGGAAACGATTTTATTCGCAA
Source organism: Triticum urartu (assembly GCF_056163025.1). NCBI lineage: Eukaryota > Viridiplantae > Streptophyta > Magnoliopsida > Poales > Poaceae > Triticum > Triticum urartu. The sequence goes on from NC_141874.1 coordinate 471,407,514, forward strand.
AATACTGGTGGCCCATCCGGTGGGTCCCTGCTATCAGGTGGAGGAATCATTAGTTTCCGCGTAATAAGGAGGCACTTCCTTGCTGCCGTCGTGGACCCAGCTGTCAGCCTCTCCACGTACAGTCCACGTCCGATGGAAGTCGTTCCTTCCACGTTGACCACTCCGCGCCGAGAGCACCAGGGCGGTGGACAACGGCGAGGCCTAGGAAGGGGACGATGCGGAGCCGGTGAAGACGCGGCAGTGGATGCCCACGCGGAGAGGAGTATGAGGGTTCACTCGTTCGGCTGCGGTGTGAGGCTGCCATCACTGCAGGGCCTGGCCAGCGGTGGGAATAGTAGGGGCGGCGAGGCCTCCACGGCAGCACAGCCGGCCACGGGAGGCAGGAGCAGGCGGCACGACCGGCGCTGCTTTGGGCGGCTGGAGCAAGAAGACCAGAGGTTGAAGAAGCACTACTGCCATTGGATGGACATCGTACAGTCACTGCAGCTAGAATCATTTATATTAACTAAGTTGACAAAGCCCTTGGTACGTCAACTTAGTAGGCCCACAGGTCTGCTTCCGAAACGGTGCACCCCAGATGTCAGGGGGAGGAATCATTTTTTGGGAGGGTGAAGCTAGAATATCCGAGATTGAAGAAGAAGCACGGCATACATTGGATGGACATCCAACGGCCACTGCTGCTAGAACCGTGTGTTGACTATAAGTTGACAAAGCCTTGCATACGTGTCAACTCTGTTTTTTAGGGGACGCGTCAACTTAGTAAGGCCAGAAGTGTGTGGCAGAGAACTTATAGCCCATTTGAGATTTGTAAGAATGTGTAGCCCATTTTTGAATTCTAATGGAATTTACTACAGCCCATTTACAGTTTGTTAAAAGTACAGCCCATTTCAACCAACCGTTCAAAACAGAATTCAATAAAATTTCTCACATTTTGATGGGATCCGAAATATTTTTATCCCGAAATTTCTAGTCAGATTAAATAAAATTTCAATATAAATTTATATTACGTAAAAATCCAACGAAACATTGTGCTCACAACAATTAATTAAATTAAAATTTTCAATATCCAAAAATAATATTTTATAAAATAATCACGTGTTTGGTGCATTTTTTATAATTACTGCCCAGTTTTTATAATTACATCCCATTTATTATTTCTTAAAGCCCATTTTCTTGTTAAGCCTAATGCATCCCTCCTAGGAAAGATTTGCAGCCCAGCGGGGCGGAGAATAACAACTTGACCTTGTCTGGGTATTCCTAAAAAAAGTATAGCTGGTCTAGCCATTTTCAGCTTGAAAAAAATTAATATCTAGGCTGGATATCTGGCCTGGGCTAGACGGGCCACAACCCGCCCAGTTAATACCTGCAGCAATGTTTTCGTTGTTGTTCTGAGGAGAAAAATTAATATCTGGGCTAAACATCGAAAAACTCTGCAGTGCTCACACCTCAAAAACACAAATACTGCTCGAGCTGCTTGGTCCCAGCTGTCGGCCGCTTCTTGTGCAATTCTCTCGTTTATTGACTAGTACTACATGGGTTGACAATGGTGTGGGACCGTGATGTCAGGAAACCAGGGGGAAGCAAAATAAATAACTCCAGCGAGCGCTTCCACCTCTGCCTCGTTGTCTCCTGTGGAAACCCCTTTCCTCCCTTTTTTTGCTCGGGCAAGGACCAATGCATGCAGCACGTCCATGCGGTTATTAGGCAAGAAATAAAAGCGCTTTGCATGCTATGAATTACGATGGCCTGCATGGGTAGCTAATAAGGCATCCTCTTAACTGCTGTGATTAAATGTTGTGTTTAGAAGAGAGAAATATTCTTCTTTTCCACCAATCTTCTTGCACCTAGGTCGTGATGCACCTTCTAATACGACTTAATCACCTAGACGGAGGGGGTATAGTTTTATACATATATATATAATAAGGAGGCACTTGCGTACGTGAGGCTATGGACCTGGTGGGTCCCCATTGTCATCCTCTCCAAGTAAAGTCATCTCCTTGCCCGCGCGGGCTTTCTGCCTGAAACAGTCAGCGCCGCCCGCCCCGCTTCCCGGTGCAGGCGATTGCTCCGCCTTCAAATGACACAAGTGCCGTCCGTTTGTCCATCTGCCGCCCACATTAATGATACGCGGTTGCCGAGGTGGCTACTCCGGCGCCACACGTCCGTCCCTCCGCCCGCCCACCATTGCTATATAAACTGTTGCGCCGGCCATAGCCGCAGTCATCCGCATCTGTTCCCTTTCTCCTGTCCACACCACTACTGCCCACCATGGCTTCCTCGCGCTCTAGCGCTCTTCGGGACGGGCGGACGACAGACCACAAGGAGATGGCAGCCATTGCTGCCGACCGGCTGGCCGGCAGGCAGCCAGAGGACGACGACGTCCCAATGGAGAACATGGTAGTCGAGGAGGGGAGCCATCCTCGCCGGTGCATTGCACCATGACCATCGGCGAGGCCCGTGTCCAATATATGGACAGTGTGAGGCAGATGCGTCAGGAGCAGTTCCGGGAGGCGCAGGCCGACGCCGCCTACAACCACCATCTCCTCCAGGAGCATCTGCAGGCGGAGGAGCAGATCGCCGCGGAGCGGGCGGGGCAGGAGGCGCTGCTCGACTCGTAGCGCTCCGCCCGCAAGGGCCGCCTCGAGCACTGGCGGGAGCGCATGCGGGTGGCAGAGGCTGTGGCCGCCTACAAAGAGGCTAGCAAAGAGGGCGATGAAGTGGGTGAGGCGCTGTTTGGCGAGACCGAGGATGAGGCAGAGGACAATGCCGGCTCCGACGAGTCCCCGCTCCGCTGGCATCGATGAGGCCCTGCTCTACCAAGGCCCCGCGGCTCCAACAACGAGGCAAAGGACACCGCCAGCTCCGCCGAGGCCCCGCCCCGCCAACAACGAGGCAGAGGACATCACCGGCTCAGCCGAGGCCCCACCCTGCCGGCAACGTGGGGGAGGATTTCCACCACTCCGCTGAGGCGCCGCCCGCCGGCAACGAGACAGAGGACATCGCTGGCTCCGCCGAGGCCCCGCCCCGCTGCCAACGAGGCCGCGCCACACAAAAAATGAGGAAGAGTAGAACACGGTAGGTCGCCACCGCTCGGGTCCAAGTAAGGCCACCACTGCTACCCTCCTATTGAAGCCAAGCTAGGCAGGTTGACCATTGACGGCCGGTTAGCTTCTTGACGGCGACGTGGAGTCGGGGAGTTCTGCTGGAGAGTAACGCTGCTTCTACTTAACTGCTGGTGCAGTTGGCTGACTGACACATGGGCCCAACAGGCCACATATCAGTTACGCAAGTGCACCTGCAGTTAAGTCACTGAAGCTTCTGTTCGGCTCAGCGGGACACTGGTGGGTAGCTTCGGTTAATTAATTATACCTCCAGCGCACCCCTTTTTAGTTGAAGAATGTATGAAATGTAATGAAATCTGGCATGTTTATATGAAATCCGACCGTGTATGAAGGAATTTATTTCGATTAGTTTGAATTCCTGTATCACTGGCATTGGATGAACATGCAAAACAATATGTACTAGCATTATTCCCAGGGTGATCACCTCGTTTGCAGCAGTTTCACATGTACTCCCTCCGGTCCTTTCTAGTCTGCATACAAGTTTTGTCTGCAGTTAAAGTATCTCTACTTTGACCAATCTTATACAAAAAAGTATGCACTTTCACAATGTGCGAAGTAAAAAGGAACAGAAGGAGTACAAAGAGTTTGAGCAGGTTTTTAGCATTTATGTACATTGCAATAAAACACACAGGCCTGGCAATTCATAGAGAACATTCAAAACAATCGATGATTATGCATCTCAGCGACTCACATGTCAGAGGCAATATTTACTTCACAACTAAAGAAAAAATTGATCGACGCTGCTGACAGCAAGGGCATCCCATTCGAAAATATCAAACGCATGTCTTGCTAAAATCAATGAGCAAAATTTGACAAGGTTGTCCCATTCCAAAATATCAAATACCTACGATTGTGGAATGGGCAGGGTTTGCCATCAGTTCGGACATTGACATGGCACCTCGTGCTAAATAAACCAGCTGTTCTTTTTGTGCAGTTCCCCCAAAATCAACCAAATTCGCGCGTAGCTTGTATGATTTCGCCCTTATATGTTGCAACGCCTTGAACTTATCGGCACCTCCTTTCTTGTGGTGGAAATGAATGATTTGATGTATTCATGAACATTTTGTGCAGTTCCCATTGAAATCAAGCTGAGCACCCCTGTTTGCACAAATACAAAAAAGTGATTAGTATAGAGCAAACTGTACTATGAATTAACAGTTTCAACAGGCACATACATGGTCCATGTAGAGCACACTTCTAGAAAAATGGAACTCACCAGAAAGAATCCTAGAACAACATTGTACTCGCGCATCACAGCAAAAAAATGGAGATTTTGTCAGTCCTTCTGAGCTGAAGTTAGTTTGGTCTTGCGGGGAGTAATGTAACCATCCTTCAACTGCTCCTTCTGATGATAAGATAGACATGGCTTCTTCATCCTTGCATTATCGGAACTAGTCACTTCACGTACTCCATATTCTTCTTCAGAGGAAGATGATCCTGTTGTGCAAAGACAAGAGGACTACTAAATGCTAGCATCACTGTTTGCTCGAAAAAAAGGAAAGGAATTATTTAAAACAGCACAGATGAAGCACTTATCAAGGACAATACCACTTTTTCATGAAAGCACCGGGAGTTGATTTTTGTTTTTCTTCCCCTTGTTCTTCCCCTTCATCACTTGGTTCAATAACAAACAAGCTTCACCTTCAATGTAAGATTTGGCATGTCAATTAGGGAGCACAAGTATAGTACTAAACTTAATTTTCTGATGAAAGTGGCAAAATACATGCCAGCAGTTGTGAAATATCCTTATCTTACCTCAATGGGATATTACGGTGCACATACAGATTGGAAGTCTTGTCTCCATTTGTGCAGTTCACTAAAATCAAGCAACATTATCGTACAAGTAGCACAACATATGAATGCACGCTGCAGAATCATGTGAAAGAAGGCTAGTACTGACCTCTCATGATGCGGAATTCAAACAACTCACAAGAAGAAGATCTGAACCAAATTCGCCTTAACGGATAGGAAGTAAGATCTCCTCTTGTGCAGTTCCACTAAGATCAAGCAATCAAGCAATGTTGTCGGTGTGACATTTTGGTTGAACTGCACAAAACACTCTTAAAACAAAAGTGTTTTGTGCAGTGCAACAAGAGGTCACAATGGCAACGAGGTGAAGCAGATAACCCTGTTTACACAGAGGTGCAAAGGAAACAATTAGTGGTCAATAACGGTGGATGACATAGAAGCCAACAAAAAGAAGCATCTACCTTATCTAAATGGGAAAGAAAGCAAGACAGTAGCATTTCTCAAACGGTGGCATTGATTAATATTAACATAGAGATTATATTAGCAATAAAATTCGTTAAACATGTAATTTGCTTTTAACTGTGGCATTGCATCAATTTTCCAGCGGCATTATTCGAGGGTGTTTGTTTACAGGGACATTTTGGTGTAGGGACTAAAAAAACTCCGTGTTAGTCCCATCTAAACCAAAGAGGGGGGACTTTTAGGGACTAAAAGTGGGCATTTGGGACTAAAGAAAGAAGACCCCGAGGGAGTCTTTTTGGGACTTTTTCCAACAGTTGCCCCTACCACGCGCCGCACCTTGTCTCTATTAGTTCATTACTAGGGGTAACATGGTCTTTTAGCATGTCATTTAATAACCTCTAGTCCATGTTTAGTCCCTGGAACCCAGCAGGTAGGGACTAGGGAGTTTTTAACCAAACAGGGCCTTAGATTAACAACAGCTAATGAGTTGCACGGGACAGTGGACGCACCAGCACCATGTGCATCTACCGATGTACTGTGGTCATGCACAGTCTGTTGCAACAAAGAACAAGCAACCAAGGAGCATATTCGTGTTGGTCCCAGTTTTGTTATCTTTAGACGCCTTTCCCTATGTGAGCGCAGCAAATCTAGTCCTGCTCAAACTCTACAGCCTTGTCCCTTCCTTTCCTTTTTGAACTAGTACTTTCGCCCCTTCCTTTCCTCTTTGAACCACGTCCTAGATTTATGCGATACAACTTTCCCCACTACTTTCCCCCATTCCTTTCCTCTTTGAACCACGTCCTAGATTAATGCTATAAAACTTTCCCCCTTCATTTCCTCTTTGAACCACGTCCTAGATTCATGCTATATACAACTTTTCCCACTACTTTCCCCCACTCCTTTCCTCTTTGAACCACGTCCTAGATTCATGGTATACATGCAGCTAGAGCAATGCATGTGGAGTAACTAAATTATACCTTAAGGTTCTTGGGGTGTGGTTCGGTGGGCAACGGGACGGCGACGAAGAAGAAGGGGTCGGAGGCCCTCCCGCGCCGCCGCTGGGTGGAAAGTGAACAGCTGCGCCGGTAGTCCCTCGCTGACGGCGACAACGTTAAGCCTCCTTCCCTTCCCGGCGGACGGATCCTGCCAGCTCTTTGAGCAGCAGTGAGGGGAGAGCGAGGCCAACGAAGTCTTGTTTAGATCTAGAGAGGGCGAGAGAGTGTGAAGAGAGCAACTACAAGCGCTGAGGCTCCAGCGGGAGAGGGCGAGAGAGTGAGCGAACAGGCTAACCAGCTACACAACCCTCCCGTTATATTCAACGAGAGGGAAATAACCTTTTATACATTCCTGCATTCATGTGACAAGCATGCCGTGTTTTTTTTGTGTGTGTGTGGGAGTCATTGGGATTTCAATCATAATCATGTCATGTGGCTTTGGTGGTAAGACTATCCAAAGTGGTGCAGAAATAATGCAACCTTAGTCACCTTACCTCTCTCCACGTTGTACGTTGGATCCCACCAGTCAGTGGGTGAAACAAACAAATTAATAAGAAAAATTAAAAGGGCCAGTGGTGTATCTTACCTCACACATCTCGCTACTGCTCAGGAACACTGTCCAATTGATCCCTCTATTCGCTCATGTACTATTTTAAGTGAATCCTTATTATAACATGCACACAAATTTTGGCCACTTGTATTCGACTTAAGTCAGTGTGCCACCGTATCTCATATACTTACTACTCCCTCCGTCTAGGTGTAATAAGTCACGTTAGAAGGTGCAATGGGACCAAGGTGCGTGCGTGTGCGTGTGTGTGTGTGTGTGTGTTTAACACCATGTGTATGTTAGAGAGAGCGACAGATCGACCTACTCCTACAGAGAGATGTTGTGTAGTGTACGATTTTAGCCGCGAGAGTCGGTGCATCCTCTCGTTTCCGGGCGTGTCCGGTAGGGACATGGGGACAGCTGCCACACCCGCTCCTAACCAGCCTGGCCCACCCAAAGCCCCTCCATCGCCCGCGCGCGCTTCCTGCCCGAAACGGTCAGCGCCGCTCCAAAGAATCGGTGTCGCATTCATGCCCGGGCAGAGCGGACGCGACCTCTCACTGGCGCAAGAGTGATGGTTGCTTCGTCCGTCAAACTTACTGCTGGGTCTATGTGATTTGACGGCTCATTGGTCTTTATTACTGAGGTGGTAGGACTGCTGGATGTCCCACGCTTTTGGTGAAAGGAGGTATACTACTACTACTAGATTACAATTTTCTCCATTCTTACAGCGGAGGCGTGCAAGAGCAGTGAAAACACGCAGGCTCAGTGATTACATGGCCCACCTCACACTACTATCACCGTGCGACACCTAACTCTTTACATAGTACTCCCTCCGTTCCTAAATATTACTAGATGAGTCCCCGCGCGTTGGCGCGGAACAGCGGTATATCTCTCTGCGCAAAATTATCGATTTCATAGAACAAAAAAAACTCTATAACCGCATGACAAATGTGGTAGCCAAACTAAATAAACTCCCATCATCATTTAGATCATCCCACGTAAGGAAAAAAGATCAGCCAACTCCTGAACTCCTACTGCATAATGGGACTATATTTTTCTTTTTGACATGTTAATGGGACTTAAAAACTCACTTACATGCATGCTACCGGTGCATGCTTGCAAGCAGACATGTTGATGTGATTTAAAACCCACTCACATGCATGTGGCATGATATTTCTGCATGCTTGCATGTGGCATAGTGTGGAGCCTCTCAACGTCAAGATCAGACGACTATTATGGACTGATTTACTTCATCTAACGGCTACATCAATTTTGATGACGTGGCTCAAGGAGAGGATAGAGAATTCCTAGTAGTGCGGGCTAGCTATTACTAGTAGATATAAGTCTTTGTAGAGATTCCACTACATACGGAACAAAATGAATGAATCTACACTTATAATGCATCTATATACATCCGCATGTGGTTCTTGGTGAAATCTCTACAAAGACTTATATTTAGGAACGGAGGAAGTACTAGTATAGTACATACTGTAATTTATCAGCGAGATAAATTTGTACAATGCTATGAAGCTTCCAGGTTCTGTTACATGTATCTTGCGTCCAAGGTTGCCCGTTGCAACATTTCATCAAATACAAAGGAGACTAACATGCATGCTATTGCATCTCAATGATTGACAGATCATAGCAAATATGTACTCCCTCCGTTCCAAAATAAGTTTCTCAACTTTGTGCAAACTTTAGTACAAAGTTGTACTACTACTAAAGTTGACACTTATTTTGCAACAGAGGCAGCTAAAGAAAAAACGATCCATGTAGTCCCTAGCCCTTGAACCGTGAACCCTGACCAGGCTTCAATTTGCTGGCAACGTTCGAGCTTCCTAATAAATGAAGTTTGCAACCTTTTGACCATCGGATCATTTTGTGCAGTTTCACCAAAATCGAGATGAGCATCCCTGTGGCAAAGAAATTGAACAAGCGTGATTAAAATAAGATTACTGGGACTAGTTGATGAGACATAAACTCATCACAAATACAGTACGTAGAAGCCAGTGGAGGTATGTGCGGGGAAAAGAAGTAGAGAAATATCCACAGGGAGTGATGTGGGCAGCTGGAGCAGTGGTGCAAGCCGGCTGTAAAGGGAGTTGTACCTGAGGGACGTAGCTCAACCTTGAGGAGGGCGGCGGGAGGCGGCAACTGCCCACGTCGCGGCAATGAGCAAGGGATGAAGGCAACCTCACCGGCTTTGTGAGAGAGAACGGCGGGGACCCCTGATCGGGACGTGCCGACAGTGGGTTTTCACCGTCGGCGACGGCCACCGCATCTACACTAAGCATCCACCTCTTCCCCAAGCGGACATGATCCGCCGAGATGTTAGAGATGTGGCCACAGTCGTTTTGTGCGAGAGAGTGTGAAGAGCGCAACCCCAGCAAGCAACCGTGTAGGCTGGCCCATCCTGAGTATGTACTCCTTTTCTCTCCATATGAACCTATCATATTGCGTACGTGCCACTGAAGAAAAAAACTTTATTTATAAATGACGCGGCACCTACTACTCGTTCTCCTATAACCTTGCGCTTGGCATCTCCAAAATATTGACCTTGCGATTGGCTCTTTGCCTCTTTAGGAAGTCGAGCAATAATGGTAGTGCAGTATATATCGTTCTAGCTATATGAGACCGAATGAATTGCTGCACGTCCACCATGTAGGCGAGGGTCGAGGGGCGAGGGAGAGTGCTACATACGGAGCAAAATGAGTGAATCTACACTCTAAAATATGTCTATATACATCAGTGTTTGGAGTATGTACTAGTAGTTCATATTGAAATCTACTAAAGGACATATATATTCCAAACAATATGATATAATCTCTATAACCAAGGTAGTACGGACGAGGAGTAAACGTAGGGAGTAGTAAATTTTTCTCCTCGTCCTGCGAGCCACCGCGCGCATGGGCGAGGGAGCGGGCGTAAGGCGTAGTAAGCAAGCTTCACCTCATCCTGCGAGCCACCGCGCCCGTGGGCGGGGGAGATGGCATACTAAGCAAGCTTCTCCTCGTTCTATGAGTTGACGGGACACATCAAAAGTACTCCAGTGTATAGAGCCTTGCCTCTAAGGTAGGCCCCACATGGTTTGCCTCTTTTTTTAATTTAACATAACGCGTCAAGTCGCAATTTGTTTGTTCACCCGTTGTAGACGATCCTCCCTCCACCAAGTGGACAACCAGTACACGTGCCAAATTACCACGTGGGCTGCCTTTTTCATACAGAAATGAGCTCCACTGTGTACCCGCGCAGGTGTGGTTGGGAAAGAGACGGGAGTACGTGTGTCGTGCATGCACCTCTTCTCTTCATGCACGTTCCCCACCTACATGGGTGTGTGTGAGAGATACAAACCGCGTTCGTGAGTGTTTTTTGTTTTGGGGTGGGGGTGGGGTGGGGGTTGATTTCGTGAATTATTTGTGGGAATATGTGTCGATGACATCTCAAACAAAATTTTGCATGCAATGTGTGTGAAATGGAGGCCTATCCATATCATACATAGAGGGTCGAGCAATCCACGAGAAGAGAGGGAGGGGTCATAGCTATCGATAGAGTCGAAGAGAGGATCAAGTGGGTGGGTGCGAGATCGATGAAGAGAGCCATCGAAATTGTGTGTGTGTGTACAAGTCAAAGATATAGGGCGACTGGCCTACTGGAACGTTAGAGGGCACATGTCAAGTTTGTGTGTGGCAGGGAGACATGACTAGAGCGCTCGATGTATCGGTGTGTGTGGGGGGAGGGGGTGGTGGGAGGGGTAGGCAGAGGCCTAACTATAGAGGTAGAACGACTCGTATATGTGTTGAGAAGGAGAGACCCAGCTATGTCTTGAGGGAGATCGGTCGACATCCATACATAACTGAAGGACGGGAAATATGATGGGAGAGAGATAGAGGAGAGAGAGAGGGAGGGAGAGGGAGGGAGAGGGGTAGAGTGTTGGATGGGTGATGGAGTTGCTTCTCGAAGATGGTGGGAGAGGCCTACTAGACAAACTGAGGGTGGAACTGCAATGTTATCAATAAGAGTGGGGGTGTGTTTCTGTGTGTGCCTGTGCGTGATAGATCTGTCGGGACGCATCCATGGATGATGAAGGGGAACCATGTGTTTGGTAAGCAAACCTAACTAGATCGGTAGATCAATTGTTATTTGTCGGAGGAAGGGAGAGACACAACTAATGAGGTAGATCGATTGACGTGTGGGTAAAAACGAGTTATAAGGACCTAGCTAGCTATATGTATAGCGAGAGATCGGTCGGTGTACGTCCATTTGTTAGAGGCTAATAAGGCCCAGCGAGACGGATAGATAGAGAGAATGGAGCTAGGAGGTGGTGCAAGAGGCCCAACTACTAGCTAGATAGGGGGAGGAGTGTGCGGTTGTGAGAGAGCGATGAAAAGAGGGGCGAGAGTTTACACGTGTGTCTGACCGTATGAGAGACATGAGGCAAGGACACATAAAGGAGGAGATTGAAGGTGTGTTTGTATGTTGTAGGCAGACATCGCTAGAGAGGTTTATCGATCGGTGTGTGTCGGAAAGGAGTTGTGGAGACTCTGGGAGAACGACCTAAAGAAAAAATGAATGTGCCTGGTGGATAGAATGCCGAGGGAGGGGGAGGGCGAGGAGGGCGTGTGCATGCACGAGAGAAAGTTAGTGGTAGCTACAAAGGTTAGAGGATTATGTGGGTGTAAGAGACTAATAAAGATCATAATTTGGTATGAAAGCCGATTCATATATTTGAATAGGAGATCATAGTGTTTTAAACATTGCATGCATGAATATAGCGGTGATACACGTGCTGTGCACATGTTATACCATAATGTGATAATGCATGGTGTTTGCAACTCACAGCTAAATGCCGAACAATCTAAACCATACTATACATCAAACAATCTCACATTTTATTTGAATTTCTGATAATGTGTGGCGTTTGCAGCATACAACTAAATATCGAACAATCTAAACAATACTATATATCGAACATTCTCACATTTTATTTGAATTTGTAGTAATGTGTGGTGTTTGCAACTCACATCTAAATACTTGTAGGCGTATGGGGCGGGGCACCATACATAATGTGATAAACACATTATACATATGAGACATGGTTTAGATTATGAAGATCTAGCTAGAGCTAGAAATGTAATGTGATTTGAAATCAAAATAAAGTGGATTCAAAAAATCTAGTTCGAGTTCATATAGTACACATAGTTCATATGTAACTCGAGACTAATCATGTGGTGTGCTGTGAAGATAATACACAAAGGATGGTCTAACTTGACAATAATGATGATTGTAGATCTTATTAAAACAGAGAAACGAATTCAAATGCTTTGACTTCACAATAATCATTACTGTAGATCTTATTCAAATAGAGAAACGAATTCAAATTTAGTTCATATTGAAGCGGTAGTATATACGTTTGGAATGCACTAAAACGTTCATTTGAGTAGTAGGTTGCATGCATTATACACGAAGCGAAATATTTTAATTGAACATAACATGAATTCAAAGTTTTGAATGACATTTGTAGGTCGCATTGATTTGGTACAGTACATGTTAGGCTTGTCCGGAAATTTCAACCTGCGCCTTGTTAGCCTGAAATATTTAAGATATATCTCTGTCTCGTTGTGCTCCGACAACTCCCTCCATCTCAACCCGCGCCTTGCTATTCCGAAATTACAACGTGCGCGAAAACTCCCACCTCCTGTGAAATCCCGACACGCGAAATGCCCGTGGTACCCCTGAACCGAAAGAACCGCCTCAAATTGGTGGCGGTACTTTCGTAACTTACCCCACATTTCGGACAAGCGCGTCTCTAAGCCATGGTTCCCCACTGCCATCCCATCCGCCCACCCATTCATACACCTAGGCCGCGAAAACCCGCGATGAAACCCCACACCCTGCTCCGTCCGCCACCCAGCCGGAGCCTCTTCCCCGATGACGTCGTCCACAGCAACACCTCGACGTCCCTCATCCACCGTACCGGATGAGGATCCGTCGTCGATCTCATCGTCCCGCCGGTTCAGCCACACCGTCCTCCACCTCCAAGGAGCTGCCCCGACGTTCCCCTCGTCTTTCACGCCACCTCCATTCCCACACCGCCGTCTTCACCTGCACCACCGGAAGAGCATCATCATCACCGTTTCCTCGGATGAAGTTGCGGCCTAATCGGCGCCACCAAAGATGTTGTACACTAATCGCCGCATTTTCTTCTTGATTCGATCTCATGGTGCTGCCGGCGCTCGGTCCCGAGCCTACACGGCGCGGCTCCATCCACGGCGGCGTCACCGGCCACTTCCTCCACGGCATCGCTCCCTCGGCGGCGACGTCCACATCAGTAGGACCTGCTGCTGCTTAAGCTCTCGCTCGCGCTGTTGCTCTGCTCTTGCTCTCGGTCCCCTGTCTGGTCTGCTCTTGCTATTGCTCTTGCTCACGTTGCTGCTCTCGCTCTTGCTCTTGCTTGCGATGCTGCTCCGATTTAGCTACACTTCACTCCGATGCCACCGGGGTGAAGGAAGAACCAACCGCAGCGGGGTGGGGGGCTCGCTAGAGAGGTACCCCACTATCTATCTTAGGGTTCAGGATGGGGCGGTGGTCGCCGGCGGTGGCGGGGCGTTGGCGGGGCGGTGGCGTGGGGATTGCCGGAGAAAAAGCTCAGCACGGGGGGGCCTAGAGGGATGGCCGGGGCCGCCGCGGACCGGCGGTGGGGAGTGTTTTCGGGGTGGGCGGGGCGATCACCGCCGGCCGCGGGGGGCTGCTATTTGGCCGGCTCAGGGGGGTGGAGGTTGAAGATGAACCGCAGGCCCTTGATTTCATATCCAACGGGTGCAAAATCGACTGACCAGAGATGAAAAAGTCAGTCGACCGACGTGTAGCCTCACCTTGCTAGTGCGTCCAGTTTCGACAGCAAAATTCAGTTTCGACAGCAAAATTCAGTTTCAACAGTTAAGTTCAGTTTCGACAGTTAAGTTCAGTTTCGACAGTTAAATTCAGTTTCAACAGTTAAGTTCATAGATGAGCGGCTGATGTATTTTACATCTAGCACTTTGTGGTTATGTATTTTTGTCAGGACCCCGATTCCAAGTCACATCGATCTAGCCGGTAACACCTCATATCACTTTGCGGCCTCACGCACGGTATTCCCACGGGTGTCGCCTTACCATGGCCCGGGACCGTTTGCGCCTTTTGGCTCACGTATATGATATTGTCTCTAGCATCCATATGACAGAGAACCCGAGCCGACATGGCTAGTCATGGACCCAAAGCGGCACTAACCTATGGGGACAGGCATACATGAATCACATCGGGCATGTCGGTCAGCAGCATGTGAATCCGGGCTGTAGCACTGGGCTAACAGGACTCCGGGAATCTGGGCAGTAGCAGGCTAGGCAGGACTCCGGATCTCACCGCGTGACATTTCCCCGAAGGTACAGACATAGGAATGAAGTGAAACACATGCCGGCCAGTCAAGTGTCCTGAGCAGTAGTGCTGGGCTAGCAGGACTCCGGTGAACCGGGCTGTAGCGGACTACTATGGCTCATGGAAGCACTAGACTACATTTCCCCATAAGAGAGGCTGCCAAGGATAAACAACTAGATTGTCGGATCCCACACATACCAAGCATTTCAATCATATACACAATATGCTCGATATGTGTAAATACAACATGGCATCACAACATAACTCTACAACTCAAGTATTTATTCATTAGGCTCCGAGGAGCGAGATATTACAAACATGGGTCTCATGACCCAAAAATCATAGCATACAAATCAAGCACATGCGGAAGCTTAACATGTCTGAGTACAGACATATACAAATGGAAAAAGGCTAAGAAGCCTGACTATCTACCAGATCCTGCCGAGGGCACAAGATCGTAGCTGAGGTATCAAGCTAAACGTCAAAGTCCACGCGGAACTACTAGCGAGACTGGAGTCTCTCTGCAAAACATAAATTAAGCAAACGTGAGTACAAAGGTACTCAGCAAGACTTACATCAGAACTAGCTACGTATGCATCGGTATCAACAAGGGGGGTGGTGGAGTTTGACTACAGCAAGCCAGCTTTGACTCAGTGGCTAACCTGAACTACGACTGCAAGCAACTCTTTTGAGGTGGCGCACACGAGTCCACATATTCACCATTCAATACACTACTATGGATCCGCTCCGGTCTCCCTACGAGAAGGCCATCCATAGCACTCACACTTATCTTGCGAGTTTTAGAGTATCCACTTTCACTTGTCTATGAACTGTTATAGGCAACCCAGAAGTCCTTTACCGCGGATGCGGCTATTCAAATAGTTTTATACCCTGCAGGGGTGTACTTCGTCACACATGTTTCCACCACTTAGCGTCTGCACACGACATGTGCTCGGCAGACTTCAAGCGAAAGCCGACATGGGTGTAGACCACGACCTGACTAACCGCACAAGTCTCTAGTCCAGGTTTATCGCCTATTCGGGTTCCATCCGCGAGGAGATCCGGCCGGAGTTTCGCTCACAGCCCCAAACGATGTGTGCAGGGTTCCCGAGACACCAAACGGGCGCTCGGTACACCGTGCCATGGTGTATCTACCGCATCATAGCCCACCCCTAGGGTCAGCGCTACGCACGGCCGCCAACACATATCCTATAAACACCAGAAACTAGTTGCAACTCCTGGACAGAGGACGAGAGGGGTCAGTAAGTCGAGCGGGGTCATATTTCAGGGCCCAACGTGTGGTAGTAGCTGTTTCATGGATCACAAACACAAAACTCAGTTCCTGAGGACGGTTTCAATGAGACAACCCACCATGTACTCCTACATGGCCTCTCACCGCTACCTTTACCAAATCGTGTTCACACACTTAGCTCACACACAGTAGGACAGGTTCACACACCTCCGTTTCATCCCCGATGAACCAGACCTGACACGACTCTATGCAATAGCAGGCATGACAAACAAGCATGAATGAGTAGGCACATCAGGGCTCAAACAACTCCTACTCATGCTAGTGGGTTTCATCTATTTACTGTGGCAATGATAGGTCATGCAGAGGATAAGGGGTTCAACTACCGCAGCAAGTAACAGATGAATCGTTGTTGTCCTAATGCAGTAAAAGAGATCAGGAGCGAGAGAGTGGGATTGTATTGGGATGAACAAGGGGTTTTTGCTTGCCTGGCACTTCTGAAGGTAATATAGTTCTTCATCGGTGTCATCGATCACGTCGTCGGAAACATCATCGTCTGAGAGGGGACGGTTACCGGCAAATAGGGAAGGATGCAATCAATGCAATACAACAATATGATGCATGAATGTGACATGGCAATATGCTGTTGATTGGCCTAATGCAACTAGCAACAAGTTAAATGGAGTTGGTTTGAACACTACGTTCAAATTCAAACTCCATATGTGCTTTCTTAAATGCCATTTAATTAGTTTGTCCTAAACAGCAATGTTAACTTGCTCAAATATGTATGAAAATGCCATAAACAGATTCCTTGAATTTTTCTAATAATTTTTCATATATAGCTTATTTCATTTGGAGTTACGGTTGAATTTCTATGATTTTTAGAAGTTTATACTATTTTCTAGAATTTTTTGAAAAAGAATAAATCCAGAAAATGAGTTATTGCGTCAGCACTGCTTCACTGTGACGTCAGCTGGTCAACAGCGCCTAACCCAGGTCAAACCTGATGGCTGGGCCCCACTAGTCAGTCTCACAGTTAACTATTTGGGTTAACTAGACTAACTAAACAACACTGGGCCCACTGGTCAGTGACTAACTAAACTAACTTAATTAAGTTTAGCTCTAACTAACTGGGCTAGCCGGGCGAGGCCCGCATGTCAGTGACTCAAGGGTCAAACAGAGGTCAACCTCGGGTCAAACCCGACGCTAACTGGGCTTTGACCCACCATGGGGCCTACTGTCAGCGTTTGTTGAGGCCTAATTGGCAGGGGTTAGCGCTAAACTAATGAAGCCACATCAGCTCACCGGAGTTACGTCGGCGGCGACCAGGAATGCGGCGGAAGTTCGCCGGAATGGCGCTAGGGGCGGTGGCTGGGTGTGCTGAGGGCACCAGAGGGGAGCCCTCGCTCGGCTGCATTGAGCAGAGGCAACAGCGGGTCACAGGGTGGCCGGAGCTCGTCGGAACTGAGCTCGCGGCGGCGCCGGAGTTCGGATGGAGAGGGAAAGAGGGCTACGGTGCACGGCAGGGTGAGGGAGTGCGTGCGTTAGGCTCCTGGGGACGCACTGAATGCGGTGGTGCGCTCGGACGCGTGCTTGCACGGCCGTAGCCACGACGGCGACATGGCCGGCGGCGAGGAGCGCTCGGGCTCGAAGGGGGCGGTGGCTACGAGGCGTAATCGAGCACGGGAAGTAGGGGGCTAGGTAGAGGAGCTCATGGCGGATCCAGAGAGCTGGTCGGCAGCCTTGGGGAAGCGTGGACGGCGGCGAACGACGGTGGCGATCTCCGGTGGCCGGGGTTGAAGAAGACGACGCCGAGGACGAAGCAGGGCTTCCCGGCTCGCTTGGCTCGGTGCAGAAGGCGTAGGCGATAGTGGCGGAGCTTCCACGCAACACGGGAAGGCGAGAGGGGGTCGGGGAGCGCGGTGGTTCACGGCGGCGCTTCCATGGCCGTGTCGGCCATCGTGGGAGAGAGCGAGGGAGAGTGAGCTGCGAGAGAGGGGAAGGACCAGGGGGGCTCGGGCATTTCCAAGCGCGACGGATCGGAGTGGGGAGGAAGCAGGAGGTGGAAGCAGGAGGTGGCTTCGCCACCTGTGCGTGCGCCACGCCGTCGTCCTCCTGGCAAAGGAAGGAGACGACTGGCGACGGGCCTGGTGGGCTGGGCCAGCGAGCTGGGCTAGCTGGGCTGCCAGGTAAGTGCCCAGGTAAGTCTCTCTCTCTTTTATTTCTGTTTTCTATTTTCTGTCTGTTTGTTTTGACTTTATTAAAAATGCCAGAGCATTTTCAAAAATCATGATACTTCTTATGGCCACTGTTTGGATTATTTCCAACAGCAAACATTTCAGTTCATGAATATTTGGACATTTAGAATAATATATAATATTTAAATGCCCAAATGCAAATAAGGTATGATTTAATTTAGAGCCCAAATATGTCATGGAAAAATGTGCATCACCTCTGGTACTGTTTACAGCATTTTCCATAAATGATGAACATTTTTGAAAACCATTTGGATTTACTGAAAATATTTTAGGTGAACCTAGTGAATTCCTTTGATGTTAGGGGTTTAGGCAATCCCCATTTCAAATTTCTTTGGAATTTAAACGTGATGGCATGATGAACAAGCAAAGTCAAGCAAGGGCTGGACTGGGGCTGTGACAATTTTACGTCATGTATTGGAGATGCTATTAGAATTCCACTCAGGTTAACGTTGTTCGTTGTCTCTCTTGTCCTGCTTCAGCCTCGGCGTCGTACAACTCACCGAAGCTGCTCCAACGACGAAACCCTCCATCACAGCGGAGCAGTACCTCGGGCTCCATCTCCAGACGCCTAAGATCTTCTTCCCCTCCTCCGACAGCCAAGTCAGCCAGAGCATCCTCACCGGCCAACCCAATCATGCTGAGATCGACATGGCTTCGCCAAAGAGGTTGTACACTTGTTGCATCTCTTTTTTACTCTACATGTTATATCTATTGTCCACTGAGCACACGGATTTGTTCCTTTAGTGTCTCCTTGAAAGAAAAAATGTAGGAATTTTAATTTTCACTTGTCCTCCTTTTCAAATTCCTATTCATGAAGCACAAGACTAAGAGATAGTAGCATAATAGCATTATAACCGTACATTTTCTTGTGGTTTGACTTAATCTCACCATGCTTCTTTGCATCATGTGATCTTCCAATTGTTGTGAATCAAACACCCAGATTGGCAGAAATCCTGTATTTTTAAATTCTCTGTTTTGCACGTGCATTCCTATCCTATTCATGTCTATTTCCTATCACTGCATTGTTGTAATCCTCCAATTCAAACGAGCCCTTACAGAATTACTTCTCTTACAAATAGTTGTCAAAGAAAACCTTGCGTGGTTTGTCCCGCTCCTGCTGCGCCACCGTCCACCCCAGCTCAGCTGCTCCAACGACAGAAGGGTCCAGCACAGCAGGGATCCGGCCTCCAGACTGTCTTTCGCCGCCTCAGATCTTCTTCCCCGCCGCTGGCAGCCATTAAAACTGCACTACCATCATCAACCGAGCAGATGACCTCGAGGACTACACGGGTCCGCAAGAGAGGTCGCACTCTTTCGTGTCTGCTTACGTTATGCATCGCTTAATATTACATGCTACTTTATCGTCCTGTTCACCGATTAGACTCTGAGTTAGCTCCAAACTAATGGTCAAACTTGAGTTTTTAAATGGTTGTGGGGTACATATCAGGGCCGCTATCAATAGTATCTATCTACTATCTGGTTAATCTCCGGTGTCTACTATGAGTTTCATGTTGGGTGGGAAACAAACAGTAAAGAAGCCATTATCTGTATTTTTAACTGAAGCCATTATCTGCCTGCTATTATTGGTTTTGGGTCTATCCACAGGTTGCTAAAATCACTCTGGATTTCTGCATGCACTCCTTACATAATCTCACTATGTTTTATTCCTATGCATGACAGTTATTGTAAACAATGGAACTGAACATGTAGAGCAAAAGAGACGAGCCTTGTGTAGCAATAAAATTTCATGTAGACGTCGCCCCATGGTAGGCGCAAAGGCAGCCCCCCTCCACGCATTTCGGATTGTAATCGAGAGGAAGATATATGTTCTGAGGGGGATTCAAAAGGAGAAGACAACTCGTATTTACCCCCTGAGGTCTTCGCTCTAACTTGGCATGCTGATGTTGGTTATATCATGCATATGGTGTCTTGCATTGTTACTTTATACATCAAATATGTCATCTGCTTAGTTTAGACATCCTTTGTGCGAATGCCATCTGTTTAGTTTATTCATTGTTTATGTGAATTATGCAATGCCATCTTGTTTAGCCAGGCATCATATATGTGAATTTTGCAATGCCATCCTGCTTAGCCAGTCATCTTATATGTAAATTATATCAGGCCATCCTTTTTTTGTTACATATTACATTTCTCAACAATGTTATTACATTCAACTGCTCTTCATGTGCATCAGCCATTTGACACAGTGACGGCAAATTCTGGAGTGAAAACAAGGTCTTCAAAGTAGACTATGCTATCTGACGAAGCGCATATCTCGCTGGTTACGGATAGCTCCTAAGAGGAGGATTCAGAGACAGATGACCAGTCCTATCCCCCCCCCCCCCGAGGTGTATGCTCTAACTTGGCAGGGTTATGTTGCTCATATCGTGCGTATGGTGTCTCGCATTGCTATGTCATTTGATTAGTTTAGACATGCTTTGTGTGAATGCCACTTGTTCAGTGTCTAATTACCATATATGTGAATTATGCATTGCCGTCTTGTTGCAAGACATTATATATGTGAATTATACATTGCCATCCTGTTGCAAGACATCATATATGTGAATTATGCAATGCCATGCTGTTTAGCCAATCATCATGTATGTGAATTATATCATGCTATCATTTTTTTGTATTACGTGTTCCATTTGGCGACAACGTTTGTATATTCAACTACTCTTCCTGTGCATCAGCCATTTGAAGCGGTGATGGAAGTATCTGGAATGAAAACAAGGTATTCAGAGCAGACAATGCTACCTGCTGAAGCAGACAACTTGCTGGTTACAGAGAGCTCCTCAGAGGAGGATTCAGAGACTGATGACCAGTCCTATTTTCCCCCTGAGGTCTATGCTCAAACTTGGCAGGGTTATATTACCCATGTCATGCATGTTGTCTTGCATTGCTTAGTTTTTACATCATATATGGATTGCCATCTGCTTACTTGCTTACTATATAAATCATATATTTGAATTATATCATGCCATCATGTTTACATAGTACATACACATCATCTATCTGAATTATGGCATGGCAACCCATTTAATAAAGACATCATATAGTTATATCATCTCATCCTGTTTAGTGTTTACAGTCATCATATTTTGAATTATGGCATTCTATCCGTGAATGTATGTGAATTATGGCATGCCAACCTATTTAATAAACACATTATATAGTTATGTCATGTCATCCTGTTTACATAATCTCATATTTTGAACTATGTCTTTCCATCTTTTTTAGTTAGCCATCATAATGTGAAATTGTGTCATGCTATCCTGTTTAGTTAGCCATCATATATGTGAAATTGTGTCATGTTATCCTATTTGGTTAGACAACATAAATATGAATTATTTCATGCCCTCTTTTATTCCCCACTATCCATTGCACATGTCTATCATACAATGTCTATACTTTCAATTACTTTTCTTGTTTATCAGCCATTTGAATTGGAGAGCGTGATGGCAGTATCTAAGGGAGTAACAACACGGTCTTCAGAAAAGATAGTGCTACCAGTTGATGCAGATAGAACCACGGTTGTACTTGCCCAAGGACCAGATCCACCACACATAACCCAGACTCTCGCAGATTGTACCCCTACCCAGTTGGACAGAGAACCAGCTACACCCCTTCTAACCCCAACCCCGGCAAATAGTAACCCAGTTCCAGTTGACACAGCACCATCTCCACCACAGAGCACCCAAACACGAGCAGTTAGTAAGGGAACTGCAGTGCCCAAAGCACGAGGACCACCACTCCGAATCCCAACTCAACGCTTAAAGGAGAAGAAGATTTGTTCTCAGGTCAGGTTCTGTAGCTATGGTTCATACTCCTTTGCTCTTGCATGACTGTATTTACTCATACCAACTATTTTCAAATTTGAAGGATGGAATTGAAACTCCAATGGCGCAACAGATATGTTTTAAACCTGTTTCTTTAACTGGTTTGCTGTTGTAACCTGCTCTATGTTGATTTCAGTTTCAATTGAATAAACAGTTATGTTCTCATGTCATGCACATTACAAGTGTTGTTATTGCTCTATAGTTACCCACACTTATATTCTGTCTATTCTGCTTTGTCTTGAACACATATTATTTGAATTGTGTCTCTATCTTGATTTGGCAACAAAAACTAGAATGGTATAGACCATAAAGTGACCATGGTACATAGATATATGTTTTTTTCATGCTGTTATCCTATCCACTTTACTACTGAACTCATTTACCAAAATGAGTTTCATATACAACATGGTAAACATGTGATGTGTCTGCTTGTTTCTCTTTTAGAATGCGGACAAAATATTGGAGAACAGTACCGCGTTATTGTAACATCCCAAATTTTCAATTTGGAATGTTATACACTAGATCATCATTTCATATCATATTTATTGCATTTTGGTTGATCCTAGAAATTTCACGCAACTTAAGGACCCTCGGAGAGAGTTGGGGATTTCGTTATTTTCATATTTGAGTTGTCTCAAATTTTGAAAATATGATCATTTGATTTTATTTATTTTATCTTCAATTATTTCTATTACAAAAATATGAGAGAGGGAATAAAATGACTTTCCCAAAATAAAGAAATATTGAGGATTTAATAAAAAATCAAATAAGAATTTATTTGGTTTTATTTGCTATTTTATTTGAATTTAGGAAAAATGCGCATTTTTCAAAATTGCATTTAGGCCCCAAATAAATGTTCATCCTGTGCGGTTTGACTTTAGAAGCCGGGGAAAATTTAATTCGGGATTTTTGGAGTCCGTTTAGTAGTCTTTTTGTTTTTTTCGAGCGTAAGTATTTAAAAAAAGTACGAACCGACCCTGGGCCGTAACTGGATAGGACTCTGCCTGGCCGGGGCTTTATAAGCCGCCGCCCCGGCGCCCGAGCCAGCCCAACCCGCGCCCCAAACCCTAGTCACGCCCGATCCGCGCCGCCGCCGCCCGATCCGCGCCATGCCGCCGCCCGCCGCCGCTGCCGCAGCCGCCCGCCGCCGCCGTTGCCGGAGCCGCTGCCGCCGCCCGAGGTTTACCTCGATCCCGTCGCCGTTTTTATTAGAAAAACCGTTCGGTTTTTCCGTCGGTTTTCGTCGATTTTTTTAGTTTCGTTTTTCTCTTTAGATCGGTTTTTTCCAGTTTAGGCTAATTAGCGAGCGTTCGCTCGTTCGTTCATTTTAACGAAAGCGTTCTTTGGTTAGATTCATTTAACGAACGTTCATTCGTTAAACTGCTCATCGTTTTTCTTTTTCTTGGATTAAATCCGCAATTTTTCTGATTGCGATTTCTGATCCGATTTTCGTTTTAGTCTAACTTTTCGCTCGTTTATCGGAATCAGGCGATTCAAGCGCCTGGAGTTTCGTCTCGAAACCCTCTTTCCGTTTAACCAACTCAAACAAGTTTTTGCCACTGTAAAAATTACCCTAGATCTAGAATAGTAAACGAAGCCTGTTTCTTTTGCCGTTTGTCTTCCGTTGCTTCGTTCGGTTTGATTCATTTTGCCAACCGGAGTTCTTAAGTTGAACCTTCTGGTTAGACCTCTTATTTGAGTTTTACCTATGCATTAGTTGAGTAATTATTGTATGCTTGTTTGTTTGCGATAGAGTACCCGGAGTGCGCCGCTTGCTACTTCGAATCGCTAGGTTTCTCGGATCATCAGCAAGGCAAGTAACACTTTGATCATGCTTTCCCACTACCCAGTTTTATTGCATTAGATCAATCCTCACACATTGCATGATTAGGATCCAATTAAATTTTGGGTTTGGGAAGTAGATGAGGTAGAACCTATTACCTGCTTATTATCAAACCTTTGGGAGTTACTTCTACGTTTGCTTATTATGCCATGCTATGCTAGTAGACGTGGATTAGGTGAGTGTATCCATGACAGATGTGAGATTGTTAATTAATGGTTTATTTAAGGTGGCAACTTAAACACACATATGGGTGGATTGAGGCGCCTGGGTATTCTAGCGATTGCCTATTTTTCTTTTGGACCGCCACCCAGGCTCAAAAGGATCATGATATTATTCATGCTAGAAACTTCCGTGTGCAGCCACAAGCTATTATGGGCTCTAGTATAGTTGATTAAGTTGTGCGGACTCTTACAGTGGTAGACTAGCAGATGTAGGGGAAAGTAGGTGTAACGGTCTACCCAATCGTAAGGTGCTAGCGCTTCTGAAAGACTATGTCTCGGTCATCCGTCTTCTCAAACACCATGCAGTGCGAGAAACCAAACGGAGGCGATCGAGTCTTGTGGGGAAAAGTGCGCAAACCTCTGCAGAGTGTATAAACTAATCATGATTAGCCGTGTCCCCGGTTATGGACATCTTGAGTATCTAGTACCTGGATTATCATGTGAATCTCAACATGTTACTCTAAAATTAATTTCGTTGGGTTTTGATTAATGATGATGCTTAATTGGGATTGAGAATGCTGTCAACCATTCTCAATGTTTAACAACTACCATGATAGTTAAATAAAATTTATTCCTTTGCAGTAGGGAAAAATTGGCTTTACGCAAAATTGTAACCATAGAGCTTTCCACCAGCCAAATATGCATGTAGAATAGCCTGTTTCATTCCATTACTCTCTATGTGTTACTTTGCCAGCATACTCCATGTGCTGACCCGTTTCGGGCTGCAACGTTAATGTTGCAGACTTTTCAGACGATGATTAAGGAGTTTTTAGGTCGTGGTTCTATACTCAGTGATGCCGTTGGAGTTGATGGACTCACTTATCTTCCAAGCCTTCCGCTGTTATCGTTATTAGATGGCCTTAAGCCATATTTATTGTAATAAGTTCTCTTTTGAGACTTTCGATGTAATAAGTGTGTGATTGCTACTCTATTATAAATCCTCCAAGTACTGTGTGGTCTCAGCATTACTGATCCAGGGATGACACCTGAGCACAGAGATTGGACCGTTTGAGGTCTGGTCCTTACAAGATGGTATCAGAGCACGCGCTGACTGTAGGACACGACCACTAAGCTAAAGACCTAGATCACTACTCACTCTCTTCTCCTTCTGACTTCTCATCTTTTCTACTCTTTTAGGATGGCGGATGCAAGGAACAAGTTCACGCAACCGGATGAAGATACACCCTTTGGACGTCACTTGAAGTAAGTCACTAGATACCTAAAACATAGGAGTACCAAGCTTCACCGGCACCTACAACACCACTTTACCTGAAGAAGAGCGCTGGATGATTCAAGTTCAAGTTCCAGGAAGGACGTTCATGCCAGTCACTGAGCCCATAGAGTTTTCTTTTGATGCACCAACTTGGAGTCTAGGAAAGAGCATGGCAACTCACATCGCCATGGGACGCATTGGAGAAGTCTACCGCAATGATCTCATGGATACTATCTACTAGATTTGTGGGCACCGAGATGAGCACTGGGAGATGATCAGCACCAGAAAGGATAGATCAGTCACAGCTTTTATCCAGGAGTTAAACCAGCACATTCGACGTCAGGAGAACCAAATGTGCGCCGACATGATAGACCTAAAGAAGGCAAAGACAAGAATCAAGGAGCTGGAGGAAGAACTCAAGGCTACACGTGAAGATTATGAAGAATAAATTGAAGTATTAGTGGAGAAGAATGACGATCTGATCAAGAAGATCGGAATATTTATGGGAGGCCCTACACCAGTAGAAGAAGACGAAGAACCCACGGAGATTCGCCCGGAAGACTACATCATCATCGACAACACTGACTCAGATCCAGACGATCGCGATGATGACTATGTTGATGAAGCTGGAGCAGATATAATGGAGTCTGCAACCGAAGAATATTTCTAGTAGACCACCTCATCAGTAGTAGTAGTAGTAGTCCACCATGTAAATATAGTAGTCCGAGCACTTTTGCGATAGTTAGATCAATTGTATGCCCTTGTTTGATTGATTGAATGAAGTGAATTGTTTGCTTTTGCCTCATGTGCATATGGGTAGTGTTTTCTCTTTAGACCCCCTCTATTCTTAAATCTCATCTTTTCTAAAAACCCTCAGATGCCTCCGAGACGTGACCCCGGATTTACCTTCCAACCGGAGCTCACCCAGTTGATCCAGCAGCAGAACACAATGATGAAGTTGCTAGTCCAGAATCAGAATCAAGGGAACAACAACAACAACCCACCACCACCACCACATGTTGATCACTTAGCCCGTTTTCTTAGGCTGAATCCGCCGGTGTTTTCCAGTAGCACCGAGCCGATAGTAGCAGATGATTGGCTCCGCAAGACAGCTAGAGAGTTGACCACAGCAGGATGCACGGATGCGGAAAAGGTGAAGTTTGCTGCACATCAGCTTGAAGGACCCGTAGCATCATGGTGGGAGAATTTCACAGCCACTTTCCCTGTCGACACTATCACGTGGGACCAGTTTCAGCAGGCTTTTCGAACTGCCCATGTTTCAGCAGGAGCTATGGCCATGAAGAAGCGAGAGTTTCGCAACTTGCGCCAAGGAGGACGGACGGTTGGCCAGTATTTGGAGGACTTTAGTAAATTAGCACATTATGCCCCAGATGACGTTGCTACGGATGCAGCAAAGTAGGAGAAGTTTCTGGAAGGACTAAATGATGAGTTGAGCATGCAGTTGATGGTAGCAACCTTCAACACCTACCAGGAGTTGGTAGATCGTGCTCTCATGATTGAAGGGAAGCAGCAGCAAATTGAGAATCGCAAGAGGAAGTATGGACAAGGAAAGTACAATTCTGGAGCTCAGCAGAAGCCACGTTTTACCCCTAGACCGGGAGGACATTTCCAGCATACCCGTGGAGGAGGTAGCTCGCACAATCACAATGGCCCCAAGACTGGTAATGGGAATGGAGGAAGCAATGGCCAGAACCGCACCAACCCATCAACCCCAGCCAAGAAAGACCTGAGCCAAGTCACTTTCTTTAAGTGCCAGAAGACCGGACATTATGCCAACGAATGTCCTGAATCACAGAATGGAAATGGCAATGGAAGCTCTGGGAAGAAGCGAACCCTTTCAACAGGGGACAAGTGAACCACGTTAATGTGGAGGAGGTTGAAGAGCAGCCGGATGCAGTAATCGGTAAATTTTTGGTTAAGTCATTTACTGCACTCGTTCTTTTCGATACTGGTGCATCGCATTCATACATATCAAGGGGATTTGTGGATAAGTATAAACTGCCAACCCAAGCCCTTAGGTCACCCATGTTAGTAACCTCACCTGGAGCAGAATATATGGCTAGTCTATGGTGTGATCGGTTACCATTAAGGATTGGTAACTACGTATTTCCATTAGACCTAATAGTATTGGAATCACAAGGATTGGATATGATATTAGGCATGGATTGGTTGTCAAAGTATGAAGGGAATATTGAATGTGCCAGTAAGTCAATTTTGCTTACCACCCCAGAAGGGAGAAGGATCAAGTATGTATCCTGACATGTGCCAATGAGGACTCAAGCAAATTGTTTAACAGGAGTTGTGTAGGAGGAAGTACCAGTAGTGAAGGATTTCCCTCATATATTTCCAGAAGAATTGCCAGGCATGCCACCGGATAGAGATATTGAGTTTCTGATTGAGCTTTTGCTAGGCACAGGGCCAATATCAAAGAGACCATATAGGATGCCTGCAAAGGATTTGGTGGAAATTAAGAAGCAGATTAAGGAGTTACTGAATAAAGGATATATTCGCCCAAGTTCATCGCCTTGGCGATCACCAGTACTTCTAGTGGAGAAGAAGGATGGATCGTTAAGGATGGTTGTTGATTATCGAGGTTTGAATGAAGTAACCATCAAGAACAAGTACCCACTACCGATGATCAATGATCTGTTTGATCGATTGCAAGGAGCTAAGGTATTTTCCAAGATCGATCTGCGATCAGGATACCACCAGTTGAAGATTCGGGAACAGGATATACCCAAGACGGCTTTTACCACCAGGTATGGGTTGTACGAGTATACCATTATGTCATTTGGTCTGACTAACGCACCTGCATATTTTATGAACATGATGAACAAAGTGTTTATGGAGTTCTTGGATAAGTTCGTCGTAGTGTTCATTGATGATATCCTGGTTTACTCGAAGAATGAAGAGGAGCATAAGGAGCATTTGCGTTTGGTTCTTGGAAAGCTCAGAGAACATCAGTTATACGCCAAGTTTAGCAAATGTGAGTTTTGGTTGAAAGAAGTTGGATTTCTCGGACACGTTATATCCGGAGAAGGTATAGCAGTAGATCCCACTAAAGTTGATACTGTGACCAAGTGGGAAGCGCCAACCATAGTTGGAGAGATCCGGAGTTTTCTTGGACTCGCAGGATACTACAGGAGGTTTATTGAGAATTTCTCAAAGATTGCGAAGCCTATGACGGAGTTGTTGAAGAAGGATACTAAGTTCATATGGACTGAGGAATGTGAGGCTAGTTTCCAGGAGTTGAAGAAACGTTTGGTTACCTCACCAGTGTTGATTTTACCGGATCAGACCAAGGATTATGAGGTGTATTGTGACGCTTCACGTCGAGGACTTGGAGCAGTGCTTATGCAGGAAGGAAGAGTTGTTTCATATGCCTCACGACAGCTTAAGCCTCATGAGTTGAATTATGCTACTCATGATTTGGAGTTAGCAGCCGTAGTGCATGCACTGAAGACTTGGAGACATTTTCTGATTGAAAACCATTGCGAGGTGTACACGGATCATAAGAGTTTGAAGTATATTTTCACACAGAAGGAGTTGAATCTCAGACAAAGGAGATGGTTGGAGCTCATCAAGGATTATGATATGAAATTGCATTATCACCCTGGAAAGGCTAACATAGTAGCTGACGCGTTAAGCCGTAAGAGCCATGTCAACACCCTAATGACGGGAGATTTACCAAGGGAGTTAGCCGAAAATCTTCGAGAGCTATGTTTGGAAATAGTCCCGAGAGGCTATGTAGCAGCATTGGAGATTCAGTCTACCTTGATAGATAAGATCAGAGAAGCTCAAAGGACTGACAAGGAGATTGCCTCTATTAAGGAGAAAATGAGCAAAGGAAAAGCTAAGGGATTTCATGAGGATGAGCACGATACCTTATGGTTTTAAGACCGTGTCTATGTACCAAATGATCCGGAGATCAGGAAGTTAATTTTACAAGAGGCCCATGATTCACCATATTCGATTCACCCAGGAAATACCAAGATGTATTTGGATTTGAAGAATATTTTCTGGTGGACCGGAATGAAGAAGGATATTGGGGAGTATGTAGCAGTTTGTGATGTATGTCAGAGAGTAAAGGCGGAGCATCAGAAGCCAGCAGGATTGCTACAACCATTGCCGATACCTGAATGGAAGTGGGATAAGTTAGGCATGGATTTTATTACAGGATTGCCCAGAACACGTTCAGGCTATGACTCGATATGGGTTGTAGTCGATCATTTGACAAAGGTAGCTCATTTCATTCCAGTGAAGACTACCTATACTAGTGCAAAGTTGGCAAAGATATACATGACTAGAATCGTTTGTCTGCATGGAGTTCCAACGAGCATTGTATCAGATAGAGGAACCCAATTTACCTCAAAGTTCTGGAATCAATTGCATGAGACTTTGGGTACCAGACTGGAGTTTAGCACAGCTTTCCACCCGCAGACAGATGGACAGACTGAGAGAGTCAATCAGATTTTGGAGGATATGCTAAGAGCTTGTGCGCTAGATTACGGATCTAGTTGGGACGAGAATTTGCCGTATGCAGAGTTCTCTTACAACAACAGCTATCAATCCAGTTTGAAGATGGCCCCTTTCGAAGCCTTGTACGGAAGGAGGTGCAGGACCCCATTGTCATGGGATGAAGTTGGAGATCGCCAGTTGTTTGGACCGGATCTGATAAAGGAGTCTGAACAGAAAGTGAAATTAATTCGCGACAGGCTGAAGGTAGCTCAATCCAGGCAGAAGAGTTATGCAGATTCTAAATGCAAGGAGACAGTTTGCGAAGTCAGAGACCGAGTTTATCTTCGAGTATCACCACTTCGAGGAGTTAAGCGCTTTGGAGTTAAGGGAAAGTTAGCGCCACGTTTTGTAGGCCCATACAAAGTTTTGGAGCGTATGGGAGAAGTTGCCTATAAGTTGGAATTGCCCGAAGGATTGTCAGGAGTACACGACGTGTTCCATGTATCCCAGTTGAAGAAGTGCCACGCAGAGATGGCTGACATATCGCTGAGAGATACGGTACCAATGGAAGCGATTCAGTTGGACAGTGATTTGACCTATGAGGAGAAACCAGTTAAGATTCTAGAGTATGCCAGTCGAGTCACCCGCAACAAGGTTATCAAGTTTTGCAAGGTTCAGTGGAGCCACCACACGGAGGATGAAGCCACCTGGGAACGAGAGGAAGAATTGTTGAAAGACCACCCTCACCTATTTTCTAGCCAACCCAAATCTCGAGGGCGAGATTCGTCTTAAGGGGGTAGGTTTGTAACATCCCAAATTTTCAATTTGGAATGTTATACACTAGATCATCATTTCATATCATATTTATTGCATTTTGGTTGATCCTAGAAATTTCACGCAACTCAAGGACCCTCGGAGAGAGTTGGGGATTTCGTTATTTTCATATTTGAGTTGTCTCAAATTTTTGAAAATAGGATCATTTGATATTATTTATTTTATCTTCAATTATTTCGATTACAAAAATATGAGAGAGGGAATAAGATGACTTTCCCAAAATAAAGAAATATTGAGGATTTAATAAAAAATCAAATAAGATTTTATTTGGTTTTATTTGCTATTTTATTTGAATTTAGGAAAAATGCGCGTTTTTCAAAATTGCATTTAGGCCCCAAATAAATGTTCATCCTGTGCGGCTTGATTTTAGAAGCCGGGGAAAATTTATTTCGGGATTTTTGGAGTCTGTTTAGTAGTCTTTTTGTTTTTTTCGAGCGGAAGTATTTAAAAAAAAGTCCGAACCGACCCTGGGCCGTAACCGGCCAGGACTCCGCCTGGCCGGGGCTTTATAAGCCGCCGCCCCGGGGCCCGAGCCAGCCCAGCCCGCGCCCCAAACCCTAGCCATGCCCGATCCGCGCCACCGCCGCCCGCACCGCCGCCCGCCGCCGCCCTAGGTTTTTCCGTCGGTTTTCGTCGGTTTTTTTAGTTTTGTTTTTCTCTTTAGATTGATTTTTTCCAGTTTAGGCTAATTAGCGAGCGTTCGCTCGTTCATTCGTTTTAACGAACGCGTTCTTCGTTTAGATTCAGTTAACGAACGTTCGTTCATTAAACTGTTCATCGTTTTTCTTTTTCTCGGATTAAATCCGCGATTTTTCTCATCGCGATTTCTGATCCGATTTTCGTTTTAGTCTAATTTTTCGCTCGTTTATCGGAATCAGGCGATTCAAGCGCATGGAGTTTCGTCTCGAAACCCTCTTTCCGTTTAACCAACTCAAACATGTTTTTGCCACTGTAAAAATTGCCTTAGATCCAGAATAGTAAACGAAGCCTGTTTCTTTTGCCGTTTGTCTTTCGTTGCTTCGTTCGATTTGATTCTTTTTGCCAACCAGAGTTCTTAAGTTGAATTTTCTGGTTAGATCTCTTATTTGAGTTTTACCCGTGCATTAGTTGAGTACTTATTGTATGCTTGTTTGTTTGCGATAGAGTACCCGGAGTGCGCCGCTTGCTACTTCGAATCGCTAGGTTTCCCAGATCATCAGCAAGGCAAGTAACACTTTGATCATGCTTTCCCACTACCCAGTTTTATTGCATTAGATCAATCCTCACACATTGCATGATTAGGATCTAATTAAATTGTGGGTTTGGGAAGTAGTTGAGGTAGTACCTATTACCTGTTTATTATCAAACCTTTGGGAGTTACTTCTACGTTTGCTTATTATGCCATGCTATGCTAGTAGACGTGGATTGGGTGAGTGTATCCATGATAGATGTGAGATTGTTAATTAATGGTTTATTTAAGGTGGCAACTTAAACACACATCTGGGTGGATTGAGGCACGTGGGTATTCCAGCGATTGCCTATTTTTCTTTTGGACCGCCACCCAGGCTCAAAAGGATCATGATATTATTCATGCTAGAAACTTCCATGTGCAGCCACAAGCTATTATGGGCTCTAGTATAGTTGATTAAGTTGTGCGAACTCTTATAGTGGTAGACTAGCAGATGTAGGGGAAAGTAGGTGTAACGGTCTACCCAATCGTAAGGTGCTAGCGCTTCTGAAAGACTATGTCTCGGTCATCCGTCTTCTCAAACACCATGTAGTGCGAGAAATTCAACGGAGGAGATCGAGTCTCGTGGGGAAAAGTGCGCAAACCTCTGCAGAGTGTATAAACTAATCATGGTTAGCTGTGTCCCCGGTTATGGACATCTTGAGTATCTAGTACCTGGATTATCATGTGAATCTCAACATGTTACTCTAAAATTAATTTTGTTGGGTTTTGATTAATGATGATGCTTAATTGGGATTGAGAATGCTGTCAACCATTCTCAATGTTTAACAACTACCATGATAGTTAAATAAAATTTATTCCTTTGCAGTAGGGAAAAATTGGCTTTACGCAAAACTGTAACCATAGAGCTTTCCACCAGCAAAATATGCATCTAGAATAGCTGTTTCATTCCATTACTCTCTATGTGTTACATTGCCAGCATATTCCATGTGCAGACCCGTTTCGGGCTGCAACGTTAATGTTGCAGACTTTTCAAACGATGATTAAGGAGTTTTAGGTCGTGGTTCTATACTCAGTGATGCCGTTGGAGTTGATGGACTCACTTATCTTCCAAGCCTTCCGCTGTTATCATTATTAGATGGCCTTAAGCCATATTTATTGTAATAAGTTCTCTATTGAGGCACTCGATGTAATAAGTGTGTGATTGCTACTCTGTTATAAATCCTTCAAGTACTGTGTGATGACACTGGAGCACAGAGATTGGACCGTTTGAGGTCTGGTCGCTACAGTTATCCAATGGTAAAGGAAGTAATGCAGATAAGGTTCAACATAGTGAGACATCCCTATTGGTCTCCAAGAAAGCTGATAAAAACTATCTTGACGACAGTGAGGGAACCCAAAAGTCCTGTATTGATGTAGTGTTCGAGTTACTGGCCACTACTGCTGGCACAAGCTCTTCGAACTCGCTGCCTGAATCAGTTCGTCTTCTTGAGTCTCAACTTCAAGTTGAAAGACATCGATCAGATGTGTTGCGATAGGAAGCTGAAGGACTGAGGAAGTCCCTACAGAATTCAGATGCGTATTTTCTGGTGCAACAGCAAGCGTTGGAGGATTTAAGCGCCAAACAAGAGAAAGTTAATAAGCTTGCTAAGCATATTGCCAGCATTATGGGTACCTAGGATATTGTTTCTTGAGATCTTCTGAAGTGGTTTCAGTTCTGGATTTGTTTTGCTGCGGCATTTATTTGCGCTGGTCGCCAACTTTGACATCCAGTGTATATGATATGCTGCTTTGTTCCCTATATTTGCACTGGTGGCGAACTTTGATGCCCAGTGGATGTAATATGTGTAATAGCCGTGATAGCCTAGCGTTAGTTGCTTGCTTATTTATTTCCTTGTTGTCTTGTTTATTTGTTTGCTTGTAGTCATTGCAGTTCTTTTTCCGCGGTTAGCTAGTGGCTGCAATAACCTATTTTTTAAAACTAGGCCACAATAACCATGGGCTAATATTTACTGTAGTGACACTGGGCCTCCTACTGGCCGTAGAAACAGTGGGCCTTCTATGGGCCGTAGAAACAATGGGCCTTCTGCGGGCCGTATTATCAATGGGCCTTATATGGGCCGTATAATCGATTGGCCAAACATGGGCCAAACCGACCGCATTATGGCCGTAAACGGTCTAGAGTTGGAATCGTCTGTTCATGGGCCAACCATAACGGGCCATCGTTAATAGGCCGTATTTGATGATGCTATGAAATCGTCCCAACGTATTAACGGACCACAAACGGGCTGACTGTAACCATGGGCTGAATTTGGCCCACAAGCAGAAAAAGACAGTAATGGGCCAGAAGTAAATGAATGTTGGAAATGAGCCCAAGAATAAATGGGCTTTGAGAAGGCCGAAAGATAACATCGGCTGGAAACGGCCCAACGGAATAACGGGTCATTAATGGGTATAAAGTGATACACTGTTCATTACGGGCCAGTTTCACTAGGGCCGTTAATGGGTGTAAAGTGATACACTGTTCATTACAGCCCAGTTTCACCACGGGCCGTTAGTAGGCCAAGAGTTACCTAGGGCCTCATATGGGCCGAAAGACGTCATGGGCCATACAAGGGCTAGAAGTGAAAACGGGCTGGAATCATATTGGATGGCCCAGATGACGCTACTGGGCCTAATTCGGATAGGGTGTAACGGGCCTTGGGTTAGCGGGCTGTAAATGGGCTATATTCGAACAGGCCGTTAACAGGCTTTCCATGGGCCGGCCCGCCAGCTTTTGACCAAGTCAAACGGGCCGGCCTTTTCACAGGAATGGGCCACTGTTGGGCCGTGCCATGTGTCGACGTATCATAGGCACCTTCCGTCCAATGAGTGGTTGACATCTGTCCCAACGATGAGCCGACACGTGTTTCCTCCAGCCAATGATGATTTTACACGTGGAAAATCCCCATTGGTCGGGGTTGTTAACGGGTTATCGGATCCAAAACCCGACCCGATAGCTTAATGGCGTTCCGTTACGGTGGATGCCACATGTCGGTCACCCTTGACGAAAGCACTTCTG
This sequence comes from Triticum urartu, assembly GCF_056163025.1. Classification (NCBI taxonomy): domain Eukaryota; kingdom Viridiplantae; phylum Streptophyta; class Magnoliopsida; order Poales; family Poaceae; genus Triticum; species Triticum urartu. Next base: position 471,441,967 of record NC_141874.1, read on the forward strand.
TGACGCGCGATTTATCGTCATGGAAGTGGACACTTCCATGATGATAATTTTGGCAATGTCATGGAATACTTCTACGACAGCACATGTATGACTATCTTGATTCTGTCATAAATTTGTCATGGATGTACATGCATGACAGAAAACGTGACCTACTGTGACAAACACATATCATCACGGAAGTGTATTTTTTTGTAGTGAACCCCCTTCGCATCAACTCCGAGCACTCCAAGCAGATTGATCCGACAGAGTTTTTATCTTTGAACGAACTCCTAGATCGCATCTCTGCTTTGGGAATAGCCACTGACTACGATCGGATCGGTCCTAAAACCGATTAAGGAGAAATCGAGACCCTGCCGGTCACCCACCAGATTGCAGTAGTCGTGGAGCAGGACAGCGAATCTTCGTAGATGCTTGCAAGAGGGGTTAATCATAAGTGGGATGCTTCTCCAAGTAAGGGCAGTAACCAAGCACCGGTCCACCCACATATCAAATTATCAAAGTACCGAACGCAAACCATATGAGCGTGATGAAAACTAGCTTGACGATAATTCCCATGTGTCCTCGGGAGCGCTTTCCTTTATATAAGAGTTTGTCCAAGCTTGTCCTTTTCTACAAAAAGGATTGGGCCACCTTGTTGCACCTTGTTTACTTTTATTACTTGTTGCCTGTTACGAATTACCTTATCACAAAACTATCTGTTATCGATAATTTCAGTGCTTGCAGAGAATACCTTACTGAAAATTGCTTATCGTTTCCTTCTTCTCCACATTGGGTTCGACACTCTTACTTATCAAAAGGACTACAATAGATCCCCTATACTTGTGGGTCATCAAAACTCTCCCTCAATACTTTGCTAGATCAAGAGTTTGAGGGGCGTCATTGAGCTAAACGTGTGCAGAACTCGGATGTGCCGTACGTTCGGTGCTTGATCGGTCGGAATGAGAAGAAGTTCGACTACATCAACCGCGTTGTCAAACGCTTCCACTTTTGGTCTACGAGGATATGTGGACACACTCTCCCCCTCTTGTTGCTATGTATCTCCTAGATAGATCTTGCATGAGCGTAGGAATGTTTTTTGAAATTACATGCTATGTTCCCCAACAGTAGACAAGATCTATTTATGTAGAAATAGACCCCATCTTGTTATCCTTAATAGCAACGATACATACATGCCGGTTCCCCTTCTATCACTAGGATCAAGCACCGTAACATCGAACCCATCACAAAGCACCTCTTCCCATTGCAAGATAAGTAGATCAAGTTGGCCAAACAAAACCCAAATATCGAAGAAGAAATATGAGGCTATAAGCAATCATGCACATAAGAGATCAAAGAAGACTCAAATAACTTTCATGGATAAAAACATAGATCTGATCATAAACTCAAAGTTCATCGGATCTCGACAAACATACCGCAAAAGAGTTACATCATATGGATCTCCAAGAGACCATTGTATTTAGAATCAAAAGAGAGAGAGGAAGCCATCTAGCTACTAACTACAGACCTGTAGGTCTACAATGAACTACTCACGCATCATCGGAGAGGCCCCAATGAGGATGATGAACCCCTCCATGATGGTGTCTGGATTGGATCTGGTGGTTCTGGAACTTGCGGTGGCTAGAATTGATTTTCGTCGACTCCCCTAGGGTTTCTAGAATATTGGGGTATTTATAGAGCAAAGAGGCGATGCGGGAGCCCATCGAGGTGGGCATAACCCACCAGGGCGCGCTTGGGGGCCCAGGCATGCCCAGGTGGGTTGTGCCCCCCTCGGGGCACCCCCAGGTGCTTCTCCGACCCATTGGGTGTCTTCTGGTCCATAAAAAATCCACAAAAAGTTTCGTTGTATTTGGACTCCGTTTGATATTAATTTCCCGCGATGTAAAAAAAGCAGAAAATATCAACATGCACTGGGCACTATGTCAATAGGTTAGTACAAAAAATGATATAAAATGATTATGAAATGATTGTAAAACATCCAAGAATGATAATATAATAGCATGGAACAATCAAAAAGTATAGATACGTTGGAGACGTATCAGCTGCCATCCGTGGTGTGGTCCGTTCGCACCACCGCGACTAAGCCCACCGGCGAGACCCCATTCTTCCTCGACTATGGGGCTGAGGCGGTCCTCCCGCTCGAGATCAAACATCATTCCCCGCGGGTCTTGGTGTTTGACGAGGCGCATCAGGATGTCTCATGGGGAACTGATCTTGTGCTCGAAGAGGAGGCCCGTCGCCAAACCTCCCTACGCGCCGCAAGGTACCAGCAGGCGCTGCTGCGCTACCACTGTTGCAACATCCGCCCTCGGACGCACGAAGTCGGAGACCTCGTCCTGAGGCGGCTCCTCTCCAGGGAAGGCCTCCATAAGCTCTCGCCCATGTGGGAGGGCCCGTTCAGGGTCGCCCGTGTCTCTAGGACTGGAGACGGAGGACGGGGTCCCCATCTAGAATGCCTGGAACATTCAGCACCTCCACAAGTTCTACCCATGGCACTCTCATGTAATAATGAGTGGGTTGTACACGCCCCGGAGTCTCCTGGTGCGCCATTTCGCGCCCTCACGGGAGCTCCCGCCCACTCCCCAGTGGAAGCCCCATGCTCCACACTGGCGGAAATGGTCAAACAACGACTATGCCCACGCCTAAGTGGAGGCCCCATGCTCCACGCTGGTGGGAAGACTAGTATGAGCGTTGGACGCGGCCATTTTTCATCCTTTCTTGTAACCAAATTTGTAACTTCTTGGAATGAAGCTTGAGGTTTCTTCATCTTTGTTCGAAAGGGTCGAGATTTTCTCCGTGTGGTGTTTCCTTTCTTCAATCTTGTTTTCTAAGGCGTTAGTGCATGTTTATTACTCCCTCTCATGCGCCCCACGGGCGAGGACTAGGCATGGTGTTTACGCTTGGGCCAGCCCCAGCGGTGTTGAGGGCCCAGGCCGCAACAGCCGCGGGTCTGCCCGTGCGCACACCTAGCCAAGACTCTGGTGTCTAAGTCCTCGCGCAACGCTCTCGAGCGAGCCAACAAGCACGTGTGGCCTTCCGTCCCTGGCCTCGGGAGATCTTGCCTCCCGGCCTTGCCCGGGCACCACGACCTAGCAAACCAGCGACAGTCGACCCTCGCCCGGGGGCTCCAGCGCAGAATAAGCAATAAGGAAAGGTGGCATGGGAAGGCATCATTATGGTTCGACATATCATTAAGGAATCCTCCACCAAGTACTTTTTACATCCCCACGGGGCCATGTTCAAAACATTGATAGGCAAACAGGAGATAGACAACCTAAGGAGACGCGTTGTCATCGTCACTGCTATCAACCTCATGCTCCTCAACTTTAAGTTGGTCTTCGCGGCCATCAGGGGTGAACTCCACGATCAGGTCATCCACGTAATCCTCCACCCAGTCCCCCAGGGCACCCTAAATCGCCTTGGGCACGGGGGCTGTCATGGACTCAAAGTTGAAGTCGGGGTCGAAGAGAAGGAGATGACTGAAGACATGCGTCGACGCCTGCGCAAGAAGGTTATGACTTTTCTCGTCGACAAGCTGGTGCAACCTCTCCGCGCCTCCCTCAAGACACTCCACGATCCTGGTGAAGAAGGCGAGGTAGCCAGCGTCGTCAGACACGAGCGGGCTGGAGACACTCTCATTGCAAAAACAGTTCAGGGCGTAGAGAGCTCTTCGCTCAAGAATCATGGAACATCTTGGAGCACATGTGCTGCAGCACCCGAGGTCGGTTCGCCTCATCCACCACCCGCTCTGCAAGGTAAGTAACATCTCCCACCTGCTGTTAGAGGAAGGATAGCTCAGCCTCAGCTGCGGCCTCGGCATCCAGCGCGGCCTTTTGGCGCCTCTCCGCCTCGGCCAACTTCCCCTTGAGGTCATCAATTTCACCCTTCAGCTTGTCGCGCCGTTCACAGAAGCGGGATTCTTGGAGCTTCAACTTGTGGTAGGTGCTCCTTGGCAAGGGCCCTGTGGACCCCCGCGACCCCTCGTCGACCTCTGCCTGGACCCTCGCCTCCTGAGAGGCCAGGGAGGCCTGAGCGGCCGTCACTTGGTCTTCCATCACATCCAGCCATTCACGCTCTAGGCTTTGACCCAGTGCCTCCAGTGTCGGCGCGTCCTCGAGCGCGCGGAGCCTCGCCTCATGCGCCAAGGGCTCTCCCGCTAAGGCGGCTAGGGCGCCCTTGCATGCCTTGATTCGACGCTGAGGGCAGCATTCGAAGCAAGGAGCTCCCGCTCACGATCTTCCGCAGCCTCGCGCCGGTGGTCCGCGGCCTCAGCCTCCTTGAAGGCACGGTCGCGGGCTGCCTTCGTCGTGGCTGAAGACTTTTCATCCTTCGAGCAAGCAGACTCGCGCTGCAAGTGGCTAAGATTGATGGCGACCTTGAGCCAACGCCACTCGCACGCGAGATGCGAGTGCTCGACCTCGAGGTGCAAGTCAACATCACGAAGCTCCGCCCCAAGCCGGTCCAGTGTGCTCATTGCGTCTTGAAGGAGGCCATGCCAGACAGCACCAGGACCACGGGCGAGCTCCAGCGCCTGGCCGGGGCTTCGCTCCGTACCCCTGTCAACGGTGGCAGCGCAGGAGGTCCCGGCCTCGCTCAATGGAGACCATGGGGATGTGGTCCCCTCGCCTGGCTCTACAGCCCGGGGTAGGTCCCTGCACGAGCGCGACACTCCGCCCAAGGGAGACGTCGGCTCACTAGGGAACCAGACGCTGGTAGAGGTCAGCGGAGGGAACCTCGGCACTGTCCCCGGGAGCCTGATGTCGTGCCCGAAGAAGAGAACTGGGAATGAGGGGTTGAGGCCCTCCAGGGGCTGCTTCGGCTGGCGCATGGCGGCTCCAGGATGCCCCGCCGTGTGATCCACGATGCGGAGTGCCACTACGAGGCCAGTGACCTCAGGAGGCAGCGCTGGGGGTGCCCCCGTGCCTCCGTCGGGGGGAGGGGGGCCTGAGGAGAGAATGCTTAGAGGAGCACATCTTGCGGAAATCAAAGAAAGTGAGACACTTACTCATCTGTGGCGAACCATCTCCTCTTCTTCAGGGCTCGCGGGGTAGGGCCGGCATGGCCCTCAAGCCTTCTCCTCCTCCTGGCAGCGCAGGGACCGGGGGGCGGCATGCTGAAACTCAGCGCGCGACTCCCCACGGTTGACGTGACCACCGCACTCCTGGGCAAGGCGTCACTGTCGGTGCCAAAACTGGTGGATCTCGGGTAGGGGGTCTGATACGTCTCCAACGTATCTATAATTTTTTATTGTTCCATGCTATTATATATTCTGTTTTGGATGTTTAATGGGATTTATTATACACTTTTATATTATTTTTGGGACTAACCTATTAACCCAAGGCCTAGTGTAAATTGTTGTTTTTTGCTTATTTCAGTGTTTCGCAGAAAAGGAATATCAAACGGAGTCCAAACAGAATGAAACCTTCGGGAGCGTGATTTTTGGAACAAACGTGATCCAGAGAACTTGGAGTGGACGTCTTGAAACAACCGAGGAGGCCACAAGGCAGGGGGCGCCTACCCCGCTGGGCGCACCCTCCCCCTCGTGGTCCCCTCGTGGCTCCATCGACCTACTTCTTCCTCCTATATATACTCATATACCCTGAAAACATCCAGGAGCATCACGAAACCCTATTTCCACTGCCGCAACCTTCTGTACCCAAGAGATCCCATCTTGGGGCCTTTTCTGAAGCTCTGCCGGAGGGGGCATCGATCACGGAAGGCCTTTACATTAACTCCATGGCCCCTCCGATGATGTGTGAGTAGTTTACTTCAGTCCTTCGGGTCCATAGCTATTAGCTAGATGGCTTCTTATCTCTCTTTTGATCTCAATACAAAGTTCTCCTCCATCTTCTTGGAGATCTATTCGATGTAACTCTTTTTGATGTGTGTTTGTCGAGATCCGATAAATTGTGGGTTTATGATCAAGTCTATCTTTGAACAATATTTGATTCTTCTCTGAAATCTTTTATGTATGATTGGTTATCTTTGCAAGTCTCTTCAAATTATCAGTTTGGTTTGACCTACTAGATTGATCTTTCTTGCAATGGGAGAAGTGCTTAGCTTTGGGTTCAATCTTGCGGTGTCCTTTCCCATTGACAGCAGGGGCAGAAAGGCATGTATTGTATTATTGCCATCGAGGATAAAAAGATGGGGTTTATATCATATTGCTTGAGTTTATCCCTCTACATCATCTCATCTTACCTAATGCGTTACTCTGTTCTTATGAACTTAATACTCTAGATGCATGCTGGATAGCGGTCGATGTGTGGAGTAATAGTAGTAGATGCAGGCAGGAGTCGGTCTACTTGTCACGGACGTGATGCCTATATACATGATCATGCCTAGATATTCTCATAATTATTCACTTTTCTATCAATTTCTCGACAGTAATTTGTTCACCCACCGTAATACTTATGCTATCTTGAGAGAAGCCACTAGTGAAACCTATGGCCCCTGGGTCTATTCTCCATTATATTAATCTTCCGTCAACAAGTTGTTTCTATTACCTATTATTTTGCAATCTTTACTTTTTATCTTTATCATAAAAATACCAAAAATATTATCTTATCATCTCGATCAGATCTCACTCTTGTAAGTGACCGTGAAGGGATTGACAACCCCTTTATCGCGTTGGTTGTGAGGTTCTTATTTGTTTGTGTAGGTACGAGGGACTTGCGTGTGGCCTCCTATTGGATTGATACCTTGGTTCTCAAAAACTGAGGGAAATACTTACGCTACTTTGCTGCATCACCCTTTCCTCTTCAAGGGAAAACCAACGGACTGCTCAAGAGGTAGCAAGAAGGATTTCTGGCGCCGTTGCTGGGGAGTCTACGCACAAGTCAAGACATACCAAGTACCCATCACAAACTCTTATCCCTCGCATTACATTATTTGCCATTTGCCTCTAGTTTTCCTCTCTCCCACTTCACCCTTGCCGTTTTATTCGCCCTCTTGTTCCGTTCCCCTTCTCTTTTCCAGTTCGTCTCTTTTTGCTTGCTTCTTGTTTGCTTGTGTGTCAGATTGCTTGCTTGTCACGATGGCTCAAGATAATACTAAATTGTGTGAATTTGCCAATACCAACAATAATGATTTTATTAGCACTCCGATTTCCCCTCTTACCGATGTTGAATCTTGTGAAATTAATGCTGCTCTGCTGAATCTTGTCATGAAAGATATGTTTTCCAGCCTTCCTAGTGAAGATGTCGCTACCCATCTAAACAACTTTGTTGATTTGTGTGATATGCAAAAGAACAAAGATGTGGATAATGATATTGTTAAACTGAATCTATTCCCGTTTTCGCTTAGAGATCGTGCTAAAACTTGGTTTTCGTCTTTGCCTAAAAATAGTATTGATTCTTGGAATAAGTGCAAAGATGCTTTTATCTCTAAGTATTTTCCTCCCGCTAAGATCATAACTCTTAGAAATGATATTATGAATTTTAAGCAACTTTATCATGAGCATGTTGCACAATCTTGGGAGAGAATGAAATTAATGATACGTAATTGCCCTACACATGGTTTGAATCTTTGGATGATTATACAAAAAAATTATGCCGGATTGAATTTTGCTTCTAGAAATCTTTTAGATTTGGCCACGGGAGGCACTTTTCTGGAAATCACTTTAGGAGAATCCACTCAACTCCTAGATAATATTATGGTTAATTATTCTCAATGGCACACTGAAAGATCTACTAGTAAAAAGGTGCATGTTATAGAAGAAATCAATGTTTTGAGTGGAAAGATGGATGAACTTATGAAATTGTTTGCTAATAAGAGTGTTTCTTCTGATCCTAATGATATGCCTTTGTCTACTTTGATTGATAATAATAATGAATTTATGGATGTGAATTTTGTTGGTAGGAACAATTTTGGTAATAATGCGTATAGAGGTAATTTTAATCCTAGGCCGTTTCCTAGTAATTCCTCTAATAATTATGGTAACTCCTACAACAATTCTTATGGAAATTAAAATAAGATTCCCTCTGATTTTGAATCTAATATTAAAGAATTTATTAGTTCGCAAAAGAGTTTCAATACCTTGATTGAAGAAGATTTGTCTAAGATTGATGAGTTGGCTAGGAATGTGGATAGAATTTCTCTTGATGTTGATTCTTTGAAACTTAGATCTATTCCACCTAAGCATGATATCAATGAGTCTCTCAAAGCTATGAGAATTTCCATTGATGAGTACAAAGAGAGAACCGCTAGGATGCGTGCTAAAAAAGATTGCTTTGTGAAAGCGTGTTCTTCTAGTTTCCATGATAATAAGGATGAAGATCTAAAAGTGATTGATGTGTCTCCTATTAAATCTTTGTTTTGCAATATGAATCTTGATAATGATGGGACTGGAGATGAGTCAACTTTAGTTAAAAGGCGTCCCAATGATTCGAAGTTTTTAGATCTTGATGCAAAAATTGATAAAAGTGGGATGGAAGAGGTCAAAACTTTACATAGCAATGAACCCACTATCTTGGATTTAAGGAATTTAATTATGATAATTTTTCTTTAATAGATTGTGTTTACTTGTTGCAATCCGTGTTAAATTCTCCGCATGCTTATAGTCAAAATAAGGCTTTTACTAAACATATTGTTGATGCTTTAATTCAATCTTATGAAGAAAAACTTGGATTGGAAGTTTCTATCCCTAGAAAACTTTATGATGAGTGGGAACCTACTATTAAAATTAAAATTAAAGATCATGAATGCTATTCCTTATGTGATTTGGGTGCTAGTGTTTCCACGATTCCTAAAACCTTGTGTGATTTGCTAGGTTTCCGTGAATTTGATGATTGTTCTTTAAACTTGCATCTTGCGGATTCCATCATTAAGAAAACTATGGGAAGAATTAATGATGTTCTTATTGTTGCAAATAGGAATTATGTGCCCGTAGATTTCATTGTTCTTTATATTGATTGCAATCCTTCATTTCCTATTATTCTTGGTAGACCTTTCCTTAGAACGATTGGTGCAATTATTGATATGAAAGAAGGGAATATTAGATTCCAATTTCCATTAAGGAAAGGCATGGAACACTTTCCTAGAAAGAAAATTAAATTACCTATGAATCTATTATGAGAGCCACTTATGGATTGCATACCAAAGATGATAATACCTAGATCTATCCTTGCTTTTATGCCTAGCTACGGGCGTTAATAGCGCTTGTTGGGATGCAACCCAATTTTATTTTTGTTCCTTGCTTTTTGATTATTTTTAGTAATAAATAATTCATATATCATCTGTTTAGATGTGGTTTTATGCTTTTAATTAGTGTTTGTGCCAAGTAGATCCTTTGGGAAGGCTTGGGGAAAGTCTTTGCGATCATGCTGTAAAAAACAGAAACTTTAGCGCTCACGAGATTTGCTGCCATTTTTTATTGGAGAGTGATATTTAGTTAATTATTTTTGCAGATGATTAATAGATAAATTCCTCATGTCCAGAAATTTATTTTATAATTTTTGGGGTTCCATAAGTATTCGAAATAAACAACCTACAGATTACTATAGACTGTTCATTTTTTGACCGATTCTGTTTTTTCTTTGTGTTGTTTACTTATTTTGATGAATATATGGCTAGTATTTGAGTATATGAACCATAGAGAAGTTGGAATACAGTAGGTTTAACACCAATATAAATAAAGAATGAGTTCATTATAGTACCTTGAAGTGGTGTTTTGTTTTCTTTTACTAACGGAGCTCATGAGATTTTCTGTTTAAGTTTTGTGTTGTGAAGTTTTCAAGTTTTGGGTAAAGATTTGATGGCTTATGGAACAAGGAGTGGCAAGAGCCTAAGCTTGGGGATTCCCAATGCACCCCAAGGTAAAATCCAAGGATAACCAAAAGCCTAAGCTTGGGGATTCCTCGGAAGGCATCCCTCTTTCGTCTTCGTCCATCGGTAACTTTACTTGGAGCTATATTTTTATTCACCACATGATATGTGTTTTGCTTGGAGCGTCTTGTATGATTTGAGTCTTTGCTTTTTAGTTTTACACAATCATCCTTCCTGTACACACCTTTTGGGAGAGACACACATGAATAGGAATTTATTAGAATACTCTATGTTCTTCACTTATGTCTTTTGAGCTAGATAATTTTGCTATAGTGCTTCACTTATATCTTTTTAGAGCACACTGGTGGTTTTATTTTATAGAAATTATTGATCTCTCATGCTTCACTTATATTATTTTGAGAGTGTTTTAGAACATCATGGTAATTTGCTTTGGTTATGAAATTAGTCCTAATATGATAGACATCCGGGATGGGTATAATAAAAACTTTTATATAAAGTTCATTGAATACTATGAGAAGTTTGATTCCTTACGATTGTTTTGAGATATGAAGATGGTGATATTAGAATCATGCTAGTAAGTAGTTGTGAATTTGAGAAATACTTGTGAGTCCCATAGCATGCACGTATGGTGAACCGTTATGTGATGAAGTCGGAGCATGATTTATTTTTTGATTGTCTTCCTTATGAGTGGCGATCGGGGACGAGCGATGGTCTTTTCCTACCATTTTTTCCACCTAGGAGCATGCACGTAGTACTTTGTTTCGATGACTAATAGAATTTTGCAATAAGTATGTGAGTTCTTTATGACTAATGTTGAGTCCATGGATTATATGCACTCTCACCTTTCCGCCATTGCTAGCCTCTCTAGTACCGCGCAACTTTCACCTCACAATCATCCTGGCTGTACACAACTTTTGAGAGATACACACATGAATATAATTTATTAGAATACTCTATGTGCTTCACCTATATCTTTTGAGTTAGATAATTTTTCTCAACTGCTTCGCTTATATCCTTTAGAGCACGGTGGTGGTTTTATTTTATAGAAATTATTGATCTCTCATGCTTCACTTATATTATTTTGAGAGTCCTTTAGAATAGCATGGTAATTTGCTTTGGTTATAAAATTAGTCCTAATATGATAGGCATCCAAGATAAAAACCTTAAGGTGCATTAAATACTAAGAGAAGTTGGATACTTGATAGTTGTTTTGAGATATAAAGGTGGTAATATTAGAGGTGTGTGATACGTCTCCAACGTATCTATAATCTTTGATTGCTCCATGCTATTATATTATCTATTTTGGATGTTAATGGGCTTATTTTTGCACTTTTATATTATTTTTGGGACTAACCTATTAACCGGAGGCCCGGCCCAAATTGTTGTTTTTTGCTTAGAGTTTCGCCGAAAAGGAATATCAAAAGGAGTCCAAACGGTGAAACCTTCGGGAGCGTTATTTTTGGAACAAACGTGATCTAGGAGACTTGGAGTGGACGTCAAGAAACAATCGAGGAGGCCACGAGGCAGGGGGCGCGCCCACCCCCTGGGCGCGCCCTCCACCCTCGTGGGCCCCTGGTTGCTCCACCGACCTACTTCTTCCTCCTATATATATCCATATACCCCGAGAACATCCAGGAGCACCACGAAACCCTATTTCCACTGCCGCAACCTTCTGTACCCAAGAGATCCCATCTTGGGGCCTTTTCCGGAGCTCCGCCGGAGGGGGCATTGATCACGGAGGGCCTCTACATCAACTCCATGGCCCCTCTGATGATGTGTGAGTAGTTTACTTTAGACCTTCGGGTCCATAGCTAGTAGCTAGATGGCTTCTTCTCTCTCTTTGGATCTCAATACAAAGTTCTCCTTGATTCTCTTGGAGATCTATTCGATATAATCTTCTTTTGCGGTGTGTTTGTCGAGATCCGATGAATTGTGGGTTTATGATCAAGTCTATCTATGAACAATATTTGAATCTTCTCTGAATTCTTTTATGTATGATTGGTTTATATTTGCAAGTCTCTTTGAATTATCAGTTTGGTTTGGCCTACTAGATTGATCTTTCTTGCAATGGGAGAAGTGCTTAGCTTTGGGTTCAATCTTGCGGTGCTCGATCCCAGTGACAGGAAGGGAACCGACACGTATTGTATTGTTGCCATCGAGGATAAAAAGATGGGGTGTCGGTGTCAAAACCGGCGGATCTCGGGTAGGGGGTCCCGAACTGTGCGTCTAGGCCGGATGGTAACAGGAGGCAAGGGACACGAAGTTTTACCCAGGTTCGGGCCCTCTTGATGGAGGTAAAACCCTACGTCCTGCTTGATAAATATTGATGATATGGGTAGTACAAGAGTAGATCTACCACGAGATCGGGGAGGCTAAACCTAGAAGCTAGCCTATGGTATGATTGTTGTTCTGTATGTTGTCCTACGGACTAAAACCCTCCGGTTCATATAGACACCGGAGAGGGTTAGGGTTACACAAAGTCGGTTACAATGGTAGGAGATCTATATATCCGTATCGCCAAGCTTGCCTTCCACGCCAAGGAAAGTCCCTTACGGACACGGGACGAAGTCTTCAATCTTGTATCTTCATAGTCGAGGAGTCCGGCCGAAGGTATAGTCCAGCCATCCAGACACCCCCTAATCCAGGACTCCCTCTGTAGCCCCTGAACCAGGCTTCAATGACGACGAGTCCGGCGCACAGATTGTCTTCGGCATTGCAAGGCGGGTTCCTCCTCCAAGTACTTCATAGAAGATTTTGAACACAAAGATAGTGTCCGGCTCTGCAAAATAAGATTCCACATATTGCCATAGAGAGAATAATATTTACACAAATCTAATCTGCTCACGTATTCCATAGTGTGACGCACCACGGCCAAGCCTTTATTCGAATCGTTTTATTATCCCACCTTAGCGTGTCACGCGAGGCGGTTTCCTTGGCACGTCTTGTTAAAGCAGAGATCGTGTCCCCTTATTCTGGGATTCTCATCAATACGGGTGTGGGTAACCCAACCGCACCATTGATTACGGTGCTTGGAGATAAGCGAGTTTTACCAGGCTGGTGGGGACACGTAGTTGCGTCCACCCATATAAGGGGATAAGGATCCACCTTTTCACCTACGCCTTCTTCCTCCTTTGCCTATCCATTTTCGCGCACTCGAGCTCCAGCGCCCAAGTCCGCACTCCCCACCTCAACCTTCTCCAGCCATGTCCGGAGCGGAGGGCAAGTGGATGGTCTCCTCCATCACGGAGGGACACATCAAAAAACTGAGGAAGGCCGGATACTTGTCTAACGACTTCACGTACCGGCTTCCCGAAGAGGGGCAGCTCCTCCCCACCCCAAGGCCCCATGAGAGGGTAGTGTTCCTTCCCCACTTCCTCCACGGACTGGGCTTTCCTATCCACCCATTCGTCCAAGGACTCATGTTCTACTACGGCCTGGATTTCCATGATCTGTCCCCGAACTTCATCCTCAACATCTCGGCATTTATCGTCGTGTGCGAGGCTTTCCTCTGCATCCGCCCCCATTTCGGCCTATGGCTCAAGACTTTCAATGTCAAGCCGAAGGTGGTGTGCGGCAACCAAGCGGAGTGCGGAGGCGCCATGGTGGGCAAGATGCCCAACGTCTTATGGCTCGAGGGCTCCTTTGTGGAGACCCTGAAGGGGTGGCAATCGGGGTGGTTTTACATCACCGAGCCGCGCGACCCTGAGTGGGTCGCAGCCCCCGAGTTCCGGTCCGGACCCCCAACGCGGCTCATGTCCTGGAAAGAGACGGGCCTGTCGTGGGGCAGCAAAGGAGAGGTGACTGGACTGCAAACATGCATCCAAACCCTGGTGGACAAGCAGCTCAAGCTTGTCAACGTAGTCCAGGTTATGCTCATCTGCCGGATCCTCCCGTGTCAACAATGGGCTTTCAACCTGTGGGAGTTCAACCCGGTGCAGCATCGAACTCTGAGCAGGATCTTCGACACGACGTACGAAGATGCCTGGAAGGTTCTTTTCGAGGGCGTCGAGGCTCCCGCATCCGCTACCGAGGATCGCGGATTCAGCGCGCAGCATCACGCTAGCACGGTAAGTTGTTTGTACCTTTTACAGGGTATTAGTTTTCCATAGTTTAACTCTATGCGGGATCTAAGCCCCCTTACCTTTGACAGGTTTGGCAGGCGAAGTCCGGACAGATCGACTGTCCAGCTCCTTTGCCCGAAGACCCAGCCGATGCCCGCTTGGCGAAGCTGCTGGTTCCGGCACCCTATGTGGTGCCGGAGAAGAAGGCCACGAAGAAGGCCACGGGGACTCGAAAAAGTGCCCGGCGCCAGGAGGTGTCGGGTTCATCATCCGACGGCTCCAAGGCGCGTTCCTCTCGTGAAGACGAGAAGGAGGAAGAAGAGACCTCTCCCCCTCTAGCGGGAGGAGAGAAGAAAAGGAAGGTCGCCCTCACTTGGGAGGCCGAAGGGTCCAAGAAGGGGAAAACCCTTCCTCCAGACTACTCCGCCGACGCCGACGACGGCGGAGAGGAGTGGCCGCTCAGGGCCAAGCCCCTGGCGAAATCGTAAGTATCCGGATACCAGAGTAATTCATAGTATTCCTTTATTGCACAGCTTTCCCTTATGTCGAATATGATTATGCAGCCCACCCAAAGACCGGCTCGACGCGTCGTCGAGCGGTTCACTGGACTCGTCGGATGTGAATTCGCTTCCGACGGCTACCTTCCCCCGCCCTACGGACGACATCGAAGTGTTGTCCCAACAGGTTCCAAGCCAGGAGGAGGTGGTCCTGGAGGCGCCACAAGGCAACCTCCCGGACTCCAGGAGTAAAGGGGATAAAACCCCCCAGGGCTCCAAGTCCGGCTCTAGGCCGGACACCGCTCCGGAACCTTCAAAGGTTCCAGAGTCCGGTGGGCGACCTCCTTCCAAGAGGAGCAAGCCCACCGTGCCGGTGACCCCCATCCAACCGGAGGTGCCGGACAATCTGTTGGAGGTGCTCAAAGGCGCCGCCATCGACGAGGAGCACCGCACCATTATGAGTGCGGTGGTCCAGAAGGTTCAGTCCGCCAAGAGTGGACTGACTGAAGCTTGTGCTAGCCTTTTAACAGGCTTTGAGGTAAGTAAAGAATGTGTAAATAATATTACCGCATAGACAGTAGCCCCTGACGCTCTGTTTAGCGTTCGGGAAGAAAAGCCGAATAGAGGATCAAATAAAATTCGCAGGAGTCTAACAAAAAGGAGTCAATATGTGTATGCAGGCTTCTCTGCTAGCTTCCGCCACACTGACTGCGGAAGTGGACACGCTAAAGCAGAACCTCGAGCAGTCCGAGCAAGAGCTCGGGCGTGCCAAGAAGCAGCTCGAGGACAAGGAAGGTAAGAAATACCTTGTTTAAATATATATATACAAAAAAGGTGCAATTGCAAAAAATGACAGGATTATCGTGGCTATTGTAGGGGCCACGTCTGTGGTGGTGAACCTTAAGCAAGCGCTGCTCGAGGCCGAGAAGAGGGCAGCCACGGAGCGCACCGAGCGGGAGAAGTATGAGGCCCAGGTTGGCAAGGTGCGGCAAGAGCTCCAAGCTCTCATGAAAAAACATGAGAGTTTGGAGCTTGACTCAAAGACGCGAGCGTCCGAGCTCGCGGTGGCTATTAAAAATGCCAAGTCTGCCAAGGCCGAATCCCAGAAGACCCTCCAGGAGTTGGATGCGGTGAAAAAGATAGCGGCGGGTAAGGCATTCTTTATGCAAAGCAAACACATAAACGTGAGTTACTTGTTACTTACCCGAATTCGGAGCTCTCCAGGAGCATTCGCAGATCTTCCTCGTAGCGTGTCCGATGCCGCCGCATTCTATCGAGCTGAGGAGGGCAGCTCAACAGAAAAGGTGTTATGGTCTCAGTATGCTGAGGCCGGACACCCCGTGCCCCTGAGCGACTAGCTGAAGCAACTGGTCGAGCTCCACAAGGCGGCTGAACAGGCCATGAAGGGCCTCATAGTTCGGCTGTGGCCTGGAGAGGCTCTGTCTGGGAGCTATTTCGGGCTAGTGCGGCGGCTGGTGGGGGCCTGTCCAAGGCTCGAAGTCATCAAGCGCTCCGTCCGTATTGAAGGTGCCCGTAGGGCCCTTGCCCGTGCTAAGGTGCACTGGGGCAAGTTGGATGCTGAGAATCTTGTGAAGGACGGGCCACCGCCGGGGAAAGAGCGTCGCAAACCCGAGAATTATTATACGGATGTTCTGAAGGGTGGCCTTGTGGCGGATGAATGTTCCAGGGATGTAATTTTTGAGTAGAACTCACTCGTTTTGTCCTGTGCGCTGAAAACTTGTTCATATGCGCTAAGCAATGCTGTTGGAATTCAAAATATTACCTTTTGTGCGGCTGTTTATCAATTCTGAGAGTTGGCGAGTCGTCGGCTTCTGCCCCCGTGCCGCTAGTGCTGGGGTGTTCGGGGATAAACCTGAGCGCTCTTTTTCCCATGTTTGGGTCCTTCGAGGGAGGCGCTTGTAACATCCCAAATTTTCAATTTCGAATGTTATACACTAGATCATCATGCATATCATATTTTATTTTGCTTTTTGGTTGATCCTAGAAATTCTACGCAACTCAATGACCCACGGAGAGAGTTGGGGATTTCGTTATTTTGATATTTGAGTTTTCTCAAATTTTGAGAATAGGATCACTTGATTTTATTTATTTTATCATCAATTATTTCTATTACAAAAATATGAGAGAGGGAATAAAATGACTTTCCCAAAATAAAGAAATATTGAGGATTTAATAATAAAATCAAATAAGATTTTAATTCGGAGTTTTTTGGTGTTTTATTTGAATTTAGGAAAAAAGTACGTTTTTCAAAATTGCATTTAGGGCCCAAATAAATGTTCACCTTGTGCGGCTTGATTTTAGAAGCCCGTGAAAATTTATTTCGGAATTTTTGGAGTCCGTTCAGTATTTCTTTTTCTTTTTCTACCGAGCAGAATAATTTAAAAAAACGAAACGACTTAACGGGCCGTGTCCGACCTGGACACCGACCGGGAGGCCTTTATAAGCCGAGGCCCAGCCCCGGGGGAAACCCTAATGCGCCCTAAGCCGCCGCCGCCCTAAGAAGTCGCCGCCGCCGACGACGTCCGCCGCCGCCGTCGCCGGATCTCGCCGCCGAGGTTCGTCGCGCCTCGTTTTCCGTGCCGAAAAAAAAGAGAAAAAAATTCGGCGTTCGTCGTTTTTCTTTTTCTCGGATTAAATCCGCGATTTTTCTGATCGCGATTCCTGATCCGATTTTTGTTTTAGTATAACTTTTCGCTCGTTTATCGGAATCAAGCGATTCAAGCGCCTAGGGATTCATCTCGAAACCCTCTATCCGTTTAACCAACTTAAACATGATTTTGCTACTGTAAAATTTGCCCTAGATCCAGATTACTAGAACGAAGTTGTTTTCTTTCGCCGTTTGACTTTCGTTGCTTCGTTCGATTTGATTCTTTTTGCAAACCGGAGTTCTTAAGTTGAATCTTCTGGTTAGATCTTTTATTTGAGTTTTACCTGTGCATTAGATGAGTGCTTATTGTATGCTTGTTTGTTTGTCTGCGATAGAGTACCCGGAGTGCGCCGCCTGTTACTTCGAATCGTTAGGTTTCGCAGATCATCAGCAAGGCAAGTAACACTTTGATCATACCTTTCCTACTACCCATTTTTCTTGCATTAGATCAATCCTCACACATTGCATGAGACTATTCATACTAGAAACTTCCGTGTGCAGCCACAAGCTATTATGGGCTCTAGCATAGTTGACTAACTTGTGCGAACTCTTACAGTGGTAGACTAGCAGATGTAGGGGATGTAGGTGGTATGGTCTACCCGATCGTAAGTTGCTAGCGCTTTTGAAAGACTATGTCTCGGTCATCCGTCTTCTCAAACACCATGTAGTGCGAGAAACCAAACAGAGGAGATCGAGTCTTGTGGGGAAAAGTGCGCAAACCTCTGCAGAGTGTAATAAAATAATCATGGTTAGCCGTGTCCCCGGTTATGGACATCTTGAGTATCTAGTACTTGGATTTTCATGTGAATCTCAACATGTTACCCTAAATTAATTTTGTTGGGTTATGTTTAATGATGATGCTTAATTGGGATTGAGAATGCTGTCAACCATTCTCAATGTTTAACAACCACCATGATAGTAATTAAATTTTATTCCTTTGAAGTAGGGAAAAATTGGCTTTCCGCAAAACTGTAACCATAGAGCTTTCCACCAGCCAAATATGCATATAGTATAGCTGTTACATTCCATTACTCTCTATGTGTTACCTTGCCAGCATATGCCATGTGCTGACCCGTTTTCGGGCTGCAACGTTAATGTTGCAGACTTTTCAGACGATGATTAAGGAGTTTTTAGGTCATGGTTCTATACTCAGTGATGTCGTTGGAGTTGATGGACTCACTTATCTTCCAAGCCTTCCGTTGTTATCGTTATTAGATGGACTTAAGCCATATTTATTGTAATAAGTTCTCTTTTGAGACACTCGATGTAATAAGTGTGTGATTGCTACTATGCTATAAATCCTCCGAGTACTGTGTGGTGTCAGCATTACTGATCCAGGGAGGACACCAGAGCATAGAGATCAGACCGTTTGAGGTCTGGTCGCTACAGAGATGGTATCAGAGCACACGCTGACTGTAGGACACGACCACTAAGCACAAGACCTAGATCACTATTCACTCTCTTCTCTTGTGACCTCTCATCTTTTCTACTCTTTAGGATGGCGGATGCAAGGAACAAGTTCACACAACCGGATGAAGATACACCCTTTGGACGTCACTTGAAGGAAGTCACTAGATACCTGAACATAGGCGTACCAAGTTTCACCGGAACCTACAACGCTACTTTACCTGAAGAAGAGCGCTGGATGATTCAAGTTCAAGTTCCAGGAAGGACGTTCATGCTAGTCACTGAGCCCATAGAGTTTTCTTTTGATGCACCAACTTGGAGTCTAGGAAAGAGCATGGCAGCTCACATCGCCATGGGACGCATTGGAGAAGTCTACCGCAAGGATCTCAAGGATACTATCTACCAGATTTGTGGGCGCCGAGATGAACACTGGGAGATGATCAGCACCAGGAAGGATAGATCAATTGCAGCTTTTATCCAGGAGCTAAACCAGCACATTCGATGACAGGAGAACCAGATGTGCGCCGACATGATAGATCTGAAGAAGGCTAAGACAAGAATCAAGGAATTGGAGGAAGAACTCAAGGCTACACGTGAAGATTATGAAGAGGAAATTGAAGTATTGGTGGAGAAGAATGACGACCTGATCAACAAGATTGGAATATTTTTGGGAGGCCCTACGCCAGTAGATGAAGACGAAGAACCCCAGGAGATTAGCCCGAAAGACTACATCATCATCGACGGCACCGACTCGGAACCAGATAGTAGCGATGATGACTATGTTGATGAAGCTGGAGCAGATATTATGGAGTCAACGACCGTAGAATATTTCTAGTAGACCACCTCATTAGTAGTAGTAGTCCACCATGTAAATATAGTAGTCCGAGCACTTTTGCGATAGTTAGATCGATTGTATGCCCTTGTTTGTCTGATTGAAGTGAATTGTTTGTTTTGCCTCATGTGCATACGAGTAGTGTTTTCTCTTTAGACCCCCTCTATTCTTATATCTCATCTTTTCTAAAACCCTCAGATGCCTCCGAGACGTGAACCCGGATTTGCCTTTCCACCGGAGCTCACCCAGTTGATCCAGCAGCAGAACACATTGATGCAGTTGCTAGTCCAGAATCAGAATCAGGGGAACAACAACAACAACCCACCACCACCACCACCTGTTGACCACTTAGCCCGTTTTCTTAGGCTGAATCCGCCGGTGTTTTCCAGTAGCACCGAGCCGATAGTAGCGGATGATTGGCTCCGCAAGACAGCTAGGGAGTTGACCACAGCAGGATGCACAGATGCGGAGAAGGTGAAGTTTGCCGCACATCAGTTAGAAGGAACCGCAGCATCATGGTGGGAGAGTTTCATAGCCACCTTCCCAGTAGACATTGTCACATGGGATCAGTTTCAGCAGGCTTTTCGTACTGCACATGTTTCAGCAGGAGCTATGGCCATGAAGAAGCGTGAGTTTCTCAACTTGCGCCAAGGAGGAAGGACAGTTGGCCAGTATGTGGAGGAATTTAGTAAGCTAGCACGTTATGCCCCAGATGACGTCGCTACGGATGCAGCTAAGCAGGAGAAGTTTCTAGAAGGACTGAATGATGAGTTGAGCATGCAGTTGATGGTAGCAACCTTCAACAACTACCAGGAGTTGGTAGGTCGTGCTCTTATGATTGAAGGGAACCAGCAGCAGATTGAGAATCGTAAGAGGAAGTATGGACAAGGAAAATACAATTCAGGAGGTCAGTAGAAGCCATGTTTTACCCCTAGACCGGGAGGACATTTTCAGCATACCCATGGAGGAGGTAGCTCGCACAATCACAATGGCACCAAGAATGGTAATGGCAATGGAGGAAGCAACGGCCAGAATCGCACCAACCCATCAACCCCAGCCAAGAAGGACTTAAGCCAAGTCACTTGTTTTAAGTGTTCGAAGACAGGACATTATGCAAATGAATGTCCTGAATTGCAAAATGGAAATGGCAATGGAAGTTCTGGGAAGAAGCCGAACCCTTTCAACAGGGGACAGGTGAACCACGTTAGCGTGGAGGAGGTTGAAGCTCAGCCCGATGCAGTAATAGGTAAGTTTTTGGTTAAGTCATTTACTGCACTCGTTCTTTTTGATACTAGCGCATCGCATTCATACATCTCAAGGGGATTGGTGGATAAGTATAACCTATCAATCCAAGCCCTTAGGTCACCCATGTTAGTAACCTCGCCCGGAGCAGAGTATGTGGCTAGTCTACGGTGTGATCGGTTACCATTAAGGATTGGTAACTATGTTTTTCCCTTAGACCTAATAGTATTGGAATCTCAAGGATTGGATGTGATATTAGGCATGGATTGGTTATCAAAGTATGAAGGGAATATTGAATGTGCTAGTAAGTCAATTTTGCTTACCACACCAGAAGGGAGAAGGATCAAGTATGTATCCCGGCATGAGCCAAAGAGGACTCAAGTAAATTGCCTAACAGGAGTTGTGCAGGAGGAAGTACCAGTGGTAAGGGATTTCCCTGATGTATTTCCAGAGGAGTTGCCAGGCATGCCACCGGATAGAGATATTGAGTGTTTGATTGAGCTATTGCCAGGCACAGGGCCAATATCAAAGAGACCATATAGGATGTCAGCAAAGGATTTGGTGGAAATTAAGAAGCAGATTAAGGAGTTACTGGATAAGGGATATATTCGCCCAAGTTCTTCGCCTTGGGGATCGCCAGTACTACTAGTGGAGAAGAAGGATGGATCGTTAAGGATGGTTGTTGATTATCGAGGATTGAATGAAGTAACGATCAAGAAAAAGTACCCACTACCAATGATCAACGATCTGTTTGATTGATTGCAAGGAGCTAAGGTATTTTCCAAGATCGATCTGCGATCAGGACACCACCAGTTGAAGATTCGAGAACAGGATATTCCGAAGACAGCTTTTACTACCAGGTATGGGCTGTATGAGTATACCGTTATGTCATTTGGTCTGACTAACGCACCTGCCTAGTTTATGAACATGATGAACAAAGTGTTTATGGAGTTCTTGGATAAGTTCATCGTAGTGTTCATTGATGATATCCTGGTTTATTCGAAGAATGAAGAGGAACATAAGGAGCATTTGCGTTTGGTACTTGGAAAGCTTAGAGAACATCAATTATATGCCAAGTTCAGCAAATGTGAGTTTTGGTTGAAGGAAGTAGGATTCCTCGGACATGTTATATCTGGAGAAGGTATAGCAGTAGATCCCGCTAAAGTTGAAACTGTGACCAAGTGGGAAGCCCCAACAACAGTTGGAGAGATCCGGAGTTTTCTTGGACTCGCAGGATACTACAGGAGATTTACTGAGAATTTCTCAAAGATTGCGAAGCCTATGACTGAGTTGTTGAAGAAGGATACCAAGTTCATATGGACAGAGGAGTGTGAGGCTAGTTTCCAGGAGTTGAAGAAACGCTTAGTTACCTCACTAGTATTGATCTTGCCAGACCAGACCAAGGATTATGAGGTGTATTGCGACGCTTCACGTCGAGGACTTGGAGCAGTGCTTATGCAAGAAAGGAGAGTTGTTTCATATGCCTCAAGACAACTGAAACCTCATGAGTTGAATTATGCCATGCATGATTTGGAGTTAGCAGCCGTAGGGCATGCATTGAAGACATGGAGACATTTTCTCATTGGAAATCATTGTAAGGTGTACACGGATCATAAGAGTTTGAAGTACATTTTCACCCAGAAGGAGTTAAATCTCAGACAAAGGAGATGGTTGGAGCTTATCAAGGATTATGATATGAAATTGCATTATCACCCCGGAAAGGCTAATGTAGTAGCAGACGCATTAAGCCGCAAGAGCCATGTCAATACGTTAATGACGGGAGAAATACCAAGGGAGTTAGCAGAAAATCTTCGTGAACTATGTTTGGAAATAGTTCCGAGAGGCTATGTAGCAGCATTGGAGATTCAGTCAACTTTCATGGATAGAATCAGAGAAGCTCAGAAAGCTGACAAAGAGATTGCCACTATAAAGGAGAAACTGAGAAAAGGAAAAGCTAAAGGATTTCGTGGGGATGAGCACGACACCCTATGGTTTGAAGACCGTGTTTACGTGCCCAATGACCCGGAGATCAGGAAGTTGATACTACAAGAGGCACACGACTCACCATATTCGATTCACCCAGGAAACACCAAGATGTATTTGGATTTGAAGGATATTTTCCGGTGGACCGGAATGAAGAAGGATATTGCAGAGTATGTAGCAGTTTGTGATGTATGTCAGAGAGTAAAGGCAAAGCATCAGAAGCCAGCAGGATTGTTACAACCATTGCCGATACCCGAATGGAAGTGGGATAAGCTAGGCATGGATTTTATCACGGGATTGCCCAGGACTCGTTCAGGCTATGACTCGATTTGGGTTGTAGTTGATCGATTGACGAAAGTAGCTCATTTCATCCTAGTAAAGACCACTTACACCAGTGCTAAGTTGGCAAAGATATACATGACCAGGATTGTATGTCTGCATGGAGTTCCAAGGAGTATCGTATCAGATAGAGGAACCCAGTTTACCTCAAAGTTCTGGAAGCAGTTGCACGAAACTTTGGGTACCGGGCTAGAATTCAGTACAGCTTTTCATCCACAGACAGATGGACAGACCGAGAGAGTCAATCAGATTTTGGAGGATATGCTGAGAGCTTGTGCGCTAGATTACGGATCTAGTTGGGACATAATTTGCCATATGCAGAGTTCTCTTACAACAACAGTTACCAAACCAGTTTGAAGATGGCCCCTTTCGAAGCTTTGTACGGAAGGAGGTGCAGGACACCGCTGTCATGGGACGAAGTTGAAGACCGCCAGTTGTTTGGACCCGACTTGATTAAAGAGTCTGAACAGAAGGTGAAGTTGATTCGCGATAGGCTCAAGGTAGCCCAGTCCAGACAGAAGAGTTATGCGGATTCTAAACACAAGGAGACAGTTTACGAAGTTGGAGATAGAGCTTATCTTCGAGTATCTCCACTTCGGGGAACAAAGCGTTTTGGAGTTAAAGGGAAGTTAGCACCACGATTTGTAGGACCATATCGAGTTTTGGAGCTATGGGAGAACTGTCCTACAAGTTGGAATTGCCCGAAGGATTGTCAGGAGTTCATGATGTGTTCCACGTTTCTCAGTTAAAGAAATGTCATGCGGAGATGGCTGACATACCGTTGAGAGACACAGTGCCTTTGGAAACTATTCAGTTGGATAACAATTTGACCTACGAGGAGAAACCAATTAAGATCCTCGAATTTGCCGACCGAGTTACTCGCAGCAAGGTTATTAAGTTTTGCAAAGTTCAGTGGAGCCACCACATGGAGGATGAAGCCACCTGGGAGCAAGAGGAAGATTTTCTCAAGGACCACCCTCACCTATTTTCTAGCCAACCCGAATCTCGAGGGCGAGATTCATCTTAAGGGGGGTAGGTTTGTAACATCCCAAATTTTCAATTTGGAATGTTATACACTAGATCATCATGCATATCATATTTTATTTTGCTTTTTGGTTGATCCTAGAAATTCTACGCAACTCAATGACCCACGGAGAGAGTTGGGGATTTCGTTATTTTCATATTTGAGTTTTCTCAGATTTTGAGAATAGGATCATTTGATTTTATTTATTTTATCATCAATTATTTCTATTACAAAAATATGAGAGAGGGAATAAAATGACTTTCCCAAAATAAAGAAATATTGAGGATTTAATAATAAAATCAAATAAGATTTTATTTCGGAGTTTTTCGGTGTTCTATTTGAATTTAGGAAGAAAGTGTGTTTTTCCAACTTGCATTTAGGCCCCAAATAAATGTTCACCTTGTGCGGCTTGATTTTAGAAGCCCGTGAAAATTTATTTCGGAATTTTCGGAGTCCGTTTAGTATTTCTTTTTAATTTTCTTCCGAGCGGAATAATTTAAAAAAATGAACCGACTTAACGGGCCGTGTCCGACCTGGACACCGACCGGGAGGCCTTTATAAGCCGAGGCCCAGCCCCGGGGGAAACCCTAAAGCGCCCTAAGCCGCCGCCGCCCTAAGAAGCCGTCGCCACCGCCGCCGTCGACGTCCGCCGCCGCCGTCGCCGGATCTCGCCGCCGAGGTTCGTCGCGCCTCATTTTCCGTGCTGAAAAAAAAAGAGAAAAAAAATCGGCGTTCGTCGTTTTTTTTTTCTCAGATTAAATCCGCGATTTTTCTGATCGCGATTCCTGATCCGATTTTGGTTTTAGTATAACTTTTCACTCGTTTATCGGAATCACGCGATTCAAGCGCCTAGGGATTCATCTCGAACCCCTCTATCCGTTTAACCAACTTAAACAAGATTTTTCTACTGTAAAATTTGCCCTAGATCCAGATTACTAGAACGAAGTTGTTTTCTTTCGTCGTTTGACTTTCGTTGCTTCGTTCGATTTGATTCTTTTTGCAAACCGGAGTTCTTAAGTTGAATCTTCTGGTTAGATCTTTTATTTGAGTTTTACCTGTGCATTAGATGAGTGCTTATTTTATGCTTGTTTGTTTGTCTGTGATAGAGTACCCGGAGTGCGCCGCATGTTACTTCGAATCGTTAGGTTTCGCGGATCATCAGCAAGGCAAGTAACACTTTGATCATACCTTTCCTACTACCCAGTTTTCTTGCATTAGATCAATCCTCACACATTGCATGATTAGGATCTAAGTAAATTGTGGGATGGAAAGTAGATGAGGTAGTACCTATTACCTGTTTATTATCAAACCTTTGGGAGTTACTTCTACGTTTGCTTATTATGCCATGCTATGCTAGTAGACATGGATTGGGTGAGTGATATCCATGATAGATGTGAGATTGTTAATTAATGGTTTATCTAAGGTGGCAACTTAAACACACATCTGGGTGGATTGAGGCACCTGGGTATTCCAGGACTTGCCTGTTTTCTTTTGGAGCGCCACCCAGGCTCAAAGGGATCATGAGACTATTCATACTAGAAACTTCCGTGTGCAGCCACAAGTTATTATGGGCTCTAGCATAGTTGACTAAGTTGTGCGAACTCTTACAGTGGTAGA
Organism: Triticum urartu; assembly: GCF_056163025.1. Lineage (NCBI taxonomy): Eukaryota > Viridiplantae > Streptophyta > Magnoliopsida > Poales > Poaceae > Triticum > Triticum urartu. The sequence continues at coordinate 471,467,420 of NC_141874.1, forward strand.
CTAGCAGATGTAGGGGATGTAGGTGGTACGGTCTACCCGATCGTAAGGTGCTAGCGCTTCTGAAAGACTATGTCTCGGTCATCCGTCTTCTCAAACACCATGTAGTGCGAGAAACCAAACGGAGGCGATCGATTCTTGTGGGGAAAAGTGCGCAAACCTCTGCAGAGTGTAATAAACTAATCATGGTTAGCTGTGTCCCCGGTTATGGACATCTTGAGTATCTAGTACTTGGATTTTCATGTGAATCTCAACATGTTACCCTAAATTAATTTTGTTGGGTTATGTTTAATGATGATGCTTAATTGGGATTGAGAATGTTGTCAACCATTCTCAATGTTTAACAACCACCATGATAGTAATTAAATTTTATTCCTTTGAAGTAGGGAAAAATTGGCTTTCCGCAAAAATTTAACCATAGAGCTTTCCACCAGCCAAATATGCATATAGTATAGCTGTTACATTCCATTACTCTCTATGTGTTACCTTGCCAGCATATTCCATGTGCTGACCCGTTTTCGGGCTGCAACGTTAATGTTGCAGACTTTTCAGACGACGATTAAGGAGTTTTTAGGTTGTGGTTCTATACTCAGTGATGCCGTTGGAGTTGATGGACTCACTTATCTTCCAAGCCTTCCGCTATTATTGTTATTAGATGGCCTTAATCCATATGTATTGTAATAAGTTCTCTTTTGAGACACTTGATGTAATAAGTGTATGATTGCTACTCTGCTATAAATCCTCCGAGTACTGTGTGGTGTCAGCATTACTGATCCAGGGATGACACCGGAGCACAGAGATCAGACCGTTTGAGGTCTGGTCGCTACAGCGCTCAGCACAACGAACAAGGCAATCGGACTATAATGCGTGAACACTCTCACTTAGCCATAGAATTCTATAATTTTAAATTTCGGCGAAGCCCCTGGTATTCGGAAGACCGAGTTCAGGGCTCTATCCATGCCTTGGCCGGACAGAGCCGACTCCTCACTCTAAGCGGCATAAGTCTTTAGGGACTCAAAAAACCTCTCGAACAGCGACCAGCTCTCACTTCATCATGACAGTCAGTTTTAGCTTTCTCTACTGAGGTGCTCGACCCAGCTCAACTGGGGCACAATCGCAGTAGTTCTCCTAGTGCTACCTTAGCCGACACAGCGGAACGTAAGGCACCAAAACATAGGAGCCGGGCAAACCCAACTATTGACCCAAGACATGATTCGGAGTCGATGCATATAATGCTATAAGTTCCGGGTGCCGCACTTGTTAAAGTGTTCGGACTTCTCACACCATATTGAGGGGTACTAAAGCCCCTGGCGTATTTTGCCGTACCAAAGTGTACGGGTGCAACATGTCATTAAGGAACATATATTTGTAAAAAAAAGAGTAATGCAAAAATAGACAAAAGCTATGCATTGTTTATTAAAAAGGGCTGCGATCAAAGCAGAACGATACAAAATAATGCGATAAGCAAAAGGTTGGACTATTTAACATGTCCGTTCCAGGGGCAGGCTGCGGAATGGTATGCGAAACAGGTATACTTCTCGTGATAGAGACCACCAGGGAGTTCCGTAATGCGGCATGGCTTGTCTGCTTCCCTGGTTCTTGCATCGTTTGTGCGGCAATTAAACTGCCGAACAGGCCTTCCAAAGAATGGAGTCCTGAAAGTAAGAGAAAATTAAAAAAATCGGCAGCCCCTGGTGCGGTTTAAGCCGTGTTTCGGGCGTGCCATGCTGGTGCCCCTCCCCCTGTACCCATGATATTTCTAGAGCGTAGTTATGTATGCGAAGCACTGGTGTCGCATTTTTGCCAGGGCTGGGGTTGGGGCCGCATTGCTACGCCTGCTCGGAATGTGCCAGGCGGTCTTGTTGTAGGTTACTCTGGGCGCACTTGACGGTGTCCGGACGTTTAATGGCCGGACTGGAGAACTGCCTGGAGAGGCTGCTTTGTACTTCCGCTGCAAGGGTCGCCGTGTGCTCCTCCGTTCGGAGGGAGCGTTCGGTGTTTCCATTGACCGTAATTACTCCTCGAGGGCCTGGCATCTTGAGCTTAAGGTATGCATAGTGCGGTACCGCATTGAACTTGGGGAATGCGGTTTGCCCGAGCAGTGCGTGATAGCCACTACGGAATGGGACTATGTCGAAGATTAACTCCTCGCTTCGGAAATTATCCGGAGATCCGAAGACCACTTCAAGTGTGACTGAGCCTGTACAGTTGGCCTCTACACCTGGTATTAGGCCTTTAAAGGTCGTTTTGGTGGGCTTAATCCTCGATGGATCTATGCCCATTTTCCACACTGTATCCTGGTAAAGCAGGTTCAGACTGCTGCCGCCGTCCATAAGGACTCTAGTGAGATGAAATCCGTCAATAATTGGGTCTAAAACCAATGCGGCGAATCCGCCATGACGGGTGCTAGTGGGATGGTCCCTTCGATCAAAGGTGATCGAGCAGGAGGACCATGGGTTGAACTTTGGGGCGACTGGCTCTACCGCGTATACGTCCCTTAACGCGCGCTTCCGCTCCCTCTTGGGGATGTGGGTTGCGTATATCATGTTCACCGTCCGCACTTGTGGGGGAAAACCCTTCTGTCCACTGTTGTTCGGCGGCCGGGGCTCCTCGTCGTCATCGCTATGCAGCCCCTTGTCTTTATTTTCGGTATTTAACTTGCCTGCCTACTTGAACACGCAACAATCCCTGTTGGTGTGATTGTCCGGCTTTTCGGGGGTGCCATGTATCTGGCGCAAGCAGTCGAGTATTCGGTACAAACTGGACGGGCCCCTAGGATTTCTTTTGAATGGATTTTTCTGCTGACCGGATTTATAGCCTCTGAATCCAGCATTAACTGTCGTATCCTCAGCATTGTCGCCGTTAATGCGGCGCTTCTGCTTGTTGCGACGCGACCTACCACTACTGTCCCTGGTATCCGAATTACCAGGGTTCTTGGTCATATTGTTGCTACAAGCAAGCCAGCTGTCTTCTCCCGCGCAAAAGCGGGTCATGAGTGTCGTGAGTGTGCCATAGATTTTGGCTTTTCCTGTCCAAGGTGCCGGGCAAGCCACTCGTCACGGATATTGTGCTTGAAGGCTGCTAGGGCCTCTGTGTCCGGACAGTCGACTATTTGATTTTTCTTTGTTAGGAACCGTGTCCAGAATTGCCTGGCCGATTCCTCTGGCTGCTGAATTACGTGGCTTAGGTCATCGGCGTCTGGTGGTCGCACATAAGTGCCCTGGAAATCGTCGAGGAATGCGGCTTCCAGGTCCTCCCAACAACTGATTGATCCTGCTGGCAAGCTGTTAAGCCAATGCCGAGCTGGTCCTTTAAGCTTGAGTGGGAGGTATTTGATGGCGTGGAGATCATCGCCGCGGGCCATGTGGATATGAAGGAGATAATCCTCGATCCATACCGCAGGATCTGTTGTGCCATCATATGATTCGATGTTTACGGGTTTGAAACCCTCGGGGATTTGATGATCCATTACTTCGTCTGTGAAGCATAGTGGGTGTGCGCCTCTGTACTAGGCTATATCACGACGTAGCTCCAATGAGCTTTGTCTACTGTGTTCGGCCCTGCCAGATTTGTGTCCGGCATGATGGTTATCGTCTCGAGTCGTGGGGCGCCCACGTGATCCGTAGATCGATCTTGTTTGCCTTGCCTTGTCCTCCAACATATCTCGCAGGTCTGGCGCATTTTCCCGTGCCTTGGTACGGGGTGTGGCTTGAGTGGAGGGCCGAGAGGCCTCTCTGTCGCGGCCACGAGGTGGCCGGTCAGCCGTATCAAGTGCTGGTGATGTAGGTTTAAGTGCTTCCTCCTCTAATCAGGGTAGCAACCTGCGCTTTGGGTAGCTCTTGGAGGGGCGTTCGAGTTTATGCTCTTCGGACGCAAGGACTTCAGTCCATCTGTCGACTAGCAAATCTTGATCAGCTCTAAGCTATTGCTGTTTTTTCTTGAGGCTTCTTGCCGTGGCCATAAGCCTGCGTTGAAAACGCTCTTGCTCGACGGGATCCTCTGGCACGACGAATTTGTCATCGTCGAGGCTTGCCTCGTCTTCGGAGGGAGGCATACAATTATCGTCCTCGACCTCTCTGTCTACCGCTCTCTCATGAGGGCTGGCTTCTCCATCCTCCTGTGCTGAATCTTGCTGGAGGGGGTTTTCTTCGGCACTCTGCGGAGTATTATTATCTCCCGTGCTGGAATCACCGTATTTGCTTTGGCGGCATTTTGAGCGGCGCCGCTGACGCTGGCGCTTAGGCTGTTTCTTGGAGGGGTCATCCTCCGCTGTTCCATCGCCATCTCCTTCTTTTGGGGTGTCCACCATGTATATGTCATCTGACGAGGTGGCTCTCCAGGGCCCAATAGGCGCTGGTTCTTCATCGTCTCCTGCATCGGCGTCCATACCGTTGATGTCTTCGGAGTCGAAGTCGAGCATGTCGGTTAAATCGTCAACAGTGGCTACAAAGTGGGTGGTGGGTGGGCTTTGAATTTCTTCATCGTCCATATCCCAACTTGCTGACCGTAGTCCGGCCAGGGCTCTCCTGATAAAGAGAGAGACTTTAGTGTCTTTAGAATATCACCGAAAGGCGAGTGCTGAAAGATGTCCGCGGCAGTAAACTCCATGATCGGCGCCCAATCAGATTCGATCGGTAGGGGCGCGGAGGGTTCGGAGTTCGGAGTGGAGTCCGGCTCCTTGGAGTCACGAGTCTCGCAAAGTGTGGGGCTGGTGTTCGGCTCGATCGCCGTTGGGATCGCAGCCCCCGAGGCAGCGTCCAACCACCCATCCTCGATCGGCGCAGTTGGCTCCGAATTAAGGGTCGAAGCCGATGCGGGTGCGGCCTCCAGGGCACTGTTCGGCGACAGAGCTAGATCATGCTCGTCGTGACAGTGCGGCGCGCTCGGCAGTGGCTCGAATCAATCGAAGATCAAGTCCCCGCGGATGTCAGCCGTGTAGTTTAAACTTCCAAATCTGACCTGACGGCCAGGGGCATAGCTTTCGATCTGCTCCAGATGGCCAAGTGAATTGGCCCGCAGTGCGAAGCCGCCGAAGACGAAGATCTGTCCGGGGAGGAAGGTCTCACCCTGGACTGCATCGCTATTGATGTTCGTAGGAGCCATCAAGCCTAACGGCGACGACACAGAGGAACTCTAAATGAAAGCACCAATGTCGGTGTCAAAACCGGCGGATCTTGGGTAGGGGGTCCTGAACTGTGCGTCTAGGCCGGATGGTAACAGGAGGCAAGGGACACGAAGTTTTACCAAGGTTCGGGCCCTCTTGATGGAGGTAAAACCCTACGTCCTGCTAGATTAATATTGATGATATGGGTAGTACAAGAGTAGATCTACCACGAGATCGGGGAGGCTAAACCCTAGAAGCTAGCCTATGGTATGATTGTTGTTCTGTATGTTGTCCTACAGACTAAAACCCTCCGGTTTATATAGACACTGGAGAGGGTTAGGGTTACACAAAGTTGGTTACAATGGTAGGAGATCTATATATCTGTATCGCCAAGCTTGCCTTCCACGCCAAGGAAAGTCCCTTCCGAACACGGGACGAAGTCTTCAATCTTGTATCTTCATAGTCCAGGAGTCCGGCTGAAGGTATAGTCCGGCCATCCGGACACCCCCTAATCCAGGACTCCTTCATGGGGTTTATTTCATATTGCATGAGTTTATCCCTCTACATCATGTCATCTTGCTTAAGGCGTTACTCTGTTCTTATGAACTTAATACTCTAGATGCATGCTGGATAGCGGTCGATGTGTGGAGTAATAGTATTAGATGCAGAATCATTTCAGTCTACTTGTCGCGGACGTGATGCCTATATACATGATCATGCCTAGATATTTTCATAATTATTCACTTTTATATCAATTGCTCGACAGTAATTTGTTCACCCACCGTAATACTTATGCTATCTTGAGAGAAGCCACTAGTGAAACCTATGGCCCCTGGGTCTATTCTCCATCATATAAGTTTCCCATCTACTTTATTTTGCAATCTTTACTTTCAATCTATATCATAAAAATACCAAAAATATTTATCTTATTATTATCATCTCTATCAGATCTCACTCTTGCAAGTGGCCATGAAGGGATTGACAACCCCTTTATCGCGTTGGTTGCGAGGTTCTTATTTGTGTGTGTAGGTATGAGGTGACTCGCGCGTAGTCTCCTACTGGATTGATACCTTGGTTCTCAAAAACTGAGGGAAATACTTACGCTGCTCTACTGCATCACCCTTTCCTCTTCAAGGGAAAACCAATGCAGTGCTCAAGAGGTAGCAAGAAGGATATCTGGCGCCGTTGCCGGGGAGATCTACGCACAAGTTAAGACATACCAAGTACCTATCACAAACTCTTGTCCCTCGCATTACATTATTTGCCATTTGCCTCTCGTTTTCCTCTCCCCCACTTCTAAAACAATTTTCAAACCTTTGCCTTTTCATCGCCTTCTTCCCGTATGTATCTTTGTGCCTTCCATTTTCTTGCATATTTGCTTGCTAAAAATCTATTGATATGGATCCACTTAAAGTATTCTACTTGGATCATCTTCGATCCTTATGCACTCGTGCTGAAACCCCAACTAGCCTAGTTGATCGGAAATCTTTAGATGAGCATGCTCATTTTGTGCATCACCGTTTGTCTGAAAAAGGGAGACTCTTATGGGATCAAATGCACAGATTGATGTGTTATGCTTGGAATCTTTCTGAAATTTGTGATTTTACTTGTTGCTCTAAGAACACTAAAAACACCTCCCCTACCTATGTGAGTTTAATGATAATGAAATCTTATCTTCTTATGGAAAGGGTGTTTATAGTTACTATGATATCGAACAAATTGAAGAATTCGTTGTTTTAAGGGTGCTTATAAAGTTGCTTCTTTGATTGAAAAGTATGATGTTACTCTCTATGAATCTGGAAATTTTGACATACTTAAATATTGCTATGAAAACTATGCTCATAATGTCTATGTCAAAGAATTTATTGAAAGAATGACCATTGCTTCGGAAGAAAATAAGGATATGCATGAATCTATAGATAATTATGATTCCGATGATTTGATTGAAATATCCCTTGATGAACATGATGCTTGCTATTCTTGTGGCCATAATGCCAATATTTATGAAGATGAATTTGCTATAGTTCCTTATGTTAAACATGAGATCGTTGCAATTGCACCCATACCTGATAGTTCCTTTGATGAAAAGCATGATTGCAATGATGTTATTATAAATTCTATTAACGTCAATTGTGCTATTAATATGCAAAGCCCTAAGCTTGGGGATGCTAGTTTTGCTATAACTACTATTTGTTGCAATGATCATGATTGGGGTGATTCTTCTTTTGATCTTGATATTTGTTTAAGCCCCATGATGAATATGAGATTGATAATAGTGTTTGCAATATTATTGAAAGTGGGTTTGGAAGAGTGTCAACTTTAGATCCCACATATTTGGAGAATGTTCAATCTTATGAAATTTTTGATAAAAGTGGGTTTGGAGAGGTTATGACTTTAGTTAATGTTAATCCCACTATTTTGGAAGAGTGTCAACTTTGCATGCATGTGGATCGTGTTGAAAATATTTTATGTGATAGATATTTTGTTGAATTTTCTTATGACCCCACATTTAATTATTATGATAGAGGAAAATATGGTTGTAGAAATTTTCATGTTACTAAATTACCTCTCGTTATATTGAGATTGCTATCGTTTCTTTCCGCTTCCTTGCATATGCTAGTTTTTGCTTGCCTTGATAATTTGTTTGCCTATAAGATGCCTATGCATAGGAAGTATTTTAGACTTAGATTTGTTTGTCACGTGTTTTATGATGCTCTCTTTGTGCTTCAATTCTCGTCTTTCATGTGAGCATCATCGAAATTGTCAATGCCTAGCTAGGGGCGTTAAACGATAGCGCTTGTTGGGAGGCAACCCAATTTTATTTTTATTTCTTGCTTTTTGCTCCTGTTTAGTAATAAAAAAATTATCTAGCCTCGGTTTTGGTCGTGTTTTTTGTGTTTAATTAGTGTTTGTGCCAAGTAGAACCGTTGGGAAGACTTGGGGAAAGTCTTTTTGATCTTGCTGTAAAAAACAGAAACTTTAGCGCTCACGAGAATTGCTGCCATTTTTTATTGGAGAGTTCTATCTTGTTAATTATTTTTTCAGATGATTAATAGATAAATTCCTCACTCCATCAATTTATTTTAGAATTTTTGGGGTTCCAGAAGTTTGCGTTAGTTGCAGATTACTACAGACTGTTCTGTTTTTGACAGATTCTATTTTTCGTGTGTTGTTTGCTTATTTTGATGAATCTAGGGCTAGTAAAAGAGTTTATAAACCATAGAGAAGTTGAAATACAGTAGGTTTAACACCAATAAAAATAAATAATGAGTTCAATTCAGTACCTTGAAGTGGTGTTTTGTTTTCTTTCGCTAAAGGAGCTCGCGAGATTTTCTTTTTAAGTTTTGTGTTGTGAAGTTTTCAAGTTTTGGGTAAAGATTTGATGGATCATGGAACAGGGAGTGGCAAGATCCTAAGCTTTTGTATGCCCATGGAACCCCAAGGTAAAATACAAGGACACCAAAAAGCCTAAGCTTGGGGATGCCCCGGAAGGCATCCCCTCTTTTGTCTTCGTTCATCGGTAACTTTACTTGGAGCTATATTTTTATTCGCCACATGATATGTGTTTTTCTTGGAGCGTCTTGTATGATTTGAGTCTTTGATTTTTATTTTACCACAATCATCCTTGCTGTACACACCTTTTGAGAGATGCATAAATGAATTGTAATTTATTAGAATACTCTATGTGCTTCACTTATATCTTTTGAGCTATATAGTTTTTGCTCTAGTGCTTCACTTATATCTTTTAGAGCACGGCGGTGGTTCTATTTTATAGAAATAATTGATCTCTCATGCTTCACTTATATTATTTTGAGAGTCCTTTAGAACAACATGGCAATTTTCTTTTAGGCAAAATAAAAACTTTCATACAAGTGCATTGAATACTAAGAGAAGTTTGATACTTGATGATTATTTTGAGATATGGAGATGGTGATATTAGAGTCATGCTAGTTGAGTAGTTGTGAATTTGAGAAATACTTGTGTTGAAGTTTGCGATTCCCGTAGCATGCACATATGGTGAACCGTTATGTGATGAAGTCGGAGCATGATTTATTTATTGATTTCCTTCCTTATGAGTGGCGGTCGGGGACGAGCGATGGTCTTTTCCTACCAATCTATCCCCCTAGGAGCATGAACGTAGTAATTTGTTTCGATAACTAATAGATTTTTGCAATAAGTATGTGAGTTCTCTATGACTAATGTTGAGTCCATGGATTATACGCACCCTCACCCTTCCACCATTGCTAGCCTCTCTAGTACCGCGCAACTTTCGCCGGTACCATAAACCCACCATATACCTTCCTCAAAACAGCCACCATACCTACCTATTATGGCATTTCCATAGCCATTCCGAGATATATTGCCATGCAACTTTTCGCCGTTCCGTTGTTATGACACGCTTCATCATTGTCATATTGATTTGCATGATCATATAGTTGACATCGTATTTGTGGCAAAGCCACCGTTCATAATTTTTTCATACATGTCACTCTTGATTCATTATCCCGGTACACCGCCGGAGGTATTCACATAGAGTCATATTTTGTTCTAAGTATTGAGTTGTAATTATTGAGTTGTAAGTAAAAAGAAGTGTGATGATCATCATTTTTAGAGCATTGTCCCAGTGAGGAAAGGATGATGGAGACTATGATTCCCCCACAAGTCGGGATGAGACTCCGGATGAAAAAAAAGAAAAATATAAAAAAGGAGAAGAAAAAAGAAAAGAGGCCAAAAAAGAGAAGTCCCAAATAAAAAATGAGAGAAAAAGAGAGAAGGGACAATGTTAGTATTCTTTTTCCACACTTGTGCTTCAAAGTAGCACCATGATCTTCATGATAGAGAGTCTCCTATGTTGTCACTTTCATAAGCTAGTGGGAATTTTACATTATAGAACTTGGCTTGTATATTCCAATGATGGGCTTCCTCAAATGCCCTAGGTCTTCGTGAGCAAGCAAGTTGGATGCACACCCACTTAGTTTCTTTTGTTGAGCTTTCATACACTTATAGCTCTAGTGCATCCGTTGCATGGCAATCCCTACTCACTCACATTGATATCTATTGATGGGCATCTCCATAGCCCGTTGATACGCCTAGTTGATGTGAGACTATCTTCTCCTTTTTGTCTTCTCCACAACCACCATTCTATTCCACCATAGTGCTATATCCATGGCTCACGCTCATATATTGCGTGAAGATTGAAATTTTTTGAGAACATCAAAAGTATGAAACAATTGTTTGGCTTGTCATCGGGGTTGTGCATGATTTAATATTTTGTGTGATGAAGATAGAGCATAGCCAGACTATATGATTTTGTAGGGATAACTTTCTTTGGCCATGTTATTTTGAGAAGACATGATTGCTTAGTTAGTACGCTTGAAGTATTATTATTTCTATGTCAATATTAAACTTTTATCTTGAATCTGTCGGATCTCAACATTCATGCCACAATAAAGAAAAATTACATTGAGAAATATGTTAGGAAGCATTCCACATCAAAAATTCTGCTTTTATCATTTACCTACTCGAGGACGAGCAGGAATTAAGCTTGGGGATGCTTGATACGTCTCCAACATATCTATAATTTTTTATTGCTCCATGCTATTATATTATCTATTTTGGATGTTGATGGGCTTATTTTTACACTTTTATATTATTTTTGGGACTAACCTATTAACCGGAGGCCCAACCCAAATTGCTGCTTTTTTGCCTATTTTAGAGTTTCGCCAAAAAGGAATATCAAACAGAGTCCAAACGGAATGAAACCTTCGGGGGCGTTATTTTTGGAACAAACGCGATCCAGGAGACTTGGAGTGGACGTCAAGAAACAATCGATGAGTCCACGAGGCAGGGGGTGTGCCCTCCACCCTCGTGGGCCCCTCGTTGCTCCACCGACCTACTTATTCTTCCTATATATATCCATATACCCCGAGAACATCCAGGAGCACCACGAAACCCTATTTCCACCACCGCAACCTTCTGTACCCAAGAGATCCCATCTTGGGGCCTTTTCCGGAGCTCCGCCGAAGGGAGCATTGATCACGGAGGGCCTCTACATCAACTCCATGGCCCCTCCGATGATGTGTGAGTAGTTTACTTCAGACCTTCGGGTCCATAGCTAGTAGCTTGATGGCTTCTTCTCTCTCTTTGAATCTCAATACAAAGTTCTCCTCGATTCTCTTGGAGATCTATTCGATGTAATTTTCTTTTGCGGTGTGTTTGTCGAGATCCGATGAATTGTGGGTTTATGATCAAGTCTATTTATGAACAATATTTGAATCTTCTCTCAATTCTTTTATGTATGATTGGTTTATCTTTCCAAGTCTCTTCAAATTATCAGTTTGGTTTGGCCTACTAGATTGTTCTTTCTTGCAATGGGAGAAGTGCTTAGCTTTGGGTTTAATCTTGCGGTGCTCGATCCCAGTGAAAGAAAGGGAACCGACACGTATTGTATTGTTGCCATCGAGGATAAAAGGATGGGTTTTATATCATATTGCATGAGTTTATCCCTCTACATCATGTCATCTTACTTAAGGCGTTACTCTGTTCTTATGAACTTAATACTCTAGATGCATGCTGGATAGCTGTCGATGTGTGTAGTAATAGTAGTAGATGCAGAATCGTTTCAGTCTACTTGTCGCGGACGTGGTGCCTATATACATGATCGTGCCTAGATATTCTCATAATTATTCTCTTTTCTATCAATTGCTCGACAGTAATTTGTTCACCCATCGTAATACTTATGCTATCTTGAGAGAAGCCACTAGTGAAACGTATGGCCCCCGGGTCTATTCTCCATCATATAAGTTTCCCATCTACTTTATTTGCAATCTTTACTTTCAATCTATATCATAAAAATACCAAAAATATTTATCTTATTATTATCATCTCTATCAGATCTCACTCTTGCAAGTGGCCGTGAAGGGATTGACAACCCCTTTATCGCGTTGGTTGCGAGGTTCTTATTTGTGTGTGTAGGTACGAGGTGACTCGCGCGTGGTCTCCTACTGGATTGATACCTTGGTTCTCAAAAACTGAGGGAAATACTTACGCTACTCTACTGCATCACCCTTTCTTCTTCAAAGGAAAACCAACGCAGTGCTCAAGAGGTAGCAGTGTGCTAGTTGAGTAATTGTGAAATTGAGAAATACTTGTGTTGAAGTTGGCAAGTCCTGTAGCATGCACGTATGGTAAACGTTGTGTGACAAATTTGACGCATGAGGTGTTCTTTGATTGCTTTCGTTATGAGTGGCGGTCGGGGACGAGCGATGGTCTTTTCCTACCAATCTATCCCCCTAGGAGCATGCGCGTAGTGCTTGGTTTTGATGACTTGTAGATTTTTGCAATAAGTATGTGAGTTATTTATGACTAATGTTGAGTCCACAGATTATACACACTCTCACCCTTCCATCATTGCTAGCCTCTTCGGTACCATGCATTTCCCTTTCTCACCTTGAGAGTTGGTGCAAACTTCGCCGGTGCATCCAAACCCCGTGATATGATACGCTCTATCACACATAAGCCTCCTTATATCTTCCTCAAAACAGCCACCATACCTACCTATTATGGCATTTCCATAGCCATTCCGAGATATATTGCCATGCAACTTTCCACCGTTCCGTTCATTATGACACGCATCGTCATTGTCATATTGCCTTGCATGATCATGTAGTTGACATCGTATTTGTGGCAAAGCCACCATGCTTAATTTTTCATACATGTCACTCTTGATTCATCGCATCCCGGTACACCGCCTGAGGCATTCACATAGAGTCATATTTTGTTCTAAGTATTGAGTTGTAATTCTTGAGTTGTAAGTAAATAAAAGTGTGATGATCATCATTAGAGCATTGTCCCATGTGAGGAAAGGATGATGGAGACTATGATTCCCCCACAAGTCAGGATGAGACTCCGGACGAAAAAAAAAAGAGAGGCCATAAAAGAAAAGAAAAAAGAGAAGAAGGCCCAAATAAAAAAATGAGAGAAAAAGAGAGAAGGGACAATGTTACTATACTTTTTCCACACTTGTGCTTCAGAGTAGCACCATGATCTTCATGATAGAGAGTCTCTTATTTTGTCACTTTCATATACTAGCGGGAATTTTTCATTATAGAACTTGGCTTGTATATTCCAATGATGGGCTTCCTCAAATGCCCTAGGTCTTCGTGAGCAAGCAAGTTGGAAGCACACCCACTTAGTTTCTTTGATGAGATTTCATATATTTATAGCTCTAGTGCATCCGTTGCATGGCAATCCCTACTCTTTGCATTGACATCAATCGGTGGGCATCTCCATAGCCCATTGATTAGCCGCGTCATTGTGAGACTTTCTCCTTTTTGTCTTCTCACACAACCTCAATCATTATATTCTATTCCACCCATAGTGCTATGTCCATGGCTCATGCTCATATATTGCGTAAAAGTTGAAAGAGTTTGAAAAGGCTAAGTATGAAACAATTGCTTGGATTGTCATCGGGGTTGTGCATGATGAGAGCATTTTGTGTGACGAAAATGAAGCATGGACAAACTATATGATTTTGTAGGGATAAGCTTTCTTTGGCTATGTTATTTTGACAAGACATAATTGCTTGGTTAGCATGCTTGAAGTATTATTATTTTTATGTCAACATTAAACTTTTATCTTGAATCTTTCAGATCTGAGCACTCATGCCACAATAAAGAAAATTACATTGAAGAATATGCTAGAAAGCATTCCACATCAAAAAAATTGTTTTTATCATTTACCTACTCAAGGACGAGCAGGAATTAAGCTTGGGGATGCTTGGTACGTCTCTAACGTATCTATAATTTTTATTGTTCCATGCTATTATATATTCTGTTTTGGATGTTTAATGGGCTTTATTATACACTTTTATATTATTTTTGGGACTAACCTATTAACCCAAGGCCCAGTGCAAATTGCTGTTTTTTGCCTATTTCAGTGTTTTGCAGAAAAGGAATATCAAATAGAGTCCAAACGGAATGAAACCTTCGGGAGCGTGATTTTTGGAACAAACGTGATCCATAGGACTTGGAGTGGACGTCAAGAGACAACCAAGGAGGCCACGAGGCAGGGGGCGCGCCTACCCCCCCCCCCCTGGGCGCGCCCTCCCCCCTCGTGGGCCCCTTGTGGCTCCATCGACCTACTTCTTCCTCCTATATATACTCATATACCCTGAAAACATCCAGGAGCACCATGAAGCCCTATTTCCACCGCCGCAACCTTCTATACCCAAGAGATCCCATCTTGGGGCCTTTTCCGGAGCTCCGCCGGAGGGGGCATCAATCACGGAGGGCCTCTACATTAACTCCATGGCCCCTCCGATGATGTGTGAGTAGTTTACTTCAGACCTTCGGGTCCATAGATATTAGCTAGATGGCTTCTTCTCTCTCTTTGGATCTCAATACAAAGTTCCCCTCGATCTTCTTGGAGATCTATTCGATGTAACTCTTTTTGTGGTGTGTTTGTCGAGATCCGATGAATTGTGGGTTTATGATCAAGTCTATCTTTGAACAATATTTGATTCTTCTCTGAAATCTTTTATGTATGATTGGTTATCTTTGCAAGTCTTATCAGTTTGGTTTGGCCTACAAGATTGATCTTTCTTGCAATGGGAGAAGTGCTTAGCTTTGGGTTCAATCTTGCGGTGTCCTTTCCCAGTGACAGCAGGGGTAGCAAGGCACGTATTGTATTGTTGCCATCGAGGATAAAAAGATGGGGGTTATATCATATTGCTTGAGTTTATCCCTCTACATCATGTCATCTTACCTAATGCGTTACTCCATTCTTATGAACTTAATACTCTAGATGCATGCTGGATAGCGGTCGATGTCTGGAGTAATAGTAGTAGATGCAGGCAGGACTCGGTCTACTTGTCACGGACATGATGCCTATATACATGATCGTGCCTAGATATTCTCATAATTATTCGCTTTTCTATCAATTGCTCGACAGTAATTTGTTCACCCACCGTAATACTTATGCTATCTTAAGAGAAGCCACTAGTGAAACCTATGGCCCCCGGGTCTATTCTCCATTATATTAATCTTCCGTCAACAAGCTATTTCTATTAGGGTCCCGAACTGTGCGTATGAGGTTGATGGTAACAGGAGACAGGGAACACAATGTTTACCCAGGTTCGGGACCTCTCAATGGAGGTAAAACCCTACGGCCTGCTAGATTAATATTGATGAGTATGGGGGTTACAAGAGTTGATCTACCACGAGATCATAATGGCTAAAACCCTAGAAGTCTAGCCTATCTGATTATGATTGTCTCTACGGACTAAGCCCTCCGGTTTATATAGACACCGGACGGGACTATGGTTATACAAAGTCAGTTACAGAGAAAGGAATCTTCATATCTGAACGCCAAGCTTGCCATCCACGCCAAGGAGAGTCCCATCCGGACACAGGTGAGAGTCGTCGGTCTTGTATCTTTGTAGCCCAGCAGTCCAGCCCACGCCTAACAGGCCGGATGCCCGAGGACCCCTTAGTCCAGGACTCCCTCAGTAGCCCCTGAACCAGGCTTCAATGACGAGGTGTCCAGCGCGCAGATTGACTTCGGCATTGCAAGGCGGGTTCCTCCTCCTAATACTCCAAAATAGTCTTCGAACACAAAGAACGCGTCCGGATCTACAAAACAAGTACCACACACCACCACAGAGAATATAATATTTCACGATTCCAATCTGCTAACCATTTTTGATAATCTGACACCACATCATCACCCGGTCATTATTTCGAACCTTTTTTTGGCCTACCGCTTCGAGATGCAGTCCCATTGGCACGTCTTGTCAAAGCAGAGATCGTGTCCCCTTATTACAGGATTCTCATCAATACGGGCGTGGGTAATCCAACCGTTCCGTTTGCACAGCCCTTTGGAACAGGCGAGTTTTAAGGTGAGTGGGGAGGCGCTTGATATTCACTGCCTTTATAAGGAGATAAAGATTCATCTCTTCCACTCACGCCTTCTCTCTTTCTGCCTACCCACTCTCGAGCCCCGCGACACCACCTGGGCCACAGCTCCCTAATTCAAATCCGGGGCCCCAATGCGGCTAACCTCCTGGCAGGAGAAGGGCCTGGATTGCTCTTCATCGGACGAGCTGATAGCGCTCCAAACGCGCATCAGGAGCATGATGGACAAGAACGTCAAGCTTGTCGATGTGAATCAAGTGATGCTAGTCTGACGGATCCTTCCATGCCAGAGCCGGGCTTGCCACCTATGGGAGTTCGATCCGACTGAGCACAAGACCCTGCAACGGTTCTTCGGAACTACACACAAAGATATCTGGAAGGTGCTCTTCAAGGCCAATGAGACATGGCCGAAGACCACCGAGGATCGTGGGCATGACCTGGCTCATCCCGCCAGTTCGGTAAGTTTTCCGTTGTTTCAAGGTGTATTCCTTACTTGCTTATTCAAGGAGGGTGTCTGAATTTTCCCATTTGTTCTTTCGGGCTTGGACTACGAAGGCGGAGCGGATTCAGTGTCCGACTCCGCTACCCGAGGATCCAGCCATCCCGCGTCTGACGAAGATGCTAGTTCTGGTGCCCTAAAAGGCGCCGGGGAAGAAGGCCAAGAAGAGGGCCAAGGGGACCATAGGTGGCCTCCGTCCCAAGGGTACTTCGGATGTGGCGTCTGAAGACGCCGAAACTCACTCCGCCGCCGAAGACGACGAGGAGGAGGAAGAGAGAAACTTCCCCCTCCCTGAGGGGGGAAGGAAGAGGGCGGCCTCCACAGATCTGGAAGAGGAGGCGTCCAAGAAGGGAAAGGCTTCCCTCGCGGATAGCTACGCGTGGGACGTTGGTAGCAGCCTAGAACGGCGCCCTCGAGATAAGCCCTTGGCCGAATCATGAGTATCCGAAGAGCCTGGCGCATTCATATATCTGCCTCTTTTACCTCATAATTTTAACACATCAAATCATGTATTTGCAGTCTGGCTCGTTCCGCCCTTGAGCGATCCTCGTCTTCAGGGAACTCGCTGGACCCAAAGGTGATGGACAGCGGGTCCCCTCCGACGGCCTCATCTCCCAAGGCCATGGATGACACTGAGGTGTTGTCCCGAAGGACCCCTGGCCAGGGAGAGACGCAGGAGGCCGTCAGGATGGCGCCCGAGGGCGAGACCTCGGCCACCGAACACATGGGGGAGCAGATCCCCATGGAGACTGGCGATGGGGGTCATGTCCAATTTGGCCCCCAGCCGAATACGGTCCGGGAGACCTATACGGCTCCGGAATCCGGCCAGCAGCCTCCTTCATCGGAAGGAGGTCTGCCCATTCTGCCGGTGACCTCTGTCCAACCAGAGGCGCCGGATACTCTACTGGAAGCGCTACGAAGCGCTCCCATCATTAATGAACACCGTACCCTTATGGGTGCGGTGATTGAGAAGATTCAGTCTGCGAAAAGCGGACTGACCGAAGCCTGTGCGAGCCTTCTAACAGGCTTTGAGGTAAGCGCTGTATTTATGTGAAAAGAAAGTTACAGTATAGAAAGTAGCCCCTGAGACTCTGTCCGGTGTTCGGAAAGAAAAGTCGAACAGAGGATCAAATAGTTTGTCACAGGAGACTAATTATATATGTCTTTGTGAATAAGCAGGCGTCGCTGCTAGCCGCGACTTCTCATGCTGCCAAAGTCTCCGGACTGAAGCAGAGGCTAGAGCAGACCGCGAAAGAGCTCGGTCGTGCGAAAAGGCAGCTTGCGGACAAGCAGGGTATGTAACAACCTAGTCAATTATAGCAAAATATGAATTGCTTGTGTTGATCGTGTGATAATTTGTAGGGGCGGTGTCCGAGGTGGAAACTCTCCAAGCAGCGCTAGCCTAAGACCAGAAGAGAGCAGCAGACAAGCAGGCCACCCACGAAAAGCACGAGGCCAGGGTCGGTGAGATCCAGTAGGAGTTGCAGGACACCGTGAAGAAGTGTGAGGCCTTGGAGCACAAGAATGCGGACCAAGAGTCCGAACTTGCCCAGGCTCGTCGAAGTGCACAAGAGTCTCGGGTCGAAGCCCAGGGCGCCCTCCAGGAAATCCAGGAGGCCAAGAAAATTGCGGTGGGTAAGGCCTTTATTATGCAGAGCAAGTATGTGAAGAAGAGATATCTCATGCTAACCCGGATTTGGAGTTCTCTAGGGGCGTTTGCGGATCTGCCCCGCAGTGTTTCTGACGTTGCGGCATTCTTCCGAGCTGAAGAGGGGAGCTCAACGGAGAAGTTATTTTGGTCGCAATATCTTGCTCCAGAACATCTGGTGGCTTTTAGCGACCAGCTGAAGTAGCTGGTCGAGCTGCATAGGGTGGCCGAACTGTCCATGAAGGATTTAATAATCTAGCTGTGGCCTACAGAAGCTATACCCGGCAGCTACTTCGGCCTCGTGAAGCGGTTGGTGAATGCCTGCCCTCGGCTTGACGCCATCAAGCGGTCGGTCTGCATAGAAGGTGCGCAGATGGCCTTCGCCCGTGTTAAGATGCAATGGGCAAAGATGAATGCCGTCAGCTCGCGACCGAAGGACCGCCCGATGGAAAGGAGCACCGCATGCCCGCGTGATATTTCAATGATATCCTGGAGGGATCCCGCATTGTGGTGGAGCAGTGTACGAAGGATGTAATCTTCGAATGAATACAGTTATATTGTCTTTCCCTGTATTATAAAAACAAGTTCGGCTAGGTAATATAATGTTTGTTTAATATTTTACCTCCTGTGCGGCCGTGTTTATGAAATTTTGAGAGTTGGCCAGTCGTCGGCTTCATCCCCCACATAGGTAGTACGGGGGTCTTCGGGATGGAATCTAAACACTCTTGATCCAATTTGTTTGGTCCTTTTAAAGGAGGTGTTTAGCACAACGAACCGGGCAATCGGACTATGTGGCTTTATCACCCTCACTTAGCCATAGGAGTTCTACAATAAAAATTTAGGCGCAGCCCCTAGTATCCGAACTAGGATACTGTAACACCTGATCGGGTAAAAAGCCGATTCATCGCATAATGCGGAAAAAATCGCTAAAGATTTGAAACCTCCGAAGAGCTGACTGGATCTCGCCGCATCATGACAGTCAGTTTTCGGCTTTCTCTACTGAGGTGCTCATCCGGATAAACCAGGACACAATCGTAGTAGTTCTCCCTTTACTACCCTAGCTGATATAGCGAAACGTAAGGTAGTAAGCATAGGAGCCGAGCAACCCAACTATTGACCAAAGACATGATTCGGAGCCAATGCATATAATGCTAAACTCGGGGTGCCGAACTATGTTGTAGAAAGTGTTCGTACTTTGTTGTCGTATTATGGGTCGCGATGAAGCCCCTGGCAGATTAAAGCGTACCAAAGTGTATGGTCACAACTTTGAGAAAATCATCAAAGAAAAGGAAAAAAAGAGTAGTAAGCTAGTGTCGCAGAAGTTGGGCCGCAAACTATTTCCATTATAGTTTGATTAATACATCAAAGTGTATTTGTACAAGTGGTGCGATAAGCAACCGGGCTATTTAACATGCCACAACCAAGGGAGAGCTGCGTGCGGATCCTGGAAGCGGGTAGAGTGATCGTTAAAGAGACCATCTAAGAATTCCCTTGTACGCCAGTGATGACCCACAAGTGCAGGGGATCTATCATAGCCTTTTCGATAAGTAAGAGTGTCGAACCCAACGAGGAGCAGAAGGAAATGATAAGCGGTTTTCAGCAAGGTATTTTCTGCAAGCACTGAAATTATCGGTAACAGATAGTTTGGTGATAAGGTAATTGATAACGGGTAACAAATAGTAAAAGTAAATAAGGTGCAGCAAGATGGCCCAATCCTTTTTGTAGCAAAGGACAAGCCTGGACAAACTCTTATATAAAGGAAAGCGCTCCTGAGGACACATGGGAATTATCTCAAGCTAGTTTTCATCACGCTCATATGATTCACGTTCGATACTTTGATAATTTGATATGTGGGTGGACCGGTGCTTGGGTACTACCCTTCCTTGGACAAGCATCCCACTTATGATTAACCCCTATTGCAAGCATCCGCAACTAAAATAGAAGTATTAAGGTAAACCTAACCATAGCATGAAACATATGGATCCAAATCAGCCCCTTACGAAGCAACACATAAACTAGGGTTTAAGCTTCTGTCACTCTAGCAACCCATCATCTACTTATTACTTCCCAATGCCCTCTTCTAGGCCCAAACAATGGTGAAGTGTCATGTAGTCGACGTTCACATGACACCACTAGAGGAAAGACAACATACATCTCATCAAAATATCGAACGAATACCAAATTCACATGACTACTTATAGCAAGACTTCTCCCATGTCCTCAGGAACAAAAGTAACTACTCACAAATCATATTCATGTTCATAATCAGAGGGGTATTAACATGCATAATGGATCTGAACATATGATCTTCCACCAAGTAGACCAACTAGCATCAACTACAAGGAGTAATCAACACTACTAGCAACCCACAGGTACCAATCTGAGGCTTTGGGACAAAGATTGAATACAAGAGATGAACTAGGGTTTGAGATGAGATGGTGCTGGTGAATATGTTGATGGAGATTGACCCCCTCCCGATGAGAGGATCATTGGTGATGACGATGGTGATGATTTCCCCCTCCCGGAGGGAAGTTTCCCCAGCAGAACAGCTCTGCCTGAGCCCTAGATTGGTTCCGCCAAGGTTCCTCCTCGTGGCGGCGGAGTTTCTTCCCGAAAGCTTGCTTATGATTTTTTTTCCTCGGCAAAAGACTCCATATAGCCAAAGATGGGCATCAGAGGGTTGCGAGGGGGCCCACGAGGCAGGGGGGGCGCCCCCCACCCTCGTGGACGGTGGGTGGCCCCCCTCTGGTACTTCTTTCACCCAATATTTTTTATATATTCTGAAACGTGCTCCCGTGAAGTTTCAGGACTTTTGGAGTTGTGCAGAATAGGTCTCTAATATTTGCTCCTTTTCCAGCCCAGAATTCCAGCTGCCGGCATCCCCCCTCTTCATGTAAACCTTGTGAAATAAGAGAGAATAGGCATAAGTATTGTGACATAATGTGTAATAACAACCCATAATGCAATAAATATCAATATAAAAGCATGATGCAAAATGGACGTATCAACCCCCCCCCCCCAATCTTAGACCTCGCTTGTCCTCAAGCGAAAGCCGATATCGATAAATGTGTCCACATGTTTAGAGATAGAGGTGTCGATAAAAATAAAATACGGACATGAGAGCATCATGATCAATCTTAGAACAGCAACATATACATATATTGTCATATGATCTCTTATGCTAAAGTAACAATTCAATCACAATTTCAAGTATGAATCACAAACTTCATTGAAAATTAACAAACTATAATCTTAGTCATTGAAGCAATTGCAATTTATCATAACATCAGAAAGAGTCAATATGAGAGATTTTCAGCAAGTCCACATACTCAACTATCATTTAATCTTTCACAATTGCTAACACTCACGCAATATTTATGGGTATGAAGTTTAAATCAGACACAGAGAAAGATAGGGGCTTATAGTTTTGCCTCCCAACCTTTTACCTCAAGGGTAATGTCAACAATAATAGTTCATGAAAACTCACATCCAATTAGCCAAATATATCAGGATCTTTCCAACACATTGTGTTTGCCAAAGGATAAAATGTAAAAAGGAAAGGTGAAGATCACCATGACTCTTGTATGAAGTATAAGACAAGAATAAAATATAGGCCCTTCGCAGAGGGAAGCAGAGGTTTTCATGTGCTTTTATGGTTGGATGTACAAAATCTTAATGCGAAAGAATGTCACTTTATATTGCCACTTTTGATATGGACCTTTATTATGCAGTCCGTCGCTTTTATTTCTTCCACGTCACAAGATCGTATAAAGCTTATTTTCTCCACACTAATAAATCATACATATTTAAAGAGCAATTTTTATTGCTTGCATCGATGAAAACTTACTTGAAGGATCTTACTCAATCCATAGGTAGATATGGTGGACTCTCATGGCAAAACTGGGTTTAAGGATATTTGGAAGCACAAGTAGTATCTCTACTTGGTGCATAGAATTTGGCTAGCATGAGGGGGAAAGGCAAGCTCAACATGTTGGATGATCCATGACAATATAATTTATCTCAGATGTAGGAAAACATAACCCATTATGTTGTCTTCCTTGTCCAACCTCAACTCTTTAGCATGTCATATTTTAATGAGTGCTCACAATCATAAAAGATGTCCAAGATAGTATATTTATATGTGAAGACCTCTCTTTCTTTATTACTTCCTATTAATTGCAACGATGACCAAAACTATGCTTGTCAACTCTCAACAACTCTTATTCATCATACTCTTTATATGCGAAGTCATTACTCTCCATAAGATCCATATGATCCCTTTATTTCTTCTTTTTATTTTATTCCCTCAAGATCATAGCAAGATGGCAAAGCCCTTGACTCAACACTAATCTTTATTATATAAAGCTCACGGACTCGATTACACAGAAGGATCATAAAGCAAAACTCAAAACTAGATCCTACTAAAACTTTATTCTACTAGATCAAGATATTACCAAAAGGATCGAACTAAGAAAAACGGTAAAGATAAAAGTGTGATGGTGATACGATACCGGGGCACTCCCCCAAGCTTGGCATTTGCCAAGGGGAGTGCCCATACCCATGTGTTTATGTCTCCTTCCTTGGAGGTGGTGATGATGGAGTTGTTGGTGATGTGGGCTTATTGTCCATCTTCCAAGGCATAGGCTCACCATTATAGAAGGATGATCGAGTCTCTGGGATCCTCAAATCTGCAGCCAAACTCATCATCTTGAATCTATATTCATACTCATAGTTTTGGTTTTGCAGGTCATAGATCTGGGCTTGGGGGCGCTCAATTTTCTCGTGAAGCTTGAAGATGGCCTCCCCAATGTTCTTGTCATCCAGCTTGTGGTTGTTGATGAACTCCATGATCATTATATGATTGGAGTCGAGTCCACATTCCACCATCTCCTAGCACTTGAAAACTTGTTGCTCCACTGCCTCGAGCCTTGTCTCTACGCTTCCGGTCCTCCTTGGTCCCTCAACATCGCAGATGTGCAGCAACCCCTCACGCATCTCAATGGTTTGAGGGTGTTGCAGCACCTCCGCGAGGTAGGGGTTGATGACCTTCTCGAAGAACTTGTCCTTGGGGGCACTTGGAGACGCCATGGCGGTCTAGATCTGTCAGAAAAACAGCTCGAAACAAGGACAGAAGATATTTGCGTGATACGATGGTCAAAACCTTCGGGAGATTATATAATGAATTTTTACAGACCAAGAGAAGTATCATGCAAGAAAACGGAGTCCAGAGAGCACATGAGGTACCCACGAGGCAGGGGGCGTGCCCAGGGGGTAGGGCGGGCCCTCCACCCTCGTGGACGCCTCGTGTCCTTCCCGGACTGCTTCTTATTTTCCTATTTTCTTAAATATTCCAAAACGGAGAAAAATTGGTATTACGATTGTTTTGGAGTCGGTTTACTTACCGTACCACATACCTATTCCTTTTCGGAGTCTAAAACGTTCTGGAAAGTGTCCCTTATGTATTCCTCAGGGGTTACGGTTTTAATAACATTAGTTTCAACATTTATGGGATTACCTGAGATATAATGTTTGATTCTTTGACCGCTCACCACCCTCGGATTTGTGCCTTCGAAGTTGTTGATTTTTATGGCACCGGAATGATATACCTCCTCGATGACGTAAGGACCTTCCCATTTAGAGAGGAATTTGCCTGCAAAAAATCTTAAACGAGAGTTGTATAACAATACATAATCACCTACATTAAACTCACGTTTTTGTATCCTTTTGTCATGCCACCTTTTAACTTTTTCTTTAAATAGTTTGGCATTCTCATAAGCCTGGGTTCTCCATTCATCAAGTGAGCTAATGTCAAAAGGCCTCTTCTCACTAGCAAGTTTTAAGTCATAGTTAAGCTCTTTAATGGCCCAATATGCCTTATGTTCTAGTTCAAGAGGTAAGTGACATGCCTTTCCATAAACCATTTTATACGAATACATACCCATAGGATTTTTATGTGCAGTTCTATAGGCCCATAATGCATCATCAAGTTTCTTGGACCAATTCTTCCTAGATCAATTAACAGTCTTTTGCACAATTAAGTTAAGATCTCTATTACTTAATTCTACTTGACCACTAGACTGTGGATGATATGGAGATGCAATTCTATGATTAACATCATACTTAGCAAGCATTTTACGGAAAGCACCATGAATAAAATGTGAACCACCATCAGTCATTAAGTATATAGGGACTCCAAACCTCGGAAATATAACTTCTTTAAGCATCTTAATAGAGGTGTTATGATCAGCACTACTAGTTGGAATAGCTTCTACCCACTTAGTAACATAATCAACAGCAACAAAAATATGTGTATACCCATTAGAGGAAGGAAACGGTCCCATATAATCAAAGCCCCAGACATCAAATGGTTTAATAACAAGTGAATAATTCATAGGCATTTCTTGATGTCTACTAATATTACCAATTCTTTCATTCATCACGGGACAAGACAAACTTATGGGCATCCTTGAAGAGAGTAGGCCAATAAAAATCGGATTGCAATACCTTATGTGCAGTTCTGTCTCCAGCATGGTGTCCTCCATAAGCCTCGGAGTGACACTTGCGTAGGATCTGTTCATGTTCATGCTCAGGTACACAATGTCTAATAACACCATCTACTCCTTTATAAAGGTGTGGGTCATCCCAAAAGTAATGCCTTAAATCATAGAAGAACTTTTTCTTTTGCTGGTATGTGAAACTAGGTGGTATAAATTTGGCAACAATATAATTAGCATAATCAGCATACCATGGAGCAGTACGAGAAGCATTTATGACAGCTAGTTGTTCATCAGGAAAGCTATCATCAATAGGTAGTGGGTCATCAAGAACATTCTCTAACCTAGACAAGTTGTCTGCAACGGGGTTCTCAGCTCCCTTTCTATCAATAATATGCAAATCAAATTCTTGTAGCAAGAGAACCCATCTAATAAGTCTAGGTTTAGCATCTTTCTTTTCCATAAGATATTTAATAGCAGCATCATCAGTGTGAACGGTTACTTTAGAATAAACAATATAAGGTCTGAACTTATCACAAGCAAATACAACTGCTAAAAATTCTTTTTCAGTAGTGGCATAATTTAAACCACTTCTCCTTAGGGAGATAAACATGAGTAGCAAAGGATTCACAGAAAGAAGCTACTATCTCAGAGTCAAGTCCATATTTAGTGCTAAATTCATGGAAAGCATCGGTATCCATAAAATATTTAACACAATCAAACTTAGGTGTTATACCGGACTCCTTACCTTCGTCGAGGTCCCAATCTTCAGAGTTGCGTTTAATTCTTTCCAATAAATCCCATTTTAATTCAATAGTCTTCATCATAAAAGAACCAGTACAAGAAGTATCGAGCATGGAGCGATTACTAAGAGAAAGCCAAGCATAAATTTTTTGAATAATCATTTCTTTTGAGAGCTCATGATTGGGGCATGAATATAACATTGACTTAAGCCTCCCCCAAGCTTGAGCGATAATTTCTCCTTCGCGAGGCCAAAAATTATATATATATATATAATAACGATCATGATGAACAAGATGCATAGGATAAAAATTCTGATGAAATTCCAATTTCAATCGGTTGTAGTTCCATGATCCCATATCATCACATAGCCTAAACCATGTCAACGCCTCTCCCTCCAAAGATAAAAGGAAGACCTTCTTCTTGATAACATCCTCGGGCATACCTGCAAGCTTAAATAATCCACAAACTTCATCCGCATAGATTAGGTGCAAATCGGGATGTAATGTTCCATCACCTGTGAAAGGATTAGCTAGCAGTTTCTCTATCATACCCGAAGGAATTTCAAAGTAAAAAATTTTAGTAGGTTCAGTAGGTTGAGGAGAAACTCTTTGCTCTACTGGTCGGGGTGAAGATACCCCGAACAAGCCCCTCAAAGGATTATGTTCCATAGTAATAGGTGACAGTAAATTTCAGCACACTATATAAAATTTTCCTTACCAAATTCCACCTACCAAATGCGCTTCACTCCTCGGCAACGGCGCCAGAAAAGAGTCTTGACAACCCACAAGTGTAGGGGATCTATCGTAGCCTTTTCGATAAGTAAGAGTGTCAAACCCAACGAGGAGCAAAAGGAAATGATAAGCGGTTTTCAGCAAGGTATTTTCTGCAAGCACTGAAATTATCGGTAACAGATAGTTTGGTGATAAGGTAATTGATAACGTGTAACAAATAGTAAAAGTAAATAAGGTGCAGCAAGATGGCCCAATCCTTTTTGTAGCAAAGGACAAGCCTGGACAAACTCTTATATAAAGGAAAGCGCTCCCGAGGACACATGGGAATTATCGTCAAGGTAGTTTTCATCACGCTCATATGATTCGTGTTCCGTACTTTGATAATTTGATATGTGGGTGGACCGGTGCTTGGGTACTGCCCTTCCTTGGACAATCATTCCACTTATGATTAACCCCTATTGCAAGCATCCGCAACTACAACAGAAGTATTAAGGTAAACCTAACCATAGCATGAAACATATAGATCCAGCCCCTTACGAAGCAACGCAAAAAGTAGGGTTTAAGCTTCTGTCACCCTAGCAACCCATCATCTACTTATTACTTCCCAATGCCCTCCTCTAGGCCCAAACAATAGTGAAGTGTCATGTAGTCAACGTTCACATGACACCACTAGAGGAAAGACAACATACATCTCATCAAAATATCAAACGAATACGAAATTCACATGACTACTTATAGCAAGACTTCTCCCATGTCCTCAGGAACAAAAGTAACTACTCACAAATCATATTCATGTTCATAATCAGAGGGGTATTAACATGCATAATGGATCTGAACATATGATCTTCCACCAAGTAAACCAATTAGTATCAACTACAAGGAGTAATCAACACTACTAGCAACCCACAGGTACCAATCTGAGGCTTCGGGACAAAGATTGGATACAAGAGATGAACTAGGGTTTGAGATGAGATGGTGCTGGTGAAGATGTTGATGGAGATTGAACCCCTCCCGATGAGAGGATCGTTGGTGATGACGATGGTGATGATTTCCCCCTCCCGGAGGGATGTTTCCCCGGCAGAACAGCTCCGTCGGAGCCCTAGATTGGTTCCACCAAGGTTCCGCCTCATGGCGGCGGAGTTTCTTCCCGAAAGCTTGCTTATGATTTTTTCCTTGATGAAAGACTCCATATAGCCAAAGATGGGCATCAGAGGGCTGCCAGGGGGCCCACAAGGCAGGGGGCGCGCCCCCCACCCTCGTGGATGGTGGGTGGCCCCCCTCTGGTACTTCTTTCGCCCAATATTTTTTATATATTCTGAAACGTGCTCCCGTGAAGTTTCAGGACTTTTGGAGTTGTGCAGAATAGGTCTCTAATATTTGCTCCTTTTCCAGCCCAGAATTCCAGCTGCCGGCATTCCCCCTCTTCATGTAAACCTTGTGAAATAAGAGAGAATAGGCATAAGTCTTGTGACATAATGTGTAATAACAGCCCATAATGCAATAAATATCGATATAAAAGCATGATGCAAAATGGATGTATCAGCCAGTGCTTCTTGCCGTCTTGGTGTATCCATCCTGCCAAGAGGACCGATGATCAGGTCGTCAGAAGAAACCTGCGGAAAAAGACCTAAAAGGATAAAAAGGAAAAATTGAAAGTATGTGTGTCCAGGAGCGGTCGAATCGTATTATGGATCACAAGATAGTTATGCCTCTGTCTATGCCCATGGTATTTTGAGTGTGTAGTTATGTACGCGCAGTACGAATGCCGCTTCTTGGTTGGGATTGGGACGGAGGCCGATTTGCTAATCGAGCTCTTGACGAGCTGTGTTGTCCTGCTGCAGAGTAGTCCGGACTCGTTTGACAGTGTCCGGGAGCTCGGCCGACGAATTAAGGTTCTGCTTGAGGAGGCCGGTCTGTACTTCTACTGCTAACGCAGCGGTGTGCTCCTCGGTATGGAGGGAGCGTTTCGTGTTTCCATTGACTGTTATGACGCCGCGTGTACCGGGCATCTTGAGCTTAAGATAAGCGTAGTGTGGCACCGCGTTGAAGCGTGCAAATTCGGTTCGTCCAAGCAGTGTGTGATAGTCGCTGCGAAAGGGGACGATATCGAAGATCAGCTCTTCGCTTCGGAAGTTGTCCGGAGATCCGAAGACAACCTCTAGTGTGATTGAGCCCATACAGCGGGCCTCTACACCTGGTATGACTCCTTTAAAGGTAGTCTTTGTGGGCTTAATTCTTGATGGATTAATGCCCATTTTGCACGCTGTATCCTGATAGAGCGGGTTTAGGCTGTTACCACCGTCCATGAGGACTTGCATGAGGTGAAATCCATCAATGATTGGCTCGAGGACTAGTGCGACTGAACCGCCATGACAGATACTGGTCGGATGGTCCCTGCGATCGAAAGTGATCAGGCAGGAAGACCATGGGTTGAACTTTGGGGTGACTGGCTCCATCGCATAGATGTCCCTGAGCGCGCGCTTGCGTTTCCATCTTGGGGATGTGGGTAGCGTATATCATGTTTACCGTTTTGACTTGGGGGGAAACTTCTTCTGTCCCCCTATGTTCGGTGGCCGGGGCTCCTCGTCATCGTCCTCGCTTTGCGACCCCTTCTCCTTGTTCTCGGCATTTAACTTGTCGGCCTGTTTAAAAACCCAACAGTCTCTGTTGGTGTGATTGGCTGGTTTGTCAGGAGTGCCGTGTATCTGGCATGCGCGATCGAGTATGTTGTCCAAGCTGGATGGACCCGAATTGTTCCTTTTGAATGGCTTCTTCCGCTGGCTGGACTTGGAGCCGCTGAATCTGGAGTTGACCGCTGTGTCATCGGTATTATCACCATTGTTTCGACGCTTGTGTCTGTTGTGTCGGGGCTTGCCGTTGCTATTTTTCGCTTCCGTAGTGCCAGGTTCACTTGCACTGTTATTGCTACGGGCTAGCCAGCTATCTTCGACCGTGCAAAAGTGGGTCATAAGTGCCGTAAGGGCTGCCCTGGACTTCAGCTTCTCTTGGCCGAGGTGTCGGGCGAGCCATTCATCCTGGATGTTGTGTTTAAAGGCCGCCAAGACTTCGGCATCCGGACAGTCGACAATCTGGTTCTTTTTAGTTAAGAACCTAGTCCAGAGTTTCCTGGCTGACTCTCCGGGATGTTGAATTATGTGACTTAAGTCATCAACATCCGGAGGCCGAACAGTACCTTGGAAGTTGTCAAGGAAGGCCTCCTCCAAGTCCTCCCAACTGCCGATGGAGTTTTCAGGCAGACTGTTCAACCAGTGCCGGGCTGGTCCTTTGAGTTTTAGTGGGAGGTATTTGATGGCATGGAGATCATCGCCGTGGGCCATATGAATGTGAAGAAGAAAGTCCTCGATCCATACCGCGGGGTCTGTTGTCCCATCGTATGATTCGATATTTACGGGTTTAAACCCTTCTGGGAATTCATGCTCCATTACTTCATCGGTGAAGCAAAGTGGGTGAGCGGCGCCTCTATATCGGGCCACGTCGCGATGTAGCTCGGATGGAGTCCGTCTGTGGTTCTCGGCCCGGGCGTGAGTATGACTATTGCGTCCGGCTAGATAGCCATTATCGCGTGTCGGAGCACGTCCTCGTGATCCATAGATCGATCTGTTTTGACATGCTCTACTGTCCAAGTCCTGCCGTAGGTCATATGTGTGTCCCCCGAGCTGTTTTATCTCTGTCTTTACAGTGAGGTAGGGCAGGCTGGTGTTCGGCTTGAGTTGCCGCTTTATCCCGACCACGTGGTGGTCAGTCAGCCGCATTGCGTGATAATGGTATGGGATCCTACGCCTCGTCATCGAACTGAGGTAGTAATTTGCGCTTCGGGTAACTTTTGGCTGGGCGCTTGAGGCCGTATTCCTCGGCTGCCAGGACATCAGTCCATCTATCGTTGAGCAGATCTTGATCAGCTTGAAGCTGCTACTATTTCTTTTTCAGGCTCCTTGCAATGGCTATTAGCTGGCGCTTGAAGCGCTCCTGCTCGAGAGGTTCCTCAGGCACGATAAAATCCTCGGTGCCGAGGCTCACCTCATCCTCGGAGAGCAGAAAATAATTACTGTCCTCCGAGTCTTCATGCGTGGCCTGTTCATCAGGGCTAACTTGCCCGTCTTCCCGTTGATCTTGTTCGGAAGTTGCCTCAACGGGGTCTTCATTGTCTTCGGCACCGTCCGAAGTGTTATCTTCTCCTGTGCCGGTGTTGCTGTCTTTGCTGCGGCGTGACTTAGAGCGGCACCGCTGACGCCGGCGCTTTGGTTGTATCTCGGGAGGTTTATCCTCAACTGGATCTTCCTTGTCATCGCCGCTATTCTCTTTTGGTGCATCCACCATGTATACATCATACGAGGAAGTGGTCGTCCAGCGTCCGGTAAATGGTGGGTTTTGGGCCTCTTCTTCTCCGGCATCGTCGTCCATACCGTCGATGTCATCGGAGCCGTAATCGAGCATTTCAGTTAAGTCTTTGACAGTGGCTATTAAGTGGGCTGAGGGTGGGAAGCGAAATTCTCCGTCATCAGCCTCCTTTGCGAACCGGATATAATTCGGTTGTGAGTCCCCCGCTAAGGAGAGTGTTTTTAATGAGTTTAGCACGTCGCCTAAAGGCGAGTGCCGGAAGATGTCCACGGAGCTGAATTCAACGACCGACGCCCGATCAAGCTCGTCGTGCGCGGACGCACGTGCTTCGGAACCTGTACCTGGAAATATGTCCGAGGTTCTGGTAACACAGATCTCACTTGAGGTCGGGTCTGTGTGCGGCTCCAATAGCGCTGAGTCTGCGGCCTCCGTGGCGGGGTTGAGCCTCCCGTCCTCGGATGGCGTGATCTGCTCCGGATCTAGAGTTGGAGCAGTTGCGGGTTTTATCTCCTGGGTGTGGTTCGATGACAGATTTAAGTCATGTTCATCGTGGTGACAGGGAGCCGCTACTGCCGCGGTCTAGAATCCGTCGAAGATTGTGACGCCCTCGATTCAATCGTACACTGATCACACACGCAAATGTATACGATCAAGATCAAGGACTCACGGGAAGATATCACAACACAACTATAGGCACAAATTAAAATAATACAAGCTTTATATTACAAGCCAGGGGCCTCGAGGGCTCGAATACATAAGCTCGAAAACACAAGAGTCAGCGGAAGCAACAATATCTGAGTACAGACATAAGTTAGACAAGTTTGCCTTAAGAAGGCTAGCACAAAAGCAACAACGATCGAAAAGGCAAGGCCTCCTGCCTCGGAGCCTCCTAACTACTGCAAGTCGTCAGCGGTCGTCACGTAGTAGTAGGCATCCTCCGGGTAGTAGTAGTCATCAGTGGCGTCGTCTGGCTCCGAGGGTCCGTCATCTGGTCGCAACAATCGGGTATGGGGGAAAAGAAGTATCAAAGCAACCGTGAGTACTCATCCAAAGTACTCGCAAGACTTACATCAGATCTAAACTAAGTATGCATCTATATCAAAGGAATGGGTTGTATCTGTGGACTAAACTGCAGAATGCCATAAAGGAAGGGGAAAGCCTAGCCTATCGAAGACTAGCATCTTCTGGAAACCACCATCTTGCAGCAACAGGAGGGAGTAGAGTAGCATAAAGTAAAGTAGCAGTAATGTTATCAATCTCGGCCAGAGATCCTTTCTCGACTCCCTGCGAGAAAGCAATCCCAGAGCCATACTATCCATTCATCATATCCATTTCTCATGTCCATCCATTTCTCATCACAATCCATTTCTCATCATAAGTATCCAGTTCTAGTTGTATCGATCGGGATACAACTCCAAGTGTCTGTTACCGTAGGACAGGCTATCGATAGATGTTTTGTTCCCTGCAGTGGTGCACCAACTTACCCACCACGCTTGATTAACTCCGGCCGGACACACTTTCCTGGGTCATGCCCGGCCTCGGCCAAACAATACGCCGCAACCCGACCTAGGCTTAATAGAGAGGTCAGCACGCCGGACTAAACCTATGCCCCCAGGGGTCATGGGCCATCTCCCGGGAACTCCTGCACGTTGCGTGGGCGGACAGTGAGCAGACCTAGCTACCTCCTTCAAAAAGGTAGGTGCTTACCAGTCCAACCCGGCGCGCGCCGCTCAGTCGCTGACGTCTATTAAGTTTTGGCTGATGTATACGACGCAGAACGCCCATACAATGCTCACGTGGTGGTTAGTGCTATCAGGCCAGAGGCCCCTCGGATCAAATATCCAAACCGTAGTGGATTAGGAGCACGCGGTAACGAGTAGAGACTCACGATCGATGTGACCCTGTCGCCCCATCTCGAGTACTTGCGGCAAGGGCTAAGAATGCCCAGCCACGCCTCGTAAGTATCTCGCGGGAACCCTCCAGGTCAACCCGACTCCACATCACTCGCAATTAAGCTCGCGCGGGTACCCCTCAGGGCCGACCCATCTTTAGTAACATGGCTCAGTGCAAAGTCATAGTAACCATAATAACACTACAAGAAATATGTCAACTTGCGACCATCACTATTGATTACTGAAAGGTCATTGTTTTTCATTTGTGACCTTTTTTTGACCAAAAACAGAAGGTTAAAAGCTGGCGGTCATAAACTGAAATTAACGACCTTCTTTATGAAAAAGTCGTGGAATTCCATGACCAAAACAAAAGATCACTAGTTCAACGACCTTCTGTTTTGGTCGCTAGCTCTCTGCCCAGGCCACGTTGGATCCGACGTGGCGAGCTGACGTGACAAAATTGCGACCAAATGAAAAGGTCGTTGATAAGATTCAGCCCGGTCCAATTCGGTGTCTATATGGGCCGAGCCCATTAATTCAGCCTATTTATTAGTTATTTGCTGCTAAAAATTTTAGCTACCTGGCCTGACCCAACAATTCGGACTTTTTAATTTCTTTGCCTAGCCCTTTTAACGGCGGAATTTCTTTTTGGTTTTGTATTTTTCTGGGCCATTTCTTTGCTGGGCCTCTCACGTTTTCCCCTGAGAAATAATTGTCCAATATATATTGGGCTGGGCCGAAATAATTGATCCAATTCAAAAAAATTATTATGCCATTGAAATTACAACACATCACACTACACGCTATCTTGGGCCTAGCCCAGTTCCGATACATTTTCAAAGCAATGTGAAGGGTATCGTAGCCCAAAATATAATATTTCTAATATTACAACCATTCATTCTAGCAGTACATATCTTCACATCCAAGGAACCAATAAGTGCCGAACAAAACTATTCTACAGCAAAGAAAAAAATAGATGATAAGACATCACAGAAGTTCCTATTGTCCTCCTCCTTCAACATTTGAAAACCTTTACCTGGCGTACATAGACATACATGATTAGTTGAGGATGAATAGGCAACTGACATTTACACGTTTACACATGGGTATATACAATAAGGATGCTAACCACGAATAAGAACTAATACAATGACTTAGTTGAGGACAATGGATACAGATCTCCCAAATTCACCAAAAACAAGATAGAATAAAGAATAACAAAAGTAACAGGTATTTAGCGAATAGCAGTCTCAAGGTGTTCTTGCGACATGTGGTTGCCGTATATGGAGTCGTAATATACTCATGGATTAATAATCTACAGCAGGAAGTGTTTTTTCAGCATAACAGTTGCTTAGTTATTCATGAAGTCATAAGTGTTTATCACCAACTCTCCTCATACTAAATTTACATTGAACAAGAAAGGAATCAGTACCATATGACCAACTCTGCTACAGTTATAGTGCCCTCCACATGTTTATGTAAATTTACATTGAACAAGAAAGGAATCAGTATCGTATCTCTTAATTCGTTGTTGCACATCTAGCAAGAACAGATCAATGCACAGACCTAATAAGCAAACATCACAACATGGCATGATATCTGACCCTAATCGACTGGATCAAAAAATTAAGATCGCAAGACCATTGTCTCACACCCAGAAGCGAGCATTTTCTCGGAACAACCAAAAGCGTACCTACAACGAAACTGGGACGCCTAGATTTTGGGCTGGCAAAATTTCAGACTTATCAGCAGCATCACATGACATCAAATTGGCACGACTTCCCAGGAACCCAAGCAGAGCCGGGCATCGCCAATGGGAGGTAGGAAATGTTGGGAATCATAAACCAGAGAAAAGGGGGACACAGGAGGATCCGCGGACCTGCTTGTAGTTGAAATTGTTTGAGCGCCTGGAGCCCTCCTTATCTAAGAATCTTATACTAGCATTTTGCAGGTTTGGTACAAAGGCTGTGCTTCAATACCTTCAAAATCTGTTTGGGAAGAAGAAAAAATTAGTAACATTTCAATTCCTCTGTTTTAAATACTCCTACAGTTTACTATCCTATGTTGTTGACCCATAATAAAGAAACCAGATAATCAGCTATATCACCAGTGCTCATTTTGTTAGTTAATGAAAACTATGCTGAGAGACTAGTTGTGCCATCTCCCATCCATAGTACTGCTCGAGAATATATTAGAGACATGTATATATTTTGTTACTGTAGTTTCATGCTGTGTCTGGTGAAGAGTGTTCAAAATTGTGGTCAAGACTTAATATAGCTGCAGTACCATCAACCCGCTGGACTACCGTGAAAAGAAACACTACAACCAACTGGGCATAATATGAATGAGGTGGGCATTACCGAAGATATCAGCTTCTTTCATTTTCTCCTTGATTTCTTTTGACAACTGCGCAACCTCTTCAGACTGCAAAATCAACAGGAACGCAGGAAATTTAGCTTAAGCCATATCAGCCTCTGACAGAAAAATGAGCATTCATCACACACTGTCTAAATACCTGAGGGACCTCGGAGACAGATATTGCGATAGCAGCCTTGGCATCCTCGTCGGTGAGGCGTTTGAGCACCCCCTGGATTTTCCGCTCGCACTCCACGATGAGCCTGTCTATCATGTCCTCAAGCTCCCTGTCGAAATTCTCCGACCCCTTTGCTTTTACTTCTTCATAGCTAACAAGAGTTCAGGAAGTCAACAGACAAACACCAATCTAGTAGTGCATTGGAAGAAAAAATTACTGAAGTTAGCTAAACATGTTGTGCTGCATAACAGATGTAGTAGTCATGTGAAAAAATTACTGCAACTAGCTAAACATGATGTGCCGCATAACAACTAGCTAAAAAGTTTCATTTAGTGTGTGTGCTCAGTCAAGAAAAACATTACAAGTAATTAATCACTACTCCAAAACAAGCAAACATGCTACTCATGCATGACAATATTTGTGTCAAAGAGTTTCTGCAAGAAGTTACTCCTAATGCTACTGATGAAAAACTACTCCTAATGGACTGCTACAGCTATACTGCAAGAAGTTACAGCTATACTCCATGTACTACACCATCACAAGGAAACAATTCCTTCAGTGTGAGTAGTTGCAGTACTGATGTCCAGGAGTACTCCAATTCATCTTTTAAAAGAATGTTCAAGCACTGACTGAAAAGGAGTGCAAAAGGAGATACAATACTCGGCTGTACTCCAGTGGAGAGCATCATAAGAGGAGTACTCAGCTGTAGCTAATGCAACATGATGGGAGCCCAAAAGAAAACAAAGATAATGGCTGAAAAATTTACTCTAGTTTATACTCCTATTTTAGCATTACAGATTATACCTAATGCAACATCATGGCAGCTGATGTCTAGGAGTATTTGCAAATCATACAAATGATGCAATATCATGGAGTAGGATAACATGTTTTACCATCGCAGATTCATACCAATATTTGCGCGGCAAGTTTAGCGTCTAACCAAACACCCTCTTACAAGCAGAAATGTATTCACTTATATACAGTGTATTTGCAGTGCATATGAATTTATAGAGCTCTCAAACAGAGCCAGACGGAGTGGGAAGAGAAGGTAGGACGAACCTTGCGAGCAGTGCAGCAACGGCGGTGGATCTGGGTTGCACGGCGGCGCAGCACCTCATAGCGGAAGTCGTCAAGGACGTCATCGGCGTGGTACATGGTAGTCTTGAGGTCCACTCGCGGGTGGCGGGGTCGGGCGGGCCGAGGTCACGGATGTCTTCCTTGGTGGTGGGGATCATGTTGATGCTGACGCTCTCCAGCGGCTCGATCACGTCCTTGTACACCTTGTCCTGCCCTTGCACAGACACCTCCTGCACCCCCCAACACACATCCATTCATTCAGCATCGTCACCAAGTGTATGCATGCGTATGGAGCAGAGCAGAGCAGAGGATTCATGGAGCAGTACTGCCATCCGAAAGGGTAAACGAAGGAGTAGCCGGCCTTCCTGTTGATGACCGGCAAGGGTTGAGTTGTATATGGTAGTGGATGGCTGATGTATAACCGTAGGTACTGAACCACAAAATAAAGCATCAATGTCAAGAGCAACATGGATAACGCTGGATACATGGAGAACAGTACAACTTGTAAAATCAAAGTTGATAAGTATACATGCTATATAACTCAGAATCAAATGTACATAGTATCGGCGTAACAGCCTTTTTTGTTCTGTTTGACGGAAACTGAAATTTACTGCTACATTTTTGAAGTTAGAGCTGAACCGTCTTGTAGGAACAGAAAAAGAAAAAACAGAGCTGATTCTGAATCTGAGCATGCTACACCAACTAGACACATTTCCAGGCAGGCATTTCGAATCTGAATGCACCAGTGATACCTTTCTTTTTCTTTTCTTTTGCAGATAT
Organism: Triticum urartu; assembly: GCF_056163025.1. Taxonomy (NCBI): domain Eukaryota; kingdom Viridiplantae; phylum Streptophyta; class Magnoliopsida; order Poales; family Poaceae; genus Triticum; species Triticum urartu. The sequence continues at coordinate 471,504,191 of NC_141874.1, forward strand.
GGTCATCTTGAAGTGCAGACTTATAGTTACAATTTGCTGATGTTGTTGAAACCAACTTGATAAGCATTTCGACACATATTAGTTGCAGTTTTCGACACATTTCCCGTTTGGAAGCAAAGCAAACAGAACCAATCAAGCACAACATAGAGCTCCAAGTAGGAACAGGACCGACTCTAACATAACAAATTGCAGGCAAGCAAAAGAGTGGGGCTAAGATAATCATTCACCTCTCCCGGAGCAAACCACGAGCAAGCACGACGCCAGTAGAACCGCCTTGAGCAACCCGCGACGCTCCATGCCCTGAAACCCCAGACAGAGAATCAGAACAAACTCCAGCATAACTCCCGCCAATCTTGGCAGAGGAGCCGGGCCGCCGGGGAATTGCCTTACCGGGGGCCCGAATCGAATCCGCCGGCGATCCACCCCAACACTCTGCGCCGCGCGATCGCTGGACAGACCAGTGGGCCTGGGGGAGCGCCAGTGCGCGATCCGCCACGACGTCGAACACCTCCTCCTCCAGCTCACCGCCGGCGCCGTCCTCCTCCCTGAGTGGAGTCCTGCGACAAACCCATCCCATCCATGAAAAAAGCGTGAACATGCATCAGGTCAGGGAAGGGAATGGAGGACATTCAGAGGGCGGGGGCGGACCTGGATGGCGCCGGCTGCTGCTGCTTGTCCTTGACGAAGGAGCGGCGTCCCAGGCAGCTCCACTCCATGGCGCCAGGTGCCCTTGACGACGGCGCGAATCCGGTCATTCTGGCCGCCGTCTCCCCACGCACATACGCTCGAGATTTTGAGTGGGGATGGAGCAGGCCGGTGCGCCGTCCAGGCCCATGGCGACCGTGGCGTGGTGGATCTTGGAAGGAGAAGAGACGAGGTGAGGAGGTGTGTGTCATGGTGGATCCCGGAGGTGGGTTGGGTGAGGACGGAAGGTTGGGTTGCGGGTGGGCGGATTTGGCCGGAGGTGAGGACGGAGCTGGTCGCGAGCAGGAGATCGAGGCTTGGGCATCCGGGCGCGGATTGGAGATGAATCGGTGGTAGGGAGGGCGCGGATCCGGAAGCAACGCGGTGGATCTGGCTGCCGCCTCCCGCCTCACCTGCTGCTGCTCGACCGGGGAGAGAAGGTGAGGAGGGGGTTTCAGGGCGGTGGTGTGGGGGAGGGCGTAGGCCGGCGGCGGCGATGTGGGTGGGAATCGAGAAAGGAAGAGGTGGGTGGCGGCTGCGCGAGGGAAGGGGAGGGGAGCTAGGGTTAGCTATGCGAGAGAGAGAGGGGTGGATCGCTAGGGTTAGCTGAGAGAGTGGAGGGGTGGATGGACGGATGTTTGCCGTGTCACTGATCCATGCCACAGCTGGTTCCACCAATCAAAATTAAGCATTTGTTGTTTTTTCTCTTATAGTTTGTACCCTTTTATTCAGGCAAACATTTAACCTCTTATAGTTAGTTCAAATAAACCAATATTTGGTACATGTGTGTATTTAGGCATGACAAACAATGTTGATTTGGGAGGTTTTCATTTTCTTTGCTTAAAAGAACCATTTTTCATTTTCTGAGTGACCAAAATGTGTTTTTTTTGTGAAGGACCTACCATATGTTTGTTGCAAAATTGGACCAAATCATTTTTCTAAAATACTAGGCCATATTTAATGCACAATTGACCAAATGGTTGGGTGTAAAAAGTTTTGGTCCACCTCTGGTAAAAAAGACAAATTTCCGCCGATTCAGTTGGAAGCGGGTCAAATTTGAACTGCAGCTGCCTCATAGTTTGCTATTTATTTTTTTCTAAAAATTATTTCTAGGTACATAAGTATCTATTTAATCAGAGAAATATCAAAAGTTTTTCAAGATTCAACCACTAGCTAGGAACGGTCAAGCCCACCGTTTTGACCGCATTTTGAAATGGGCATAAAAAATTCAAAAAAATCAAAAAATTGGAAAACCTTCGCATTGTGTCATTATATGTGACCAAGTTTCCAGGAAAAATAATAAACTTGTAATACGGAAATTATTTTTAAAAAGTGTTCTCAGAAATGAGTTGTCATGCGTGAAAATTCATGGCTTTCAAGCCAAATGATCAATCTTATGGCCACATTCATGGCATAGTTTGTTCAAATGATCTCATATTATGCACAAGGGTGCATCTTGGAATTCCAAACAATGTTGATTTGGGAGGTTTTCATTTTCTTTGCTCAAAAGAACCATTTTTCATTTTCTGAGTGACCAAAATGTGTTTTTTGTGAAGGACCTACCATATGTTTCTTACAAAATTGGACCAAATCATTTTTATAAAATACTAGGCCATATTTAATGCACAATTGACCAAATGGTTGGGTGTAAAAAGTTTTGATCCACCTCTGGTAAAAAGACAAATTACCGCCGATTCAGCTGGAAGCGGGTCAAATTTGAACTGCAGTTGCCTCATAGTTTGCTATTTATTTTTTCCAAAAATCATTTCTAGGTACATAAGTATCTATTTAATTAGAGAAACATCAAAAGTTTTCCAAGATTGAACCACTAGCTAGGAATGGTCAAGCCCGCCGTTTTGACCGCATTTTGAAACGGGCATAAAAATTTCAAAAAAAATCAAAAAATTGGAAAACCTTCGCATTGTGTCATTATATGTGACCAAGTTTCCAGGAAAAATAATAAACTTGTAATACGGCAATTATTTTTAAAAAGTGTTCTCAGAAATGTACTATCATGCATGAAGATTCAGGGCTTTCAAGCTAAATGATCAATCTTATGGCCACATTCATGGCATAGTTTGTTCAAATGATCTCATATTGTGCACAAGGGTGCATCTTGGAATTCCAAACAATGTTGCCTAAGGGAGTTTTCATTTTCTTTGCACGGAGAATACATTTTTCATTTTCCAAGTGCCCGAAATGAGTTTTTTTGTGAAGGCCCTACCATATATTTGTTGTAAAATTGGACCAAATCAATTTTCTAAAATACTAGGCCATATTTAATGCACAATTGACAAAATGGTTGGGCGTCAAAAGTTTTGATCCACCTCTGGTGAAAAAGATAAATTCCCGCCGATTCAGGTGGAAGCGGGTCAAATTTGAACTGCAGCTGCCTCATAGTTTACTATTTATTTTTTCCAAAAATCATTTATAGTTACATAAGTACCTATTTAATCATAAATACATGGTTTGGTGACGATACGTCGAGGTTTGGGCGGTGGTCGAGGCCCCCAACTCTAGAGCGCGTAAACTCGCATGCCCGCCGCGTGGTCACCGCGTGACCGTGGCGTTGCCATGTGTTCTGGGCAGTCTAGGCATGTCTAGTGGGTTGGGCACTCCCAAGGTAGGTGCTAGGAAGAAAATAACAACATAATATTCTCATGAGGAGACCGATTGATGCTCAAACATGAATTAGCAGCCAAGTGTTTGATTAGAGGTACGGGAAATGTACGTGGCTAATGGGCGTGAGTTTTGGCTGGGGATGATCAGTTACTAAGAAGACCGTCTTCACAAATTTTCAGCTCAAAAGGAGGAGCCTAGGTGGTACTTGCTTTGCAAACTACCACATTGGACATAAATACAAATGTTGAAGCTCAGCTCAAAATAATGAATGGATTGAGCTGGCATTTGGTGGAAGATGGTTATTTGGGCATAGGAAAGCACTGTAGAAAATGGATACTATTTGGACATGCCAAAATGGTACTTCCTTCACAAACTGTTATTCTGAATAAAATAGGAAAATGAATATTTTTGAATTATTTTTCAACTAGGCAAGGAAGGTTTTTTTACATATTTGACGAAGATATGACCCAAAGAATTTATGAGATTTTTTTAGGAATTTTGTGAATGACAGAAATATAGGTTGCTTCACAACCTAGGGCAAAGACTGCCACATGGACATGACACATAGGCAAAACTGATGAGGTGGCGCCTAGTCATAGCAACCCACCACAATTTACAAGGTTATGACCATCTATATTGGTCATGATCAGCTAGAAATATGGCAGCAGACCAGTGCTATCTACTTTATGACCATTTTGTGTAAGAAAATTACGACCTTTCTGACCAAAATGGTCGTTATAGTTTAGGGTTTGGAGCCCCCCGAACAGCTTTTGACCAATTGGTCTGAAATGGTCATAGATCTATGACCAATTCTTCCAGGGTCACTAACAGAAGGTCACTAGTTGACATATTTCTTATAGTGTAACTGTGTGTCTAACACCAAGGGGAAAACCCGAGGAATCACCCCCGGTGAATTCTACTCGATGTTGTCATCAAGGTGAACGTAAGAGGATCCACCCTCGAGGTTCACATTTGATGGGTTGCACGACAGAGTCGTAAGAAAGTGGTTAAGGAGGAAATCACCCTCGATGACCTCGACCGTATAGCTACACTATGGAGATCTCATCAGGAGTGATGTAAGAGGTTCCACCCTCGGCACTCGATGGTAGGTCTGCAGAGTCGTACAACTAGGGGGGTGATGTGAAGTGTCGGGGCCTGAACGTCGATCACGTTGATCGAGTCATCGAACATAAAGCGAGGCAACTGGGACAAGGTGGGGTCACTGATAGATCTCTAACCAACCTATACTAAGCAGTTTAGGACAAGCAGGTAAGGTATGAAAGCAGGTAACAACAACAGGCTATGCATAAGAGTAGGATCATACAGAAAGCAGTAGCAGTTCTAATGCAAGCATGAGAGGGAAAGAAATGGGCGATATCGGAATGCTCAAGGAGGGTTTGCTTGCCTGGTTGCTCTGGCAAGGAGGGGGGTCGTCGTCAACGTAGTCGATCACATGGGCTGCATCGGTCTCGGGGTCTACCGGAGAGAAGAGGGGGAAGAAACAATAAATATAAAGCAAACAAAGTATCACAAAGCATAACATGGCAATATGCTGTGCTGGGTGTGACCTACGTATGGCTACGCGATACAGGTGAAGGAGGAAATCAACCGGGAATGTTTTCCCAGTTCCGGACCTGTGTCAGACAAATGACCGGAGGGGGAAAGTTCCATGTTCAGATAGTTAGAGGCATCTGACAGGAAAACGAATCGTGTATTCGGATTCGCCTCGTTGTTCTTAGCAACTTTCATATAGAAAACATTTTCATCCGAGCTACAATTATTTTTCTACGATTTTTCAAAGATTTAAAGATTTTCTAGGATATTTTTATTTAATCTAATCCAGATTTGACCAAGACAAATTGACTAGTCAAAAAGGGAGGATGTGGCCCACATGCCATTGGCACATAATTTAATTGATGGCTAAACTAAAATGGAGGGGTTTAAATTAACATAGGGGGCCACATGACATAGGCTAGCAATTATCCTAAGTAGTACTAATTAGTCTAACTACTCTGACCACTAAGTATTTAATCAACCTAAACTAATCAGGGCCAGCCCCATTTGGCAGTGAGCCAGCCCTGCCTCCCACGCACACACACAACACACTCACGCACACCATGTTACACACACATTGCACGCAGACAGCACACATACCCATGGCCATGACCAGCAGCGGTAGCAACCAGAGCAGCTTGCAAGGCGGCACAGCGGCGCTACCAAGCAGCAACAACAGCAAGCAAAAGCAGAGCTGCAGTGCCGAGCAGTAGTGCAAGAGCAGCAGTAGCACTAGGCTGCAGCACGCATAGCAGCAGCTACGACAGCAGGCGGCGATGTCAGTGGCGCAGCAGGAGCACGGGCGCGGCCCAGGCGGCGGGATCGCGAGCAGGCGCGCGGGGTAGCAGCAACGCGTGGGCAGGCTAGCGGGGCGCCGTAGCGGGCGCGAGCAGCTGCGGGCGCGGCGGACTGGGGCGGTGGCCACGCGGCGGTCGTGCAGGGGCGAGGGGAGCGAACACAGGGCCCGGGCGACGACGGGTGCAAGGGCGTGCGGCCACGGGCAGGGGGGCGTGGCCACGGCGCGTGCGCGTACGCTGAAGCTCGTACGCGGCCAGGGTAGAGGACGACCGAGCTCAGGGACGATGACAAACAGCGACGAATCAAAGGGGAAAGGGGGGAATCAGCCAAGGAGCTCACCGTGGAGCTTGTGGACGAGGTCAAGAGTTGCAGGGGTGGCCGGATGCGTCAAGCTCGACAACAAGATGCGACGGCGTGGCGGAAACCATCTCGATCCCGAGCGTATGTAGGCAAAGGAGTCGATGATGGCGGAGCTCCTGGAGAACCTCCTGATCGCCGGGGAGGCCAGTGGCCACGAGGATGGCGACGGTGCGTCGACGAGAGCTCGGGAGCGAGCGAAATCGAGAGGGAGAGGACGAGCAAGAGGATAAGTGAGGGATAGGGTTTGTCTACAGGGTCGGGAGCGGTCTTATCCTCATCGGGGGTGTACCGGATGGTCGACACGGCGGCAACAACGGCCAGGGCAGCGTGGATGTGCTCCACGCACAGGTTCTCTGCCTCCTGTAGGTGAGGATGAGGATAAGGGAGAGATGGGCTGGGCCTAGGTTCTGTAGCACTAGAGCCCAAGCGCATGGCACCCTTTTTTCTTTTTTTATTTGCTTATGCCTTTCGCTATTGTTTCTATTTAAATGAGCTAGCAAACAATTTTCGTTAATTGTGAAACTTTGCACATAAATCAAACACAACAATACTAGATGGCACAAAAAGTTTGGGGCCATTTGGAGTTGTCTAACGGTTTTTGGAAATTGAAAAGGCAAATTTAATTGCTGCCGGACCACTCAAATAATGCCCAGGGGCATTTGGGAATTTAGGTGAGGTTGTTTACAACATTACAAATACTTAGAGAATAATTTCCAAATAATGAACTATTTTGATTGCATGACAGAAGAAGTAAATATTTGACATGCAATTCAAATTGGAATTTGGCTTCGATTTTGGACAAGTGGAAAATTAGCTTAGTGTTCACAATGACATGACCACCATTAGAGGGAGATCACTGTAGCATGATTCTCGGGGTGTTACAAATCTCCTCCACTACAAGAAATCTCGTCCCGAGATTTAGGAGGTAGAGTTAGGGGGAAATGATTGGTTACGAAATTCTAACGGATCTTTCGGCCTTGGTTGCTCTTCTCGAAGAAGCTGATCCCTTGTGTTCATGTCTTCATTTCTCTGCTTCAGGTCACCATGATGAAGTTGTCGTCCTTCCTTTAGGATCTTCACCGTACTTACGAAAAGATAAGAGGGAAGCTCTATAAGGATTAATTCTAACAAGATTGAGTATCGGACGGTTAACTTAGGGGAAGAAGCATAAAGTATCTCTTGAGTTGATTACCAGGAACACACCGAGAGCATTATAAGAGGGTACGAAGGTTTCAAATGTTTAAGCAATCATTCGATGCCTGAAGTAGAGTGTGAAGGGGGGTTAGAGCAACGGAATAAGTATTGCATCTGATACCAGAACAGATCACAAGAAGGTGGCTCATGAATCACATACGAAGCCAAGCGTGAGGAACCATTTTGGAAGACAGGGATGTACAGGAGAGTCAGGTTTCGATCATGTAGAACTGTGGTTTATGGGCCCACCATGTGGGTTAAAAGTAGAAAGGGGCCAATAGCAAGGCATGTCAGATGATAGACTGTTAGGTATGTTGCCAACAACGTTGGTACCAAGGGCGAGGGACGAAGAGAACTATTTTCATGCTCGTTGAAAGAGGCGGACCAATAGGCAAAGTTCTCGTCCATCGGTGGTTACGGAATGTCAACATCAATAATAACAAGGTCTTACTAACAAATTGTACACCGAGGTGTTTACATAAGCAGGGAACTATTACTGCTTAGATCATATAGATCACAAGAAAGGTTAAACAAAACAATGGAAAGGAAAATGTGGTTATTAGTTTAACCAGCGCAGTGGAAAGAAAAAGGTGCTTATACAAAAGTATTAGAGTATATGCTTCCCAAGAACAAACAAAGCATGATATACATGACAGGACATCAAGTACTTATCCATTTAATTAATGGGGTAAGGAGAATCATGAATTCGATTGGTATCCTGAAACGGCTCAGAATGTCGATGATGATCACGACACATTTGTTGAGAGATTTCATGAAGATGTAATCAATCGGCGATGACATCAAGTCAAAGGAATGATAAAGTGAAAGGTTATTGGAACCATGGGTACAACACAAACTCGAAATCAAGCTTGTTGTTTAAGGCGAAACGATATGACGAGGAAGATCGACGTAAGCTTAGCTCATTGTCGAAGATTGTGCTTCGGGAAGAAAGGACCATGCAGCACAATTAAAAAAATAGTACGATGATGATATAGCTGATCAGGCTAGGAATGACTTGAAGGATTATTAAACTCGTAAGCATGGAAATTACTTAGAGTTATAGAAACATAGTGCGGAACCGATTCACTTATCGGTGTTCTCAAGTGACTAATAACGCAAAATCCATGGAAACTTGGAATCGGCGAGAAATAATAGTTGAGGAAGAACTCATAAGAAGTTATGTAGTCCCATGATATTCTCGAGATACCAGAGGGTAATACTCGAAGGAAGATTAAAATAGAGGTTACGGAGATGCATTGATCTGTAGAAGACAAGTACTTTAACTTGTCTGAGAAATGGAATTAAGGAGAAACTATGGTCGGAACCACAATTATGAATGATCAAACCACCGATACAAGATGAACTTATAACAAGAGGTAATCATTTTTACAAACAACTTCCATGATAAGTTCGACATCGGGTCCATGGGCATGAACACAAAGGTTCAAGGTCGACTCCCACTTCTTCAATGCATAGCCTTTCATTCACTCCTCGTTTTGGAAGAAATTGTAGTGCAGAAGATTTATCTGGCGAAGTACCAGAAGAGTAAGACTCGCATCTCTTTTGAGTTACACGGATTAGGGAAGGCATAGGTTCAACCCGTAGGGGTATCTTAGGAACACCTACCACTAACTTCGAGAGCATATAACATCAGCTCAATAGTAGAGCATGGTTGACAATAAGCAGAGGATACAATTTACCGAAGGCAATATGTATCAGGGGAAGAGCGCGCGAGATTTTGAATATGAAGGACATTCCGGATAATAATCCAACAAAGGATTCAGCGGTCCTTAATGGATCTGATGTGAGTATCAGTACTCAATCAGAAGAAGGAAAGAGTGCAAAGGCATTGGATTATAGAAACATCTGAATAATTCGATGCATGAGTACAAAGGAGTTATGATTTCAAGTCGAAGGATCAGAAGCAGAGGCTCTGATCAAAAGATGAGTAAGTTGAATAGACTTAGAGGTGCACCCGATCAAATCTTGATTGGGCAAGAACCAGCTCATAACCGGAGCGATGTCGGAGCCAGAAAGAAAGTTTCCAAGGATTAACTGATGATTGCGAGTATTCGCTCACACATTGAATCCATAGGAACAGAATGACAACCACAAAGAATTTTAAAGAATATTGCTAAACATATGGAATTAATCCTAATGCAAGCAGGCAAGGAGAATTAAGAGCAATAGGCTGCAAAGGATTTTTGGAAGATCACATAGTATTTCCAAGTATTTTGGAAAGCAAATGAACAACTGGGGATGAACGGGTTCAGTGAATTATCCGTAGTGCAAAAATAAGCCGCAAAGTAGAAGGCATAAAGGATTCTCGAAACAACGGAGAATACATCTTCTAATAATAGGAGCATCTGGATATGAAGGTACAAGCGACAAGGATATTATTCATGGGGATTAATTATGGTCAGGAACTGCAAGGCAGTGGGCACAGGGTCTCGGCAAACATCGAGGAGTATCTACAGAATCTTCTGGCGAAGCAAGCGATCATCGATAATGTCGGGGCTCCCTGGGAGGAAGTGGTTACGAGATCCTAGAGTCAGAGTTAGTAAAAAGTTTAACCCGAATAGATGAGAGATCAGAGTCCCAGAGTATAGACGAGGAATAAAAGATCCTAATACCACCCAATGGTGACGTGGGCCCGTAAGCCACACAGCCAAGTTAGTAAAACGGTTTTCGGTTTCTAGACTCAACTTCGGCCAAGGAATTGGAAAGGGGGGATCCTACAGGCAGTTGGCTCTGATACCAACTTGTGACGCCCTTGGTTTGACCGTACACTAATCACACACGCAAATGTGTACGATCAAGATCAAGGACTCACGGGAAGATATCACAACACAACTATAGACACAAATTAAAATAATACAAGATTTATATTACAAGCAAGGGGCCTCGAGGGCTCGAAAACACAAGAGTCGGCGGAAGCAACAATATCTGAGTACAGACATAAGTTAGACAAGTTCGCCTTAAGAAGGCTAGCACAAAAGCAACAACGATCGAAAAGGCAAGGCCTCCTGCCTGGGAGCCGCCTAACTACTCCAAGTCGTCAACGGTCATCACGTAGTAGTAGGCATCCTCCGGGTAGTAGTAGTCATCAGTGGCGTTGTCTGGCTCCGGGGGTCCGTCATCTGGTCGCAACAATCGGGTATGGGGGAAAAGAAGTAGCAAAGCAACCGTGAGTACTCATCCAAAGTACTCGCAAGACTTACATCAGATCTAAACTAAGTATGCATCTATATCAAAGGAATGGGTTGTATCTGTGGACTAAACTGCAGAATGCCATAAAGGAAGGGGAAAGCCTAGCCTATCGAAGACTAGCATCTTCTGGAAACCACCATCTTGCAGCAACAGGAGGGAGTAGAGTAGCATAAAGTAAAGTAGCAATAATGTTATCAATCTCGGCCAGAGATCCTTTCTCGACTCCCTGCGAGAAAGCAATCCCAGAGCCATACTATCCATTCATCATATCCATTTCTCATGTCCATCCATTTCTCATCACAATCCATTTCTCATCAGAAGTATCCAGTTCTAGTTGCATCGATCGGGATATAACTCCAAGTGTCCGTTACCGTAGGACGGGCTATCGATAGATGTTTTCTTCCCTGCAGGGGTGCACAAACTTACCCACCACGCTCGATTAACTCCGGCCGGACACACTTCCCTGGGTCATGCCCGGCCTCGGCCAAACAATACGCCGCAACCCGACCTAGGCTTAATAGAGAGGTCAGCACGCCGGACTAAACCTATGCCCCCAGGGGTCATGGGCCATCTCCCCGGGAACTCCTGCACGTTGCGTGGGCGGCCGGTGAGCAGACCTAGCTACCTCCTTCAAAAAGGTAGGTGCTTACCAGTCCAACCCGGCGCGCGCCGCTCAGTCGCTGACGTCTATTAAGCTTCGGCTGATGTATATGACGCAGAACGCCCATACAATGCCCACGTGATAGTTAGTGCTATCAACCACAGGCCCCTCGGATCAAATATCCAAACCGTAGTGGATTAGGAGCACGGGGTAACGAGCAGAGACTCACGATCGATGTGACCCCGTCGCCCCGTCTCGAGTACTTGCGGCAAGGGCTAAGAATGCCCGGCCACGCCTCGTAAGTATCTCGCGGGCACCCTCCAGGTCAACCCGACTCCACATCACTCGCAATTAAGCTCGCGCGAGTACCCCTCAGGGCCGACCCGTCTTTAGTAACATGGCTCAGTGCAAAGTCATAGTAACCATAGTAACTGTGTGTCTAACACCAAGGGGAAAACCCGAGGAATCACCCCCGGTGAATTCCACTCGATGTTATCATCAAGGTGAACGTAAGAGGATCCACCCTCGAGGTTCACATTTGATGGGTTGCACGACAGAGCCGTAATGGAAGTGGTTAAGGAGGAAATCACCCTCGATGACCTTGACCGTATAGCTACACTACGGAGATCTCATCAGGAGTGATGTAAGAGGTTCCACCCTCGGCACTCGATGGTAGGTCTGCAGAGTCGTACAACTAGGGGGTGATGTGAAGTGTCGGGGCCTGGACGTCGATCACGTTGATCGAGTCATCGAACATAAAGTAAGGCAACTGGGACAAGGTGGGGTCACTGATAGATCTCTAACCAACCTATACTAAGCAGTTTAGGACAAGCAGGTAAGGTATGAAAGCAGGTAACAACAACAGGCTATGCATAAGAGTAGGATCATACAGAAAGCAGTAGCAGTTCTAATGCAAGCATGAGAGGGAAAGAAATGTGCGATATCGGAATGCTCAAGGAGGGTTTGCTTGCCTGGTTGCTCTGGCAAGGAGGGGGGTCGTCGTCGACGTAGTCGATCACAGGGGCTGCATCGGTCTCGGGGTCTACCGGAGAGAAGAGGGGGAAGAAACAATAAATATAAAGCAAACAAAGTATCACAAAGCATAACGTGGCAATATGTTGTGCTGGGTGTAACCTAACGTATGGCTACGCGATACAGGTGAAGGGGGAAATCAACCGGGAATGTTTTCCCGGTTCCGGACCTGTGTCAGACAAATGACCGGAGGGGGAAAGTTCCATGTTCAGATAGTTAGAGGCATCTGACAGGAAAAAGGATCGTGTATTCGGATTCGCCTCGTCGTTCTGAGCAACTTTCATATAGAAAACATTTTTATCCGAGCTACAATTATTTTTCTACGATTTTTCAAAGATTTAAAGATTTTCTAGAATATTTTTATTTAATCTAATCCAAATTTGACCAAGTCAAATTGACTAGTCAAAAAGGGAGGATGAGGCCCACATGTCATTGGCACATAATTTAATTGATGGCTAAACTAAAATGGAGGGGTTTAAATTAACATAGGGGGCCACATGACATAGGCTAGCAATTATCCTAAGTAGTACTAATTAGTCTAACTACTCTGACCACTAAGTATTTAATCAACCTAAACTAATCAGGGCCAGCCCCATTTGGCAGTGAGCCAGCCCTGCCTCCCACGCACACACACAACACACTCACGCACACCACGCTGCACACAAACATTGCACGCACACAGCACACACATACCCATGGCCATGACCAGCAGCGGTAGCAAGCAGAACAGCTTGCAAGGCGGCACAGCGGCACTACCAAGCAGCAACAGCAGCAAGCAAAAGCAGAGCTGCAGTGGCGAGCAGTAGTGCAAGAGCAGCAGTAGCACTAGGCTGCAGCATGCATAGCAGCAGCTACGACAGCAGGCGGCGACGTCAGTGGCGCAGCAGGAGCACGGGCGCGGCCCGGGCGGCGGGATCGCGAGCAGGCGCGCGGGGAAGCAGCAGCGCGTGGGCAGGCTGGCGGGGCGCCGTAGCGGGCGCGAGCAGCTGCGGGCGCGGCGGACTGGGGCGGCGGCCACGCGGCGGTCGTGCAGGGGCGAGGGGAGCGAACACAGGGCCCGGGCGACGATGGGCGCAAGGGCGCGCGGCCACGGGCAGGGGGCGTGGCCACGGCGCGTGCGCGTACACTAAAGCTCGAACGCGGCCAGGGTAGAGGACGACGGAGCTCAGGGACGACGACAAACAGCGACGAATCAAAGGGGAAAAGGGGGGAATTAGCCAAGGAGCTCACCGCGGAGCTTGTGGACGAGGTCAAGAGTTGCAGGGGTGGCCGGATGCATCAAGCTCGACAACAAGATGCGACGGCTGTGGCGGAAACCATCTCGATCCCGAGTGTACGGTGCCTCTTAGCTTGATTCAGCGGATGTAGGTGAAGGAGTCGATGATGGCGGAGCTACTGGAGAACCTCCTGATCGCCGGGGAGGCCAGTGGCCGCGAGGATGGCGACGGCGCGTCGACGAGAGCTCGGGAGCGAGCGAAACCGAGAGGGAGAGGACGAGCAAGAGGATAAGTGTGGGAGAGGGTTTGTCTTCAGGGTCGGGAGCGGTCTTATCCTCATCGGGGGTGTACCGGATGGTCGACACGGCGGCAACAACGGCCAGGGCAGCGTGGATGTGCTCCGCGCACAGGTTCTCTGCCTCCTGTAGGTGAGGATGAGGATAAGGGAAAGATGGGCTGGGCCTAGGTTCTGTAGCACTAGAGCCCAAGCGCCTGGCACCCTTTTTTTCTTTTTTTTATTTGCTTATGCCTTTCGCTACTGTTTCTATTTAAATGAGCTAGCAAACAATTTTCGTTAATTGTGAAACTTTGCACATAAATCAAACACAACAATACTAGATGGCACAAAAAGTTTGGGGCCATTTGGAGTTATCTAACGGTTTTTGGAAATTGAAAAGGCAAATTTAATTGCTGCCGGACCACTCAAATAATTCCCAGGGGCATTTGGGAATTTAGGTGAGGTTGGTTACAACATTACAAATACTTAGAGAATAATTTCCAAATAATGAACTATTTTGATTGCATGACAGAAGAAGTAAATATTTGACATGCAATTCAAATTGGAATTTGGCTTCGATTTTGGACAAGTGGAAAATTAGCTTAGTGTTCACAATGACATGACCACCATTAGAGGGAGATCACTGTAGCATGATTCTCGGGTGTTACAAAGATCAAGTTTCCACGGATGTCCGCGACATAGTTCAAGCTTTCAAATCTGACCTGATGGCCAGGGGCGTGGCTATCGATCTGCTCTAGATGGCCAAGCGAGTTGGCCCGCAGTACGAAGCCACCGAACACGAAGATCTATCCAGGGAGGAAGGTTTCTCCCTGGACAATGTTGTTGTGGATGATTGACGGAGCCATCGGACCTCTTGACGATGACACAATGGAACTCTCAATGAAAGCACCAATGTCGGTGTCAAAACCGGCGGATCTCGGTAGGAGGTCCTGAACTGTGTGTCTGAGGTTGATGGTAACAGGAGATAGGGAACACAATGTTTACCCAGGTTCGGTCCCTCTCGATGGAGGTAACACCCTACGTCCTGCTAGATTAATATTGATGAGTATGGGGGTTACAAGAGTTGATCTACCACGAGATCATAATGGCTAAAACCCTAGAAGTCTAGCCTATCTGATTATGATTGTCTCTACGGACTAAGTCCTCCGGTTTATATAGACACCGGACGGGACTAGGGTTATACAAAGTCGGTTACAAAGAAAGGAATCTTCATATCCGAACGTCAAGCTTGCCATCCACGCCAAGGAGAGTCCCATCCGGACAGGGGTGAGAGTCTTCGGTCTTGTATCTTCGTAGCCCATCAGTCCGGCCCACGCACAACAGGCCGGACGCCCGAGGACCCCTTAGTCCAGGACTCCCTCAGTCACCTCCATCGCTCGGAGGCACGGAGATAGACTGCCGTATGGCAGGCGGTTCGGCATTCGCATCCGCAGCCGCCGGGGGAGACTCAACCTTAGGACCCAACCGCATGGGCCCACCAGGATGGGGTTGTCTCGAGGCCCCTCGAGACGTTCGGGGAGCAGCCCCCACTCGTCGAAGCGTGGCATTCCCCTGGCGAAGTCTCTCCCGTTCTTATAATCTTATAAGGGGAGCCCTCCCTGGGGAAGCGTGTCAGCCTCCCGTCCGACCAGGAGGCAGAGTACCCCGCTTAGCGCGTTTGAGGGCAGAGAAGGCGCCTGGAGCCTCATGGTGTCCTTACAACTAGTGAAGGCCCACATCGGATGGGAATGGCGCTGAATGGGAGCGATTCTCCACCAGATGAACTCCCTCACCACCATCGCCATCGTCATGCCCTCTCTCCTCTGGCCGGCCAGCCTGGCGGTGACTTGCACGAACCTCGGGCCGACGAGCCTCTCGTGCTTCCACCCGGAGCTCGGCTCTGCTGGAACCGACGGAGTTTGGAGCAGGGGCTGCGCACGACGGCATCGACGTACACCCATTGCTTCCGGAACCCCTCCGCGTCCGGATGGAGCTCCGTCGCGCTCACCGGACAAAACGACATGCACTCAGAGCACCGTGCGCTGGCGACCAACTGGAGGGAGAAGAAGTGGCGGAGCAGCGCCACCGAGGGGGCGATGCCCACGAAGGCCTCGCACAAGAACACGAAAACAAAAAAAGGAGGATGATGGACTCTGGATCCAGATGCAATGCGTGGACTTGGTAGTGCATGAGCACAGTATTGAAGAAATCCGAGAACGGCGGAAGCAAGCCGGAGAAGAGGGCATGGAGGTGAAGGGCGATGGTGGTGGCCTCTAGGTCGTTCGAGGACCGAGAGGCGGGCCAGATCTTCGTCGCCTTCCACTCATTGGAGTCAGCTGCGGTCACCAGGTGGATTTTTTGGACCGGCCTAGGGCGGGTTCCGGCCCCTCCTGGCGGTCCGACGCCGTCGTGGCCCTACTCCTCTTCCTCTTGGGAGCCATGGGGGTATGGCGATCTAGAGGCAGCGGAAGATTCGGCGGACAAAGCGTGAGGAAGGGAGGAACGGAAGGCAGGAGCGGAGCGGGGCAATGATGGCCCTGTTGCGTGCGCCAGTCTTTTGTCAGCCTGGGCAGTTGCCGATGGGACGTGGGGAAGTGGAGGCGTTCGTGCTCCGTCGTGCGCCACGCGTCAAGCCTGGCCCGTAGGAGATTGGGGCTTGCAGCGCTTCTCCCTTCGCCTCGAAGCCAGGACAAGCGCACCTTGGGCCCGGGGGCTACTGTTGGCATCCTGGGATTGGGGGTACCCAGGCCTGTCTGCCCGTGGCCCAGCGCGTGACTTCATCGACGGCCCGCTATGGACCTACTCCAAGACCTCAAGGGCAAGACCCTCGCGAGGGCCCCTGGCCTCGTGAGGCGAACGACACCAAGACCTCCTGAGGAGCAGCTCCCGAGCCTGCCTCCCGAGGAGCGAAGATCTTTATGCAGGTACCCACCTCACGAGGCTCGCGATGACATGAGCCATGACAACCAAGGGCGCCAGCGGGCGCAGTCCAGGAATTTTTTTCTCTTTCGTGCTAAGGAGGCAAGGACAAGAGCGGGTTCCCGAGGAGTCCCCCAAAGGCTTCCATTCCGGTGAAACAAGACCAAGACCATAGGCTCGGTAGGACGGATGTCATCGCCGAGCCCACAGCTGTGTCACGACCAAAAGCTCTGCAGCGAAGACCACCTTTCGTCAGGATATGATGTACTATTGTCCCCCTTCAAAATTGGCCAATGTGGTATTCCTTCCTGCCTAAGCTATGAGGGAGGAGAGCCGAGCCTAGTATAAGTATAGGCTAGTCTCCATCGTAGAGAGGGGATCAAACCCTTTGGCAATGGAACTCTCTCGAGGTAGCTCATCCACTGCACTAGTTCATACTCAACCTCCTCGCGAGGCCAATCCACCACAAAGCAGGAGTAGGGTTTTACACCGCAAGGTGGCCCAAACCTGGGTAAATCTCCGTGTTCATCTCTTTCCCCGCTCGCACTAACTCGGCGAGGCCAAGCCGTGAGGCGGCGAGCTTGAGGCAGCAGCCAAGCTAGATCTTCGCACACGCCCTAGTGTTCGAACCTTGTTTGGGTCCACGAAGCCTCGATTCCGACAACTTCGAACATTAAGGAGGAGAGGAACTCACCCAGCAAGCCGGAGACTTTGGGTACGTCAAAATCTCAGGAAGCTATGAAGCACCGGCATTGAAGGCTAGTTCGTGGGCTACTGAGGGAGTCCTCGGGCTGCCGGCATATCTCTCATGGGCCAAATAGGTGGGCCGCGCTGCGAACTACTAGAAGGTCGAACTATGAGGCGACTCCGTATCCGGACAAGAAGTCTTTGATGCCTTGGTGTGTCCTCCAAGTCAAGATAAGAAGAATCGACATGTTTATCCCTTCTTTGTAACCGACCATGTGTACCCCTGGTGTCTATATAAACCAGAGGGTTTAGTCCGTAGAGGCTAGAACAATATCCATCATCCGACTCACCTAGGGTTTAGTTCATCTGATCTCATGGTAGATCGACTCTATAATCATCCTACACACTTCAATATATTCAAGCAGGACGTAGGGTTTTACCTCTTCGAGAGGGTCCGAACCTGAGTAAACATCGTGTTCTTCGTCCCTTGTTCCCCATTGATCCAAGATCCACAACTCGGGACCCCCTACCTGAGATCCACCGGTTTTGACACCGACAATGTGTAAACCAAAAAAGATATATGATAATTATGGAACTCCGAGATTGCTTGGTAGTAACTAATAAGTGAACAAGATCACAAAGCAAATATCTAAAAGAGTTAAATATACTACACGTGCCCTAACTTATCCGACGCGGTCAGTTTGGAGTCTAAATTTGAAAAATACACAAAAGTGGTGTCGTAACTTGTCTAGACGTTCAAATACGGTGCCTGTGGACGTATGCCGCCGTATCAAGGGCCCGTGTGGCATGCGAGCGTGCCGTTGGGCCACATGTCAGTGGGTGTGGGCGCGTTGTGAGCTGTGTGTGTAGTTTTTTTTATAGAAATACCCCTGGACTTTAGCTAATTCTCGGGAAAATATCATTACGGGCGTTGGACGCATGCTATTTTTTTACGGCAACGTGCCTGTACTTTAATTAATTCTCACAAAAATATAAACACAAGTTGGTATAAAGGGAATTCAAACCACTCACCTCCTAGTTGCCTAACAAACAAGCGGACCAAGAGGCCACACTTTCATTTACATTTAACTGCCAGCTAACTTATATGCACGGTTCCACATATCTGCCTAACAAACAAAAGGACCAAGAGGCCACACTTTCATTTACATTTAACTGCCAGCTAGCAACTTATATGCACGATTCCACATATCGCTTTGCACATGTTTTCTACAGTTGTTTTTTGAAGTACTGCTTCGTTTTTTTTTTCAAGTGAAGTTTCCATTTAATTTTCATGATACATAAATCTTCCCATATGAAAAATAAAATAATTATCAATATGCAATTATTGTTTATTTTATATCTTTATTCTACTTTCATTATTGTGTACCTTGAAGAGATAAACATGAAATTTTCCTAAAAATTATGTGGACATAAAAAGTTGAACGTATACTAAAAATTATTGTGTAAATTTATGCATCTTCATTGAGGACCATAAGCACGAAGAATTATTGTGTATCTTCATTCTATTTTTAAAATGCACAATTATTTAAAATTGACATTATTGTATTTAAAAACTGTTCAACATGTATTAAATATTATTGTGTGACAATAATAAATTCTAGAAATGTACTAACATGTTAAGCGTGTTCCGAGAAATTTAAGCGCATTCATAATTTTCAAAAAACACGGTGAGCATTTTCTAAAATAATATGAAAATGAAAAATGAACATGAACGTGAATGCGTATTTCAAAAAATGCTCACCGTGTTTTTAATATACGTTCAAATTTTTAATTCCACATCAATTTTAGAAAAACTTCATGTTTATCTCTTCAAAGTACACAATAATGGAAATAGAATAGACATAAAGTAAACAAAATTCCATATTGATAATTATTTTATTTTTTCATATGGAAAAATTTATGTATCATGAAAACTAAACATAAACTTCAGTCGAAGAAAAACAAGATAGTAACTTGAAAATAAATAAAAAGAAAATTACTCTAGTAAAAGCAGAGCGATACGTGCAATCATCTATATAAACTGCTTGCTGATAATTTAATGCAAACTAGACCGTGGCTACCTGGTTCGCTCGATTGTTAGGCGATGAGGATGTCCCGTGTTCGAATTCCCTACACGCTGGCTTATTGGTGTAAGTGCATCTAGTGCCACCCCTAGTTGGTTTTGGAGTATTGACGACAAACCTAGTTGAGGGACTAATGTGTTTGTGAGAATTGCAGGATAACACAGGTAGAAGTCCCTCATTGATTCGGTTTTACTACCAGAGATGACCCCTAAAAATGTATGAAGATATTGAAGTCAAAGGTGGTATATGAAGATATTCACATTGAAGACTATGACAAAAGAAGACACGTTATGAAGCCTATGGAGCTTGAAGACTTAGATCTTTCGTAGTTCTTTTTCTTTTGTGTTGAGTCATAGGAACCACCGTACTGTTAAGTGGGGTCCAGGAGAACCAGTCAGAATGACTGAAGTGATGCCTAAACCAAAAACCTATGTCTTCGAGTGAAGACAATGAGAGAGAATCTTGTCCAGAGCCGGACAAGTCAGCTTTGCTTGTAGCCCAAGTAAAGTTGCCATGAGAGTTTGAAATCTGACCGTTGCGACACGTGTCAGTTCCTTAGTGACCCAGGGTCATTTCGGACAAATCAGGCCGGGTTGCCAAGTGGCTATAAATAGCCCACCCCCTACAACCATAAACGGTTGGCTGCTCAGATTTCAGTGCACGGCTTTTGTCGTTTGAGAGCAACCCACCTCGAAGCCTTTGAGAGAAAATTCCTAGCGAGGAGAAAAGCCCTAACCACCCAGAGCCAGAGAACATTGGGCATCACTTAAGTCTTCTTGTTTGTGTGATCTAAAGACTTATTACACTTGAGGACTGTGAATCCTCCAGACGGTTAGGCGTCGCGTTCAGAGCATCCAAGAGACATTGTGGATTGCCAGTGAACGAAGTCTGTGAAGATTTGGGAGTCTACCTTGAAGACTTACCAGAGTGATTGGGCGAGGACTATGTGACCTTAGCTCAAGGAGAATACGGTGAGGACTTGGTGTCCTGAGCTGCGTGTTCAGGACTGGGTGTCCGGGACTATGTGTCCTAAGGTTTAAATACCTAGCCGCTCCAACCAGACGTACAGTTGTCACAGCAACTGGAACTGGTCCAACACATCATTGTCTTCAACGAGTCACTGGTTTCATCTTCACTTCTTTTTTCTTACTGTTACTCATTGTGAAGCCATTGCTTGCTTGCTCTATCTTTTGTCTTCACAACGTGAATGTATGATCTGTTTGGCTTCATAACTTCTTCCCACCTGATCCTTATTACACTGTAGCTGTTTGTCATTGCGCTTTCACTTTATTGAATACTTGACCATGCCTGGCCTAGTGTAATCTAACTTCCGCTGCATAGTAATAGGCATAATCTTCTCTGTTTGTCTTCATAACTCCCACGTTTTGAAGACTTTCATAAAAATCGCCTATTCACCCCCCTCTAGTCGATATAACGCACTTTCAATTGGTATCAGAGCAAGGTGCTCCCTTGTTCTGCGTGATTCGGTTTAACCACCTGGAGTTTTAGCTATGTCGACTGCAGGGATAATCAAAGTCTCCGCTGCGTGCCCCGTCTTTGATGGAACTGAATATCCCTACTGGAAGAATAAGATGCGCATGCATCTTGAAGCCATTGACGTCGACCTATGGTATGTCGTCGAGAACGGCGTTCCCAAGGCTGGAGAAGGTGTCACTGCTGCTGATGTCAAGAAGTTCACTCAACTGGACTCTACTGCCAAAAATATCATCTGTGGTCATCTGACAAAAGGACAGTATGGCCGTGTGAGTGCCTTGAAGACATCAAAGCTGGTCTGGGACTGGCTCTCCAAGGTCAATGAAGGCATCTCAACCCAGAGAGATCAAAGAATTAGTGTTCTTCGCAACCTCTTCAACCGCTTCAAGCGAAATGACAATGAAAATGTCCAGCACACATTTGACCGGCTCACTGACATCACAAATGAGTTTCAAGCCCTCGGCGCCACTGAGATCACCAAACATGAAATCGTCAAGACGCTGCTGAGATCACTTGATAGTTCGTTTGACATCCTAGCCCTGATGATACAAGAATGTCCTGATTTCAAGACACTCGATCCGTCTG
Source organism: Triticum urartu (assembly GCF_056163025.1). Classification (NCBI taxonomy): domain Eukaryota; kingdom Viridiplantae; phylum Streptophyta; class Magnoliopsida; order Poales; family Poaceae; genus Triticum; species Triticum urartu. The sequence goes on from NC_141874.1 coordinate 471,525,509, forward strand.
ACATACTTGAGGCTCAACACACATGAGTTTCAGCTTTCTGAGAAAAGAGATATCTACGGTCCAAACTATGGGCGAACTCGTGCCTTGAAGGCAAAAGCTGTTTCCTCATCTGAAGAAGAATCTGACAGTAGTTCTGATGATCCTGAAGATATTGGAAGGGAACTTGCAATGCTAGTGAAGAAGTTCCAAAAATTCACCAAGAAGAAAGGCTTCAGAAAATCTTCACGATCAAGCTCAAGGAATGATGAAGCTTCTGCTCATGACTACAAGAAGAAAACATGTCACAAGTGCAAGAAAACTGGACACTTCATCTCTGAGTGTCCACAGTGGGACAATGAGAACAGAAGGAAGAAGAAGAGCAAGGAATATGATTCTGACGACAAGAAGAAGAAGAAATACTCAAAGTCTTCTTCCAAGTCTTCCTCAAAGTCTTCATCACACAAGAAGAGCTCATCTGGCAAGGCACGTGCGTTTGTTGGCAAGGAAATGGATTCAGAGGAGGAGTCCGCTTCTGAGGAGGCAGAGGTGGAGTTTGAGGAGGAGTCTGATTCTGGCATTGCGAGTCTGGCTACAGCATACGTCGCCAAGTCCATCTTCAACACTGAAGACAATGACTTCATCACCGACACCGATGCAAATGACAAGAACGACTCCACTCCTACCTACTGCTTCATGGCACGCGGTGCCAAGGTAAACACACGCACTACTCGCTATCAAACATCTAGTGACGATGACTCTGACTGTGATTCAAAACCCAGCTACAAAACACTTGCTAAAATTGCAACTGAACAACAGAAAGCTATGGAACATATTCAAAAACTGTTAGACAGAAGCGATGATCTGTTAGGTGCTGAAATGACTCGATCTGAATCCTTAATTGAAGACATAAAAAATCTTCAGGTTAAGTATGAGGAACTTGAAAGTTGTCATGAAACTCTCTCAACAACTCATGAAAAGCTTTCCTATGATTATCTTCAAAGGAAGCAAGATCTTGAGAAATTGAGAGCGGCTCATGAAAATCTTCAAAAGGAAAACGAGTCACTTCACGCCGAACAGATCAGCTCCGCTCAGAAAGGATTTGAACCACCATGTCTTAAATTCATTGAGCGTGATAATGCTACTACTGTTGCTGAATGTTCCACTGCTACTGCTGTTGCAATATCTTCAACTGTTTATGTGGGAACTAACCCCTCTGCTGAGGATTCCACTGCTATTGCTGATGAGAATGCTAGGTTGAAGACATTGCTTGAAACAGGGATGTACAAAAGTCTTAAAGAACATCAGACATTATGTGATGTCCTCAAGAAGCAGATTCTGAACCGAAACCCTAGGAAAGAGGGTGTTGGGTTCGTAAGGAAAATAAATGCAGATGGCTCTTACTGAAAACCTGAGCAGTACCCCAAAACCACATGGGTTGCTGCAAAGGAACCTTCAGCAGATCCATCCAATTTATCTGGCTTCACATGTGCTAATCCCATTATTATTGATGAATCCTTTGATGCAAACTATAAACTATTTAAGAATCAGAATGGTGAAGTGTTTGCCAGGTACATTGGTACTAACTGCAGGAATGGACCGCCTATGAAGAAGATCTGGGTTCCGAAAAGGTGTCTGGAGAATCTTCCTGTGAATGTCATCATGACACCTCACGTGAAGAAGACAAACCTCAGACCAAAGGCTTCATACGGTCCAAAGGCTTCATACAGACAGAGGACTCACCTGAGTCGCACTAACGCAAATGTTTTGCAGGGAAACCATACTCAGGCATATGAATATGAGAGCGGTTCATCGAACCGCCATGTTCATAAGACCAAGAACTATTCTGCTTATTCTTATGAGTACTATTGTCCGCCTGCAAGACTGTTTGCTAGGGCTCCAAAGCCAAAATTCTCAAATGCTGCACTTAGACTTATTGCTTCTCAGCCACCCTTGAAGATGTGGGTGGCTAAGAAAGCTTAACTCTCTTTTGCAGGGAAAGGTCTCCAGCAGAAAACCAAAATCGTCTAACGCCATTGCTGGGGACCTTAAACATCTTGTAGGGCGCAAGATCAAATGCCTGAATGGTCTTACTATGTACTTCATTCCTGAATCGCTTTCTACTCTCCCTATTAGTCCTAATCTGGATCTAAGTTTTCATAACCCACTGGTTCGTCAAATGTTTTTGCTTCACAATTCTCTTCGTGAAGCCTATCCCCCTAACTGCACTGTAGGGTACGACACCAGCGTCTTCAAAGTCTTCAGAATGGATTATTGACAATGGATGTACAAATCACATGACTGGCAAAAGAAGCCTTCTTATGGACTCAACCTTACGTCCATCCGACAAGAGCCACATCACATTTGCTGACACTGGTAAAAGTAAGGTATTGGGTCTAGGTAGAGTTGCAATCTCAAGGGATCAACACATGGATAAAGTCATGCTTGTTGAATCCCTTGGCTTCAACTTAATGTCTGTCTCAATGCTTTGCGATTTGAACATGATCGTAATGTTTGGAAAATATCGTTGCCTAGTACTAATGGAATCTGACAAGTCTCTGGTGTTTGAAGGGTATCGGAAAGATGATCTGTATGTGGTAGATTTCTCGGCAGGGCCACAACTTGCAGTATGTCTTCTTGCAAAAACTTCAGAATGCTGGCTTTGGCATCGGAGGCTTGGGCATGCTGGCATGAGGAACCTCCACACCCTTGCGAAGAAGAAGCATGTCATAGGCATCGAGGGCGTCAAGTTCAAGAAAGATCACTTATGCGGTGCCTGTGAAGCAGGGAAGATGACAAGGGAAAAACATCCTTCGAAGACAATCATGACTACTACTCAACCCTTCAAACTGCTCCACATGGATCTTTTCGGTCCCACTCACTACTCAACTTTTACTATTACTGCTTGCCTCTATGGCTTCGTCATTGTTGATGATTACTCTAGATATACTTGGGTGCACATAATCCTTTACAAGACTGAAGTGCAGGATGTCTTCATACGCTTCGCCAATCGAGCTATGAACAATTTTGGCGCCAAGATAAAGCACATCAGAAGTGACAATGGCACTGAATTCAAGAACACTGGCCTTGATACATATCTTGATACCTTGGGCATCACACATGAATTCTCAGCTCCGTACACGCCACAGCAGAATGGCGTCGTCGAACGCAAGAACAGAACACTCATTGAGATGGCCAGAACGATGCTAGATGAATACAGGACTCCAAGAAAATTCTGGACTGAAGCCATTGATACTGCATGTCATACAATCAATCGTGTTTATCTTCACAAGCTTCTGAACAAGACATCTTATGAACTCCTAACTGGCAAGAAGCCAAATGTCAGTTACTTCAGAGTATTTGGCTCAAGGTGCTGGATCAAGGACCCACACCACACCTCAAAGTTTGCACCAAAAGCACATGAGGGCTTTATGCTTGGATATGGAAAGGATTCGCACTCCTACAGAGTCTTCAACCTCTTTCATTACAAAGTTGTTGAAACAGTGGATGTGCGGTTCGATGAGACAAATGGTTCACAAAGAGAGCAACTACCAAATGTGCTAGATGAAGTTCCAGCTAGTGAATCAATCAAGCTTATGGGAACTGGAGAGATTATACCTTCTGAAGCTCATCCTGAAGAAGAAATTATCATCTCAGCACCTGATCAACATGAAGACAATGCTCAGCCTGAAGACATTCCTCCCAACAACAACACAGATCAGCAAGAGCAAAGTCTTCGCCCTGTACATCCTCGTGTTGCCAATGAAGTGCAGATTGATAGAATAATTGACAGCATCAATGCACCTGGTCCACTCACTCGTTCAAGGGCAACTCAGCTAGCAAATTTCTGTGGGCACTTCGCATTCGTCTCAATATCAGAATCCAAGAAAGTTAAAGAAGCCTTCATGGAACCTGAATGGATTCAAGCTATGCAAGAAGAGCTTCAACAGTTTGAGCTGAATAATGTATGGGAACTGGTTAAGCGTCCTGATCCACGGAAGCACAACATAATAGGCACCAAATGGATATACCGCAACAAACAAGATGAGCATGGTCAAGTTGTCAGAAACAAAGCTCGTCTCGTTGCTCAAGGATATACTCAAGTGGAGGGTATTGACTTCGATGAAACATTTGCTCCTGTGGCTAGGCTTGAAGTCATACGCATACTGCTGGCCTATGCAAATCATCATAACATACTTCTATATCAAATAAATGTGAGAAGTGCCTTTCTCAATGGAAAGATTGAAGAAGAAGTGTATGTTGCACAACCGCCTGGCTTTGAAAATCCAAAACATCCTGACATGGTATACAAGCTCAACAAGGCACTGTATGGCCTCAAACAAGCCCCTAGGGCCTGGTATGACACACTCAAATACTTCCTGAAGAGCAAAGGCTTCATACCTGGTTCCCTGGATCCCACTCTTTTCACGAAGACATATGATGGTGAACTATTTGTGTGCCAAATATATGTGGATGACATTATCTTCGGCTACACCAATCAGAAGTACAGTGAAGAGTTTGGATATATGATGCAAGAGCAATATCAGATGTCCATGATGGGGGAGCTGAAGTTCTTCCTTGGTCTTCAAATACGACAACAACGCAATGGCATCTTCATATCTCAAGACAAGTATCTCAAAGATTGCCTGAAGAAGTTCGGTATGCAAGACTGCAAAGGCTTCACAACACCAATGCCAGCCAAACATCATCTAGGTCCTGACGACAATGGTAAAGAGTTCGATCAAAAGGTATACCGCTCCATGATTGGTTCTTTGCTTTATTTATGTGCATCTAGGCCAGATATTATGCTTAGTGTTTGCATGTGTGCTCGATTTCAAGCGGCACCAAAGGAGTCGCATCACTTAGCTGTGAAGCGAATTCTTCGATATTTGGCTCACACCCCAACTCTAGGATTATGGTATCCAAAGGGCTCAGAGTTTGACTTGGTTGGATTTTCGGATGCTGATTATGCTAGTGACAAAGTTGATCGCAAGTCTACATCAGGCACATGTCACTTTCTGGGACGATCACTTGTATGTTGGTCTTCAAAGAAGCAGAACTATGTATCTCTCTCCACTGCTGAATCTGAATACATTGCTGCTGGATCTTGCTGCGCTCAGCTTCTGTGGATGAAGCAAACACTCAAGGACTATGGCATTCATCTGAAGCAAGTGCCACTTTACTGCGACAACGAAAGCGGCATCAAGATTGCCAACAACCCAGTTCAGCACTCAAAGACAAAGCACATTGAAATTCGTCATCACTTTCTCAGAGATCATGTTGTGAAGGAAGACATTGATATCATACACGTCAACACTGAAGAACAATAGGCAGATATCTTCACCAAGCCCTTGGATGAGAAGAGATTTTGCAAGTTGCGGTGTGAGCTAAATATCCTGGAATCCTCAAATGTCCTGTGATCAGGCACACATCCTAACACTTATGCATATGATGACTTAGATGTGCAATGCACAAAGTAAAGTATATCTTCAATCAATGAAGACATACATTCTAAGTGTGAATACATTAATGTGGAATTTGACTTCGGAGCGCCACGATAATTGTGCGCCGTGTCTGGGTCTAATACTTCCTATACGGTGGGTAACGCCACCACCAAACGTTCTATTTTAAAGTGTTTCACTCATGGCGTTACCTTGCAATATCTTCACATTTGGTTTGGCTTCAAACTTAACATGTCTTCATGATTATCTTCACTACATTGATTATATAGATATATACATACTAGTGTTCTGTCCTCTACAACATTCACTTATAGCTATGTCTTTTTGGTTGAATCTTTTGAACTAAGTGAATGTGATCGGACCCTGATCTCTCTATGCTTTCTATCTCAAATTCTATCTCTCCAAGTCATATGCATTCTATTGAAACTGTCGAATGTCTTCACTGCGTCCTTGTCAGCAGAAGATATAGAGACAACCATAAAGTCCGTTTTCAATGCTCATTCCTCCACATAAAATCCGGAGAAGTAGGAACGACCGCCCGATAATCAAGGCGTGCGTGGGACGTGGAACAAACCCCAAACTTCCGCAAACAGGCCACGCGTTCCTCAGATGCGAATCGCCAGGGGCACCTGTGTAATAGCACAGTGCCGCCCCTGTGCCTATAAATTCACACTTACCGCGGTCATTATCTCCTTCTTCCACCCTCGCACGAACCCTAGCGCCACCGCTAGCTCTCGACGATGCCGGCGACGAAGCGCTTCGCTGCCGCAACCTCTCCGACGCCGTCCTCACGCCGACCGCGGACATCGTTCTCTCCGCCGTCGCCGTAGGTGTCTTCCGTCGCCAAGTTAGGGCACGGAGGACTGAACTGCTCGGCATCATCTCCCACTTCCATCTAGCAATTTCAAGTGTGGTAAATAAAACTTCTTTTTACAGCCTCTTTTGATCTCAAGGTTCTGTCACTTTCTATCATAAAAAGTTTATCTTCACACAAGTTAGATCTCTCAATCTGCATCTCATAACATGCCTAGTATATTCACTTGTGCTTCATGAAGTAGTTAGATTCCTCACTTGTACTGATCTGTGGGTTCGTACAAATCTGGAACCAACTTCTTATCTATGAGTGAATGTCTTCGCACGATGAGGTCAATGTCTTCTAAACTGATTAATCTTCAAAACCTTCTGAGAATGCATATGACCTCTTCCCCTTCCCTCGCACCTTAATGCTGTCACAGGTACATGTCCGTGGGAGAACCCTTCGGTTCTCATAGTCTGCATTCATTTGCAGAATTCCTACAGCATCACATAAACTCTCCTGAAGCCAGTTCCTATTGGTCCAGCAAAAGAAAGCCTTTGAAGCCTTTGAAAATTTTGAAGCCTTTCAAGTTAAAGTTTATGGCTTCAGAAGCAGCAGCAAGGAAGGGGGGCAGACAGAGACGTGAAGGAACTTCCAAAGATCTGCCTGAAGACCTGGCAGAAATGTATAAAACAGACCCTGAAGAGAATTATGGGCAGCGCAAGACTCGAATCCAATGGATTCGACGCTATTGGGCTGAACAATGGTTCAAATACCGCTTCGTCACCCAAGAGTATGCTGAGAAAAGTGCCATCAAGAAACCGTGGGGGGACATCATTTACAAGAATCTCATACCCAGGACCAGAGATGAAGCCATTGCTCAAGGCTTCTACCCATGCATGGTCCGAGGACCACAGCCTGATGATGCACATCCGTCGTCACTACTCTGGTGTCGTGACGACAATCTGTTCAAGCGCAACTTCTAGTTTGCCCAACAATCAGCGAAGCAGAACAAGAAGAAATTTGGGTTAGACTTCAACCCTGGTCCCTCCGCACCAAGGGCAGATGGCACACGCGACGCCGAACCCAATATCATCGGTCCGTTTGCCAACCTTGAAGGCCTCATCACCCACATCCTAGTCCAAGGGACTGCCGTGAATGACCCTCCAGCTGACTCTGAGTCTGATGAAGCTCCTGCTGTACCGAAGCCAAAGCAATCAAAGAAGCCAAAAGCTTCAAAGCCGACCCCTTCCTCAAAAATCTCAAGGGCGAAGCCATTGACAACTGCACCTCCTGAGGACAGTGTGCAGTCTGAAGACGTATCCCGCGTCTCCAAGCCCCAGAAGGCCAAAGTGCCTCAGCCACACACCGGCAAAGAGCTCACAGCTGCTGCCATCCTGCGCAGCGAAGCCATAGATCTGTCAAGTGATGAAGATCTTGGAGATGACGCTCTAAAGCGAGCTCATCAGCATTGGTCATCCTCTGACGCCAATTGCACAAGATGCGTCATGGGCGGATCGCCCTCAAGAGGAAGAAGACTTTGAGGCCCAGCCCACTCCAACCCCACAAGCATCGTCTGCGTTCCGCAGGCTTCGCAAAGGTCCAAGGCCTCAAGTCTATGCTGAAGACATTCCGGCTGCATCAGCCGAAGAAAATGAAGAAGTACCACAAGATCCCACTCTCCCGCTACACCAAGAAGCAGTTCTCCAGGAGAACGTGCTTGTGACTGACCCTCTAGCTAGTCAAGCGGAGGCTGAAAATGTTGAGGCTGCCACAACCAACACTGAAGCCAATGTGGAGCCCTCCCCACCAAAAGCTTCAGCAGACAGCGAAGCTACTGAACCAGACACTTCTGTTCCCGAGTCTTCTGCAGGTCCTCAATTTGATTACCATGTTGAGCACAGGCCTCATGTACAGAAGCCACTCCCAAGGCTGCCAAGGTTCCCAGGTCCTGCATCAGCACCTGGCTCCTTTGACATCAATAGCTTCAAGGCAGACAATACGTTTTTCAACAGCTCCAAGAACCCCTATTCAAGGGAACGGATTTCATCAGATAGGTTCTGGAGCTATCCTCAGCGCAGCTACTATTCATGCATCCTATACAACCAAGGTCGCATCTTCCCGCACAAGCACCTTGATGTTGAAGCCATTGCTGGTCTGCCCTGCTTAGAGGAAGCGCTGAATTGCTTCAAGCAAGTGGGTCTGCTGCAGTTTATAACTGATGAAGAGCACTGGAATGAAGAGCTTCTGTTGCAATTCTATGCCACCCTACACATCAAGGGATACAACAGAGTTCCGAAGACTTGGGCCCTGGAGTGGATGACCGGCAACGTCCATCACGAAGCCAATGCATTCGATATCATTGAGCTCACCGGCCTGCCCACTCCTGGCGAACTCTTCGAGGAAGGTTGTCCACTTCACACTGAAGCTCTTGAGAGCATATTCCAGAGGCCTGAACCAAATATGAGTCAGATGCTCTCCATGATGAAGCCACTGCCTCTCGATGCTACTTATCCAACAGAGTTCTTCGTTGAAGACTTTGAGTACCTGCCCAGAACAATCTATCACATTATCCGGCGGACTCTCTGGCCTATTAAAGGGCACTCTCCAAATGCCAAGATTGAGGGTGCAATGAAGACTCTGATATTCTGTATCCTTCATGGCAAATGCTTCAACGCACAGGATTTCTTCATACGCCAACTCGCTGCATCAGGCTCAAATCTCTTTGGTTTAAAGTTCTATGCTCCTTGGGTAATGAGACTGATCAAGCTTCACTCTGCGATCTCATATCAGCCCTCAGCCCGCAACCATCGGATCTTCTTGCCAGATGTGGATACCTCTGTTAAAGCTATATATCCTGAGCCTACCAAGCAACCGTTGAGTCTTCAGAATGCAGAACACCAGAGCTTCACTCAGAACGATGAAGGTGTTGAAGCCATCTCCAGGGTGTATCCTTTGGCTGGCACTACACGTGCGCCACACCCTGCTTCAACTGAAGCCACTGATAGTGCAACTGCTTCAAGACCCAAGAAGATCGCTCGTGTTCTCAATGACCGAGAACTTCTTGTGGCCCTTCATCAAAAATAAGATAGGCATCACGACTGGCTAAAGCATTAGATGAAAAGCCTCTTGGTGGATGTTAATCGTCTTCGAAATCTTGCCACCAAGAATGCTTTCGTCACTCATGAAACCTGTCGTCGTACATGGAAAGGGCTCTCAATGATGTGTGCTGAAGCTGAACTTGAAGAGGATGGCTTCACTGAGCGCTTCAAGTTTGACACCACACCTCCTAGAAGGGCTGTGATGCGCAACACACCATCACTTGAAGACTCTGAGTTTTCTTCATCTGCTGCCATAGTCACTGCCAGAATCATTGATGAAGAAGACGATGCTACATCACCGCTACCTGCTTCAGCACCTCCCAGCTCTTCTGCACCGCCAAGCACCTCCAACGACCCTGCTGCTCCTGAGAACGAGTAGACACTCTATGTCTTCAAACCTTTTTGGTCCTTGCTAACAAAAGGGGGAGAAGCATATGGGTTGATAGTCTTCAAGCGGGTCCATATGGGCGGGTGCCTTATGTTTTGCTATATTTTGCTTCATGCTTACAACTCTCGTTTTTGCTTCATTTGGTTTCTTGAGTTGTAACACTAAAACTCGATGGTCGTCTGCTACTTGTTTGCCACCCTGTTGTGCAAAGATAAATTCCGCATGTGCGATGATAAATTCCGCACTTATCTCATTCCGCAGACGTCCATTTTCCATTATGCATGTCATTATCTTCATATACTTTCACATGCATAGTGGATTGTCATCATAAGCTGAAGTGGATCTCCACAAGTACAACCTGCCATGTGCATTTGCATTCCAGAAGCAAATTAACTTATATGCACATCTTCAGGGGGAGCCCTTGCAAGTTATGAAGACAATTCCTTATCCTTTACAATTTCACAGACTATATTCTCCGTTGAAAACTTCAACTAGTTTGTCATCAATCACCAAAAAGGGGGAGATTGTAAGTGCATCTAGTGCCACCCCTAGTTGGTTTTGGAGTATTGACGACAAACCTAGTTGAGGGACTAATGTGTTTGTGAGAATTGCAGGATAACACAGGTAGAAGTCCCTCATTGATTCGGTTTTACTACCAGAGATGACCCCTAAAAATGTATGAAGACATTGAAGCCAATGGTGGTATATGAAGATATTCACATTGAAGACTATGATAAAAGAAGACACGTTATGAAGCCTATGGAGCTCGAAGACTTAGATCTTTCGTAGTTCTTTTTCTTTTGTGTTGAGTCATAGGAACCACCGTACTGTTAAGTGGGGTCCAGGAGAACCAGTCAGAATGACTGAAGTGATGCCTAAACCAAAAACCTATGTCTTCGAGTGAAGACAATGAGAGAGAATCTTGTCCAGAGCCGGACAAGTCAGCTTTGCTTGTAGCCCAAGTAAAGTTGCCATGAGAGTTTGAAATCTGACCGTTGCGACACGTGTCAGTTCCTTAGTGACCCAGGGTCATTTCGGACAAATCAGGTCGGGTTGCCAAGTGGCTATAAATAGCCCACCCCCTACAACCATAAACGGTTGGCTGCTCAGATTTCAGTGCACGGCTTTTGTCGTTTGAGAGCAACCCACCTCGAAGCCTTTGAGAGAAAATTCCTAGCGAGGAGAAAAGCCCTAACCACCCAGAGCCAGAGAACATTGGGCATCACTTAAGTCTTCTTGTTTGTGTGATCTAAAGACTTATTACACTTGAGGACTGTGAATCCTCCAGACGGTTAGGCGTCGCGTTCAGAGCATCCAAGAGACATTGTGGATTGCCAGTGAACGAAGTCTGTGAAGATTTGGGAGTCTACCTTGAAGACTTACCAGAGTGATTGGGCGAGGACTATGTGACCTTAGCTCAAGGAGAATAAGGTGAGGACTTGGTGTCCTGAGCTGCGTGTTCAGGACTGGGTGTCCGGGACTATGTGTCCTAAGGTTTAAATACCTAGCCGCTCCAACCAGACGTACAGTTGTCACAGCAACTGGAACTGGTCCAACACATCATTGTCTTCAACGAGTCACTGGTTTCATCTTCACTTCTTTTTTCTTACTGTTACTCATTGTGAAGCCATTGCTTGCTTGCTCTATCTTTTGTCTTCACAACGTGAATGTATGATCTGTTTGGCTTCATAACTTCTTCCCACCTGATCCTTATTACACTGTAACTGTTTGTCATTGCGCTTTCACTTTATTGAATACTTGACCATGGCTGGCCTAGTGTAATCTAACTTCCGCTGCATAGTAATAGGCATAATCTTCTCTGTTTGTCTTCATAACTCCCACGTTTTGAAGACTTTCATAAAAATCGCCTATTCACCCCCCTCTAGTCGATATAACGCACTTTCAATTGGTATTTTTTGTGAGTATTAATTAAAATCAAGGGGTATTTTTCTTGCAAGAATTAATTAAAATCATGGGGCATTCATGTAAAAAAAACATAGCTCACATCGCGTCTCCAGCGCCTGCAACCACTAACATGTGACTCAGTGACAGGCTGGCATGCCACGCGGGCACTCAATACGGCGGCATACGTCCAGAGGCACCGTATTTGAACGCCTAGACAAGTTACGACACCATTTTTGTGTATTTTTCAAGTTTAGGCACCAAACTGACTACGCCGGACACGTTAGGACACCTGTAGTGTATTTAAATCTATCTAAAAGCACATATGATTCATATCTATGCCACACACTAGGACTTACTGTATCATCACACTTCTACCATCATAATGTGATGGTCGTCACATTTCAGTTACGAAAGTTTATGCACACAAGTATGTTGAGATTTTTATTCTTCTTTACCATTGTATGGCGTTCCACACTTGCTTGCAATTGCAACAAAAAACAATGTCAGATCTAAAAAAATGCATACCACATGATAATTCCTTCTCGTAAAGGTAAACTAGAAAATGGCTCAATGGTGACACCATAGGTTCTATGCGTCACTCTAGTGCGTACTACTATCTTCACTCCATCTTTCTCTAACTTTTCATATCCTTGATTACATAATTTGACAACTCTCATGCTAGCGCCTTATGAAAGCGCAAAAGTGAAACTAAATTCATCTGTGGTCATATTAAAAACACTATAAGATCACAATCCCGTAATCTCCATGGAAAAACAACGATAATCACAAGATAATTCCCCCTAAAACTAAAAAAACACGAATGATGAAATCCTATATCTAAGTGGCACATTTGTTCACCTTCTCTTCATCTCAATTTATTCAATATGACATAATCCAACCACTCAGTATGATATGGCCTTTCAATTGTATACACGTCAAGAAAGTATAATCCTAAAGTTAGGGTCTCTCACATCACAAATAGTCATAGAAGAAACATTGCAGAGCCACTCAAATGAAGACCCATAGTAGAATCACAATTCTACCATCACAGTGTAATGGGTATCGCGTTTCAGTTAGTAAAGTTTAAGCACAAAATAATGTTAAATTTTATTCTTCCTTGGTATTATATGGCATTTCATACTTGCTTGCAATTGCAATGGAAAATGCTATCATGTATCCGGCAATGCACACCGTATGATAATTTAATTCATGCCACATGATAGTTCTTTCTCATAAAGGTAAACTAGAATCATATATGCTTCCTAGAAAAATAGAAAATGACTCAACCGTTACACCACAGTTTCTATGCGTCACTCTAGTGATGCCGTTATCTTCACACCATCTTTCTCTACCTTTTATATCCCTGACTGCAAAATCTGACAACCTTTTTCTTTGCGAGAACAAAATCCAACAACCATGCGTTATTCACGTGGAAAAGTGAATTTGGATTTATTTCAGGCCATTGCAAAAACACTGTAAGATCACAAAGTCATAACAAACACTCGAAAGAAAAACAACAACAAAGGTCACAAAAACAATTAAGTAAAATGATGAAAGCACCCTGTCTTAATGTTTTTAAGATAGTATAATCTGACAATTTATATGCTCAAACCTTTCAGTTGTATGCGCATTCTGAATGTAAACCAAATTTAAATTCTCTCACCCTCAATAACTATCGTCGCAGAAACACTATAGCGCCACTCAAATAAAGACCCACATGATATTTATCTTAACTTTGATCCTTTAGAGCATCTCCAGCCGCGTCCTCAAGAGACTTTCCCCAGGCGTTTTCTTAGCGTTGGCGGGCGAAAATCGGCTCAGTCACGTCCCCATGAATTCGTTTTTTGTCGGGTTGGGCCGAAATAACAGTCGGCGCACCCGAGCCGAACCCGGCGCGCTGGGGGCGCCTGGGGGCGTCGGCACAAGCGAAAAGAGGCGTGGGGCCGCTCTGTCGGCAAGAGGAGGGCCTTTTCCCGCCGTTTCTTCCCGCTTTCCCCCCGGCTTCCTTCTCATTCTCTCCATTCCTCCCGCCAATCTCCCTCCTCCTCCCCTCGTCGGACGCCATGCCGCCGAAGAAATACGTGATCCCCGCGCCGCGACGGCTGCGACCGTCGCCGCCGCCCAGCCGAAGTAGTGGAAGCCGAGGGCGTCGCCGTCCAAGCCACCGGGCATATCCAACGCCGTCTGGAGGGCGGAAGTCCAGCGTCGGGAGGCTGTCACCACCGACCGGCGGAACAGGGCCAATGCCAAGAAGGCCAGGGACAACGCGACGCTCGCGGCTGCGGCCGAACAAGCCGAGGCGGCTCACGTGGGGATGACGAATCCTCCCAGGGGCCACGCCCAGTACGCGCCCTGAAGCTAGCAAAGCGCCGGTTCTCCGGCCGGCTTCTCGTCGTCGCCGCAACCCTGGGGATGCACGCCGTCGTCGGGCTACGCCGACGGGGACGCGCACGGTGGGTTCAACCCCAACATCACCTTCCCCCATGGTCACCCGGCCCAGCGCACGCCCTCGCCCGTCTTCGCCGGCGTGCAGTACCCTCCATACAACTACTCACCACCGGCCTACGCGTCGTCCCCGACGCCCCCTCTCTGCCGTGGCGCGCTGCCCTTCTCACAAGCTTCCGCATCGCACCTTGGCGACACTGATGCGACCGAGGCCGACATGGACGACATCATCACGGCAGGCTCGGCCGCCGCCGCCGCGTCCCCCGGGTTCACTACCCAGGACGAGATGATTGGCCTCGATGGCGACATGGACAGCGAGCTCGAGTACGACGAGGAGGAGCCGGACGAGCAGGAGGACAAGGACGAGGAGCCGGCGCCGATTCCGCCGAAGAGACGCAAGAAGAAGGGGGCGGTCAGGACCGGTGAGCCACGCATCAAGTGGTTGTCTAAGGAGCAGGATGTCTCGCCAAAGCGTGGAAAGTCGTCTGCCTCGACCCGATCACCGGCAGGAACCAGAGCATCGACACGTATTGGAAGCGCATCAATGCCGAGTTCGACAAGCGCAAACTCGTTGACCCCGACTTCAAAGGCGTCTTCATGCAGCGCGGGTCGAAGGCAATGGCGAACCGTTGGGGGCTCATCCAGTCGGCGTGCAACAAATGGCATGGGATCGTCGAGAAGATCGCGGCTCGCCCGGAGAGTGGCGCCAGCGTTGAGGATCAGGTATGGCACGCCGCTGCCCCACTTCTTCTCGCCATGAGCCCCCGCCAACTGTTTGTTCCTCGGCGTAGCTGCTGCACATGTTCACCATGTATCGCCAGGACAGTTGGGGGCTCATCCAAGCCCGAGCCATGATGCCTCCACGATGCCCAGCAGCACAGAAGCCCGCCGACGCCGCCCATCACCGAAGTAGGCCCGACACCGCCAAGCCCGCGCACGCCAACTCCGCTGACGCCGGAGGCCGACCTCGCCGTGTGAAGCGTTGCACGCACGTCCTTTCTTTTTTGTATGTCGAACTTTTCATACAATCGCCGAACTGATGATTGCCGAACTGGGCCGATGTGATCGACGGGCTTGTGGCATCTTTTGTGAGCGGGAATGTCCATGTTTGAATTTGCCACGGTTTGGGAGGCGTTGCCTCGGGACGTGGCTGTGAGCTAGGTTGTCTCCAGTGATCAATCTAACGCCGGTTCGCCCCCAGACCGTTCTTTTTCGGCGTCCTAGGGAGCCGAACGGGACTGGAGATGCTCTTATGGAAAAGAGGCAACCAAGATAGATCACACGGAAAAGGAAAAAAAAAGTGAAAATGACAGTGAGGTCCTAACCTCCCATAGACCATGGTTACCCGTTTCTTACCAACCCCAGTCCCGAGGGCCGCCTGTTAAGACGCAGCGGCGCAAAACGGCAGCAGCCAAAGGCAAGGCCGAAACCGCGTCGGCTCACGGAGTCCACCACCAGTCTCCTCCCCTCCTCCTCCTCCTACCCCCGCCTCCAAGGCCCCTCCGCCCGCCCGCCGACCTGGTCCGCTGGTCCGGGGTGCTCTGTCCGGCACGAATCCAGCGGCGCTTGTTGCGGAATGCGGGGAGTTCATTGGTGAGCCGCTATGGGTTGCTTCCCGTGCTTCGATTCGGGCTCCGACGGGGAGCTGCTCTACCCCAAGCAGGGCGGCGGAGGCGGCGGAAATGGCACGGGCGGACGGACTGTGTCCGCGGCATCGTCCTCCGGCGTCGGCGCCCGCGAGGAGAGACCCATGGTCCCGCCGCGCGTCGAGAAGCTCCCCGCAGGTGCGTGCGTCTCTCCGATCGGCCTTCTGGTCGATTGATGGGAGTAGGATCGGATCCGTTGATGGTTTGATGCTCTCTGTTAATCTCTTCTCCCCTTTTCCTCCACCGGCACGGCGGCACCACGGGCCGGAGTGGAGGGGAAGAGACGCTCGGCTTCAGGACTTGTAGATTCGTGTAAGATAGTAATCGTTTCGTTAGAGCAGCCTGGCCTTGCGCGGAATAATAGCTCAGATCTGGATCTTGTGGCGATCTTTTCGTCGACTTTGCGTGACCGTGGGGGCTGAGCTGTGGAAGAAGTGCCTCATGAGGGTTTGATGCTCTTTGTTGGTCTTTTCTCGCTGGACTCTAGAATCTAATGGCTGGTGACGGTGGACAAGGTGATCCTGGTGAATGGGATTGAGGGAAAAGACGGGAATAAAGTGTGGTTAGTAATCCCCTAAGATATTTCTGATAGTGGGTACAAATATCTTACCTACTAGGCTGGTTTCCGCGATTTATCGTATGACAACTCATTCAATTAGGAGTAGAATGCTTATTTGGGTTGGTGCCTTCATCGTGATTGTATCTTCATCTGCATGACGATGTGAATATGTGCAGGGGCTGAGAAGGCAAGGGCAAAAGGCAATGCCGGAATGAAGGAGCTTTCAGATCTCAGGGATGCCAATGGCAATGTCCTCTCTGCGCAGACATTCACCTTCCGCCAGCTTACAGCTGCCACGAGGAACTTCAGGGAGGAATGCTTCATTGGGGAGGGAGGGTTCGGACGTGTTTACAAGGGCCGTCTTGATGGAGGCCAGGTAACTTGTTTTGTTGGCAAAGCTAGGTCTTAATTTTTGTTTCCGTCTTTCTTGTTTCTTGATGTTAGAGTAGTACCGAGGTTACTTGGTTGTATCAAAGGTGCCATTGATTCGTCTAGGACATCCAAGAAAACCAGTGTTTGCACATGATCAGTGGATGCCCACATGCAAGAAAAGTCCATGTTCACTTATAGGCATGGCAGATTCAATTTCTGCCGGCCTTGGCTGCTCGACTGTCCGTAGGCCCTTTGTTAATTGAGCAAGATGAAGCACATGAAACAATTAATGCTTGCCATCTGAATGAAGTATTTTATGTCCTAAAGCATGAGACGGGGCCTAACACATGCAAAGCTGAAATGTTTGAAGCACCTGTTGCAGGTTGTTGCTATAAAGCAGCTCAATAGGGATGGAAACCAAGGAAACAAAGAATTTCTGGTGGAGGTCCTCATGCTCAGTTTGCTGCATCATCAAAACCTTGTTAATTTGGTTGGTTATTGCGCTGATGGAGAGCAACGCCTTCTGGTGTATGAGTATATGCCCCTTGGATCATTGGAAGACCATCTCCATGGTAAGACTGTTTGTTGCTTTCTATATTGGCGTTGTGCAGACTGCAGAGCAATGCCTTTTGAGCCTCCATTCATGTTTTTGTGCGGCTACTGTGCACATATGTGATACTGGTTGTTTCTCACATGTTTGGTTCAGTACAGGTTGTCAATCTGCTATTCTGTCTGCCCCCATCTGTCCATGATTGTTTTATTGTTGCTCCATGTGCATGATTCTTTTCTTGATTGTGAGACATTTTGCTCTGCCAAGTCCTTTTGTCCATGCAGCGGTACATAACATGCACAGTATCCAGTAGGTTTCTCTGATTGACCTTGCTGGCTCCATCTTTATCTGTTACCTAATTATAGTTGGGTGAACATCCTGTATTTGTATGTATGTTTGTTAGCATGGTGGTATAACTTAATCTACTACTTACTTGGTCATGTCAACCGCTTGAGACATGGCTGCTGCATATTTTATATTCTGGGAAATATATGAAGAGTGCAAATTAGGTAATTTGACTCTATTAGTGATCTGTGGTGAGTGTGGTCAAATATTGGATGTCTTCCATGTGTATGTGGTTTAATATCGATGATACATTCATACGGTCATACCCCGTGTGTACTTTTAGTGCAAGATATAATTTATTTTCGTAAGGCAGGAAAGAAGTTGATATTCAAATACTGAACTTCATTTAGGTTCATTTTGCTACCAAGCTCACCGAAGTGAATAAAGCAATCACTGTGACGGTAGAATTGCTAGATGTGCCGGTTAATTTGATTATTTAAACAAGGGGTCATGTAAATTATTGTCTTGAAGAATGTAGTTGGGGACCAGAGAATAGACCAGCTACTAGCTAAGTCAGATGTGCCAATAATTGGAACCTAGCATGAAAACATATTGCTGACATAACAGTAAGTAACCCTGTTCCAGATGACTCGGTTTTTCTGGGCTGTGCTGTTGTCAATGTTGTGCACAGAAAGTACATTACTGAACTATATCAGTTGAGCTCAGATCTAGCTATGCAACTGTGCAGTAGGAACATTTTCTTTTGAACCATGTGGATGTCTTCCCGATTCGTATCTTCATGGGCCAATGTTTTTCTTTTTGTGGTATTCATGGGTCAATTTTTGGGATAGGAATGCATAGTCCTTTAATTCGCTAGTGCTGCAAATGCAACTTCGTTACTTCAGAAACTCCATGCAAAAAAAAGAACATTTGTATAACTATTACGTTCAATCTTGCTCCAAGCAACTCTGCGTATTTCACTTTTGGCTAAATTAACTTCTGTGTAACACTTGATGCAGATCTCCCTCCTGATAAGGAACCGTTGGACTGGAACACTAGGATGAAAATTGCAGCTGGTGCTGCTAAAGGGCTGGAATACCTCCATGACAAGGCACAACCACCAGTTATATATAGAGACTTCAAGTCATCAAATATTCTATTGGGTGATGATTTCCATCCAAAGCTGTCAGACTTTGGTCTCGCTAAATTGGGTCCTGTTGGTGACAAGTCTCATGTCTCTACACGTGTGATGGGAACATACGGCTATTGTGCTCCAGAATATGCTATGACAGGGCAACTTACAGTCAAGTCAGATGTCTATAGCTTTGGAGTGGTGTTGCTTGAGTTGATTACTGGCCGGAAGGCCATTGACAGCACCAGACCTCATGGGGAACAAAACCTCGTGTCGTGGGTATGCTATGTTAAAATTGTTCATAATCAATTGTTGCTATTTCCTACTCATTCTATCAGATTATCTATCCATATATCACTTGTTGATAGTCAGATATCAGTTTCTCTTATATATTTGCTGGGTAACTGGATATTTAATTATGATGGGAAGTTGGGAAATAAATGTGGGGGTATATTTAGAAGCTATTAAGGACCTTTTTTCAAGTAAAAATTAGTATGATAGAAGCATGATTATGACAATGCTTATCCACAATCGCTTATGGATACAAGTAGTAGAAAGTATGTTGGGAGCAGGCCACAGTTTGCAAGTAGCAGTAGAAATATTAGTCCTTTGTGCAATGCTTATGATTTTCCATGTGTCATGGAATTAATTGTGTAGTAATGGCATTCTTTATACATTGCCAGGCACGCCCTCTTTTCAATGACAGGCGGAAGCTCCCAAAGATGGCTGATCCAGGGCTGCAGGGACGATATCCCATGCGTGGGCTCTACCAAGCCCTCGCTGTGGCGTCAATGTGTATTCAGTCAGAGGCTGCTTCGCGACCACTTATCGCTGATGTTGTGACTGCTCTTTCCTACCTGGCGTCCCAAATTTATGATCCTAATGCGATCCATGCCTCGAAAAAGGCAGGTGGCGACCAGCGAAGTAGGGTTTCTGATAGTGGAAGGACGCTCCTGAAGAATGATGAGGCAGGCAGCTCTGGACACAAGTCGGATCGGGATGATTCCCCCAGGGAGCCTCCACCGGGTATCCTTAATGACAGGGAGAGGATGGTGGCTGAGGCGAAGATGTGGGGTGCGAACCTGCGGGAGAAGACGCGTGCTGCTGCCAATGCACAGGGGAGCCTTGATTCTCCAACTGAAACCGGATAGTGGCAGTCGTCAACCTGTGGCCTTGTGTTTTCTCTCTGTCGACTGTGCTTGCTTTCGATTGGCGGGGAAAGATGAATTGGGTGCTTTCCGGTGGTGTTAGATGTGTACATTTATAGGGGCAAAACAAAAACAAAACAAAACAAGAGGAGAATTGGGTGGCTTTGTACTGGATATGGTCGTACCTGTAAATTCTCGGAAAATTTTGCGACGATGGAGAACAAATCTGAACTCGTGTCTGTTGTCCCTGTTCCTCTTTCTTTGTTTGTATAATTTGCATTGCTTTATGTTTTTTCTTAGTTATTATAGGATTTGCACTGGTTGCGGGCTTGCATCCTGATTCTTCTAGCCTTTGGATCGCTGGATTGGATGGCTCAACAGGTTTCACCAGGTTTTTTGTGTTTGCTAGGTACTAGTAGTGCTCGGTTCCTCTTTAGCTAAAGTGGAGGCCCTTGACAATATATAATTTTACTACGGCTAGTGTTTATTTGATCGTTTGTTGATGCGAGGGGCCCTACCAATCCGTAACTTTCTAGCACGTGTTGTTTTTGTTACTTGACTAGTAAGATGCTCGTGCTACGTTACGGATAACACAAGATTAGATGGATTTAAGTTATAGTCAGAGGCCGTATATTGCCACGGACAATAAAATATGTACGGAGATATTGATCGAAGCAATGCTATGTTGTTGATAGGTACACATGGAGCACGATCCAAAGAACATATATGCTATAGCTTGAGCGCACATGCATAAATGGTTCCATGAGAAATAATTATGAAGTAGAAGTGTTTTACTGAATGCTTTGCCAAATATGCGTAGGAAAAATGAATCAATATACAACGCCACCATGAAGAGAAGAAATATTCCAGACACAACTCACACAGCTAGTTCCACTTAATTAGTTACATAACTTAGGCATCTATCAGGCCATGGAATCATTTGTCAAGCATAGTATACCCTTCGTTTTAGTTGTCTGCTCAAAACATATGTGCCAACAATATGAATCCTGGAGTTTTCGCTTCCTGTTATCTATGTGATCAGGAAGAAGACAATGTGGAACATCTACTCATCCAATGCGTTTACTCAAGACAGGTATGGCACACGGCCTTGTCCAGTGTAAGGATTGCGCCAACACTAACACCGGTGGCGAATGATAACTTGGAATCGTGGTGGGGTAGCACCCATAAGCTGATTCGCAAGGAGAACCGTAGAGCTTTCGATAGCCTGGTGATTCTGGTGTGTTGGCGAAGCAACGAAATGCTCGAGTCTTCCATCCGAAGACTCCGTCTATCTCCGCCTCTATATTAGTGTCTAGGATTCTTGATGAGCTGCGCATGTGGGCGACAGCGGGAGGGTGGGGAGTTGAAAATATTGTGTGAGGAGTTAACATAGTGTGTGGAATTGGAGTTGGCCATAGCCTCAGTCGGCTTGTGACTGGTGGCTATGCTTGTAACTCTCTTGTACATTTCTTTCACTCTTCTATAAAGTTAAGGTACGCAATTTGCGTACTCTCGAAAAAAAAGTTTTCGCTTCATCTATTTGGTCACCTAAAAGGACATAAGATCAGACAATCACTACTGCATACATAATTGTCTCTGTTATATTCAGACAAAGGAAAAAGAATGTGCCTATTCAGGATTGGTAGTACATTTAAACAAAGCAAGAAAATGAGCAGCACCGGCAGTATATTTTCACTAAGCAAAGAAACAAGATATACATGAGTGAATAGCAAAAAACCACTATATTACAGGCTAGGGTTACCAAAAACTAGCACTTTTCTTAATTTCCTAAAATGCTACCACAATTTTGGTTCGCTGTTCCAAAAAAACCAAATCGCTATGTGATTAAATTTTAAACATTTTTATGACAACTGGGCCCACCAATAAGAAAATCGTTTCTTTGACCGTTGCCTTCCACGTGGGGCCCATATGTCAGCTTCAACCCTGCTCTTTGGAACCATTTTCCCTCTGCCTCATTTCAGCGAGCAGCTTGTGTGCGTGCAGCTCACCCAGGACAGAAGCGGCCGCCGTCGGGGAGCTATGCGTGCAGTTCTCCCAGGACAGTGATACGTCTCCAACGTATCTATAATTTTTGATTGTTCCATGCTATTAAAGTATCATTCTTGAATGTTTTATACTCATTTACTAGCAACTTTATATCATTTTTTGGACTAACCTATTGACATAGTGCCCAGTGTCAGGTGCTTTTTTTTGCTTGATTTTTACTTTGCAGAATATCAATACCAAACAGAGTCCAAATGCCATGAAACTTTTTGAAGAATTTTTTCTGCCCAGAAGACACCCAGGAGGCCCAAGAAGTGCACCAGAGGGGTCCCATGGGGCCCACTAGGCACCAGGGCGCCCCAGGCCCCCCAGGCGCGGCCTGGTGGGTAGTAGAGCCCACAGGCACCCCCCTCCACTGACCTCTGCCTCTATAAATACTCTAAAATCCCAAAAATCCTAGGGGAGTCGACGAAACACAATTCCATCCGCCATAAGTTCCAGAACCACGAGATCCAATCTATAGGCCTTTTTCGGCACTGCCGGAGGGGGCTACGATCATCGAGGGGTTATTCATCATCACCGTTGCCCTTCTGATGATGCGTGAGTAGTATACCACAAACCTACGGGTCCGTAGGTAGTAGCTAGATGATTTCTTCTCTCTCTTTTTGATCTTCAATACGATGTTCTCCTTGATGTTCTTGGAGATCTATTTGATGTAATTGAAGGAAATATGCCCAGAGGCAATAATAAAGTTGTTATTTTATATTTCCTTACTCATGATAAAGGTTTATTATTCATGCTAGAATTGTATTGATCGGAAACTTAAATACATGCGTGAATACATAAACAAATAACGTGTCCCTAGTGAGCCTCTACTAGACTAGCTCGTTGATCAAAGATGGTTAAAGTTTCCTAACCATAGACATGTGTTGTCATTTGATAACGGGATGAGATCATTAGGAGAATGATGTGACGGACAAGACCCATCCGTTAGCTTAGCATATTGATCATTCAGTTTATTGTTATTGCTTTCTTCATGTCAAATACATATTTCTTCGACTATGAGATTATGCAACTCCCGGATACCGGAGGAATGCCTTGTGTGCTATCAAATGTCACGACATAACTATGTGATTATAAAGATGCTCTACAGGTATCTCCGAAGGTGTTTGTTGAGTTGGCATAGATCAAGATTATGATTTGTCACTCCGAGTATCGGAGAGGTATCTCTGGGCCCTCTCGGTAATACACATCATAAGCTTACGAGCAAATGGCTAAGGAGTTAGTCACGAGGTGATGTATTACGGAACGAGTAAAGAGACTTGCCGGTAATGAGATTGAACTAGGTATGAAGATACCGACGATCGAATCTCGGGCAAGTAACATACCCATGGACAAAGGGAATTACGTATGTTGTCATAACGGTTCGACCGATAAAGATTTTTGTAGAATATGTAGGAGCCAATATGGGCATCCAGGTTCCGCTATTGGTTATTGACCGGAGAGGTGTCTCGGTCATGTCTACATAGTTCTCGAACCCGTAGGGTCCGCACGCCTAACGTTTGTTGACGATATAGTGTTATATGAGTTATATGAGGTGACCGAATGTTGTTCGGAGTCTCGGATGAGATCACAGACATGACGAGGAGTCTCGAAATGGTCGATAGGTAAATATTGATATATAGGACGATGGTATTTGGACACCAGAAGTGTTTCGGGACGTACCGGGAAGAAATCGGGTCACCGGAAGGGGTTCCGGACACCCCCGGCATGTATATGGGCTTAATGCGCCAAGGGAGGAACAGACCAGCCCACAGGGGGCTGGTGCGTACCTTTCCCTAGACAAATAGCCCTAGGGAAGGAAAAGGGGAAGGGCTAGCCCCTCCTGCCTTTCCCTCTCATGGGAGAAAGGAAGGGGGGCACCCTTCCCTGCCTTTCCCTCGCTCCTATACATGGCAGGGGGCGCCACCTTGGGAGAGACCCCAAGTAGGACTCCTCCTACTTGGGCGCCCCCCTTGGCTGCACCTCCGGGATGAAGCTGCCCGGGCCAACCTTACATGTCCACGCACATGAGACCGGTTCCACCGACAGACATGCAACTAGTTTTGCATAGAGCTGGCTGGCGGGTGTCTGTTTCTCCTACTTTAGTTGAATCGAATTTGACTGCGGCCGGTCCTTGAAGAAGGTTAAAATAGCAAACTTGACGAAACACCGTTGTGGTTTTGATGCGTTGGTAAGAACGGTTCTTGCTAGAAGCCCGTAGCAGCCACGTAAAACTTGCCACAACAAAGTAGAGGACGTCTAACTTGTTTTTGCAGGGCATGTTGTGATGTGATATGGTCAAGAAATGATGTGATATACGTTGTTGTATGAGATGATCATGTTTTGTAAGTTATCGGCAACTGGCAGGAGCCTTATGGTTGTCGCTTTATTGTATGAAATGCAAACGCCATGTAATTGCTTTACTTTATCACTATGCATTAACGATAATAGTTGGCGAGACGACCATGACACAACGATGGAGATCAAGGTGTCGAGCCGGTGACAATGGAGATCGTTACGATGCTTTGGAGATGGAGATCAAAAGAACAAGATGATGATGGCCATATCATGTCACATATTTTGATTGCATGTGATGTTTATCTTTTATGCATCTTATTTTGCTTAGTACGGCGGTAACATTATAAAATGATCCCTTCACGAAATTTCAAGGTATAAGTGTTTTCCCTGAGTATGCACCGTTGCGATAGTTCGTCGTGTTGAGACACCACATGATGATCGGGTGTGATAGACTCTACGTTCACATACAACGGGTGCAAGATAGTTTTGCACATGCGGAATACTCGGGTTAAACTTGACGAGCCTAGCATGTACAGACATGGCCTCAGAACACTGGAGACCGATAGGTCAAACGTGAATCATATAGTAGATATGGTCAACATAGAGATGTTCACCATTGATGACTACCCCATCTCACGTGATGATCGGACATGGGTTAGTTGATTTGGATCGCGTATCACTTAGATGACTCGAGGGATGTCTATTTAAGTGGGAGTTCTTAAGTAATTTGATTAATTGAACTTAATTTATCATGAAATTAGTACTAATAGTATTTACATATCTATGTTGTAGATCAATAGCTCGCGATATAGCTCCTATATTTTTTTGATATGTTCCTAGAGAAAAGTTGAAAGATGATAGTAGCAATGATGTAGACTGGGACCGTGATCTGAGGATTATCCTCATTGTTGCACAGAAGAATTATGTCCTTAATGCACCACTAGATGACAGACCTATTGTAGGAGTAGATGCAGATGTTATGAAAGTCTGGCAAGATCTGTATGATGACTACTTACTAGTTTAGTGCACCATGATTTACGTCTTAGAACTGGAACTTCAAAAATGTTTTGAATGCCACGGAGCATATGAGATGATCCAAGAGCTGAAATTGGTATTTCAGACTCATGCCCGTGTCGAGAGGTATGAGACCACTACCAAGTACTTTGCCTACAAGATGGAGGAGAATAAGCTCAGCCAGTGAGCATGTGCTCAGAATGTTTGGGTACTACAATCGCTTGAATCAAGTGGGAGTTAATCTTCCAGATAAGATAGTGATTGACAGAGTTCTCTAGTCAATATCACCAAGCTACTAGAACTTCGTGATGAACTATAATATGCAAGCGATGATGAAAATGATTCCCAAGCTCTTCGCGATGCTGAAATCAGCGAAAGAAATCAAGAAAGAGCATCATGTGTTGATGGTTAACAAGACCACTAGTTTCAAGAAAAAGGGCAAAGGGAAAGAAAGGGAACTTCAAAAAGAATGGCAAGCAAGTTGCCACTCCCGTGAAGAAGCCCAGAGCTAGACCCAATCCTGAAACTGAGTGCTTCTACTGCAAAGGAAGCGAAACAACCCCAAATACTTGGCGGATAAGAAGGATGGCAAAGTGAACAAAGGTATATTTGATATACATGTTATTGATGTGTACTTTACTAGTGTTCATAGTAGCCCCTGGGTATTTGATACTGGTTCAGTTGCTAAGATTAGTATCTCGAAATAGGAGTTGCAAAATGAACAGAGACTAGTTAATGGAGAGGTGATGATGTGTGTTGGAAGCGATTCCAAGGTTGATAAGATCACCATCGCGCACTCCCCGTACCTTCGGGATTAGTGTTGGATGTAAATAATGTTGGGGAACGTAGTAATTTCAAAAAAAATTCTACGCACACGCAAGATCATGGTGATGTATAGCAACGAGAGGGGAGAGTGTCATCCACGTACCCTCGTAGACCTTTAAGCGGAAGCGTTATGACAACACGGTTGATGTAGTCGTACGTCTTCATGATCGATCGATCCTCAGTACCGAACGTACGACACCTCCGCGTTCAGCACACGTTCAGCTCGGTGACGTCCCGCGAACTCACGATCCGGTAGAGCTCGGGGAAGAGTTTCTTCAGCACGACGGTGTGGTGATGATGTTGATGAAGCTACCGTTGCAGGGCTTCGCCTAAGCACCACTACAGTATGACCGAGGTGGATTATGGTGGAGGGGGCACCGCACACGGCTGGGAGAGATCAATGATCAACTTGTGTGTCTAGAGGTGCCCCCTGCCCTCGTATATAAAGGAGCAAGGGGGAGGCCGGCCGGCCCTAGAGGGGGCGCCAGGAGGAGGAATCCTCCTCCTAGTAGGAGTAGGATTCCCCTCTTTCCTACTCCTACTAGGAGGAGGAAAGGAAGGGGGATAAGGAGAAGGAAGGGGGGGGGGGCGCCGCCCTCCTCTCCTAGTCCAATTCGGACCAGAGGGGGAGGGGGCACGTGGCCTACCCTGGCCGGCCCCTCTCTCTCTCTACTAGGGCCCAATAAGGCCCATTAACCCCCCGGGGGTTTCGGTAACCTCTCCGTCACTCCGGTAAAATCCCGATTTCACCCGCAACTCTTCCGATGTCCAAATATAGTCTTCCAATATATCAATCTTTATGTCTCGACCATTTCGAGACTCCTCATCATGTACTTGATCATATCCGGGACTCCGAACTACCTTCGGTACATCAAACATATAAACTCATAGTACCGATCGTCATAGAACTTTAAGCGTGCGGACCCTACGGGTTCGAGAAGTATGTAGACATGACCGAGACATGTCTTCGGTCAATAACCAATAGCGGAACCTGGATGCTCATATTGGTTCCTACATATTCTACGAAGATCTTTATCGGTCAAACCGCATAACAATATACGTTGTTCCCTTTGTCATCGGCATGTTACTTGCCCGAGATTCGATCGTCGGTATCCCAATACCTAGCTCAATCTCATTACCGGCAAGTCTCTTTACTCATTCCGTAATGCAACATCCCGCAACTAACTCATTAGTCACATTGCTTGCAAGGCTTATAGTGATGTGCATTACCGAGTGGGCCTGGAGATACCTCTCCGACAATCGGAGTGACAAATCCTATTCTTGATCTATGCCAACTCCACGAACACCATTGGAGACACCTGTAGAGCACCTTTATAATCACCCAGTTACGTTGTGATGTTTGGTAGCACACAAAGTGTTCCTCCGGTATTCGAGAGTTGCATAATCTCATAGTCATAGAAACATATATAAGTCTTGAAGAAAGTAATAGCAGTAAACTTAAACGATCAAGTGCTAAGCTAACGAAATGGGTCAAGTCAATCACATCATTCTCCTAATGATGTGATCCCGTTGATCAAATAACAACTCATGTCTATGGCTAGGAAACTTAACCATCTTTGATCAATGAGCTAGTCAGGTAGAGGCATACTAGTGACACTATGTTTGTCTATGTATTCACACATGTATTATGTTTCCGGTTAATATAGTTCCAGCATGAATAATAAAAATTTATCATGAAATAAGGAAATAAATAATAACTTTATTATTGCCTCTAGGGTATGTTTCCTTCAGTCTCCCACTTGCACTAGAGTCAATAATCTAGATTACACAGTAATGATTCTAACACCCATGGAGTCTTGGTGCTGATCATGTTTTGCTCGTGGAAGAGGCTTAGTCAGCGGGTCTGCAACATTCAGATCCGTATGTATCTTGCATATCTCTATGTCTCCCACCAGGACTTGATCCCGGATGGAATTGAAGCGCCTCTTGATGTGCTTGGTTCTATTGTGAAATCTGGATTCATTTGCCAAGGCAATTGCACCAGTATTGTCACAAAAGATTTTCATTGGACCCGATGCACTAGGTATGACACCTAGATCGGATATGAACTCCTTCATCCAGACTCCTTCATTTGCTGCTTCCGAAGCAACTATGTATTCCGCTTCACACGTAGATCCCGCCACGATGCTTTGTTTAGAACTGCTCCAACTGACAGCTCCACCGTTCAATATAAACACGTATCCGGTTTGCGATTTAGAATCGTCCGGATCAGTGTCAAAGCTTGCATCAACGTAACCATTTACGACAAGCTCTTTGTCACCTCCATAAACGAGAAACATATCCTTAGTCCTTTTCAGGCATTTCAGGATGTTCTTGACTGCTGTCCAGTGATCCACTCCTGGATTACTTTGGTACCTCCCTGCTAAACTAGTAGCAAGGCACAGATTAGGTCTGGTACACAACATTACATACATGATAGAGCCTATGGCTGAAGCATAGGGAACACTTTTCATTTTCTCTCTATTTTCTGCAGTGATCGGGCATTGACTCTTACTCAATTTCACAACTTGTAACACATGCAAGAACCCTTTCTTAGCTTGACCCATTTTGAACTTCTTCAAAACTTTATCAAGGTATGTGCTTTGTGAAAGTCCAATTAAGCGTCTTGATCTATCTCTATAGATCTTGATGCCCAATATATAAGCAGCTTCATCGAGGTCTTTCATTGAAAAACTCTTATTCAAGTATCATTTTATGCTATCCAGAAATTCTGTATCATTTCCAATCAATAATATGTCATCGACATATAATATTAGAAATTCTATAGAGCTCCCACTCACTTTCTTGTAAATACAGGCTTCTCCAAAAGTCTGTATAAAACCATATGCTTTGATCACACTATCAAAACGTTTATTCCAACTCCGAGAGGCTTGCACCAGTCCATAAATGGATCGCTGGAGCTTGCACACTTTGTTAGTACCCTTTGGATCGAAAAAACCTTCAGGTTGCATCATATACAACTCTTCTTCCAGAAAACCATTCAGGAATGCAGTCTTCACATCCATTTGCCAAATTTCATAATCATAAAATGCGGCAATTGCTAACATGATTCGGACAAACTTAAGCATTGCTACAGGTGAGAAGGTCTCATCGTAGTCAACTCCTTGAACTTGTCGAAAACCTTTCGCAACAAGTCAAGCTTTGTAGACAGTAACATTACTGTCAGCGTCAGTCTTCTTCTTGAAGATCCATTTATTCTCGATGGCTTGCCGATCATCACGCAAGTCAATCAAAGTCCACACTTTGTTCTCATACATGGATCCCATCTCAGATTTCATGGCCTCAAGCCATTTTGCGGAATCTGGGCTCATCATCACTTCCTCATAGTTCGTGGGTTCGTCATGGTCAAGTAACATGACCTCAAGAATAGGATTACCGTACCACTCTGGTGCGGATCTTGCTCTGGTTGACCTACGAGGTTCGGTAGTAACTTGATTAAGTTTCATGATCATCATCATTATCTTCCTCACTAATTGGTGTAGGTGTCACAGGAACCGGTTTCTGTGATGAACTACTTTCCAATAAGGGAGCAGGTACAGTTACCTCATCAAGTTCTACTTTCCTCCCACTCACTTCTTTCAAGAGAAACTCCTTCTCTAGAAAGGATCCATTCTTAGCAACGAATGTCTTGCCTTCGGATCTGTGATAGAAGGTGTACCCAACAGTTTCCTTTGGGTATCCTATGAAGACACATTTCTCCGATTTGGGTTCGATCTTATCAGGTTGAAGCTTTTTCACATAAGCATCGCAGCCCCAAACTTTAAGAAACAACAACTTTGGTTTCTTGCCAAACCACAGTTCATAAGGCGTCATCTCAACGGATTTCGATGGTGCCCTATTTAATGTGAATGTATCTATCTCTAAAGAATAACCCCAAAATGATAGCGGTAAATCAGTAAGAGACATCATAGATCGCACCATATCTACTAAAGTACGATTACGACGTTCAGACACATCATTACGCTGTGGTGTTCCGGGTGGCGTGAGTTGCGAAACTATTCTGCATTGTTTCAAATGTAAACCAAACTCGTAACTCAAATATTCTCCTCCACGATTAGATCATAGAAACTTTATTTTCTTATTACGATGATTTTCCACTTTGCTCTGAAATTCTTTCAACTTTTCAAATGTTTCAGACTTATTTTTCATTAAGTAGATATACCCATATCTGCTCAAATCATCTGTGAAGGTGAGAAAATAACGATACCCGCCGCGAGCTTCAATATTCATCGGACCATATACATCAGTATGTATGATTTCCAATAAATCTGTTGCTCGCTCCATTGTTCCGGAGAACGGCATTTTAGTCATCTTGCCCATGAGGCATGGTTCGCAAGTACCAAGTGATTCCAGAAGTCCATCAGTATGGAGTTTCTTCATGCGCTTAACACCAATATGACCCAAACGGCAGTGCCACAAATAAGTTGCACTATCATTATCAACTCTACATCTTTTGGCTTCAACATTATGAATATGTGTATCACTACTATCAAGATTCAACACAAATAGACCACTCTTCAAGGGTGCATGACCATAAAAGATATTACTCATATAAATAGAACAACCATTATTCTTAGATTTAAATAAATAACCGTCTCGCATCAAACAAGATCCAAATATAATGTTCATGCTTAACGCTGGCACCAAATAACAATTATTCAGGTCTAAAACTAATCCCGAAGGTAGATGTAGAGGTAGCGTGCCGACGGCGATCACATCGACTTTGGAACCATTTCCCACGCGCATCGTCACCTCGTCCTTAGCCAGTCTTCGCTTAATCCGTAGTCCCTATTTCGAGTTGCAAATATTAGCAACATAACCAGTATCAAATACCCAGGTGCTACTGCGAGCTCTAGTAAGGTACAAATCAATAACATGTATATCACATATACCTTTGTTGTCCTTGACATCCTTCTTATCCGCCAAATACTTGGGGTAGTTCCGCTTCCAGTGACCAGTCCCTTTGTAGTAGAAGCACTTAGTCTCAGGCTTGGGTTTCTTCTCTTGAGCAGCAACTTGTTTTCCGTTCTTTTTGAAGTTCCCTTTCTTCTTCCCTTTACCCTTTTTCTTGAAACTGGTGGTCTTGTTGACCATCAACACTTGATGCTCCTTCTTGATTTCTACCTCCACAACCTTTAGCATTGCGAAGAGATCGGGAATCGTCTTATCCATCCCTTGCATATTATAGTTCATCACGAAGCTCTTGTAGCTTGGTGGCAGTGATTGAAGAACTCTGTCAATGACACTATCAACCGGAAGATTAACTCCCAGCTGAGTCAAATGATTATGGTACCCAGACATTCTGAGTATATGTTCACAGACAGAACTATTCTCCTCCATCTTGCAGCTATAGAACTTATTGGAGACTTCATATCTCTCAATCCGGGCATTTGCTTGAAATATTAACTTCAAATCCTGGAACATCTCATATGCTCCATGACGTTCAAAACGTCATTGAAGTCCTGGTTCTAAGCCGTAAAGCATGGCACACTGAACTATTGAGTAGTCATCAGCTTTGCTCTGCCAGACGTTCATAACATCTGGCGTTGCTCCTGCAGCGGGTTTGGCACCCAGCGGTGCTTCCAGGACGTAATTCTTCTGTGCAACAATGAGGATAATCCTCAAGTTACGGACCCAGTCCATGTAATTGCTACCATCATCTTTCAACTTTGCTTTCTCAAGGAACACATTAAAATTCAACGGAATAACAACACGGGCCATCTATCTACAATAACATAGACAAGCAAAATACTATCAGGTACTAAGTTCATGATAAATTTAAGTTCAATTAATCATATTACTTAAGAACTCCCACTTAGATAGACATCCCTCTAATCATCTAAGTGATCACGTGATCCATATCAACTAAACCATAACCGATCATCACGTGAAATGGAGTAGTTTTCAATGGTGAACATCACTATGTTGATCATATCTACTATATGATTCACGCTCGACCTTTCGGTCTCAGTGTTCCGAGGCCATATCTGCATATGCTAGGCTCGTCAAGTTTAACCCGAGTATTCTGCGTGTGTAAAACTGTCTTACACCCGTTGTAGATGAACGTTGAGCTTATCACACCCGATCATCATGTGGTGTCTCAGCACGACGAACTTTGGCAACAGTGCATACTCAGGGAGAACACTTTTACCTTGAAATTTAGTGAGAGATCATCTTATAATGCTACCATCAAACAAAGTAGAATAAGATGCATAAAGGATAAACAACACATGCAATCAATATAAGTGATATGATATGGCCATCATCATATTGTGCCTTTGATCTCCATCTCCAAAGCACCGTCATGATCACCATCATCACCGGCGCGACACCTTGATCTCCATCGTAGCATCATTGTCGTCTCGCCAATTATTGCTTCTACGACTATCGCTACCGCTTAGTGATAAAGTAAAGCAATTACAGGGCGATTTCATTGCATACAATAAAGCGACAACCATATGGCTCCTGCCAGTTGCTGATAACTCTGTTACAAAACATGATCATCTCATACAATAAATATAACATCTTGTCTTGACCATATCACATCACAACATGCCCTGCAAAAATAAGTTAGACGTCCTCTACTTTGTTGTTGCAAGTTTTACGTGGCTGCTACGGGCTGAGGAAGAACCGTTCTTACCTATGCATCAAAACCACAACGATATTTCGTCAAGTTAGTGTTATTTTAACCTTCAACAAGGATCGGGCGTAGTCACACTCGGTTCAACTAAAGTTGGAGAAACTGACACCCGCCAGCCACCTTTGTGCAAAGCACGTCGGTGGAACCAGTCTCGCGTAAGAGTACGCGAAATGTCGGTCCGGGCCGCTTCATCCAACAATACCGCCGAACCAAAGTATGACATGCAGGTAAGCAATATGACTTGTATCGCCCATAACTCACTTGTGTTCTACTCGTGCATATAACATCTACACATAAACCTGGCTCTAATGCCACTGTTGTGGAACATAGTAATTTCAAAAAAATTCCTACGCACATGCAAGATCATGGTGATGTATAGCAATGAGAGGGGAGAGTGTCGTCCATGTACCCTCATAGACTGTTAAGGGAAAGCGTTATGACAACGCGGTTGATGTAGTCGTACGTCTTCATGATCGACCGATCCTCAGTACCGAACATACGGCACCTCTGCGTTCAGCACACGTTCAGCTCGGTGACGTCCCACGAACTCACGATCCAGTAGAGCTCAGGGAAGAGTTTCATCAGCACGATGGCGTGGTGACGATGTTGATGAAGCTACCATTGCAGGGCTTCGCCTAAGCACCGCTATAGTATGACTGAGGTGGATTATGGTGGAGGGGGCACCGCACACGGCAGGGAGAGATCTATGATCAACTTGTGTGTCTAGAGGTTCCCCCTACCCCCGTATATAAAGGAGCAAGGGGGAGACCGGCCGGCCTTAGAGGGCGCGCTAGGAGGAGGAATCCTCCTCCTAGTAGGAGTAGGATTCCCCTCTTTCCTACTCCTACTAGGAGGAGGAAAGGAAGGGGGAGAAGGAGAAGGGGCGCGCGGCCTGTCCTGGCCGGCCCCTCTCTCTCTCCACTAGGGCCCAATAAGGCCCATTAACCCCCGGGGGGTTCCGGTAACCTCTCCGGCACTTCGGTAAAATCCCGATTTCACCGGGAACTCTTCCGATGTCCAAATGTAGGCTTCCGATATATCAATATTTATGTCTCGACCATTTCATGACTCCTCGTCATGTCCATGATCATATCCGGGACTCCGAACTACCTTTGGTACATCAAACATATAAACTCATAATACCAATCGTCACAGAACTTTAAGCGTGCGGACCCTACGGGTTCGAGAACTATGTAGACATGACAGAGACATGTCT
This sequence comes from Triticum urartu, assembly GCF_056163025.1. Taxonomy (NCBI): domain Eukaryota; kingdom Viridiplantae; phylum Streptophyta; class Magnoliopsida; order Poales; family Poaceae; genus Triticum; species Triticum urartu. The sequence goes on from NC_141874.1 coordinate 471,559,334, forward strand.
CCGGTCAATAACCAATAGCGGAACCTGGATGCTCATATTGGTTCCTACATATTCTACGAAGATCTTTATCGGTCAAACCGCATAACAATATACGTTGTTCCCTTTGTCATCGGTATGTTACTTGCCCGAGATTCAATCGTCGGTATCCCAATACCTAGCTCATTCTCGTTACCGGCAAGTCTCTTTACTCGTTCCGTAATGCAACATCCCGCAACTAACTCATTAGTCACATTGCTTGCAAGGCTTATAGTGATGTGTATTATCGAGAGGGCCCAGAGATACCTCTCCGACAATCGGAGTGACAAATCCTATTCTTGATGTATGCCAACTCCACGAACACCATCGGAGACACCTGTAGAGCACCTTTATAATCACCCAGTTAAGTTGTGATGTTTGGTAGCACACAAAGTGTTCCTCCGGTATTCGAGAGTTGCATAATCTCATAGTCATAGGAACATATATAAGTCATGAAGAAAGCAATAGAAGTAAACTTAAACGATCAAGTGCTAAGCTAACGAAATGGGTCAAGTCAATCACATCATTCTCCTAATGATGTGATCCCGTTGATCAAATAACAACTCATGTCTATGGCTAGGAAAGTTAACCATCTTTGATCAATGAGCTAGTCAAGTAGAGTCATACTAGTGACACTATGTTTGTCTATGTATTCACACATGTATTATGTTTCCGGTTAATACAAGTCCAGCTTGAATAATAAACATTTATCATGAAATAAGGAAATAAATAATAACTTTATTATTGCCTCTAGGGCATATTTCCTTCAAATAAATGGTATTCGATGTTTGCGTTGAGCATGAATATGATTGGATCATGTTTATTGCGATACAGTTATTCATTTAGGTCAGAGAATAATTGTTGTTCTGTTTACATGAATAAAACCTTCTATGGTCATACACCTTATGTAAATGGTGTATTGAATCTCGATCGTAGTGATACACATATTCATAATAATGATGCCAAAAGATGCAAAGTTGATAATGATAGTACAACATATTTGTGGCACTGCTGTTTATGTCATATTGGTGTAAAACGCATGAAGAAACTCCATACAGATGGACTTTTGGAATCACCTGATTATGAATCATTTTGCGAACCATGCCTCATGGGCAAGATGACGAAAACTCTTTCTCTGGAACAATGGAGCGAGCTAATGACTTATTGGAAATAATACATACTATTGTATGCGGTCTAATGAGTGTTGAAGCACGCAGTGGGTATCATTATTTTCTCACCTTCACTGATGATTTGAGTAGATATGGGTATATCTACTTGACGAAACACAAGTCTGAAACATCTGAAAAGTTCAAAGAATTTCAGAGTGAAGTGGAGAATCATCGTAACAGGAAAAATAAAGTTTATACGATCTGATCGCGGAGGCGAATATTTGAGTTATGAGTTTGGCCTTCATTTAAAACAATGTGGAATAGTTTCACAATTCACGCCACCTGGAACACCACAACATAATGGTGTATCCGAACGTCGTAACCATACTTTATTAGATATGGTACATTCAATGATGTCTCTTACCGATTTACCACTATTGTTTTGGGGTTATGCATTAGAGACAACTGCATTCACGTTAAATAGGGCACCCTCTAAATCCATTGAGATGACACCGAATGAACTGTGGTTTGGCAAGAAACCTAAGCTGTCGTTTCTTAAAGTTTGGGATTGCGACACTTATGTCAAAAGGCTTCAGCCTGATAAGCTCGAACCCAAATCGGAGAAGTGCGTCTTCATAGGATACCCAAAAGAAACTATTAGGGTACACCTTCTACCACTGATCTGAAGGCAAGATCTTTGTTGCTAAGAATGGGTCCTTTCTGGAGAAGGAGTTCTATCGAAAGAAGTGAGTGAGAGGAAAGCATAACTTGATGAGGTAATTGTACCTTCTCTCGAATTCGAAAGTAGCACATCACAAGAAAACTATTCCCATGACGCCTACACCAACTAGAGAAGAAGCTAATGAGGATGATCATGAAACTTCAGATCAAGTTACTACTGAACCTCGTAGGTCAACCAGAGCATGATCTGCACCAGAGTGGTATAGTAATCCTGTTCTAGAAGTCATGTTACTAGACCATGGCGAACCTATGAATTTTGAAGAAGCTATGATGAGCCCAAATTCCGATAAATGGCTTGAGGCCATGAAATCTGAGATAGGATCCATGTATGAGAACAAAGTGTGGACTTTGGTGGACTTGCCCGATGATTAGCGAGCCATAGAGAATAAATGGATCTTCAAGAACAAGACTGACGCTGATGGTAATGTTACTGTCTACAAAGCTTGACTTTTTGCAAAAGGTTTTCGACAATTTCAAGGGGTTTGACTACGATGAGAGTTTCTCACTCGTAGCGATGCTTAAGTCCGTCCGAATCATGTTAGAAATTGCCGCATTTTATAATTATGAAATCTCGCAAATGGATGTCAAAACTGCATTTCTTAATGGATATCTCAAAGAAGAGTTGTATATGATGCAACCAGAAGGTTTTTGTCGATCCTAAAGGTGCTAACAAAGTGTGCAAGCTCCAGCGATCCATCTATGAACTGGTGCAAGCATCTCGGAGTTGGAATATACACTTTGATGAGGTGGCCAAAGCATATGGTTTAATACAGACTTTCGGAGAAGCCTGTATTTACAAGAAAGTGAGTGGGAGCTCTGTAGCATTTCTGATATTATATCTGGATGACATATTATTGATTGGAAATGATATAGAATTTCTGGATAGCATAAAAGGATACTTGAATAAGAATTTTTCAATGAAAGACCTCGGTGAAGCTACTTATATATTGGGCATCAAGATCTATAGGGATAGATCGAGACACTTAATAGGACTTTCACAAAGCACATACCTTGACAAGATTTTGAAGAAGTTCAAAATGGATCAGTCAAAGAAAGGGTTCTTGCCTGTGTTGCAAGGTGTGAGAGAATTAAAGTAATTCCCTATGCTTCAGCCATAGGTTCTATAAAGTATGCCATGCTGTGTACCAGACATATTGTGTACCTTGCCATGAGTTTGACAAGGGGGTACAATAGTGATCCGGGAGTAGATCACTGGACAACAGTCAAAATTGTCCTTAGTTACCTAAGAGGACTAAGGAAATATTTCTCGGTTATGGAGGTGATAAAGAGTTCGTCGTAAAGAGTTACATCGATGCAAGGTTTGACACCGATTCAGATGACTCCGAGTCTCAATCTGGATACATATTGAAAGTAGGAGCAATTGGCTAGAGTAGCTCAGTGCAGAGCATTGTAGACATAGAAATTTGCAAATTACATATGAATCTAAATGTGGCAGACCCGTTGAATAAACCTCTCTCACAAGCAAAACATGATCACACCTTAGTACTCTTTGGGTGTTAATCACATGGCGATGTAAACTAGATTACCGACTCTAGTAAACCCTTTGGATGTTGGTCACATGGTGACATGAACTATGAGTGTTAATCACATGATGATGTGAACTATTGGTGTTAATCACATGGCGATGTGAACAAGATTATTGACTCTACTGAAAGTGGGAGACTGAAGGAAATATGCTCTAGAGGCAATAATAAAGTTTTTATTTTATATTTCCTTACTCATGATAAAGGTTTATTATTCATGCTAAAATTGTATTAATCGGAAACTTAAATACATGTGTGAATACATAAACAAATACCGTGTCCCCAGTGAGCCTCTACTAGACTAGCTCGTTGATCAAAGATGGTTAAAGTTTCCTAACCATAGACATGTATTGTCATTTGATAATGGGGTCACATCATTAGGAGAATGATGTGATGGACAAGACCCATCCGTTAGCTTAGCGTATTGATTGTTCGGTTTATTGCTATTGCTTTCTTCATGTCAAATACATATTCTTTCGACTATTAGGTTATGCAACTCTCGAATACCGAAGGAATGCCTTGTGTGCTATCAAATGTCACAACATAACTGGATGATTATAAAGATTCTCTACAGGTATCTTCGTAGGTGTTTGTTGAGTTGGAATAGATCGATATTAGGATTGGTCACTCTGAGTATCAAAGAGGTATCTCTGGGCCCTCTCGGTAATACACATCATAAGCTTGTAAGCAAACGACTAAGGAGATAGTCACGAGGTGATGTATTACGGAACGAGTAAAGAGGCTTGCCGGTAACGAGATTAAACTAGGTATGAAGATACCAACCATCGAATCTTGGGCAAGTAACATACTGATGGACAAAGGGAATTACACATGTTGTCATAACGGTTCTACTGATAAAGATCTTCATAGAATATGTAGGAGCCAATATGGGCATCCAGGTTTCTCTATTGGTTATTGACTGGAGAGGTGTCTCGGTCATGTCTACATAGCTACATCTATGGGAACCTACGAAAGGGTTAACGTAAATTGCCTCTCTCTCTCCTCCCTGATTTTCATGGTGGTGGGTGATAACCCACAAGTATAGGGGATCGCAACAGTTTTCGAGGGTAGAGTATTCAACCCAAATTTATTGATTCAACACAAGGGGAGCCAAAGAATATTCTCAAGTATTAACAGTTGAGTTGTCAATTCAACCGCACCTGAAAGACTTAATATGTGCAGCAAAGTATTCAGTAGCAAAGTAATATGGAAGTAACGGTAACGGTGGCAAAAGTAATAGTAATAGTTTTTATAGTGATTGTAAAAGTGGCAACGAAAGAGTAACTAAGCAAAGATCAATATGTGAAAAGCTCGTAGGCAATGGATTAATGATGGATAATTATGTCAGATGCGATTCCTCATGCAACAGTTATAACATAGGGTGACACAGAACTAGCTCCAGTTCATCAATGTAATGTAGGCATGTATTCCGAATATAGTCATACGTGCTTATGGAAAATAACTTGCATGACATCTTTTGTCCTACCCTCCCATGGCAGCGGGGTCCTATTGGAAACTAAGGGATATTAAGGCCTCATTTTAATAGAGTACCGGACCAAAGCATTAACACTTGGTGAATACATGAACTCCTCAAACTACGGTCATCACCGGTAATTGTCCCGATTATTGTCACTTCGGGGTTAACGGATCATAACACATAATAGGTGACTATTGACTTGCAAGATAGGATCAAGAACTCACATATATTCATGGAAACATAATAGGTTCAGATCTGAAATCATGGCACTCGGGCCCTAGTGACAAGCATTAAGCATAGCAAAGTCATAGCAAAATCAATCTCAGAACATAATGGATACTAGGGATCAAACCCTAACAAAACTAACTCCATTACATGATAAATCTCATCCAACCCATCACCGTCCAGCAAGCCTACGATGGAATTACTCACGCACGGCGGTGAGCATCATGAAATTGGCGATGGAGGAAGGTTGATGATGACGATAGCGACGGATTCCCCTCTTCGGAGCCCCGAACGGACTCCAGATCAGCCCTCCCGAGAGAGATTAGGGCTTGGCGGCGGCTCCGTATCGTAAAACGCGATGAATCCTTCTCCTCGATTTTTTCTCCCCAAACTGAATATATAGAGTTGGAGTTGAGGTCGGTGGAGCCTCAGGGGGCCCACGAGACAGGGGGCGTGCCCCCACCCTCGTGGATAGGGTGTGGCCCCCCTGGTGTTGATTCTTTTTCTAGTATTTTTTATAAATTCCAAAAATATTCTCCGTAAAGTTTCTGGTCATTCCGAGAACTTTTATTTCTGCACAAAAATAACACCATGGCAATTTTGCTGAAAACAGCGCCAGTCCGGGTTAGTTCCATTCAAATCATGCAAGTTAGAGTCCAAAACAAGGTCAAAAGTGTTTGGAAAAGTAGATACGCCAGAGACGTATCAGCGGGCCCCTCCCTCCCCCGAATCTACAATCAACATCTCACACGTTTCACATTATGTTAATTACGTAACTGGGATTATGTAGGTGTAGCATTACTCGTCCAAAAAACCCAACTAAGCCAACCTCCCAGCATATCGCGTGGGAAAAGACCCGGCCGCGCCATTTTAGTAGGGATTACTGGATTACTAGTAGTAGTATCGATGGATTGCACGAAGCACCAAGTTTTTTTTTGAGGGGGCGAAGCACCTAGTTTAAAAGGAAAAAGGCGATACACTCATAGCACCCGTGTCGCAGTCTCATTGCACCCCACACATGTTCGGTCCTGCACATGGCTCACGCAAACGGAACGCGCTTTGGCTTGCGTCATCACTGACACATGGGACTACAATTGGAGAAACCGACGATGCACCAAACTCCCCTCACCCACCGCGCGAAATCCGCCCCCCAAAAAAATTCCCCCCAAATGCCAAATTCAACCGCCCTTCGGCCAACTAGCCAATAATATTCCCCAAACCCCCTTCCCCCCATCCCCCTCCACTCCATTCGCTCCGCCAAAGCCGCCCTCCCCGCCACGCCGATACATTGGCGCCGCGCTTCGTCGAGGGGACGGACGGTGATCCTCTTGCTCCCACAGTACGCTCTTGTAGACTGCCATCCTCGAGCCGCGCCGCCACCGCTGGCGACGTTCTTGTGGAGGCGCACGGCGGTCAGCGCCGCCACTGCTGGCAACGTTCGTGTGGAGATGCATGGTGGTCAGCTTCTCCCATGGTACACGCATTCTAGACTGAGGCCCCGTGCATGTCGGTGTAGCGCTGAATGTTAGCTGATAGACGCTGTTAATCTCACTGTTTGCCGAAGTAGTTTACAGTCAATATGCTCTGCTTAAGAAGCTTCCTTGCCATGTTCTGCACTCAATCTGCTTAGCTGAGATGGCATGCCAAGCCCGAGTAGTTGCTAAAATATCCTGCCATATATTTATTGTGACGTAGATTGCCATGGTCTAGTAGCCAATTTGTTAGGTGAAATAGCTCTACACCATTTTATACTTGATCTTTGTTGCTGCGATGGCCTTCGATAGTTCGATGGCTGCGTGCTCGGCCTCATTGATTGCTGAAACAGCCTGCCATAATTTAGCACTCAAATCTGTTTGCTGAATTAGATTTAAATATATTTCGTTACTTAGATCTATTCGTCCAAATATCTTGCCATAGCTTTAGACATCGACCTAGGTATTTTTTCTGGACTTCATAAAAAATCATATATGTTTTTCCTGTAATATCTAGTAGAAGAACTAATTTGTATGTCTAACAGATGGATATGACTTGGATAACTTCTGCTCGAAGATTCTCCGCTGCATATGTTGAACTTCATGAACTTTATCAGAGCTGAGTACGATGGTCCGAAATCAGATGTGCTCTGCCCGTGTAGCAGTTGTATGAATTCAGTTACAAGACCCCAGTCAACTGTGCAAAATCATCTACACTTGTATGGGATGTCGCTCACATATACTAGGTGGGTTCATCATGGTGAAGCTATGAATGTCAATGTTACTCACTACGTGGAAGCAGCAGATCACCATCTTGATCTGCCTGATGCTCAGGTGGAAGAGGAGGAGGAGGTGGTGGTGGCGGAGCCAGTGAGTTTGACCAACATTGAAACAATGCTACGAAATGCTCATGCATTTTGTGAACTTTCACCTATAGAAGAAAAAGGTGGGCCCGCATGTTGGAACAATGCAACGTGGCTATCACCCCAGGAAATAAGCTGTCAGTATTCTCAGCTATGGTCACCTTTCTTCAGGTGAAGACATCTGAGCGGATGACCAACAAATCATTCGATGCGATGTTGGCTACTTTCCGCAAAGCTTTCCTAGATGCGTCTGAGCTACCACACACCTACAGTAAAATGAAGAATTTCCTTCGTGCAGTTGGAATTGGATGATCCATGTTTGTAAGAATAATTGTGTTCTGTTCCAGAAGGATTATGCCAACTTAAGTGAATGCCCAAAATGCAAATCATCAAGATGGAAAGATGGCCATGCTGTGAAGAGGATTCCTCATAATGTTCTGAGACATTTTCCAATACACCAAGATTGCAGAGGTTGTTTCATGATGCTGAAACAAGAGAGAGTGTACTATGGCATTCTAGGAACCAGGAGTACAGAGATCAGAATGCAATGAGCCATCCAGCACATGGTAGTGAGTGGAAATTATTCAATCAGAAACACAAAAAGTTTGCTGCTGACCCGAGAAACATTAGACTTGGCTTAGCTTCAGATGGATTTAACCCATTTGGCCACTAGAGCGCCACATATAGCATGTGGCCAGTGCTTGTTATCCCTTACGACATGCCTCCAAATGTCTGCACCAAAGAATCAAACTACATGATGGCCTTGCTCATCCGAGGTCCAAAAAGTCTTGGAAAGTATTTTGATTTATTCATGGAGCCTCTTGTGGAGGAACTTCAACAACTATGGAGGGGTGTTCTCACTCGAGACCTATATAGCAGCCCACCAGCTGATTTCTTTCTGCGTGCTGTTATAATTTGGTGCATCCATGATTATCCGGCTTTGGGCACTATGTCAGGGCGAATGACACATGGTTACAATGCATGTGTTCGCTGTGACAGGAATCCGCTGTCATACGCAATACTTAGCAAGATCTGTTACATTGGACACCGTCGTTTCCTTGCGAAGGACAAGCCGCGTCCTACAAAATACCGAAGACATGTGTTCAATGCAAAGCATGAAAACCGCGATGCGCCAAAGAGGCTCACCGCCGATGAGTTGCAAGTGGAAGTAGAGAAGGTCAGGCATATTACACCAGGAAACCATCCTGGTAATGGTAGCGGGAAAAGGAAGTGTGGCAGGGCAGAACAGAGATTATTGTTTACCCGCAGGTCCACTTTGTGGGACTTGGAGTATTGGAAAGATTTGGATCTGCGGCATAATCTTGATGTGATGCACATCGAGAAAAATATATGTGACAACATTATTGGCACACTTCTTAATATTGAAGGCAAGACGAAAGATACCTTAAAATCTAGGATTGATTTGACACACCTGGGTATCAGAAAGGATTTGTTGGTGGAAGATGAAGGTAAACCACGGGATATGGCACCAGCTGTGTACGTCTTGGACAAGGTAAAAAGAAAAGAATTCTGCGAGGTCCTGTCACGTGTGAGGTTCCCACATGGATTTCCTTCCAACCCTAAAAGGAGAGTTAGTGCAGATGGAAACATGGTACAAGGGTTGAAAACTCATGACTGCCACGCCATACTTCAAAGGGTTTTACCTGCTATACTTAGAGGATTGGGCCGCCCTGACTTATACAGAGCAGTTGCAGAGTTGGGACAATTCTTCAGGGAACTCTGCAGTAGAAATATCAGGTAGATGCTTTGGAGCGTCTTAGAGACAAGATACCAAGTATCCTATGCGACCTTGAGAAGATATATCCTCCAGCCTTCTTTGATGTGATGGTACATTTGGCTGTTCATCTACCTAATGAGGCACTACTTAGAGGTCCAGTACAGTATGGCTAGATGTACCCTATTGAAAGGCGGCTAGGCACTTTCAAGGGCTATGTTAGGAACAGAGCTAGACCCGAGGGTTCCATTGCAGAGGCCTACATTGCTACAGAAGCGTTGACATTCTTCTCAAAATACATTGAAACAGCTGATCAGCTTAGCAAAGAGGTGGGTAAATACAATCCCGGGCAAAATGTTTTCGATATTCTGTTCGAGTTATAGGGAAGAGTCGACAAGAGGACAAACCTAAAGATTTGGACAAAATGGTTTGGTATGTGTTGAATAACTGTCCTGAGATACTACCTTATATCAAGTAAGTGCTAAGTACTCCAGCTTATACATCATAATCTACTAAACTTGCAGCAGATTCTTAGATGTTTGACGCGATCACTATGTTGTGCAACATCTACAAAAAGGAGTTACTGCTGCAAAATCCAAGAAACATTGACAAACTGGTTATGGAAGGATTGGCGAAATGCTTCAAGAGCCATGCAAGCTTTTGAATTGCACTATCAGTTTTTTTAATATATTGAGTACATAAGATGATTCGCTTGTCTATTTTATAACCATAGGTTACGAAGATGCGGGAGGATGGGCAGGCAGTTGATGATGCCCTTTATGCACTAGCAATGGGTCCTGATACCCGGGTAAGACATTATGAATCTTGCGTTGTTGGAGATGTGCGCTACAACACCCTTGCACGCGACGAAGGCAGGAAGACACAAAACAGTGCCATCATGAGCATTGATACGTACAACAGAGAGACAACAGAAATGTATGCTAACATAACAGACATTGTTCAGTTACAGTATATCTCCAGTTTCGAGGATCATCAGTGTGTGGTTCTGTTGTGCTATCGTTGGTATAACCTGTTTTCCAGGATCGCAAAAAGCTAGAGCTGATGATTATTTCAAATCCATTAATGTCAAGGCGGCGTACCAGACCAACGAGCCTTTTATTTTGGCAAATCAAGCAACACAGATATTTTTCTTGAAAGACACATTTGCACGTAGCGATGACTGGAGAGTATTGCAAAGATTTGAGCAGAGGAATTCATTTAATGAAGTTGCACAACAAGATGATGCTTACACTACTCCTGATGTACAAGATTCCACAGATGTTCCTAATATCTTTGAGAACCATCACGTCAATGACGCTGGCGAAAAGATTGCCTGTCGTGCTGTGGACATACAAGAGTTGATCAAGAAGAAGCCAATGTTCGAGGACATTGAGGATGAAGAAGAAGATGACACTCTGGGGAATTACGATTCAGACTGATACACATGGCGAAGATGTTGACACTACTGCTGCGGATGATGATTAGATTGCTTTTGTCGTATTTGCCTGTCAGAAGACATTTTTTATCTACTATGTGAAATTGTGTTTGCTATGACAACTGAAACCTGATGAACATGTTGTTTAGTATTTTGCTGTGAGAACATCACTTGTTATGTATGCTCATTTGTGTTTGGTGATTGTATGACGACTAAAACATGATGACATTGTTGTTTAGTTGTACTCATATTTGGTTGTGAAACTTGAATTTGATGACATAGTTTGCTGTTGGACTGCAATTTTCTCGACGTCTTCGAATGGGAACAAAGCTGACCCGACAGGGCCTCTGCTAATTTATTTATTTATTACCAAAAGGGCCTATGCTATTTATTTATTTATGAGCAAAATGGGATACCCCCGATTTCTGTTAATAGAAATCATTAGATGTTCACAACACTACGCCCAGCCTACTACACAGGTTTCATTCGTTACTAGTTTCAGCAAAGTGCTCATGTCATAGCCATTGAATACATCACGAGTGCTACATACACTGCAAATAAAGAGACAATCATCCTACAGAGCACATCAATTTTTCCCATTATCTTCACAAGCTCTTTCATCTCCTCATTGATGTCAAGGCCGTTCAGCAGCTATTGCTTGGCCATGATCAGAGGACCTGCATCTTTAACCTTCTGCTCTGCATCTTCCTCTTCTGCCGTTCCTTTAGTTACTTGTCCAACACCCCAACCTGCTAGTATTGGGATTCCCCAGCTAACCAAATAATCAGCATAGTTGCGTTCCCCCACATCAGCAACTTCCCATAAATACAAATCACACGAATCTTCCCTTTTCAGCATGAATCAAATTGGAAGATAATCAACCAAACTATTAAAAAATCAGTAACTGAAAGCAGCAGAACAACACTTAAACATGTTATTACCCCATGATTCGGGCATTTGTAGAAGACTCGGCCAGGGTTGAGGATTGTGGTTGAGACACGACGGATGACTCTGTGTGATTTGCAGCAGTGGCACCACACCAACGACAACGAGTTGCGATGAGCAACTGGCTGCGGTGTATGTGCCAGCGGGGGTGTGATGAGACCCACATGCGATGGTACGGGTGGCGACTTGGCGCATATCTGGTTGTTGACTGCTGAAGAGCAGGTGGACGAGCAGCCAACGGACATGGTTGCTGCGGCCAGAGCTTCTGATGCTAGGCAGAGTAAGTAGAGAAGAGGAGAAGCAAACGTTGGATATGTCAGTTTCATTACTTGCAGAGTAGCATAACACCATATATAGTCATAGTCTAGGTTTGGATTCGAACAAGCTACATGAGCACGTCTCTCTTTTTTCTAAAACTCAGCAACATCTCTTTACTGGTACACTAGCTTGTTCTATACGCCTTCTCAAGTCTTTGATTTGCTTTCTTTTTTTGCGAGGAAGGAAGGAGGACAAAATTGAGAGTTCCTGGGACTCAAACCCAAGACCTCTCGGTTGAAAACCAAGGGTGCTAGTCACTTATGTGGCGAATGTTCCCTGGGAGGAGGATGGCAGACGAATGCATTTTCCTCGCAGTTTTAGTTGCGAGGCAAGATCGAACGATCGCAGTTTCGGGAATGTTATCAGGAGAACGAGCCCAGTTTTTCTTTTCTTCCTATATATAAAAAAGTATGCTACTTGGTGTCAGCTTAGTCAACAAACGATTGTGCCAACCTTGACAGTTGGATTGACATTCAATGTTTGTCGTGTTTCTTCAGTCTCTTCTTCCTCCAGCCGCCAAAGCCAAACCAGCGTCGGTGGGACCGCTAGCTCCCGCCTCCCACAGATGGCTGTGCTGTCGCGCAGGCATCGTGGCCACATCGCACCCTAAAACTCTGCACATCTTCCCTGGCTCCTGTTCGTTCCCGTCCGAGGCCTCACCATCATCCTCCGCCTTGGTTCGCTCACCGCGGCGCCGCCCTCCGGTGTTGTCAACATGGTCAACAACCAAGAGGAATAAGGAGATGCCTGTACATGGTGAGGATGACAATAGGGACCCAGCAGCGTGCGCAGTAATTTTGTTTTTCGAGACGGAGAAGGGTATCAACTGGGTTGTTCGGGAGCTATGGCCCGTCTAGCACATGACCAGCCCAGTTTGTTTTTTTCCTTTCTAAAAATGGCTAGCCCAGCTATTTTTTTGCAGAATAACCAACGTAGGCCTACTTGCTTTTCTGCGCCCTGCTGGGCCGGAAATCTTTCAAGACGAGGAGGGATGCATTTTTCCCATAAAATGGACTATAAGTAATAATAAATGGGCTATAAGTAATATTAAATGGGCTGTAAAATGAAAAATACAGCAAACAGGTAATTACTTCCAAAATACTTTTTTTCTTTCGGATTTTGATATTTTTAAATTTCATTGTTTTTGTGCGGGTAGAATTTCATTGGATTTAAATTAAGGTATGTTTATTTTTAAAATTAATTTGAATCTGGCTAGAAATTTCGGGTTGTATGCTATTTGGGACAGATTTGGAGGCTGGCTTGTGGGTCTACTAGGTTGATGTGTACGAAAGGCTTTGTCAACTTAGTCCACAAACAATTCTAGTAGCAGTGACCATTGGATGTTAATCCAACGGCTGTGCTGCTTCTTCAATATCTGATCTTCTTGCTCCAGCCGCCCAAACCAGCGGCGGTGGGACTGCCTGCTCCCGCCACCCGTGGCCGGCTATGCTGCCGCACAAGCCGCACCGCCCCACCCTACTCCATTGCTGGCCAGGCCATTCCTCTACTCACCCACACCTCCTGTTATTTTCCGGCGACGGAAGCCGGACCAGTAAACCCTCGTACTCCCCACCGCGTGGGAAACCATTGCCGAGTCTTCCCTGGCCCCGTGTCGTTCCCTTCCTAGGCCTCGCTATCGTCCATCGCCCTGGTGCTCTCGGCGCGCCGTGGTCAATGTGGTAAACGAACGACATCCATCGGACGTGGACTGTACATGGAGCTGGGTCCACGGCCACACACAAGGAAATGCCTCCTTATTACGCGCAAAATAATGATTCATCCACCTGACATCTGGGACCCACCGGAAGGGCCTCTATACTTCACGGAAAAATGTTCCCCCCGCTGACAGGTCAGACCCACCAGCGATATTTTCGCACACAAGGAAGTGCCTCCTTATTACGCACAAAAAATAAATACCCCCTGCTAGCTGGGACCCAACATTGTGGGAGGCTGACATGTGGGCCTACTAAGTTGACGGGGATGGAGAGCTTTGTAAACTTAGTCAATATGAACGATTCTAGCTCCAGTGACCGTACGATGTCCATCCAACGGCCGTAGTGCTTCTTCAACCTCTGGTCTTCTTGCTCAAGCCACCCAAAGCAGCGCCGGTCGTGCCGCCTTCTCCTACCTCCCATGGCTGGCTATGCTGCCACGGAGGCCTCACCGCCCCCTACTACTCCCACCGCTGGCCAGGACCTACGGCGACGGCAGCCTCATACCGCAGACGAACCAGTGAACACTCGTACTCCTCTCTGCATGGGCATCCACTGCCGCGTCTTCCCCGGCTCCGCGTCGTCCCCTTCCTAGGCCTCGCCATCGTCCACCGCCTTGGTGCTCTCGGCGCGGCGTGGTCAATGTGGTCAACGAACGACTTCCATCGGAAGAGTACTGTACGTGGAGAGGCTGACAGATGGGTCCACGGCCGCAGCAAGGAAGTGCCTCCTTGTTATGCGGAAAATAATTATTCCTCCACGTGACAGCAGGGACCCACCGGATGGGCCACCGTATTCCGCGAAAAAAACGTTCCCCCCCTGACTGCTGGGATCCACCAGCTACATCTTCGCACGCAAGGAAGTGCCTGACAGTCGGGACCCACCTGGTCGAAGCGTATGTAGCGTTGTCATTCTGGTCGCGAACGTGTACGTACATACGATCGGTATGTCTGTAGGCTACAACGATGAACCGTGGTCGTGTAAGGAAGGGCACATGTCGTAGTAGAGGCGCGCATGTGTCATAGTAGAGGCGCGCACGGAGCATGTACACGTACGTACAGTGGCCAAGGTGCAAGAAAGTAAATACGGCCACATACGTACATACAGACGGGGTCTCGAATGCCTACTCGTGCATACGTACGGCCAGGGCTCGTGTACATGACTGGGTCAGAACGGAGAAACTGTGTCGTCATCGTGTTCATGGGGAGGCAACGGAATGCGCCGTGTTCATCGGGAGGCAACGGAACGCGTGCTGTTCATCGTGAGCCAACCGGCTTGGACGGAACAACTGATGGAAACGAGGCATGGCGTACCGCGGAACGGAGGAAACGGCCTTGTGTTCGACCAGCCACGGTCGAAACAGGATCCTGTTCATCGGGAGGGGTCTGGCGTATAGCAAAACGGAGGAAACGGACCTCCTACGGTGGAAACGGGGTCATGTTGATCAGGAGGGTGTGGCATACCACAAAACGGAGGAAACGGACTTGTGTTGGAGCGCTACGGTCGAAACAGGGGTCCTGTTCATCGGGAGGGGTGTGGCGTACCGCAAAACGGGGCTCCACGGGCTACTGTTCATCTCCACCGTCGACCTCCTCCAGCCTCCATGGGCTACTGTTCATCCACCGTCGACCTCCTCCAGCCTCCACCTGCGACTGTTCATCCACGGGCTCCTGTTCATCCAGCCTCCACCACGCGCTCCTCCACCAGCTACTGTTCAACAAGCCCTCTCCACGGGGTCCTGTTCAACAACCCCTCCATGGGCTACTGTTCATCCAGCCCTCCACCGGCTATAGTTCAACCAGCCCTCCATGGGGTCCTGTTCATCCAGCCCTTCACGGGGTCCTGTTCATCCAGCCCTCCACGGGGTCATGTACATCCACCGACTCGATCGATCGGGGTCCTGTTCATCCAGCGGCAACGGCCTCTACTACCACGGGGGCCTGTTCATGCAACCCCCCACCGGGAACTATTCATCCAAACCCCCCCAACAACACTCATTGTTCATCAAGGGAAGGAGGCAGCCGTGTTCAATCGGCTTCAGTTAGCAGCAGCAGCGAAGGAATCACTCGGCTTTAGTTAACAGCAAGGGATCGACCGACCGCTCGGGTTCAGTAATGCGTAGCCTGCAGTGCAATCACTCGGGTTTAGTTAGAGCCCAATGCCTCGCTCGGGTTCAATTACAGCGCAATGCCTCGCACACACGCGCGTATGTATGAGAGAAACGCGCATCGCTCGGCCCCCGACCACCCACCATAACTGGGAACCCCCCCGATATTTTCCTCGCCCTCGCTTCTACCACGGTTTTTCCCGTCATGGACGGCCCAAAGAATGTCATGCAGCTGCGTCTCCGGCCCGCCCAGGATGAAAAGCCCATTTTCTGTCATGATTTTTAGTCATAGAAGTAGGAGCCCACCACATCTATGATGATACCGGGTTTTGTCACAATTATCGTCATAGAAGTGTCATAAGCATGACAGAAAAATTTTTTGTTAGTCCCAAAATGTCGCGGATGTGTCTTTTTTTGTAGTGCACGGTTCAGATTTTAGTTGCGTGTGCGATGCAGGGCATACGGTTCAGTTCAGTTAACTGTTTGCGATGAGGAGGAACAAAAGAAACGGGCAGCCAGATGGAGGTGTGTGCGATATACATCATACGGTTCACTCGGATGAACTGTTTGTGATTAGGCAACACAAAAGAAACGGCCAGCCAAATCAAGGTGTATGCGATATACGACATGCGGTTCACTCGGATGAACTGTTTGCGTTGAGACAAGAGAACAGAAACGGTTCAATATATCAAGATGTGTGTGATACGCGGCAAACAGGTCTGTAATCAGAAATGTGTGCGAAGACCGATAATAACAC
Organism: Triticum urartu; assembly: GCF_056163025.1. Lineage (NCBI taxonomy): Eukaryota > Viridiplantae > Streptophyta > Magnoliopsida > Poales > Poaceae > Triticum > Triticum urartu. Next base: position 471,575,789 of record NC_141874.1, read on the forward strand.
ATACAATTGCTGCTAATAAGCCGTATGTGATATGCTCTGTGTACACAACATCTATTGGCCATAGGGGAATGGGCGGTCATCCGGATACGCCATAAGGATGCGAAGAGGCATCCTATATCAGCAAGGACTAGTTGTTCCACCAGTAGCTCATGTAAGAGAACTTAAGTGTGCTCAGGCTGGAGCAACCATCAGATGGGTGACTGGATGGGAAGTTGTGTTGATGTTAAATTAACTGATAGGATGGGTCGTATTTGTCAAATTAGTGACTGATATGACCCATCCCATGAGTTAATTTAACCTTGAGGTCCTTGTTTTTCATTTTATTATTATTTTAACACATGTTAAAGAAGGTCTACCGCATTAATTTTTGACAATGTGCGATATGTGGCATACAATTGACACATCCGACCTGTTTGTGATGGAATAAGCCGTGTGTGTTGTGAGCAAACGCTTGCTAGTATTCAATCGTTTGCGTTTAATGAATTCATCACCGACGGGTTCCCTAGTGTGGTCCGTGTTCATTTGATCATCATCTACTTCTTGTGCTAGCTCGATGTTCCTTCTATGCTAAGTTTCCATTAATTTGATGGTGTTTTATGAACATGCCACCGTTTCCTGCCAGTTCCTCACCTGTTTCCCGCCGCCCAGCGATATTGCGCATAAACCTAGGTGGCGCGCGACGCATGGAGGTGACAAGCGCAACCTGTAGCACATCCACCTTTTCCAAGCATGCCAATCCACCAAAGTGCAGCCTGATACGTCTCCAACATATCTATAATTTTTGATTGTTCCATGCTATTATATTATCTGTTTTGGATGTTTATGGGCTTTATTATGCACTTTTATATTATTTTTGGGACTAACCTATTAACCGAAGGCCCAGTGCAAATTGCTGTTTTTTGCCTATTTCAGTGTTTCGCAGAAAAGGAATATCAAACGGAATCCAAATAGAATGAAACATTCGCAAGGATCTTTTTTGGGAACAAACACAATCCAAGAGACTTGGAGTGGACGTCAAGGAAGCAGCGATGCGGCCACGAGGTAGGGCGGCGCGCCCAGGGGGCCAGGCGCGCCCCACCCTCATGGGCCCCTCGCAGATCCACCGACCTACTTCTTTCGCCTATATATATACTCTTATACCCTGAAAACATCCAGGGGAGCCACGAAACCACTTTTACACCGCCGCAACCTTCTGTACCCATGAGATCCTATTTGGGGACCTTTTCCAGCGATCTGCCGGAGGGGGATTCGATCACGGAGGGCTTCTAAATCAACACCATAACCTCTCTGATGATGTGTGAGTAGTTTACCACAGACCTTCGGGTCCATAGTTATTAGCTAGATGGCTTCTTCTCTCTCTTTGGATCTCAATACAAAGTTCTCCTCGATGTTCTTGGAGATCTATTCGATGTAATTATTTTTGCGGTGTGTTTGCCGAGATCCAATGAATTTTGGGTTTATGATTAAGATTATCTATGAACAATATTTGATTCTTCTCTGAATTCTTATATGCATGATTTGATATCTTTGCAAGTCTCTCCGAATTATCAGTTTGGTTTGGCCTACTAGATTGATCTTTCTTGCAATGGGAGAAGTGCTTAGCTTTGGGTTCAATCTCACGGTGCTTGATCCCAGTGACAGAAAGGGAACCAACACGTATTGTATTATTGCCATCGAGGATAAAAAGATGGGGTTTATATCATATTGCTTGAGTTTATCCCTCTACATCATGTCATCTTGCCTAATGCGTTACTCTATTCTTATGAACTTAATAATCTAGATGCATGCTGGATATCGGTCGATGTGTGGAGTAATAGTAGTATATGCAGAATCGTTTCGGTCTACTTGACACGGACGTGATGCCTATGTTCATGATCATGCCTAGATATCATCATAACTATGCACTTTTCTATCAATTGCTCGACAGTAATTTGTTCACCCATCGTAATATATGCTATCTTGAGAGAAGCCACTAGTGAAACCTATGACCCCTGGGTCTACTTTACATCATATAAGTTTCCGATATACAATTCTAGTTTACTATTTATTTTGCAATCTTTACTTTTCAATCCATACAACAAAAATACCAAAAATATTTATCTTATTATCTCTATCAGATCTCACTCTCGCAAGTGACCGTGAAGGGATTGACAACCCCTTTATCGCGTTGGTTGCGAGGTTCTTGTTTGTTTGTGTAGGTACTAGGTGACTTGCGTGTAGTCTCCTATTGGATTGATACCTTGGTTCTCAAAAACTGCGGGAAATACTTACGCTACTTTGCTGCATCACCCTTTCCTCTTCAAGGGAAAACCAACGCATGCTCAAGAGGTAGCACAACCTCTGCCATCAACCTCGTCGACAAGGAAAATGACCAAGCGCAACGGCCCGTCGAGGCCGAGGCACTCCCCGGCAACACGATGGATGACGGCGTGATGCACGTCATCTCCAGGGTTGAGCAGACCTTTGGCGCATGGCGCTTGAGCGCCGTGGATCAAGTTAGGCATGTCAATGCCGACAGGCTGCACCTTGCCGCATAGCCTGATCGATGGCACGCCGTAGAACAAGCTAGGCGCGTCTGCGCCGATAGGTGATGTCGCTTGAAGCTACATCATTATTTCCCCAAAGAGGAAGGGATGATGAAGCACAACGGCGGTAGGTATTTCCCTCAGATATGAAACCAAGGTTATTGAACCAGTAGGAGAACCAAGCAACACAACGTAAACAACCCCTGCACGCAAATAACAAATCCTCGCAACCCGACGTGTTAAAGGGGTTGTCAACCCCTTCCGGGTACGGTGCCTCAAGATAGGCAAACAGACGTGAGATAAAAGTGTAGTAGATTTGTTAGATCGAACACCAAATAAATTAAATAAGAATAAATTGCAGCAAGGTATTTTTATATTTTTGGTTTAATAGATCTGAAAATATATGCAAAGGAAAAGTAGATCGCAAAGGCAAATATATGAGAAAGAGACCCGGGGGCCATAGGTTTCACTAGTGGCTTCTCTCGAGAAAAATAGCAAACGGTGGGTGAACAAATTACTGTTGGGAAATTGATAGAACTTCAAATACTCATGACAATATCCAAGCAATGATCATTACATAGGCATCATGTCCAAGATTAGTAGACCGACTCCTGCCTGCATCTACTACTATTACCCCACACATCGACCACTATCCAGCATGCATCTAGTGTATTAAGTTCATGGAGAAACGGAGTAATGCAATAAGAACGATGACATGATGTAGCAAGATCTATCTATGTAGAGATAGACCCCATTGTTTTATCCTTAGTAGCAACGATACATACATGTCGGTTCCCCTTTTGTCACTGGGATCAAGCACCGTAAGATCAAACCCACTACAAAGCACCTCTTCCATTGCAAGATAAACAAATCAAGTTGGCCAAACAAAACCCAAATATCAGAGAAGTGTTACGAGGGTATAAGCAATCATGCATCAAAGAGATCAAAGAAACTCAAATACTTTCATGGATATAAAAAGATAGATCTGATCATAAACTCAAAGCTCATCGATCCCAACAAACACACCGCAAAAGAGTTACATCATATGGATCTCCAAGAGACCATTGTATTGAGAATCAAGAGAGAGAGAGAGCCATCTAGCTAATAACTATGGACCCGAAGGTCTACAAAGAACTACTCACACATCATCGGAGAGGCACCAATGGAGGTGGTGAACCCCATCCGAGATGGTGTCTAGATTGGATCTGGTGGTTCTGGACTCTTCGGCGGCTGGATCAATATTTCGTCGACTCCCCTAGGGTTTTGGGAATATTGGGGTATGTATAGAGCAAATAGGCGGTCCGGGGGGCACCCGAGGTGCGTACAACTCACCAGGGCGCGCCTGGGCCTCCTGGCGCGCCCTGGTGGGTTGTGCTCTCCTCGGAGCACCCCCTAGGCGTAGCCAGAGCCAATTATGTTCCTTTTGGTCCAAAAAAATCTCCGTAAAGTTTTGTTGCGTTTGGACTCCGTTTGATATTGATTTCCTGCGATGTAAAAAAACATGCAGAAAACATCAACTGGCACTTGGCACTACGTCAATAGGTTAGTACCAAAAAATGATATAATCTGCAAAATGATTATAAAACATCCAAGATTGATAATCTAACAGCATGGATCAATAAAAAATTATAGATACGTTGGAGACGTATCAGCATCCCCAAGCTTAACTCCTACTCGTCCTCGAGTTGGGAAGTGATAAAAGCAGAAGTTTTGATGTGGAATGCTGCCTAACATGTCATATCTTTTTCTTTCTTTATAGCATGGACATTTGGACTTTTTTATTGTTCAAAGTAATAGTCTAGTTTTGACATGATAATTTAAATATTGAAGCATATCAACAAGCAACCATGTCTTTCAAAATATCAACGCTAAAATAAGTTATCCCGAGCCCATCATGCTCAACCATTGATCCATTCATGAAACACACTTGCATATTAGCTACACCCAATACTCAAGTATGATCATATTGCCTCCTAGTTGGTGCTTTTACAAGAGAATATGGAGACTCAGATTCAAAATAAAAATTGCATAAAGTAAAATAAAGGCCCTTCGCAGAGGGAAGTAGGGATTTGTAGAGGTGCTAGTGCTCAAAGCAAGATAAAAACATTTTGGGAGGTGTATCCATCCCACCAACGAAAACGACTTAGAGTTCCCAACACTTTCCATGCTAGATATATCATACGCGGTTCCCAAACAGAAAATAAAGTTTATTCCTTTTTCCACCATACTTTCACTTTCCATGGCTAACCGTATGCACGGGTGCCTTCCATACCAACACTTCCCAAGGAATTTATTATTTGACAACATAAAGTAAATTCATTTTTTCATTTTGGGACTGGGCATCCCTAATACCTTTGCCTTACTCTCATGCAATGAAAAGTGAATAAACACTCATCATGAGAATAACACATCTAGCATGGAAAATATTAGCCACCGCTCACCGCTCCGCGAGCGAAACGAACACACAAAAGAGAAGTTTATTTTGAAAATTAGAGATGGAACATGCAAATTTGCTTAGAACGGCAAAAGAATACTACATATAGGTAGATATAGTGGACTGATGTGGTAAAACTGGTTTAAAGGATTTTGGATGCACAAGTAGAGATCATACTTAGTGCGAAATGAAGGCTAGCAAAAGATTGAGAAGCGACCAACCAAGAAACGGATAATCTCATAAGCAAGCATTAAGCATAATTAACACCGAATAGTGCACCATAAGTAGGATATAATTTCGTTGCACGACTATTGACTTTCGTGCTTGCATAGGGAATCACAAACCTTAACATCAATATTCTTACTAAAACATAATTACTTATCAACATAACTCACATATCACATCATCATCATATCTCAAAACTATTACTAAGAATCAAGTTTATTTTGTACAATGATCTTCATGAATGTTTTTATTATATCCTTCTTGGATATTTATCACTTTGGGACTAATTTTCATGTGTTGCTTTTCATAAGCTCAAACAAATATATGTGAAGATCATGAGCATAATATTTATTTCTTTCTCTCAAATTAACTTAAGTGAAGTAAGAGATAATTTCTTGAAAATTTTACTAACTCCCAAATAAATCTAAGTGAAGCAAGAGATCATTTCTTCCAAAATACTAAAGCACACCATTCTCAAAAAGATATAAGTGAAGCACTAGAGCAAGTCCATAGGTCATAAAAGATTTAAGTGGAGCATAGAGAGCAATTCTAACAAGTCAAGATATAATTTTGGCTCTCTTAAATAGGTGTGTACAGCAAGGGATCAAGACTTAAAACTCAAAATAAAACAAGCAAAGACTCATACCATACAAGACGCTCCAAGCAAAACACATAGTATGTGACGAATAAAAATATAGCTTCGAGTAAAATACCGATGGTCGTTAGAAGAAAGAGGGGATGCCACTCGGGGGCATCCCCAAGCTTAGTTGGTTGCTCATTTTTGGATAATAGCTTGGGATGCCGGGGCATCCCCAAGCTTAGGCTCTTCTACTCCTTACTCCTTCATCCATCGTAAGATAACCCAAAAACTGAAAACTTCAATCACTCAAAACTCAACAAAAACCTTCATGAGATCCGCTAGTATAAGAAAATAAATCACTATTATAAGTGCTGTATCAAACCAATTCATATTTTGTTCTTGCATTATATCTGTTGTATTCCAACTTTTCTATGCCAAAAATTCATCAAATAAAACCATAGAGCCATCAAAACAAGCACACAACGCAAAGAAAACAGAATGTGTCAAAACAGAACAGTCTGTAGCAATCTGACTATTTCGAATACTTCTGTAACTCCAAAAATTCTGAAAAATTAGGAAGACCTGAGAAATTTGTATATTGATCTACTGCAAGATGAATGGGTATTTTATCGCTCTCTAGTTAAACATGAGAATTATTTTCGTGAGCGCAAAAGTTTCTGTTTTTTCAGCAAGATCAAACAACTATCACCCAAGAAGATCCTAAAGGCTTTATTTGGCCCAAACACTAATTAAAACATAAAAAACAAAATCATAATAGTAGCATAATTATGCTAACACTCAAAAACAGGAAGCAAAAAGCAAAAGTAAATTTTATTCATTGGGTTGCCTCCCAACAAGCGCTATAGTTTTACGCCCTTAACTAGGCATAAAGCAAGGATCTAAGTTTTGTCATATTTGGTTCGAGATCATAAGATGACCTCATGATTTATTCATACGGTGGCCTAATTCTTGTTCTAGGGAAGTGTTCCATACCATTCCTCAAAGGAAATTAGAACTTGATATTGCCTTCTTTCATATCAATCACGTCACCAATAGTGCGTAGAAACGGTCTACCAAGGATAATTGGACAAGACGGATTGCAATCAATCAAAATCTATGGGCACATAATTCCTATATGCAAGAATAATAACACCATTAATTATTCCCATAGTCTTTTTAATAGTATAATCCGCCAAGTGCAAATTTAAAGAACATGATTCAATATCGGTAAGACCAAGCACATCACATAAAGATTTCAGAATTGTAGAAACACTAGCACCCAAGTCACATAAGGCAAAACATTCATAATTTCTAATCTTGAATTTGATAGTAGGTTCCCACTCATCATGTAATTTTCTAGGAATTGAAACTTCTAATTCCAATTTTTCTTCAAAAGCTTTCATCATAGCATCAACAATATGTTTAGTAAAAGCTTTATTTTGTTCATAAGCATGGGGTGAATTTATCATGGATTGCAATAAAGAAATACAATTAATCAAAGAGAAACTATCATAATTAAAGTCTTTTTAATCCAAAAGAGTGGGTGCATCACTAGCTAAAGTTTTGACCTCTTCAAACCCACTTTTATCAATTTTCTCAACAAGATTTTCACCCCCCGAATTATCGGGACGCCTTCTAGCTAAAGTTGACTCTTCTACAGTCCCTTTTTCATCAATCTTAACTTTACTAAACAAGGAATCAATAGAATAAACACTAATCATTTTAAGATCTTCATCACTTTTGTGAAAGAAATCACTAGAAAATGCTTTTTCTAAAAATTCTCTTTTAGCTCTAAGCATAGCGGTTCTTTTCTTACTTTCATCCATAGAAACATAAAGAGCTTTAATTGATTCATCTACTTTAGGCACAAAAAATTTCATCTTGAGATTTTCCACATCATGAGCAATTCTTTCAACACTTCTAGACAAATCATCAATCTTACTCAACTTTTCTTCTATGGAAGTGTTGAAAACTTTTTGCGTATTGATAAATTCTTTAATATTGTTCTAAAGATCAGAGGTGTTCCTATTATCATTATAAGATTCATTTCCATAGGAATTACCATAATTAATAGAGGAATTATTAGGAAAAGGCCTAGAATTAAAATTACCTTTATAAGCATTGTTGTTGAAATTATTTCGAGAAATAAAACCGACATCTATGGCATCACTATTTTGCTCAATCAAAGTAGACAAAGGAATATCATTAAAATCAATAGGAGCACTTCTACTAGCAACCAATTTCACAAGAGCATCAACTTTTTCACTCAAAGAAGAAATTTCTTCAACCGAATTAACTTTTTTACTAGTAGGAGCTCTTTCGGTATGCCATTGCGAATAACTTGCCATAATATTATCAAGAAATTTGGTGGCTTCACCCAAAGTAATTTCCATAAAAGTACCACTCGCGGCGGAATCTAAAAGATTACGAGAAACAAAATTCAAACCCGCATAAAATTTTTGTATGATCATCCAAAGATTTAACCCATGAGTTGGGCAATTCCTTAGAATCATTTTCATCCTTTCCCAAGATTGTGCAACATGCTCATGTTCAAGTTGCTTGAAATTCATGATCTGGGTTCTAAGGGAAATATTTTTTGCGGGCGGAAAATACTTGGTGATAAAATCATCTTTGCACTTATTCCAAGAATCGATACTATTGCGAGGCAAAGGAGAGAACTAATTTTTTGCGGAATCACGCAAAGAAAACGGAAACAATTTCATCTTCACCACATCATTGTCCACATATTTTTTCTTTTGCATATCGCATAATTCCACAAAGGTATTAAGATGGGACGTGTCATCCTCATTAGGATTACCAAAAATTGATCTTTCATAACAAGATTCAACAAAGCAATATTAATATCTCAAGACTTCGCACTAGTGGCGGGAGGAGCAATCGGAGTGCCGATAAAATCATTGTTTTTGGTATTTGAGAAATCACATAACTTGGTGTTCTCTTGAGTCATGATGAACGCAGGACAACAAGATTGCACTCAAAAACAGACCCGGCAAGAAAATGGCGAACGGAAAAAGAGGGGCGAATAAAACGACAATTTTTTGTGAAGTGGGGGAGAGGAAAATGAGAGGCAAATGGCAAATAATGTAAATTGCAAGGAGATGAGATTTGTGATTAGGAACCTGGTATATGTCGAAGATCCTCCCCAGCAACGGCGCCAGAAATTCCTTTTGATGTCGCTTGAAGCTACATCGGTATTTCCCTAAAGAGGAAGGGATGATGCAGCACAACAGCGGTAGGTATTTCCCTTAGATATGAAACCAAGGTTATCGAACCAGTTGGAGAACCAAGAAACACAATGTAAACAGCCCCTGCATACACATAACAAATCCTTGCAACCCGACGTGTTAAAGGGGTTGTCAATCCCTTCCGGGTACGACACCTCAAGATAGGCAAACAGATGTGAGATAAAATTATGGTAGATTTGATAGATCAAACGCCAAATAAAATAAATAAGAATAAATTGCAGCAAGGTATTTTTGTATTTTTGGTTTAAAAGATCTGAAAATAAATGCAAAGGAAAAATAGATCGCAAAGGCAAATATATGAGAGAGAGACCCGGGGGCCGTAGGTTTCACTAGTGGCTTCTCTCGAGAAAAAATAGCAAACGGTGGGTGAACAAACTACTGTTGGGAAATTGATAGAACTTCAAATACTCATGACAATATCCAGGCAATGATCATTAGATAGGCATCACGTCCATGATTACTAGACCGACTCCTGCCTGCATCTACTACTATTACTCCACACATCGACCGCTATCCAGCATGCATCTAGTGTATTAAGTTCATGGAGAAACGGAGTAATGCAATAAGAATGATGACATGATGTAGACAAGATCTATCTATGTAGAGATAGACCCCATCATTTTATCCTTAGTAGCAATGATACATACGTGTCAGTTCCCCTTCTGTCACTGGGATCAAGCACTGTAAGATCGAACCCACTACAAAGCACCTCTTCCCATTGCAAGATAAAGAGATCAAGTTGGCCAAACAAAACCCAAATATCGGAGAAGAAATACGAGGCTATAAGCAATCGTGCATAAAATAGATCAAAGAAACTCAAATACTTTCATGGATATAAAATGATAGATTTGATCATAAACTCAAACTTCATCGATCCCAACAAACACACCGCAAAAGAGTTACATTATATGGATCTCCAAGAGACCACTGTATTGAGAATCGAGAGAGAGAGAGAGAGAGAGAGAGAGAGCCATCTAGCTACTAACTACGGACCCGGAGGTCTACAAAGAACTACTCACATATCATCGGAGAGGCACTAATGGAGGTGGTGAACCCCATCCGAGATGGTGTCTAGATTGGATCTGGTGGTTCTGGACTTTGCAGCAGCTGGATCAATATTTCATCGATTCCCCTAGGGTTTTGGGAATATTGGGGTATTTATAGAGCAAAGAGGCGGTCCAGGGGGCACCCGTGGTGGGCACAGCCCACCAGGGTGCACCTGGGCCTCCTGGCGCGCCCTAGTGGGTTGTGCTCTCCTCGGAGCACCCCCCAGACGCAGCCAGGGCCAATTATGTTCCTTCTGGTCCAAAAAATCTCCGTAAAGTTTCTTTGCATTTGGACTCCATTTGATATTGATTTCCTGCGATGTAAAAAACAGGCAAAAAATAGCAACTAGCACTTGGCACTATGTCAATAGGTTAGTACCAAAAATGATATAAAATTACAGTAAAATGATTGTAAAACATCCAAGATTGATAATATAACAGCATGGAACAATAAAAAATTATAGATACATTGGAGACATATCAATAGGCTGCGGCTCGCTGCATGGCGAGACCGTTGGAGCACCGCAGAGCGACATGCGTGGCACGTCGCACAGCAAGAGCGGATCCATCGGTGCTTGCCTGCTATCGACACGACATCGCAGCTGGGTACACATCCCGTCAGTACCCCCATTCCTTGCCAGGAGTGGGCAGAGGCCCTCAGCGCCGTACTTGCACCAGAGGCTGGCCGCGCTGCACTTACACCAGACGCCCGCCGCCCCGTTCGCATGGGTCGCGCCGTTCGCCTTGTCTGTGGCCCGCTCGATGCCAATGCGCTGGTCGGTAGGCTCGACTGCCTACTTGGCCCAGGTGTCCACCTGGGCGCAGTAGAGGAACATGTCCGTCGCATCCTCGAGCTGGTGATCTCCGATGAAATAGCCAACTTGGAGCTCGAGATCGCGCTGCAGATGTACCGCGAGTGTGTCGACCGCTTGGACGAACGCCTGCACGAGTTCAGGCAGAGCCAATAGCTAACGTAGGCAAGGGCTGCTGGTCATGGTCTCATGGACGCGTTTTATTTTGTTGAGTCGTTTCGACGTGGATAACTATGTACCCAAACCAATCATAGTATTGCTCTATTTATTCCTCTATTTCAATGTGTGTACTCTGTTTTCTGTTCTTATGTGTTCTGTTTCAATGTGTGTGTGTATACGCTTTCTATTCTGTATATGTGGATGATAACAGCTAGATTCAAATTAGTACTCCGCCTCCTTTGCCTCGCAGCGCTTGACGTACCGCTCTTCCTCTTGCTTGCGGACGCGCGTGAATGATCTTGCCATTTCGTTGGGCGCCCACTGGAGCTCCTCGTCGGTTGCATGCTGGAGCTTATTGGCCCACCTCCACGCAACGACGAGGCGCCCAACGCCTTTGACCTTCGTCGCGAAGTACCCATCTTCGTACACCTCCTCCGCACAACAATGCGCCCGCCCTCAAAGCTCCGCCGCCTCCTTTTTCCAGGTGGCATCACGGGCTTCACAGGTCGCCTGGTACCTAGCTTCCTCGTCCGCCATCTCCTTCTTGAACGCCACTTGCCTGGCTTTCTCAGTCGGCGACAGGGACTTCCATAGACAAAGATTGTACTAGCCCCAAAATCAATCCAAAGTTGGGGGGGTCCGGCGGCGCGTAGGGGTCCTCGTCGTGGCTATTCGAGTGAGCGTCCTCGCGGGGCGGCGACTCCTCGTCGGCGCGTGGGCAGACCGATGGCGCCATGGCAAAGATTTGAGAGAGAGAGAGAGGGCGAGCGAGGGGAGGATGTAGATGATAATGTAGGTGGGATGACGTGATCAAGGTAGTATTTATTGGCGGCTGGAATTAGATCGACGGGAATAGTACACACGCCGGTCGCCGGAATTTACGAGTACTGTAGTTTGAATTACGCACGATTCCCGTAGCAACATCCGTGTGTGAACATAATAGCTGACGGTTTCCAATACAGAACCGTGTCTGATTAATGACCCCCGCCACTCATCTACCAAACCTCGAGCCGCGAGATAGAGTGCCAATCGTGTGAGGGCCGGTTGTCTTGCCAGATCTTTACATTTTCTTTTTTAACACCAGATATTTACATCGTCTGATGATTTTTTAACTCGCACACAAGTACACAAAAATATGATTTTCCAAACCGTTATGGTTAGCCATTGCATGTAGATGTAGTTCAAATTTGAATTACGGTCATTAAATTGCTAGAAAATCACTTAAATGTCTTTAAAAGGTCAAATGACCGCTAGAATTTTCCAAACTTTCATAGTACAGTTGTATTAGTGCACGTTAAACATGGAAAAAACTTGAAGGCCATAAGAGGAAGCTATCTCCTGTTCGTCATCAAACATGCATTGTTCCCTCTCGGAACCATGAGCCTTCTAGTGAGTTGCTCCATTTTGTGAGGGGTGTGTGTCCAAACTTTCATCAAACATGTCAATTTTTTTACAACATCATCTTGGTGGCATGACAATACATCAAGCAAGGTTTCATGTTTTTCTGATCATTTTTTATTTTTTTGGAATTAAAATGCCGTGGCACTCCATGCATACATATGCATGTGTCCATGTCGTGAGACCAATATGTTTAAAAATTCCTTCTAATTTACTACACATGGAATTAACTCGCACACAAGTACACAAATATGATTTTTCAAACCGTTATGGTTAGCCATTGCATGTAGTGTAGTTCAAATTTGAATTACAGTCATTAAATGGCTAGAAAATCACTTAAATGTCTTTAAAAGGTCAAATGACCCATATAATTTCCCTAATTTTCACATTATAGTTATAGTAGGACAAGTTAAAGGTAGAAAAAAATTGAAGGCCGTAAGAGGAAGCAATCTCCAGTTTGTCATCAAACATGGATTGTTCCCCCTCGGAACCACGAGCCTTCTAGTGAGTTGCTCCGGTTTGTGAGGGGTGTGTGTCCAAACTTTCGTCAAACATGCAATTTTATTTACCACATCATCTTGGTGGCATGACATTACATCAAGCAAGGTTTCCTGTGTTTCTGATTTTTTTTAATTTTTTGGAATTAAAATGCCATGTCACTCCATGCATACATATGCATGTGTCCATCTTGTGAGACAAATATGTTTGAAAATTCCTTCTAATTTACTCCCTCCGTTTTTATTTACTCCGCATATTAGCTTTGGTCAAAGTCAAACTTTATAAAGTTTGACAAAGTTTATAGACAAAAATATTAACATATACAATAACAAATCAACACCATTAGATTAATTATCTAATGTACTTCCACATCATATAGATTTGTTATGGTAAATATTTATATCTTTTTTTATAAACTTGGTCAAACTTTAGGAAGTTTGACTTCAGTAACCTCTAATATGCGGAGTAAATAAAAATGGAGGGAGTACTACACATGGAATTAACTCGCACACAAGTACACAAATATGATTTTCAAACCGTCATGGTTAGGCGTTGCATGTAGATGTAGTTCAAATTTGAATTATGGTCATTAAATGGCTAGAAAATCACTTAAATGTCTTTAAAAGGTCAAATGACCCCTAGAATTTTCCAAATTTTCACATTACTGTTGTAGTAGTGCATGTTAAACGTAGAAGAAGTTTGAAGGTCGTAAGAGGAAGCTATCTCCCGTTCGTCATCAAACATGCATTGTTCCCTCTCGGAACCACGAGCCTTCTAGTGAGTTGCTCCGGTTTGTGAGGGGTGTGTGTCCAAAATTTCGTCAAACATGCCAATTTTTTACCACATCATCTTGGTGGCATGACAATACATCAAGCAAGGTTTCATGTTTTTCTGATCATTTTTTTATTTTTTGAAATTAAAATGCCATGGCACTCCATGCATACATATGCATGTGTCCATGTCGTGAGACCAATATGTATGAAAATTCCTTCTAATTTACTACACATGGAATTAACTCGCACACAAGTACACAAATATGATTTTACAAACCGTTATGGTTAGCTGTTGCATGTAGATGTAGTTCAAATTTGAATTACAGTCATTAAATTGCTAGAAAATCACTTAAATGTCTTTAAAAGGTCAAATGACCCATATAATTTCCCTAATTTTCACACTATAGTTATAGTAGTGCATGTTAAACATAGAAAAATTGAAGGCCGTAAGAGGAAGCAATCTCCAGTTTGTCATCAAACATGCATTGTTCCCTCTTGGAACCACGAGCCTTCTAGTGAGTTGCTCCGGTTTGTGAGGGGTGTGTGTCCAAACTTTCATCAAACATACCAATTTTTTTACCACATCATCTTGGTGGCATGACATTAGATCAAGAAAGGTTTCATGTGTTTTCTGATTTTTTTAATTTTTTGGAATTAAAATGCCATGTCATTCTATGCATACATATGCATGTGTCCATCCGGTGAGGCAAATATGTTTGAAAATTCCTTCTAATTTACTACGCATGAAATTAACCCGCACAGAAGTACACAAATATGATTTTTCAAACCGTTATGGTTAGGCGTTGCATGTAGATGTAGTTCATATTTGAATTACGGTCATTAAATGGCTATAAAATCACTTAAATGTCTTTAAAAGTTCAAATGACCCCTAGAATTTTCCAAATTTTCACATTACTGTTGTAGTAGTGCACGTTAAACATAGGAAAAAATTTGAAGGTCGCAAGAGGAAGCTATCTCCCGTTCGTCATCAAACATGCATTTTCCCTCTCAGAATCACGAGCCTTCTAGTTTCTCCGGTTTGTGAGGGGTGTGTGTCCAAACTTTCGTCAAACATGCCAATTTTTACCACATCATCTTAGTGGCATGACATTACATCAACCAAGGTTTCATGTGTTTCTGAACTTTTTTTTTAATTTTTTAGAATTTAGATGCGATGGTACTCCATGCATACATATGCATGTGTCCATGTCGTGAGACAAATATGTTTAAAAATTCCTTCTAATTTACTGCACATGGAATTAACTCGCGCACAAGTACACAAATATGATTTTTCAAACCATTATGGTTAGCCGTTGCAAGTAGATGTAGTTCAAATTTGAATTACATTCATTAAATGGCTAGAAAATCACTTAAATGTCTTCAAAAGGTCAAATGACCCCTGAATTTTTCCATTTTTTTACATGACAGTTGTATCAGTGCACGTTACACGTAGAAAAAATTTGAAGGCTGTAAGAGGAAGCTATCTCCCATTTGTCATCAAACATGCATTGTTCCCTCTCGGAACCACGAGCCTTCTAGTGAGTTTCTCCGGTTTGTGAGGGGTGTGTGTCCAAAGTTTCGTCACCCATGCCAATTTTTTTACCACATCATCTTGGTGGCATGACATTACGTCAACCAAGGTTTCATGTGTTTCTGATTTTTTTTAATTTTTTGGAATTTAAATGCCATGGCACTCCATGCTTAATTGTGTCATAGCCGTTAGACCAATATGTTTGAAAAATCCTTCCAATTTACTGCACATGGAATTAAATCGCACAGAAGTACACAAAATATGACTTTTCAAACCGTTATGGTTAACTATTGCATTTACATGTAGTTCAAATTTCAATTACGGTCATTAAATGGCTAGAAAATCACTTAATTGACTTAAAAGTTCAAATGACCCCTGAAATTTTCCAAAATTTGGCATGACAGTTGTGTTAGTACTACAAAATTTCTCGTTCATTTAAAACACCACCTGTTGCCACTTTACTCCAAATTCGTCTTTCACAGCTAATAAAAAATATCTACAACATCACACATACTTGTTTTCTAAGAACCGTTTGCGATGAAAATATATGGGTCTATTTAAGTCTCCCTCCTTAAGCTTCACCGGCTCGTCTGCTCCAGAGTCGGCAACCCCTGAATCCACAAATCCCGACCCCCATTCCCGCACCCCTTCTTGCAAAGATGACGCTGCGGAAACGCTTCATGAAGGCACGTACGATGGCCGCGTCCCCTCGAGCGCGGCTGCCTGCGCCGAGAGCGCGGCCGCCTACGCCACGAGCGCCGCCGCATCCGCATTGAGCGCGGCCGCTTCCGCCGAGAGGGCGTCTGCGGCAGCCGACAGGGCAGCAGCAGCAGCTGAGACAGCTGCAGCTGCTACGGTGATGGCGGCTGTTAACACCGAGAGCGCTCAAGCTACCGTCCGGGCCGCCAATGTCGCCCTGGCCCGGGTCGAGGCCATCCATGCCAAGATCGAGGATGCACACGCCAAGATATTCCAGGCCACCTCGGAATCCAGCATGCTGTTGGGGAACATAGTAATTTCAAAAAATTTCCTATGCACACGCAAGATCATGGTGGTGCATAGCAACGAGAGGGGAGAGTGTCGTCCATGTACCCTCGTAGACCGTTAAGGGGAAGCGTTATAACAACGCGGTTGATGTGGTCGTACGTCTTCACGATCGACCGATCTTCAGCACCGAACGTACGGCACCTCCGCATTCAGCACACATTCAGCTCGGTGACGTCCCGCGAACTCATGATCCAGTAGAGCTCGAGGGAGAGTTTCGTCAGCACGACGGCGTGGTGAGGATGTTGATGAAGTTACCGTCGCAGGGCTTCGCCTAAGCACCACTACGATATAATCGAGGTGGATTATGGTGGAGGGAGGGCACCGCACACGGCTAAGAGATCAACAGATCAATTGTTGTCGCTTTGGGGTGCCCCTACTCCCGTATATAAAGGGGGAGGAGGAGAGGGCCGGCTAGGGGAGAGGCGCGCCCAAGGGGGGGCAATCCTACTCTAAGTAGGTTTGCCCCCTCCCTTTCCTATTCCAAGAAGGAGAAGGGGGAGGGAGGAGGTGAAGAGAAGGAAGGAGAGGGGGGCCGCCGCCCCTTCCCCTTGTCCAATTCGGATTGGGGCAAGGGGGGCCGTGCGCCACCTCCTGGCTGCCCTCTCTCTTCTCCACTAAGGCCCATAAGGCCCAATAGTTTCCACGGGGGGGGGGGGGGGGTGTTCCGGTAACCCCCGGTACTCCGCTACATGTCCGAAACCTCCCGGAACCCTTCCGGTGTCCGAGCATAGTCATCCAATATATCGATCTTTACGTCTCGACATTTTCGAGACTCCTCGTCATGTCCGTGATCATATCCGGGACTCCGAACTTCCTTCGGTACATCAAAACATAAAAACTCATAATACTGATAGTCACATAACTTTAAGCGTGCGGACCCTGCGGATTCGAGAACTATGTAGACATGACCGAGACATGTCTCCGGTCAATAACCAATAGCGGAACCTGGATGCTCATATTGGTTCCTACATATTCTACGAAGATCTTTATTGGTCAAACCGCATAACAACATACGTTGTTCCCTTTGTCATCGGTATGTTACTTGCCCGAGATACGATTGTCGGTATCTCCATACCTAGTTCAATCTCGTTACCGGCAAGTCTCTTTACTCGTTCCGTAATGCAACATACCGCAACTAACTCATTAGTCACATTGCTTGCAAGGCTTATAGTGATGTGCATTACCTAGAGGGCCCAGAGATACCTCTCCGACAATCGGAGTGACAAATCCTAATCTCGATCTATGCCAACTCAACAAGTACCATCGGAGACACCCGTAGAGCACCTTTATAATCACCCAGTTATGTTGTGACGTTTGGTAGCACACAAAGTGTTCCTCCGGTATTCGGGAGTTGCATAATCTCATAGTCAGAGGAACATGTATAAGTCATGGATAAAGCAGTAGCAACAAACTAAACGACCATCGTGCTAAGCTAATGGAATGGGTCAAGTCAATCACATCATTCTCTGATGATGTGATCCCGTTAATCAAATGACAACTCATGTTTATGGCTAGGAAACTTAACCATCTTTGATTCAACGAGCTAGTCAAGTAGAGGCATATTAGTGACACTTTGTTTGTCTATGTATTCACGCATGTACTAAGTTTCTGGTTAATACAATTCTAGCATGAATAATAAACATTTATCATGATATAAGGAAATAAATAATAGCTTTATTATTGCCTCTAGGGCATATTTCCTTCAGTCTCCCACTTGCACTAGAGTCAATAATCTAGTTCACATCTTTACGTGATTAGTTCACATCTCCATGTGACTAATACCCAAAGGGTTTACTAGAGTCAATAATCTAGTTCACATCGCTATGTGACTAACACCCAAAGAGTGATCATGTTTTGCTTGTGAGAGAAGTTTAGCCTACGAGTCTGCAACATTCAGATCCGTATGTATTTCACAAATTTCTATGTCTACAATGCTCTGTACGGAGCTACTCTAGCTAATTGCTCCCACTTTCAATATGTATCCAGATCGAGACTTAGAGTCATCTAGATTGATGTAAAAATCATTCATCGACGTAACTCTTTACGACGAACTCTTTTTATGACCTCCATAACCGAGAAATATTTCCTTAGTCCTCTAAGGATAATTTTGACCGCTGTCCAGTGATCTACTCCTAGATCACTATTGTACTCCCTTGCCAGAGAGATGCTAAGGTATACAATAGGACTGGTAAACATCATAGCATACTTTATAGAACCTATGACTGAGGCATAGGGAATGACTTTTCATTCTCTTTCTATTTTCTGCTGTGGTCGGGTTTTGAGTCTTTACTCAACTTCACACCTTGCAACACATGCAAGAACTCCTTCTTTGACTGTTCCATTTTGAACTACTTCAAAATCTTGTCAAAGTATGTAGTCATTGAAAAAAACTTATCAAGCATCTTGAGATATCTCTATAGATCTTGATGCTCAATGTGTAAGTAGCTTCATCGAGGTATTTATTTGAGAAACTCTTTTCAAACACTTCTTTATGCTTTCCAGAAAATTCTACATTATTTCCGATCAACAATATGTCATTCACATATACTTATTAGAAATGTTGTAGTGCTCCCACTCACTTTCTTGTAAATACAGGCTTCACCGCAAGTCTGTATAAAACCATATCCTTTGATCACTTTATCAAAGCATATATTCCAACTCTGAGATGCTTGCACCAGTCCATAGATGGATCGCTGGAGCTTGCTCACTTTGTTAGCACCTTTAGGATCGACAAAACCTTATGGTTGCATCATATACAACTCTTCTTTTAAGAAATCCATGAAGGAATACAGTTTTGACATCCATTTGCCAGATTTCACAAAATGCGGCAACTGCTAACATGATTTGGACAGACTTTTAAGCATTGATAGGAGTGAGAAAATCTCATCGTAGTCAACACCTTGAACTTGTCGAAAACATTTTGCGACAATTCGAGCTTTGTAGATAGTTACACTACTATCAGCATCCGTCTTCCTCTTAAAGATCCATTTATTCTTAATGACTCACCGATCATCGGGCAAGTCAATCAAAGTCCATACTTTGTTCTCATACATGGATCCCATCTCAGATTTCATGGCCTCAAGCCATTTCACGGAATCTGGGCTCATCATCGCTTCCTCATAGTTTGTAGGTTCATCATGGTCAAGTAACATGACATCCAGAACAGGATTACTGTACCCGTCTGGTGCGGATCTCACTCTGATTGACCTACGAGGTTCGGTAGTAACTTGATCTGAAGTTACATGATCATCTTCATTAGCTTCCTCACTAATTGGTGTAGGAGTCACAGGAACAGATTTTTGTGATGAACTACTTTCCAATAAGGGAGCAAGTACAGTTACCTCATCAAGTTCTACTTTCCTCCCACTCACTTCTTTTGAGAGAAACTCCTTCTCTAGAAAGGATCCATTCTTAGCAACGAATGTCTTGCCTTCGGATCTGTGATAGAAGGTGTACCTAACTATCTCCTTTGGGTATCCTATGAAGACACATTTCTTTGATTTGGGTTTGAGCTTATCAGGATGAAATTTTTTCACATAAGCATCGCAAACCCAAACTTTAAGAAACGACAACTTTGGTTTCTTGCCAAACCATAGTTCATATGGCGTCGTCTCAATGGATTTAGATGGTGCCCTATTTAACGTGAATGCAGCTATCTCTAATGCATAACCCCAAAACAATAGTGGTAAATCGGTAAGAGACATCATAGATTGCACCATATCTAATAAAGTACAGTTACGATGTTCGGACACACCATTAAGCTGTGGTGTTCCAGGTGGCGTGAGTTGTGAAACTATTCCACATTGTTTCAAATGAAGACCAAACTCGTAACTCAAATATTCTCCTCCACGATTAGATCATAGAAACTTTATTTTCCTGTTACGATAATTTCCCACTTCACTCTGAAATTGCTTGAACTTTTCAAATGTTTCAGATTTATGTTTCATCAAGAAGATATACCCATATCTTACTCAAATCATCTGTGAAGGTCAGAAAATAACGATACCTGCCGAGCGTCAACACTCATCGGACTGCATACATCAGTATGTATTATTTCCAACAAGTTTGTTGCTCGCTCCATTGTTCCGGAGAACTGAGTCTTAGTCATCTTGCCCATGAGGCATGGTTCGCCAGCATCAACTGATTCATAATCAAGTGATTCCAAAAGCCCACCAGCATGGATTTTCTTCATGCGGTTTACACCAATATGACCTAAACGGCAGTGTCACAAATAAGTTGCACTATCATTATTAACTTTGCATCTTTTGGCTTCAATATTATGAATATGTGTATCACTACGATCGAGATTCAATAAACCATTCACCTTGGGTGTATGACCATTGAAGGTTTTATTCATGTAAACAGAACAACAATTATTCTCTGACTTTAAATGAATAACCGTATTGCAATAAACATGATCAAATCATATTCATGCTTAACGCAAACACCAAATAACATTTATTTAGGTTCAACATTAATCCCGAAAGTATAGGGAGTGTGCGATGATGATCATATCAATCTTGGAACCACTTCCAACACACATCGTCACTTCACCCTTAACTATTCTATGTTCATTCTGCAACTCCCGTTTCGAGTTACTAATCTCAGCAACTGAACTAGTATCAAATACTGAGGGGTTGCTATAAACACTAGTAAAGTACACATCAATAACATGCATATCAAATATACCTTTGTTCACTTTGCCATCCTTCTTATCCACCAAATACTTGGGTTAGTTCTCCTTCCAGTGACCAGTCCCTTTGCAGTAGAAGCACTTAGTCTCAGGTTTAGGTCTAGACTTGGGCTTCTTCACTTGAGCAGCAACTTGCTTGCCGTTCTTCTTGAAGTTTCCCTTCTTCCCTTTGCCCTTTTCTTGTAACTAGTGGTCTTGTCAACCATCAACACTTGATGCTTTTCTTTATTTCTACCTTCGTCGATTTCAGCATCACGAAGAGCTTGGGAATCATTTCCGTTATCCCTTGCATATTATAGTTCATCACGAAGTTCCAGTAACTTGGTGATAGTGACTAGAGAATTCTGTCAATCACTATATTATCTAGAAGATTAACTCCCACTTGATTCAAGTGATTGTAGTACTCAGACATTCTAAGCACATGCTCACTAGCTGAGCTATTCTCCTCCATCTTGTAGGCAAAGTGCTTGTCAAAGGTCTCATACCTTTCGACATGGGCATGAGTCTGAAATACTAATTTCAACTCTTGGAACATCTGATATGCTCTGTGGCGTTCAAAACGTCTTTGAAGCCCCGATTCTAAGCTGTAAAGCATGGTGCACTAAACTATCAAGTAGTCATCATATCGAGCTCGCCAAACATTCATAACGTCTACATCTGCTCATGCAATCGGTCTGTCACCTAGCGGTGCATCAAGGACATAATTCTTCTGTGCAGCAATGAGGATAATCCTCAGCTCACGGATCCAATCCGCATCATTGCTACTAACATCTTTCAACTCAGTTTTTCTCTAGGAACATATCAAAATAAACGAGGAGCTACATCGCGAGCTATTGATCTACAACATAGTTATGCAAATACTATCAAGACTAAGTTCATGATAAATTAAAGTTCAATTAATCATATTACTTAAGAACTCCCACTTAGATAGACATCCCTCTAGTCATATAAATGATCACGTGATCCAAATCAACTAAACCATGTCCGATCATCACATGAGATGGAGTAGTTTTCCATGGTGAACATCACTATGTTGATCATATCTACTATATGATTCATGCTCGACCTTTCGGTCTAAGTGTTCCGAGGCCATATCTGCATATGCTAGGCTCGTCAAGTTTAACCCGAGTATTCTGCGTGTGCAAAACTGTCCTACACCCGTTGTAGATGAACGTTGAGCTTATCACACCCGATCATCACGTGGTGTCTCGGCACGACAAACTTTGGAAACGGTGCATACTCAGGGAGAACACTTGTACCCTGAAATTTAGTGAGAGATCATCTTATAATGCTACCGCCGAACTAAGCAAAAATAAGATGTATAAAAGATAAACATCACATGCAATCCAAATATGTGACATGATATGGCCATCATCATCTTGTGCTTTTGATCTCCATCTGCAAAGTACTGTCATGATCTCCATTGTTACTCGCATGACACCATGATCTCCATCATCTTGATCTTTTATAAACGTGTCGTCACATGGTCGTCTCACCAGCTATTGCTTTTGCAACTATTGCTATCGCATAGTGATAAAGTAAAGCAATTACATGGCACTTGCATCTTATGCAATAAATAGACAACCATAAGGCTTCTGCTAGTTGCTGATAACTTCAACAAAACATGATCGTCTCATACAACAACTTATATCACATTTTGACCATATCACATCACAACAAGCCCTGCAAAGACAAGTTACACGTCCTCTACTTTGTTGTTGCAAGTTTTACGTGGCTGCTATGGGCTGAGCAAGAACCGTTCTTACCTATGCATCAAAACCACAACGATATTTCGTCAAGTATGTGATGTTTTAACCTTCACAAGGACCGGGCTTAGCCACACTCGATTCAACTAAAGTTGGAGAAACTGACACCTGCCAGCCACCTGTGTGCAAAGCACGTCGGTAGAACCAGTCTCACGTAAGCATACGCGTAATGTCGGTCCGGGCCGCTTCATCCAACAATACCGCCGAACCAAAGTATGACATGCTGGTAAGAAGTATGACTTGTATCGCCCACAACTCACTTGTGTTCTACTCGTGCATATAACATCTACGCATAAACCTGGCTCAGATGCCACTGTTGGGGAACGTAGTAATTTCAAAAAAATTCCTACGCACACGCAAGATCATGGTGATGCATAGCAATGAGAGGGGAGAGTGTCGTCCATGTACCCTCGTAGACCATTAAGAGGAAGCGTTATAACAACGCGGTTGACGTAGTCATACGTCTTCATGATTGACCGATCTTCAACACCGAACGTACGACACCTCCGCGTTCAGCACACGTTCATCTCGGGGACGTCCCGCGAACTCATGATCCAGTAGAGCTCGAGGGAGAGTTTCGTCAGCACGACGGCGTGGTGACGATGTTGATGAAGCTACCGTCGCAGGGCTTTGCCTAAGCACCGCTACGATATAACCGAGGTGGATTATGGCGGAGGGGGGCACCGCATGAGGGATTCCTGGATTAGGGGGTCTCCGGATAGCCGGACTATATCCTTTGGCCGGACTATTGGACTATGAAGATACAAGATTGAAGACTTCGTCCCGTGTCCAGATGGGACTCTCCTTGGCGTGGAAGGCAAGCTAGGAAATACGGATGTGTATATCTCCTCCCTTGTAACCGACCTTGTGTAACCCTAGCCCCCTCCGGTGTCTATATAAACCGGAGGGTTTAGTCTGTAGGACGATATACTATCACACCATAGGCTAGCTTCTAGGGTTTAGCCTCTACGATCTCGTGATAGATCAACTCTTGTAATACTCATATCATCAAGAACAATCAAGCAGGACGTAGGGTATTACCTCCATCAAGAGGGCCCGAACCTGGGTAAACATTGTGTCCCCTGCTTCCTGTTACCATCTGCCTTAGACGCACAGTTCGGGACCCCTACCCGAGATCTGCTGGTTTTGACACCGACATTGGTGCTTTCATTGAGAGTTCCACTGTGTCGCCACCATAAGGCTTGATGGCTCCTTCGATCATCGGTAGCGATGCGGTCCACGGTGGGATTTTCCTCCCCGGACAGATCCTTGTATTCGGCGACTCCGCACTGCGGGCCAATTCGCTTGGCCATCTGGAGCAGACCGAGAGCTACGCCCCTGGCCATCAGGTCAGACTCGGAAACTTGAACTACACTGCCGACATCCGCGGAGACTTGATCTTCGACGGATTCGAGCATGCGTCAGGTGCGCCGCACTGTCACGACGAGCATGACATAACTCTATCGTCGGACAATATTCGGGAGATCGCATCTGCAACTACTCCGGCCGTCAATCCAGAGCAAATCGCGCCATCCGAGAGCGGAGGGATAGACCCCGCCACGGAGGCCGCGCTCTCAGCGGCGATAGAGCCGGATGCTGACTTTACCCCTTACGAGAGCCGTGTTGCCGAACCACTGGATTCATCTCCGGCCATGGACTCTGAGTCGCTTACATCCGTGCCCGTCGAACCCGACTGGGCGCCGATCATGGAGTTCACCTCCGCGGATATCTTTCAGCACTCGCCTTCCGGCGATATGCTAAATACATTAAGGTCTCTCTCCCTGTCAGGAGAACCATGGCCGAACTATGTTTGGCTAGAATGGGATGCGGACGATGAAGAAATTCGCTGCCCACCCACCACCCACTTGGTAGCCACTGTCGACGACTTAACCGACATGCTTAACTTTGACTCGGAAGACATCAACGGCATGAACAAAGATGCAGTAGATGAACAAGAACCAGCGCCCACAGGGCGCCGGACAACCACTTCATCACATGACATATACATGGTGGATACACCCAAAGAGGGCAATGGCGAAGAAACAGCGGAGGATGCCCCCTCCAAGCAACCCAAGCACCGACGTCAGCGGCGCCTCTCTAAGTCCCGCCATAGCAAAAACAGCGATAACAACGCAAGAGGAAATAACAGTCCAGTCAACTCTGGAAGAAACGATGACTGCACCGCCCCGGTGGCAGAACATGATCAAGATGCAAACGGCGAACGTAGTGAGGATCCGGCGTCCGAACACGGCGACGCCAAGGATAAACCTCATCAAACCCCGTCTGGGGAGGAAAACAGTCCGGACGAAGATGCACACATCATCCCGGAAACGCACTTGGAGCAAGAGAACCTCCGCAGAAGGCTTATTGCCACAGCGAGGAGCCTGAAGAAGTAGAAGGAAAGGCTTAAGGCCGTACAAGATATGCTCAACAGCAGGTGGAACAAAGTGCTCGACAACGAAACAAAGTATGGTGGAAGTTACCACACAAATAGCTATCCAAAGCGCAAGCTATTTCCTGAATTCGACGATGAGGCCTTAGAGCCCACACAACCGAAAAATGATACAGCCAACCGACCGGATCCACCACCTTGTGACCGCGGTAGCGCGGCTAACAAAGTTGCACATAAGTCAACACACGATCTACGTGAGAACTTGCGCCAAAAATCCGGCATGACCAGATCCATCTATGGATCTAGGAAGCGCGCTCCGGCACAAAATCAAAACCGAATACTACAACCGTCCGAACACCACGGCATATCACAATATAGGGGTGCCGCACACCCCCTATGTTTCACCGATGAGGTGCTGGATCACGAATTCCCAAAAGGATTCAAACTAGTGAACATAGAGGCATACGACGGGACCACAGACCCTGGAGTCTAGATCGAGGACTTTATCCTCCATATTCATATGGCTCGCGGAGACGATCTCCATGCCATTAAATACTAGCCCCTCAAGCTTAAAGGGCCAGCTCGGTACTGGCTGAAAAGCCTCCCCAAAAACTCAATTGGAAGTTGGGAGGAGCTCGAGAACGCTTTTCGGGCTAATTTTCAAGGGACCTATGTCCGACCTCCGGATGCAGACGATTTAAGTCATATAATCCAACAGTCCGGAGAGTCCGCCCGAAAGCTTTGGAACAGGTTCCTCACCAAGAAGAACCAAATCGTCGACTGTCCGGACGCCAAAGCCTTAGCAGCTTTTAAACAGTGTCCGAGACGAATGGCTCGCCAGACACCTCGGCCAAGAAAAAACCGAGAACAATGGCAGCCCTAACAAGCCTCATGACCTGCTGAAATGTATGAGAAAGAGAACAGACGTAGGCTTAGAGAAAGTGTTGTCAACGCTGAATAATATTTGAAGATGCGGGATAAAAAGAGGAAGGTGGAGAATGAGCTCAGATTGTTAAATCAGACTTTGCTAAGATGGTGTTGGCGAAGGAGGAGGCACTTTCCCAGTTGGCCAGTGCAAAATTGGTTCTTACTGAACTGAAAGCAGAGGTGGATAAGACGAGCGTGGATGATCTCGATTAGGGAAATGAATATATTGTTCTTATGAAGTTGAACTAGCTATATGTTGTACTGTGCTGTTTTCATGTAGCTATCGTACTGTGATGTTATAATATATTTATGTGCCTCATATGAAATTTGCAAACAGTTGTTCGATATGAAATGTGAATTTGCGTAATACTGGAATTATTAATTTTAAACTAATAAACCTGTTACATGTGTCATGGACCTTTACAAATGGTTCTAGCAGTAAAAGCGCTTGTGATGGATAGCCCAATGCCACACAGTTTTCTTCATCAAATTGTGTGTGATGTAGTTGATAAAAGTAAACAGTTAACCAAGGCAGAGCGTGTGTGATAGTTACACCTTTCACTCACGAGCCTACACATAAAACTGTGTGGGATGTACATACTAATGGAAACGTTTTCCCTGGATTGACTGTGTGGGATGTACATAAGAACGGAAAGTTTTCCCTAGATTGACTGTGTGGGATGTACATAAGAACGGAAATTGGATTGACTATGTGTGATATACATACCTATGGAAATGTTTTTCTGGGATTGACCGTGTGGGATGTACATACCTACGGAAATGATTTGGTTTCGATGCCTTGCCTGATCGCACACGAGTTCATTTGGTGTCCCAGGAGGGCCTATCCCCGACGATTTCTAGGTCGTGTGGGAAGGACCCCCCTATCGCCCACACTCACTTGGCGACGGTTCCAAATGCCGTCGCGGAAAGGGGTTAAAAACCGTTTGTATAGCACCAACGCGTACCAGTGTTAAAGCACATGATGATTTGCTCACTGAGTTGAATAGTAAGAATAATGATAATGGTATTAGTGTTATGACTAGAGGTGGTAAAATGACTCATGAACCTTTGTATCGTGAGGGTAATCCTAAGAGAGTAGAGCAGGATTCTTAGAGAACAAATACCGATGCACCTAGTCCTAGTAATAAAAAGAACAAGAAAACTGATAGGACTTTGCATTCTAGTGAACCTGCTATAGCCACACCTGAGAATCCCAATGATATTTCTATTTCTGATGCTGAGACACAATCTGGTGACGAACATGAACCTAGTGATAATGTTAATAATGATGTTCATGTTGATGCTCAACCTAGTAATGATAATGATGTAGAGATTGAACCTGCTGTTGATCTTGATAACCCATGATCAAAGAATCAATGTTATGATAAGAGATGTTTTGTTGCTAGAAAACATGGTAAAGAAAGAGAACCATGGGTTCAGAAACCCATGCCCTTTCCTCCTAAACCATCCAAGAAAAAGGATGATGAGGATTTTGAGCGCTTTGCTGAAATGATTAGACCTATCTTTTTGCGTATGCGTTTAACCGATATGCTTAAAATGCCTCCTTATGCTAAGTATATGAAAGATATTGTTACTAATAACAAAAAGATACCGGAAGCTGAAATCTCCATCATGCTTGCTAATTATACTTTTAAGGATGGAATACCAAAGAAACTTGGAGATCCAGGAGTACCAACTATTCCATGCTCCATTAAAGGAAACTATGTTAAAACTGCATTATGTGATCTTGGAGTCGGTGTTAGTGTTATGCCTTTCTCTTTGTATCGTAGACTTGAATTGAATAAGTTGACACCTACTGCAATATCTTTGCAAATGGTTGATAAATCAACTGCTATACCCATCGGTATTTGTGAGGATGTGCCTGTTGTGGTTGCAAACGTTACTATCTTAACGGACTTTGTTATTCTCAATATTCCCGAGGACGATAGTATGTCGATCATCCTTGGTAGACCCTTTCTGAATACTGCAGGGGCTGTTATTGATTGCAACAAAGGCAATATCACTTTTCATGTTAATGGCAATGAGCATACAGTACATTTTCCCAAGAAACAACCTCAAGTTCATAGTATCAATTATATTGGAAAATTTTCAACTATTACTATTGGAGGTTTTGAGTTCCCTCTTCCTACTGTCAAAAAGAAATATGATATTCTTATTGTTGGGGACATGCATATTCCCGTTGAGGTAACCTAGTGTTATTCAAAAATTCTCCGGTTTCATGTCATTTGGAAGAAGTTTGTTAATAAGACTTGATCAACCTTGTTAATGAATTCATTTTAATGAGCATGAGATGGATGAATTTAGAAAGCACAACTCTCTATACCCATCCTATAGTTTCTGTTATTTAGATTAAATAAAGCAAAAATAGTATTTTCTGTCTACTTTCTGAATTATCCGTGCAATAAAAAAATGACTCAAAAATAAAAGTTCTCCAAATGCCTTGAAAATTTAGTATGATTTTTTATAGAATATTTGAGAATTTCTGGCAGTGAACACACACCAGGGGGCCTCACCAGCTGGCCACAAGGGTGGAGGGCGCGCCCTACCCCCTGGGCGCGCCCCCTATCCTTGTGGACGCCACATGGCCCCCTCCACTTATTCCAGCACCCATCCTATCCTTCTTCCTCCAGAAAAAATCACTCCATCACTACTAGGGAAAACCCTAGTAGTAGCACGGGTTTTGAGGCTATCAGCAGCACGGGTGGCCATGCTACTACTACGGCGCTACAGCTAACCGTTAGTAGTAGTGTAGTCTATACCCGCGCTACTACTATTGACTATATTAGCAGCGCGTTTCGGGAATGCGCTACTATTAATTAGCTGTAGCGCTTTCCTAACCCCGCACTACTGCTGTATCTTTCATGATTTTTCCCTGCTTCCTGCCCCATTCCAATAAACTACAATTTCCAGATACTAGGTAGTACTGGATATCAATTTCATAAACCATTATAGGTACTAGGTAGTACTAGATAACAATTTCATACATAGTCAACATGCATCCTCAAGCAGTACTAGGTAGTCTTACAGCCACACATATATAGCAGTTCTACTAGGTATATAGAGTCATACAACCACACACACACACATGTAGTTCTAGAAGATATCGACGATGATCAGCATCCTCAAGCCTAGGCGGTGGGTGTTCCTGATAGTAATCAGGATGACCTATCCAACACGAAGATTATTGCCAACGAGGAATCTCTTCCACCCAACCGAGCTTAAGTGTGCGCGACCGCCCGTGTCCATGCGGTTAGTACAGGTGGTGATGGAGCCCCTTGCGGTAAGGCGTAGTCCAGCTGAGCCTTCTTCATCAGGCTCGATACCACAACTCACAGATAGGCTCTTTGACAATTTCTGAATAACAAAAACATATCAATTAATAAGTAGCCTCGCACATACTCTTGCGAATATATTTCTATTAAGTATAGATTTCTACACTATCAAAAGACACAGTACTACATATTTTTACTAAGCATGAATTCTACTAATAAGTATATATGGATTATCTACACTATTAATAGTTCCTTAGATTCTACACTAATAAGCATGTGATCGGACTCTACACTAAAGCATATCATCAACTACATTCCACACATCATATTATTGGACTCTACACTAAGCATATCATCGGATAATTTGCATTTGTAAGTATAACAATAAACCATATATATATCATCAAACTACTACAGTTAGTATAACATGCCATATCATGCCGATTGACCATGGTACTTGTCAGGCGGGTCATGAATGGCACACCGACAAATTCATCACGTGGTGGAATTATGTACCATAAGTTGCACACCTCCTCCTCACTCAGCCTCATTATTTGAGCTACGATGGCTTCATGAAGTGGGTCCTCATCATCTTCATCAAGTGGGTCCTCATCATCTTCATCATCTTCCACCAGGTTGATATAAATGACAGCTAGCTTGGGTCTCTCTGCTTTGAAGGAGAAGCTGATCAACTCACCACCAGTAAGCGCATGCGGCGAGGAAATGGGCCCATCCATCTCCTCCAATCTGCGACATGTTGCGTCCTTTCTCGACCTCCATAGTGTAGGGTCCCCCAGGAGCCTCAAAGGTCACAGTGTCTCTTGTCATCTTGTTGAATTTCAACCTCACATTGCATGGGACTATCTGTGTACAAAAAGCAAAATGACACAATGCATTAATGCTAACACTAAAAACAAAATAGTTGTTATATTTCATATAATTTCTTACCGCGGCATGACGAAAACTCGGCTAGAAGTAGATGTCGAACAACTTGCTAGTTGCAAGGCTGCTGGCGCACCTTGACTTGCACAGTCGACATGGTGGTAGTGCAGGCCGCGCCATTTCCTAAAGCAATATGAGCAAAGATGAACAATCCACTTCATAGGAAAGAAAAACAATAACATAAAGTTCTTAATGCATCGATCTTAATCGTAAAATGGAATATTCATGCTTAGTAACTAAAATTAACATATAAGATGATATGAGGTTAGCAACAGACATCTTGTGCATATAAAAAAATTCGATCTTTGCTCATGTTTTCAATCTTTGTTGTTTATCTTGTGCAGATTTTTTTTCAAAAAACAGTGTTATGCCATCTCAAAGGTCACAAATGTGTTATGCCATCTAACCTAAACTAAACAACAATATATCTCAACACAAGCCAAACTGAATATATCTCTAAAAGCTATCAACTAACATATCTCTCTCTGTCTCTCTCTAAATGTTGCATACCAACTAGCCTACTAATCAACTAAATCAAAATGTTCTAAATCAACTAAATCAACTAGCCTACTAAATCAAATAAATCAAAATGTTCTAAATCAACTAGCCTACTAAATCAACTAAATCAAAATGTTGCATAGGAACTAGCCTACTAAATCAAAATGTAGCAGGGAGGAGGGGTTGTGGTTGGAGGAGGGAGAAGGAGGGGCGACTGGAGGAGGGAGGAGGAAGGCGAAGCGACAAGGGGTTGGCCGGCGGCGAACGGAGGAGTGGAGGGAGGACGGAGGAGGTGGGGGCAGGGAGGAGGGCGACCAGCGAAGGATTACCGAGTCCAGGGAGGAGGAGGAAGTGACGGCGGCCCAGGGGGAGGAGGGGTAGGCGACGGCGGCCGGCGGGGGAGGACCGGTGTGGGGGGATTGAGGGGGGAGATCGAGTGAGTGTGAGTGGAGAGAGGAGAGAGGAGAGTGAGGGGCGGCAGGTTGGGGAAGATAGAATGGCCTAGCAGTAGCGCGCTATAGGGAAATGCGCTACTGCTAAACGCCCTAGCAGTAGCGCCTTCTGATAAAATGCGCTACTGCTATGTGTAAGCATGTAAAGATATGCATCAAAAATACATTGATCATCAATGATCTTTTTGTGTACAATCTGAATCCTATATACCTAAGAGATTCATCCCCACTACTTGATTTATCTCAACATGCAACCCATCCACATCATCACATATGCCACATCAGCGATTATGTTGCACTTTTCTAACAGTAACAGCCATGCATGTGCCGCCTCAGCAAAAAAAATGACATTTTCTTAATTAAAAAATCTGCCATGTCATCGAAATAAAAACTAACAAATCGTGGCCTAGACCGAAGCGACCTGTCGTTTCCTTTTCTTTGTATAACTCCACAAAAGTCATCTATTGGGCAGACCTGGAGTTTCCTTTTGGTCGTTCTCTTTGTCTCTTCATTCAGATAAGGCAGGTAATTCCCCACCGATCGGTTTCTGTCTTGATTTTATTAGTCCGTTGCAAACTCCTTTCCTCTTCAACTTCGCCACTACTCCTTTCTCTTCGTCTTCTCTCTTCTGACGTAGTAGTAGTATATAATAAGTAGGATTATGGTTTCCCTTCATCCTGTCGAGCGTCAATTCCCAAGGGGATCAACACCGATGCCTGACATCGAGGCACGTGCGCAGTTGACGGACATCCCCGCAAGCAGGGCACATTGACTGCCTGCCTGAGCTCCAGCGGGCGCGCTTCATCGTGGCCAGTAGGCCTGGCCTGCTAGATGTGAAGATTGAGCCTGTCGTGCTGGCACGGCTATCCAGGCACAAGACGGTGACCGCGGCGTCCTCGACCACCACGAGGGAGGCCGCCGTCGAGCGCAACTGCAAGGACGAGCCAGACACACCACACCTCCGGGGACAACTGTTTGTTGCAGACTTGGGCGATATACAGAGCGAACGACAGCCATAATTGGGGGGCGTCGCCGCTTACCATTCTATCAAATCGGCCACCGCTGGTATCTGCCCTATCGAGTGTTGGCGCCTACAAAAAATCTCTATGGTAATGGTAGGGATGGGTCGTTGTAGGACTATCACAGTACATGAATCAAAGGCATGTTGAATTCTCTACACATCACGAGGTAGGTAAAAGATCTCTCACGGTCTCACCTCAAAAGATCTATATGAGCATGATCCATTTTTCAGACAAATTATTGAGCATAATGTAAATTAAGGTAATACTATTATTCTGGTATTCTGCTTTTTTCGCCGGAGATTGTGGTATTCTACTGCAGGAGTAGCTCATTGGTCCGAGGCTCACATTCCAGGTAAGTCCATTAGGTATGCCTTGTTGTTGCAGCTCTCTTTCTCTCATCGCACAAACGAAGGTGGAAGATGGAGCACATAATTTTTCCGGTGCACAAACGTCTCCGTCGCACGAACGGCGCCTCGGCCATACGAACGGCCTCTCTTTACTAGGCACATACCCGGGCGCGGCAACACACCGCAGCCTACCCAGAGGAGCTCTCTCACAACCGACCGGGCGCATACCACGGTCCTGGAGGAAACTACCCCATCTCTGGCTCCTAGACTCGGCTCATACCGGCGCTCTTCGATCAGTACATGGGGAAGGGTATTTATACCCGTGCACACACACCAGGCTAGCTACCACGCACGCACGCACTGACTTGGCTTGCCGCTACATGCACTCGGCCACACCGCAAGTCACGCACGCACTAGCCTAACAGCCACCACATTAGGCCACTAACCCATGCACTAACTACTCACAGGAATATCTCCACGATCAACAAGATCCAACTGTGCAGCTAACAACCATGCATGCATCAGCACAAGGGCTCGTCCGCCACTCACGCACCGCTAAGTCAAGATTATAGCTATCAATTCCTCTTCTAATCTTGATATAGCTCGCCATCAGCCATTGCCTTGTACTCGTTGCCGGCCATCCATCACACGCGACGAAGTCAGCCACGCCGCCCGACCTCCGCACCGTGGCCATCGCGCTGCATCCCTTGTTGTCGATGTTCCCGGCCACCGCGCCACGGCCGCCGCGGCCTCCATGCAGTGCTTCCACGCCGCCACGCTGTGCCACGTCGCCGCGCCACCACATAGCACCTCGACGGCCTCCGCGGTCACCGCACGTACGATGTCACCGCCCGCCGCCTCCGTCATGCGCCATGACAGCTGCAGCGCCGCCCATCTTCATAGGCCAACACACGGCTCAGAGCTCCATCGCGCAGCCGCCGCGAACATCGTCACCACCGGCACGCCTCCGGCACGGCGAACCCCGCCCAGGATGAACCGGCTCATGATACCAAATGTTGTTGCCGCTCTCTTTCTCTCATCGCACAAACGAAGGTGGAAGATGGAGCACATAATTTTTCCGGCGCACAAATGCCTCCGCCGCACGAACGGTGCCTCGGCCGTACGAACGGCCTCTCTTTACTAGGCACATACCCGAGCGCGGCAACACACCGCAGCCTACCTAGAGGAGCTCTCTCACAACCGACCGGGCGCATACCACGGTCCCAGCGGAGGCTACCCCATCTCTGGCTCCTAGACTCGGCTCATACCGGCGTTCTTCGATCAGTACATGGGGAAGGGTATTTATACCTGTGCACACACACCAGGCTAGCTACCACGCACGCACGCACTGACTTGGCTTGCCGCTACATGCACTCGGCCACACCGCAAGTCACGCACGCACTAGCCTAACAGCCACCACATTAGGCCACTAACCCATGCACTAACTACTCACAGGAATATCTCCACGATCAACAAGATCCAACTGTGCAGCTAACAACCATGCATGCATCAGCACAAGGGCTCGTCCACCACTCATGCACCGCTAAGTCAAGATTATAGCTATCATGCCTGTATCCAATTTTGGTCTGATGTTTAAGCTGTCAAGCTGGCATGGTAGGAATCAGATGTGCAGGTGAAAGGGTCATCTCGACTGGCATGTATGCCAACTAATTCAATATGAGTGAGTATGTAAATCATCTTTACTACCAATGGTTCTTTGCTGGTAAAACGACTAGCTAGCGATATCACCATAGTGCGCCTCGGATGTTAAGGTATCAATCATTTTACGCTCCTCGACTGCTGGGGTTACTAGATCATTGCGTTAATAGTTTAGCACATGATGAAAAATACATTTTTTAAGTATGAGAAACCCCATTGAATTAAGCATGATTGCGACAGAGCACTCAATAAATTATATATGTTTTGTAATTGTTCAATTGTCAATGCATTATGTGATTTTTGCAATATATATAGTTCTATTGTAAATATCTCATTGATGATATATTATTTTATCCAGTCCTATAAATACATATCTATTCTCGCCTTACACACCTTTTTGAGTGTGTATGATCTACCACATCTAATGTATTTTATAGAAAGGTATGCACTGAAAATTCTCCGTAACAACGAATGTGTCTCATTTAAATAGTTGATCACCATTACCTATATTTCTCTTAACATGTGAATATACCAACTCAATATGCACCCATGCATTGAAAAAAATCCATTTCAATAAGCATTCATGCATGGGAAAATACATCCGTAGTTTTATAATACTTATATTCAATAATGATTGTGCAAATATACAATAATCATATATGATTATGCATATCTATTTTTATTGAATTACAGTTCATAATATAAATCAAAATATGCATGTTTCATACAACCAAATATCATTGAAATATCTTGCAACCAATTCCCGCAGCAACGCGCGGGGTATCATCTAGTTGCCAATATGAGTCATCACCGGTTTAGAAACCAAAGAAGAATCATATTATAGCCACAAATTCTACACATAGAGTTCACTGAAGACCAAGTGGTTGTGATAGTTTGAAAAGTTACATATTTAAGGTGGTAAGCACGCTGTTCGCTTAGCAGTATGAGACTAATCTTAGTTGGAAGAGGGATGATACTTAGCAGTAGCGTGTTTTGGCGAAACGCGCTACTCCTAAGTACTTTAGCAGTAGCGCGTCTATGGAAAGAGCGCTACTACTATACCTAGTCTGGTGGCAACGCCTTGGCAATTTTAGTAGTAGCGCTCTTCTCTACTAGTGCGCTACTGCTAAAGGGATATTAGTAGCGCGGTTTGATAAAGCGCGCTACTGATAATTAGCAGTAGCTTCTGTTTTTAAACCGCGCTTATGCTAAGTTTCTATGTATAAACTTTTCCCTAGTAGCGCATTTCTCAAACTCGTGTTCTTGCTCATCTTGTTGCCATTTTCGATCTCCTTGCTCAAAGCTCCATTCAAAAAACTGATTTGGAGGATTGTTCTTCGGTATGTGACTCCTCCAATGGTCCAATTAGTTTTGTTCTAGTGCTTTATTTATTGCAAATTTTTGCTACTGTGGTGACCTTGTTCTTGAGCATGCATGTCAAATTTATATGGTCCAAAATAGTTTTAATGCATAATATAGCCTCTAGGCACTTGTAAGAGTAGTTGCTATCAATTTTGTTGAGCTTAGTTCACTTTTATTTTGAGTCACTAAAAATTTCAGAAAATTTTCACAAGAAAAAAATGATGAGGAGATTGTTGAGAGGCTCTTCGAGCCGGGGTTTGAAGGAAAAAGAAAATGAGGAGAAAGAGAAGCCCAAGTATAATCTTCCTCGTGCCGCAGAGATTCGGCCGTGTGAATGGCCATGTGATGCATTCTTACAAGCGGCCGGAATTTATGATTTCTATTATTTGGTTGGGAATGCAAGCATCACCGACTTCCTCCTCGACCAGTGTAATCAGTATCTCCTACTCACTAATTCTTTCGTGCAAAATTTTCATTTTCATGCTAGGAGATCACTACCCATGGTAGACTTTTACTTATATGATGAGTACAAGGAAATGACACTCTATGACTTTTGTGAGGTTTGTAAATTACCTTATGAGGGTAGCATCGAGGAACCACACCCTAGTGATGTGGAAGGTTTTATTCATGAAATTACCGTAGGGGAAACAAGAGGAGTGTCGGGAGCGAGAGTGGCTAGTATACATTTCCCTGTTTTACGCTATTACTCATTATTCGCCGGGAGATGTTTAATTGGTCGTGGAAAGAGTGGAGGCCTTAGTGGCCCTGACCTTTTTATTTTTGCGCCATGCTTTACACCGTGATAGAACTTACAGTTTAGGCGCTATAGTTGCAAAATGGTTGAGTTTAAACCGTACAAAGGGTCCTATTTTTGGAGGTATCTTCGCCTCCCGTCTTGCTAAACACTTTGAGATACCCATTAGGCACTATGAGAAAGAGGAGAAACCACAGCCTACTATTTACTTAGATTATGATAGCATGGTAGCACATAAGTTTATTCTCTATGATGAGGAAAGGAGACTCATTTATAACTTGGTATTTAGCAAGAATACTTTTCAGATTATTACCTTGCCTGCACCTATTTTGTTCGATATTCATTCAGGCAGGTACTTTGTTTTGCCCGTGGACATTCATGCATACTGGGAGGGGACACGATCCCCACCTCCTGAGCCAGAGCCATCATTTGATCCATATTAGGAGTCTATTTATCAATGGGGTCCATAGGAGCTCGCTAACCAGTGGAACCCCTACGATCCTCCTCAGTACAACGAAGAGGGATACTTTTATCCATGGGCTTGGACCAACTTAGGCCAAAAGCCTAAGCTTGGGGGAGTACATATTTCTCACCGACATTATATTCATGTTCACACACTCATTTCAATTGTCGGTGTTCATACTTTCTCATTGTAATATCCATGTTAGTTTAAGTAGCGACCCGACCCGAATGGATCAAGTCTCTGTGCTTAAGTGTCATCCCTGGATCAGTATGCTGACACACACAGTACTCGAGGATTTATAACAGAGGTAAATCACATGTATAAAGTAACGTAAATACTATTACCTCAATCCAAATAGTGGAAGTAACAACAAGGTTGTGGATTCCCATCAACACCAACGACAAAGTTGAGTGTAGAAATCGTAACCCTAACATATCACTTACTTGTCGTAGGATTCCTGCAACATGAGACGTTGCATCCATGTAGGTCAGTACATTGAATGTACTGCAAATTCACACTGTAGAGCAATGATGAATAATGGCTATCACTACATGCCTATTTGGCTGGTGGAGGCTCTATGGTTATCATTTGCATAAAGCTATTTTTTCCCTACAACAAAGGAATATATTTTACTTAACTACAAAGTTTGTTGAAAACATTGAGAAGGTAACCCCAATTCAATCCAATTAAAAGTTTAATAACCTGACAAATTAATTAAGTAGAATGATGTGATCAACATAATAATTCAAGTACCAGAAACTCAAGATGTCCATAACCACGGACACAGCTAATCATGATTAGTTTGTACACTCTGCAGAGGTTTGCACACTTTTCCCCAGAAGACTCGATCTCCTCCTTTGAATTTCTTGCACTGCCTGATGTTTGAGAGACTGATGACCGAGACACAGTCTTTCAGGAGCATTAACTCTTTACGATGGGTAGACCGTACCACCTACATCCCCTACATTTGCTAGTCTACCACTAAAAGAGGTCACACAACATACTCAACTATGCCAGAGCCCATAATGGCTTGTGGCTGCACACAGAAGTTTCTAGCACGAATAATCTTATGATCCCTTTGAGCCTCGGTGGCAAACCATAGGATGATCACGCGGATACCCCGGGATCTTCTAGGACAACACTGGATTCCCCAGGTGTCCGGGCAAGCCACTGGTTTCCTGAGGGTGCCCCAACCAATCCACCCCGATGTGTATTAAAGTAGCCACCTTAAGTTTCCCTTAGTTAATATAACTCTCACATCTTCCATGAATCTCACAAACCAATCCACGTCTATGAGCATAGCATAGCAGTACAAGCATAACGTAGTAACACCCAAGGTTTTGAAATAAAGGCAATAGGTTCCTACCTCATCAACTACTTCCCAATACCCACATGTTATCAAATCCTACTCAATGCAATGTTTGAGGGTTGAATCTAATGCATAAAATCTGGGTAATAAAGGGAGTATGATCAAAGTGCGAACTTGCCTTTTACTATTGATGAAGATGATTTGCACTCATAACTCTTGATAGTTCTACTCGTCACACTCCGTTCAATCTATCGTAAGCAAGCAATTGCATACATAAGCACTCACGCAAAAGAATCGAAGAAAAGATCTTGGAAAACTTCAAAAACAAGCAATTAACTCTTGCAACAGAAAACAATTTCTAACAGTACCAAAATTAAGTGAATTTGGCCTTATCAGAAAGTTTAGGTCAAGAGCTTCGATTTTCAAAAAGAATCAACTAAATCGGAGTTATAAAACTTGACTTATAAATAAAAGAAGTTTGAATTCAAATCTGTTTGAAATCAAAATTTAAACTTTCAAAAACATGTTTAAGTTGTTTTACTGGATAGAGGAGATCATAACGAAGAAGTGGGCATTGGTTTCGTTGGATTTGGACAAACGAGTAAAAAGTTGCGAGGGTTTGAAGATCAGGGGCTAATCTGTAAATAAGCTAATTACATCTAGGTCCCTAGTCGAAATTAAAACAGAAAAAGAAAAATATAATGAACGAATGTTCACTATTGAACCCTAAACTATGAATAGGTTCGCTCCAGAGGCTTAGACAATTAAAGTTCTCTACATAAATAAAAAATGTTTAGAGGAAAACAAATGGATCTGGATCGTTAGATCCAGATCGGACGGACGAGGAGGGGCGGCGGTTACCGCGGCGGTTGGAGTCGCCGGTGACGGAGAAGACGGTGGCAGCGGCGGCTATGGACGGAGCGGCGGCTCCGGTGGTCCTCCGGCTCAGGCGTCAACACGGGAAGGCGCGGGGCGTCGAGGCGAAGTCGAAGAAGGCGGCAGCTTCGGTCGAGGGCGACAGAACAAGGTAGGGAGACGACGACGGAGTTCGTCGGCGGCGGCGACGGTGGCGGAGATGTGCGGCGGCTTGGGAGGAGGAGAAACGGGCCCGGTGCCGCGGGTTTTACAGGAGGGAGGGAGGCGCGGCTTGCGGAAGTGGCAAAGGTGGCGACGACGGTGACCGGGTCAGGCATGGCGGCGCGGCGGCGGCGGACTCCTGAGCGGAGTCCCGCTCGGGGACGGAGGCGACGGGCGAGCTGGGCTGGGCCGCAGCCTGGCTAGAGCTGGGCGGGCCTAGTCGGCGGAAGAGAATTGTTTTTTAAAACAATTTTACACAAAAATAAAATAAAAAACCAAATAAAATAAAAATGTACTATAGGCATATAATATATCAAATTTTCAAAAAAAGATTTTCTACAACCTGAACATTTTTCTAACGTCAAATAAAATCCAAAAAAGTTAAATAAAGGAAAGAGCGCTACCGTTGCAATAAACCCAATAAAAATCATTTTAAAAATACCAAAATGATTTCAAATTTATTTCTCTCCAATTTTTTACTGTAGGGAATCATTTTACCCTATTTTCGAGATATTCTATTTTTGGAGAAAAATAATTTGAAAAACCAAATAACTCCAAAATGAAAATAATTTCATAGGGACTTTAAATTTGATTTCTTTTAAACTTCCAACTCATATTTCATATGTTTTGAAGAAGTCATTTTATCTTCTCTCATGAAAATCATTGAGTTTCTTAAAGTTTCTGAATAAAAATTTCCAAATGAAATTCAAATCCTTTCAAAACCCTTTTTCATTTAATTAAATGGAAGAAGTCACACTACAAGAAATATGTCAACTTATGACCTTCTGTCAGTGACCCTCGAAGAATTGGTCATAAATTTATGAACATTTTAGACCAATTGGTCAAAAGCTGTCTGGGGGCTCTAAACCCTAAACCATAACGACCATTTTGGTCAAAAAGGTCATAATTTCATTAGAGGAAATGGTCATAAAGCAACCAGCGCTAGTCCGCTGCCTTATTTCTAGTTGTTAATGACCAATATAGATGGTCATAGCCTTGTAAATTGTGGTGGATTGCTATGACTAGGCGCCACCTCATCAATTTTGCCAATGTGTCATGTCCATGTGGCAGTTTTTGCCCTAGGCTGTGAAGCAACCTATATTTCTTTCATTCCCAAAATTCCCAAAAAAAATTCATAAATTCTCTGGGTCATATCTTCGTCAAATATGTAAAAGCCTTCCTTGCCTAGTTCAAAAATAATTCAAAAATATTCATTTTCCTATTCTGTTCAAAACAACAGTTTGTGAAGGAAGTACCACTTTGGCATGTCCAAATAGTATCCATTTTCTACAGTGCTTTCCTATGCCCAAATACCCATCCTCCACCAAATTCCAGCTCAATCCATTCATTATTTTGAGCCGAGCTTCAACATTCGTATTTATGTCCAGTGTGGTAGTTTGCAAAGCAAGTACCACCTAGGCTCCTCCTTTTGAGCTGAAAATTTGTGAAGACGGTCTTCTTAGTAACTAATCATCCTCAGCCAAAACTCACGCCCATTAGACATGTACATTTCCCGTACCGCTAATCAAACACTTGGCTGCTAATTCATGTTTGAGCATCGATCGGTCTCCTCGTGAGAATCTTATGTTGTAATTTTCTTCCTAGCACCTACCTGGGGAGTTCCCAACCCACTAGACATGCCTAGGCCGCCTAGAACACATGGCAACGCCACGGTCACGCGGTGACCACGCGGCGGGCATGCGAGTCTACGCGCTCTAGAGTTGAGGCCCTCGGCCATCGCACAAACCTCGACGTATCGCCACCAAACCATGTATTTATGATTAATTAGGTACTTATGTAAATAGAAATGATTTTTGGAAAAAATAAATAGCAAACTATGAGG
Organism: Triticum urartu; assembly: GCF_056163025.1. NCBI lineage: Eukaryota > Viridiplantae > Streptophyta > Magnoliopsida > Poales > Poaceae > Triticum > Triticum urartu. The sequence continues at coordinate 471,616,882 of NC_141874.1, forward strand.
CACCTGCAGTTCAAATTTGACCCGCTTCTAACTGAATCTGCGGAAATTTGTCTTTTTCACGAGAGGTGGATCAAATTTTTTTACACCCAACCATTTTGTCAATTGTGCATTAAATATGGCCTAGTATTTTATAAAAATGATTTGGTCCAATTTTGCAACAATTATTTGGTAGTTCCTTCACAAAAAAACCTCCTTTCGGGCACTCGAAAAATGGAAAATGGTTTTTTCGTCCAACGAAAATGAAAACTTCCTTAGGCAACATTGTTTGCCATTCCAATATGCACCCTTGTGCACAATATGAGATCATTTGAACAAACTATGCCATGAATGTGGCCATAAGATTGATCATTTAGCTTGAAAGCCATGAATCTTCACACATGATAGCTCATTTCTGAGAACACTTTTTTTAAATAATTATCGTATTACAAGTTTATTATTTTTCCCGGAAACTTGGTCACATATAATGACACAATGCGAAGGTTTTCCAATTTTTGATTTGTTTTGAATTTTTTATGCCCGTTTCAAAATGTGGTCAAAACGGCGGGCTTGACCATTCCTAGCTAGCGGTTGAATCTTGGAATTTTTTTGGTGTTTCTCTCATTAAATAGATACTTATGTACCTAGAAATGATTTTTGGAAAAAATAAAGAGCAAACTACGAGGTAGCTACAGTTCAAATTTGACCTGCTTCCAGCTGAATCAGCGGGAATTTGTCTTTTTCACCAGAGGTGGATCAAATATTTTGACACCCAACCATTTGGTCAATTGTGCATGAAATATGGCCTAGTATTTTATAAAAATGATTTGGTCCAATTTTGCAACAATTATTTGGTAGGTCCTTCACAGAAAACCCTCATTTGGGGCAATCGAAAAATGGAAAATGGTTTTTTCATGCACAGAAAATGAAAAATTTCTTAGGAAACATTGTTTGCCATTCCAAGATGCACCCTTTTGCACAATATAAGATCATTTGAACAAACTATGCCAAGAATGTGGCCATAAGATTGATCATTTGGCTTGATAGCCATGAATCTTCACACGTGATAGCTCGTTTCTGAGAACACTTTTTTAAAATAATTGCCGTATTGCAAGTTTGTTATTTTTCCTGGGAACTTGGCCACATATAATGACACAATGCGAAGGTTTCCAAATTATATGATTTTTTGAATTTTTTATGCCCGTTTCAAAATGCGGTCAAAAAAGCGGGAATGACCGTTCCTAGCTAGTGGTTGAATTTTGGAATTTTTTGGTGTTTCTATGATTATTTAGATACTTATGTACCTAGAAATCATTTTTGGAAAAAATAAAGAGCAAACTACAAGGTAGCTACAGTCAAATTTGACCCGCTTCCTGCTGAATTGGCGGGAATTTGTCTTTTTCACCAAAGGTGGATCAAAACTTTTGACACCCAACCATTTTGTCAATTGTGCATTATATATGGCCTAGTATTTTATAAAATTGATTAGGTCCAATTTTGCAACAAATATATGGTAGGTCCTTCACAAAAAAACTCATTTTGGGCACTCGGAAAAATGGAAAATGGTTTTTTCGTCCAACGAAAATGAAAACTTCCTTAGGCAACATTGTTTGCCATTCCAATATGCACCCTTGTGCACAATATGAGATCATTTGAACAAACTATGCCATGAATGTGGCCATAAGATTGATCATTTGGCTTGAAAGCCATGAATCTTCACACATGACAGCTCATTTCCGAGAACACTTCTTTAAAATAATTATCGTATTACAAGTTTATTATTTTTTCCGGAAACTTGGTCACATATAATGACACAATGTGAAGGTTTTCCAATTTTTTGATTTTTTTTGAATTTTTTATGCCCGTTTCAAAATGCGGTCAAAACGGCTGGAATGACCGTTCCTAGCTAGTGGTTGAATCTTGGAACTTTTTTGGTGTTTCTCTGATTAAATAGATACTTATGTAACTAGAAATGATTTTTGGAAAAAATAAATAGCAAACTATGAGGCAGCTGTAGTTCAAATTTGACCCACTTCCAACTAAATCGGCGGGAATTTGTCTTTTTCACCAGAGGTGGATCAAAACTTTTTACACCCAACCATTTGGTCAATTGTGCATTAAATATGGCCTAGTATTTTATAAAATTGATTTGGTGCAATTTTGCAACAAATATACGGTAGGTCCTTCACAAAAAAACTCATTTCGGGCACTTGAAAAATGGAAAATGAATTTTCCGGGCAAAGAAAATGAAAACTCCCTTAGGCAACATTGTTTGGAATTCCAAGATGCACCATTATGCACAATATGAGATCATTTGAACAAACTATGCCATGAATGTGGCCATGACTGTTAGGCGCCGGCGCGCCGGCCCAAACTTTGGGCCGGTCGGCTCAGAGCCGTTCGAGGTGTACCCGTAGAACCGCGGGTAGGTGGATGATGGACGCTCGCCGCAGGAGCAGCAAGGGGTGTGCTCTGATTTGGGGGAGAAATTGTTGTGTTGACTGAGCGATGGGATAAGGAAGATGCTGCAAATGGTTTGCTGGCCCACGAGGAGACGCGTGGGGGAAGACGTGGCACACCCACGATCGTACGCTGCGCGCGTCGCCCGGCGCAACGTTCGGCCGGCGCACCAGATACAACGATTTCCCTTCACAAAATAACACTATCTTTAGCACTTGGAAACTATTTTAAATCACTAATTTTCCGAACCAATCAGAAATCTTCCCACGGATCGATGACATGGCGCCCATCCATACATCCATCCATGTCTCCATCCCACATCCATCCATCCATCTATTTACAGAAAAAGCAAAAGAAAAATAAAAAGAGATACCCCACCCGCAGCCCAAACCCTAGCTCAGATCCCCCATCGCACCCCTCCTCTCTCGCCCACATCTCCCCTCGTCCCTCCCCAACTGCGCCTCAGATGCGCCACCTCAAGCGGATCCCCCACCTCCTCTCCTCCGTGCTTACCTCTAGCGACCCCTCTCTCTCTCTCGGGACACATCTGCGCCGCCAAAGACGCCGCACCTCCCATGATTCAATCCAACCCTCTCCCCTGATCCCACCTGCCGGCGACGACCTCCTCTCAACCAGCTCCGCCACCGGCCTCCAGATCCAACCCAACAGCTACCAGCTCAGGCCTAACCCCTACCCCGCGGCCATGGCCATGGCAGGGCGAGCCCGAATCCCTACCCCGTGGTGGCTAGGGTTTCGGTCGCCTCCAACCCGATCCGGCGCTGCTCTGGTGAATCCTGAGCCCTCAAGCACCGATCCATCTCCTGGATGCGTTGATCTGCTCGAGGACGACCATTTCTTCGTCAACCTGCAAGGACGCACGCCGGTAGCAGGCAATCTCCTTTCCGACGAGCCCACCCATGGCGACCAGGATGGTCTCCCCCTCCCAAATCTAGCACGGTCTCCCAAATCTCCCTCTGCTCCTCAGTGTCCGACCCTAGTGATTCTTACCATGGTATTGATTTGGTTAGGAACTGGAGTAACTTTTATTTGATGCTTCTTGTTTCCAAGCAGAGCACGGATCTAGGGTGCCCATCAAGGGACGAGTCTGGGCGAAGGTCGGTGGTTCGTTCGAGCAAGATCGCGTCGGGGTGGGCGCCGCGTGAGCTTCTCCTCGTCAGGTGCCCTTCTGATGCGGTTGGCGACCAGTAATATTACTCTACTGTATTTTTTGTTTCTAGCAGAATGAGACCATTGGTTGTTCGCTTCTGTGGCTGCCTGTTTCATGCTTCAGACTTGTATCTTGCAGGGTGTGAAGGAGGGCAGAGTTGATTTTCTCAAGATTCTGAAGAGTGTCAACTCCGTTTTTCGCCATGCAGTGCTGGGGAGCACCATTCTTGCCCTGTTGTACCCACCTTCATTTACATGGTTCACAACCAGGTCGGTCTTGCAATGTTTTCGCTGCTTGCTTTGATTTTCTCAAGATTCTGACGAGTGCCAACTCCGTTTACATGGTTCAAACATTGATAGGCCAGGGCGTGTGCTTGTATTAGCATGGAACAATTACTACTCCTACTAATTAATGAAGGAAGCACACTTGTTCACATAAATGAAGATATGTCTGTGTTAGTATTAGTGTTCTTGATCTTACCTGATAGACTTGTTTTTACTAATATAAACAAATAAAATCAGATTGTTTGCATAGAATCGAATCATTCTCACTTTCAGTTGAGTTCTAAGTACGTAGTGTCTTTAGTTCTTTCCTTATATTATAGTCAGAGTTATACCGTGTGACTGAATCATGTGTTATTTAGTTAGCTGAGCAGTATCTTTAGTTTTCTAATGATTGCTCAACTCTCAATTCTGAATAAATAAGTAGCTGACCCTATTGGTTCTTTCTTTCTTCAGGGCTATGAGTTGATGGCCACGCTGCTATTTTGCCCTGCTTGATAATTCTTTTACTGTCCGGTCTGCTCTGCATAGTTTCCAGTTGATTATAAAATGACAAAACAGTGGTGATGTGAGGTCCGACAATGGTTTGTAATTTTGGTTACATCCCCAACCTCTCCAGCTAGCTTCTTCTTCACATCATATCATATTTGCACCTGCTGCTACATCATGGATTGGATGGTCACCTACTAGCTAAGTAGATTAGCTTGTATTGCCATCGAATTAGTCAATACTGTTTCACTTTGCTTGTTTCTTGTACTAGGTCTGTTAGTTACAACATAAACAAACAAATTTCTTAGCTCTCAACTATGAATACATAGCTAGCTAAAACTGTTCTTTCTTTCTCTCTTCAGAGCTATGACTTATATGGGTCAAGCTGCTGTTTTTCTGTGCTTGATGATACTATTGCTGCCTGTATACTGATACATGTAGTGATATTTACCTGAACTGAAGTTGTCAATGTACCATTATTTTTCTGCTCACAAGCATATGCACCTGCACATCTAGTCTGTTGTAATTTTTTTAGTCCGTGGTGGATCTCTCCAACTCTTGCATGCTCTGGTTGATCTTGGCTGGAACATTTGGCCATTTGCTATTATAGTTTGTAACTTGTAAATTATCTTCTTTTTCACACTAGTCTAATTGCCCTATGCATTACACAACTTAATCATCAACATGAATTGTTTGTGGAAATGCTTGTGTCATTGTCCAACTGTCTTATAAGTGTATTGGTGTGGATGAGGTGTGCTGTATGTTATCAATTGGCATCTAAATTAGTTCATCTTCCCACTTCCCTACCTACTATAATGTGCTTGCAAGCTCAAAATTTGTGCTTCTATTACTACATGCTATAATGTGCCTGCGTGCTTAAATTTTATGCTTCTATTGCTATGGGCTGGTCTTTTGCAGTAAAATAATGATGTTAGATGTCTGTTGGTTGCTATATATGGGGAAGCCGAATTGAATCCTACAGTGTACTTGTCAAATACATTGGTGTTTTTCGATCCTGTTCTAATTAATGTGTATAGTTCAAGCCCTTGTTTCTATCTAAATATGTGCACTGATGTTCAGTTGCCTTCTGAAAAATTATTGGTGCATTTTTTGTTTCTCAAATACAAAATAGCTTGCTCATTACAGCTATGGCATCCCTACTGTTAGCTTTCATATTGTTTCTCTATTTTCTTGTATGAGAGTTTCATTTTAACTATCTAGAGAACAAAAAGCATGGTACTAGCTCAATTTGTGTTATCATTCTAAATAACTATCCTTTTATTGAATGGTCTGTTCATAATATATTTGCCCCAGTTTTTTTGATCCTTCTCTACTGATTCATGTAACAGGGCAACCGAGGAAGGCATGTTGTCTGTTTTCTAGAAGGCCGTTTTGTTTGTTCCCAGCCCTAACTATGGTTGTCCAGCTAGTTCAGCATGTTGTTCATCTTACTATGGTAGTCCAATGAGTTTGGCATGTTTTGAGTTTGGCATGTTCATGACAGGAGCAGGTGCCAGTTTGTGATTGCTTGTAAGGATCTTGTAAAGCTTGTAAAGTACTGTATTACACTTGTAACTCATTATTGTGATTGCCACTGTATTACACTTGTAAGGATCTGGCTGCTCTCATCTAAAGTATCATGTGTGTTTTCTGTGTCTGCCAATTTAAATACTAGTTGAAATATGAAGACTATGAGCCTGATAAATGGGACCCACTTACCAGAACATGACAAATGGGACCTAGTTACTAGAACCTGACAACAGGGACCCACCTGACCCATTTTATAAAAATCAAAAAATAAAACTGCTGAGACAAAAAGGCCACGGCCCAAAATTAAAAAGGCTGCAATGTTGGGCTTGGCCCATGAAGCCGATCAAAAATTGATAGAAAAAATACATTAAAAAGGCCGAATTGTTGGGCTAGGCCCATGTAGAAAACCGAATTGGACCGGGCTGAATCTTGTGCCACATCAGCTTACCACGCTGGATGCCTACGTGGCCTGGGGAGGTTGCTAGTGACCAAAACGCCACAGTAGACGTATTTTGGTCATAAACGTCTTCGACCATTCCATAAGAAAGGTCGCTATAGTCAGTTTATGACCGCCAGCTTTTGACCTTCTGTTTTTGGTCACAAAAAGGTCACAAATGAAAAACCATGACCTTTCAGTGACCAATAGTGGTGGTCACAAGTTGACATATTTCTTGTAGTGTCATATCATCTTCACTCTAGGGTTTTGTGATGAAAAGACTTTGAATTCGTGGAGATCAGAAAGCAAAGTGAAAGTTTTGGGGAAGTCATTTTATTCCCTCTCATTCAACTTTCAAAAAGTTTCAAATTTCCACTCAATTTCACACAAGCAACCACACCACAATCAAACAATCAATCAAACCTATTTATTTAATATAACATTCCAAAATTTAGAATTTTGGGAACAAACCTACCACGCTTTAAATGAATCTCGTCCTCGAGATTCGGAGAGGCTAGCAAGAAATAGGTTAAGTTCGGGGTCTCCTCAAAATCCATCGATCGTCATAGGGGGTGTGGGGTGCTACCACCCTTAGAAGCATGGTTACAGTTCCATCAAAACTCATATATTCCATCCTTATTGTTGACAGGGTCAGTCTTCTGAGATCTTCAGGATAATTCCTTCTCTGGGCCCTTCCCATAGTGGCATAACCTTTATCGCAATTCTTCTATCCTTTCATCTTGGTAAGGTTCTTCTGTGACTGGGTCTTCTTAGCTGACAAGTCTGGCGCCAACACTAAACAGCTATCGATATCTCAGGGTGGTCAACAATTTATGGTTTCTCCTGCAGGAAATGGGTCTGGGTTTCAAGAGTAAGTCGGTATGGTGATCAATCCATCCCGCACCCAAATCATTACCTTGTATATGGTTTAGCGGATCTCGCATTCTAACACTCGGTCATCCTGACAAGCATTGCAGAATTTCTCTTGTCGACGAACTAGGTTCGGATAAATCAATTGATTTTGCAAGCCAAACGAACATCTATCGTTTCTTCACAACTCTCAGGTTTTGCGTAAACTCCCATAAGATCGACTGTTGATAAACGTAACTTCTTCCAGGGTTTTTCCTTCAGCAAGAATGTGCTTGCTTCCTGGCAGGTCGTGGAGCCTGTGGGTTATGGTCCATCTCATCACTTGTAAACCTTGAACTCATCATCGGGGCAACTGATCATTATTCCAACATCCAGCTTCCTAGCATTCTTAAATCCATCCAATTGTACTGTCTCCCTTCCTTCTATTGGTACCAAACTAAGACGTGCTTACTCAGACTCATCATGGAGTTACAATTGCTCCATATTACCAACATTATACCTCCTTTATATCCCAATAGTACTTCATGTTGGAAATATGCCCTAGAGGCAATAATAAATTGGTTATTATTATATATTTCCTTGTTCATGATAATCGTTTATTATCCATGCTATAATTGTATTGATAGGAAACTCAGATACATGTGTGGATACATAGACAACACCATGTCCCTAGTAAGCCTCTAGTTGACTAGCTCGTTGATCAATAGATGGTTACGGTTTCCTGACCATGGACATTGGATGTCATTGATAACGGGATCACGTCATTAGGAGAATGATGTGATGGACAAAGACCCAATCCTAAGCCTAGCACAAAGATCGTGTAGTTCGTATGCTAAAGCTTTTCCAATGTCAAGTATCATTTCCTTAGACCATGAGATTGTGCAAATCCCGGATACCGTAGGAGTGCTTTGGGTGTGCCAAACGTCACAACGTAACTGGGTGGCTATAAAGGTACATTACAGGTATCTCCGAAAGTGTCTGTTGGGTTGGCACGAATCGAGACTGGGATTTGTCACTCCGTGTAAACGGAGAGGTATCTCTGGGCCCACTCGGTAGGACATCATCATATGCGCAATGTGACCAAGGAGTTGATCACGGGATGATGTGTTACGGAACGAGTAAAGAGACTTGCCGGTAACGAGATTGAACAAGGTATAGGGATACCGACGATCGAATCTCGGGCAAGTACAACACCGCTAGACAAAGGGAATTGTATACGGGATTGATTGAGTCCTTGACATCGTGGTTCATCCGATGAGATCATCGTGGAACATGTGGGAGCCAACATGGGTATCCAGATCCCGTTGTTGGTTATTGACCGGAGAACGTCTCGGTCATGTCTGCATGTCTCCCGAACCCGTAGGGTCTACACACTTAAGGTTCGATGATGCTAGGGTTATAAAGGAAACTTGTATGTGGTTACCGAATGTTGTTAGGAGTCCCGGATGAGATCCCGGATGTCACGAGGAGTTCCGGAATGGTCCAGAGGTAAAGATTTATATATAGGAAGTCCTGTTTCGACCATCGGGACAAGTTTCGGTGTCATCGGTATTGTACCAGGACCACCGGAAGGGTCCCGGGGGCCCACCGGGTGGGGCCACCTGCCCCCGGGGGGCCACATGGGCTGTAGGGGGTGCGCCTTGGCCTACATGGGCCAAGGGCACCAGCCCCAAGAGGCCCACGCGCCTGGGAAACCCTAAAGGAAGAGTCCGAGAAGGGGAAGGCACCTCTTAGGTGCCTTGGGGGGGAAGGACTCCTCCCCTGGCCGCCGCCCCCTAGGAGATTGGATCTCCTAGGGCTGGCGCACCCCCCCTTTGGGATCCCTATATATAGTGAGGGTAGGAGGTCCTCTTGAGATACACCTTTGCTTTTGGTGCAGCCCTCCCTCTCTCCCAAGTCCTTCTCCTCTCCCGTGGTGCTTGGCGAAGCCCTGCAGGATTGCCACGCTCCTCCACCACCACCATGCCATTGTGCTGCTGTTGGATGGAGTCTTCCTCAACCTCTCCCTCTCTCCTTGCTGGATCAAGGCGTGGGAGACGTCACCGGGCTGTACGTGTGTTGAACGCGGAGGTGCCGTGCGTTCGGCACTTGGTCATCGGTGATTTGAATCACGACGAGTACGACTCCATCAACCCCGTTCACTTGAACGCTTCCGCTTAGCGATCTACAAGGGTATGTAGATGCACTCTCCTTCCCCTCATTGCTGGTCTCTCCATAGATAGATCTTGGTGACACGTAGGAAAATTTTGAATTTCTGCTACGTTCCCCAACAGTGGCATCATGAGCTAGGTCTATTGCGTAGATTCTATGCACGAGTAGAACACAAAGTAGTTGTGGGCGTTGATTTTGTTCAATATGCTTGCCGTTACTAGTCTTATCTTGATTCGGCGGCATCGTGGGATGAAGCGGCCCGGACCGACCTTACACGTACTCTTACGTGAGACTGGTTCCACCGACTGACATGCACTAGTTGCATAAGGTGGCTAGCGGGTGTCTGTCTCTCCCACTTTAGTCGGATCGGATTCGATGAAAAGGGTCCTTATGAAGGGTAAATAGCAATTGGCATATCACGTTGTGGTCTTTGCGTAGGTAAGAAACGTTCTTGCTAGAAACCCATAGCAGCCACGTAAAACATGCAAACAACAATTAGAGGACGTCTAACTTGTTTTTGCAGGGTATGCTATGTGATGTGATATGGCCAAAGGATGTGATGAATGATATATGTGATGTATGAGATTGATCATGTTCTTGTAATAGGAATCACTACTTGCATGTCGATGAGTATGACAACCGGCAGGAGCCATAGGAGTTGTCTTTATTTATTTATGACCTGCGTGTCAACATAAACGTCATGTAATTACTTTACTTTATTGCTAACCGTTAGCTGTAGTAGTAGAAGTAATAGATGACGTGACAACTTCATGAAGACACGATGATGGAGATCATGGTGTCATGCCGGTGACGATGATGATCATGGAGCCCCGAAGATGGAGATCAAAAGGAGCAATATGATATTGGCCATATCATGTCACTATTTGATTGCATGTGATGTTTATCATGTTTATACATCTTATTTGCTTAGAACGACGGTAGTAAATAAGATGATCCCTTACAACAATTTCAAGAAGTGTTCTCCCCTAACTGTGCACCGTTGCTACAGTTCATCGTTTCGAAGCACCACGTGTTGATCGGGTGTGATAGATCCTTACGTTCACATACAACGGGTGTAAGACAGTTTTACACATGCAAAAAACACTTAGGGTTAACTTGACGAGCCTAGCATGTACAGACATGGCCTCGGAACACAGAAGACCGAAAGGTCGAGCATGAGTCGTATAGAAGATACGATCAACATGAAGATGTTCACCGACGTTGACTAGTCCGTCTCACGTGTTGATCGGACACGGCCTAGTTGACTCGGATCATGTAATCACTTAGATGACTAGAGGGATGTCTATCTGAGTGGGAGTTCATAATATGAACTTAATTATCCTGAACATAGTCAAAAAGGATTTTGCAAATTATGTCGTAGCTCGCGTTTCAGTTCTACTGTTTAGATATGTTCCTAGAGAAAAATTAGTTGAAAGTTGACAGTAGCAATTATGCGGACTAGGTCCGTAAACTGAGGATTGTCCTCATTGCTTCTTAGAAGGCTTATGTCCTTAATGCACCGCTCAGTGTGCTAAACCTCGAACGTTGTCTGTGGATGTTGCGAACATCTGACATACACGTTTTGATAACTACATGATAGTTCAGTTAAACAGTTTAGAGTTGAGGCACCAAAGACGTTTTTGAAACGTCACGAAACATATGAGATGTTTTGAGGGCTGAAATTGGAATTTCAGGCTCGTGCCCACGTCAAGAGGTATAAGACCTCCGACGATTTTCTTAACCTGCAAACTAAGGAGAAAAGCTCAATTGTTGAGCTTGTGCTCGGATTGTCTGAGTACAACAATCATTTGAATCAAGTGGGAGTTGATCTTCCAGATAAGATAGTGATGTTTCTCCAAAGTCATGACCACCAAGCTGCTAGAGCTTCGTGATGAACTATAATATATCGGGGACATGTATGATGATCCTTGAGATGTTCGTGATGTTTGACACCACAAAAGTAGAAATCAAGAAGGAGCATCAATTGTTGATGGTTGGTGAAACCACTAGTTTCAAGAAGGGCAAGGGCACGAAGGGATACTTCATAAAACGGCAATTCAGCTGCTGCTCTAGTGAAGAAACCCAAGGTTGAACCCAAACCCGAGACTAAGTGCTTCTGTAATAAAGGGAACAGCCACTGGAGCAGAATTACCCTAGATACTTGGTAGATTAGAAGGCTGGCAAGGTCGATAGAAGTATATTGGATATACATTATGTTAATGTGTACTTTACTAGTACTCCTAGTAGCACCAGGGTATTAGATACCGGTTCGGTTGCTAAGTGTTAGTAACTCGAAATAAAAGCTACGGAATAAACAGAGACTAGCTAAAGGTGAGCTGACGATATGTGTTGGAAGTGTTCTCAATGTTGATACGATAAAGCATCGCACGCTCCCTCTACCATCGAGATTGGTGTTTGCGTTGAGCATAGACATGATTGGATTATGTCTATCGCAATACGGTTATTCATTTAAGGAGAATAATGGTTACTCTGTTTATTTGAATAATACCTTCAATGGTCTTACACCTAAAATGAATGGTTTATTGAATCTCGATCGTAGTGATACACATGTTCATGCCAAAAGATAGTAATGATAGTACCACCTACTTGTGGCACTGCCACGTAAGTCATATCGGTATAAAACGCATGAAGAAGCTCCATGTTGATGGATCTTTGGGCTCACTCGTTTTTTGAAAAGTTTGGGACATGCGAACCATGTCTATTGGTATATATGCATGAAGAAACTCCATGCAAATGGACCGTTTTGTACTCGCTTGTTTTTGAATCACTTGAGACATGCAAATCATACCACATGGGCAAGATGACTGAAAGCCTCGTTTTCAGTAAAATGGAACAAGAAAGCAACTTGTTGGAAGTAATACATTTTTGATGTGTGCAGTCCAATGAGTGCTAAGGCATGTAGTGGATATCGTTATGTTCTTACTTCACAGATGATTTGAGTAGATGTTGAGTATATTTACTTGATGAATCACGAGTCTGAATTATTGAAAGGTTCAAGTAATTTCAGGATGAAGTTGAAAGATCGTCGTGACAAGAGGATACAATATCTATGATATGATCATAGAGATGAATATCTGAATTACGAGTTTGGCATAGAATTAAGACATTGTGGAAATTGTTTCACAACTGATATAGCCTGGAACACCATAGTGTGATGGTGTGTCCGAACATCATAACTGCACCCTATTGGATATGATGCATACCATGATGTCTCTTATCAAATTACCACAATAGTTTATGGGTTAGGCATTAGAGACAACCACATTCACTTTAAATAGGGCACCACGCAATTCCGATGAGATGACACCGTATGAACTATGGTTTAGAGAAACCTAAGCTGTCATTTCTTAAAAGTTTGGGACTGCGACGCTTATGTGAAAAAGTTTCAGGCTGATAAGCTCGAACCTAAAGCGGATAAATGCATCTTCATAGGACACCCGAAATAGTTGGGTATACCTCCTGTCTCAGATTCGAAAGCAATAAGGGATTGTTTCTGGAATCAGGTCCTTTCTCGAGGAAAAGTTTCTCTCGAAAGAATTGAGTGGGAGGATGGTGGAGACTTGATGAGGTTATTGAACCGTTACTTCAACTAGTGTATAGCAGGGCACAAAGAGTTGTTCCTGTGGCACCTACACCAATTGAAGTGGAAGCTTATGATATTGATCATGAGACTTCAGATCAAGTCACTACCAAACATCGTAGGATGACAAGGATGCATACTACTTCAGAGTGGTACGTAACCCTGTCTTGGAAGTCATGTTGCTAGACAACAATGAACCTACGAGCTATGGAGAAGCGATGGTGGGCCCGGATTCCGATAAATGGCTCGAGGCCATATAATCTGAGAGAGGATCCATATATGAAAACAAAGTGTAGACTTTGGAAGAACTACTTGATGGTCGTAAGGCTGTTAGGTACATATGGATTTTAAAAGGAAGACGGACAATGATGGTAAGTATCACCGTTAAGAAAGCTTGACTTGTCGTTAAGATGTTTTCCGACAAGTTCAAGGAGTTGACTACGGTGAGACTTTCTCACTCGTAGCAATGCTAAGAGTCTGTTGGAATTATATTAGCAGTCACTGCATTATTTATGAAATCTTGCAGATAGGATGTCAAAACATTGTTTCCTCGACGATTTTCTTGAGGAAAGGTTGTATGTGATACAACCGAAAGGTTTTGTCAATCCTGAAAAGATGCTAATAAGGATGCAAAGCTCCAGCAATCCTTCTGAGGACTGGAGTAAGCATCTCGGAGTTGGAATGTATGCTTTGATGAGATGATCAAAGATTTTGGGTGTATACAAAGTTTATGAGAAACTGGTATTTCCAAAGAAGTGAGTGGGAGCACTATAGAATTTCTGATGAATATATGTTGTTGATCGGAAATGACGTAGAATTTCTGGAAAGCATATAGGGTTATTTGGAAAGTGTTTTTCAATGGAAAGCCTGGATTAAGCTACTTGAGCATTGAGCATCAAGATCTATAAGGATAGACAAAATGCTTAATAGTACTTTCAAATGAGCACATGCCTTGACGTGATCTTGAAGGTGTTCAAGATGGATCAGTCAAAGAAGGAGTTCTTGCCTGAGTTGTAAGGTATGAAGTTAAAACTTAAAGCTCGACCGCGGCAGAATAGAGAGAAAGGACGAAGGTCGATCCCTATGCTTAAGACATAGGCTCTACAGTATGCTATGCTGTGTACCGCACCTGAAGTGTGCCTTGCCATGAGTCAGTCAAGGGGTACCAGAGTGATCCAAGAATGGATCACAGGACAGCGGTCAAAGTTATCCTTAGTAACTAGTGGACTAAGGAATTTTCTCGATTATGGAGGTGGTAAAAGAGTTCGTCGTAAAGGGTTACGCCGATGCAAACTTTGACACTAATCCAGATTATTCTGAGAAGTAAACTGGATTCGTATAGTAGAACAGTTATTTGGAATAAGCTCCAAATAGAACGTGGTAGCTACATCTAGGAGATGACATAGAGATTTGTAAAGCACACACGGATCTGAAAGGTTCAGACCCGTTGACTAAAACCTCTCTCACAAGCAACATGATCAAACCCAGAACTCATTGAGTGCTAATCACATAGTGATGTGATCTAGATTACTGACTCTAGTAAACTCTTTGGATGTTGGTCACATGGCGATGTGACCTGTGAATGTTAATCACATGGCGATGTGAACTAGATTATTGACTCTAGTGCAAGTGGGAGACTGTTGGAAATATGCCCTAGAGGCAATAATAAATTGGTTATTATTATATATTTCCTTGTTCATGATAATCGTTTATTATCCATGCTATAATTGTATTGATAGGAAACTCAGATACATGTGTGGATACATAGACAACACCATGTCCCTAGTAAGCCTCTAGTTGACTAGCTCGTTGATCAATAGATGGTTACGGTTTCCTGACCATGGACATTGGATGTCATTGATAACGGGATCATGTCATTAGGAGAATGATGTGATGGACAAAGACCCAATCCTAAGCCTAGCACAAAGATCGTGTAGTTCGTATGCTAAAGCTTTTCTAATGTCAAGTATCATTTCCTTAGACCATGAGATTGTGCAACTCCCGAATACCGTAGGAGTGCTTTGGGTGTGCCAAACGTCACAACGTAACTGGGTGGCTATAAAGGTACATTACAGGTATCTCCGAAAGTGTCTGTTGGGTTGGCACGAATCGAGACTGGGATTTGTCACTCCGTGTAAACGGAGAGGTATCTCTGGGCCCACTCGGTAGGACATCATCATATGCGCAATGTGACCAAGGAGTTGATCACGGGATGATGTGTTACGGAACGAGTAAAGAGACTTGCCGGTAACGATATTGAACAAGGTATAGGGATACCGACGATCGAATCTCGGGCAAGTACAATACCGCTAGACAAAGGGAATTGTATACGGGATTGATTGAGTCCTTGACATCGTGGTTCATCCGATGAGATCATCGTGGAACATGTGGGAGCCAACATGGGTATCCAGATCCCGCTGTTGGTTATTGACCGGAGAACGTCTCGGTCATGTCTGCATGTCTCCCGAACCCGTAGGGTCTACACACTTAAGGTTCGATGACGCTAGGGTTATAAAGGAAGCTTGTATGTGGTTACCGAATGTTGTTCGGAGTCCCGGATGAGATCCCGGACGTCACGAGGAGTTTCGGAATGGTCCGGAGGTAAAGATTTATATATAGGAAGTCCTATTTCGGCCATCGGGACAAGTTTCGGGGTCATCGGTATTGTACTGGGACCACCGGAAGGGTCCCGGGGGCCCACCGGGTGGGGCCACCTGCCCCCCGGGGGCCACATGGGCTGTAGGGGGTGCGCCTTGGCCTACATGGGCCAAGGGCACCAGCCCCAAGAGGCCCATGCGCCTGGGAAACCCTAAAGGAAGAGTCCGAGAAGGGGAAGGCACCTCTTAGGTGCCTTGGGGGGGAAGGACTCCTCCCCTGGCCGCCGCCCCCTAGGAGATTGGATCTCCTAGGGCTGGCGCACCCCCCCTTTGGGATCCCTATATATAGTGAGGGTAGGAGGGCCTCTTGAGATACACCTTTGCTTTTGGTGCAGCCCTCCCTCTCTCCCAAGTCCTTCTCCTCTCCCGTGGTGCTTGGCGAAGCCCTGCAGGATTGCCACGCTCCTCCACCACCACCATGCCGTTGTGCTGCTGTTGGATGGAGTCTTCCTCAACCTCTCCCTCTCTCCTTGCTGGATCAAGGCGTGGGAGACGTCACCGGGCTGTACGTGTGTTGAACGCGGAGGTGCCGTGCGTTCGGCACTTGGTCATCGGTGATTTGAATCACGACGAGTACGACTCCATCAACCCCGTTCACTTGAACGCTTCTGCTTAGCGATCTACAAGGGTATGTAGATGCACTCTCCTTCCCCTCGTTGCTGGTCTCTCCATAGATAGATCTTGGTGACACGTAGGAAAATTTTGAATTTCTGCTACGTTCCCCAACACTTCATCCCTTCATATTCTTGGGGTATCCCACATATCGAGATAAAACTCATACTTATTTTGTCCGAAGTCCACTCCGTGGAATATCATTATCTTTTCCAGGGGTCAAGTGTCCTCACAGGGTACAACCACCCTTGAAATGCACAAATTCATCCATAGACCATATTTCTCATATCCTCGAAAATGGTTAAAATCTTTCTTCATAGAGTAACTACTCATAAATCTAAATCAATACCAACGATGTTAACTTTATTGACTCTCATTTTATTACAATCTCCTGCATTTCCATTACATGCCTCAACTCAACACCTCAATATAAAAAGAAATGTTCCCACTACTACTATATTTATTTTGTTGCAAACTCAACTATTGAACACGTAAATCCTCATTGGGACAATCTCTGGCAAAGTGCCCTGCTTCATTACAACGGAAACATAATACTTCTGACGAGTCTCAAGGTTTCCTTGTGATTACATAGCCTCCTTGGGTCCTCGGCTTCCTTTTGGGGCAACTGCTGAAGTAGTGCCCTGACTCCTTGCACCTGAAACAGGTGATATGACTCAGGTCCTTCCTGGAATCCAATCTATTTCTCTTCCTAGACTTTTCCGTGCCAATCAGGGCTTCTATTTCCTGTGGGTCATACTCTACTTCCTCTATCGGGAATTCTACCAGATCCCCATTCAGACAATTATGGGAGATGTGTCCTTCTTCTCCACATGAATAACATGACTTGGTGCAGGGTTTAATTGGGTCTTCTTTGGGTGTGTCCTCCACCTCTTCCTTCATCACCGGTTCTTCTAAAATTTCCATGTGGTCTCCTTTCATTTCTTCTTTCTTCTGTTGGATAGTTCGTTGTACCATGGGGTAAATGTGACACTGAGCAGGTTAGTGGGTAGTCCCTTCACATAAGAAACAAGTAATCTACCTAGTTGGGCATTCTTCAGCTGGGTGACTTTCTTCACAATTAGAGCATCATCCTTGTGTTCTTTATGGTTGTGTCCTATTTCTCCATAGAGTTTGCATGCACAAGGTTTCTTCAAATCATTTCTACAAGGCTTCAATTTCTGGGACATAAGACGAGCCCTTTGCAGAGTCAACTTAAATTCTTCCCAAGTGGTTACTCCCTGCCATCCATTGATGGTTTGGTACATCCTCCACTAGGTAGCAGCACCTCTTTCAAAGTACTGAATAGCATGCTGGGTCATATCCTTTCCGGCTATAGGGTTATTCTTCTTGTGATCTTCCGTGTTCTGAATCCATCGGTCCGTCTCCACTTGACGTATAGGTCCCGGAAATATGAGTTCATCTACATTCATCCTCTATTGGGTCCAAGGGTTTTGGGGTGAGATAAGAGAGATAGAGAGGGATACACACAATACAAACAATTGTTTTGAAGAGACATATTTTATTTTGTGGCTGTCTGGGAAACATCAAACAAATGACAGCTCACAAACATCGCATCTAACGTAGGTATATAACTGGGGTTTGGTCTTCTAAAGGTCAATAAATCTTCAAAGTCGCCAAACTCTTCAAGCCTTGTTCATGTCTTCGATGGCTTCTTCTGATCGTGATGGTCCTTCTCAAGTTCTTTTGCCAAATCATCTCTGTTGATGTGAAGTCTCTCATGGCGTCCTTCAATATTTCTGGAGTTGCATTCCAAACTTCTGTGTTTCAACATCCTTGGCATGAACCATGATCCTACTGTCCTTTAGTTCCTGTCGAATCTCCAGTATCTCAAGGTTTTGCTCCTCCATCTTGGCTACTTTCAGCTTCTGGGTCCTGAGTTCTTCACAAAAGGCTTCCTTGTTAAATAAGGCTTCCTAAAGGTCCATCTTAAATCCTTGATGTAATACTCCAGATCCCAGTGATACACCAGCTAGGGATAAAACTCCATCTTTTGTTGATAGGTGCTCCATTAGCCCTTTTGTCATCCAATCCTTGTGGAAATGCATGCTTAATTCAGCATGGTGACAGTAGCATAAGCGGGCGATAACATCATGGATAGCCGTGTTTATGCCCATGTCATTGCCATGAGCTATCATTCCATAGTTAATATCTCCTGCCTTAGGGTTTTCTTGACAAAAACTTCGAGGTTTAACGCTTCATGTTCCGGTCTTTCTCTGACACACCTTGATCCCGGGTATTGACAGCTTCATTAGTCTGACAAGTTCCATAAGGGTAGCCTTCCTAGGTCATACAAATCTGGAAATTCTCCAAAGACTTCAAATTCTCCTAGTCTTCGCAGTCTTCAACCATTTTAGTTTCCATTATTATAACGCATGGCAAAATCCTCTTCATTCCGAAGTGGTCTTAGTTGTCCGATATCTTGTACTTCTTGGAGTGATCTCATCAGTCGAATCTTTGTGTGGTCAAAGAGGGGAAATGGGTATAGTCTAACTAAAAGGGAATATTTGATAAAGCTTAGAAAAGAATAGACGTAAAAGATCTTTATTGAAAATAAGCTTTGAGAGAAAAATCTTTCCTATGGGCTTGTCAGTTTCTAGGGGTCACGTCCTACAGTCAACATGTGCTCTGATACCATCTTGTAGCGACCTGACTTGAATGGATCAAGTCTCTGTGCTTAAGTGTCATCCCTGGATCGGTATGCTGACACACATAGTACTCGAGGATTTATAACAGAGGTAAATCACATGTATAAAGTAACGTAAATACGATTACCACAATCCAAATAGCGGAAGTAACAACAAGGTTGTGAATTCCCATCAACACCAACGACAAAGTTGAGTGTAGAAATCGTAACCCTAACGAATCACTTACTCGATGTAAGATTCCTGCAACATGAGACGTTGCAGCCATGTAGGTCAGTACATTGAATGTACTGGCAAATTCACACTATAGAGCAATGTTGAATAGTGGCTATCACTACATGCATATTTGGCCGGTGGAGGCTCTATGGTTATCATTTGCATAAAGCTATTTTTCCCCTACAACAAAGGAATATATTTTATTTAACTACAAAGTTTGTTGAAAACATTGAGAAGGTAACCCCAACGCAATCCAATTAAAAGTTTAATAACTCGACAAATTAATTAAGTAGAGTGATGAGATCAACATAATAATTCAATGACGATATACTCAAGATGTCCATAACCGAGGACACGGCTAATCATGATTAGTTTGTACACTCTGTAGAGGTTTGCGCACTTTTCCCCACAAGATTCGATCTCCTTCGTTGAATTTCTCGCACTGCCTGATGTTTGAGAAACTGATGACCGAGACACAGTCTTTCAGAAGCATTAATTCTTTACGACGGGTAGACCGTACCATGTACATCCCCTACATATGCTAGTCTACCACTGAAAGAGGTCACACAACATACTCAACTATGCTAGAGCCCATAATGGCTTGTGGCTGCGCACGGAAGTTTCTAGCATGAATAATCTTATGATCCCTTTGAGCCTCGGTGGCGAACCATACGATGATCACACGGATACCTCGGGATCTCCTAGGACAACACTGGATTCCCCAGGTGTCCGGGCAAGCCACTGGTATCCCCAGGGTGCCCCAACCAATCCATCCAGATGTGTATTAAAGTAGCCACCTTAAGTCTCCCTTAGTTAATATAACTCTCACATCTTCCATGAATCTCACAAACCAATCCACGACTACGAGCATAGCCTAGCAGTATAAGCATAACGTAGTAACACCCAAGGTTTTGAAATAAAGGCAATAGGTTCCTACCTCATCAACTACTTCCCAATACCCACATGTTATCAAATACTACTCAATGCAATGTTTGAGGGTTGAATCTAATGCATAAAATATGGGTAATAAAGGGAGTATGATCAAAGTGTGAACTTGCCTTGTACTGTTGATGAAGATGATTTGCACTCATAACTCCTGATAGTTCTACTCGTCACACTCCATTCAATCTATCATAAGCAAGCAATTGCATACATAAGTACTCATGCAAAAGAATCGATGAAAAGATCTCGGAAAATTTCAAAAACAAGCAATTAACTCTTGCAACAGAAAACAATTTCTAACAGTACCAAAATTAAGTGAATTTGGCTTTATCAGAAAGTTTAGGTCAAGAGCTTTGATTTGCAAAAAGAATCAACTAAATCGGAGTTATAAAACTCGAGTTATAAATAAAATAAATTTGAATTCAAATATGTTTGAAATAAAATTTAACCCTTTCAAAAACATGTTAAGTGGTTTTACTGGATAGAGGAGATCATAACGAAGAAGTGGGTGTTGGTTTCGTTGGATTTGGACAAACGAGTAAAAAGTTGCGAGGGTTTGAAGATCAGGGGCTAATCTGTAAATATGCTAATTGCATCTAGGTCCCTGGCCGAAATTAAAGCAGAAAAAGTAAAATATAACAAATGAACGTTTGCTACTAAACCCTAAATTATGAACACGTTCGCTCCAAAGGCTTAGACAATGAAAGTTCTCTACATAAATAAAAAAATGTTTAGAGGAAAAACAAATGGATCTGGATCGTTAGATCCAGATCGGACGGACGAGGAGGGGTGGCGGTTACCATGGCGGTTGGAGTCACCGGCGACGAAGAAGATGGCGGCGACGGCTATGGATGGAGTGGTGGCTCCGGTGGTCCTCCGACTCGGGCGGCACCACAGGAAGGCGCGGGGCCCGAGGCGAAGTCGAAGAAGGCGGCGGCTTCGGTCAAGGGCGACGGAACAAGGCGGGGCGATGGCGGTGGAGTTCGTCGGCGGCGGCGACGGTGGCGGAGATGTGCGGCGGCTTGGGAGGAGGAGAAACGGGCCCGGGGCCGCGGGTTTTATAGGAAGGAAGGAGGCGCGGCTTGCGGAAGGGGAAAAGGCGGCAGCGACGGTGACCGGGTCGGGCACGGCGGCGGCGGACTCCCGAGCGGGGTCCCGCTCAGGGATGTAGGCGACGGGCGAGCTGGGCCAGGCCGCGGCCTGGCTGGAGCTGGGCCGGCCCAGTCGGCGGAAGAGTTGTTTTTTTAAAACAATTTTACAGAAAAATAAAATAACAAACCAAATAAAATAAAAATATACTATAGGCATATAATATATCAGAATTTTCAGAAAAATATTTTCTACAACCTGAATTTTTTTCTAACATCAAATAAAATCTAAAAAAATAAAATAAAGCAAAGAGCGCTACCGTTGCAATGAAACCCAATAAAAATTATTTTAAAAATACCAAAATGATTTCAAATTTATTTCTCTCCAATTTTCTACTGTAGGGAATCATTTAACCCTATTTTCCATATCTTTTATTTTTGGAGAAAAATAATTTGAAAAACCAAATAACTCCAAAATGAAAATGATTTCATAGGGACTTTAAATTTGATTTCTTTTAAACTTCCAACTCATATTTCATATGTTTTGAAGAAGTCGTTTTAGATTCTCTCATGAAAATCATTGAGTTGCTTAATGTTTCTGAATAAAAATTTCCAAATGAAATTCAAATCCTTTCAAAACCCTTTTTCATTTAGTTAAATGGAAGAAGTCATATCATCTTCACTCTAGGGTTTTGTGATGAAAAGACTTTGAATTCATGGAGATCAAAAAGCAAAGTGAAAGTTTTTGGAAAGTCATTTTATTCCCTCTCATTCAACTTTCAAAAAGTTTCAAATTTCCACTAAATTTCACACAAGCAACCACACCACAATCAAACAATCAATCAAATCTATTTATTTAATATAAAATTCCAAAATTTAGAATTTTGGGATGTTACAGTTTATTTCTTTTTCCGCTTTCTTCTTGTGTGCTTGAAAACCTTAAGAAAAAACAGAAAAATTAGTTGTAGTTAGTTTACCTTCTATGCATCCTTAGTAGTATAATTAAAAGAAAACCCAAAAAGATTTCACGTTCTTCTCTTGATTGTTGGGAGCTTTCCCATGTAAATAGTTTTTCTCATTCTTGTTTTACTTTCTTTAGAAAAACAAAATCTCCAAAAACATTTCAGTGTGTTTCTTTGAAATTCTTTTCTTTTCTTTGGGGGTCGAGAGGAGAAGACCACGATGAAAATGTTGAGTGGCTCTCATATGCATTATTGTTGATCTAACAAAGAGCCCATATTACCTTGTCTTCTCCTTTGAATGAATGTTTCAGATTCTAGGTTAGTCCAATGCACGTGCACTATTATTATTATCCACACCGTTCGGTCGTGCAAGTGAAAGGCAATAATGACGATATATGATGAAATGCTTGAAATGAAGAAAAGCTGGTATGAACTCGTCCTATCTTGTTTTTCTAAATATGACTAGTTCACCATTCTCGATTCAGTCTGTTATGAATGAAAAATGTTTGCAACGACAATTAGAGATTATAGTTACTCATGCCATGTTCAATTAGCTAGGAGTTTATAATGGTTTACCTCGCGTGCCAACATGAAAATTAAAATGATTGTGATGTAGTATGATAGGATGATATCCTCCTTTGAATGATTTGAGTGGCTTGACTTGGCACATGTTCACGCATGTAGTTGAATCAAAATCAACATAGCCTCTACGATATTTATGTTCATGGTGATTTATATCCTAGTCATGCTTGCATTCAATGTTGGTTAATCTCAATGCATGTTTATGACTGTTGTCGCTCTCTAGTTGGTCACTTCCCAGTCTCTTTCTCGCCTTCACTTGTACTAAGCAGGAATACTGCTTGTGCATCCACTTCCATAAACCCCAAAGTTGTTCCATATGAGTCCACCTTACCTTCCTATATGCGGTATTTACCTACCGTTCCAAGTAAATTTGCATGTGCCAAACTCTAAACCTTCAAATGATAATATTTTTTGTATGCTCGAATCGCTCATGTACCAACTAGGGCTATCAATATCTTCCATGCTAGGTGGGTTATTCTCACGATGAGTGGACTCCGCTCATCATTCATGAGAAAATGGCTGGTAACCGGGATGCCCAGTCCCATACTCAAATCAAATCAAAATAATTGCAAACAAAACTCCCCTAAGATTGTTGTTAGTTGTATGGTACCCGTTCTTTTGGACCAGTCGTGGAGTGTGCTTGTTGGTGGTGGGGGAGTATAAACTTTACCATTCTGCTTGGGAACCGCCTATAATGTATTTAGCATGAAAGATACTGAGATCTCTTAGTTTCTATGTTGACAATGAAAGGATACCGCTCAAAATATTATTTATTCTCTACTTCAAAACTCGAGCTCTGGCACCTCTACAAATCCCCGCTTCCCTCTGGAAAGGGCCTATCTATTCAATTTTATTGCCGAGTCATCATCCTCTTATGAAAGGCACTAGTTAGAGAGCCCCACTGTAATTTGCATGCATTGTTATTAATTTATACTGAGTATGACTGTGACTGGATCTCTTTTGCCATGAATTACATTGTCTAGTCTGTCCTTGATCTTCAGGGGTGCTCTGCATTTATGTTTTGCGGTCTCAGAAAGGGCTAGCGAGATACCATTTTGTTATATCATATCATGATTGTTTTGAAAAAGTGTTGTCATCAGAGATTTATTATTATTGCTCGCTAGTTGATTATGCCATTGATATGAGTAAATGTGAGACCTAAATGTTATTGTGAATTTTGTTAGTTCATAATCTTTGGAGAAAACTTGAATGCTGCCTTTACATATTTGCAACAACAAGATCAAACAGAGTTTGTAAAAGTTTTTCTTTATCACTTTCAGTTTGTCAACTGAATTGCTTGAGGACAAGCAATGGGTTAAGCTTGGGGGAGTTGACACGTCTCCATCGTATCTACTTTTCCAAACTCTTTTACCCTTGTTTTGGACTCTAACTTGCATGTTTTGAATGGAAATAACCCAGACTGACGTTGTTTTTAGCAGAATTGCCATGGTGTTAGTTTTGTGCAGAAATAAAAGTTCTTAGAATGACCTAAAAATTCACAGATATCATTTTTGGAATTAATAAAAAATATTGGCGAAAGAATTAGCAGAAGGGGTCCCACACCCTGGCCACAAGGGTGGGGGTGCGCCCACCCCCCTAGGGTGCGCCCTCCGACCTGAACTCCCACTCCATATATTCACTTTCGGGCAGAGAAAAATCAGAGAGAAGGATTCATCACGTTTTATGATATGGAGCCACCGCCAAGCCCTGTTCTTCCTCGGGAGGGCAGATCCGGAATCTGTTTTGGGCTCTGGAGAGGGGAATCCGTCTCCATTGTCATCATCAACCATCCTCCATCACCAATTTCATGATGCTCACCGCCGTGCATGAGTAATCCCATCGTAGGCTTGCTGGACCGTGATGGGTTGGATGAGATTTACCATGTAATCAAGTAGTTTTGTTAGGGTTTGATCTCTAGTGTCCACTATGTTCTAAGATTGATGTTGCTATGACTTTGCTATGCCTATTTCTTGTCACTAGGGCCCAAGTGCCATGATTTCAGATCTGAACCTATTATGTTTTCACGAATATATTTGTGTTCTTGGTCCTATCTTGCAATTTATAGTCACCTACTATGTGTTATGCTCCGGCAACCCCGGAGTGACAATAGTCGGGACCACTCCCGGTGATGACCTTAGTTTGAGGAGTTCATGCATTCACTAAGTGCTAATGCTTTGGTCCGGTACTCTATTAAAAGGAGGCCTTAATATCCCTTAGTTTCCAACAGAACCCCGCTGCCACGGGAGGGTAGTACAAAAGATGCCATATAAATTCTTTTCCATAAGCACGCATGAGTATATTTGGAATGCATGCCTACATTATATTGATGAATTGGAGCTAGTTTTGTGTCACCCTATGTTATAACTGTTGCATGATGAATGCCAGCCGACATAATTATCCATCATTGATCCATTGCCTACGAGCTTTTCACATATTGATCTTTTCTAAGTTACTTTTCCGTTGCCACTATTACGATTGCTACAATATTGCTACTGTTACTTTTGCCACTGTTACCGCTACTTCCATACTACTTTGCTACTAAATACTTTGCTGCAGATATTAAGTCTTTCAGGCGTGGTTGAATTGACAACTTAGCTGCTGATACTTGAGAATATTCTTTGGCTCCCCTTGTGTCGAATCAATAAATTTGGGTTGAATACTCCGCCCTCGAAAACTGTTGCGATCCCCTATACTTGTGGGTTATCAACGGTCTTCACGATTTGGCAGCGCTTTGCCGTCCAGAGCTAATCATTGACGGAGAATTAGAGGGTGGATATTAGAACCACACCGGTCTTCTAATTATGAGGATTAGAGGATCTAGGTCCGTCTCTAATTGATCAACTAGGACCAACTAGAACTAGAGAACTAGAGGAGGTTCCAAAACATGTGTTTTAAAAAGTGCCAAAGCCTATAGTATATACATGTTGGAGGCAGAGGAGGGGACGCCACACAAGGGGAAAAGTCTCCCCTTGCACTGGCCTAGGGGAGGGGAATCCCTCCCCAATTCGGCCTCCCTCCCTCCTTTCCATGTGAAGAAGGGGGTGCCTCCCATAATGGGCCCATGTGGCCCAATTCTCATTCCACCACTTCACCTTTTAAGGCCCGTTGATATTTGTGTTGGGGAACGCAGTATTTCAAAAAAATCCTACAATCACGCAAGATCTATATAGGGATGCATAGCAACGAGAGGGGAGAGTGTGTCTACGTACCCTCGTAGACAGAAAGCGGAAGCGTTAAGTGACGCGGTTGATGTAGTCGAATGTCTTCGCGATCCAACCGATCAAGTACCGAACGCACGGCACCTCCACGATCTGCACACGTTCAGCTCGATGATGTCCCTCGAACTCTAGATCCAGCTAAGGCCGAGGGACAGTTTCATCAGCACGACGGCGTGTTGACGGTGATGATGAAGTTACCGACGCAGGGCTTTGCCTAAGCACTACGACAATATGACCGAGGTGTAAATCTGTGGAGGGGGGCAACGCACACGGCTAAGAGGTCAACTTGTGTGTCTATGGGGTGTCCCCCTCCCCCGTATATAAAGGAGGGGAGGAGGGGGTCGGCCAGCCACATGGTGCTCCCCCAAGGGGGGATTCCTACTCCTACTAGGAGTAGGTTTCCCCCCTTTCCTAGTCCTACGGGAGGGGGAAGGAAGGGGAAGAGGAGAAGAAGGAAAGGGGGGCCAGCCCCCCTCCCAATTTGGATTGGGCTTGGGGGCCGCGCCCACCTCTTGGCTGCGTCCTCTCTCTTCCACTAAAGCCCATGTAGGCCCATTAAGCCCCCGGGGGGTTCCGGTAACCCCCCGGTACTTCGGTATATGCCCGAACTCATCCGAAACCATTCCAGTGTCCAAACATAACCTTCCAATATATCAATCTTCATGTGTCGAGAATTTTGAGACTCCTCGTCATGTCCGTGATAACATCCGGGACTCCGAACTACCTTCGGCACATCAAAACACATAAACTCATAATACCGATCGTCATCGAATGTTAAGCATGCAGACCCTATGGGTTCGAGAACTATGTAGACATGACCGAGACTCATCTCCGGTCAATAACCAATAGCGGAACCTGGATGCTCATATTGGTTCCTACATATTCTATGCGGATCTTTATCGATCAAACCGCATAACAACATACTTTTGTTCCCTTTGTCATCAGTATGTTACTTGCCTGAGATTCGATCGTCGGTATCATCATACTTAGTTCAATCTCATTACCGGCAAGTCTCTTTACTCGTCCGTACTGCAACATCCTGCAACTAACTCATTAGTCACATTGCTTGCAAGGCTTATAGTGATGTGCATTACCGAGAGGGCCCAGAGATACCTCTCCGACAATCGGAGTGACAAATCCTAATCTCGATCTATGCCAACTCAACAAACACCATCGGAGACACCTATAAAGCATCTTTATAATCACCCAGTTACGTTGTGATGTTTGATAGCACACTAAGTGTTCCTCCAGTATTCGAGAGTTGCATGATCTCATAGTCATAGGAACATGTATAAGTTATGGAGAAAGCAATAGCAATAAACTAAACGATCATAGTGCTAGCTAACGGATGGGTCAAGTCAATCACATCATTCTCTAATGATGTGATCCCATTCATCAAATGAAAACTCATGTCTACGGTTAGGAAACTTAACCATCTTTGATTAATGAGCTAGTCAATGTAGAGGCATACTAGTGACACTCTGTTTGTCTATGTAGTCACACATGTACTAAGTTTCCGGTTTAATATAATTCTAGCAGGAATAATAAACATTTATCATGATATAAGGAAATATAAATAACAACTTTATTATTGCCTCTAGGGCATATTTCCTTCAGTCTCCCACTTGCACTAGAGTCAATAATCTAGATTACATAGTAATGATTCTAACACCCATGGAGTCTTGGTGATGATCATGTTTTGCTCGTCAGAGAGGCTTAGTCAACGGGTTTGCAACATTCAGATCCGTATGTATCTTGCAAATCTCCATGTCTCCCTCCTTGACTTGATCACAGATGGAATTGAAGCGTCTCTTCATGTGCTTGGTTCTCTTGTGAAATCTGGATTCCTTTGCCAAGGCAATTGCACCAGTATTATCACAAAAGATTTTCATTGGACCCGATGCACTAGGTATGACACCTAGATCGGATATGAACTCCTTCATCCAGACTCCTTCATTTGCTACTTCCGAAGCAGCTATGTATTCCGCTTCACACGTAGATCCCACCACGACACTTTTCTTAGAATTGGACCAACTGACAACTCCACCATTCAATAAAAATACGTATCTGGTTTGTGACTTAGAGTCATCCGGATCAGTGTCAAAGCTTGCATCGACGTAACCGTTTACGACGAGCTCTTTGTCACCTCCATAAACGAGAAACATATACTTAGTCCTTTTCAGGTATTTCAGGATATAATATTAGAAATGCTACAGAGCTCCCACTCACTTTCTTGTAAATACAGGCTTCTCCAAAAGTCTGGATAAAACCATATGCTTTGATCACACTATCAAAGCGTATATTCCAACTCCGAGATGCTTGCACCGGTCCATAAATGGGTCACTGGAGCTTACCCACTTTGTTAGCACCTTTTGGATCGACAAAACCTTCTGGTTTCATCATATACAACTCTTCTTTAAGATATCCATTAAGGAATGCAGTTTTGACATCCATTTGCCAAGTTTCATAATCATAAAATGCGGCAATTGCTAACATGATTCAGACGGACTTAAGCATCGCTACGGGTGAGGTCTCATCGTAGTCAACTCCTTGAACTTGTCGAAAACCCTTCCGCAACAAGTCGAGCTTAGGCAGTAACATTACCGTCAGCGGCAGTCTTCTTCTTGAAGATCCATTTATTATCTGTGCCTTGCCGATCATCGGGCAAGTCAACCAAATTCCACACTCTGTTCTCATACATGGATCCCATCTCAAATTTCATGGCCTCAAGCCATATTGCGGAATCTGGGCTCATCATCACTTCCTCATAGTTCGTAGGTTTGTCATGGTCAAGTAACATGACCTCCAGAACAGGATTACCGTACCACTCTGGTGCGGATCTTACTCTGGTTGACCTACGAGGTTCGGTAGTAACTTGATTAGTAGTTTCATGATCATCATCATTAGCTTCCTCACTAATTGGTGTAGGAATCACTAGAACTGATTTCTGTGATGAACTACTTTTCAATTAGGGAGCAGGTACAATTACCTCATCAAGTTCTACTTTCCTCCCACTCACTTCTTTCGAGAAAAACTCCTTCTCTTGGAAGGATCCATTCTTAGCAACGAATATCTTGCCTTCGGATCTGTGATAGAAGGAGTACCCAACAGTCTCCTTTGGGTATCCTACATTTCTCCGATTTGGGTTTGAGCTTATCAGGTTGAAGCTTTTTCACATAATCATCATAGCCCCAAACTTTAAGAAACAACAACTTGGGTTTCTTGCCAAACCACAGTTCATATGGTGTCGTCTCAACGGATTTTGAAGGTGCCCTATTTAACGTGAATGCAGCCGTCTCTAAAGCATAACCCCAAAACGATAGTGGTAAATCAGTAAGAGACATCATAGATCGCACCATATCTAA
Organism: Triticum urartu; assembly: GCF_056163025.1. Lineage (NCBI taxonomy): Eukaryota > Viridiplantae > Streptophyta > Magnoliopsida > Poales > Poaceae > Triticum > Triticum urartu. The sequence goes on from NC_141874.1 coordinate 471,646,149, forward strand.
TAAAGTGTGGTTACGACGTTCAGACACATCATTACGCTGTGGTGTTCCAGGTGGCGTGAGTTGCAAAACTATTCTGCATTGTTTCAAATGAAGACCAAACTCATAACTCAAATATTCTCCTCCACGGTCAGATCGTAGAAACTTTATTTTCTTGTTACAATGATTTTCTACTTCACTCTGAAATTCTTTGAACTTTTCAAATGTTCCAGACTTATGTTTCATCAAGTAGATATACCCATATCTGCTCAAATCATCTGTGAAGGTCAGAAAATAATGATGCCCGCCATGAGCATCAACACTCATTGGACCGCATACATCAGTATGTATTATTTCCAATAAGTCTGTTGCTTGATCCATTGTTCCGGAGAACGGAGTCTTAGTCATCTTGCTCATGAGGCATGGTTCGCAAGCATGAAGTGATTCCAAAATCCCATCAGCATGGAGTTTCTTCATGCGCTTTACACCAATATGACCTAAACGGCAGTGCCACAAATAAGTTGCACTATCATTATTAAACTTATATCTTTTGGCTTCAATACTACGAATATGTGTATCACTACTATCAAGATTTGGTAAAAATAGACAACTCTTCAAGGGTGCATGACCATAAAATATATTACTCATATAAATAGTGCAACCATTATTCTCTGATTTAAATGAATAACCGTATCTCATCAAACAAGATCCATATATAATGTTCATGCTTAACACTGGCACCAAATAACAATTATTTTGGTCTAAAACTAATCCCGAAGGTAGATGTAGAGGTAGCGTGCCGACAACGATCACATTGACTTTGGAACCATTTCCCACGCGCATCGTCACCTCGTCCTTAGCCAATCTTCGCTTAATCCACAACCCCTATTTCGAGTTGCAAATATTAGCAACAGAACTAGTATCAAATACCCAGGTGCTACTGCGAGCATTAGTAAGATACACATCAATAACATGTATATCAAGTATACCTTTCACTTTGCCATCCTTCTTATCCTCCAAATACTTGGGGTAGTTCCGCTTCCAGTGACCGGTCCCTTTGCAGTAGAAGCACTCAGTCTCAGGCTAAGGTTGTAACACCCACGATGCGGCTATATCTCCCACGTGTCGGAGCACGACTTAGAGGCATAACCGCATTGTAGGCAATGTCGCAAGTGGGGTAATCTTTACACATCCCATGTACTGAATAAGAAAGAGGTACAGAGTTGGCTTACAATTGCCACTTCACACAATACATAAATATAGCATTACATCATCCAGATACAGACAAGGTCCGATAATGGAACCAAAATAAAGACAACCCCAAATGCAATAGATCCCCGATCGCCCCGATTGGGCTCCACTACTGATCAACTAGAAACGAAAACAACACAACGAACACGATCTTCATCGAGCTCCTCCTTGAGCTCGGTTGCGTCACCTGCACGGTATCATCGGCACCTGCAACTGGTTTTGGAAGTAATCTATGAGTCACGGGGACTCAGCAATCTCACACCCTCGCGATCAAGACTATTTAAGCTTATGGGTAGGATAAGGTATGAGGTGGAGCTGCAGCAAGCACTAGCATATATGGTGGCTAACTTACGCAAATGAGAGCGAGAAGAGAAGGCAAAGCACGGTCGTGAAATAGAAGTGATCCTGAAACTACTTACGTTCAAGCATAACTCCAACACCGTATTCACTTCCCGGACCCCGCCAGAAGAGACCATCACGGCTACACACGCGATTGATGCATTTTAATTTAAGTTAAGTGTCAAGTTCTCTACAACCGGACATTAACAAATTCCCATCTTCCAATAACCGCGGGACGACTTTCGAAAGTTCATAACCCTGCAGGGGTGTCCCAACTTAGCCCATCACAAGCTCTCACGGTCAACGAAGGATATTCCTTCTGCCAGGGTGACCCGATCAGACTCGGAATCCCGGTTACAAGACATTTCGACAATGGTAAAACAACACCAGCAAAGCCGCCCGAATGTGCCGACAAAGCCCGATAGGAGCTGCACATATCTCGTTCTCAGGGCACACTGGATTGTCCAAGGTTTCGGTAGGCCAGCCCAGAGTTGCCCCTGGTGGCCACCGGCAGCTGACAGGTTGGACCAACACTCAGAGGAGCACTGGCCCCGGGGGGGTTAAAATAAAGATGACCCTCGGGCTCCGGAAACCCAAGGGAAAAGAAAAGGGCTAGGTGGCAAATGGTAAAACCAAGGTTGGGCCTTGCTAGAGGAGTTTTATTCAAGGCGAACTATCAAGGGGTTCCCATTATAACTCAACCGCGTAAGGAACGGAAAATCAAGGAACATAACACCGATATGACGGAAAGCAACATCACGAGAGCTACTTTGCATGCTTGTGCTAGTCACCACATTGATCACAAAAATACATGGCATACACCCCTGTAAAGATGGCATGGCATAGCCCAAAACACATGTAGAGATCATGCTCATATGCAACACACAATAATCATGGCAAAAATGACAAATGCTCATAAACTGATAAGAAACATCACCTAACATTTTATAGCACTCTTTCAACAGCATTTAGGGCATCAAGATGGACTCAAACAAACATGGTGCAATGGAATGAAATGAAGAGGGCATCATGATGAACATTTTGATAACTCATGCACGCAAAACAGAGCAGCGAGCACAAAGTTATGGCATGATGAACATGACATAAAAATTACTCACATACTCGGGACTTAGTCATTGTTTAAAAAAACAGTCGGGCGCTGAATAGCTAAAGTGTGCACTGGGCGAAGAATAGAGGGGGGGGACGCTCACCAGATGGGCTCGGCCCAGAGAGGAGGAAGCAGGTGGGCCGGGGAAGTCGGGCTGGGCCGGTCGCATGCGGGGCCCACGAGGCCAGGGATGGAGCTCCTCGTCCTTCTTGTGCACCCACACGAGAAGGGCGGTTACGGCGGCGCCAGGAGGAAGTTCGGCGAGGGGAGGTGTCGGCGGCAGGGCCTGGCGGGGATGGCAAGGTCGGAAATGGGTTGCCGGCGGCCAGATCCGGCAGTGGGCGGCCGGATCGGGGCACAGACGGCGCTCCGGCGAGCTAGCAAGCCGGCAAGGTTGGGAGAAAGCTCCGGCAACTGCGCCAGGACCCGATGTCGCGCCTAGCATCAGATCCGAGCCTGGGGGATCCGATAGGGCGGCACGGGGTCACCAGCGCTAAGGAGAAAGGCGGCGAGGTCCGTAAGGCGACGCCGGCGCAGGCGGGCACTCCGGCGAGGAGGCGGAGGCCACCGGCGATGGAGGCACGGGCGCGCGGGAGACCGGCCGGGCGGCGGGCGTGGTCGGGCTCTGATGGGCTCGCGCGGGCCGCTTGCGGGCTCGGGCGGGCCGGCACGGTGGGAGGCGCAAAGAGACAACGTGGCGTGTTGTGGTTGGCTGCGGAGGTGGAGGCGGACATGTCCGGCGAGGAGAAGTTGTCCGACGGCGCGAAGAGGAAGATGTCTAGGGTTTCATCCGCGAAATTTTCGGGGGTGGGGGCTTATATATAGCTAGAGGGACCTAGGAGAGTCCAAATGAGGTGCGGTTTTCGGCCACACGATCGTGATCGAACGACCGAGAGGATGGAGGGGATTTGCATGGGTGTTGGGCCACTTTGGAGGGGTGTTGGGCTGCAACACACATGAGGCCTTTACGGTTCCCCGGTTAACCGTTGGAGTATCAAACGAAGTCCAAATGGCATGAAACTTGATAGGCGGTCTACCGGTAGTGAACCAAGGCCGCTTGGAAAATCTCGGTCCAATCCGAGAACGTTTAACACCCGCACACGAAAAGAGGCAAAAGGAGGGCGCCGGAGGACATAGGAGTGTCGGATTGAGAAACGGACAACGAGGAAAATGCTCGGATGCATGAGACGAACATGTATGCAAATGAGATGCACATGATGACATGATATGAGATGCATGACACGCAAACAAATGACAAGGTAACCACAGCGAATAACTGGAAGACACCTGGCACATCTTTCTCGGGGCGTTACAACACTCCACCACTACAAGAGGATCTCGTCCCGAGATCTAGAATGGCACCGGAGGGAAAATGGAAGAGAAAGAACAGAGGTAAAACTAAGTTGCTTCTTTGACAAACGAGTGAAACCAAAGAACCTTGCGAGGTTGAACAACTTCGAGAAAAGAATACAACGGAGATGAACAAAATTGAAAACACTCTGTTAGAAAATTGGAAACAATGAAGAACAAATTCGGACAGCACTCCGTTTTAAAAGTGATATGAAACTTGATAAGGCGAAAAGAACTAGAGCAGATGACACAACACTCCGGTTAAATGGATAAGCATGAAAAGAACATGATCCTCACAATTCGAGATGATGAGAGGAGAGGGCAACAACACAATGCCTCCGGAAGAAATGAAAGAAATGAATTAAAGGAACGGGGAAGAAAACAACATCTTCTACCTCCAATGAGCTTGCAAAGGCATCTTAAGGAGAAGGGTCGAACGGAGTTGTTGGAAAACCAACACTGAAAAGAGTAAGCTTGTTGTGGGCTTATGGAAAACATCTCAAAACTATGAGGTGAAATAAAAACTGCCACTAACGGAAAACAATGGGTTGGATTGATATGAACAAGGAGACGAGAAACTTATTTCACCAGGAGGATAAACGAAGAACTTGGGTCATTTATGAACACCATAAATAGCAACAACCCTTAGGGAAAAGCTTAAGGTTAAATATAAACCAAGATAACTCGAATGAAGAGATTGGTGGATTTAAAATATCTCATTCCTGACAACTTTTTAATCATGAAACATGAAGGGAAATTGTCAAGAAAGACATAACACCATCTCAAAAGATAAGTTAGAAAGAAGTGCAATGAGGATTGCAAGATGAAGAATGCTTGAGCTCCCTTGAAAAGAATCTCAATGAACACTTCGAGAAGGAATTAAATCCTTTATGAACCATCATGTAGTGCCTCCATGAAGAACTCCGGTAAACAAAAGGATAACGAAAAGAAAGAGAAGTTGAAAACACAAGGTGAAACCTTGTAATGATTTAGATGGAGCTTCACAACGCGATAATGCAAAAAAACTTAGAACTCCGGAAAGAAAGATGAACAAATGAGATCAAGAATTTTGATGAACCTCGGAATAAGAAATTAATCACTTGGATGGAACAAGAATAATAATTACATTATGCTTGTTTGACATACTACTTATTCTCGTAGAAAGGATTAAGATAGATATAACGCAAACTTGAGAAGGTCTTCCACGAACCACCGGTAGGATTTTAAACAACGAATACATTGATATGATAAACGAAGGAAGAAGAATCTTGAAAGAACCACCGTAAGAATTGAAAATGAACGAAGAAAAGATAAAGAAACACCGGGAAGAATTAGCAAATGAACGAAGATGCTTGCTAGGATTTAGATACATGAGAACGAAGAGATCATGAACTGATTAGAGGATATTTGAACGATGCACCGGTAAGATTTAGAGAAAGAGAGCTGAAAGCTAAGAATGAATAATTCTGAGATGATGGCCTCCGGATGATCAAACTGAAAAATACTCCTGAATTGCTCCGGATGGGTGAAAAGAATATCTCACAATCAAAAATAATTATGAGAGGATGGCATAAGGATAGCACCATGAATCTTCGAGAGAAAGCACAAGATTTAGAGGAGACACTTCTTCGGTCTTCAACTGTAGATAATGACGATGAGAAACACCACTTTGAATTGTTGAGGCACTCCGGGATGAAGAATAGAAAGGTTGAGCCAACGGTGATAAGAATTTGACAGATCTTGGAGAAAAACATTTGACTGATGACAGTTCATTCTTATGTCAAACTCTAAAATTTTTAAGAATAATTCCGGTAAAATTAGAAGAGTTAGGTAAGATCCTGGGAAAAGACCTGTGGGTTAGGGCCCACTCAAAAGAAACACCGTTGAAATGATTACTTGAAAGATATTGCACATGTTGATTTAAATAGCTTGAATGAGATAACAACCTCAAGATATCTTTAGCACTCTGGAACAATTGAATAGCGAGAAGTGGAATGATAATAAGGTGCACCGGCATGGAAACCATTTGAAACGATTTAAAGGATATGATCAACACCAAAAGCTTGAATATAATCCACCGGAGCAGAAAAGAATGGAGAATGATGAACGAGTAGAGCATCTTCATGAGAAACACCGGGTAAGAACATGAAGCAAAAAGAATGGAGAGACTTCCCATCAATAAAAGGATACTCGATTAAGTGATCTGAGTCCTTGAAGAAAAAGGGGTTGGTGGGTGGGAAAACAAAGACAAATTGGGGGCGGATGAAACGAGCACCGTTGAGAGAACTTATAATTGAACTTGGAGGTGTTTAAATGATCGGATCCACTTGAAGGGAAAACACGCCGGTTGAAAAGGATTGACATGACAATCTCGATTATCATGAAGGATTGGTATTCACATAGAAGTATGAGAACAATGCTTAGAAAAGGTATGGAATCAACACTTGACTTTGAAGCAACTTGAATACCACAATCAAAACAAAACAAAGATTGGCTTGCGGAATAAGCCGGAACAAACATATGATAGAGATTTCATCTGAAGTTTTCGTGGTGGGGCCCACACGGGCTCGATCGTACAACACCATCATGTACAAGGCAGTGCACATGACATACGAAGCGTCCCCGGGTCAGCATAGCCAAGGACTCTTTAAGACACAACGAGACCACTGTAAAACCAACCGTGGATAGGTGGACCACTAGATGTCGAACCCCAATTTCATATCATACATCTGTCGGAAAGATATCCTAAGAGCTACTTGAATTCCCACTTATAAACTCCCGAAACTTTGCAGTTGTGCAATTAGGTTTTGGGGATACATGTGAAGCATAATATCTCACCCAAACTAACAATACCTATATCCAGCTGTATCCATCCTTCAACACATAACCAAAAAAACTTCGGAAATCGTGTACCTCAACCTTCGAAAAGCATCCCTTATACGAGTTATGGCAATACTCCCGAACTCGCGCCACAGTACTGGGTGGCCTCGAGGTTATCTCACCAACAACTACATAAAAGAGATTTTCTATGTCGGCCGAACTCAGATATTCCAGAACTGAAACGATAAAATTGTGATGACAACACCTCAGAGCTCAACTCCCCGGCACACTGCCACAACCCCTAAATGTCAGGAGGCACCAAGAACAATGTTCTCATCACAAAACCATCAGAACGATTCCAAGATACCCACGTAATCCTAATTTTTTTAGTGAAATTTGAGAAGAGAAGAGTCAAAACTCTACGTCAGGAGGCCTCACCAGAGCGACGAAGGGACTGAGAAGTAAAAAGAATCCTACTCTCCGATAAATATAATCCTATAGAACTCAAAACATTTTTCCAGACTCAACAACTGTGACGCCCTCAATGCGGCTATATCTCCCACGTGTTGAAGCATGACTTAGAGGCATAACTGCATTGAAAGCAATGTCGCAAGTGAGGTAATATTCACACAACTCATGTAATACATAAGGGAAAAAAATACATAGTTGGCTTACAATCGTCACTTCACACAATACATGAATAAAGCATTACATCATCCAGATACAAACAAGGTCCGACTACGGAACCAAAATAAAAGAAGACTACCCCAATGCTACACAGATCCCCGATCGACCCCAACTGGGCTCCACTACTGATCAACTAGAACGAAACAACACAAGGGACAAGATCTTCATCGAGCTCCTCCTTAAGCTTGGTTGCATCATCTGCACGGTTCAACGGCACCTGCAAGCTGGTTTTGAAAGTATCTGTGAGTCACAGGGACTCAGCAATCTCACACCCTCGCGATCAAGACTATTTAAGCTTATAGGAAGGGTAAAAGGTATGAGGTGGAGCTGCAGCAAGCGACTAGCATATTTGGTGGCTAACATACGCAAATGAGAGCGAGAAGAGAAGGCAAAAGCGCGATCGAACAACTATGATCAAGAAGTGATCCTAGAACAACCTACATCAAGCATTACTCCATCACCGTGTTCACTTCCCGGACTCCGCCGAGAAGAGACCATCACATTTACACACGCGGTTGATGTATTTTAATTAAGATCAACTTCAGGTTTTCTACAACCGAACATTAACAAATTCCCATCTGCCCATAACCGTGGGCACGGCTTTCGAAAGTTCAAAACCCTGCAGGGGTGTCCCAACTTAGCCCATCACAAGCTCTCACGGTCAACGAAGGATATTCCTTCTAGCGGGAAGACCCGATCAGGCTCGGAATCCCGAGTACAAGACATCCTCGACAATGGTAAAACAAGTCCAGCAAGACCGCCCGATGCGCCGACATCCTGATAGGAGCTGCACATATCTCGTTCTCAGGGCAACACCGGATGAACACTACGTACAGCTAAAACCAGCCCTCAAGTTTCCCCGAGGTGGCGCCGCAAGTGGCTCTAGTTCGGACCAACACTTAGACAAGCACTGGCCCGAGGGGGTTAAAATAAAGATGACCCTCGGGATGCGCGAATCCCAAGGGAAAAAGGCTAGGTGGCGAATGGTAAAACCAAGGTTGGGCCTTGCTGGAGGAGTTTTATTCAAGGCGAACTGTCAAGGGGTTCCCATTATAACCCAACCGCGTAAGGAACGCAAAATCCGGGAACATAACACCGATATGACGGAAACTAGGGCGGCAAGAGTGGAACAAAACACCAGGCATAAGGCCGAGCCTTCCACCCTTTATCAAGTATATAGATGCATTAATTAAATAAGAGATATTGTGATATCCCAACAAGTAAACATGTTCCAACAAGGAACAACATCTCCATGTTCCAACAGGGAACAAACTTCAATCTTCACCTGCAACTAACAATGCTATAAGAGGGGCTGAGCAAGGCGGTAACATAGCCAAACAACGTTTTGCTAGGACAAGGTGGGTTAGAGGCTTGGGTTAACAATATGGGAGGCATGATAAGAAAGTGGTAGGTATCGCAGCATAGGCATAGCAAAAGAGCGAGCAACTAGCAAGCAAAGATAGAAGTGATTTCGAGGGTATGGTCATCTTGCCCGAGATCCCGCAAGGAAGAATAACGAGTCCATGAAGAAGACAAACGGACGTAGTCGAACGGTTCCTCACAAACGCGACGTTATCGGAACCAACCCGAAGAAGCAACACCGGAAAGAAGCACACAACATAGTCAACAACCACTACAACAACATGGCATGATGCACAACAAGTATGATGCATGTCCGATTTAAAGAAGCATGGCATGGCAAAGTGCACAAACAATCCTACAAATTAAGTGGAGCTCATTATGCAACGGAGTTGCATATTGACGAAACACCACATGACTTATTTAGTTCTCTCTCGGTTATGTACCCAACAATATTAAATGTTGTTAAACATGGCAAGAGGGTGAAGCAAAGTAAAACTACCTATCTAGTCAAGTTTAAATGAGGCTGGAAGCAACGAACAACAATTCCGGTAAATCCCCATATGCATAAATTAGGTTTGGTACTGTTCTTCCCTAAACCATATTTTATAGTTATTAAACATGCAAGACGATGCCATCATGTTAAACTAGGCAAAATTCTGCCCCATTTACATATAAAGATTATTTAAAACCGAGCTACGGTTAATTAGTTATGAATTTAAACATTTTAGCAAGTTATTTAAGCAAATTTAAACAAACAACATTTTAAACATTTCAAAGATAGATGAAAGTTCCATATTATTAAACTAGACAAAATTCTAAGCAACTTTCATATATAATTTATTTTAAACCGATGCACGGTTTGTGAGATAATAAATGCATGAACATGAGGGTCTTTTCTGCAAAACTGACGTTCTCTGGGAAAAATAGGAAAACGTTATATGTAGAAAAAAACAGGATACGGGCCGGATCTGGTTGGCCCATTAGTGCACAGGAGGGGCTGGGAGGGGGTCTCTCACCATGGGCCTCGGCCCAGCTGGATGGAGCAGTGGCCGGCTGGTGCGCTGGGCCTTGGCGCCGAATGCGACCCAGGCACACAGGAGGCAGGCTGTCTGGAGCTGGGCTCGTCCCGCTCCTCGATCCCTCCTGGATCGAGCAAGGGGGTGCGGGGGCCGCGGTCAACGCGCAGGGCGCGCTCGAGACGAACAGGGGGCAGTCGAGGCAGGGGCCGCGGGCGCAGGAACTTGGTGCTGCCGTGGATGCAGGCGAGGAGGACGACTAAGGGAGTCCTGGATTAGGGGGTGTTCGGGTAGCCGGACTATACCTTCAGCCGGACTCCTGGACTATGAAGATACAAGATTGAAGACTTCGTCCCGCGTCCGGATGGGACTTTCCTTGGCGTGGAAGGCAAGCTTGGCGATGCGGATATTCAAGATCTCCTACCATTGTAACCGACTCTGTGTAACCCTAACCCTATCCGGTGTCTATATAAACCGGAGGGTTGTAGTCCGTAGGACATCAACTCCATATACAACAATCATACCATAGGCTAGCTTCTAGGGTTTAGCCTCCTTGATCTCGTGGTAGATCTACTCTTGTACTACCCATATCATCAATATTAATCAAGCAGGAGTAGGGTATTACCTCCATCGAGAGGGCCCGAACCTGGGTAAAAACATCGTGTCCCTTGTCTCCTGTTACCATCCGGCCTTGACGCACAGTTCGGGACCCCCTACCCAAGATCCGCCGGTTTTGACACCGACATTGGTGCTTTCATTGAGAGTTCCTCTGTGCCGTCGCAATCAGGAAGGATGCCTCCTCCCATCTTTAAAGACGGCGCCGTTGCTAAGGGAGCCTTGGCTGTCGGCCAAACTCTCTGGCTAGGTGGTTTCCTCATGACCGCCTGTTCGGCTGTTGCGCCGACGGTGACCTCTCGGGTCATCAAAAGCAACCTACACGTCAGCTCGGAGCTCGCCGAGCAGCTAGATCCAATGGAGCTCTCTTCCGTAAACGAGCTCTTGGATCGCATCGCCGCCCTGGGGGTCGCTATGGATTACGACCAGGTTGGGCTTGAACCCGATCTAAGAGAAATTAACTCTCCCCAAGTCACCCACGACGTTGCCGTGGTAGAGGCGCAGTGCGGCGACCCTTCATCTATTTTAAGGACTAGCTACGTCCGAATTCCCGACCCCTCCAAGCCGGATACCCGCGGAGAGGAGGATGTAACTCAAGACCTGAGCTTAGGATCAGGCAATGGGCTAGATTCGTTGGACAACATCCAAGAATCCGAACTTCAGAGTTCGGTAACTCTTCGGCCTCCGAATCTTGGATTGGGTGAGGTTTCAGATTCAACGACACCCGCCCACCCGAACATAAGCGATCTCTCCCAAATCAGGCAGAGGCCCGAGGAAACAGTACATCATTACTGGGCCAGATTCCTCCTGGTTATGAACAGGATAAAGGATTGCCGCGAGGGAGACGCGATCTCAATTTTCTGCAGTAATTGCACGGACGAGGGAATCCTTAACGCCGTAAGTCGTCGTGATATTACACGCTTCGCTGACTTGGCGTCCATAGTACAAAAATACTGTGCGATGGAAAGCGCCTGGAAAACCGAAATAAACTTTTGGGATAATCCGGCCTCGAATAGTAATCCCGTCCGAACTAAGAGGGTGCATCATCATAGGACACCCGGGATAAACACCAAAAAGCCAAAACCCTCTACAGGGCATGGAACCGTACTGGAAAGGTGGCTTGATGGACCTTGTAGAATTCACAGTACAGAGGACGCCACACCAACTCACAACCTTAGAGCATGTTGGATACTCCGGCGGGTGGCCAGAATTGGCGAGGACCTCTTAATTCTGGAGGCCGCAGAAAGCCAGCCCGAGGACACCAGTACCGTTCTCACAGTCTTCGAGACTTTCGCATCAAACAATATGCGAAAAAGAACACTCTGCAGCCTCGCCGAAGTCTATCAAGTTGCAACAATAAATCCATGGAGCGACACTGCTATTACCTTCAACGCAAGTGATGAACCTAGATTCCGAACAGCCCGAGCACCAGCCGCATTGGTCCTCAGTCCCATAGTGTACGGCTTTCGCCTCACCAAGGTGCTCATGGATGGAGGCAGCGGACTGAACCTCATTTATGAGGAAACCCTTCAAAAAATGGAAATAGACTGGAACCGCATCGAGTGAAGCAGCACAACCTTTAGAGGAATAATCCCCAGTCGGGAAGCGCGCTGCACAGGAAAAATCACACTAGATGTGGTGTTCGGCACGCCGGATAATTACAGGTCCGAAGAAGTCACGTTTCAGGTGGCCCCGTTCAAAAGTGGATATCACGCTTTACTAGGGCGGGAAGCATTCACAATCTTCGAAGCAATACCCCATTACAGGTACATGAAGCTTAAGATGCCCGGGCCGAATGGAATTATCACTCTAGCTAGTGATCCGGACATAGCACTCCGCGCCGAAAACAAGACGGCCGCATTAGCCCTTGAGGCACTATCCGAAGCCTTAGCGGCCGAGGAACTGACTGCGCTGCGCTCCACGGTTAACAGGGATGATGTGATACTCGACAAGAGATCCAAATCCACATCCTTCAAGCCAGCTGACGAAATAGTCAAATTCCAGGTCCATCCAACGGACCCCAATAAAACAGCTTCCATCGGGGCACGACTAAACCCTGATGTAGACGCCGCACTGTGAGAGTTCCTACGAGAGAACTGGGACATTTTCGCCTGGCACCCTTCAGACATGCCAGAGATCCCACGCAGGCTGGCCGAACACAGCTTAAATATCCTAAAAGGATTCAAACCTGTCAAACAAGCCCTTCGGCGTTTTTCCGAACCCAAGAGACAGGCTATGGGAGAGGAGCTACCCAAGCTATTGGAGGCCAGATTCATTAGAGACATAAAACATCCGGACTGGCTAGCAAACCTGGTGATGGTACCAAAGAAGGACAAATCCTGGCGCCTGTGTGTCGATTTTAAAGACCTTAACAAGGCTTGCCCAAAGGATCCCTTCCCCCTCCCCCGTATCGATCAAATTATCGATGCCACCACAGGACACGATTCGTTGTGTTTCCTCGACGCATACTCCGGTTACCATCAAATCAAGATGGCAGAATCAGACCAAGCCGCAACAGCATTCATCACACCATACGGCCCATTCTGCTTCAACACAATGCCCTTCGGGCTGAAAAACGCCGGCGCAACGTATCAGCGCATGATCCAGACATGTCTGGCAAACCAGATCGGCAAAACAGTGGAGGCGTATGTGGATGATGTGGTCGTCAAATCAAGACATGTTGAATCTCTAGTAGACGACTTGAGGCTTACATTCGATAACCTCTGAAAATATGACATCAAGCTCAACCCGGAAAAATGCGTCTTCGGCGTTCCAGCCGGAAAGCTCTTGGGCTTCATTGTATCCGGTAGATGAATTGAAGCAAATCCAGCCAAGATCCGAGCCCTGTCACAATTGGATATCCCAAAGGACCTCAAACAAATACAAAAATTAACCGGATGCATGGCGGCTTTAAGCCGCTTCATCTCCCGCTTGGGAGAAAAGGCACTACCCCTCTATCGCCTCCTTCGGCGCACCGAACACTTCGAGTGGACGGATGCCGCCACGGCCGGACTTGATGAAATAAAAGCCATATTGGCAACAAACCCAGTCCTGGCCGCGCCGAACACCGGCGAACCAATGTTATTGTACATTGCAGCAACACATCAAGTCGTCAGCGCAGTGCTCGTTGTCGAGCGGGAAACGGATGGACACAAATTCCCCCTTCAAAGGCCGGTCTACTACGTGTCCACTATCCTCACTCCATGCAAATCACGGTACCCGCATTATCAAAAGATTGCATACGCGGTATTCATGGCATCCCGGAAGCCACGACACTACTTTCAAGAGTGTTCCATAACAGTAGCCTCGGAAGTACCACTCAACGATATTATCAACAACCGCGATGCAACGGGCCGGATTGCAAAATGGGCCATCGAGCTCCTCCCGTTCGATATAACCTATAAGCCACGGTGAGCTATTAAATTGCAAGTTTTGGCCGACTTCGTCGCAGAATGGACGGAGGCCGAGCTCCCTAAAGAGTACGGCACATATTCAAACTAGATTATGCATTTCGACGGCACCAAAATGTTGGCCGGACTGGGGGCTGGCGTCGTCCTGACGTCCCCCACAGGAGACACAGTCCAATATGTGCTCCAGATCATGTACACGGATTCCAACAATGCAGCCGAATATGAGGCCCTCCTACATGGTCTCCGGATAGCAGTATCCATGGGTATCCAATGCCTAAAGGTACGCGGGGATTCAAACCTCGCGATATCCCAAATAAATGGAGACTTCGACGCCAAGGACCCAAAAATGGCAGCTTACCGCAACGCCGTCCTAAAAATGTCAGCTCAGTTCGAAGGGCTGGAGTTTCACCATATAGCCCGAGAAAACAATCAAGCAGCGAACGTCCTGGCACGCATCGGAGCAAAACGCGATGCAGTCCCCCCAACATCTTTTTGGAAAGATTGTTCAAGCCATCCGTAGCATGGGAGGGGGAACCCGCAAGTAACAGCCCGGACCCATCCGCACCACTCGATGCCGAACAATCTGACACAATTGGCGGCTCTGCCAATGAAATTACACCTTCAGCCCACGTAATAATGGCGGTTATCGCCCCGTGGACAGAACCACTCCTAGCCTACCTTACTAGGCAGGAACTCCCGGAGGACCAAAACGAGGCCCGCTGCATAGTGCGGCGATCTAAAGCCTATAGAGTCCACGAAGGAGAGCTTTATAAGAAAAGCACTACCGGAGTCCTTCAAAGGTGCACCTCCGAAGAGGAAAGGCGGAACCTTCTGGCTGAAATTCATGCCGGACTCGGTGGTCACCACGCCGCTGCTCGGTCCCTTGTTAGCAAGGCTTTTCGTACAGGCTTTTATTGGCCGACGGCCCGGGCAGACGCTCAGGACCTAGTCCAACGATGCGCTGGTTGCCAACTCTTTGCCAACCAAAGCCATATGCCACCCACCGCACTCCAAACTATACCCATCACCTGGACTTTTGCGGTCTGGGGGCTTGACATGGTCGGACCCCTTAAAGGTGGGACCGATAGGAAAAAATACTTACTGGTCATGGTGGATAAGTTCACCAAATGGATAGAAGCCAAGCCTGTTAAAACGGCCGAATCCGGACCTGTGATAGACTTCATATCCGGGGTTGTACACCGTTATGGCGTCCCCCACAGCATCATAACCGATAACGGTACAAACTTTACCGCCGACGAGGTAAAACTCTGGTGCAAAAACATGGGCATCAAGCTCGATTATGCTTCCGTCTATCACCCACAAACCAACGGCCAGGTCGAACGCGCAAATGGTCTTATCATGAGCGGCATTAAACCCAGACTGGTGCGGTCCCTCAAGGAATCTAACACGCACTGGGTAGAGGAGCTCGACTCCGTGCTATGGGGGCTACGGACCACGCCAAATCGCACCACCGGATACACACCATTTTTCATGGTGTACGGCACAGAGGCAGTTCTGCCCTGCGACATAATTCATGACTCACCTAGAGTGCGCATGTATGAAGAAAGAGAAGCCGAGCTCGATCGGCAGGACAACTTGGACGCCTTGGAGGAGGAGCGTGACGTGGCAAAAGCCCGTTCAGCATTTTATCAACAGCAGGCCCGAAGATATCAAAGCAGAGAAGTACGGGCCAAAAATTACAATGTTGGCGAACTAGTTCTACGCCTGCTGGATAAGAAAAAGGACAAACTCAAGCCCAAGTGGGAAGGTCCATTCATAATCGACCAAGTCCTGACTGGTGGGGCGTACCGCCTACGAGATGCGTCGGATAACCGACTCGAGCCGAACCCGTGGAACGCCACCCGTCTCCGAAGATTCTATGCCTAGCACCGGATTCTGTGTTCGTCTCCTTCCTCTGTCCATTTTTTGCATTTTTCTGTCTTACATTTCTCTCCTTCCCCCCTTTTCTTTTATAGCCCTTAAAGGCTCATCTAGTGACGCGCCACTCACGCTCATTAAACCAGGGGGCTTCTTTAACAGAAGCTTATTTATACGGGCTTCACGCCCAACACATGCGTCAAACTTCCGCATGTACCTTTTTCTTCACCATTATATGCATCGATATGACTTAAGTTTTGGCCAAGCTGGGTTGCCTGGCTCCTGTGCTTACCCCTACGTTCCTGATTGTTCGGCTAGGCGGTAAAGGGAGCACCTCTGCGATTGTTACTGCCGGGTCAGCCGGATGTGTACCTCAGACTGGGTGAAGCCGAAAGCTAGCGTTCTTAAGAGAATATTCGGTCAGTGAAATAAAAGATGATCTTTTTACTCATTTTATGCGCCCCCAGATGCTTTTTTCTGCATCTTTTCACGCAGTCCGGACATGCACTTTAGGGCATGCCTCCCAGCAAAAGGAACCCCTAACGGAACTATTCTCTCTGGAAGATGTTTCTTACTAACCATGTAATATAACATAACTAGTTGGGCACTTGTCTGATAAAGCACTAATGACCCCTACGCCTGGTCTCCACGCATACCCCGGTTCTTATATAACCGCTATGGTATTCGGACACACTCCGGACCGTCAGGTCCCGAGGTTGAAGCGAAAAGGTCGGCAACGACAAACGATCTACAATCCGGCTAGAAGGCATTACACATGTCAATTCAAAATTACATAGTCATTCTGACTGATTGTATTCCTCTTCTATACCATCTAACAGGCTGTCTAATTTATAGTCCTGCTGGGAATACTTCGCGGCCAACTCTACTTGGCCATATACTAAGCTTACAGGGATCTCCTTCCCGTCAGGCCCCACTGGTCCGACCTCGGCCATGTGGTTTGGGTCAGACTTCGTAAAACGGGTCTTCACCATGGCCCAGGCCTCCCTAGCGCCTTGTCGGCAGGCTGATATCTTCCACAACCGGAAGCGCCGCCGAGCTCCCTTCAGCTTCTCCGCAAGCTCTCCAAGGCCCTCGGGCATGGAGTGGGCAGACCATAAGGCTTGGGCAATGCTTCGCATCACCTGCCGAATTCGCTCGTGCAGTTGTGAGAGTTCAGGAAGAAGGTCACCCGTAGAACCGGGCATCTCCTCTGCAGGACGACCTGTGAGGATACCTACAGACATTACTCTGTTAGTCGACTTCCTCGCCGAACTCTTTTTTTCAAAGTTCGTTCAAGCACTTACTAAATATGCCGCGTCGAAGTCGCTGATTCTCCTTCGTGGAGTCCGACAGCTGGCCACGAACATCTTTAAGTTCGACATCCAGCTTGGTGTTGGCATCCTGAAGATCATTCTTCTCTCGCCTCACCTTTGTCAACGTACTCTCACCGGCCTTTAGCCGGGGTAAGAGTTGTTGCTTTTCCGGATCAAGTCCGGCGCCATCTGCAATATGATTTGTCAGATTTGCACCCACACCGCACAATACTAATCTTTCGAAGTGTATCTTACCTGAGGGGGTCTCTTTGGGCTCCCCTACTGCGGCTAATGCGGCCTCTAATTGGGCCTTGCACTTTTCCATCTCCTGGGATAGTACGGTATTCTTCTCTGTAAGAACCTGCATTTTAAATGATCCTTAAATCAGTTGCTCTAACTGTTTCAAGTCTCGGGGGCTACTGGTATATATATATTTGACCAAAATTTTCTTACCCGTATGTCTTTTACATACTGCTCCGTGGCTCTGGCTAAACCATTTTGAGCGGCACGGAGGTACGCATCTCCCGAATTAAAGGCATCTAAAGCCTCTTGGGAGAAACAAGCGTCGCGTAGAACTGTCCGGCGACGCCTGTGGTTCATGGCACTCTCCACTTCAGAATTTGTGGCAGATAGCCCGTCCGCATCCTCTGTCGGAGGAGCGTCCGGTGCGCGCCTTGTGCTCGCCTCCGCTTCCTGGCCAGACGTTGGAGCCTGGCTGGTGGAGGCGCGATTGGCAACCTCTCCGGATATAGACCGGCGAGGTCTCTTTGTTCTGAAGATAACACGAACGTTAATATGCCCTGACAGAATAACACCAGGGAAACAGAGGGTGCGCTATACCTTTGCGCCGGCATCTCATTCCGGACTACATTCCTTTTTGCCCCACGGGGCCCTGGCACCTCTACAAATCCCCGCTTCCCTCTGGAAAGGGCCTATCTATTCAATTTTATTGCCGAGTCATCATCCTCTTATGAAAGGCACTAGTTAGAGAGCCCCACTGTAATTTGCATGCATTGTTATTAATTTATACTGAGTATGACTGTGACTGGATCTCTTTTGCCATGAATTACATTGTCTAGTCTGTCCTTGATCTTCAGGGGTGCTCTGCATTTATGTTTTGCGGTCTCAGAAAGGGCTAGCGAGATACCATTTTGTTATATCATATCATGATTGTTTTGAAAAAGTGTTGTCATCAGAGATTTATTATTATTGCTCGCTAGTTGATTATGCCATTGATATGAGTAAATGTGAGACCTAAATGTTATTGTGAATTTGGTTAGTTCATAATCTTTGGAGAAAACTTGAATGCTGCCTTTACATATTTGCAACAACAAGATCAAACAGAGTTTGTAAAAGTTTTTCTTTATCACTTTCAGTTTGTCAACTGAATTGCTTGAGGACAAGCAATGGGTTAAGCTTGGGGGAGTTGACACGTCTCCATCGTATCTACTTTTCCAAACTCTTTTACCCTTGTTTTGGACTCTAACTTGCATGTTTTGAATGGAAATAACCCAGACTGACGTTGTTTTTAGCAGAATTGCCATGGTGTTAGTTTTGTGCAGAAATAAAAGTTCTCAGAATGACCTAAAAATTCACAGATATCATTTTTGGAATTAATAAAAAATATTGGCGAAAGAATTAGCAGAAGGGGTCCCACACCCTAGCCACAAGGGTGGGGGCGCGCCCACCCCCCTAGGGTGCGCCCTCCGACCTGAACTCCCACTCCATATATTCACTTTCGGGCAGAGAAAAATCAGAGAGAAGGATTCATCACGTTTTATGATATGGAGCCACCGCCAAGCCCTGTTCTTCCTCGGGAGGGCAGATCCGGAATCTGTTTTGGGCTCTGGAGAGGGGAATCCGTCTCCATTGTCATCATCAACCATCCTCCATCACCAATTTCATGATGCTCACCGCCGTGCATGAGTAATCCCATCGTAGGCTTGCTGGACCGTGATGGGTTGGATGAGATTTACCATGTAATCAAGTAGTTTTGTTAGGGTTTGATCCCTAGTGTCCACTATGTTCTAAGATTGATGTTGCTATGACTTTGCTATGCCTATTTCTTGTCACTAGGGCCCAAGTGCCATGATTTCAGATCTGAACCTATTATGTTTTCACGAATATATTTGTGTTCTTGGTCCTATCTTGCAATTTATAGTCACCTACTATGTGTTATGCTCCGGCAACCCCGGAGTGACAATAGTCAGGACCACTCCCGGTGATGACCTTAGTTTGAGGAGTTCATGCATTCACTAAGTGCTAATGCTTTGGTCCGGTACTCTATTAAAAGGAGGCCTTAATATCCCTTAGTTTCCAACAGAACCCCGCTGCCACGGGAGGGTAGTACAAAAGATGCCATATAAATTCTTTTCCATAAGCACGCATGAGTATATTTGGAATACATGCCTACATTATATTGATGAATTGGAGCTAGTTTTGTGTCACCCTATGTTATAACTGTTGCATGATGAATGCCAGCCGACATAATTATCCATCATTGATCCATTTCCTACGAGCTTTTCACATATTGATCTTTTCTAAGTTACTTTTCCGTTGCCACTATTACGATTGCTACAATATTGCTACTGTTACTTTTGCCACTGTTACCGCTACTTCCATACTACTTTGCTACTAAATACTTTGCTGCAGATATTAAGTCTTTCAGGCGTGGTTGAATTGACAACTTAGCTGCTAATACTTGAGAATATTCTTTGGCTCCCCTTGTGTCGAATCAATAAATTTGGGTTGAATACTCCGCCCTCGAAAACTGTTGCGATCCCCTATACTTGTGGGTTATCAACGGTCTTCACGATTTGGCAGCGCTTTGCCGTCCAGAGCTAATCATTGACGGAGAATTAGAGGGTGGATATTAGAACCACACCGGTCTTCTAATTATGAGGATTAGAGGATCTAGGTCCGTCTCTAATTGATCAACTAGGACCAACTAGAACTAGAGAACTAGAGGAGGTTCCAAAACATGTGTTTTAAAAAGTGCCAAAGCCTATAGTATATACATGTTGGAGGCAGAGGAGGGGACGCCACACAAGGGGAAAAGTCTCCCCTTGCACTGGCCTAGGGGAGGGGAATCCCTCCCCAATTCGGCCTCCCTCCCTCCTTTCCATGTGAAGAAGGGGGTGCCTCCCATAATGGGCCCATGTGGCCCAATTCTCATTCCACCACTTCACCTTTTAAGGCCCGTTGATATTTGTGTTGGGGAACGCAGTATTTCAAAAAAATCCTACAATCACGCAAGATCTATATAGGGATGCATAGCAACGAGAGGGGAGAGTGTGTCTACGTACCCTCGTAGACAGAAAGCGGAAGCGTTAAGTGACGCGGTTGATGTAGTCGAATGTCTTCGCGATCCAACCGATCAAGTACCGAACGCACGGCACCTCCACGATCTGCACACGTTCAGCTCGATGATGTCCCTCGAACTCTAGATCCAGCTAAGGCCGAGGGACAGTTTCATCAGCACGACGGCGTGTTGACGGTGATGATGAAGTTACCGACGCAGGGCTTTGCCTAAGCACTACGACAATATGACCGAGGTGTAAATCTGTGGAGGGGGGCAACGCACACGGCTAAGAGATCAACTTGTGTGTCTATGGGGTGTCCCCCTCCCCCGTATATAAAGGAGGGGAGGAGGGGGTCGGCCAGCCACATGGTGCTCCCCCAAGGGGGGATTCCTACTCCTACTAGGAGTAGGTTTCCCCCCTTTCCTAGTCCTACGGGAGGGGGAAGGAAGGGGAAGAGGAGAAGAAGGAAAGGGGGGCCAGCCCCCCTCCCAATTTGGATTGGGCTTGGGGGCCGCGCCCACCTCTTGGCTGCGTCCTCTCTCTTCCACTAAAGCCCATGTAGGCCCATTAAGCCCCCGGGGGGTTCCGGTAACCCCCCGGTACTTCGGTATATGCCCGAACTCATCCGAAACCATTCCAGTGTCCAAACATAACCTTCCAATATATCAATCTTCATGTGTCGAGAATTTTGAGACTCCTCGTCATGTCCGTGATAACATCCGGGACTCCGAACTACCTTCGGCACATCAAAACACATAAACTCATAATACCGATCGTCATCGAATGTTAAGCATGCAGACCCTATGGGTTCGAGAACTATGTAGACATGACCGAGACTCATCTCCGGTCAATAACCAATAGCGGAACCTGGATGCTCATATTGGTTCCTACATATTCTATGCGGATCTTTATCGATCAAACCGCATAACAACATACTTTTGTTCCCTTTGTCATCGGTATGTTACTTGCCTGAGATTCGATCGTCGGTATCATCATACTTAGTTCAATCTCATTACCGGCAAGTCTCTTTACTCGTCCGTACTGCAACATCCTGCAACTAACTCATTAGTCACATTGCTTGCAAGGCTTATAGTGATGTGCATTACCGAGAGGGCCCAGAGATACCTCTCCGACAATCGGAGTGACAAATCCTAATCTCGATCTATGCCAACTCAACAAACACCATCGGAGACACCTATAAAGCATCTTTATAATCACCCAGTTACGTTGTGATGTTTGATAGCACACTAAGTGTTCCTCCAGTATTCGAGAGTTGCATGATCTCATAGTCATAGGAACATGTATAAGTTATGGAGAAAGCAATAGCAATAAACTAAACGATCATAGTGCTAGCTAACGGATGGGTCAAGTCAATCACATCATTCTCTAATGATGTGATCCCATTCATCAAATGAAAACTCATGTCTACGGTTAGGAAACTTAACCATCTTTGATTAATGAGCTAGTCAATGAAGAGGCATACTAGTGACACTCTGTTTGTCTATGTAGTCACACATGTACTAAGTTTCCGGTTTAATATAATTCTAGCAGGAATAATAAACATTTATCATGATATAAGGAAATATAAATAACAACTTTATTATTGCCTCTAGGGCATATTTCCTTCAGTCTCCCACTTGCACTAGAGTCAATAATCTAGATTACATAGTAATGATTCTAACACCCATGGAGTCTTGGTGATGATCATGTTTTGCTCGTCAGAGAGGCTTAGTCAACGGGTTTGCAACATTCAGATCCGTATGTATCTTGCAAATCTCCATGTCTCCCTCCTTGACTTGATCACAGATGGAATTGAAGCGTCTCTTCATGTGCTTGGTTCTCTTGTGAAATCTGGATTCCTTTGCCAAGGCAATTGCACCAGTATTGTCACAAAAGATTTTCATTGGACCCGATGCACTAGGTATGACACCTAGATCGGATATGAACTCCTTCATCCAGACTCCTTCATTTGCTGCTTCCGAAGCAGCTATGTATTCCGCTTCACACGTAGATCCCACCACGACACTTTGCTTAGAATTGGACCAACTGACAACTCCACCATTCAATAAAAATACGTATCTGGTTTGTGACTTAGAGTCATCCGGATCAGTGTCAAAGCTTGCATCGACGTAACCGTTTACGACGAGCTCTTTGTCACCTCCATAAACGAGAAACATATACTTAGTCCTTTTCAGGTATTTCAGGATATAATATTAGAAATGCTACAGAGCTCCCACTCACTTTCTTGTAAATACAGGCTTCTCCAAAAGTCTGGATAAAACCATATGCTTTGATCACACTATCAAAGCGTATATTCCAACTCCGAGATGCTTGCACCGGTCCATAAATGGGTCACTGGAGCTTACCCACTTTGTTAGCACCTTTTGGATCGACAAAACCTTCTGGTTGCATCATATACAACTCTTCTTTAAGATATCCATTAAGGAATGCAGTTTTGACATCCATTTGCCAAATTTCATAATCATAAAATGCGGCAATTGCTAACATGATTCAGACGGACTTAAGCATCGCTACGGGTGAGGTCTCATCGTAGTCAACTCCTTGAACTTGTCGAAAACCCTTCCGCAACAAGTCGAGCTTAGGCGGTAACATTACCGTCAGCGACAGTCTTCTTCTTGAAGATCCATTTATTATCTGTGCCTTGCCGATCATCGGGCAAGTCAACCAAATTCCACACTCTGTTCTCATACATGGATCCCATCTCAAATTTCATGGCCTCAAGCCATATTGCGGAATCTGGGCTCATCATCACTTCCTCATAGTTCGTAGGTTTGTCATGGTCAAGTAACATGACCTCCAGAACTGGATTACCGTACCACTCTGGTGCGGATCTTACTCTGGTTGACCTACGAGGTTCGGTAGTAACTTGATTAGTAGTTTCATGATCATCATCATTAGCTTCCTCACTAATTGGTGTAGGAATCACTAGAACTGATTTCTGTGATGAACTACTTTTCAATTAGGGAGCAGGTACAATTACCTCATCAAGTTCTACTTTCCTCCCACTCACTTCTTTCGAGAAAAACTCCTTCTCTTGGAAGGATCCATTCTTAGCAACGAATATCTTGCCTTCGGATCTGTGATAGAAGGAGTACCCAACAGTCTCCTTTGGGTATCCTACATTTCTCCGATTTGGGTTTGAGCTTATCAGGTTGAAGCTTTTTCACATAATCATCATAGCCCCAAACTTTAAGAAACAACAACTTGGGTTTCTTGCCAAACCACAGTTCATATGGTGTCGTCTCAACGGATTTTGAAGGTGCCCTATTTAACGTGAATGCAGCCGTCTCTAAAGCATAACCCCAAAACGATAGTGGTAAATCAGTAAGAGACATCATAGATCGCACCATATCTAATAAAGTGTGGTTACGACGTTCGGACACATCATTACGCTGTGGTGTTCCAGGTGGCGTGAGTTGCGAAACTATTCTGCATTGTTTCAAATGAAGACCAAACTCATAACTCAAATATTCTCCTCCACGGTCAGATCGTAGAAACTTTATTTTCTTGTTACAATGATTTTCTACTTCACTCTGAAATTCTTTGAACTTTTCAAATGTTTCAGACTTATGTTTCATCAAGTAGATATACCCATATCTGCTCAAATCATCTGTGAAGGTCAGAAAATAATGATGCCCGCCATGAGCATCAACACTCATTGGACCGCATACATCAGTATGTATTATTTCCAATAAGTCTGTTGCTTGATCCATTGTTCCGGAGAACGGAGTCTTAGTCATCTTGCTCATGAGGCATGGTTCGCAAGCATGAAGTGATTCCAAAATCCCATCAGCATGGAGTTTCTTCATGCGCTTTACACCAATATGACCTAAACGGCAGTGCCACAAATAAGTTGCACTATCATTATTAAACTTATATCTTTTGGCTTCAATACTACGAATATGTGTATCACTACTATCAAGATTTGGTAAAAATAGACAACTCTTCAAGGGTGCATGACCATAAAATATATTACTCATATAAATAGTGCAACCATTATTCTCTGATTTAAATGAATAACCGTATCTCATCAAACAAGATCCATATATAATGTTCATGCTTAACACTGGCACCAAATAACAATTATTTTGGTCTAAAACTAATCCCGAAGGTAGATGTAGAGGTAGCGTGCCGACAACGATCACATTGACTTTGGAACCATTTCCCACGCGCATCGTCACCTCGTCCTTAGCCAATCTTCGCTTAATCCACAACCCCTATTTCGAGTTGCAAATATTAGCAACAGAACTAGTATCAAATACCCAGGTGCTACTGCGAGCATTAGTAAGATACACATCAATAACATGTATATCAAGTATACCTTTCACTTTGCCATCCTTCTTATCCGCCAAATACTTGGGGTAGTTCCGCTTCCAGTGACCGGTCCCTTTGCAGTAGAAGCACTCAGTCTCAGGCTAAGGTTGTAACACCCACGATGCGGCTATATCTCCCACGTGTCGGAGCACGACTTAGAGGCATAACCGCATTGTAGGCAATGTCGCAAGTGGGGTAATCTTTACACATCCCATGTACTGAATAAGAAAGAGGTACAGAGTTGGCTTACAATTGCCACTTCACACAATACATAAATATAGCATTACATCATCCAGATACAGACAAGGTCCGATAATGGAACCAAAATAAAGACAACCCCAAATGCAATAGATCCCCGATCGCCCCGATTGGGCTCCACTACTGATCAACTAGAAACGAAAACAACACAACGAACACGATCTTCATCGAGCTCCTCCTTGAGCTCGGTTGCGTCACCTGCACGGTATCATCGGCACCTGCAACTGGTTTTGGAAGTAATCTATGAGTCACGGGGACTCAGCAATCTCACACCCTCGCGATCAAGACTATTTAAGCTTATGGGTAGGATAAGGTATGAGGTGGAGCTGCAGCAAGCACTAGCATATATGGTGGCTAACTTACGCAAATGAGAGCGAGAAGAGAAGGCAAAGCACGGTCGTGAAATAGAAGTGATCCTGAAACTACTTACGTTCAAGCATAACTCCAACACCGTATTCACTTCCCGGACCCCGCCAGAAGAGACCATCACGGCTACACACGCGATTGATGCATTTTAATTAAGTTAAGTGTCAAGTTCTCTACAACCGGACATTAACAAATTCCCATCTTCCAATAACCGCGGGACGACTTTCGAAAGTTCATAACCCTGCAGGGGTGTCCCAACTTAGCCCATCACAAGCTCTCACGGTCAACGAAGGATATTCCTTCTGCCAGGGTGACCCGATCAGACTCGGAATCCCGGTTACAAGACATTTCGACAATGGTAAAATAACACCAGCAAAGCCGCCCGAATGTGCCGACAAATCCCGATAGGAGCTGCACATATCTCGTTCTCAGGGCACACTGGATTGTCCAAGGTTCCGGTAGGCCAGCCCAGAGTTGCCCCTGGTGGCCACCGGCAGCTGACAGGTTGGACCAACACTCAGAGGAGCACTGGCCCCGGGGGGGTTAAAATAAAGATGACCCTCGGGCTCCGGAAACCCAAGGGAAAAGAAAAGGGCTAGGTGGCAAATGGTAAAACCAAGGTTGGGCCTTGCTAGAGGAGTTTTATTCAAGGCGAACTATCAAGGGGTTCCCATTATAACTCAACCGCGTAAGGAACGGAAAATCAAGGAACATAACACCGATATGACGGAAAGCAACATCACGAGAGCTACTTTGCATGCTTGTGCTAGTCACCACATTGATCACAAAAATACATGGCATACACCCCTGTAAAGATGGCATGGCATAGCCCAAAACACATGTAGAGCTCATGCTCATATGCAACACACAATAATCATGGCAAAAATGTTAAATGCTCATAAACTGATAAGAAACATCACCTAACATTTTATAGCACTCTTTCAACAGCATTTAGGGCATCAAGATGGACTCAAACAAACATGGTGCAATGGAATGAAATGAAGAGGGCATCATGATGAACATTTTGATAACTCATGCACGCAAAACAGAGCAGCGAGCACAAAGTTATGGCATGATGAACATGACATAAAAATTACTCACATACTCGGGACTTAGTCGTTGTTTAAAAAAAACAGTCGGGCGCTGAATAGCTAAAGTGTGCACTGGGCGAAGAATAGAGGGGGGGACGCTCACCAGATGGGCTCGGCCCAGAGAGGAGGAAGCAGGTGGGCCGGGGAAGTCGGGCTGGGCCGGTCGCATGCGGGGCCCACGAGGCCAGGGGTGGAGCTCCTCGTCCTCCTTGTGCACCCACACGAGAAGGGCGGTTACGGCGGCGCCAGGAGGAAGTTCGGCGAGGGGAGGTGTCGGCGGCAGGGCCTGGCGGGGATGGCAAGGTCGGAAATGGGTTGCCGGCGGCCAGATCCGGCAGTGGGCGGCCGGATCGGGGCACAGACGGCGCTCCGGCGAGCTAGCAAGCCGGCAAGGTTGGGAGAAAGCTCCGGCAACTGCGCCAGGACCCGATGTCGCGCCTAGCATCAGATCCGAGCCTGGGGGGATCCGATAGGGCGGCACGGGGTCACCAGCGCTAAGGAGAAAGGCGGCGAGGTCCGTAAGGCGACGCCAGCGCAGGCGGGCACTCCGGCGAGGAGGCGGAGGCCACCGGCGATGGAGGCACGGGCGCGCGGGAGACCGACCGGGCGGCGGGCGTGGTCGGGCTCTGATGGGCTCGCGCGGGCCGCTTGCGGGCTCGGGCGGGCCGGCACGGTGGGAGGCGCAAAGAGACAACGTGGCGTGTTGTGGTTGGCTGCGGAGGTGGAGGCGGACATGTCCGGCGAGGAGAAGTTGTCCGACGGCGCGAAGAGGAAGATGTCTAGGGTTTCATCCGCGAAATTTTCGGGGGTGGGGGCTTATATATAGCTAGAGGGACCTAGGAGAGTCCAAATGAGGTGCGGTTTTCGGCCACACGATCGTGATCGAACGACCGAGAGGATGGAGGGGATTTGGATGGGTGTTGGGCCACTTTGGAGGGGTGTTGGGCTGCAACACACATGAGGCCTTTACGGTTCCCCGGTTAACCGTTGGAGTATCAAACGAAGTCCAAATGGCATGAAACTTGATAGGCGGTCTACCGGTAGTGAACCAAGGCCGCTTGGAAAATCTCGGTCCAATCCGAGAACGTTTAACACCCGCACACGAAAAGAGGCAAAAGGAGGGCGCCGGAGGACATAGGAGTGTCGGATTGAGAAACGGACAACGAGGAAAATGCTCGGATGCATGAGACGAACATGTATGCAAATGAGATGCACATGATGACATGATATGAGATGCATGACACGCAAACAAATGACAAGGTAACCACAGCGAATAACTGGAAGACACCTGGCACATCTTTCTCGGGGCGTTACAACACTCCACCACTACAAGAGGATCTCGTCCCGAGATCTAGAATGGCACCGGAGGGAAAATGGAAGAGAAAGAACAGAGGTAAAACTAAGTTGCTTCTTTGACAAACGAGTGAAACCAAAGAACCTTGCGAGGTTGAACAACTTCGAGAAAAGAATACAACGGAGATGAACAAAATTGAAAACACTCTGTTAGAAAATTGGAAACAATGAAGAACAAATTCGGACAGCACTCCGTTTTAAAAGTGATATGAAACTTGATAAGGCGAAAAGAACTAGAGCAGATGACACAACACTCCGGTTAAATGGATAAGCATGAAAAGAACATGATCCTCACAATTCGAGATGATGAGAGGAGAGGGCAACAACACAATGCCTCCGGAAGAAATGAAAGAAATGAATTAAAGGAACGGGGAAGAAAACAACATCTTCTACCTCCAATGAGCTTGCAAAGGCATCTTAAGGAGAAGGGTCGAACGGAGTTGTTGGAAAACCAACACTGAAAAGAGTAAGCTTGTTGTGGGCTTATGGAAAACATCTCAAAACTATGAGGTGAAATAAAAACTGCCACTAACGGAAAACAATGGGTTGGATTGATATGAACAAGGAGACGAGAAACTTATTTCACCAGGAGGATAAACGAAGAACTTGGGTCATTTATGAACACCATAAATAGCAACAACCCTTAGGGAAAAGCTTAAGGTTAAATATAAACCAAGATAACTCGAATGAAGAGATTGGTGGATTTAAAATATCTCATTCCTGACAACTTTTTAATCATGAAACATGAAGGGAAATTGTCAAGAAAGACATAACACCATCTCAAAAGATAAGTTAGAAAGAAGTGCAATGAGGATTGCAAGATGAAGAATGCTTGAGCTCCCTTGAAAAGAATCTCAATGAACACTTCGAGAAGGAATTAAATCCTTTATGAACCATCATGTAGTGCCTCCATGAAGAACTCCGGTAAACAAAAGGATAACGAAAAGAAAGAGAAGTTGAAAACACAAGGTGAAACCTTGTAATGATTTAGATGGAGCTTCACAACGCGATAATGCAAAAAAACTTAGAACTCCGGAAAGAAAGATGAACAAATGAGATCAAGAATTTTGATGAACCTCGGAATAAGAAATTAATCACTTGGATGGAACAAGAATAATAATTACATTATGCTTGTTTGACATACTACTTATTCTCGTAGAAAGGATTAAGATAGATATAACGCAAACTTGAGAAGGTCTTCCACGAACCACCGGTAGGATTTTAAACAACGAATACATTGATATGATAAACGAAGGAAGAAGAATCTTGAAAGAACCACCGTAAGAATTGAAAATGAACGAAGAAAAGATAAAGAAACACCGGGAAGAATTAGCAAATGAACGAAGATGCTTGCTAGGATTTAGATACATGAGAACGAAGAGATCATGAACTGATTAGAGGATATTTGAACGATGCACCGGTAAGATTTAGAGAAAGAGAGCTGAAAGCTAAGAATGAATAATTCTGAGATGATGGCCTCCGGATGATCAAACTGAAAAATACTCCTGAATTGCTCCGGATGGGTGAAAAGAATATCTCACAATCAAAAATAATTATGAGAGGATGGCATAAGGATAGCACCATGAATCTTCGAGAGAAAGCACAAGATTTAGAGGAGACACTTCTTCGGTCTTCAACTGTAGATAATGACGATGAGAAACACCACTTTGAATTGTTGAGGCACTCCGGGATGAAGAATAGAAAGGTTGAGCCAACGGTGATAAGAATTTGACAGATCTTGGAGAAAAACATTTGACTGATGACAGTTCATTCTTATGTCAAACTCTAAAATTTTTAAGAATAATTCCGGTAAAATTAGAAGAGTTAGGTAAGATCCTGGGAAAAGACCTGTGGGTTAGGGCCCACTCAAAAGAAACACCGTTGAAATGATTACTTGAAAGATATTGCACATGTTGATTTAAATAGCTTGAATGAGATAACAACCTCAAGATATCTTTAGCACTCTGGAACAATTGAATAGCGAGAAGTGGAATGATAATAAGGTGCACCGGCATGGAAACCATTTGAAACGATTTAAAGGATATGATCAACACCAAAAGCTTGAATATAATCCACCGGAGCAGAAAAGAATGGAGAATGATGAACGAGTAGAGCATCTTCATGAGAAACACCGGGTAAGAACATGAAGCAAAAAGAATGGAGAGACTTCCCATCAATAAAAGGATACTCGATTAAGTGATCTGAGTCCTTGAAGAAAAAGGGGTTGGTGGGTGGGAAAACAAAGACAAATTGGGGGCGGATGAAACGAGCACCGTTGAGAGAACTTATAATTGAACTTGGAGGTGTTTAAATGATCGGATCCACTTGAAGGGAAAACACGCCGGTTGAAAAGGATTGACATGACAATCTCGATTATCATGAAGGATTGGTATTCACATAGAAGTATGAGAACAATGCTTAGAAAAGGTATGGAATCAACACTTGACTTTGAAGCAACTTGAATACCACAATCAAAACAAAACAAAGATTGGCTTGCGGAATAAGCCGGAACAAACATATGATAGAGATTTCATCTGAAGTTTTCGTGGTGGGGCCCACACGGGCTCGATCGTACAACACCATCATGTACAAGGCAGTGCACATGACATACGAAGCGTCCCCGGGTCAGCATAGCCAAGGACTCTTTAAGACACAACGAGACCACTGTAAAACCAACCGTGGATAGGTGGACCACTAGATGTCGAACCCCAATTTCATATCATACATCTGTCGGAAAGATATCCTAAGAGCTACTTGAATTCCCACTTATAAACTCCCGAAACTTTGCAGTTGTGCAATTAGGTTTTGGGGATACATGTGAAGCATAATATCTCACCCAAACTAACAATACCTATATCCAGCTGTATCCATCCTTCAACACATAACCAAAAAAACTTCGGAAATCGTGTACCTCAACCTTCGAAAAGCATCCCTTATACGAGTTATGGCAATACTCCCGAACTCGCGCCACAGTACTGGGTGGCCTCGAGGTTATCTCACCAACAACTACATAAAAGAGATTTTCTATGTCGGCCGAACTCAGATATTCCAGAACTGAAACGATAAAATTGTGATGACAACACCTCAGAGCTCAACTCCCCGGCACACTGCCACAACCCCTAAATGTCAGGAGGCACCAAGAACAATGTTCTCATCACAAAACCATCAGAACGATTCCAAGATACCCACGTAATCCTAATTTTTTTAGTGAAATTTGAGAAGAGAAGAGTCAAAACTCTACGTCAGGAGGCCTCACCAGAGCGACGAAGGGACTGAGAAGTAAAAAGAATCCTACTCTCCGATAAATATAATCCTATAGAACTCAAAACATTTTTCCAGACTCAACAACTGTGACGCCCTCAATGCGGCTATATCTCCCACGTGTTGAAGCATGACTTAGAGGCATAACTGCATTGAAAGCAATGTCGCAAGTGAGGTAATATTCACACAACTCATGTAATACATAAGGGAAAAAAATACATAGTTGGCTTACAATCGTCACTTCACACAATACATGAATAAAGCATTACATCATCCAGATACAAACAAGGTCCGACTACGGAACCAAAATAAAAGAAGACTACCCCAATGCTACACAGATCCCCGATCGACCCCAACTGGGCTCCACTACTGATCAACTAGAACGAAACAACACAAGGGACAAGATCTTCATCGAGCTCCTCCTTAAGCTTGGTTGCATCATCTGCACGGTTCAACGGCACCTGCAAGCTGGTTTTGAAAGTATCTGTGAGTCACAGGGACTCAGCAATCTCACACCCTCGCGATCAAGACTATTTAAGCTTATAGGAAGGGTAAAAGGTATGAGGTGGAGCTGCAGCAAGCGACTAGCATATTTGGTGGCTAACATACGCAAATGAGAGCGAGAAGAGAAGGCAAAAGCGCGATCGAACAACTATGATCAAGAAGTGATCCTAGAACAACCTACATCAAGCATTACTCCATCACCGTGTTCACTTCCCGGACTCCGCCGAGAAGAGACCATCACATTTACACACGCGGTTGATGTATTTTAATTAAGATCAACTTCAGGTTTTCTACAACCGAACATTAACAAATTCCCATCTGCCCATAACCGTGGGCACGGCTTTCGAAAGTTCAAAACCCTGCAGGGGTGTCCCAACTTAGCCCATCACAAGCTCTCACGGTCAACGAAGGATATTCCTTCTAGCGGGAAGACCCGATCAGGCTCGGAATCCCGAGTACAAGACATCCTCGACAATGGTAAAACAAGTCCAGCAAGACCGCCCGATGCGCCGACATCCTGATAGGAGCTGCACATATCTCGTTCTCAGGGCAACACCGGATGAACACTACGTACAGCTAAAACCAGCCCTCAAGTTTCCCCGAGGTGGCGCCGCAAGTGGCTCTAGTTCGGACCAACACTTAGACAAGCACTGGCCCGAGGGGGTTAAAATAAAGATGACCCTCGGGATGCGCGAATCCCAAGGGAAAAAGGCTAGGTGGCGAATGGTAAAACCAAGGTTGGGCCTTGCTGGAGGAGTTTTATTCAAGGCGAACTGTCAAGGGGTTCCCATTATAACCCAACCGCGTAAGGAACGCAAAATCCGGGAACATAACACCGATATGACGGAAACTAGGGCGGCAAGAGTGGAACAAAACACCAGGCATAAGGCCGAGCCTTCCACCCTTTATCAAGTATATAGATGCATTAATTAAATAAGAGATATTGTGATATCCCAACAAGTAAACATGTTCCAACAAGGAACAACATCTCCATGTTCCAACAGGGAACAAACTTCAATCTTCACCTGCAACTAACAACGCTATAAGAGGGGCTGAGCAAGGCGGTAACATAGCCAAACAACGTTTTGCTAGGACAAGGTGGGTTAGAGGCTTGGGTTAACAATATGGGAGGCATGATAAGAAAGTGGTAGGTATCGCAGCATAGGCATAGCAAAAGAGCGAGCAACTAGCAAGCAAAGATAGAAGTGATTTCGAGGGTATGGTCATCTTGCCCGAGATCCCGCAAGGAAGAATAACGAGTCCATGAAGAAGACAAACGGACGTAGTCGAACGGTTCCTCACAAACGTGACGTTATCGGAACCAACCCGAAGAAGCAACACCGGAAAGAAGCACACAACATAGTCAACAACCACTACAACAACATGGCATGATGCACAACAAGTATGATGCATGTCCGATTTAAAGAAGCATGGCATGGCAAAGTGCACAAACAATCCTACAAATTAAGTGGAGCTCATTATGCAACGGAGTTGCATATTGACGAAACACCACATGACTTATTTAGTTCTCTCTCGGTTATGTACCCAACAATATTAAATGTTGTTAAACATGGCAAGAGGGTGAAGCAAAGTAAAACTACCTATCTAGTCAAGTTTAAATGAGGCTGGAAGCAACGAACAACAATTCCGGTAAATCCCCATATGCATAAATTAGGTTTGGTACTGTTCTTCCCTAAACCATATTTTATAGTTATTAAACATGCAAGACGATGCCATCATGTTAAACTAGGCAAAATTCTGCCCCATTTACATATAAAGATTATTTAAAACCGAGCTACGGTTAATTAGTTATGAATTTAAACATTTTAGCAAGTTATTTAAGCAAATTTAAACAAACAACATTTTAAACATTTCAAAGATAGATGAAAGTTCCATATTATTAAACTAGACAAAATTCTAAGCAACTTTCATATATAATTTATTTTAAACCGATGCACGGTTTGTGAGATAATAAATGCATGAACATGAGGGTCTTTTCTGCAAAACTGACGTTCTCTGGGAAAAATAGGAAAACGTTATATGTAGAAAAAAACAGGATACGGGCCGGATCTGGTTGGCCCATTAGTGCACAGGAGGGGCTGGGAGGGGGTCTCTCACCATGGGCCTCGGCCCAGCTGGATGGAGCAGTGGCCGGCTGGTGCGCTGGGCCTTGGCGCCGAATGCGACCCAGGCACGCAGGAGGCAGGCTGTCTGGAGCTGGGCTCGTCCCGCTCCTCGATCCCGCCTGGATCGAGCAAGGGGGTGCGGGGGCCGCGGTCAACGCGCAGGGCGCGCTCGAGACGAACAGGGGGCAGTCGAGGCAGGGGCCGCGGGCGCAGGAACTTGGTGCTGTCGTGGATGCAGGCGAGGAGGACGACTAAGGGAGTCCTGGATTAGGGGGTGTTCGGGTAGCCGGACTATACCTTCAGCCGGACTCCTGGACTATGAAGATACAAGATTGAAGACTTCGTCCCGCGTCCGGATGGGACTTTCCTTGGCGTGGAAGGCAAGCTTGGCGATGCGGATATTCAAGATCTCCTACCATTGTAACCGACTCTGTGTAACCCTAACCCTATCCGGTGTCTATATAAACCGGAGGGTTGTAGTCCGTAGGACATCAACTCCATATACAACAATCATACCATAGGCTAGCTTCTAGGGTTTAGCCTCCTTGATCTCGTGGTAGATCTACTCTTGTACTACCCATATCATCAATATTAATCAAGCAGGAGTAGGGTATTACCTCCATCGAGAGGGCCCGAACCTGGGTAAAAACATCGTGTCCCTTGTCTCCTGTTACCATCCGGCCTTGACGCACAGTTCGGGACCCCCTACCCAAGATCCGCCGGTTTTGACACCGACATTGGTGCTTTCATTGAGAGTTCCTCTGTGCCGTCGCAATCAGGAAGGATGCCTCCTCCCATCTTTAAAGACGGCGCCGTTGCTAAGGGAGCCTTGGCTGTCGGCCAAACTCTCCGGCTAGGTGGTTTCCTCATGACCGCCTGTTCGGCTGTTGCGTCGACGGTGACCTCTCGGGTCATCAAAAGCAACCTACACGTCAGCTCGGAGCTCGCCGAGCAGCTAGATCCAATGGAGCTCTCTTCCGTAAACGAGCTCTTGGATCGCATCGCCGCCCTGGGGGTCGCTATGGATTACGACCAGGTTGGGCTTGAACCCGATCTAAGAGAAATTAACTCTCCCCAAGTCACCCACGACGTTGCCGTGGTAGAGGCGCAGTGCGGCGACCCTTCATCTATTTTAAGGACTAGCTACGTCCGAATTCCCGACCCCTCCAAGCCGGATACCCGCGGAGAGAAGGATGTAACTCAAGACCTGAGCTTAGGATCAGGCAATGGGCTAGATTCGTTGGACAACATCCAAGAATCCGAACTTCAGAGTTCGGTAACTCTTCGGCCTCCGAATCTTGGATTGGGTGAGGTTTCAGATTCAACGACACCCGCCCACCCGAACATAAGCGATCTCTCCCAAATCAGGCAGAGGCCCGAGGAAACAGTACATCATTACTGGGCCAGATTCCTCCTGGTTATGAACAGGATAAAGGATTGCCGCGAGGGAGACGCGATCTCAATTTTCTGCAGTAATTGCACGGACGAGGGAATCCTTAACGCCGTAAGTCGTCGTGATATTACACGCTTCGCTGACTTGGCGTCCATAGTACAAAAATACTGTGCGATGGAAAGCGCCTGGAAAACCGAAATAAAATTTTGGGATAATCCGGCCTCGAATAGTAATCCCGTCCGAACTAAGAGGGTGCATCATCATAGGACACCCGGGATAAACACCAAAAAGCCAAAACCCTCTACAGGGCATGGAACCGTACTGGAAAGGTGGCTTGATGGACCTTGTAGAATTCACAGTACAGAGGACGCCACACCAACTCACAACCTTCGAGCATGTTGGATACTCCGGCGGGTGGCCAGAATTGGCGAGGACCTCTTAATTCTGGAGGCCGCAGAAAGCCAGCCCGAGGACACCAGTACCGTTCTCACAGTCTTCGAGACTTTCGCATCAAACAATATGCGAAAAAGAACACTCTGCAGCCTCGCCGAAGTCTATCAAGTTGCAACAATAAATCCATGGAGCGACACTGCTATTACCTTCAACGCAAGTGATGAACCTAGATTCCGAACAGCCCGAGCACCAGCCGCATTGGTCCTCAGTCCCATAGTGTACGGCTTTCGCCTCACCAAGGTGCTCATGGATGGAGGCAGCGGACTGAACCTCATTTATGAGGAAACCCTTCAAAAAATGGAAATAGACTGGAACCGCATCGAGTGAAGCAGCACAACCTTTAGAGGAATAATCCCCAGTCGGGAAGCGCGCTGCACAGGAAAAATCACACTAGATGTGGTGTTCGGCACGCCGGATAATTACAGGTCCGAAGAAGTCACGTTTCAGGTGGCCCCGTTCAAAAGTGGATATCACGCTTTACTAGGGCGGGAAGCATTCACAATCTTCGAAGCAATACCCCATTACAGGTACATGAAGCTTAAGATGCCCGGGCCGAATGGAATTATCACTCTAGCTAGTGATTCGGACATAGCACTCCGCGCCGAAAACAAGACGGCCGCATTAGCCCTTGAGGCACTATCCGAAGCCTTAGCGGCCGAGGAACTGACTGCGCTGCGCTCCACGGTTAACAGGGATGATGTGATACTCGACAAGAGATCCAAATCCACATCCTTCAAGCCAGCTGACGAAATAGTCAAATTCCAGGTCCATCCAACGGACCCCAATAAAACAGCTTCCATCGAGGCACGACTAAACCCTGATGTAGACGCCGCACTGTGAGAGTTCCTACGAGAGAACTGGGACATTTTCTCCTGGCACCCTTCATACATGCCAGAGATCCCACGCAGGCTGGCCGAACACAGCTTAAATATCCTAAAAGGATTCAAACCTGTCAAACAAGCCCTTCGGCGTTTTTCCGAACCCAAGAGACAGGCTATGGGAGAGGAGCTACCCAAGCTATTGGAGGCCAGATTCATTAGAGACATAAAACATCCGGACTGGCTAGCAAACCTGGTGATGGTACCAAAGAAGGACAAATCCTGGCGCCTGTGTGTCGATTTTAAAGACCTTAACAAGGCTTGCCCAAAGGATCCCTTCCCCCTCCCCCGTATCGATCAAATTATCGATGCCACCGCAGGACACGATTCGTTGTGTTTCCTCGACGCATACTCCGGTTACCATCAAATCAAGATGGCAGAATCAGACCAAGCCGCAACAGCATTCATCACACCATACCGCCCATTCTGCTTCAACACAATGCCCTTCGGGCTGAAAAACGCCGGCGCAACGTATCAGCGCATGATCCAGACATGTCTGGCAAACCAGATCGGCAAAACAGTGGAGGCGTATGTGGATGATGTGGTCGTCAAATCAAGACATGTCGAATCTCTAGTAGACGACTTGAGGCTTACATTTGATAACCTCCGAAAATATGACATCAAGCTCAACCCGGAAAAATGCGTCTTCGGCGTTCCAGCCGGAAAGCTCTTGGGCTTCATTGTATCCGGTAGAGGAACTGAAGCAAATCCAGCCAAGATCCGAGCCCTGTCACAATTGGATATCCCAAAGGACCTCAAACAAATACAAAAATTAACCAGATGCGTGGCGGCTTTAAGCCGCTTCATCTCCCGCTTGGGAGAAAAGGCACTACCCCTCTATCGCCTCCTTCGGCGCACCGAACACTTCGAGTGGACGGATGCCGCCACGGCCGGACTTGATGAAATAAAAGCCATATTGGCAACAAACCCAGTCCTGGCCGCGCCGAACACCGGCGAACCAATGTTATTGTACATTGCAGCAACACATCAAGTCGTCAGCGCAGTGCTCGTTGTCGAGCGGGAAACGGATGGACACAAATTCCCCCTTCAAAGGCCGGTCTACTACGTGTCCACTATCCTCACTCCATGCAAATCACGGTACCCGCATTATCAAAAGATTGCATACGCGGTATTCATGGCATCCCGGAAGCCACGACACTACTTTCAAGAGTGTTCCATAACAGTAGCCTCGGAAGTACCACTCAACGATATTATCAACAACCGCGATGCAACGGGCCGGATTGCAAAATGGGCCATCGAGCTCCTCCCGTTCGATATAACCTATAAGCCACGGTGAGCTATTAAATTGCAAGTTTTGGCCGACTTCGTCGCAGAATGGACGGAGGCCGAGCTCCCTAAAGAGTACGGCACATATTCAAACTAGATTATGCATTTCGACGGCACCAAAATGTTGGCCGGACTGGGGGCTGGCGTCGTCCTGACGTCCCCCACAGGAGACACAGTCCAATATGTGCTCCAGATCATGTACACGGATTCCAACAATGCAGCCGAATATGAGGCCCTCCTACATGGTCTCCGGATAGCAGTATCCATGGGTATCCAACGCCTAAAGGTACGCGGGGATTCAAACCTCGCGATATCCCAAATAAATGGAGACTTCGACGCCAAGGACCCAAAAATGGCAGCTTACCGCAACGCCGTCCTAAAAATGTCAGCTCAGTTCGAAGGGCTGGAGTTTCACCATATAGCCCGAGAAAACAATCAAGCAGCGAACGTCCTGGCACGCATCGGAGCAAAACGCGATGCAGTCCCCCCAACATCTTTTTGGAAAGATTGTTCAAGCCATCCGTAGCATGGGAGGGGGAACCTGCAAGTAACAGCCCGGACCCATCCGCACCACTCGATGCCGAACAATCTGACACAATTGGCGGCTCTGCCAATGAAATTACACCTTCAGCCCACGTAATAATGGCGGTTATCGCCCCGTGGACAGAACCACTCCTAGCCTACCTTACTAGGCAGGAACTCCCGGAGGACCAAAACGAGGCCCGCTGCATAGTGCGGCGATCTAAAGCCTATAGAGTCCACGAAGGAGAGCTTTATAAGAAAAGCACTACCGGAGTCCTTCAAAGGTGCACCTCCAAAGAGGAAGGGCGGAACCTTCTGGCTGAAATTCATGCCGGACTCGGTGGTCACCACGCCGCTGCTCGGTCCCTTGTTAGCAAGGCTTTTCGTACAGGCTTTTATTGGCCGACGGCCCGGGCAGACGCTCAGGACCTAGTCCAACGATGCGCTGGTTGCCAACTCTTTGCCAACCAAAGCCATATGCCACCCACCGCACTCCAAACTATACCCATCACCTGGACTTTTGCGGTCTGGGGGCTTGACATGGTCGGACCCCTTAAAGGTGGGGCCGATAGGAAAAAATACTTACTGGTCATGGTGGATAAGTTCACCAAATGGATAGAAGCCAAGCCTGTTAAAACGGCCGAATCCAGACCTGTGATAGACTTCATATCCGGGGTTGTACACCGTTATGGCGTCCCCCACAGCATCATAACCGATAACGGTACAAACTTTACCGCCGACGAGGTAAAACTCTGGTGCAAAAACATGGGCATCAAGCTCGATTATGCTTCCGTCTATCACCCACAAACCAACGGCCAGGTCGAACGCGCAAATGGTCTTATCATGAGCGGCATTAAACCCAGACTGGTGCGGTCCCTCAAGGAATCTAAAACGCACTGGGTAGAGGAGCTCGACTCCGTGCTATGGGGGTTGCGGACCACGCCAAATCGCACCACCGGATACACACCATTTTTCATGGTGTACGGCACAGAGGCAATTCTGCCATGCGACATAATTCATGACTCACCTAGAGTGCGCATGTATGAAGAAAGAGAAGCCGAGCTCGATCGGCAGGACAACTTGGACGCCTTGGAGGAGGAGCGTGACGTGGCAAAAGCCCGTTCAGCATTTTATCAACAGCAGGCCCGAAGATATCAAAGCAGAGAAGTACGGGCCAAAAATTACAATGTTGGCGAACTAGTTCTACGCCTGCCGGATAAGAAAAAGGACAAACTCAAGCCCAAGTGGGAAGGTCCATTCATAATCGACCAAGTCCTGACTGGTGGGGCGTACCGCCTGCGAGATGTGTCGGATAACCGACTCGAGCCGAACCCGTGGAACGCCACCCGTCTCCGAAGATTCTATGCCTAGCACCGGATTCTGTGTTCATCTCCTTCCTCTGTCCATTTTTTGCATTTTTCTGTCTTACATTTCTCTCCTTCCCCCCTTTTCTTTTATAGCCCTTAAAGGCTCATCTAGTGACGCGCCACTCACGCTCATTAAACCAGGGGGCTTCTTTAACAGAAGCTTATTTATACGGGCTTCACGCCCAACACATGCGTCAAACTTCCGCATGTACCTTTTTCTTCACCATTATATGCATCGATATGACTTAAGTTTTGGCCAAGCTAGGTTGCCTGGCTCCTGTGCTTACCCCTACGTTCCTGATTGTTCGGCTAGGCGGTAAAGGGAGCACCTCTGCGATTGTTACTGCCGGGTCAGCCGGATGTGTACCTCAGACTGGGTGAAGCCGAAAGCTAGCGTTCTTAAGAGAATATTCGGTCAGTGAAATAAAAGATGATCTTTTTACTCATTTTATGCGCCCCCAGATGCTTTTTTCTGCATCTTTTCACGCAGTCCGGACATGCACTTTAGGGCATGCCTCCCAGCAAAAGGAACCCCTAACGGAACTATTCTCTCTGGAAGATGTTTCTTACTAACCATGTAATATAACATAACTAGTTGGGCACTTGTCTGATAAAGCACTAATGACCCCTATGCCTGGTCTCCACGCATACCCCGGTTCTTATATAACCGCTATGGTATTCGGACACACTCCGGACCGTCAGGTCCCAAGGTTGAAGCGAAAAGGTCGGCAACGACAAACGATCTACAATCCGGCTAGAAGGCATTACACATGTCAATTCAAAATTACATTGTCATTCTGACTGATTGTATTCCTCTTCTATACCATCTAACAGGCTGTCTAATTTATAGTCCTGCTGGGAATACTTCGCGGCCAACTCTACTTGGCCATATACTAAGCTTACAGGGATCTCCTTCCCGTCAGGCCCCACTGGTCCGACCTCGGCCATGTGGTTTGGGTCAGACTTCGTAAAACGGGTCTTCACCATGGCCCAGGCCTCCCTAGCGCCTTGTCGGCAGGCCGATATCTTCCACAACCGGAAGCGCCGCCGAGCTCCCTTCAGCTTCTCCGCAAGCTCTCCAAGGCCCTCGGGCATGGAGTGGGCAGACCATAAGGCTTGGGCAATGCTTCGCATCACCTGCCGAATTCGCTCGTGCAGTTGTGAGAGTTCAGGAAGAAGGTCACCCGTAGAACCGGGCATCTCCTCTGCAGGACGACCTGTGAGCATACCTACAGACATTACTCTGTTAGTCGACTTCCTCGCCGAACTCTTTTTTTCAAAGTTCGTTCAAGCACTTACTAAATATGCCGCGTCGAAGCCGCTGATTCTCCTTCGTGGAGTCCGACAGCTGGCCACGAACATCTTTAAGTTCGACGTCCAGCTTGGTGTTGGCATCCTGAAGATCATTCTTCTCTCGCCTCACCTTTGTCAACGTACTCTCACCGGCCTTTAGCCGGGGTAAGAGTTGTTGCTTTTCCGGATCAAGTCCGGCGCCATCTGCAATATGATTTGTCAGATTTGCATCCACACCGCACAATACTAATCTTTCGAAGTGTATCTTACCTGAGGAGGTCTCTTTGGGCTCCCCTACTGCGGCTAATGCGGCCTCTAATTGGGCCTTGCACTTTTCCATCTCCTGGGATAGTACGGTATTCTTCTCTGTAAGAACCTGCATTTTAAATGATCCTTAAATCAGTTGCTCTAACTGTTTCAAGTCTCGGGGGCTACTGGTATATATATATTTGACCAAAATTTTCTTACCCGTATGTCTTTTACATACTGCTCCGTGGCTCTGGCTAAACCATTTTGAGCGGCACGGAGGTACGCATCTCCCGAATTAAAGGCATCTAAAGCCTCTTGGGAGAAACAAGCGTCGCGTAGAACTGTCCGGCGACGCCTGTGGTTCATGGCACTCTCCACTTCAGAATTTGTGGCAGATAGCCCGTCCGCATCCTCTGTCGGAGGAGCGTCCGGTGCGCGCCTTGTGCTCGCCTCCGCTTCCTGGCCAGACGTTGGAGCCTGGCTGGTGGAGGCGCGATTGGCAACCTCTCCGGATATAGTCCGGCGAGGTCTCTTTGTTCTGAAGATAACACGAACGTTAATATGCCCTGACAGAATAACACCAGGGAAACAGAGGGTGCGCTATACCTTTGCGCCGGCATCTCAGTCCGGACTACATTCCTTTTTGCCCCACGGGGCCCTGCGGCCCCTCGTTGGCTAGCCGCCGCAGGTTCGGCCTCCCGCCTCGGAAATCTCCCCTACAAAACACGGTTGTCATCAGAAACACCGGAATACGTGAGAATGGAATCTCTCTCAAGGGAATGAGACTCCGATTTCTATCACCTGGGAGGCCGGGATTAACCCTGGGTAATCAGCCGTAATGGCTACCAAGGTATTGTCCTTGCTTAGTTGATGGAGCACCCCGTCGATAAGCTCCACCGATATGTCCGGATCCTCTTCGGAGTCCGGATCGAGGGACCGTTCTGGGTCCTCGAGCTGTGGAGGGCGGCTGTTTATATCCCTTACCTCCTGTCGCAGTTCCTGCATTGAGGTCGTTAGACTACATATCTAACCGTGGGAGTATAAAAAAATTGGGCAAGCGCAATTGTTCACTTACCCAACTTGGAGGATCGTACATAGTAAATCCGGCCCGCGGGTTGACGCGGAGGAATTCCTCCTTTTCTCCCTTGTACAAAGAGGATAAGATCTTTACTAGGGCGACGGCTGAGGCCGGCCCCTTACGACCGTAATGGGTGGCGTCATCCTCCCCATTGAAATCCCACATGGGGTGGCCTCTATATTGAAGCGGCTACACCCCCCACATAATGCATGCGGCCATGACTCCAATCATGGTTAGTCCGGAATGAGCCAACAGTCTTATCCGGCCCATCAGGTAAAGGACGTCTCTGTCGCTTTCTCTCTGAGAGCTCCGCGGACGCCAGCTCAAGCGTTTCTTCAATGGAGCACTGTTGAACTCAGGGAGACCGACCCGGATAGGGTCCGGTAGCGGGACGTCATCTATGTAAAACCTTTCTGAAGGCCAGTCCTCGGACGCCTTCTTTGGGGTTCCGGATAGGTATCCGGTCCCGGCGATGCGCCATACTTCGGCTCCGCCCACTTGGTATATAGACCCCTCTTGAGAACGGGGCACCAGGCAGAATAACCTCTTCCACAGCGCGAAATGAGCCTCAACGCCTAAAAATAGCTCGCAAAGGGCGACGAAACCCGCAATATGTAATACGGAGGCGGGCGTGAGATTGTGCAGCTGGAGGCCGTAGAACTCCAGAAGCCTGTGGATAAATGGATGAATTGGAAATCCCAGTCCCCTTATTAGATAGGGGACGAGGCACACCCGCTCTCCTCTAGAAGGATTGGGGGTGCTCTCCGCTTGTTTTCCGCCATTGTAGGTGGCGAGACCGGCTCGGACCGGGACCATGTATGCCTGAGGGAGAAATCCCTTGGCCTGAAGCGACACTAACTCGCTATGCGGGATAGTGCAACTCTCCCAGTCCCCGGGTTTGGGACCGGAGGGGCGAGGGGAGGAACTGCGACGGCTGGCCATGTTGGAATGGACCTTTGCTGGAAGCGCTCTGATGATA
The DNA here is from genome assembly GCF_056163025.1 of Triticum urartu. NCBI lineage: Eukaryota > Viridiplantae > Streptophyta > Magnoliopsida > Poales > Poaceae > Triticum > Triticum urartu. The sequence continues at coordinate 471,689,369 of NC_141874.1, forward strand.
ACTCACGGAGAGGAGAAGATGTGGTTTGGACCTAAATCCCCATCCCGTTAAATAGGCGGCTCGTTTATACGACTAGGGGTGTGGATGTGAAAACGCCCCGGCTTTTCGCATTCGTTTGACGCGTGGAAGACGACCATTATTGGGCGTAGAAGCTGAGGAGCACTACATTACAAAAATCGGACATTATTCCTACAGGTACACAGGATTTGGAGAAGAACCCGCCTTGCAATGCCGAACAATCTGCGCGCCGGACTCGTCATCATTGAAGCCTGGTTCGGGGGCTACTGAGGGAGTCCTGGATTAGGGGGTGTTCGGGTAGCCGGACTATACCTTCAACCGAAGATACAAGATTGAAGACTTCGTCCCGCGTCCGGATGGGACTTCGAGAAGGCAAGCTTGGCGATGCGGATATTCAAGATCTCCTACCATTGTAACCGACTCTGTGTAACCCTAACCCTATCCGGTGTCTATATAAACCGGAGGGTTGTAGTCCGTAGGACATCAACTCCATATACAACAATCATACCATAGGCTAGCTTCTAGGGTTTAGCCTCCTTGATCTCGTGGTAGATCTACTCTTGTACTACCCATATCATCAATATTAATCAAGCAGGAGTAGGGTATTAACTCCATCGAGAGGGCCCGAACCTGGGTAAAAACATCGTGTCCCTTGTCTCCTGTTACCATCCGGCCTTGACGCACAGTTCGGGACCCCCTACCCGAGATCCGCCGGTTTTGACACCGACAACGACTCCGGCGGGGTCAATAGGGCGAGGACGACGGCGACCGGACGCGGGAGCGGGCGAGGGGATCAGCTGGGTTCGGATCCGGTGGCCGGCGCCTTGTTGTGAAGCAGAGGAAGCCATGGACTTGGTTTCTCTAGTGATGCAGCGGCGACGGGGAGGCAGCAGTGGAGGGCAATGGGGTCCTGACCAGGACGGAGTTTTCCGGCGACGACGAACTACAGAAGGCGGCCTTGATGCAGGAGAGAGGTGGAGGCGTGGATTCGGTGAGGCGGCGGAGTCCCTTCGGCGGCCATGGCGCCTGGCATGCTCCCTGTTGCAGCAGTATAGAGAGAAAGAGAGAGATGTGAGAGGAGGGAGTAGACGGCAGGGAAGGGGAAGAAGGGGCGCATGAGGGGCTCGGGTTGGCCGGCCGATGATCCCAAGGTGGGAGGAGGCTGCAGGCTTCGATGGTTGGCTGGGCGAGGGGATCGAGGGAGATCGGGCGAGGGGATCCCGAGGAAGAGGACTTGGTGGAGAGTGCGGCGGCGGGTGAAGGGACAAGCCTCCTAATTTCTAGGGTTGGACAATATGTATACACCAGGTGGATTAGGTTAGGGGCTACCTCATCCCTACGATCGTAATCGGACGGTCGCGAATAAAATAGATAGGGAGTCCAAACAAGAAAACGGTGATGTTTTGTAGATGTTTGGGGTTGATCCGGATCCAACGGTGACGACTGCTCGGGTCGGGTCCGGGACAATTTTCGGACGCGCGCGCGAGGAGGGCCGCGGGCTGACGAGAGAGGTTAGGTTGGCCTGGCGGTAGGTAGTGGGCTGTGTAGACGGTCTCGAGCTGAGAGAAGAGAAGAGGGAGGCCCGGCGACTGTTTTCGGAGACCGAAAACGTCCGACGTTAGACCGGCTATACTGCCGCTATAGTTTAACGGTTGGGCTATCAAATAAACTCCGAATGTGATGAAACTTGACAGGCGGTCTATCTACACTATAATAAGACCACACGCCAACTATCATCCCATTCTAAGAACATTCTCCGGCCACTTATAAAATACTATTTCGGACATGCCGCGGGCGCGTGCAAGTGTGTCTGGGCTCAGAATGGACAATGGAGAGAACCGGAAGACCCGGACGGATGCAGGTTTTGAAACATGATGATGCAATGCACATGATGACATGAAAAGATGCAACACGCAAGCAAATGACATGGCAACGATGACGAATAACTGGAAGACACCTGGCGCATCGATCTCAGGGCGTCACAACAATGCCAGCGATTCGATCAAGCAGGGGCTCCTAAGTCGGGGAAGGCTCTGATACCAACTTGTAACACCCACGATGCGGCTATATCTCCCACGTGTCAGAGCACAACTTAGAGGCATAACCGCATTGTAGGCAATGTCGCAAGAGGGGTAATCTTTACACATCCCATGTACTGAATAAGAAAGAGGTACAGAGTTGACTTACAATCGCCAGTTCACACAATACATAAATATAGCATTACATCATCCAGATATAGACAAGGTCCAACTATGGAACCAAAATAAAGACAACCCCAAATGCAATAGATCCCTGATCGCCCCGACTGGGCTCCACTACTGATCAACTAGAAACGAAAACAACACAACGAACACGATCTTCATCGAGCTCCTCCTTGAGCTCGGTTGCATCACCTGCACTGTATCATCGGCACCTGCAACTGGTTTTGGAAGTAATATGTGAGTCACGGGGACTCAGCAATCTCACACCCTCGCGATCAAGACTTTTAAGCTTATGGGTAGGATAAGGTATGAGGCGGAGCTGCAGCAAGCACTAGCATATATGGTGGCTAAATTACGCAAATGAGAGCGAGAAGAGAAGGAAAAGCACGGTCGTGAAATACAAGTGATCAAGAAGTGATCCTGAAACTACTTACGTTCAAGCATAACTCCAACACCGTGTTCACTTCCCAGACCCCGCCGAGAAGAGACCATCACGGCTACACACGCGGTTGATGCATTTTAATTAAGTGTCAAGTTCTCTACAACCGGACATCAACAAATTCCCATCTGCCCATAACCGCGGGACGGCTTTCGAAAGTTCATAACCCTGCAGGGGTGTCCCAACTTAGCCCATCACAAGCTCTCATGGTCAACGAAGGATATTCCTTCTCCCAGGGTGACCCGATCAGACTCGGAATCCCGGTTACAAGACATTTCAACAATGGTAAAACAAGACCAGCAAAGCCGCCCGAATGTGCCGACGAATCCCGATAGGAGCTGAACATATCTCGTTCTTAGGGCACACCGGATTGTCCAAGGTTCCGGTAGGCCAGCCCAGAGTTGCCCCTGGTGGCCATCGGCAGCTGACAGGTTGGACCAACACTTAGAGGCGCACTGGCCTGGGGGGTTAAAATAAAGATGACCCTCGGGCTCCGGAAACCCAAGGGAAAAGAAAAGGGCTAGGTGGCAAATGGTAAAACCAAGGTTGGGCCTTGCTGGAGGAGTTTTATTCAAGGCGAACTGTCAAGGGGTTCCCATTATAACCCAACCGCGTAAGGAACGCAAAATCAAGGAACATAACACCGGTATGACGGAAACTAGGGCGGCAAGAGTGGAACAAAACACCAGGCATAAGGTCGAGCCTTCCACCCTTTACCAAGTGTATAGATGCATTAATTAAATAAGAGATATTGTGATATCCCAATAATAACCATGTTCCAACATGGAACAAACTCCAATCTTCACCTGCAACTAGCAACGCTATAAGAGGGGCTGAGCAAAGCGGTAACATAGCCAAACAACGGTTTGCTAGGACAAGGTGGGTTAGAGGCTTGGCTTAGAAATATGGGAGGCATGATATAACAAGTGTTAGGTATCGCAGCATAGGCATAGCAATAGAGCGAGCAACTAGCAAGCAAAGATAGAAGTGATTTCGAGGGTATGGTCATCTTGCCTGCAAAGTTCTCCGAGAAGACGAAAGCTTGATCCTCGAAAGGGTACTCAATGGGTCCTCGAACACGTACTCGTCTCCCGGCTCTACCCAAGGCAAGAACACAAGCAAAGGAAACCACAATCAACCACGGTGCAATGCGCAAGCAACATGATGCAAAACATGGCATGATATGCGGGATGTGATATGCAATGCATATGCATACTCCGAAAGGAAAAGATTGAATCAGGCCTCAACTTGGAAAAACAAGTGTGCCGCTGGAAAGATGAGTTGATTTCGGTCGTAATCGATATAAAGATCACAGGAATCGGATGCACGGTTTGCAAATGGCAAGCAAAACAATAATGGCACTATTCTGCGATTAACAGCACGATGCCATCTAGAATGCAACGAGAAACTAGGCTACTGCACTCCAACAAAGCAACAAAGCACATGGCAGTGATCTACTCAAGAAGCTTGACAAAAGATGAACACTGAGCTACGGCTAAATCACACAATAGAAGGTTCAAACAATCATGGCAAAAGCGCAAAAGATAACAACATCTCAGACTTAGTGAAAATAACAACATGTCAGGAATTAACATCAGGAAGCAATGTTTAGAGCAAGATAACAACATGCTACAGGAACATATCATGGCAAAGCAAGGCATGGCATGAAGCTACTCAAAGCATATAAGAAAAGTCCCTTAATGACCATGAGCCAAAAAGGATCAGAAGATATGATGGCACCCATGTAAACATAGCAAGTTTCGTCAACAAATTCAGACTTACAGAAAACCGGGCATGGGATAAACAGAGTTACTTAAGCATGTTCGCGAGGTCGATGCACTCAACAAAAGGAATTGCATGACAATCTAAGCATACACCCAGCAAGAAGACATGATCAAGAAGCTATACATGGCAATAACAATCTCATAGCATGCAAGGATCAACTACAACAACCTTGGAAAAACTGATTAACATGTAAACAATCTGCCAGGAACATTTTATAGCAAAAGTAGAGCAAGCTTGAGTCATGCTAGGGTACTCCATAATTGCAAACAAAGGCATGGATGGATAGAACATAACAATATCTCAAAATCATCCTTACTGAACATCCTCAAAAGAGGCATGGATCACTCTGTAGCAACATGAGTACATGGCATAAAAATAACACCAGGGAAATGACTTAGAAGAATTCCAAGTCTCTGAAATCAGCAACATCACGAGAGCTACTTTGCATGCTTGTGCTAGTAACCACATTGATCACAAAAATACATGGCATACACACCTGTACAGATGGCGTGGCATAGCCCAAACACATGTAGAGCTCATGCTCATATGCAGCACACAATAATCATGGCAAAAATGACAAATGTTCATAAACTAATAAGAAATAGCACCTAACATGTCATAGCACTCTTGCAACAGCATTTAGGGCAAAAAGATGGACTCAAACAAACATGGTGCAATGGAATGAAATGGAGAGGGCATCATGATGAACATTTTGATAACTCATGCACGCAAAACGGAGCAGCAAGCACAAAGTTATGGCATCATGAACAGGACAAAAAAAATTACTCAGATACTCGGGAGTTGGTCGTTTTTTGGAAAAAACAGCCGGGCGCTGAATAGCGAAAGTGTGCACTGGGCGAAGAATAGAGGGGGGCCGCTCACCAGATGGGCTCGACCCAGAGCGGAGGAAGCAGGTGGGCTGGGGAAGTCGGGCTGGGCCGGTCGCATGCGGGGCCCACGAGGCCAGGGGTGGAGCTCCTCGTCCTCCTCGTGCACCCGCACGAGCAGGGCGGTTACGGCTGCGCCAGGAGGAAGTCCGGCGAGAGGAGGTGTCGGCGGCGGGGCCTAGCGGGGATGGCGAGGTTGGAAATGAGTTGTCGGCGGCCAGATCCGACAGTGGGCGGCTGGATCGGGGCACGGACGGCGCTCCGGCGAGCTAGCAAGCCGGCAAGGTCGGGAAAAGCTCCGGCGACTGCGCCTGGACCCGATGTCGCGCCTAGCGTCAGATCCAAGCCTGGGAGGCTCCGGTAGGGCGGCACGAGGTCACCGGCGGTGAGGAGAAAGGCGGCGGGGTCCGCAAGGCGACGGCGGCGCAGGCGGGCACTCTGGCGAGGAGGCGGAGGCCACCGGCGATGGAGGCACGGGCGCGCGAGAGACCGGCCGGGCGGCGGGCGTGGTCGGGCTCTGATGGGCTCGCGCGGGCCGCTTGCGGGCTCGGGCGGGCCGGCACGGTGGGAGGCGCAAAGAGACAATGTGGCGTGTTGTGGTTGGCTGCGGAGGTGGAGGCGGACATGTCCGGCGAGGAGAAGTTGTCCGACGGCGCGAAGAGGAAGATGTCTAGGGTTTCATCCGCGAAATTTTCGGGGGTGGGGGCTTATATATAGCTAGAGGGACCTAGGAGAGTCCAAATGAGGTGCGGTTTTCGGCCACACGATCGTGATCGAACGACCGAGAGGATGGAGGGGATTTGGATGGGTGTTGGGCCACTTTGGAGGGGTGTTGGGCTGCAACACACATGAGGCCTTTACGGTTCCCCGGTTAACCGTTGGAGTATCAAACGAAGTCCAAATGGCATGAAACTTGATAGGCGGTCTACCGGTAGTGAACCAAGGCCGCTTGGAAAATCTCGGTCCAATCCGAGAACGTTTAACACCCGCACACGAAAAGAGGCAAAAGGAGGGCGCCGGAGGACATAGGAGTGTCGGATTGAGAAACGGACAACGAGGAAAATGCTCGGATGCATGAGACGAACATGTATGCAAATGAGATGCACATGATGACATGATATGAGATGCATGACACGCAAACAAATGACAAGGTAACCACAGCGAATAACTGGAAGACACCTGGCACATCTTTCTCGGGGCGTTACAACACTCCACCACTACAAGAGGATCTCGTCCCGAGATCTAGAATGGCACCGGAGGGAAAATGGAAGAGAAAGAACAGAGGTAAAACTAAGTTGCTTCTTTGACAAACGAGTGAAACCAAAGAACCTTGCGAGGTTGAACAACTTCGAGAAAAGAATACAACGGAGATGAACAAAATTGAAAACACTCTGTTAGAAAATTGGAAACAATGAAGAACAAATTCGGACAGCACTCCGTTTTAAAAGTGATATGAAACTTGATAAGGCGAAAAGAACTAGAGCAGATGACACAACACTCCGGTTAAATGGATAAGCATGAAAAGAACATGATCCTCACAATTCGAGATGATGAGAGGAGAGGGCAACAACACAATGCCTCCGGAAGAAATGAAAGAAATGAATTAAAGGAACGGGGAAGAAAACAACATCTTCTACCTCCAATGAGCTTGCAAAGGCATCTTAAGGAGAAGGGTCGAACAGAGTTGTTGGAAAACCAACACTGAAAAGAGTAAGCTTGTTGTGGGCTTATGGAAAACATCTCAAAACTATGAGGTGAAATAAAAACTGCCACTAACGGAAAACAATGGGTTGGATTGATATGAACAAGGAGACGAGAAACTTATTTCACCAGGAGGATAAACGAAGAACTTGGGTCATTTATGAACACCATAAATAGCAACAACCCTTAGGGAAAAGCTTAAGGTTAAATATAAACCAAGATAACTTGAATGAAGAGATTGGTGGATTTAAAATATCTCATTCCTGACAACTTTTTAATCATGAAACATGAAGGGAAATTGTCAAGAAAGACATAACACCATCTCAAAAGATAAGTTAGAAAGAATTGCACTCCGGATTGCAAGATGAAGAATGCTTGAGCTCCCTTGATAAGAATCTCAATGAACACTTCGAGAAGGAATTAAATCCTTTATGAACCATCATGTAGCGCCTCCATGAGGAACTCCGGTAAACAAAAGGATAACGAAAAGAAAGAGAAGTTGAAAACACAAGGTGAAACCTTGTAATGATTTAGATGGAGCTTCACGACGCGATAATGCAGAAAAACATAGAACTCTGAAAAGAAAGATGAACAAATGAGATCAAGAATTTTGATGAACCTCCGGAATAAGAAATTAATCACTTGGATGGAACAAGAATAAGAATTACATTATGCTTGTTTGACATACTACTTATTCTCGTAGAAAGGATTAAGATAGATATAACGCAAACTTGAGAAGGTCTTCCACGAACCACCGGTAGGATTTTAAACAACGAATACATTGATATGATAAACGAAGGAAGAAGAATCTTGGAAGAACCACCGTAAGAATTGAAAATGAATGAAGAAAAGATAAAGAAACACCGGGAAAATTAGCAAATGCACGAAGATGCTTGCTAGGATTTAGATACATGAGAACGAATAGATCATGAACTGATTAGAGGATATTTGAATGATGCACCGGTAAGATTTAGAGAAAGAGAGCTGAAAGATGAGAATGAATAATTCTGAGAGGATGGCCTCCGGATAATCAAACTGAAAAATACTCCTGAATTGCTCCGGATGGGTGAAAATAATATCTCACAATCAAAAATAATTATGAGAGGATGGCATAAGGCTAGCACCATGAATCTTCGAGAGAAAGCACAAGATTTAGAGGAAACACTTCTTTGGTCTTCAACTGCAGAGAATGACGATGAGAAACACCACTTTGAATTGTTGAGGCACTCCGGGATGAAGAATAGAAAGGTTGAGCCAACGGTGATAAGAATTTGACAGATCTTGGAGAAAAACATTTGACTGATGACAGTTCATTCTTGCGTCAAACTTTGAAAAATTTAAGAATAACTCCGGTAAAATTAGAAGAGTCAGGTAAGATCCTGGGAAAAGACCTGTGGGTTAGGGCCCACTCAAAAGAAACACCATTGAAATGATTACTTGAAAAATATTGCACCGGCTGATTTAAATGGCTTGAATGAGATAACAACCTCGAGATATCTTCAGCACTCCGGAACAATTGAATAGCGAGAAGTGGAATGATAATAAGGTGCACCGGCATGGAAAACATTTGAAACGAGTTAAAGGATATGATCAACACCAAAAGCCTGAATAGAATCCACCGGAGAAGAAAAGAATGGAGAATGATGAACGAGTAGAGCATCTTCATGAGAAACACCGGGTAAGAACATGAAGGAAAAAGAATGGAGAGACTTCCCATCAATAAAAGGATACTCGATTAAGTGATCTGAGTCCTTGAAGAAAAAGGGATGGGTGGGTGGGAAAACAAAGACAACTTGGGGGCGGATGAAACGAGCACCGTTGAGAGAACTTAGAATTGAACTTGGAGGTGTTTAAATGATCGGATCCACTTGAAGGGAAAACACGCTGGTTGAAAAGGATTGACATGACAATCTTGATTATCATGAAGGATTGGTATTCACATAGAAGTATGAGAACAACGCTTATAAAAGGTATGGAATCAACACTTGACTTTGAAGCAACTCGAATACCACAATCAAAACAAAACAAGGATTGGCTTGCAGAATAAGCCGGGACAAACATATGATAGAGATTTCATCCGAAGTTTTCGTGGTGGGGCCCACACGGGCTCTATCGTATAGCACCATCGTGTACAAGGCTGTGCACATGACATATGAAGCGTCCCCGAGTCAGCATAGCCAAGGACTCTTTAAGACACAACGAGACCACTGTAAAACCAACCGTGGATAGGCGGACCACTAGATGTCGAACCCCAATTTCATATCATACACCTGTCGAAAAGATATCCTAAGAGCTACTTGAATTCCCACTTATAAACTCCCGAAACTTTCCGGTTATGCAATCAGGTGTTGGGGATACACGGGAAGCATAATATATCACCCAAACTAACAATACCTTCATCCAACTGTATCCATCCTTTAAAACATAACCAAAAAAAACTTCGGAAATCGTGTACCTCAACCTTCGAAAAGCATCTATTATACGAGTTATGGCAATACTCCTGAACTCCCGCCCCAGTACTAGGTGGCGTCGAGGTTATCTCACCAACAACTGCATAAAAGAGATTTTCGATGTCGGCGAAACTCAGGTATTCCAGAACTGCAATGATAAAATTGTGACAACAACACCTCGGAGCTCAACTCCCCGGGACACTGCCACAACCCCTAAATGTCAGGAGGCACCAAGAACAATGTTCTCGTCACAAAACCATCGGAACGATTTCAAGATACCCACGTGATCCTAATTTTTTTAGTGAAATTTGAGAAGAGAAGAGTCAAAACTCTATGTCAGGAGGCCTCACCAGAGCGACGAAGGGACTGAGAAGTAAAAAGAATCCTACTCTCTAATAAATATAATCCTATATAACTCAAAACATTTTTCTAAACTCAACAACGCCAGCGATTCGATCAAGGAGGGGGCTCCTAAGTCGGGGAAGGCTCTGATACCAACTTGTAACACCCAAGATGCGGCTATATCTCCCACGTGTCGGAGCATGACTTAGAGGCATAACCACATTGTAGGAAATGTCACAAGAGGGGTAATCTTTACACATCCCATGTACTGAATAAGAAAGAGGTACAGAGTTGGCTTACAATCGCCAGTTCACACAATACATAAATATAGCATGACATCATCCAGATACAGACAAGGTCCAACTACGGAAGCAAAATAAAGACAACCCCAAATGCAATAGATCCCCGATCGCCCCGAATGGGCTCAACTACTGATCAACTGGAAACAAAAACAACACAACGAACACGATCTTCATCGAGCTCCTCCTTGAGCTCGGTTGCGTCACCTGCACGGTATCATCAGCACCTACAACTGGTTTTGGAAGTAATCTGTGAGTCACGGGGACTCAGCAATCTCACACCCTCGCGATCAAGACTATTTAAGCTTATGGGTAGGATAAGGTATGAGGTGGAGCTGCAGTAAGCACTAGCATATATGGTGGCTAACTTACGCAAATGAGAGCGAGAAGAGAAGGCAAAGCACGGTCATGAAATAGAAGTGATCAAGAAGTGATCCTGAAACTACTTACGTTCAAGCATAACTTCAACACTGTGTTCACTTCCCGAACCCCGCCGAGAAGAGACCATCACGGCTACACACGTGGTTGATGCATTTTAATTAAGTTAAGTGGCAAGTTCTCTACAACCAGACATTAACAAATTCCCATCTGCCCATAACCGCGGGCACGGCTTTCGAAAGTTCATAACCCTATAGGGGTGTCCCAACTTAGCCCATCACAAGCTCTCACGGTCAACGAAGGATATTCCTTCTCCCGGGGTGACCCGATCAAACTCGGAATCCCGGTTACAAGACATTTCGACAATGGTAAAACAAGACCAGCAAAGCGGCCCGAATGTGCCGACAAATCCCGATAGGAGCTGCACATATCTCGTTCTCAGGGCACACCGGATTGTCCAAGGTTCTGGTAGGCCAGCCCAGAGTTGCCCCTGGTGGCCACCGGCAGCTGACAGGTTGAACCAACACTCAAAGGAGCACTGGCCCGGGGGGTTAAAATAAAGATGACCCACGGCTCCGGAAACCCATAGGAAAAGAAAAGGGCTAGGTGGCAAATGGTAAAACCAAGGTTGGGCCTTGTTGGAGGAGTTTTATTCAAGGCGAACTATTAAGGGGTTCCCATTATAACCCAACCGCGTAAGGAACGGAAAATCAAGGAACATAACACCGGTATGACGGAAACTAGGGCGGCAAGAGTGGAACAAAACACCAGGCATAAGGCCGAGCCTTCCACCCTTTACCAAGTGTATAGATGCATTAACTAAATAAGAGATAATGCGATATCCCAACAATAACCATGTTCCAACATGGAACACACTCCAATCTTCACCTGCAACTAGCAATGCTATAAGAGGGGCTGAGCAAAGCGGTAACATAGCCAAACAACAATTTGTTAGGACAAGGTGGGTTAGAGGCTTGGCTTAGAAATATGTGAGGCATGATATAGCAAGTGGTATGTACCGCAGCATAGGCATAGCAATAGAGCGAGCAACTAGGAAGCAAAGATAGAAGTGATTTCGAGGGTATGGTCATCTTGCATGCAAAGTTCTCCGAGAAGACGAAAGCTTGATCCTCGAAAGCGTACTCAACGGGTCCTCGAACACGTACTCGTCTCCCGTCTCTACCCAAGGCAAGAACACAAGCAAAGGAAACCACAATCAACCACGGTGCAATGCGCAAGCAACATGATGCAAAACATGGCATGATATGTGGGATGTGATATGCAATGCATATGCATGCTCCGGAAGGAAAAGATTGAATCAGGCCTCAAATTTGCAAACCAAGTGCGCCGCTTGAAAGATGAGTTGATTTCGGTCGAAATAGATATAAAGATCACCGGAATCGGATGCACGGTTTGCAAATGGCAAGCAAAACAATAATGGCACTATTCTGCGATTAACAGCACGATGCCATCTAGAATGCAACGAGAAACTAGGCTACTGCACTCCAACAAAGCAACAAAGCACATGGCAGTGATCTACTCAAGAAGCTTGACAAAAGATGAACACCGAGCTACGGCTAAATCACACAATACCAGGTTCAAACAATCATTGTGCACTGGGACATAAAAATTACTCAGATACTCGGGACTTGGTTGTTTTTTGGAAAAAACAGCCGGGCGCTGAATAGCTAAAGTGTGCACTGGGCGAAGAATAGAGGGGGGGCGCTCACCAGATGGGCTCGGCCCAGAGAGGAGGAAGCAGGTGGGCCGGGGAAGTTGGGCTGGGCCGGTCGCATGTGGGGCCCACAAGGCCAGGGGTGGAGCTCCTCGTCCTCCTCGTGCACCCGCACAAGCAGGGCGATTACGGCGGCGCCAGGAGGAAGTCCGGCGAGGGGAGGTGTCGGCGGTGGGGCTTGGCGGGGATGGCGAGGTTGGAAATGGGTTGCCGGCGGCCAGATCCGGCAGTGGGAGGCCGGGTCGGGGCACAGACGGTGCTCCGGCGAGCTAGCAAGCCGGCAAGGTCGGGAGACAGCTCCGGCGACTGCGCCTGGACCCGATGTCGCGCCTAGCGTCAGATCTGAGCCTGGGGGGCTCCGGTAGGGCGGCACGGGGTCACCGGCGATGAGGAGAAAGGCGGCGGGGTCCGCAAGGCGACGGCGGCGCAGGCAGGCACTCCGGCGAGGAGGCGGAGGCCACCGGCGATGGAGGCACGGGCGCGCGAGAGACCGGCCTGGCGGCGGGCGTGGTCGGGCTCTGATGGGCTCGCGCGGGCCGCTTGCGGGCTCGGGCGGGCCGGCATGGTGGGAGGCTCAAAGAGACGACGTGGCGTGTTGTGGTTGGCTACGGAGGTGGAGGCGGACATGTCCGGCGAGGAGAAGTTGTCCGGCGGCGCGAAGAGAAAGATGTCTAGGGTTTCATCCGTGAAATTTTCGGGGGTGGGGGCTTATATATAGCTAGAGGGACCTAGGAGAGTCCAAATGAGGTGCGGTTTTCGGCCACACGATCGTGCTCGAACGACCGAGAGGATGGAGGGGATTTGGATGGGTGTTGGGCCACTTTGGAGGGGTGTTGGGCTGCAACACACATGAGGCCTTTATGGTTCCCCGGTTAACCGTTGGAGTATCAAACGAAGTCCAAATGGCATGAAACTTGACAGGCGGTCTACCGGTAGTGAACCAAGGCCGCTTGGCAAATCTCGGTCCAATCCGAGAACGTTTAACACCCGCACACAAAAGGAGGCAAAAGGAGGGCGCCGGAGGACATAGGAGTGTCGGATTGAGAAACGGACAGCGAGGAAAATGCTCGGATGCATGAGACGAACATGTATGCAAATGAGATGCACATGATGACATGATATGAAATGCATTACACGCAAACAAATGACAAGGCAACCATAGCGAATAACTGGAAGACACCTGGCACATCGGTCTTGGGGCTTCTTCACTTGAGAAGCAACGTGCTTGCTGTTCTTCTTGAAGTTCCCCTTGTTCCCTTTGCCCTTCTTGAAACTGGTGGTCTTGTTGAACATCAACACTTGATGCTCCTTCTTGATTTCTACCTCCGCAGCCTTTAGCATTGCAAAGAGCTCGGGAATTGTCTTATCCATCCCTGGCATATTATAGTTCATCACAAAGCTTTTGTAGCTTGGTGGCAGTGATTGAAGAACTCTGTCAATGAAACTATCAACCGGATGATTAACTCCCAGCTGAGTCAAGTGATTGTGGCACCCAGACATTGTAAGTATGTTTTCACTGACAGAACTATTCTCCTCCATTTTGTAGTTGTAGAACTTATTGGAGACTTCATATCTCTCAATCCGGGCATCTGCTTGAAATATTAACTTCAACTCCTGGAACATCTCATATGCTCCATAACGTTCAAAACGTCGTTGAAGTCCCCGTTCTAAGCTGTAAAGCATGGCACACTGCACTATCGAGTAGTCATCAGCTTTGCTCTGCTAGGTGTTCATAACATCTGGAGTTGCTCCTGCAGCGGGTTTGGCACCTAGCAGTGCTTCCAGGACATAATTCTTCTGCGCGGCAATGAGGATAATCCTCAAGTTACGGACCCAATCCATGTAGTTCCTACCATCATATTTCAACTTAGCTTTCTCTAGGAACGCATTAAAATTCAACGGAACAACATCACATGCCTTTATCTACAACAACATAGACATGCAAAATACTATCAGGTACTAAGTTCATGATAAATTAAAGTTCAATTAATCATATTACTTAAGAACTCCCACTTAGATAGACATCCCTGTAATCATCTAAGTGATCTCGTGATCCATATCAACTAAACCATGTTTGATCATCACGTGAGATGGAGTAGTTTTCAATGGTGAACATCACTATGTTGATGATATCTACTATATGATTCACGCTCGACCTTTCGGTCTCAGTGTTCTGAGGCCATATCTGCATAAGCTAGGCTCGTCAAGTTTAACCTGAGTATTCTTCTTATGCAAAACTGGCTTGCACCCGTTGTATGTGAACGTAGAGCTTATCACACCCAATCATCACGTGGTGTCTCAGCACGACGAACTGTAGCAACGGTGCATACTCAGGGAGAACACTTATACCTTGAAATTTAGTGAGAGATCATCTTATAATGCTACCACTGTACTAAACAAAATAAGATGCATAAAGGATAAACATCACATGCAATCAATATAAGTGATATGATATGGCCATCATCATCTTGAGCCTTTGATCTCCATCTCCAAAGCACCGTCATGATCACCATCGTCACCAGCTTGACACCTTGATCTCCATCGTAGCATCGTTGTCATCTCGCCAACTATTGCATCTACGACTATCGCTACCGCTTAGTGATAAAGTAAAGCAATTACATGGTGATTGCATTTCATACAATAAAGCGACAACCATATGGCTCCTTCCAGTTGCTGATAACTGTGTTACAAAACATGATCATCTCATAAAACAATCTATATAATCACGTCTTGACCATATCACATCACAACATGCCCTGCAAAAACAAGTTAGACGTCATCTACTTTGTTGTTGCAAGTTTTGCGTGGCTGCTACAGGCTTAGCAAGAACCGTTCTTACCTACGCATCAAAAACCACAACGCGGTATAGTGATTGCTTTTTGATCTTCAGAAAGAACCCTGTTCATTGAATCCGATTCAACTAAATTTGGAGAAACTGCCAGCCGCCAGCCACTTGTGTGCAAAGCACGTCGGTAGAACCAGTCTCATGAACGCGGTCATGTAATGTCGGTCTGGGCCGCTTCATCCAACAATACCGCCGAATCAAGAAACAACTGTGACGGTGATGTCTACTACACAACCTTCTTCTTGTAGACACTGTTGGGCCTCCAAGTGCAGAGGTTTGTAGGACAGTAGCAAATTTCCCTTAAGTGGATGACCTAAGGTTTATCAATCCATGGGAGGCATCGGATGAAGATGGTCTCTCTCAAACAACACTGCAACAAAATAACAAAGAGTCTCTTGTGTCCCCAACACACCCAATAGAATGGCAAATTGTATAGGTGCACTAGTTCGGTGAAGAGATGGTGATACAAGTGCAATATGGATGGTAGATATAGGTTTTGGAAATCTGAAAATATAAAAACAGCAATGTAGCTAATGATAAAAGTGAGCACAAACGGTATTGCAATGCTAGGAAACAAGGCCTAGGGTTCATACTTTCACTAGTGCAAGTTCTCTCAACAATAATAACATAATTGGATCATATAACTATCCCTCAACATGCAACAAAGAGTCACTCCAAAGTCACTAATAGCGGAGAACAAACGAAGAAATTATGGTAGGGTACGAAACCACCTCAAAGTTATCCTTTCTGATCGTTGTATTCAAGAGTCCGTAGTAAAATAACATGAAGCTATTCTTTCCGTTCGATCTATCCTAGAGTTCGTACTAGAATAACACATTAAGACACAAATCAACCAAAACCCTAATTTCACCTAGATACTCCAATGTCACCTCAAGTATCCGTGGGTATGATTATACGATATGCATCACATAATCTCAGATTCATCTATTCAACCAACACAAAGAACTTCAAAGACTGCCCCAAAGTTTCTACCAGAGAGTCAAGACGAAAATGTGTGCCAACCCCTATGCATAAGTTCACGAGGTCATGGAACATGCAAGTTGATCACCAAAACATCCATCAAGTGGATCACGTGATATCCCATTGTCACCACAGATAAGCACATGCAAGACATACATCAAGTGTTCTCAAATCCTTAAAGACTCAATCCGATAAGATAACTTCAAGGGGAAAACTCAATCCATTACAAGAGAGTAGAGGGGGAGAAACATCATAAAATCCAACTATAATAGCAAAGCTCGCGATACATCAAGATCGTGCCGAATTAAGAACACGAGAGAGAGAGAGAGATCAAACACATAGCTAATGGTACATACCCTCAGCCCCGAGGGTGAACTACTCCCTCCTCGTCATGGAGAGCGCCGGGATGATGCAGATGGCCACCGGAGAGGGATTCCCCCACCGGCAGGGTGCCGGAATGGGTCTAGATTGGTTTTCGGTGGCTACAGAGGCTTGTGGCGGTAGAATTCCTGATCTAGGTTTCTTTCTGGAAGTTTGGGTATATATAAGAGGTGTTGGAGTCGGGAACAAGTCAGGGGGGTCCCCGAGGCGGCCACGAGGTAGGGGGCGCGCCCAGGGGGGTGGGCGCGCCCCCCACCCTCGTGGGCAGCCCGGGACTCTTCTGGCCCAACTCTTTTACTCCATGGGCTTCTTCTGGTCCAAAAATAAGATTCGTGAAGTTTCAGGTCAATTGGACTCCGTTTGATTTTCCTTTTCTGTAAAACTCAAAAACAAGGAAAAACAGAAACTGGCACTGGGCTCTAGGTTAATAGGTTAGTCCCAAAAATCATATAAAATAGCATATAAATGCATATAAAACATCCAAGGTTGATAATATAATAGCATGGAACAATCAAAAATTATAAATACGTTGGAGACGTATCAAGCATCCCCAAGCTTAATTCCTGCTCGTCCTCAAGTAGGTAAATGATAAAAACAGAATTTTTGATGTGGAATGCTACCTAGCATATGTCTCAATGTAATTTTCTTTATTGTGGCATGAATGTTCAGATCCGAAAGATTCAAGACAAAAGTTTAATATTGGCATAAAAATAGTAATACTTCAAGCATACTAACAAAGCAATCATGTCTTCTCAAAATAACATGGCCAAAGAAAGCTATCCCTATAAAATCATATAGTTTGGCTATGCTCTATCTTCATCACACAAAATATTTAAATCATGCACAACCCCGATGACAAGCCAAGCAATTGTTTCATACTTTTGATGTTCTCAAACTTTTTCAATCTTTACACAATACATGAGCGTGAGCCATGGATGTAGCACTATAGGTGGAATAGAATGGTGGTTGTGGAGAAGACAAAAAAAGGAGAAGATAGTCTCACATCAACTAGGCGTATCAATGGGCTATGGAGATGCCCATCAATAGATATCAATGTGAGTGAGTAGGGATTGCCATGCAACGGATGCACTAGAGCTATAAGTGTATGAAAGCTCAACAAAAGAAACTAAGTGGGTGTGCATCCAACTTGCTTGCTCTTGAAGACCTAGGGCATTTTGAGGAAGCCCATCATTGGAATATACAAGCCAAGTTCTATAATGAAAGATTCCCACTAGTATATGAAAGTGACAACATAGGAGACTCTCTAACATGAAGATCATGGTGCTACTTCGAAGCACAAGTGTGGTAAAAGGATAGTAGCATTGCCCCTTCTCTCTTTTTCTCTCATTTTTTGTTTTTTTTGTTTTTGTTTTTGTTTTTTTGGGCCTTCTCTTTTTTTATGGCCTCTTTTTCTATTTTTTATTTTTTGTCCGGAGTCTCATCCCGACTTGTGGGGGAATCATAATCTCCATCATCCTTTCCTCACATGGGACAATGCTCTAATAATGATGACCATCACACTTTTATTTACATACAACTCAAGAATTACAACTCGATACTTAGAACAAAATATGACTATGTGAATGCCTCCGGCGGTGTACCAGGATGTGCATTGAATCAAGAGTGACATGTATGCAAGAATTATGAATGTGGCTTTGCCACAAATACGATGTCAACTTCATGATCATGCAAGGCAATATGACAATGACGAAGCGTGTCATAATAAACGGAACGGTGGAAAGTTGCATGGCAATATATCTCGGAATGGCTATGGAAATGCCAGAATAGGTAGGTATGGTGGCTGTTTTGAGGAAGGTAAATGGTGGGTTTATGGTACCGGCGAAAGTTGCGCGGTACTAGAGAGGCTAATAATGGTGGAAGGGTGAGAGTGCGTATAATCCATGGACTCAACATTAGTCATAAAGAACTCACATACTTATTGCAAAAATCTATTAGTTATCGAAACAAAGTACTACACGCATGCTCCTAGGGGATAGATTGGTTGGAAAAGACCATCGCTCGTCCCCGACCGCCACTCATAAGGAAGACAATCAAAAAATAAATCATGTTCCGACTTCATCACATAACGGTTCATCATACGTGCATGCTACGGGAATCAAAAACTTTAACACAAGTATCTCTCAAATTCACAACTACTCAACTAGCATGACTCTAATATCACCATCTTTATATCTCAAAAGAATCATCAAGTATCAAACTTTTCATAGTATTCAATGCACTTTATATGAAAGTTTTTATTATACCCATCTTGGATGCCTATCATATTAGGACTAAATTCATAACCAAAGCAAATTACCATGCTATTTAGGAATCTCAAAATAATATGATAGTTCAATAATTTCTATAAAATAAAACCACCATCGTGCTCTAAAAGGATATAAGTGAAGCACTAGAGCAAATGACAAACTACTCCGAAAAATATAAGTGAAGATCAATGAGTAGTTGAATAATTATGTAACTATGTGAAGACTCTCTAACATTTAAGAATTTCAGATCTTGGTATTTTCTTTAAACAGCAAGCAAAACAAAAGAAAATAAAATGACGCTCCAAGAAAAACACATATTATGTATTGAATATGTAACATCCCAAATTTTCAATTTGGAATGTTATACATTAGATCATCATGCATATCATATTTTATTTTGCTTTTGGTCTTGATCCTAAAAAATCCTAAGCAACTCAAGGACCCACGGAGAGAGTTGGGGATTCCGTTATTTACATATTTGAGTTTTCTCAAATTTTGTAAACAGGATCATTTGATTTTATTTATTTTATCATCAATTATTTCTATTACAAAAATATGAGAGAGGGAATAAAATGACTTTCCCAAAATATAGAAATATTGAGGATTTAATAAAAAAATCAAATAAGATTTATTTCAGAGTTTTTCGGTATTTTTAATTGAATTTAGAAAAATGTGCGTTTTTCAAAGTTGTATTTTGGGCCCAAATAAATGTTCACTTTATCGGGCTTGATTTTAAAAACCCGGGAAAATTTATTTCATGTTTTTTGGAGTCCGTTTACTATTTCTTTTTATTTTTCTTCCGAGCGTAATTATTTAAAAAAAAAACGAAACCGACTATGGGCCGTACCCGAGCGGGACTCCGCCCGGGGCGCCTTTAAATAGCGAGGCACCCGGCGCCCCAGCCCATAACCGCGCCCGCGCCCGAAACCCTAGCCCGCCGCCGACTCGCTGGAGTTGCACGCCGCCCGAGGTTCGCCGCGGCCTCGACTTCCGTGCCGAATTTTTTTAAAAAATATATATTTTCTTTTTCGTCGGTTTTATTTTCGAATTTTTTTATTATTATTTTAATTATTTTCGGATTAGGTTAATTAACGATTAATCTGTTCGTCGTTTTTCTTTTTCGTCGGATTTTCCGCGGTTATTTTCTGATCGCGATTTCTGAACCGATTTTCGTTTTAGTATAACTTTTCGCTCATTTATCGGAATCAGGCGATTCAAGCGCCTGGAGTTTCGTCTCGAAACCTTCTTTCCGAATAATCAACTTAAACAAGTTTTTGCTACTGTAAAATTTGACTTAGATCCAGATTACTAGAACGAAGTTGATTTCTTTCGCCGTTTGATTTTCTTTTGCTACGTTCGATTTGATTCTTTTTGCAAACCAGGGTTCTTAAGTTGAACTTTCTGGTTAGATCTTCTATTTGAGTTTTACCTGTGCATTAGATGAGTACTTGTTGTATACTTGTTTGTTTGTCTGCGATAGAATACCCGGAGTGCGCCGCCTGTTACTTTGAATCTCTAGGTTTCGCGGATCATCAGCAAGGCAAGTAACACTTTGATCATACCTTTTCTACAACCCAGTTTTATTGCATTAGATCAATCCTCACACATTGCATGATTAGAATCTAATTAAATTGTGGGATGGGAAGTAGATGAGGTAGTACCTATTACCTGTTTATTATCAAACCTTTGGGAGTTATTTCTACGTTTGCTTATTATGCCATGCTATGCTAGTAGACGTGGATTGGGTGAGTGATATCCATGACAGATGTGAGATTGTTAATTAATGGTTTATCTAAGGTGGCAACCTAAACACACATCTGGGTGGATTGAGGCACCTGGGTATTCCAGCACTTGCCTGTTTTTCTTTTGGACCGCCACCCAGGCTCAAAGGGATCATGAGATTATTCATACTAGAAACTTCCGTGTGCAGCCACAAGCCATTATGGGCTCTGGCATAGTTGATTAAGTCGTTCGAACTCTTACAGGGTAGACTAGCAGATGTAGGGGAAAGTAGGTGTACCGGTCTATCCATCGTAAGGTGCTAGCGCTTCTGAAAGACTGTGTCTCGGTCATCCGTTTCTCAAACACCGTGTAGTGCGAGAAATCCAACGGAGGCGATCGAGTCTTGTGGGGAAAAGTGCGCAAACCTCTGCAGAGTGTAATAAACTAATCATGGTTAGCCGTGTCCCTGGTTATGGACATCTTGAGTATCTAGTACCTGGATTATCATGTGAATCTCAACATGTTACTCTAAAATTAATTTTGTTGGGTTTGTTAAATGATGATGCTTAATTGGGATTGAGAATGCTGTCAACCATTCTCAATGTTTAACAACCACCATGATAGTAATTAAATTTATTCCTTTGAAGTAGGGAAAAATTGGCTTTACGCAAAAACTGTAACCATAGAGATTTCCACCAGCCAAATATGCATATAGTATAGTTGTATCATTCCATTACCCTCTATGTGTTACCTTGCCAGCATATTCCATGTGCTGACCCGTTCTCGGGCTGCAATGTTAATGTTGCAGACTTTTCAGATGACGATTAAGGAGTTTTTAGGTCGTGGTTCTATACTCAGTGATGCGTTGGAGTTGATGGACTCACTTATCTTCCAAGCCTTCTGCTGTTATCGTTATTAGATGGCCTTAAGCCATATTTATTGTAATAAGTTCTCTTTTGAGACACTCGATGTAATAAGTGTGTGATTGCTACTCTGCTATAAATCCTCCGAGTACTGTGTGGTGTCAGCATTACTGATCCAGGGATGACACCGGAGCACAAAGATCAGACTGTTTGAGGTCTGGTCGCTACAGAGATGGTATCAGAGCACATGCTGACTGTAGGACACGACCACTAAGCTAAAAGACCTAGATCACTACTCACTCTCTTCTCTCCTGACTTCTCATCTTTCCTACTCTTTAAGATGGCGGATGCAAGGAACAAGTTCACACAACCACATGAAGATACACCCTTTGGACGCCACTTGAAGGAAGTCACTAGATACCTGAACATAGGAGTACCAAGCTTCACGGGAACCTACACGCCACTTTACCTGAAGAAGATTGCTGGATGATTCAAGTTCAAGTTCCAGGAAGGACGTTCATGCCAGTCACTGAGCCCATAGAGTTTTCTTTTGATGCACCAACTTGGAGTCTAGGAAAGAGTATGGCAGCTCACATCGCCATGGGACGCATTGGAGAAGTCTACCGCAAGGATCTCAAGGATACTATCTACAAGATTTGTGGACGCCAAGATGAACACTGGGAGATGATCAGCACCAGGAAAGATAGATCAATTGCAGCTTTTATCCAGGAGTTAAACCAGCACATTCGACGACAGGAGAATCAGATGTGCGCCGACATGATGGATCTGAAGAAGGCTAAGACTAGAATCAAGGAACTGGAGGAAGAACTCAAGGCTACATGTGAAGATTATGAAGAAGAAATTGAAGTATTGGTGGATAAGAATGCCGACCTAACTATGAAGCTAGCAGTATTTATGGGAGGCCCGACACCAGTAGATGAAGACGAAGAACCCAAGGAGATTAGCCCGGAAGACTACATCATCATCGACGGCACCGACTCGAAAGCAGATAGTAGCGATGAGGACTATGTTGATGAAGCTGGAGCCGATATCATGGAGTCTACAACCGTAGAATATTTCTAGTAGACCACCTCACCAGTAGTAGTAGTAGTCCACCATGTAAATTTAGTAGTCCGAGCACTCTTGCGATAGCTAGATCGATTGTATGCCTTTGTTTGATTGAATGAAGTGAATTGTTTGCTTGTGCCTCATGTGCATATGGGTAGTGTTTTCTCCTTAGACCCCCTCTATTCTTATATCTCATCTTTTCTAAACCCTCAGATGCCTCCGAGACGTGACCCCGGATTTGCCTTTCCGCCGGAGCTCACCCAGTTGATCCAGCAGCAGAACACCTTGATGCAGTTGCTAGTTCAGAATCAGAATCAGGGGAACAACAACAGCAACCCACCACCACCACCACCTGTTGACCACTTAGCCCGTTTTCTTAGGCTGAATCCGTTGGTGTTTTCCAGTAGCACCGAGCCGATAGTAGCAGATGATTGGCTCCGCAAGACAGCTAGGGAGTTGACCACAGCAGGATGCACAGATGCGGAGAAGGTGAAGTTTGCCGCACATCAGTTAGAAGGACCCGCAGCATCATGGTGGGAGAATTTCACAGCCACCTTCCCAGTCGACACTGTCACATGGGACCAGTTTCAGCAGGCTTTTCGTACTTCCCATGTTTCAGCGGGAGCAATGGCCATGAAGAAGCGTGAGTTTCGTAACTTGCACCAAGGAGGACGGACAGTTGGCCAGTATGTGGAGGAGTTTAGTAAGCTAGCACATTATGCCCCAGATGACATTGCTACGGATGCAGCTAAGCAGGAGAAATTCCTGGAAGGACTGAATGATGAGTTGAGTATGCAGTTGATGGTAGCCACCTTCAATAACTACCAGGAGTTGGTAGACCGTGCTCTTATGATTGAAGGGAAGCAACAGCAAATTGAGAACCGCAAGAGGAAGTATGGACAAGGAAAGTATAATTCAGGAGCTCAGCAGAAGCCACGCTTCACCCCTAGACCGGGAGGACATTTTCAGCATACCCATGGAGTAGGTAGCTCGCACAATCACAATGGCACCAAGAATGGTAATGGGAATGGAGGAAGCAATGGACAGAACCGCAACACCCCATCAACCCCAGCCAAGAGAGATCTGAGTCAAGTCACCTGTTTCAAGTGTTCCAAGACCGGACATTATGCCAATGAATGTCCTGAAGGCCAAAACGGCAATGGAAGCTCTGGAAAGAAGCCGAACCCTTTAAACAGGGGACAGGTGAACCACGTTAATGTGGAGGAGGTTGAAGCTCAGCCCGATGCAGTAATAGGTAAGTTTTTGGTTAAGTCATTTACTACACTCGTTCTTTTTGATACTGGTGCATCGCATTCATACATATCAAGGGGATTTGTGGAAAAGTATAGCCTGCCCACTAGGGTTCTTAAAACACCTATGCTAGTAAGCTCGCCAGGAGCAGAGTACATGGCCGAACAAGGATGTTTTCAAGTGCCATTAAGTATAGGAAGGCATGTTTTCCCAACGGATTTAATTATTCTGGAATCCCAAGGTTTGGATGTAATTCTCGGTATGGATTGGCTGTTGATGTATGGAGGAAACATCGATTGCGCCAGTAAGACAATTTTGCTCACAACGCCAGAAGGAAGAAGGATCAAGTATGTATCCCGACATGCGCCAAACAGGACACAAGTAAATTCCTTATCAGGAGTTGTGCATGAGGAAGTACCAGTGGTAAAGGATTTTCCTGATGTATTTCCCGAAGAGTTGCCAGGCATGCCACCGGATAGAGACATTGAGTTTTTGATTGAGCTTTTGCCAGGCACTGGGCCAATATCGAAGCGACCATACAGGATGCCCGCAAAAGATTTGGTGGAAATTAAGAAGCAGATTAAGGAGTTACTGGATAAAGGTTACATTCGCCCAAGTTCTTCGCCTTGGGGATCACCAGTACTTCTAGTGGAGAAGAAGGATGGATCGTTAAGAATGGTTGTTGATTATCGAGGATTGAACGAAGTAACAATCAAAAACAAGTACCCGCTACCAATGATCGACGATCTGTTTGATCGATTGCAAGGAGCTAAAGTGTTTTCCAAGATCGATTTGCGATCAGGGTACCATCAGTTGAAGATTCGAGAGCAGGACATACCCAAGACAACTTTTACCACCAGGTATGGGTTGTATGAGTATACCGTTATGTCATTTGGTCTGAATTACGCGCCTGCCTATTTTATGAACATGATGAACAAAGTGTTTATGGAGTTTTTGGATAAGTTCGTCGTAGTTTTCATTGATGATATCCTGGTATATTCGAAGAATGAAGAGGAGCATAAAGAACATTTGCGATTGGTACTTGAGGAGCTCAGAGAACATCAGTTATATGCCAAGTTCAGCAAATGTGAGTTTTGGTTAAAGGAAGTTGGATTCCTCGGACATGTTATATCCGGAGAAGGAATAGCAGTTGACCCCACCAAGGTTATCACTGTGACCAATTGGGAAGCACCAACAACAGTTGAAGAGATCCGGAGTTTTCTGGGACTCACAGGATACTACCGGAGATTTATTGAGAACTTCTCAAAGATTGCGAAGCCTATGGCGGAGTTGCTGAAGAGGGATACTAAGTTCAAATGGACTAAGCAGTGTGAGGCTAGTTTCCAGGAGTTGAAGAAACGTTTGGTTACCTCACCAGTGTTGATTTTGCCAGATCAAACCAAGGATTATGAGGTGTATTGCGACGCTTCACGTCGAGGACTTGGAGCAGTGCTTATGCAGGAAGGGAGAGTTGTTTCGTATGCTTCACGACAACTGAAGCCTCACGAATTGAATTATGCCACGCATGATTTAGAGTTAGCAGCCGTAGTGCATGCATTGAAGACATGGAGACATTTCCTCATCGGAAATCATTGTGAGGTGTACACGAATCATAAGAGTTTGAAGTACATTTTGACACAGAAGGAGTTGAACCTCAGACAAAGGAGATGGTTGGAGCTCATGAAGGATTATGATATGAAATTGCATTATCATCCCGGGAAGGCTAATGTAGTAGCTGATGCATTAAGTCGCAAGAGCCATGTCAATACGTTAATGACGGGAGAAATACCCAAGGAGTTAGCAGAAAATCTTCGTTAACTATGTTTGGAAATAGTTCTGAGAGGCTATGTAGCAACGTTGGAAATTCAGTCAACTTTGATGGACAGAATCAGGGAAGCTCAGAAGACTGACAAGGAGATTGCTTCCATAAAGGAGAAAATGAAAGAAGGAAAAGCTAAAGGATTTCGTGAGGATGAGCACGACACCCTATGGTTTGAAGACCGTGTTTATGTACCCAATGACCCGGAGATCAGAAAGTTGATTCTGCAAGAGGCACATGATTCACCGTATTCGATTCACCCAGGAAATACCAAGATGTATTTGGATTTGAAGGATATTTTCTGGTGGACCGGAATGAAGAAGGATATTGCGGAGTATGTAGCAGTTTGTGACGTATGTCAGAGAGTAAAGGCAGAGCATCAGAAGCCAGCAGGATTGTTGCAACCATTGCCGATACCCGAATGGAAGTGGGATAAGCTAGGCATGGATTTTATCACGGGATTACCAAGGACTCGTTCAGGCTATGACTCGATTTGGGTTGTAGTTGATCGATTGACGAAGGTAGCTCATTTCATCCCAGTAAAGACCACTTACACCAGTGCTAAGTTGGCAAAGATATACATGACCAGGATCGTATGTTTGCATGGAGTTTCGAGGAGCATCATATCAGATAGAGGAACCCAGTTTACCTCAAAGTTCTGGAAGCAGTTGCATGAGACTTTGGGTACTAGGCTAGAATTTAGTACAGCTTTTCATCCGCAGACAGATGGACAGACCGAGAGAGTCAATCAGATTTTGGAGGATATGCTGAGAGCTTGTGCGCTAGATTATGGATCTAGTTGGGACGATAATTTGCCATATGCAGAGTTCTCTTACAATAATAGCTATCAGACCAGTTTGAAGATGGCCCCTTTCGAAGCTCTGGGAAGGAGGTGCAGGACACCGTTGTCATGGGACGAAGTTGGAGACCGCTAGTTGTTTGGACCAGATCTGATTAAAGAGTCTGAACAGAAGGTGAAGTTGATTCACGATAGGCTCAAGATAGCCCAGTCCAGGCAGAAGAGCTACGCAGATTCTAAGCGCAAGGAGACAGTTTACGAAGTCGGAGACAAAGCTTATCTTCGAGTATCCCCACTTCGAGGGATTAAGCGCTTTGGAGTTAAGGGGAAGTTAGCGCCACGATTTGTAGGGCCATATCGAGTTTTGGAGCGTATGGGAGAAGTGGCCTACAAGTTGGAACTGCCAGAAGGATTGACAGGAGTTCATGATGTGTTCCACGTTTCTCAGTTGAAGAAGTGTCACGCGGAGATGGCGGACATATCTTTGAGAGACACAGTGCCATTGGAAGCAATTCAGTTGGATAACAATTTGACCTATGAGGAGAAACCAGTCAAGATTCTCGAGTTTGCCAGCCGAGTCACTTGCAGCAAAGTTATCAAGTTTTGCAAAGTTCAGTGGAGCCACCACACGGAGGATGAAGCCACCTGGGAGCGAGAGGAAGATTTGCTCAAGGACCACCCTCACCTATTTTCTAGCCAACCCGAATCTCGAGGGCGAGATTCATCTTAAGGGGGGGTTTGTAACATCCCAAATTTTCAATTTGGAATGTTATACATTAGATCATCATGCATATCATATTTTATTTTGCTTTTGGTCTTGATCCTAGAAAATCCTAAGCAACTCAAGGACCCACGGAGAGAGTTGGGGATTTCGTTATTTACATATTTGAGTTTTCTCAAATTTTGTAAACAGGATCATTTGATTTTATTTATTTTATCATCAATTATTTCTATTACAAAAATATGAGAGAGGGAATAAAATGACTTTCCCAAAATATAGAAATATTGAGGATTTAATAAAAAATCAAATAAGATTTATTTCAGAGTTTTTCGGTATTTTTAATTGAATTTAGAAAAAATGCGCGTTTTTCAAAGTTGTATTTTGGGCCCAAATAAATGTTCACTTTATCGGGCTTGATTTTAGAAACCCGGGAAAATCTATTTCATGTTTTCGGAGTCCGTTTAGTATTTCTTTTTATTTTTCTTCCAAGCATAATTATTAAAAAAAACGAAACCGACTATGGGCCGTACCCGAGCGGGACTCCGCCTGGGGCGCCTTTAAATAGCGAGGCACCCGGCGCCCCAGCCCATAACCGCGCCCGCACCCGAAACCCTAGCCCGCCGCCGCCGACGCCGCCGACTCGCCGGAGTTGCACGCCGCCCGAGGTTCGCCGCGGCCTCGACTTCCGTGCCGAATTTTTTTTAAAAAAAAGTATTTTCTTTTTCGTCGGTTTTATTTTCGAATTTTTTTATTATTATTTTAATTATTTTCGGATTAGGTTAATTAACGATTAATCTGTTCGTCGTTTTTCTTTTTCGTCGGATTTTCCGCGGTTATTTTCTGATCGCGATTTCTGAACCGATTTTCGTTTTAGTATAACTTTTCGCTCGTTTATCGGAATCAGGCGATTCAAGCGCCTGGAGTTTCGTCTCGAAACCTTCTTTCTGAATAATCAACTTAAACAAGTTTTTGCTACTGTAAAATTTGACTTAGATCCAGATTACTAGAACGAAGTTGATTTCTTTCGCCGTTTGATTTTCTTTTGCTACGTTCGATTTGATTCTTTTTGCAAACCAGGGTTCTTAAGTTGAACTTTCTGGTTAGATCTTCTATTTGAGTTTTACCTGTGCATTAGATGAGTACTTGTTGTATGCTTGTTTGTTTGTCTGCGATAGAATACCCGGAGTGCGCCGCCTGTTACTTTGAATCTCTAGGTTTCGCGGATCATCAGCAAGGCAAGTAACACTTTGATCATACCTTTTCTACAACCCAGTTTTATTGCATTAGATCAATCCTCACACATTGCATGATTAGGATCTAATTAAATTGTGGGATGGGAAGTAGATGAGGTAGTACCTATTACCTGTTTATTATCAAACCTTTGGGGGTTATTTCTACGTTTGCTTATTATGCCATGCTATGCTAGTAGACGTGGATTGGGTGAGTGATATCCATGACAGATGTGAAATTGTTAATTAATGGTTTATCTAAGGTGGCAATCTAAACACACATCTGGGTGGATTGAGGCACCTGGGTATTCCAGCACTTGCCTGTTTTTCTTTTGGACCGCCACCCAGGCTCAAAGGGATCATGAGATTATTCATACTAGAAACTTCCGTGTGCAGCCACAAGCCATTATGGGCTCTGGCATAGTTGATTAAGTCGTGCAAACTCTTACAGGGTAGACTAGCAGATGTAGGGGAAAGTAGGTGTACCGGTCTATCCATCGTAAGGTGCTAGCGTTTCTGAAAGACTGTGTCTCGGTCATCCGTTTCTCAAACACCGTGTAGTGCGAGAAATCCAACGGAGGCGATCGAGTCTTGTGGGGAAAAGTGCGCAAACCTCTGCAGAGTGTAATAAACTAATCATGGTTAGCCGTGTCCCTGGTTATGGACATCTTGAGTATCTAGTACCTGGATTATCATGTGAATCTCAACATGTTACTCTAAAATTAATTTTGTTGGGTTTGTTAAATGATGATGCTTAATTGGGATTGAGAATGCTGTCAACCATTCTCAATGTTTAACAACCACCATGATAGTAATTAAATTTATTCCTTTGAAGTAGGGAAAAATTGGCTTTACGCAAAAACTGTAACCACAGAGATTTCCACCAGCCAAATATGCATATAGTATAGTTGTATCATTCCATTACCCTCTATGTGTTACCTTGCCAGCATATTCCATGTGCTGACCCGTTCTCGGGCTGCAACGTTAATGTTGCAGACTTTTCAGACGACGATTAAGGAGTTTTTAGGTCGTGGTTCTATACTCAGTGATGCCGTTGGAGTTGATGGACTCACTTATCTTCCAAGCCTTCCGCTGTTATCGTTATTAGACGGCCTTAAGCCATATTTATTGTAATAAGTTCTCTTTTGAGACACTCGATGTAATAAGTGTGTGATTGCTACTCTGCTATAAATCCTCCGAGTACTGTGTGCTGTCAGCATTACTGATCCAAGGATGACACCGGAGCACAAAGATCAGACTGTTTGAGGTCTAGTCGCTACAGAATACAAATATAGCTCCAAGTAAAGTTACCGATGAACGAAGACGAAAGAGGGGATGCCATCCGGGGCATCCCCGAGCTTAGGCTCTTGGTTGTCCTTGAATATTACCTTGGGGTGCCTTGGGCATCCCCAATCTTAGGCTCTTGCCAATCCTTATTCCATAGTCCATCGAATCTTTACCCAAAACTTGAAAACTTCACAACACAAAACTTAACAGAAAACTCGTAAGCTCCGTTAGTATAAGAAAATAAATCACCACTTAAGTACTGTTGTGAACTTATTCTAAATTCATATTGGTGTAATATCTACTGTATTCTAACTTCTCTATGGTTCATACCCTCCGATAGTACTCATAGATTCATCAAAATAAGCAAACAACACAATGAAAACAGAATCTGTCAAAAACAGAACAGTCTGTAGCAATCTGGAGGTTTCGAATACTTCTGTCACTCGAAAAATTCTGAAATAAATTGGTGGAGCTGAGTAATTTGTCTATTAATCATCTGCAAAACGAATCAACCTAAACTCACTCTCCAGTAAAAAATGGAAGCTAATCTCGTGAGCGCAAAAGTTTCTGTTTTTTTACAGCACGATCGCAAAGACTTCACCCAAGTCTTCCCAAAGGTTCTACTTGGCACAGACACTAATGAAAACATAAAACCACATATAAACAGAGGCTAGATGGATTATTTATTGCTAAGAGCAAAAAGCAAATAACAGGAATAAAATTGGGTTGCCTACCAACAAGCGCTATCGTTTAACGCCCCTAGCTAGGCATGATGAGTTCAATGATGCTCACATAAAAGATAAGAATTGAAACATAAAGAGAGCATCATGAAGAATTTAACTAGCAAATTTAAGTCTAACCCACTTCCTATGTATAGGGATTTTGTGAGCAAACAACTTGTGGGAACAAGAATCAACTTGCATAGGAAGGTAAAACAAGGATAACTTCAAGATTTTCAACACGTAGAGAGGAAATTTGATATTATTGCAACTCCTACAAGCATATATTCCTCCCTCATAATAATTTTCAGTAGCATCATGAATGAATTCAATAATATAACTATAACATAAAGCATTCTTTTCATGAGCCACAAGCATAGAATTTTTGTTACTCTCCACATAAGCAAAATTCTTCTCATTCGGAATAGTGGGAGCATCATAAGAAACTCGAATACTATAAATTGTTTCCACATTAAAAGAGGAATGTTAAGAAAGAGGGTAATCATAATCATGACAAGTTTTATAAATATAATAATCACTACTTTTTATAGCATAAGTGTCATCACAATAGTCATCATAAATAGGAGGCATGCTATCATCATAATAAATTTGCTCATCAAAACTTGGGAGACTAAAATTATCATCTTCGTTAAACATAGCATCCCCAAGCTTGGGACAAACATTAATTGTAGCAAATACATTCTCAAACATGTCATTCTCATCATACATAGCATCCCCAAGCTTGGGCCTTTTCATAACATAAGCATAATCACTCTCATCATTAACAGTATGGATAGCACCAATAGTATAGCAATTATCATCATCACAATGAGTAATCGGAGCAACATCATTTGGGAAGGATGCCTTTTTACCTTTGCTTCTCCGTCTTTTATTTTTATTCTCCACATAATGTGTGGGTTTGATCCTCTTTTTGGAGCTCCTTCTTAATGAGATTGGTTGAATAGAAGGCTCCTCCTCGTTACCTGATTCATCATAAGAAATAATAGGAGGATATTGAGAAGTCTCTTCCCTTTCATTAGTATTATCTTCATCTTCTAATTGTTTTCTTGACTTTATGTAATTGGCAATATAAGGATTTTCAATGCAATTCACCGCACAATACATATAAATTTCCTCTAGATCAAAATCAAGAACTTTATCAAGGGCAAATTCTGGAATATCCTTAGTTATACGTTTCATTTCTTCATAACCCAGAAGCAAACTAAGTTCATTATGATGTGCAAGGGGAATCAAGTCATCACAATTTTTGGACACGATTCGATCATGAAACAATTTGCATTGGATATTTAAATGACCACGTTCATTGCAAAGTTCACAAGGATGGCTAAGAAAATTTAAATTTTTAGCACAAACATCTAGCCTTTCTTGCAACCATTTAGTTTCTAAATACTTATGCCTCTTGCAAAATCTATGAGGGAGTCCTGGATTAGGGGGTCTCCGGACAGCCGGACTATATCCTTTAACCGAACTGTTGGACTATGAAGATACAAGACTGAAGACTCCGTCCCGTGTCCGGATGGGACTTTCCTTGGCGTGGAAGGCAAGCTTGACAATACAGATATGTAGATCTCCTCCCTTGTAACCGACTTTGTGTAACCCGAGGGTTTAGTCCGTAGGACAACATACAATCATACCATAGGCTAGCTTCTAGGGTTTAGCCTCTATGATCTCGTGGTAGATCAACTCTTGTAATACTCATATCATCAAGAACAATGAAGCGGGACGTAGGGTATTACCTCCATCAAGAGGGCCCGAACCTG
The DNA here is from genome assembly GCF_056163025.1 of Triticum urartu. Lineage (NCBI taxonomy): Eukaryota > Viridiplantae > Streptophyta > Magnoliopsida > Poales > Poaceae > Triticum > Triticum urartu. The sequence goes on from NC_141874.1 coordinate 471,721,337, forward strand.
GATAAACATCGTGTCCCCTGCCTCTTGTTACCATCCGCCTTAGACGCACAGTTCGGGACCCCCTACCCGAGATCTGCCGGTTTTGACACAGACATTGGTGCTTTCATTGAGAGTTCCACTATGCCGTCACCATAAGGCTCGATGGCCCCTTCGATCATCGGTAACGATGCGGTCCAGGGTGAGGTTTTCCTCCCCGGACAGATCTTCGTATTCGGCGGCTTCGCACTGTGGGCCAATTTGCTTGGCCATCTGGAGTAGATCGAGAGCTACGCCCCTGGCCATCAGGTCACGTTCGGAAACTTAAACTACACTGCCGACATCCGCGGAGACTTGATCTTCGACGGATTCGAGCCCATGTCAGGTGCGCCGCACGATCACGACGAGCATGATTTAGCTCTGTCGTCGGACAGTGTTCAGGAAATCACACCTACAACTACTCCGACCTTCAATCTGGAACAAATTGCGCCATCCGAGGACAGAGGGATAGACCCCGCCACGGAGGCCGCACTCTCAGTAGCGATGGAGCCGGATACTGACTTCACTCCTTACGAGAGCCGTGTCGCCGAACCACTGGATTCGTCTCCGGCCACAGACTCCGAGCCGCCTGCATCCGTACCTATCGAATCCGACTGGGCGCCAATCATGGAGTTCACCTCCGCGGATATCTTTCAGCCCTCGCCTTTCGGCGATTTGCTAAATTCATTAAGGTCTTTCTCCTTGTCAGGAGAACCTTGGCCGAACTATGTCCGGCTAGAATGGAACGCGGACGATGAAGAAATTCGCTGCCCACCCACCACCCACTTAGTAGTCACTGTCGACGATTTAACTGACATGCTCAACTTCGACTCCGAAGACATCGACGGTATGGACGACGATGCGGGAGACGAACAGGAACCACCACCCATAGGGTGCTGGACTGCCACCTCATCATATATATACATGGTGGACACCCCCAAAGAAGGCAATGGCGACGAGACAGCGGAGGATGACCCCTCCAAGAAGCAACCCAAGCGCCGACGTCAGCGGCGCCGCTCTAAGTCCCGCCACAGCAAAAGTAGTGATACCGGCACAAGAGACAATAACACTCCGGATAGTGCCAAAGACAACCACAATCCCCTCCAGCACGATGTAGAGCGGGAGGGTGAACAAGCTAGCCCTCCAGAGCAGGTAGCAGATGAAAAATCGGAGGAGGACAATTACATGCCTCTCTCCGAAGACGAGGTGAGCCTCGGCGACAAAGAATTTATCGTGCCTAAGGATCCCGTCGAGCAGGAGCGCTTCAAGCGTCGGCTTATGGCCACAACAAATAGCCTGAAGAAAAAGCAACAATAGCTTCAAGATGATCAAGACTTGCTAGCAGATAGATGGACCGAAGTCCTTGCGGCCGAGGAATACGAACTCGAGCGCCCCTCCAAGAATTACCCAAAGCGTAGGTTGCTACCTCACCTCGAGGAGGAAGCATGGAAACCTCCATCACCAGCGTATGATGCGGCTGACCGGCCATCGTGTGGCCGAGCCAGAGAGGCATTTCAGCCTGAAGTTCATCCTGCACCCCGCCGCCACTCAATCAAAAATACCAAGGCCCGGGGCAACACACGGGACCTGCGAGACGTATTGGACAGCAGGGCAAAACATGCAAGGTCAATATACAGGTCACGGGGGCGCGCGCCAATGCGGGACGATGACCGTCGCGCCGGATACACTAAAGGTAAATCCGGCCGGGCCGAATACAGCAGACAAGACTCATATGAACTGCGTCGGGATATAGCCCGACACAGAGGCGCCGCACACCCCCAATGCTTCATTGATGAAGTTATGGATCATGAATTCCCGGAGGGTTTTAAACCCGTAAATATCAAATCGTATGATGGTAAATAGATCCCACTGTGTGGATTGAGGATTTCCTCATTCACATCCACATGGCTCGCGGTGATGATCTACATGCCATCAAGTACCTCCCACTAAAACTCAAAGGACCAGCTCGGCATTGGCTGAATAGCTTGCCAGCAGACTCCGTCGGCATTTGGGAGGATTTGGAAGACGCATTCCTTGACAACTTCCAGGGCACTTATGTGCGACCAACGGATGCTGATGACTTGAGCCATATAACTCAGCAGCCAGGGGAATCGGCCAGACAATTCTGGACACAGTTCCTAACTAAGAAAAACCAAACTGTCGACTGTCCGGATGCAGAGGCATTAGTGGCATTCAAGCATAACATCCGTGACGAGTGGCTTTCCCGGCACCTCGGCCAGGAGAAGCCGAAGTCTATGGCAGCCCTCACGACGCTCATGACCCGCTTTTACGCATGCGAGGATAGCTGGCTGGCTCGCAGCAACAACACATCAAGGAATCCGGGTACTCCGGATACCAAAGATGCCAACGGCAGACCACGTCGTAACAGACAAAAGTGCCACAACAACGGCGATAACACCGATGATACGGCAGTCAATACCAGATTCAGAGGCTCTAGATCCGGTCAGCGGAAAAAGCCATTCAAAAGAAGTACTCCGGGCCCGTCCAGTTTGGATCGCATACTGGATCGCTCGTGTCAAATCCACGGCACCCCCGATAAGCCAGCCAATCACACCAATAGAGAATGCTGGGTGTTCAAGCAGGCCGGCAAGTTAAACGCCGAAAACAAGGACAAGGGGCTGCATAGTGATGACGAGGAGGAGCCGCGACCGCCGAACACGAGAGGACATAAGAGGTTCCCCCCACAAGTGAAGACGGTGAACATGATATATGCAACCCACATTCCCAAGAGGGAACGGAAGCATGCACTAAGGGACGTCTATGCGATGGAGCACGTCGCCCCAAAGTTCAACCCATGGTCCGCTTGTCCGATCACCTTTGATCGCAGGGACCACCCCACCAGTATCCGTCATGGCGGATCTGCCGCACTGGTCCTAGACCCCATCATCGACGGATTCCACCTCACTCGAGTCCTTATGGACGGCGGCAGCAGCCTGAACCTTCTCTATCAGGATACAGTGCGCAAAATGGGTATAGATCCCTCAAGGATCAAACCCACCAAAACCACCTTTAAGGGCGTCATCCAGGTGTAGAGGCCCATTGCACGGGCTCAATCACACTGGAAGTGGTCTTTGGGTCTCCGGACAACTTCTGAAGCGAGGAGTTAATTTTCGATATCGTCCCGTTCCGCAGCGGCTATCACGCACTGCTCGGGCGAACCGCATTTGCAAAGTTCAATGTGGTACCGCATTACGCATACCTCAAGCTCAAGATGCCAGGACCTAGGGAGGTCATAACAGTCAATGGAAACACAGAATGCTCACTCCGCACGGAAGAGCACACTGCGTCCCTCGCAGCAGAAGCACAAAGCAGCCTTTTAAGGCAAACCACCAATTCGACGATACAGCCCCCAGGCACCATCAAGCGAGTCCGGAGTAAACTGCAACAGGATCGCCTGGTACGTTCAGAGCTCGCCTAGCAATTCAGCCCCCGTCCCAGTCCCAGCCAAGCGACGAAATCCGTGCCGCGCGTACATAATTACGCACTAAAAATACCATGGGCATAGGTGGGGGCACGATCAGGGCACGTCCCGCAATGCGGCTTAACCGCCCTAGGGGATGTATACCTTTATCATTTTTTCTCTTTCAGGACCTAACTCCCTGGAAGCCCTTTCCGGCAGTACGATTGCCGGACACATTACAGGAAGGAACATCCAAGGAGGCAAGAAGCTAAGACGTACACGGGAACCCACAGGTGGTCTCTAATAAGAATTGATATACCCGCTTTCTACTATTCGTACGCAGCTTGCCCTTGGATAGGACATGTCAAATAGTCCTATTTTCTGCTTATTGCACTACTTGTATCAGTGCGCTTCGACGTATTATTTAAAATAACAATCCATAGCATTAGTCTATTATTTCATTATTCATCCTTTTTTCTTATATGCTCATTTACGACAACTTGCACCCGTACATTCTGCTACGGTCAGTACGCCAGGGGCTTTCGTTTACCCCATAATACGGTGTGAGAAGTCCGAACACTTTTGACAGTGCGGCACCCCAAACTTATAGCATTATATGCATCGGCTCCGAATCATGTCTTGTGTCAATAGTTGGGTTTGCATGGCTCCCATGCTTTGGTACCTTACGTTCCGCTATATCGGCTAAGGTAGCGCTGGGAGAACTACTGTGATTGTGTACCGGTTCTTCCAGACGAGCACCTCAGTAGAGAAAGCCGCAAACTGACTGTCATGATAGGGCGAGAGCTGGTTGCTGTTCGAGAGGTCTCAAGTCCTTAAAGACTTTTTCCGCTTCGGGCGAGGAGTCGGCCTTGCTCGATTTAGGCGTGCATAGCGCCCCAAATTCGGCCTTCCGAATACTAGGGGCTTCGCCAAAATTTAAAATTATAGACTTATATGGCTAAGTGAGAGTGATAAAGCCTTATAGTCCGATTGCCTGGTTCGTTGTGCTGAACACCTCCCTCGAAGGACCCAAAATTGAGATAAAGAGTGCTCAGGTTTATCCCGAACATCCCAGTACTAATTACATGGGGGCAGAAGCCGACGACTGGCCAACTCTCAGATTTTATAAACGGCCGCACAGAAGGTAATATTTTAAATTAAAAAAGCGTTGCATAGCGCAAATGAACTTGTTTCACATTACAGGATCACATGAGCATGTTCATTCAAAAATTACATCTCTGGGCGCATTCATCCGCCACAAGGCGGGAACCCTTCAGGACACTCTCATAATACATTTCGGGGCAGCGATGCTCCTTGCCCTCCGGCGGCCCCTCCTTCACCAGCTTCACGGCGTCCAGCTTCGCCCAGTGCACCTTCGCCCGGGCAAAAGCCCGGCGCGCACCCTCGATGCAGACGGACCGCTTTATGACTTCAAGCCGTGGGCAGGCATCCACAAGCCGCCTCACCAGACTGAAGTAGCTGCCGAGCAGGGGCTCGCCAGGCCATATCCGGACTATAAGACCCTTCATGGCCTGTTCGGCCGCCTTGTGAAGCTCGACCAGTTGCTTCAGCTGGTCGCTCAAGGGCATTGGGTGTTTGGTCCCAGTATACTGAGACCAGAACAACTTTTCCGTAGAGCTCCCCTCCTCAGCTTGGTAAAATTCCGCGGCATCCAGCACACTGCGGGGAAGATCCGTGAACGCTCCTGGAGAGCTCCAAACTCGGGTAAGTAAAAGGAAAGTTTCCTTCACATGCTTGCTTTGCATAATGAATGCCTTACCCACTGCTATCTTCTTCACCGCATCCATCTCTTGGAGGGCCTTGTGGGCTTTAGCCTTGGCGCTCCGTGCGCTTTCGAGCGCCCTCGCAAGCTCAGACTCTCGCGTCTTAGAGTCAATCTCCAAGGACTCATGTTTTTTGGCGAGAGCCTCGAGCTCTTGCTGCACCTCGCCTACCCGGGCTTCTTACTTTTCCCGCTCAAGGCGCTCCTTGGCCACTTTGTCTTCGGCTTCGGACAGTGCCTTCTTCAGGGTCGCCACCTCGGTCGTGGCACCTGGCAAATTCATGATGATCCTATTACTTCACACCCGAACTTCTTTTTTAAATATATAGACAAGGTATTGCTTACCTTTGCTCTCCTCGAGCTGCCTCTTGGTAAGGCCGAGCTCGTTCTCGGACCGCTCTAGGTCCTGCTTCAGTGCAGAGACCTCCGCAGTACGTGCGGCAACGGCCAGCAGTGAAGCCTGCACATACACATAGACATGTTCTGATTAGACTCTTGGGTCATCATTTGATCCTCTATTCGGCCTTTCTTTGCGAACGCCGAATAGAGCATCAGGGGCTACTTTCTATGCGGTGATGTTTTCTTATATTTTGATTGCTTACCTCAAAGCCTGTTAGGAGGCTGGCGCAAGCTTCCACTACAAGAAATATGTCAACTAGTGACTTTCTGTCAGTGACCCTGGAAGAATTGGTCATAGATCTATGACCATTTGAGACCAATTGGTCAAAAGCTGTTCGGGGGGCTCCAAACCCTAAACCATTACGACCATTTTGGTTAGAAAGGTCATAATTTCCTTACCCGAAATGGTCATAAAGCAAACAATGCTAGTCTGATGCCTTATCTCTAGTTGTTAACGACCAATATAGATGGTCATAGCCTTGTAAATTATGGTGGGTTGCGATGACTAGGCGTCATCTCATCAGTTTTGCCTATGTGTCATGTTCATGTGTCAATTTTTGCCCTAGGTTGTGAAGCAACCTATATTTCTGTTATTCCAAAAATTCCCAAAAAATTCTCATAAATTGTTTGGATCGTATCTTCATCAAATATGTCAAAAACCTTCCTTGCCTAGTTCAAAAATAATTCAACAATATTCATTTTCCTATTCTGTTCAAAGCAGCACTTTGTGAAGGAAGTACCACTTTGGCATGCCCAAATAGTATCCATTTTCTACAGTGCTTTCCTATGCCCAAATAACCATCCTACACCAAATGCCAGCTCAATCCATTAATTATTTTGAGCCCAGCTTCAACATTCGTATTTATGTCCAGTGTGGTACTTTGCAAAGCAAGTACCACCTAGGCTCCTCCTTTTTGAGCTGAAAATTTGCGAACAAATTCTTCTTAGTAACCGATCATCCTCAGCCAAAACTCACGCCCATTAGCCATGTACATTTCCCGTACCGCCAATCAAACACTTGGCTGCTATTTCATGTTTAAGCATCGACCGGTCTCCTCGTGAGAATCTTATGTTGTAATTTTCTTCCTACCACCTACCCGGGGAGTGCCCAACCCACTAGACATGGCTAGGCCTCCCAGAACGCATGTCAACGCCAAGGTCACGCGGTGACCACGCACCAGGCATGCGAGTTTACGCGCTCTAGAGTTGGGGCCCTCGGCCACCGCCCAAACCTCGACGTATCGCCACCAAACCATGTATTTATGATTAAATAGGTACTTATGTAACTAGAAATGATTTTTGGAAAAAAATAAATAGCAAACTATGAGGCAGCTGCAGTTCAAATTTGACCCGCTTCCACCCGAATCGGCGAAAATTTGTCTTTTTCATGAGAGGTGGATCAAAACTTTTTACACCCAACCATTTTGTCAATTGTGCATTAAATATGGCCTAGTATTTTAGAAAATTGATTTGGTCCAATTTTGCAACAATTATTTGGGAGGTCCTTCACAAAAAAATCTCCTTTGGGGCACTCGAAAAATGGAAAATGGTTTTTTCGTCCAAAGAAAATGAAAACTTCCTTAGGCAACATTGTTTGCCATTCCAATATGCACCCTTGTGCACAATATGGGATCATTTGAACAAACTATGCCATGAATGTGGCCATAAGATTGATCATTTGGCTTGAAAGCCATTGATCTCCATACGTGATAGCTCGTTTCTGAGAACACTTTTTTAAAATAATTGCCGTATTACAAGTTTGTTATTTTTCCTGAAAACTTGGTCACATATAATGACACAATGTGAAGGTTTTCCAATTTTTTGATTTTTTTTGAATTTTTTATGCCCGTTTCAAAATGCGGTCAAAACGACGGGCTTGACCGTTCCTAGCTAGTGGTTGAATCTTAGAATTTTTTGGTGTTTCTATGATTAAATTGATACTTATGTATCTAGAAATGATTTTTGGAAAAAAATAAATAGCAAACTATGAGGCAGCTGCAGTTCAAATTTGACTCGCTTCCATCTGAATCGGCGGAAATTTGTCTTTCTCACCAGAGGTGGGTCAAAACTTTTTACACCCAACCATTTTGTCAATTGTGCATTCAAAAATGAAAAATGAATTTTTAATCAACCATGACCAATTTTTTAGTCAACTGCGACCAATTTAAATGGTCATGACATCGTACCCGTGTGCTGCATTTTGATTGGTCTGTGGGCGTTTCACACGGATCGTGGATCGAACACCGTCGGATGCTCGCGGATCCAACGGCAGTCCTCACCCTAAGCCCACCTAAGCCAAAACCCTAGTCCTCGTGGACATTTTCCATCCACCCCCCTCCTTTCTTTCTCCCTCCCTCCCGTGACCTCCTCTCCCCCGATCCTCCGGTCGGCCGGCGCGACCTCCGCTCCACATCCTCCGGCCCCGCTTGCGACCTCCTACCCCAACGCCGGCGCGCGGCAGATCCAACCCAGCAGCCGCCCCTTCTCCCCTGTCTCCTCCTCCCATCAGATCCATCGCCGCCGCCACCTCCTCATCTCCTCCTCCCTTCAGATCCATCCACCCGCTGCCGCCCCTTCTCCCCCGTCTCCTCCTCCCATCAGATCCATCGCCGCCGCCACCTCCTCTTCTCCTCCTCCCTTCAGATCCATCCACCCGCTGCCACCCCTTAACCCCTTCTAACCCCTTCTCCAGTGGAACCGCATCTCCCCGAGCGCCGCCGCCGCTGTTGAGCACCCGCCGCCGGAGGGGTCCGCGATGCGTCCCGAGCCAATCGTGCTCTACGGCGGAGAGGCGATGGATTCAGCAGGCGCCTCGAAGCCCGATGAGGAGGTGGCTGCCTACCAGAGCAGCGAGGCCAAGCAGGCGAGGCTGCAGTCCATGCTCGCGGCGCTCCTCGACGACCCCATTCTAGCCGACCTCCCGAGGAAGCCCCCGCTGGCGGACGTGGACACGCTCATCAACCTCGAGCTCGGCAGCGCCATGAGGGTGACCGTCGTCAAGCTGGACAACACCTCGTTTGGTATAATATGGCCCTCTTCGAACCCTGCCCACATTTTTGTCCAAATCACTTACCGTGCGTTTATCCCACATCTCAATTCGTGTTCCTCTTGTCGTTGTGGTGAGTGATACAGATGTCGCGGTGTTGAACACTGCTACGCTCAAGGATTTGAAGCTGGCTATCAGGAAGTGATAGTCAGATTTATTTGTCTGAAACTGTGGAAGGATGAATTCTGACATTCATGTCATCTAATTCATTCATGCTGACATGTGTTGATCTAATTAGTTGACATCCTTCGAAATGCTGCCGATTTGTCTTTGCTATTTAATATATCCTATGATGGGCACTAAGGCACTGTTGATCCACCAAAATTTTCTTAGTTTAGATGGGTGTGATTATCTAAATAAGCTGAGGGTCACGAGATGTATGGTATTAACCTGAATTCTTAGTAGGCTCGAGATGTTGAGAATCCTAGCTGAAGTCGTGTTTTAGTTTGACTTTGCACTGTGTATTGAATAGTTGAATCTGTGTACATAAGGTTATTCAAGCCTGCTTGAATTAGATTCCAAGCTGGAACTTATTCTAATTTTTAGTTTGATTTTGCACTGAACTTGACCTGTCTGGTATTGACTAGCTGAATGTGTGTACACAAGGTTAGTCAAACCCATTTGAATGAAGGTCCCTATCTTAACTAATCTATTTCAGTTAAGCTAAGGAGAATATAATGTTCGAAGATTGTCCTCTTAAAGAAGTATGAGCTCAACATAGAAAGAATTTTCTCTCTAAGATGTTACACTGGTATCTATATTCTAAACTAGGATCCCATTTCTGTGACTCCATGAAGCTTCGGTCATGTGGTTATAAGTTTATCTAGGACACTACATTGTTTGCCTGTCTGATATAACGAGAGCACTCACTGCAAAGAGTTCTTGGCATCAGTATTTGTTAACGCTAAATTGTCAGAAAGTATTATACCTATTCATCCAAGAAAGGCTACTGTGTAGTATGAGGATTGTAGTGTTGTTAAAATAAATTGTAGATTTGGGAAGGCTCAACTAATTTATTGCTGTGCAGACAGAACATTACTAGATGCTGGGAAAAATAAACTGTAGAAAATTACGAGCCGACATACGTGTTCTGTAATTAAAAAGCTTCAGCTGCATAAGTGTAAAACTAGTTAGAGATCCTACCTTATTGAATGTTAGCTATGCTTAATAATATGGCCTTCTAAGTTCTATCACAATGTTACCTCTTCAGCTGTATAATAGCCGTCAGGCTTGTATTGTATTCCCCAAAAGTACCAACTTGTAAACCCTACCTGATGGACGTCATATACTGCTGGTCAAAGGTTGAGACATCGATTCTTATCATGCATAATCTCGACATCTGATGCAATCATACTCTGCATCTGTATTGCTGCTGCAGTTTTTGTAGTTATATTCTATGTAGAGTCCTGAAACATTTTCCTCATAGGGCGCCACCTTCGGAGAGGTGACAGAAATGACTGACATTTTTGAAGGAAGCATCATACGGCTAGTTAGGAGGCTGGATGAATTTCTGAATCAGGTAAACCACCTGTTGGTTCCGGGCACTAGTACTAAAATCACTTGGATAGAGAGTGTCTATCCTTGATTATCCCATTTGACTTAAAGTGCATGCGAATAAATAAAAATTGCCTTCAATTGATCCATTAGATCAATGTGCATGTGAATACAAGTGTGACATGTCCTTCTAGCAAAATGTCCATAAACTGTCAACATTTACTCTCAACTGTGACATGACTGAATATGATGAACAAGTTGGGCTGTAGCTAGATATGTAAGAAATGTTATCTATTTCTGTTTATCTCCATCTATAGAAGTTGTGATTGGCATCGACTTTCTTCTTTGCCCTTTTCTGCATGCCCAACACTTTACTTTTCTATTACAAGTTCTGTAAATAGTCAAGAAAATAAGCTTACTTTGTTTTCCTTTGTCGAACCAACTGACTTGATTTGTTTGCCAGCTAAAAGCTGCTGCTGAAGCTGTTGGGGAGGTCAACCTTGAGAGTTTGCCAGCTAAAAGCTGCTGAAGCTTCTTGTTTCCCTTGCATTTGTTAACTTGCACAGGGCATGATTGCTCTATTGTCTATTGTCTAGAAAAACTGATCGCCTACCTGGGTGGCATCTGCATCGTGCTTGCCAGATTATTTGTGTGGTCAAATGAAACGGTGAGTGGTATTAAAATGCTCATGTAGACAGTGTTTAAGCATTAGAATGGTGTAGATAGAGTTGCCCGGCAACTACAGTGTCTGTGATATTCGAGATCCAGCGTAAATAAGTGTTCATCAGAATAGAATGTGATTATTTTTATTGTTCTGGATCTATGACTTCGGTTGCATATCTTGTCAAACTCTTTTGGAGTTATCTTGATGAGTGTCCACGTCCCAATATTATGACTATCTCTAATGAGTATAAATATAAATTAATATAGCTGTCAATTTTAAGATAGAGCAAAGTGTCAATGCATTTCACACCTATTGATTCATCAGGCTCGGTCAGTCGGTCTGATCCTGTAGTGTTTAAAACTGATAATTATGATGCATTGGTCCATATGGCCTTGTTTTTTGATGCATATATATATATATATATATATATATATATATATATATATATATATATATATATATATATGATGTAGTTGATAGGCCTTGATCTCAACCTCTCAAGTTTATGTTTCCTTGTGTGTAGGTAACTTGTTATTTTTATTGGCAAGCCTGTAATGAACTTATTAGATTTTTGCTCCTATTGCCGTGTACAGTATGTCACAGGCTTGCGGAGCATGTCATTGTTCTTAGTGTGCTGTTGTGATTCTTGAACAGTGTCAATGGTCGTGTACAGGTGTCTTTTGTAGTATAAAAAGGGCCACTATCAGCCGTAGGATTTGGATTCATGTTGTGAAGATCATGAATATATATATCTCATTTTTCTGCTCTATGCCTCATTTTAATTCTTCTCTGATTCATGTAACAGGATGACAGTGGAAGCCATGTTGTTTTGTTTGTTCCCAGCGTTGACTATGGTCGTCGAGCGAATCCGGCATGTTGTTCATCTAGTAGAGCTTGTTAGGAGTCTGAATCTAAGAACTTGTAGAGCTTGTTAGTATTACAATTGTAGAGCTTGTTACACTTGTAGAGCTTGTAAAGCAGTATGGTCTTCTGTATTGGAATGGATAGAGCTTGTATCATGTGATCTGGTTGCTCTTATTTAAGTATCATGTGTGTTTTTGTCTCCGAAAATCTAAATAATGCTTGAAATATGAAGAATATGAGTTTGAATTGATGGGACCCACTTACCACAACATGACAATGGGAACCTGTTACTAGAACCTGACAACTGGGACCCATCTGACTAGTGGACCCTTCTTTTGGGGAAAAAAGAAAAACTAAATTCGTTTAGACAAAAAGGCCACAACCCAACAATAAAAAGGCTGCAATATTGGGTTTGGCCCATGAACCCAACCAAAAATTGACAGAGAGAAAAAAACACAAATAGGCTGAATTGTTGGGCTAGGCCCATGTAGAAAATCGAATTGGACCGGGCTGATTCTTGTGCCACATCAGATTGCCATGTCTGATGCCTACGTGGCCTGGGGAGGCTGCTAGTGACCAAAACAAAACAATAGGCATACTTTGGTCAAAAACGTCCACGACCTTCTCACAGAGAAGGTCGTTAATTTCAGTTTACGACCGCCAGCTTTTGACCTTCTGTTTTTGGTCACAAAAAGGTCGCAAATAAAAAACTATGACATTTCAGTGACCAATAGTGGAGGTCACAAGATAGCATATTTCTTGTAGTGTTTGGTCAGTCCGTTTTTGGCGGACTGAACTTTCTCGATCACCGCGCTCATGATAGTGTGGTGCTCTTCGTCGATGGAAGCGCCGTGAAGCTCTCCTAGCAAGTTGTCCGGTGCCTCTGGATGGATAGAGGACACCGACACGAGTGGCTTGCCCCCTTAACGGGGGATCGCCTGCCGGAGTCCAGAACCACCGAAGGTTCCGGAGCAGTATTCGACTGGGGGCCAAACTTGGAGCCCGTGGGAGTCTTGCTCCCTTTGCGCCTAGGGTCTGGAAGGTCGCCTCGAGGCGCCCCCAGGACTACCTCCCCTCGGCTCGGTGCCTTTCGGGACAACACCTCGACGTTGTCCGTAGGGCAAGGGGTGGAGGCGGTCGGAAGTGAATCACTATTCATATCCGACGAGTCCAATGAACCGTCTGACGAATCTACGTCGAGATGAGCTCGGGACGGACTACATAATCATACGCGGCGTAATGATAAACAATGCAATAAAACATACCATGAATTACCATGATGTCCGGATACTTACGACTTCGCCAGGGGCTTCTCCCTAGGTAAACATTCGTCGCCGCTGTAGGCGGCCGTCGTGGAGCAGTCCGGAAGGAGGGTCTTTCCCTTCTTGGACCCTTCGGCCTCCCCGATTGGGTCGGCCTTCCTTTTCTTCTCTCCCCTGGCTGGGGGGGGGGAGAACTTTCCTCCTCCTCCTTGTTTTCGTGGGAGGAGTGCGCGTCGGAGTCATCGGATGATGAGTCCGATACAACCTTGCGCCGGAGACCCTTTTGGGTCCCCGTGGCCTTCTTCTTGGTCTTCTTCACCGGCACCTCGTAAGGTGCCGGAGCCAGCATCTCCGTTAGGAGAGCATCTGCAGGATCTTCAGGCAGGGGGGCAAGGCAATCGAGCTGCTCCGCTGTCTTTATCCAGTCCTATTAATGGCATGTAAGCTTAGATCCCGCACATGATTTAACTAGGGAAAATAAATACCCTATGAGATATAAAAACTTACCTGATTGGCATGGCGCTTTGCGCTGAGTCCGCGGTCCTCAGTGAGGGAAGGAGGTACCTCGGCGACCTTGAACAACACCCTCCAGACGTCCTTGTGTGTCGTGTCATAGAGCTCTCGCAGCGTCTGGTGCTTGGCCGGGTCGAACTCCCACAAATTGAATGCCCGTCGTTGACACGGGAGAATCCGGCGGAAGAGCATGACCTGGACCACGTTGACAAGCTTGATTTTCTTGCTCATCATGTTCTTGATGCAGGTCTGGAGTCCGGTCAGCTCTATCGAAGAACCCCAGGACAGACCCTTCTCTTTCCAGGAAGTGAGCCGCGTGGGGATTCCGGAATGAAATTTAGGGGCCGCCACCCAGTTGGTGTCGCGCGGTTCGGTGATGTAGAACCACCCCGATTGCCACCCCTTTATGGTCTCCACATAGGAGCCTTCGAGCCAGGTGACGTTAGTCATTTTGCCCACCATGGCGCATCCGCACTCTGCTTGCTGGCCAACCACCACCTTCGGTTTGACATTGAAGGTCTTCATACACAGGCCGAAATGGGGCCTAATGCGGAGGAAGGCCTCGCACACGACGATAAACGCCAAGATGTTGAGGATGAAATTGGGGGCCAGATCATGAAAATCCAGCCCGTAGTAGAACATGAGCCCACGGACAAATGGGTGGAGAGGAAATCCCAGTCCGCGGACGAAGTGGGTAAGAAAAACTACCCTCTCATGGGGTTCGGGTGTAGGGATGATCTGCCCTGCATCCGGTAGCCGGTGCGCGATGTACGTGGCCAGATATCCGGCTTCCCGTAACTTTGTGATGTTCTCCTCCGTGACGGAGGAGACCATCCACTTGCCTCCCGCTCCGGACATGCTTGGAGTGGTTTGAGAAGAGAGATATGAACTTGGGCGCTGGAGCTCGAGTGTGCGAGAATGGGTAAGCAAGGAGGAATAAGGCGTGGGTGAAAAGAGTGAATCCTAATCCCTTTATAAGGGCGGAAGAGGCGATGCGCCTCCCCACTTGCCTGGTAAAATCGCTTATTCCCCAAGCACCGTAATTGATGGCACGATTGGGTTACCCACGTCCGTATTGATGAGAATCCCGTAATAAGGGGGACACGATCTCTACTTTGACAAGACGTGTCAAGAAAACCGCCTCGCGATATGTTCGGTGCTAGTTGAGAAAAACGGTTTGAATAATGACCGGGCCATGACGTGATGTCATGCTGTCAAAACGTGTCAGCAGATTAGATTCATGAAAATATTATTCTCTCTATGGTGGTATGTGGAACTTGTTTTGCAGACCCGGACACTATCCTTGTGTTCGAAATCTTCCATGGAGTATTAGGAGGAGGAACCCGCCTTGCAATGCCGAAGACGAAACCGCGTGCCGGACTCATTGTCATTGAAGCCTGGTTCAGGGGCTACTGAGGGACTCCTGGATTAGGGGGTCTCCGGACAGCCGGACTATATCCTTTAGCCGGACTGTTGGACTATGAAGATACAAGATTGAAGACTTCGTCCCGTGTCTGGATGGGACTTTCCTTAGAGTGGAAGGCATGCTTGGCAATACGGATATGTAGATCTCCTCCCTTGTAACCGACTCTGTGTAACCCTAGCCCCCTTCGGTGTCTATATAAACCGGAGGGTTTAGTCCGTAGGACAACATACAATCATACCATAGGCTAGCTTCTAGGGTTTAGCCTCTAAGATCTCGTGGTAGATCAACTCTTGTAATACTCATATCATCAAGAACAATCAAGCAGGACATAGGGTATTACCTCCATCAAGAGGGCCCAAACCTGGATAAACATTGTGTCCCCTTCCTCCTGTTACCATCCGCCTTAGACGCACAGTTCGGGACACCCTACCCGAGATTCGCCGGTTTTGACGCCGACAATCTATATTCCCTATTTGGTGTGTACTTGCAAACTCTCTGCACTCCACAAAAATTGACATGCTTATAAGAGACATTTTCATCATGACTAGCACAATCATCGTTAGTACTATGGGTATTCAAAGAGTTCATACTAACACCTTTGCCATCATGCTCATCATTCAAAGATTTAGTGCCAAACATTTTAATGCATTCTTATTCTAACATTTTGGCATAATTATCAGAATCCTTATTTTCACGAAAGATATTAAAAAGATGAAGCATATGAGGTACCCTCAATTCCATTTTTTGTACTTTTCTTTTATAAACTAAACTAGTGATAAAACAAGAAACTAAAAGATTCGATTGCAAGATCTAAAGATATACCTTCAAGCGCTAACCTCCTCGGCAACGGCGCTAGAAAAGAGCTTGATGTCTACTCCCTCCGTCCGAAAATACTTGTCATTAAAATGGACAAAAAGAGGTGTATCTAGAACTAAAATACATCTATATGCATCCCCTTTTATTCATTTTGATGACAAGTATTTCTGGACGGAGGGAGTACTACACAACCTTCTTCTTGTAGACGTTGTTGGGCCTCCAAGTGCAGAGGTTTGTAGGACAGTCGCAAATTTCCCTCAAGTGCATGACCTAAGGTTTATCAATCCGTGGGAGCCGTGGGATGAAGATGGTCTCTCTCAAACAACCCTACAACCAAATAACAAAGAGTCTCTTGTGTCCCCAACACACCCAATACAATGGTAAATTGTATAGGTGCACTAGTTCGGCGAAGAGATGGTGATACAAGTGCAATATGGATGGTAGATATAGGTTTTTGAAATCTGAAAATATAAAAACAGCAAGATAGATAATGATAAAAGTGAGCACAAACGGTATTGCAATGCTAGGAAACAAGGCCTAGGGTTCATACTTTCACTAGTGCAAGTTCTCTCCACAGTAATAACATAATTGGATCATATAACTATCCCTCAACATGCAACAAAGAGTCACTCCAAAGTCACTAATAGCGGAGAACAAACGAAGAGATTATGGTAGGGTACGAAACCACCTCAAATTTATCCTTTCTGATCGTTCTATTCAAGAGTCCGTAGTAAAATAACATGAAGCTATTCTTTCCGTTCGATCTATCCTAGAGTTTGTACTAGAATAACACCTTAAGACACAAATCAACCAAAACCCTAATGTCACCTAGATACTCCAATGTCACCTCAAGTATCCGTGGGTATGATTATACGATATGCATCACACAATCTCAGATTCATCTATTCAGCCAACACAAAGAACTTCAAACAGTGCCCCAAAGTTTCTACCGGAGAGTCAAGACGAAAACGTGTGCCAACCCCTATGCATAAGTTCACGAGGTCACGGAACTCACAAGTTGATCACCAAAACATACATCAAGTGGATCGCGTGATATCCCATTGTCACCATAGATAAGCACATGCAAGACATACATCAAGTGTTCTCAAATCCTTAAAGACTCAATCCGATAAGATAAATTCAAGGGGAAAACTCAATCCATTACAAGAGAGTAGAGGGGGAGAAACATCATAAGATCCAACTATAATAGCAAAGCTCGCGATACATCAAGATCGTGCCGAATCAAGAACACGAGAGAGAGATCAAACACATAGCTACTAGTACATACCCTCAGCCCCGAGGGTGAACTACTCCCTCCTCGTCATGGAGAGCGCCGGGATGATGAAGATGGCCACCGGAGAGGGATTCCCCCCTCCGGCAGGGTGCTGGAACGGGTCTAGATTGGTTTTCGGTGGCTATAGAGGCTTGCGGCGGCGGAACTCCCGATCTAGGTTTCTTTCTGGAAGTTTGGGTATATATAAGAGGTTGGAGTCAGGAACAAGTCAGGGGGTCCCCGACGTGGCCACGAGGTAGGGGGCGCCCCCAGGGGGGTGGGCGCGCCCCCCACCCACTTGGGCAGCCCAGGACTCTTCTGGCCCAACTCTTTTACTCCATGGCCTTCTTCTGGTCCAAAAATAAGTTCCATGAAGTTTTAGGTCAAGTGGACTCCGTTTGATTTTCCTTTTCTGTAGAACTCAAAAACAAGGAAAAAACAGAAACTGGCACTGGGCTCTAGGTTAATAGGTTAGTCCCAAAAATCATATAAAATAGCATATAAATGCATATAAAACATCCAAGGTTGATAATATAATAGCATGGAACAATCAAAAATTATAGATATGTTGGAGACGTATCAGACGGCAAGCAATATGTATATACCCACGCCCACAACTCCTTTGGGTTCTACTCGTGCATATAACATCTACGCATAGACCTGGCTTGGATGCCACTGTTGGGGAACGCAATATTTCAAAAAATAATCCCTACGATCATGCAAGATCTATCTAGGGTTGCATAGCAACGAGAGGGGAGAGTGTGTCTACGTACCCTTGTAGACCGAAAGCGGAAGCATTAAGTAACACAGTTGATGTAGTCGAACGTCTTCGCGATACAACCGATCAAGTACCGAACGCATGGCACCTCCGCGACCTGCACACATTCAGCTCGGTGACGTCCCTCAAACTCTAGATCCAGCTGAGGCCGAGGGAGAGTTTCGTCAGCACGACGACGTGTTGACGATGATGATGAAGTTACCGACGTAGGGCTTCGCCTAAGTACTACTACAATATGACCGAGGTGAAAATTTGTGGAGGGGGCACCACACACGGCTAAGAGATCAACTTGTGTGTCTATGGGGTGCCCCCCTCCCCTGTATATAAAGGAGGGGAGGAGGGGGGCGGCCGGCCTCATGGTGCGCCCCCAAGGGGGGATTCCTACTCCTACTAGGAGTAGGATTCCCTCCTTTCCTAGTCCTACTAGGAGGGGGAAGGAAGGGGAAGAGGAGAAGAAGGAAAGGGGGGCCGGCCCCCCTCCCAATTCGGATTGGGCTTGGGGGGGGTGCCCCCACCTCTTGGCCACCTCCTCTCTCTTCCACTAAAGCCCATGTAGGCCCATTAAGCCCCCGGGGGGTTCCGATAACCCGCCGGTACTCCGGTATATGCCCGAACTCATCTGAAACCATTCCGGTGTCCAAACATAACCTTCCAATGTATCAATATTCATGTATCGATCATTTCGAGACTCCTCGTCATGTCCGTCATCACATCCGGTACTCCAAACTACCTTCGGTACATCAAAACATATAAACTCATAATACTGATCGTCATCGAACGTTAAGCGTGCGGACCCTATGGGTTCGAGAACTATGTAGACATGACCGAGACTCATCTCCGGTCAATAACCAATAGCAGAACCTGGATGCTCATATTGGTCCCTACATATTCTACGAAGATCTTTATCGGTCAAACCGCATAACAACATACGTTTGTTCCCTTTGTCATCGATATGTTACTTGCCCGAGATTCGATCATCGGTATCGTCATACCTAGTTCAATCTCGTTACCGGCAAGTCTCTTTACTCGTTCCGTAATGCAACATACCGCAACTAACTCATTAGTCACATTGCTTGCAAGGCTTATAGTGATGTGCATTACCGAGAGGGCCCAGAGATACCTCTTCAACAATCGGAGTGACAAATCCTAATCTCGATCTATGCCAACTCAACAAACACCATCGGAGACACCTGTAGAGCATCTTTATAATCACCCAGTTACGTTGTGACGTTTGATAGCACACTAAGTGTTCTGATAATCCCCAAGTGTAGGGAATCATCGTAGCAATTCCCAAAGGTGGAAGTGATAAGTATGGAGTGTCAAACTCACAAGGAGCTAATGGTAAGATCAATATTCTCTCAAGCCCTTTCTGCCACTGATACGACTCTACGTACACCGAACATTTGCTTCCAACTAGAAATGAGAAATAAAACTATGTTGTGGGTATGAAGAGGATAACTTTGCATGATATCGGAGAGCTAAAATATAAAAGTAGGTGTTGTTATCATGAAGTTAGAATATATTACTAAATATTATAAATAGCGAGTTTGGAATAATGATGGGTCGGTGTGCAGAATTGTCCTAGGCAATTGTTAACAAGACCGATAGTCGTCATTGCAATTTCATATGAGGGAGAGGCATAAGCTAACATACTTTCTCTTCTTGGATCATATGCACTTATGATTGGAACTCTAGCAAGCATCCGCAACTACTAAAGATCATTAAGGTAAAACCCAACCATAGCATTAAAGCATCAAGTCCCCTTTATCCCATACGCAACAACCCCCTTACTCGGGTTTATGCTTATCTCACTCAAGCAACCCACTATAAGCGAATCATGAACGTATTGCAACACCCTACAGCGGGAATCCCTCACGCTTGCACGACACAGAGGGCACAATAGGACAGCACCAAAATAAAACATACAACTCGTACCAATCTAGATCATCAATCAACCCAAAGACAAAGGATATCTACTCAAAACATCATAGGATGGCAACACATCATTGGATCATAATATGTGGCATAAAGCACCATGTTCAAGTAGGGATTACAGCGGGGTGCGGGAGAGTGGACCGCATAAAAGAGATGAGGATGGTGATGTTGATGAAGACGATCACCGCGGTGATGATTCCCCTCCCAATGGCACTCCGGCGCCACCGAGAGAGAGGAGGAGAGGTTCTCCCCCTTGTGCTTCATCCTCCATGGCCTCCTCCCTGGATGGGGAGAGGTTCTCCCTCTGGTCCTTGTCCTTCATGGTGATGATGGCCCCTCCGGGATCGTCCTCCATAGCCTCCGGTGATGATGACCCCCTCCGGTAGAGCGCCAGAGAGGGCCTAGATTGATTTCTCATGGCTACAGAGGCTTGCGGCGGCGGAACTTCTGATCTAGGTTATTTGCTAGGGGTTTCTGTATTTATAGGAATTTTTGGCGTCGGTTTCACATCAGGGGGGGTCTCCAAATCGTCCACAAGATAGGGGCCCACGCCTAGGGGGTAGGGCGCGCCCCCACCCTTGTGGACAGCCCGGGACTCTGCTGGCCCAACTCTTTTACTCCGGGGGCTTCTTTTGGTCCATAAAAAATCGTCAAAAATTGGCCCGTCAATTGGACTCCGTTTGGTATTCCTTTTCTGTAAAACTCAAAAACAAGGAAAAACAGAAACTGGCACTGGGCTCTAGGTTAATAGGTTAGTCCCAAAAATCATATAAAATAGCATATAAATGCATATAAAACATCTAAGATGGATAATATAATAGAATGAATACTTCATAAATTATAGATACGTTGGAGACATATCAGCATCCCCAATCTTAATTCCTGCTCGTCCTCGAGTAGGTAAATGATAAAAGAAATAATTTATGAAGTGTGAATGCTAGCAGGTGCACAAGTTTGATCAATGATAATTTTCAATCACCTTTTCTAGCATCATTATATGTCATAACAGTAGCTCATCTCATAAAACTTTTCATGATCAAGTAACAAGCTATTCACATGTTAAAGTATAGATCATAAACTTTCTTGAAAACTAACAAACTGTGCTCTTAGTCATCAAACAATTGCAATTCATATTATTTTCGGGAAGGGTCTATGTAAGAGCTTTGATTCAGCAAACTCCGCATACTCAACTATCATTTAATCTTTCACACTTGCTAACACTCACGTGATATTTATGGGTTCAAAGTTTTAATCGGACATAGAGAAAGATAGGGGCTTATAGTTTCGCCTCCCAACGTTTTACCTCAAGGGTAATGTCAACAATACTAATTTATGAAAACCTACATCCAAGTGGATATATATATCCGGATCGCTCCAACACAAAGTGCTTACCAAAGGAAAAAGTGTAAAAAGGGAAAGGTGATGATCACCAAGACTCTTGTATAAGGGTAGAAGATAAAAGTAAAAGATAGGCCCTTCGCAGAGGGAAGCAGAGGTTGTCATGCGCTTCTATGGTTGGATGCACAAAATCTTAATGCAAAGGAATGTTACTTTATATTGCCACTTGTGATATGGGTCTTTATTATGCAGTCCGTCGCTTTTATTTCTTCCACATCACAAGATCGTATAAATCTTATTTTCTCCACACTAATAAATCATACATATTTAGAGAGCAATTTTTATTGCTTGCAACAATGACAACTTACTTGAAGGATCTTACTCAATCCATAGGTAGATATGGTGGACTCTCATGGCAAAACTGGGTTTGAGGATATTTGGAAGCACAAGTAGTATCTCTACATGGTGCAAAGAATTTGGCTAGCATGAGAGGGAAAGGCAAGCTCGACATGTTGGATGATCCAAGACAATATAACGTTTCGGATATAGGAAAACATAACCCATTAAGTCGTCTTCCTTGTCCAACATCAACCTTTTAGAATTTCATATTTTAATGAGTGCTCACAATTGTAAAAGATGTCCAAGATAGTATATTTATATGTGAAATCTCTCTTCCTTCAATATTCTTTCATGAATTGTTCAAGTGACCAATTCTGTGTTTGCTAACTTCCCATAAGTTTACTACCTATACTTATTATGTGTGAAGTCATTACTCCCCATGTTGTAAGCATATGAAACGTATATAAATTCAGATTTATGATATTCAATTCATTCAACCATTTACTCATAGGATATATGTGAAGCACATGAGTAAATGACAAACTACTCCAAAAAGATATAAGTGAAGAATAATGAGTAGTCAAATAATTAAATAGACATGGGAGGATTCTTTTTCATTCAAGATTTCAGATCCAATGATTTTATTCAAACAGAAAGTAAAATTGAAAATATCCTCCAAGCAAAACACATATCATGTGACGAATAAAAATATAGCTCCGAGTAAGGTATACGGACAGTTTTGAAGACGAAAGAGGGGATGCCTTCCGGGGCATCCCCAAGCTTAGGAGCTTGAGTCTTCCTTCAATATTACCTTGGGGTTCCTTGGGCATCCCCAAGCTTAGGGTCTTTCCACTCCTCATATCGATATCTCACCCAAAGCTTGAAAACTTCAATCACACAAAACTTAACGGAACTTCGTGAGATAGGTTAGTATGATAAAGAGTAAACCATTCACTTTGGTACTATCAAAGACAAGGTTCATAATTTTTATTACACAATGCCTACTGTACCATATCATTTCTACAATTTATATTGAGAAATATAAGCCATAGAAACTAGAAAACAAGCAAACTATGCAATTAAAACAGAATCTGTCAGAAACAGAACAGTCTGTAATGATCTAAACACCAACCATACTTCTGATACTCCAAGAATTATGAAATAAATTGGTGGACGTGAGGAATTTTTCTATTAATATTCTGAAAAAAGAATCAACTCAATCGCACTCTTCTGTAAAAAATGACAGCTAATCTCATGAGCGCAAAGTTTCTGTTTTTTACAGCAAGATCACATTACCTTTCACCCAAGTCTTCCCAAAGGTCTTACTTGGCACTTCATTGAAGCAAAAGCTATAATACATTATTACTACAGTATCTTAATCATGAGAACACACAAAAACAGTAATGGTAAATATTGGGTTGTCTCCCAACAAGCGTTTTTCTTCAATGCCTTTTAGCTAGGCATGATGATTTCAATGATGCTCACATAAAAAATAAGAATTGAAACATAAAGAGAGCACATTTAAACCTAACCCACTTCCTATGCCTAGGGATTTTGTGAGCACACAATTTATGGGAACAAGAATCAACTAGCATAGGAAGGCAAAACAAGTATAACTTCAGAACTTTAAGCACATAGAGAGGAATGATATTATTGCAACTCCTACAAGCATGTATTCCTCCCTCATAATAATTTTCAGTAGCATCATGAATGACTTCAACAATATAACCAGCACATAAAGCATTATGTTCATGATCCACAAGCATAGAAATTTCACTAGTCTCCACATAAGCAAAATTCTCCTCATTCGGAATAGTGGGAGCAAACTTCTTCTAAATCCACTTTAGATGATAGTATTATTCATACTCCAAAAGATATAAGTGAAGTTCATGGAGCATTCTACAATTAATATAGACTAACCAATATCCAAGCTCAAAATATATAAGTGAAACACACGAAGCATTCTATAAAACCATACTCAAAAGATTTAAGTGAAGCACAAAGAGAAATTCTATAAGATCATAATTAAAAGATATAAGTGAAGCACATGAAGTATTCTATAAATCAATAAAGGGCTATCTCATACTAGCATAGTTCTTAAATGAAAAAAAAACACAAAGGACACAAATTATGTGAACAAAACAAAAACCGCGGTATACCGATAATTGTTGAAGAAGAAAGATGGGATTGCCAACCGGGGCATCCCCAAGCTTAGATGATTGAGTATCCTTGAAATATTTACTTGGGGTGCCTTGGGAATCCCCAAGCTTGAGCTCTTGCCTCCCTTTATTCTTATCATATTGATAACTCCTCAATCTTCGACTTCATCCACACAAAACTTTAACAAAAACTTTGTGAGATCCGTTAGTGTAATAAAGCAAATCACTACCTTTAGGTACTGTTTCAAACTTATTCCAATTTCATATTAGAACCATTTCTACTGTATTTCCAACTTCACCGTGGTTCATACCCCCCGACACTACCCATAGATTCATCAAAATAAGCGAACAACTCATAGAAAACAGAATCTGTCAAAAACAGGACAGTCTGTAGTAATCTGGAAGTTTAGTAAACTTCTGTAAATCCAAAAAATTCTAAAAACATATGAAAATTTAAACAATTTGTACAAAAGTAATGTGAAAAAAAGTTTCAGACCCATTTGACTTTCCAGTAAAAAATGTAAAATCACGCACTACAGACAAAGTTTCTGTTTTTGTACTGCACAAAGTAAACAAGCAATCTAATCATCCTAAAACCAAAGCTTGGCACATTATTTTTATAATACAATGGATATATACAAGGGGATAATTATTTTCAGAGAAGCTTCCATGAATTTTTTTATATTGTTTCCATGATCATGAACACATGTGTTCAAGGTCGACCCTCACTTCTCCAATGCATAACCTTCCAATCACTTCTCTTATTAAAAAACTTTTTAGGTGTGAGAGGCAAGTAATTTTTTTTGTATTTTCATTATTTTTTTAAACAAAATTGTATGTTTCACCCACAACTAAACAGAAACAAAAAAGGAAAAACAAAATCTACTTAGTAAAGAAAGCAAACAAGCATACAGAAGAATATCAACCCCACCTATTGCTCCCCGACAATGGCGCCAGAAAAGAGCTTGATAATCCCCAAGTGCAGGGAATCATCGTAGAAATTCCCAAAGGTGAAAGTGATAAGTATGGAGTGTCGAACCCACAAGGAGCTAAAGGTAAGATCAATATTCTCTCAAGCCCTATCTGCCACTGATACGACTCTACGTACACCGAACGTTTGCTTCCAACTAGAAACGAGAAATGAAACTATGTTGTGGGTATGAAGAGGATAACTTTGCATGATATCGGAGAGATAAAATATAAAAGTAGGTGCTGTTACCATAAAGTTAGAATATATTACTAAATATTATAAATAGCAAGTGTGGAATAATGATGGGTCGGTGTGCAGAATTGTCCTAGGCAATTGTTAACAAGATCGATAGTCGTCATTGCAATTTCATATGAGGGAGAGGCATAAGCTAACATACTTTATCTTCTTGGATCATATGGACTTATGATTGGAACTCTAGCAAGCATCCGCAACTACTAAAGATCATTAAGGTAAAACCCAACCATAGCATTAAAGCATCAAATCCCCTTTATCCCATACGCAACAACCCCCTTACTCGGGTTTATGCTTCTGTCACTCAAACAACCCACTATAAGCGAATCATGAACGTATTGCAACACCCTACAGTGGGAATCCCTCACACTTGCACGACACGGAGTGCACAATAGGACAGCACCAAAATAAAACATACAACTCGTACCAATCTAGATCATCAATCAACCCAAAGACAAATGATATCTACTCAAAACATTATAGGATGGCAACACATCATTGGATCATAATATGTGGCATAAAGAACCATGTTCAAGTAGGGATTACAGCGGGGTGCGGGAGAGTGGACCGCGTAAAAGAGATGAGGATGGTGACGATGATGGTGATGTTAATGAAGACGATCACCGCGGCGATGATTCCCCTCCCGATGGCATTCCGGCGCCACCCAGAGAGAGGAGGAGAGGTTCTCCCCCTTGTGCTTCCTCCTCCATGGCCTCCTCCCTGGATGGGGAGAGGTTCTCCCTCTGGTCCTTGGCCTTCATGGTGATGATGGCCCCTCCGGGATCCTCCTCCATAGCCTCCAGTGATGATGGCCCCCTCCGGCAGGGTGCCAAAGAGGGCCTAGATTGATTTCTCGTGGCTACAGAGGCTTGCGGCGGCGGAACTTCTGATCTAGGTTATTTTCTGGGGGTTTCTGTATTTATAGGAATTTTTGGCGTCGGTTTCACGTCAGGGGGGGGGTCTCCGAATCATCTACGAAATAGGGGCCCACACCCAGGAGGGTAGGGTGCGCCCCCACCCTCGTGGACAGCCCGGGACTCTTCTGGCCCAACTCTTTTACTCCGGGGGCTTCTTTTGGTCCACAAAAAATCGTCAAAAATTGGCACGTCAATTGGACTCCATTTGGTATTCCTTTTCTGTAAAACTCAAAAACAAGGAAAAAACAGAAAACTGGCTCTGGGCTCTAGGTTAATAGGTTAGTCCTAAAAATCATACAAAATAGCATATAAATGCATATAAAACATCTAAGATGGATAATATAATAGCATGAATACTTCATAAATTATAGATATATTAGAGACATATCATGTTCCTCCGGTATTCGGGAATTGCATAATCTCATAGTCATAGGAACATGTATAAGTTATGGATAAAGCAATAGCAATAAACTAAACGATCATAGTGCTAAGCTAACGGATGGGTCACGTCAATCTCATCATTCTCTAATGATGTGACCCCGTTCATCAAATGACAACTCATGTCTATGGTTAGGAAACTTAACCGTCTTTGATTAACGAGCTAGTCAATGTAGAGGCATACTAGTGACACTCTGTTTGTCTATGTATTCACACATGTACTAAGTTTCCAGTTTAATACAATTCTAGCATGAATAATAAACATTTATCGTGATATAAGGAAATATAAATAACAACTTTATTATTGCCTCTAGGGCATATTTCCTTCAATTTGATTAAATATAAAAGCCTCCTAACTATTATTAGAGCCTTTTATTATTAATTGAACTTCTCCGGAAACATTTTCCACGTATATATATATTATTTATTGGAAATACTCGGTATTTCCCGATAAACTCTGAAACCCTACCAGTGACCCCAAAACGCTTCTGGTTCCTCTCGAAACCGTTTCAAATATTAGTGAAATTATTTCAAAAATATATTCTCATTATTCTCGTCCTACTAACACTCAGTAGATCATGATTATTTTAAGCTTGTGACCCTATAGGTTCGGTAAAACATAGACATGAACAAAACTCCTTTGTTCAATGACCGCTAGCGGAACCGTGGACGTCCATATCGGTCCCTATGAGTACATGAATGACATTCGAGTGAACCTTTGGTTATCATTTGTTATTCCCTTTGCTTCATGATACTTTACAAAATCTGAGGTGAGATATATCATTATCCTTTTAAGCCATACAAATTCCCACTATACCGATCTCCTCGTTACCTGTATTGTTCTTCTTTCTCATTGACATGTTCCAGCATCTTCGTGGCATAGTCACCTGTGTCTGGCCAGACGATGATGGATTCTATCACCTCGAGAGGGCCCTAAGAATATATCTCCATCATCGAAGGAGCAAATGCCACTCTCAAGCTATCTAGTCCCTTGTCAAACTTTCCGATGAACCTGTAAGTTGTCGTTATGATCACCGTGTTACAGATGATGTTTGAGCAACCCCAAAGTTCATTGTATGGTAAGAAGTGACTACATACTCTCATGATCTAAAGAACTAAAACACATGTTAACACTCCGTGTTATAACAATTGACTTCAAACAATATTATCTCAAAGTATAACAAACAAGTTTGTGTTGATTCAATATGCTTGTTATTCTAACGTCACACTCTTAATGTTGTTTTAGGACTACCATTACACTTAACGATATCCTAAGATCCGAAAAACATGACCATAAAACACTTGAGCTAGTTTTAGAGGCGAGGCTAGGAATCTTATTTTACCGTTTATCATTCCACACATGCATATGAATTTTCCACTGAATCACATATTCTAGGAGCATAGCAGTTATATCATAGAATATAAACTCTTAATTATGAATATATAATTATAATAATACAATGTTATTGCCTCTAGGGCATATTTCCAACAGATCTCCATCTCCGAGTCCATACTATCGGTTTAGCATCTCTACGCCCATAACTTGTGATACATAGTAATCAACCAAATTATA
The DNA here is from genome assembly GCF_056163025.1 of Triticum urartu. Taxonomy (NCBI): domain Eukaryota; kingdom Viridiplantae; phylum Streptophyta; class Magnoliopsida; order Poales; family Poaceae; genus Triticum; species Triticum urartu. The sequence goes on from NC_141874.1 coordinate 471,749,012, forward strand.
CACTAGTCAAAAGGTATGTGTCCGCATAACCTTATCAACTAGGGACTATTAGAACGATCATCATACAATGTAAAGTTCCACAACCAAGTCACATAATTATTGATAGGTATCATTGATGATGTTCGCAAACAATACAAGATTCATGAATACATAGAGAAATATCATCATCACATGATTGCTTCTAGGGCATATCTCCACATGTTCTCCGTCTCCCAGAAATTACTTTGAAGCCTTACCGAGGCACCAAACCGGAGATTAAATTTGACACGTTCTTTGTTCTGGAAGCAAGTATGCTCAAGGTAATGAGGTTTTCCCTCTATTTAGTGCGCAAAAATGAATGGTTGCTGATCAACACCAACGTCTACAGCTGAATGAAAATGGCTCTATAGAAACTGAATTTTATTTTGGAAGTTCAGGTGACAAATTATTGAAAGTCATTATGTCAAGCTGATCCATGACTTGTTAGTGGCTGATCCCTTTGCAGAAATATTAAACTGGTGAAACTAATTTTAATATCAATTTGAAACCTTTTATATGTTCATGTTTAGCTGATCAGCGCATGCATCTACAACTGCATGACAAAGGCTCTGCAGAAGCTGAATTTCATTTTTAATATCAATTTGAACCTTGTAATATTTGAATTTTAGACTTGTAATTCTGAAATTTGAACCTTGTAGTATTAGACTCGCATATTGGTAGTACTATTTCTGAAATTTTAAAGGATTTCAATACTTATATTTCTTTCATATATTAGTTTGATTCATATGATTACAATCCATGGGTATTTTTTCGTTGAATTATGAAAAATTATATCCACTCCAATCTCTTACCACACTCGTCAGACGTCAACCAGACCGACGAGGAGAACCGGAGGACCAAGATGATGACAATGAGGAGGATGAGGAATATGGTGGAAGGAGGAGGAGGAGGATGGTGATGAGAAGCCAACGGGTGGCAAGAAAGTGTCCTCGTCAAGACAAGTTGTACACAGTATCACATACAGTTGATTTGCTTCAATTGTGTGCATGTAGAGCACACATTTGACAACGGACAACCGTATGCACTGCCGAGAATTATCGCACAAGAGTGTCCCTCAAAACCGTCCGTTTGTGTACCTTTGAACCCAGCACACACGCATAATCTTATAGTCCAACGTGTGCAATGCTTTAAGTCATTGCACATATCTCGTTTTTGCAAAGTGTTTAACGCCCATAATTACAAATCTGGAATCGTCTGCGTTATGACAACATATGGCACACGTAATTTTACACTTAATCATTTGCCCCGTATTGCACACGGTCTGGATACCAACATTGTGCCTGATTGATTGGTTGTTGCACACGTTTTGTTTTCTGGCACATGATTATATTTTATTACTATTTACGATTTGTGCATCATACACAGTTTCATCGAATGGTGTGCGACACATGTGTTGTATTAGGACATCTTCAAAGGCAACCCGCAAATTTGCTCATGCATCCGTCCGCGGACAAGGGGACCAGTCTAGGGACACGGATGCGAGAGGCGCCCATCCAACGCTAACCGCATACATTTTGACAACAACTCAAACTAACTGGACGAAATTCGATTAAACACGACCGAATTTCATATAAACACGACAAATTTCATATAAACATGACAGATTTCATTTAAACTTGACGGATTTCATTTATACATTAAGGATTTCATTACATTTACATCAACTAAGCGGAGCTCGTTCGGCTAGGTCTAAATGGTCGCCGACAAACCTGGCCAACTGGGTCATGCCTTGCAGGCCGGCCCGGTAGCACGCGTGTCTGGCCCGTGATGGGCTGGCCTGGCACGTGATTAATCGGGCCGTGCTCGGCACATGGCCCACCTAGGGCCGTGCCTGGGCCTGGAGGTTGGGCACGCGTGCCGGCCCGGTATGACCCATTTAGTTTTTATTTTTATTTATATAGGCTAATAGGGAGCCTAATAGGCTAAATACTAGATGGGCTGATGACTGGATCGACACGTTTAATATTAGTGCCGTGCATGGGCCACATAAGGCAGCACGTGTGCCAGCCCGACATGGCCCGTGTAGTTCGTGTGCCTAGTCGGGCCGTGTTGTGCCAGGCCCGTATAACCCAGCGCGGGCCGTGTTGTGCTGGGCCGGCCCATCTGGTCAGGTATAGTCATCGGCGCCCGTTTCTCGTGTTCGGCCATGAACCAAGAGAACTGAAGCTTTGTTTTTTCTAGCTCCACCTTGACGCTCTTCAGTTCTGCCTTCGTAACCTTCACCTCCGAAGGCCCGAGAAGTGAAGCTGTCCGCCTCCACATCGACGCCAAGCGCCTGATCGGCCAAAGATGTTCAACCCACCAAGCTTGGCGTCAACGGGAGGGGAGGAGCGGTGGCCTTTCTAGGACTAGAGCGGTGGAGACCTACCATGCACTACTCTTGCTTGCTGCCGGCGGCGCCCGTGCACGTGCCGGGTTCTTTAAGGTGGTGGTGGGGCGCAACCTTGGCGTTGTCCTCCTTCTCCTCCTCGTCAATCTCGCCGAACACCGCCTCACCCGCATAGTTGTCGCACTCCTTGCCATAAGACGCCACCTCCGCCACCCATTGTCGGTACTGCCAGCAGGCGAAGCGGATCTCGCCGGCGGAGTGGTAGGACTCGAGCATCGCCTCCTGCTCCACCATGTCCGCGTCTGACGCGACTGCTCTGCCAGCGGCGATCTGCTCCTCCGCCCACAAATGCTCTTGGAGGAGGTGGTGGTTGTAGACGGCGTCAGCTTGCGCCTCCCGAAACTGCTCCTCCCGCACCATGTCCATGTAATGGGCACAGCCGCACGGGCCTCGCCAATGGTCATGGTGCAATGCACCAGCAAGGGTGGCATGGAGGAGAAGGATGGTGTTGCGGAGGAGGAGGGTGGCGCCAGTTCATCGTCGGCAGCGTCCTCCATTGGGACGTCATCGTCCTCCGGCTGCATGCCGGTCAGCCAGCCGGCAACAATGATGGCCATCTCCTTCTTCTGGTCCGACGTCAGCCCGTCATAGAGAACTTTGATGGGGAGGGATCCATGGTGGGAGTGGGGAAGAGAGGGATCAGAGATGGATGACTGCGGCTATGGTCAGGGCACTGACTTTTATAGCAATAGTGGGCGGCAGAGGGACGGGGGGTGGTGCCTGAGGAGACGCCTCGGCAACCGCGTGCCATCAATGCGGGTGGCAGACAGACGGACGGGTGGTCGTCGTGTTGTTTGAATGCGCGACAGTCGCCTGCACCAGGAAGCGGCGCGAGCGGTGCTCTCTCCGCCGGCGCACCGCTTAAATACCGGCATCAGTGAGCGATCGCGTCTGCTCTGGCAGGGCATGAATGCGGGCGCTGACCAAAATCACGTGGGAGGGGGAAGAATTTTTGGTAGGTCAAGGTGGTCAGAAACAGGCGGGTGATTGGTCCGGAGTCCGGACTCTAGCAAACCTTCCCGGTTTTACGGGAGAAAACACATTTGGACCACGCCGCACATCGATACAAGACTATGTTCGATGATTTTCGCGGTCCAGACAGTCACAGGAGGTTTAAAAGTCGGAGTTGGAGATGCCCTTAGGACCAACATGCGGTAGTGTGTAATCACCTTTTTGATGTTTATAATCACCAATGGTGTGTTTCTGTCGAGACACTTAGCCATTACGAGCGTTTCCAATCATCCACGGCGTAATGACTAATTTGGCATTACGAGTTTCCCTTTGGTCTCCATTACGTGAAGAGGCGTCGGAAGGGCAAAGGCAAAATGCTACTGGTGTTGCGGGTGAACTTTCTTTTAATGTACTGCTCATCATCTACTTTCAACCGATTGTGGATTCAGTCTTGGCGGCAAAGGTGTCTTTGATATTTGCTTGTGCACATCCGCTTCATAAACAACACACCGACTTTCCGATTCGTCGCCGTAGCCGTAGTGTTATTGCCCTCTGCAGAAAGATACATACTAGTACTAATTCTTTTGGAAAATGCTTACAAACAGTCGGATGATTTTCAGGCATTGCCAGCCGGGTCCGGCGCCATCCGATCCCATCCGATCGTGTGGCGCAGCGCCTCTGTGTCTGGCACGTGAAGATAGTGCATCTATCTTACTCTTTGCCACGCGTATGAAGCTGATGGTCCCCGTGACAGCCTTAGGTCCTTTTTTACACTTATACTTCGCAGGTAGTGCTTGCATGTACCTATACATGTAATGGCACAAATAATCTCAAGAGGAGCGCATAGCAAGCACCAAACGAGGACTGTAAAACCGCATCTTCACAGGTGTTGGTTTGACCTGATACTAGCAAGCTCATGTAGTAAAGGTTGTTTGGATATAGCGCTACCACAATTCCACATAAAATCGTGGCTCCTTTTCTTTATCCCCACCCCTCTAGCAATACTCAGAGAAGCATCCTAACGCCGCCGCCGCCCTCTTCGAAGCATGACATCGCAGCATCACTAGAGGTAGGCCGGCCGTTATTGCCACATCGCCACGGCCGTCGAAGAATGGCGTCGCAACATCGTCGAAGCAGCCGTGTCGTCGTCGCAACACTGTCGTGATCACGAAGAATGCCATCTCAACACCATTGAAGTAGTCGGGCCTCCGTAACAGCATCGCCGAGGTCGTCGAAGCACGACATCGCAACATCGCCACGATTGTCTGAAGCACGATCCCGCATCATGTCCTTGACCTTCAGAGCATGATGTCGTAGCATTCATCAGTTGTCGAAGCACACGACGGGTATTCGAAGCATGTCACTGTGCCGTCGTCGCGGCTATCACAACACGCATCATAGCATCATGGCGGCCATCGAAGCATGTCGTCACTGCATCGCCACAATCGTCGAAGCACATCCCGCGTATTCAAAGCATGTCACCATGGGATCGTCGCGACCGTCACAACACGCATCGTACCATCACCACGGCCATCGAAGCATGGCATCACTGCATCGCCACGATTATCAAAGCACACCATGGGCGTTTCAAAGCATGTCGTCGTGCCATTGTCGCGGTTGTCGTAACATGCCTCGTAGCATCACCGCAGACGTCAAAGCATGTCATCACTGCATTGCCACGGTTGTCGAAGCACACCACACGCGTTTCAAAGCATGTCATCGTGCCATCGTCACGGTCGTCGTAACATGCCTCGTAGCATCACCGCAGTCGTCAAAGCATGTCATTGTAGAATCATCAAAGTAGCCAGGATACTGTCGCGGTGGCGGCGTGAGGCTGGTCCGGCGTTGCTGCAACGGCACGGCCGAGTCATAAACCAATGTTGCGACGGCGGGGCTCAACTGCGCGATGGATGCTGTGATGGTGGCTTTGGCAGCAATGTTGATGTTTGAGACGATGACACCATGTTGCGAACTAGTGCTGCGACGGCGGCTCGAGCTGCTCCGACGATACTATGATGGAGCCGCCGTGTTGCGAACTAGTGCTGCGACGGCGACTCAACAAACATCACGACGGCTCAGGATACTCCGGTGATGTTGCGACCAGACGTCGTGCTACGAGCGGTGCCGCGACGACCGACGATGTGCTGTGACAGCGCCGCTGTGCTTCAAGCCGATGCTACGAGCCTGCGACAACCGGCAACGTGTTGTGAGGCAGTGCTGCGACGGTGCCGCCATGCTGCAAGGCCGATGCTGCAAACCGGGCGGCGACACTCCGGCGAGGCTCCGACAAAGCTTCGATCTGGTGCCGCTGGGATGTTGTCGAGTTGTTTGTTGCACAGATAGAGAAAGACGACGACTGAGTCATGGGCTCGTGGATGTGGGAGCTTGAACGGATGGCTGAGATGACGTGCATGCAACGGCTGACTAGGCGGATGTTGTTCCGCTGCATGGCATCCGGATGGCGCCTAGGGGCCGCCAATTCTTTTGGATTGAAGAAAGCGTCAGGTGAGACCATGTAAACACACTAGACGCTGCATCAACATCAATCCCTTACGCAAAACACCCTATCAGGTGAGATCCTCTTAACACACTAGACGCTGCGTCAGCATCATTCCACTCTCCAAACTATTTAAAAATAATAAGAGAAGCAACGTCAACCGATTGATTTCTGTGCCAGCCGTCCGATCCCGTGCTGCATAGCCATTGGATGGGTCATCAACACAATGTCCTCCACGTCGTTCTCACCAACACAACCACAACTTCATCCTGTTCTCGCTGTAGCACCACAACATCACGCTCCGTTGCCCCTGGCTCCCCGGCAGTCACTCGTACACGCCGATCCATGTCGGTCCATGGCATCAAAGCATATCTTCCTTGTAGCAGTTGCATTGGCCATGCAGCAGCACAGGGCCTCTGCAACATCACCTTTTGTGACTTCGATAGCATGTCATCCTCACAACATTGGCGACTAGGAGACATGCAGCTGCAACATCGACCCTAGCCGCAACTTTCGACCAATTTGTGGCATCGGCACCGCGCACAATTGCGCTGCTCGGCGTCATCCCTCCCCGTTTACAACAACAATGATGTTGCGTGGCGAGGGATGTCGTAGTGGTTGTTGTGTTACCCTCCGACATGTAGCGCAGTGGACGTTGCAGTGAAGGGGGTGCAGAGGCGGTGGTTGATACCACCCTCTCTCCTTTGCAACAATGATGCTGATGCAGACACATGTTTTTGCAACATTAGTAGTGTTGGGTCGTAGAACTCTGTTAGCGGGATGGTTGCCGACGAAGGGAGGCTGGAGGAGCATGGTGGTGGGGACAATGGAAAGCATGTGAAGAAGAAGGCATGAGGGGGGAAGATGTGGATGAGATTCGTTGGGGGAGAAGACAAGGCTGACTGGCTAAGCGTACGGCTGGCCCACAAGAGACACGTGTCATGCCTGAAAGGGGACCAAAGCAGTCAAAAAAATAAACCGGATAAAGGAAAATGTTCTCTCCTACCTTATGTATAAACCGGATAAATTTTTTCCTCCCATATACAGTTTTATCCACCGGTTTTCCATGAAAACCACCTCAACTACCCCACATTGTAATTACTTAGCAAATATATTTTTTGATAAGCCAATAAAGTGGTTACCTGACAAGTTTTTACCAGATTTATAATTATATTTCCTTTACATAATCAAAATAATATAGGTTGGTAAATCACAGGACCAGCCTAATAGCAGAATATTTATGTTTTGGTTGCAACGCACGGACACACCCTATGAAATGCACGCATGCAAACCCTATCATATGAGCATCTTTGAGAGACGGAGCCAACAGATCATCTTGAGATCAACCAAGTATCACAAACGTCTTCGTAGTCAACGAAAACGCCTCCTTTCACTAAACGCACATTGCCAAAAAAACTGAAATAAATCAGAAAAATGCAAGCACCGATGTTAAATTTAGGATTTATACACCGATAATCAAGGATACAACTGTCCTCGTAACCAACCAACTACAAGTTGATTAGGTACTGGCCTCACTTGAAAAGGGTAATGGTACAAAGCGCCTTCGTGAAAGTAACACTTTGCTCCGGGTTTACGTACGAATGACATATCTTGCACTCAAAACCACCGATGGGCGCGTCCGGTACCCTCGGCCGTCCATTCTGCCGCCATCTAGAAAACTGCAAGGAAAGCCGGCGTCAGCGGGAGAAGCTTCGCGCGCCCTGCATGCCTCCAGTCGCCTGGGACTCGGACTGGGAGAGGATATCCTGCGGCATAAACCTCCGATGCTCGTCCCCGTCAGCTCCGATTCGCGTCCAACATCCAAACCTAACGCGACCTGTCCCGGAGATGTGTAAATCTTATCGCTTAACCTCCGCCCCTTTCTATTCTCACGTTTATTGCACGTTAGACACGAAGGAACAGGCAAAGCGTGTGTATATATAGCCTGCGTCCTCCCCGACGCCTCTCCCACATCCACGGCCACGCAAGGGTCCATAAGTATTCGTCGTTTAACCGCCTCGATCAGCCCCGGTTGGCGCGAGTCAGCGGTCGCACGTCGCCGCGGCCAGCCGAAGCACGCTCTTTCTTCGGCTTTGTCGGCGTACACACATGGCCCAGCCCAAAGCCGTGCGCGCCGCCGCCGTGCCGGACATCGCCGCGCAGCTCGACCTCGCCTCCGCGTGCATCAACGGTACGTGCGTCAGCGTGCGCGTGACTGAAATGCATGCGTGCGTCGTCGGTGGATGTATAGCCTCATTGTATATCTTGTCCGTGTTGCCATGCAGGCGCCGAGTCGATGATGGCGGCGCCGGCTGCCGGGGGGAGGCCGCCGCTGGTGGTGGTCGGCCACCGTGGGAAGGGGATGAACGCGCTGGCGTCCCCGGACGAGCGGCTGCGCGAGGTGAAGGAGAACTCGGTGCGGTCCTTCAACGACGCCGCGCGCGTCGCCGGCGTCGGCTACGTCGAGTTCGACGTCCAGGTAAACTATTACAGCCGCAACCACGTACCCATTAGGATTAGGCATTAGCCGAACCCCGACGGAAGTCTCGATCGAGCTGGCGTTGGTGAGCGGTGCCATGTGCAGCTCGGTCCTCTCCTTGGGCGGTGGGTGGCACGGGCCGGGGCAGGCTGTCTCCAGGTGCTGGCGACGCGCGTGTACAGCACTACAAATTAGGCGACGTAGTATCTGGCCATGGATAACATTTGTCAGGCTCCTAATTTTTTTTTGAAACAAGATCGGGCTCCTAATTTGACCGTGTATTTCCTTTATTAGTTCGGTCCAGCACAGAAGAGACTCCATTCCATCCGGATTATTTTTAGCCTAGTGTGGAGCTCGAGAGCTTTTTTTTTCTCCTTCTCTCCAGGGCTTTTTTTTTTTGAAACTCTCCAGGGCTTTTTTTATTACTACTTATTTTATGATATTCCTGCGCTCAAACAGACCTGGCAAGCTATAGACGCGTCACATCTCACATGCATATATGCGTTGTTTCATTTTCTCCCGCAACTGCAAAAGCGTGAAGTGTGACGGTTTTTAAAAACGTCACATTCCATTTTGTTCTTCAGGTGACCAAAGATGGCTGCCCGGTCGTCTTCCACGACAATTTTATCTTCACCGAACAAGATGTAAGTTTCCAACTTCCGACCAACTTTTCACTGCACAAAAGAAGAAGAAGAAAAGAAGCATGCACCATCCCGATGGCGGATCGATGCTGCGACTGCGAGGTCTCACGAAACAATGACCGTAATTTCAGGGCAAAATCTGCGGGAAGCGCGTCACTGATCTTCCACTGGTCGAGTTCCTCTCCTACGGCCCTCAGAAGGACCAGGACAAGGTACACAGAACAGAACAACCGAGAACTGCAACCATATGACAGACGACACGCACCCTCTGGACAACCGTGACATCTGACTAGCATCTTGATTCAGGTCGGGAGGCCATTGCTGCGGAAGCTCAAGGACGGCAGGATACTGAGGTGGGACGTGCGTTCCGACGAACCCCTCTGCACGCTGCGGGAGGCGTTCGAGGGCGTCGACACGCGCGTCGGCTTCAATGTCGAGCTCAAGTTTGACGATGATCTCGTGTACCAGGAGGAGGAGCTCGCCGGCGTCCTGCAAGCCATCCTAAAGGCAAGAAGCTAGCAGCATAATGACCATCTTTTCTTTCTGTAATGGTCTGAAGATACATGTCGATTAACAACCGTGGTCTGTTTGTTTCGTTCAGGTTGTTTTTGAGCATGCCAAGGACAGGCCCGTCATTTTCTCCAGCTTCCAGCCCGACGCCGCGCAGCTTATGCGAAGACTGCAAGACCAGTACCCTGTAAGTGAACTTACTGTACAAGATAATCAAAATTCCCTGCAGATAGCATAGCATTTTCGGGCCGCGAACAGTGACTGACCTTCCAAAGCTACCGTGCAAATCTGATTTACCAGGTTTACTTCCTGACGGTTGGAGGGACGCAGCTCCACGCCGACGCACGGCGGAACTCGCTGGAGGAGGCTGTCAGGCTGTGCCGCGCCGGCGGCCTGCAGGGCATCGTGTCGGAGGCCAGGGCGGTGTTCCGGCACCCGTCGGCGGTAGCCAGGGTCAAGGAGTCCGATCTCTCCCTGCTCACCTACGGGCAGCTCAAGTAAGCCTGCAGCGACCCGCAAGTTTGCACCGGACTAGTTTGTCTATCTGCGACTGTAGAAGATACTGAATCCGATGTTGGTGCAGCAACGTGCCGGAGGCGGTGTACATGCAGCACCTGATGGGGGTGGACGGCGTGATCGTCGACCTGGTGCAGGAGATCGCCGAGGCCGTCTCGGAGTTCGCGGCCGTGGTGGCGCCGGAGCCCAGCCCCGAAGAAGGCCAGGCCGGGAGGTTGGGACCGGATAGGGCTGCGCCGGCGAAGAAGACGCCCAACTTCTCGCAGCGGGAGATTTCCTTCCTGCTGAGGCTCATACCCGAGCTCGTACAGTAGCGCGTCTTCTTCTCGGATAGTACTGTAATATCCACGGTGCGCCCGTGTAGGTTGACCAATCTTTGACACCTCGGAACTGAAACCCCAAGGCCCGGATGCGGCATGTAAATCAGGGCCACCACGACCCGTCCGATTGTTTGCATCAAGGTGAAATCCACCAGTTTCTGTGTGCATGTGTAAATCTTGGGCGTGTGGCCATTGAGTGTTTTGTATTGTATTGCTATTTTTTCAAAACGGATGCAAAATTTTTGCCTTGTAAATTAATATTAAGGAGAACATAATTGTCCGTTTAATTAACGAAAACCCAGATAAAAGATGTTACATGCTTGGCCCTTAAGGGCAACCAAGCCACAACCCCATTATACAAGTGGACTGCTCTCAAAACGCGAACCAACTTGTAGTTGGATGGTTAGAGGGACTATGGTATCCGCATCTTAATCTTTCGGAGGTGCCCATAGGGACAGGGTGTGCGTGTGTGCGTTTATAGGGGTGAGTGTATGCGCGTGTATGAGTGTTTGTCTTTGTACTGATGTTCAAGAAAAAAGTGGACTGCTCTCAAAGCATAAGTGTAGCGACCAGACCTCAAACGGTCCAATCTCTGTGCTCAGGTGTCATCCCTGGATCAGTAATACTGACACCACATAGTACTTGAAGGATTTATAACAGAGTAGCAATCACACACTTATTACATCGAAAGTCTCAAAAGAGAACTTATTACAATAAATATGGCTTAAGGCCATCTAATAACGATAACAGCGGAAGGCTTGGAAGATAAGTGAGTCCATCAACTCCAACGGCATCACTGAGTATAGAACCACGACCTAAAAACTCCTTAATCGTCGTCCGAAAAGTCTGCAACATTAACGTTGCAGCCCGAAATGGGTCAGCACATGGAGTATGCTGGCAAAGTAACACATAGAGAGTAATGGAATGAAACAGGATATTCTACATGCATATTTGGCTGGTGGAAAGCTCTATGGTTACAGTTTTGCGTAAAGCCAATTTTTCCCTACTGTAAAGGAATAAATTTTATTTAACTATCATGGTAGTTGTTAAACATTGAGAATGGTTGACAGCATTCTCAATCCCAATTAAGCATCATCATTAATCAAAACCCAACAAAATTAATTTTAGAGTAACATGTTGAGATTCACATGATAATCCAGGTACTAGATACTCAAGTTGTCCATAACCGGGGACACGGCTAAGCATGATTAGTTTATACACTCTGCAGAGGTTTGCGCACTTTTCCCCACAAGACTCGATCGCCTCCGTTTGGTTTCTCGCACTGCATGGTGTTTGAGAAGACGGATGACTGAGACATAGTCTTTCAGAAGCGCTAGCACCTTACGATTGGGTAGACCGTTACACCTACTTTCCCCTACATCTGCTAGTCTACCACTGTAAGAGTTTGCACAAAATCAACTATACTAGAGCCCATAATAGCTTGTGACTGCACACGGAAGTTTCTAGCATGAATAATATCATGATCCTTTTGAGTCTGCGTGGCGGTCCAAAAGAAAAATAGGCAATCGCTGGAATACCCAGGTGTCTCAATCCACCCAGATGTGTGTTTAAGTTGCCACCATAAATAAACCATTAATTAACAATCTCACATCATGGATACACTCATCCAATCCACGTCTACTAGCATAGCATGGCATAATAAGCAAACGTAGAAGTAACTCCCAGAGGTTTGATAATAAACAGGTAATAGGTTCTACCTCATCTACTTCCCAAACCCACAATTTAATTAGATCCTAATCATGCAATGTGTGATGATTGATCTAATGGAATAAAACTGGGTTGTGGGAAAGCATGATCAAAGTGTTACTTGCCTTGCTGATGATCCGGGAAACCTAGCGATTCGAAGTAGCAAGCGGCGCACTCCGGGTACTCTATCGAAACAAACAAGCATACAATAAGTACTCAACTAATGCACAGGTAAAACTCAAATAAGAGGTCTAACCAGAAGGTTCAACTTAAGAACTCCGGTTGGCAAAAAGAATCAAACCGAACGAAGCAACGAAAGACAAACGGCAAAAGAAACAGGATTCGTTTACTATTCTGGATCTAGGGCAATTTTTACAGTGGCAAAAATTTGTTTGAGTTGGTTAAACGGAAAGAGGGTTTCGAGACGAAACTCCAGGCGCTTGAATCGCCTGATTCCGATAAACGAGCGAAAAGTTAGACTAAAACGAAAATCGGATCAGAAATCGCGATCAGAAAAATCGCGGATTTAATCCGAGAAAAAGAAAAACAACGAACGTTCGTTAAAACGAACGAACGGACGAACGCTCGCTAATTAAATAAACCGGAAAAACCGATCTATTTAAAAAAACGTAACTAAAAAAACGAACAAAACCGTCGGAAAAACCGAACGGTTTTTCGGAAAAAAACCCGGTGGCGGCGAGGTCTACCTCCGGCGACGAATCCGGCGGGCGGCGGCGGTGCTCCGACGGCGGCGTGGCGCAGCGGCGAGGGGCGGCGCGGCGGCGAGGTGCGGCGGCAAAGGCGGCGGCGACGCGGGGCTAGGGCGGCTAGGGTTTGAGGGGGGGGGGGGTCCGGCTGGGCCTCCCCGGCTTATAAAGCCGGACAGGCCTAGTGTCTGGGTCGAACACGGCCCGTTAGGTCGGTTGCGTTTTTTTAAATAGTTACGCTCAGAAAAAAACAAAAGGAATACTAAACGGACTCCAAAAATCCAGAAATAAATTTTCCCCGACTTCTAAAATCAAGCCGCACAGGATGAACATTTATTTGGGGCTTAAATGCAATTTTGAAAAACGCGATTTTTTTCCTAAATTCAAATAAAATTTTAATTGATTTTTTTTAAATCCTCAATATTTCTTTATTTTGGTAAAGTCATTTTATTCCCTCTCTCATATTTTTGTAATAGAAATAATCGAAGATAAAATAAATAAAATCAAATAATCCTATTTTCAAAATTTGAGACAACTCAATTATGAAAATAACGAAATCCCCAACTCTCTCCAAGGGTCCTTGAGTTGCGTAAAATTTCTAGGATCAACCAAAATGCAATAAATATGATATGCAATGATGATCTAGTGTATAACATTCCAAATTGAAAATTTGGGATGTTACAAACCTACCCCCCGTTAAGATGAATCTCGCCCTCAAGATTCGGGTTGGCTAGAAAATAGGTGAGGGTGGTCCTTCAACAATTCTTCCTCTCGTTCCCAGGTGGCTTCGTCCTCCGTGTGGTGGCTCCACTGAACCTTGCAAAACTTGATAACCTTGCTGCGGGTGACTCGACTGGCATACTCTAGAATCTTAACTGGTTTCTCCTCATAGGTCAAATCACTGTCCAATTGAATTGCTTCCAGCGGCACTGTGTCTCTCAGCGGTATATCAGCCATCTCTGCGTGGCACTTCTTCAACTGGGAAACGTGGAGCACGTCGTGAATTCCTGACAATCCTTCGGGCAATTCTAATTTATAGGCAACTTCTCCCATACGCTCCAAAACCTTGTATGGGCCTACAAAACGTGGCGCTAACTTTCCCTTAACTCCAAAGCGCTTAACTCCTTGAAGTGGTGATACTCGAAGATAAATCTGTCTCCAACTTCGTAAACTGTCTCCTTGCGTTTAGAATCTGCATAGCTCTTCTGCCTGGACTGGGCTACCTTGAGCCTATCATGAATCAATTTCACTTTCTGTTCTGACTCCTTAATCAGATTTGGTCCAAACAACTGGCGGTCTCCAACTTCATCCCACGGTAATGGGGTCCTGCACCTCCTTCCGTACAAGGCTTCGAAAGGGGCCATCTTCAAACTGGATTGATAGCTGTTGTTGTAAGAGAACTCTGCATATGGCAAATTCTCGTCCCAGCTAGATTCGTAATCTAGCGCACAAGCTCTTAGCATATCCTCCAAAATCTGATTGACTCTCTCAGTCTGTCCATCAGTGTGCGGGTGGAAAGCTGTGCTAAACTCCAGTCTGGTTCCCAAAGTTTCATGCAACTGATTCCAGAACTTTGAGGTAAATTGGGTTCCTCTATCTGATACTATGCTCCTTGGAACTCCATGCAGATAAACAATTCTAGTCATGTATATCTTTGCCAACTTTGCACTGGTATAGGTAGTCTTCACTGGAATGAAATGAGCTACCTTTGTTAAACGATCGACTACAACTCATATCGAGTCATAGCCTGAACGTGTTCTGGGTAATCCGGTAATAAAATCCATGCCTAACTTATCCCACTTCCATTCGGGTATCGACAATGCCTGTAGCAATCCTGCTGGCTTCTGATGCTCTGCCTTTACTCTCTGACATACATCACAAACCGGTACATATTCTGCAATATCCTTCTTCATTCCGGTCCACCAAAAAATATCCTTCAAAGCCAAATACATCTTGGTATTTCCTGGGTGAATCGAATACGGTGAATCATGGGCCTCTTGTAAAATTAACTTCCTGATCTCCGAATCATTTGGTACATAGACACGGTCTTCAAACCATAAGGTATCGTGCTCATCCTCACAAAATCCCTTAGCCTTTCCTTTGCTCATTTTCTCCTTTATAGCGGCAATCTCCTTATCAGTCTTTTGATCTTCTCTGATCTTATCCATCAAGGTAGACTGAATCTCCAATGCTGCTACATGGCCTCTTGGAACTATTTCCAAACATAGCTCTCGAAGATTTTCGGCTAACTCCCTTGGTAAATCTCCCGTCATTAGGGTGTTGACATGGCTCTTACGGCTTAACACGTCAGCTACTATGTTAGCCTTTCCGGGGTGATAATGCAATTTCATATCATAATCCTTGATGAGCTCCAACCATCTCCTTTGTTTGAGGTTCAACTCCTTCTGTGTGAAAATATACTTCAAACTCTTATGATCCGTGTACACATCGCAATGGTTTCCAATCAGAAAATGTCTCCAAGTCTTCAATGCATGCACTACGGCTGCTAACTCCAAGTCATGCGTAGCATATTTCAACTCATGAGGCTTAAGCTGTCGTGAGGCATAGGAAACAACTCTTCCTTCCTGCATAAGCACTGCTCCAAGTCCTCGACGTGAAGCGTCAGAATACACCTCATAATCCTTGGTCTGATCCGGTAAAATCAACACCGGTGAGGTAACCAAATGTTTCTTCAACTCCTGGAAACTAGCCTCACATTCCTCAGTCCATATGAACTTGGTATCCTTCTTCAACAACTCCGTCATAGGCTTCGCAATCTTTGAGAAATTCTCAATAAACCTCCGGTAGTATCCTGCGAGTCCAAGAAAACTCCGGATCTCTCCAACTGTTGTTGGCGCTTCCCACTTGGTCACAGTATCAACTTTAGTGGGATCTACTGCTATACCTTCTCCGGATATAACGTGTCCGAGAAATCCAACTTCTTTCAACCAAAACTCACATTTGCTAAATTTGGCATATAATTGATGTTCTCTGAGCTTACCAAGTACCAAACGCAAATGCTCCTTATGCTCCTCTTCATTCTTTGAGTAAACCAGAATATCATCAATGAATACTACGATGAACTTATCCAAAACTCCATAAATACTTTGTTCATCATGTTCATAAAATATGCAGGTGCGTTGGTCAGACCAAATGACATAACGGTATACTCATACAGCCCATACCTGGTGGTAAAAGCTGTCTTAGGTATATCCTGTTCTCGAATCTTCAACTGGTGGTATCCTGATCGCAGATCGATCTTGGAAAATACCTTAGCTCCTTGCAATCGATCAAACAGATCATTGATCATGGGTAGAGGGTACTTGTTCTTGATGGTTACTTCATTCAAACCTCGATAATCAACAACCATCCTTAACGATCCATCCTTCTTCTCCACTAGAAGTACTGGTGATCCCCAAGACGATGAACTTGGGCGAATATATCCTTTATCCAGTAACTCCTTAATCTGCTTCTTGATTTCCACCAAATCCTTTGCGGGCATCCTATATGGTCTCTTTGATATTGGCCCTATGCCTGGCAAAAGTTCAATCAAAAACTCAATATCTCTATCCGGTGGCATGCTTGGCAACTCTTCCGGAAATACATCGGGGAAATCCTTCACTACTGGTACTTCCTCCTGCACAACTCCTATTAGACAATTTACTTGAGTCCTCTTCGGCACATGCCGGGATACATACTTGATCCTTCTTCCTTCTGGGGTGGTAAGCAATATTGACTTACTGGCGCAATCGATGTTTCCTCCATACATCGACAACCAATCCATACCCAGAATTACATCCAAACCTTGTGATTCCAATATTATCAAATCCGAGGGAAATACATGCCTACCTATACTTAATGGCACTTGAAAACATCCTTGGCTAGCCATATACTCCGCTCCTGGTGAGCTTACTAACATAGGTGTTCTAAAAACTTTGGTGGGCAGGTTATACTTATCCACAAATCCCCTTGATATGTATGAATGCGATGCACCAGTATCGAAAAGAACGAGTGCAGTAAATGACTTAACCAAAATTTACCGATTACTGCATCCGGCTGCTCTTCAACCTCCTCCACGTTAACGTGGTTCACCTGTCCCCTGTTGAAAGGGTTCAGCTTCTTCCCAGAGCTTCCATTGCCATTTCCATTCTAGGATTCAGGACATTCATTGGCATAATGTCCGGTCTTCTGGCACTTAAAACAAGTGACTTGGCTCAGGTCTCTCTTTGCTGGGGTCGATGGGTTGGTGCAGTTCTGGCCGTTGCTTCCTCCATTCCCATTACCATTCTTGGTGCCGTTGTGATTGTGCGAGCTACCTCCTCCATGGGTATGCTGAAAATGTCCTCCCGGTCTAGGGGTAAAATGTGGCTTCTGCTGAGCTCCTGAATTGTGCTTCCCTTGTCCATACTTCCTCTTGCGATTCTCAATCTGCTATTGCTTCCCTTCAATCATGAGAGCACGATCTACCAACTCCTGGTAGTTGTTGAAGGTTGCTACCATCAACTGCATGGTCAACTCATCATTCAGTCCTTCCAGAAACTTCTCCTGCTTAGCTGCAGCCGTAGCAACGTCATCTGGGGCATAACGTGCTAGTTTACTAAAGTCCTCCACATACTGGCCAACTGTCCGTCCTCCTTGGCGCAAATTGCGAAACTCTCGCTTCTTCATGGCCATAGCTCCTGCTGAAACATGGGTAGTTCGAAAAGCCTGCTGAAACTAGTCCCATGTGACAGTGTCGACAGGGAAAGTGGCTGTGAAATTCTCCCACCATGATGTTGTGGGTCCTTCAAGCTGATGTGCGGCTGTTGGGGAACGTAGTAATTTCAAAAAAATTCCTACGCACACGCAAGATCATGGTGATGCATAGCACCTAGAGGGGAGAGTGTTGTCTATGTACCCTCGTAGACCGAAAGCGGAAGAGTTAACACAACGCGGTTGATGTAGTCGTACGTCTTCACGATCTGACCGATCAAGTACCGAACGTATGGCACCTCCGAGTTCAACACACGTTCAGCCCGATGACGTCCCTCGAACTCCGATCCAGCCGAGTGTTGAGGGAGAGTTTCGTCAGCACGAGGGCGTGGTGACGATGTTGATGTTCTACCGACGCAGTGCTTCGCCTAAGCACCGCTACAGTAATATCGAGGTGGACTATGGTGGAGAGGGCACCGCACATGGCTAAAAGATCAAACGATCAATTGTTATCTCTTTGGGGTGCCCCTGCCCCCGTAGATAAAGAAGTGGAGGAGGGGGAGGGCCGGCCCTCTCTATGGCGCGCCCTAGGGGAGTCCTACTCCCACCGAGAATAGGATTCCCCCTTTCCTGGTTGAACTAGGAGCCCTTCCAAGTAGTAGGAGTAGGAGGGAAGGAAAGGGAAGGGAAAAGGAGAAGGAAGGGGGCGCCCCCCTCCCTAGTCCAATTCGGACCAGCCCATGGGGAGGGGTGCGGCCACCCTTTTGAGGCCTTTCTCTCCTTTCCCGTATGGCCCATTAAGGCCCAATACGAATTCCCATAACTCCCCGGTACTTCCGAAAATACCCGAATCACGTGGAACCTTTCTGATGTCCGAATATAGTTGTCCAATATATCGATCTTTACGTCTTGACCATTTCGAGACTCCTCGTCATGTCCTCGATCTCATCCGGGACTCCGAACTCCTTTGGTACATCAAAACACATAAACTCATAATATAACCATCATCGAACTTTAAGCGTGCGGACCCTACGGGTTCGAGAACTATGTAGACATGACCGAGACACGTCTCCGGTCAATAACCAATAGCGGAACCTGGATGCTCATATTGGCTCCCACATATTCTACGAAGATCTTTATCAGTCAAACCGCATAACAACATACGTTGTTCCCTTTGTCATCGGTATGTTACTTGCCCGAGATTCTATCGTCGGTATCTCAATACCTAGTTCAATCTCGTTACCGGCAAGTCTCTTTACTCGTTCCGTAATACATCATCCCACAACTAACTCATTAGTTGCAATGCTTGCAAGGCTTAAGTGATGTGCATTACCGAGAGGGCCCAGAGATACCTCTCCGATATTCGGAGTGACAAATCCTAATCTCGAAATATGCCAACCCAACAAGTACCTTCGGAGACACCTATAGAGCACCTTTATAATCACCCAGTTACGTTGTGACGTTTGGTAGCACACAAAGTGTTCCTCTGGTAAACGGGGGTTGCATAATCTCATAGTCATAGGAACATGTATAAGTCATGAAGAAAGCAATAGCAGAATACTAAACGATCGTGTGCTAAGCTAACAGAATGGGTCAAGTCAATCACATCATTCTCCCAATGATGTGACCCTGTTAATCAAATGACAACTCATGTCTATGGTTAGGAAACATAACCATCTTTGATCAACGAGCTAGTCAAGTAGAGGCATACTAGTGACAATCTGTTTGTCTATGTATTCACACATGTATTATGTTTCCGGTTAATACAATTCTAGCATGAATAATAAACATTTATCATGATATAAGGAAATAAATAATAACTTTATTATTGCCTCTAGGGTATATTTCCTTTAGTCTCCCACTTGCACTAGAATCAATAATCTAGTTCACATCGCCATGTGATTTAATACCAATAGTTCACATCACCATGTGATTAGCACCCATAGTTCACATCGACATGTGACCAACACCAAAGGGTTTACTAGAGTCAATAATCTAGTTCACATCGTTATGTGATTAACACCCAAAGAGTACTAAGGTGTGATCATGTTTTGCTTGTGAGAAAAGTTTAGTCAACGGGTCTGCCACATTCAGATCCGTAAGTATTTTGCAAATTTCTATGTCAACAATGCTCTGCACGGAGCTACTCTAGCTAATTGCTCCCATTTTTAATATGTATCCAGATCGAGATTTAGTGTCATCTGGATCAGTGTCAAAATTTGCATCGACGTAACCCTTTACGACGAACCTTTTTGTCACCTCCATAATCGAGAAACATATCCTTATTCCACTAAGGATAATTTTGACCGCTGTCCAGTGATCTACTCCTAGATCACTATTGTACTCCCTTGCCAAAAACAGTGTAGGTACACAATAGATCTGGTACACATCATGGCATATTTTATAGAACCTATGGCCAAGGCATAGGGAATGACTTTCATTCTCTTTCTATCTTCTGCCGTGGTCGGCCTTTGAGTCTTACTCAGTTTCACACCTTGTAACACAGGCAAGAACTCTTTCTTTGACTGTTCCATTTTGAACTACTTCAAAATCTTGTCAAGGTATGTACTTATTGAAAAACTTATCAAGTGTCTTGATCTATCTCTATAGATCTTGATGCTCAATATGTAAGCAGCTTCACCGAGGTCTTTCTTTGAAAACTCCTTTCAAACACTCCTTTATGCTTTGCAGAATAATTCTACATTATCTCCGATCAACAATATGTCATTCACATATACTTATCAGAAATGTTGTAGTGCTCCCACTCACTTTCTTGTAAATACAGGCTTCACTGCAAGTCTGTATAAAACTATATGCTTTGATCAACTTATCAAAGCGTATATTCCAACTCCGAGATGCTTGCACGAGTCCATAGATGGATCACTGGAGCTTGCATATTTTGTTAGCACCTTTAGGATTGACAAAACTTTCTTGTTGCATCTTATAAAACTCTTCTTTAATAAATCCATTAAGGAATGTAGTTTTGTTTATCCATTTGCCAGATTTCATAAAATGTGGCAATTGCTAACATGATTCAGACAGACTTAAGGATAGATATGAGTGAGAAACTCTCATCGTAGTCAACACCTTGAACTTGTCGAAAACCTTTTGCGACAATTCTAGCTTTGTAGATAGTAACACTACTATCAGTGTCCGTCTTCCTCTTGAAGATCCATTTATTTTCTGTGGCTTGCCGATCAACGGGCAAGTCAACCAAAGTCCACACTTTGTTCTCATACATGGATCCCATCTCAGATTTTATGGCCTTAAGCCATTTTGCGGAATCTGGGCTCATCATCGCTTCCTCATAGTTCGTAGGTTTGTCATGGTCAAGTAACATGAACTCCAGAATAAGATTACCGTACCACTCTGGTGCGGAACATACTCTGGTTGACCTACGAGGTTCGGTAGTAACTTGATCCGAAGCTTTCATGATCATCATCATTAACTTCCTCACTAATTGGTGTAAGCATCACTGGAACTGATTTCAGTGATGAACTACTTTCCAATCTGGGAGAAGGTACAGTTACCTTATCAAGTTCTACTTTCCTCCCACTCACTTCTTTCGAGAGAAACTCCTTCTCTAGAAAGGATCCATTCTCAACAATGAATATCTTGCCTTCGGATCTGTGATAGAAGGTGTACCCAACATTTTCTTTTGGGTATCCTATGAAGACGCACTTCTCCGATTTGGGTTTGAGCTTATCAGGTTGAAACTTTTTCACATAAGCATTGCAACCTCAAACTTTAAGAAACGACAGCTTAGGTTTCTTGCCAAACCATAGTTCATACGGTGTCGTCTCAACGGATTTTGATGGTGCCCTATTTAACGTGAATGTAGTTGTCTCTAATGCATAACCCCAAAACGATAGCGATAAATCAGTAAGAGACGTCATAGATCGCACCATATCTAATAAAGTACGGTTACGACGTTCAGACACACCATTACACTATGGTGTTCTAGGTGGCGTAAGTAGTGAA
Organism: Triticum urartu; assembly: GCF_056163025.1. Classification (NCBI taxonomy): domain Eukaryota; kingdom Viridiplantae; phylum Streptophyta; class Magnoliopsida; order Poales; family Poaceae; genus Triticum; species Triticum urartu. Next base: position 471,770,441 of record NC_141874.1, read on the forward strand.
ACTATTTCACATTGTTTTAACTGAAGGCCAAACTCGTAACTCAAATATTTTACTTCTGCGATCATATCGTAGAAACTTTTATTTTTGTTACGATGATTCTCCACTTCACTCTGAAATTCTTTGAACTTTTCAAATGTTTCAAACTTGTGTTTCATCAAGTAGATATACTCATATCTGCTCAAATCATCTGTGAAGATCAGAAAATAATGATACCTGCCGCGAGCCTCAATATTCATCGGACCACATACATCAGTATGTATGATTTCCAACAAATCTTTTGCTCGCTCCATTGTTCCGGAGAACAGAGTCTTAGTCATCTTGCCCATGAGGCATGGTTTGCAAGCATCAACTAATTCATAATCAAGTTATTCCAAAAACCCATCAGCATGGATTTTTTTCATGCGCTTTACACCAATATGACCTAAACGGCAGTGCCACAAATAAGTTTCGCTATCATTATTAACTTTGCATCTTTTGGCTTCAATATTATGAAAATGTGTATCACCACGATCGAGATCCAACAAACCATTTTCATTGGGTGTATGACCATAGAAGGTTTTATTCATGCAGAACAACAATTATTCTCTAACTTACATGAATAACCGTATTGCAATAAACATGATCTAATCATATTTATGCTCAACGCAAATACTAAATAACATTTATTTAGGTTTAACACTAATCCCGAAAGTATAGGGAGTGTGCGATGATGATCATATCAATCTTGGAACCATTTCCAATACACATCGTCACTTCACCCTTAACTAGTCTCTGTTCATTCTGCAACTCCCGTTTTGAGTTACTATTCTTAGCAACTGAACTAGTATCAAATACTGAGGGGTTGCTATAAACACTAGTAAAGTAAACATCAATAACAAGTATATCAAATATACCTATGTTCACTTTGCCATCCTTCTTATCCGCCAATTACTTGGGGTAGTTCCGCTTCCAGTGACCAGTCCCTTTGCAGTAGAAGCACTCAGTTTTAGGTTAGGTCCAGACTTGGGTTTTTTCACTTGAGCAGCAACTTGCTTGCCATTCTTCTTGAAGTTCCCCTTTCTTCCATTTGCCCTTTTCTTGAAACTAGTGGTATTTGTCAACCATCAACACTTAATGTTTTTCTTGATTTCTACCTTCGTCGATTTCAGCATCACGAAGAGCTTGGGAATTACTTTTGTCATCCCTTGCATATTATAGTTCATCACTAAGTTCTAGTAACTCGGTGATAGTGACTAGAGAACTTTGTCAATTGATCTCTTATCTGGAAGATTAACTCCCACTTGATTCAAGCAATTGTAGTACTCAGACAATCTGAGCACATGCTCACTGCTTGAGCTATTCTCCTCCATCTTTTAGCTATAGAACTTGTTGGAGACTTCATATCTCTCAACTCGGGTATTTGCTTGAAATATTAACTTCAACTCCTGGAACATCTCATATGGTCCATGATGTTCAAAATGTCTTTGAAGTCCCGATTCTAAGTCGTTTAAGCATGGTGCACTAAACTATCAAGTAGTCATCATATTGAGCTAGCCAAACGTTCATAACGTCTGCATCTGCTCCTGCAATAGGTCTGTCACCTAGCGGTGCATCAAGGACATAATTCTTCTGTGCAGCAATGAGGAAAATCCTCAGATCACGGACCCAATCCGCATCCTTGCTACTAACATCTTTCAACTTAGTTTTCTCTAGGAACATATCAAAAATAAAACAGGGGAGCTAAACGCGAGCTATTGATCTACAACATAGATATGCTAATACTACCAGGACTAAGTTCATGATAAATTTAAGTTCAATTAATCATATTACTTAAGAACTCCCACTTAGAAAGACATCCCTCTAATATTCTAAGTGATCACGTGATCCAAATCAACTAAACCATAACCGATCATCACGTGAAATGGAGTAGTTTTCAATGGTGAACATCACTATGTTGATCATATCTACTATATGATTCACACTCGACCTTTCAGTCTCCGTGTTCCGAGGCCATATCTCCATATGCTAGGCTCGTCAAGTTTAACCCGAGTATTCTGCGTGTGCAAAACTGGCTTGCACCCATTGTAGATGGACGTAGAGCTTATCACACCCGATCATCACGTGGTGTCTGGGCACGACGAACTTTGGCAACGGTGCATACTCAGGGAGAACACTTTTATCTTGAAATTTAGTGAGAGATCATCTTATGATGCTACCGTCAATCAAAGCAAGACAAGATGCATAAAAGATAAACATCACATGCAATCAATATAAGTGATATGATATGGCCATCATCATCTTGTGCTTGTGATCTCCATCTCCGAAGCACCGTCATGATCACCATCGTCACCGGCGCGACACCTTGATTTCCATCGTAGCATCGTTGTTGTCTCGCCAATCTTATGCTTCTACGACTATCGCTACCGCTTAGTGATAAAGTAAAGCATTACAGGGCGATTGCATTGCATACAATAAAGCGACAACCATATGGCTCCTGCCAGTTGCCGATAACTTGGTTACAAAACATGATCATCTCATACAATAAAATTTAGCATCATGTCTTGACCATATCACATCACAACATGCCCTGCAAAAATAAGTTAGACGTCCTCTACTTTGTTGTTGCAAGTTTTACGTGGCTGGTACGGGCTTAGCAAGAACCGTTCTTACCTACGCACCAAAACCACAATGATAGTTTGTCAAGTTGGTGCTGTTTTAACCTTCGCAAGGACTAGGCGTAGCCACACTCGGTTCAACTAAAGTTGGAGAAACTGACACCCGCCAGCCACCTGTGTGCAAAGCATGTCGGTAGAACCAGTCTCGCGTAAGCGTACGCGTAATGTCAGTCCGGGCCGCTTCATCCAACAATACCGCCGAACCAAAGTATGACATGCTGGTAAGCAGTATGACTTATATCACCCACAACTCACTTATGTTCTACTCGTGCATATGACATCTATGCATAAAACCATGCTCGAATGCCACTGTTGGGGAACGTACTAATTTCAAAAAAATTCCTACGCACACGCAAGATCATGGTGATGCATAGCAACGAGAGGGGAGAGTGTTGTCTACGTACCCTCGTAGATCGAAAGCGGAAGAGTTAACACAACGCAGTTGATGTAGTCGTACGTCTTCACGATCTGACCGATCAAGTACCGAACGTACGACACCTCCGAGTTCAACACATGTTCAGCCCGATGACGTCCCTCGAACTCCGATCCAGCCGAGTGTTGAGGGAGAGTTTTGTCAGCACGACGGCGTGGTGACGATGTTGATGTTCTACCGACGCAGGGCTTCGTCTAAGCACCACTACAGTAATATCGAGGTGGACTATGGTGGAGGGGGGCACCGCACACGGCTAAAAGATCAAACGATCAATTGTTATCTCTTTGGGGTACCCCTGCCCCTGTATATAAAGAAGTGGAGGAGGGGGAGGGCCGGCCCTCTCTATGGCGCGCCCTAGGGGAGTCCTACTCCCATCGGGAGTAGGATTCCCCCTTTCCTAGTTGAACTAGGAGCCCTTCCAAGTAGTAGGAGTAGGAGGGAAGGAAAGGGAAGGGAAAAGGAGAAGGAAGGAAGGGGGCGCCCCCCTCCCTAGTCCAATTCGGACCAGCCCATGGGGAGGGGTGCGTCCACACTTTTGAGGCCTTTCTCTCCTTTCCCGTATGGCCCATTAAGGCCCAATACGAATTCCCGTAACTCCGCAGTACTCCCGAAAATACCTGAATCACTCGGAACCTTTCCGATGTGCGAATATAGTCGTCCAATATATCAATCTTTACGTCTCGACCATTTCGAGACTCCTCGTCATGTCCCCGATCTCATCCGGGACTCCAAACTCCTTAGGTACATCAAAACACATAAACTCATAATATAACCATCGTCGAACTTTAAGCGTGCGGACCCTACGGGTTCGAGAACTATGTAGACATGACCGAGACACGTCTCCGGTCAATAACCAATAGCGGAACCTGGATGCTCATATTGGCTCCCACATATTCTATGAAGATCTTTATCGGTCAAACCGCATAACAACATACGTTGTTCCCTTTGTCATCGGTATGTTACTTACCCGAGATTCGATCGTCGGTATCTCAATACCTAGTTCAATCTCGTTACCAGCAAGTCTCTTTACTCGTTCCGTAATACATCATCCCGCAACTAACTCATTAGTTGCAATGCTTGCAAGGCTTAATTGATGTGCATTACCGAGAGGGCCCAGAGATACCTCTCCGATATCCGGAGTGACAAATCCTAATCTTGAAATATGCCAACCCAACAAGTACCTTCGGAGACACCTGTAGAGCACCTTTATAATCACCCAGTTACGTTGTGACGTTTGGTAGCACACAAAGTGTTCCTCTGGTAAACGGGGGTTGCATAATCTCATAGTCATAGGAACATGTATAAGTCATGAAGAAAGCAATAGCAGAATACTAAACGATCGTGTGCTAAGCTAACAGAATGGGTCAAGTCAATCACATCATTCTCCCAATGATGTGACCCAGTTAATCAAATGACAACTCATGTCTATGGTTAGGAAACATAACCATCTTTGATCAATGAGCTAGTCAAGTAGAGGCATACTAGTGACAATCTGTTTGTCTATGTATTCACACATGTATTATGTTTCCGGTTAATACAATTCTAGCATGAATAATAAACATTTATCATGATATAAGGAAATAAATAATAACTTTATTATTGCCTCTAGGGCATATTTCCTTCAGCGGCAAACTTCACCTTTTCCGCATCCGTGCATCCTGCTGTGGTAAACTCCCTTGCTGTCTTGCGGAGCCAATCATCTGCTACTATCGGCTCGGTGCTACTGGAAAACACCAGCGGATTCAACCTAAGAAAACGGGCTAAGTGATCAACAAGTGGTGGTGGTGGTGGTGGGTTGTTGTTGTTCCCCTGATTCTGATTCTGGACTAACAACTGCATCAATGTGTTCTGCTGCTGGATCAACTGGGTGAGCTCCGGTGGAAAGGTAAATCCGGGGTCACGTCTCGGAGGCATCTGAGGGTTTAGAAAAGATGAGATTTAAGAATAGAGGGGGTCTAAAGAGAAAACACTACCCATATGCACATGTGGCAATAGCAAACAATTCACTTCATTCAATCAATCAAAAAAGGGCATACAAACGATCTAACTATCGCAAAAGTGATCGGACTACTATATTTACATGGTGGACTACTACTACTGATGAGGTGGTCTACTAGAAATATTCTTCGGTTGCAGACTCCATGATATCTGCCCCAGCTTCATCAACATAGTCATCATCGCTATCATCTGGATCCGAGTCGGTGTCGTCGATGATGATGTAGTCTTCCGGACGAATCTCCTTGGGTTCTTCGTCTTCTTCTACCGGTGTAGGGCCTCCCATGAATATTCCGATCTTCATTGTTAGGTCGGCATTCTTGTCCACTAGTACTTCGATTTCCTCTTCATAATCTTCATGAGTAGCCTTGAGTTCTTCCTCCAGTTCTTTGATTCTTGTCTTTGCCTTCTTCAGATCTATCATGTCGGCGCGCATCTGGTTCTCCTGACATCGAATGTGCTGGTTTAACTCCTCGATAAAAGCTGCAATGGATCTATCCTTCCTGGTGCTGATCATCTCCCAGTGCTCATCTCGGCACCCACAAATCTGGTAGATAGTATCCTTGAGATCATTGCGGTAGACTTCTCCAATGCGTCCCATGGCGATGTGAGCTGCCATGCTCTTTCCTAGACTCCAAGTTGGTGCATCAAAAGAAAACTCTATGGGCTTAGTGACTGGCATGAACGTCCTTCCTGGAACTTGAACTTGAATCATCCAGCGCTCTTCTTCAGGTAAAGTGGCGTTGTAGGTTCCGATGAAGCTTGGTACTCCTATGTTTTAGGTATCTAGTGACTTCCTTCAAGTGATGTCCAAAGGGTGTATCTTCATCCGGTTGCGTGAACTTGTTCCTTGCATCCACCATCCTAAAAGAGTAGAAAAGATGAGAAGTCAGAAGGAGAAGAGAGTGAGTAGTGATCTAGGTCTTTAGCTTAGTGGTCGTGTCCTACAGTCAGCGTGTGCTCTGATACCATCTTGTAAGGACCAGACCTCAAACGGTCCAATCTCTGTGCTCAGGTGTCATCCCTGGATCAGTAATGCTGAGACCACACAGTACTTGGAGGATTTATAACAGAGTAGCAATCACACACTTATTACATCGAAAGTCTCAAAAGAGAACTTATTACAATAAATATGGCTTAAGGCCATCTAATAACGATAACAGCGGAAGGCTTGGAAGATAAGTGAGTCCATCAACTCCAACGGCATCACTGAGTATAGAACCACGACCTAAAAACTCCTTAATCGTCGTCCGAAAAGTCTGCAACATTAACGTTGCAGCCCGAAATGGGTCAGCACATGGAGTATGCTGGCAAAGTAACACATAGAGAGTAATGGAATGAAACAGGATATTCTACATGCATATTTGGCTGGTGAAAAGCTCTATGGTTACAGTTTTGCGTAAAGCCAATTTTTCCCTACTGTAAAGGAATAAATTTTATTTAACTATCATGGTAGTTGTTAAACATTGAGAATGGTTGACAGCATTCTCAATCCCAATTAAGCATCATCATTAATCAAAACCCAACAAAATTAATTTTAGAGTAACATGTTGAGATTCACATGATAATCCAGGTACTAGATACTCAAGTTGTCCATAACCGGGGACACGGCTAAGCATGATTAGTTTATACACTCTGCAGAGGTTTGCGCACTTTTCCCCACAAGACTCGATCGCCTCCGTTTGGTTTCTCGCACTGCATGGTGTTTGAGAAGACGGATGACTGAGACATAGTCTTTCAGAAGCGCTAGCACCTTACGATTGGGTAGACCGTTACACCTACTTTCCCCTACATCTGCTAGTCTACCACTGTAAGAGTTTGCACAAAATCAACTATACTAGAGCCCATAATAGCTTGTGGCTGCACAGGGAAGTTTCTAGCATGAATAATATCATGATCCTTTTGAGCCTGGGTGGCGGTCCAAAAGAAAAATAGGCAATCGCTGGAATACCCAGGTGCCTCAATCTACCCATATGTGTGTTTAAGTTGCCACCTTAAATAAACCATTAATTAACAATCTCACATCTGTGATGGATACACTCACCCAATCGACGTCTACTAGCATAGCATGGCATAATAAGCAAACGTAGAAGTAACTCCCAAAGGTTTGATAATAAACAGGTAATAGGTTCTACCTCATCTACTTCCCAAACCCACAATTTAATTGGATCCTAATCATGCAATGTGTGAGGATTGATCTAATGCAATAAAACTGGGTAGTGGGAAAGCATGATCAAAGTGTTACTTGCCTTGCTGATGATCCGGGAAACCTAGCGGTTCGAAGTAGCAAGCGGCGCACTCCGGGTACTCTATCGAAACAAACAAGCATACAATAAGTACTCAACGAATGCACAGGTAAAACTCAAATAAGAGGTCTAACCAGAAGGTTCAACTTAAGAACTCCGGTTGGCAAAAAGAATCAAACCGAACGAAGCAACGAAAGACAAACGGCAAAAGAAACAGGCTTCGTTTACTATTCTGGATCTAGGGCAATTTTTACAGTGGCAAAAACTTGTTTGAGTTGGTTAAACGGAAAGAGGGTTTTGAGACAAAACTCTAGGCGCTTGAATCGCCTGATTCTGATAAACGAGTGAAAAGTTAGACTAAAACGAAAATCGGATCAGAAATCGCGATCAGAAAAATCGCGGATTTAATCCGAGAAAAAGAAAAACGACGAACGTTCGTTTAAACGAACGAACGGATGAACGCTCGCTAATTAAATAAACCGGAAAAACCAATCTATTTAAAAAAACGTAACTAAAAAAAAGAACAAAACCGTCGGAAAAACTGAACGGTTTTTCGGAAGAAAAAAACCCGCGGCGGCAAGGTCTACCTCCGGTGATGAATCCGGGGGCGGCGGCGGTGCTCCGGCGGCGGCGGCGCGCAGCGCGGCGGCGGCAATGGCAGCGGCGGCGCGGGGCTAGGGCGGCTAGGGTTTGAGGGGGGGGGTCCGGCTGGGCCTCCCCGGCTTATAAAGACGGACGGGACTAGTGTCCGGGTCGGACACGGCCCGTTAGGTCGGTTGCGTTTTTTTAAAATAGTTACGGTCAGAAAAAACAAAAGAAATACTAAACGGACTCCAAAAATCCCGAAATAAATTTTTCCCGGCTTCTAAAATCAAGCCGCACAGGATGAACATTTATTTGGGGCCTAAATGCAATTTTGAAAAACGCGCATTTTTCCTAAATTCAAATAAAATAGCAAATAAAACCAAAATAAAATCTTAATTGATTTTTTATTAAATCCTCAATATTTCTTTATTTTGGGAAAGTCATTTTATTCCCTCTCTCATATTTTTGTAATAGAAATAATAGAAGATAAAATAAATAAAATCAAATGATCCTATTTTCAAAATTTGAGACAACTCAATTATGAAAATAACGAAATCCCCAACTCTCTCTGAGGGTCCTTGAGTTGCATAAAATTTCTAGGATCAACCAAAATGCAATAAATATGATATGCAATGATGGTCTAGTGTATAACATTCCAAATTGAAAAATTGGGATGTTACAATAAATTGGGATGTTTATTGAATTGGCTCACGAAATCGTCCGAGGTTTCAATACGGAATCATGTTTGAATGTCAAACAATGGAATTGCATAGCAACATTAGTAAGCATCAAAACATGAATTGTATGGGCAGCTCCATTAGAGCTTCAAACAAGCGCTCATTAAATAACAACTTTCCAAAAGAGCGCAACATGTCTGCTTCTATCAACTCGAGTGCAAGAAATATTGCAAAAGGAGTAGTAACCTTTGGCAATGGAAGTGGCTCAGTTGTCTTCAAAGCATCCTTAAAAGTAGTCCTCATTTCTCCAATCATGTACATAAATGGCATCACATGTTCGTTGTCTCTTTGGTACCATTCCTGGAGGGATTTCAATTGGTTCTTCTAGATCTGCAGCAGTCTCAACACATGTCTTGGCACCTTCACCATTTGCACGATCTTTTGAATATATGGTAGATATGCCTTCCTAGTGCTTCACTACTTTGGTCTTGTAAGATGCTAACACACTCATATCTACTATCTTATTGGTGCACAAATTTGCATCATGTCATACCTCATATCGGCCTAGAGGGTTCCAATTTTTGATCGAACCTGCAACAAGAGAACACAATAGTGTTTAGCAAATGAATATGAACAAGAGAACCAAGGGAGGGAAGGATAAGAAATAGAGGGATGGATGTTCTGAGGAGGACCAGGAGCTAAGGAAGAAGGTGCAGGAAGAAGGGGAGCTGACAGAACACTAAACATGGGGTATGTTCAATATGTTGTGCATACGCGCCGCTTGGAAATAACCAACATGGTAAAATGATAGAATGTGAATTGTGGCATAGTAGTAAAAAGGGGGCAATTCAAAAGATAAAAATGTAGGTGTTTTTAACAGGAGAAAGTAGCCACAGAATATTCCCGAGGAGCGCCTGTCATGACCCGGTCCCTGAATGGGGCCCGAATCTCTACGCTTACTGTGCCAGTCCCTGGATCAATAGTTGACACACACAGTTGACGATAAAATACCTGTTGGGGAACATAGCATGCAATTTTTTAAAAAAATCCTATGATCACACAAGATCTATCTAGGATATGCATAGCAACAAGACGGGGAGAGTGTGTCCACGTACCCTCGTAGACCGAAAGCGGAAGCATTAGGTTAACGCGGTTGATGTAGTAGAACGTCTTCGCGATCCAACCGATCAAGTACCGAACGTACGGCACCTCCGAGTTTAGCACACGTTCAGCTCAATGACGCCCCTCGAACTCTTGATCCAGCAAAGTGTCGAGGGAGAGTTTTGTCAGCACGACGGCGTGGTGACGGTGATGGTGATGTGATCTGCGCAGGGCTTTGCCTAAGCACTACGACTATATGACCGGATGAGTAAACTGTGGAGGGGGCAACCGCACACGGCTAAGAGAATAACTGATGTGCTTTGGGGTGCCCCCTGCCCCCATATATAAAGGAGGAGGGGAGGAGGCCGGCCCTAGGGGTGCACCCAAGTGGGGGGAAACCGACTAGGACTCCTAGTCCTAGTCGCCCCCCTTTCCTTTCTTTCGAACGGGAAAAGGGAAGGAGAGGGAGAGGGAAAAGGAAAGGGGGGCCGTGCCCCCTTCCCCTTGTCCAATTCGGACAGCCCATGGGATGGTGCACGCCTCCCCTTGTGGGCTCTCCTCTCTCTCCCCTATGGCCCATGAAGGCCCATTACTTTCCCAGGGGTTCCGGTAACCTCTCTGTACTCCAAAAATATCTGAAATGCTCCAAACTTTTCCGGTGGCCGAATACCATCGTCCAATATATCAATCTTTACCTCTTGACCATTTCGAGACTCGTCGTCATGTCCGTGATCTCATCCGGGACTCTGAACAATCTTCGGTCACAAAAACACATAACTCATAATACAAATCGTCATCGAACTTCAAGCGTGCGGACCCTACGGGTTCGAGAACTATGTAGACATGACTGAGACAAATCTCCGATCAATAACCAATAGCTGAACCTAGATGCTCATATTAGTTCCTACATATTCTACGAAGATCTTTATCAGTTAAACCACAATGACAACATACGTCATTCCCTTTGTCATCGGTATGTTACTTGCCCGAGATTCGATCGTTGGTATCTCCATACCTAGTTCAATCTCGTTACCGACAAGTCTCTTTACTCGTTCCGTAATGCATCATCCTGAAACTAACTCATTAGTCACATTGCTTGCAGGGCTTATCGTGATGTGCATTACCGAGAGGGCCCAGAGAAACCTCTCCGATACTCGGAGTGAAAAATCCTAATCTTGATCTATGCCAACCCAACAAACACCCTCGGAGACACCTGTAGAGCATCTTTGTAATCACCCAGTTACATTGTGATATTTGATAGCACACAAGGTGTTTCTCTCGTATTCGGGAGTTGCATAATATCATAGTCAAAGGAATATGTATAATTCGTGAAAAAAGCAATAACAATAAAACTTAATGATCAATATGCTAAGCTAACGGATGGGTCATGTCCATCACATCATTCTCCTAATGATGTGATCCCGTTCATCAAATGACAATACATGTCTATGGTCATGAAACTTAACCATCTTTGATTAACGAGCTAGTCAAGTAGAGGCATACTAGGGACATTTTGTTTTTTCTATGTATTCATACATGTATCAAGTTTCCGGTTAATACAATTCTAGCATGAATAATAAACATTTATCATGATATAAGGAAATATGAACAACAACTTTATTATTGCCTCGAGGGCATATTTCCTTCAGTCTCCCACTTGCACTAGAGTCAATAATCTAGATTACATAGTAATGATTCTAACACCCATGGAGTCTTGGTGCTGATCATGTTTTGCTCGTGGAAGAGGCTTAGTCAACGGGTCTGCAACATTCAGATCCATATGTATTTTGTAAATCTCTATGTCTCCCTCCTTGACTTGATCGCGGATGGAGTTAAAACGTATTTTGATGTGTTTGGTTCTCTTGTGAAATTTGGATTCCTTTGCTAAGGAAATTGCTCCAGTATTGTCACAAAAGATTTTCGTTGGACCCGATGCACTAGGTATTACACCTAGATCGGATATGAGCTCTGTCATGCAGGCTCCTTCATTTTCTGCTTCTGAAGCAGCTATGTACTCCGCTTCACACGTAGATCCCGCCACGACGCTCTGCTTGGAACTGCACCAACTGACAGCTCCACAATTCAATATAAATACGTAACCGGTTTGTGACTTAGAGTCATCTGGATCAATGTCAAAGCTAGCATCGACGTAACACTTTGCGACAAGCTCTTTGTCACCTCCATAAATGATAAACATATCCTTAGTCTTTTTCAGTTATTTCAGGATGTTCTTAACCGCTGTCCAATGATCAACTCCTGGATTACTGTGATGCCCGGATAGTTAAGCTACAGTAAACCCTTGCTAATCATGCCAGTTATCATAATTAAACTTTTGCTAAACCTCAATTGTTTCAAACTGAGATCAAATTCAAATTCAAATAACAAGTCAAATTATAATTTCATAAAACTGTGAATTAAAAATGTTCAAAAGGTTACAAATATTCACTAACAAATTAACAAACATGAAACAACATTTTGGGAATGCTTATATGCCTCTAAGATAATTAAAACGGGAACAAGCAACATTTAATTTAACCTTTTAAAAATAAACAAATACTTATGCTATTCAAATATATTTGAAACTTGTTGTGCTAGGTCATTGCATGGTCTAATATTTATGTCCTACGTTTCATAAGCAACTAAATATATTTACTATACAATCTAAATGTAAAATAGTGAAAGAAAGAAATAACAGAAAAAGAGAAAGGGAAAAACAAAGAAAAATAAACTAACCTACCCTAGCCTACTGGGCTCTTGGCCCATCTAGAAAAGATAACGGCCCAGCCGCCCTCACCAGCTACTTAACCCTAGCCCGCACCAACCCTCTGCCCGATCCCCCTTCTTCCCCTCCTCATTCTATCCCGAGCACAGGCAGAGCGAGCTCACCGACGCGCCCTCATCGATCTCTCGTCTACCAACCACCCCGTCCCGCTTGAAGGCTCCCAGGAGCTGCGCCTCGACGTCCTCTACCTCCATGACAACGCTCCCGAGTAGGGACCTCCCCAAGCTATCGACATCGACTCTTCTTCAACCTTAGACATCCGCAGCCACCATCGTCGATCCGCACCATCTCGACCATCCCCGACTCACCCGAGTCCCCCACTGACCTCGATGTGAGCTCCCCTCGATTTCCCCCTCTACCCCCTTGGATTTGTGCTGTATCACCACCGTGGCCGAGCTTCCTAGAGCTCGCACTCCCCATCCCGTGAACGCGCCCATGCCTCATGCCCTAGCCTCTCCACGCATGTCCTAGTCATGCCCTGTCACGACCCGTGTTGTCTGCACGCGCGCCCCGCCAGGCTCGGCCGAGCCCGCTGCCGGTCCGAGCGCCGGTCGCCGCTCACCTCGCCCCGTTCCCTCTGTTGGTCGTGCTCGGCTCGTCTGCTGCTACCATCGCCGCCTTCTGCTACTGCCGCCACGCCTGCGCCCATCATCGTTGCCTCCCGCTCCCCGCTAGCCTTGCCGCACCAGGCCGCTCCCGCACCCGACGACGTCGGTGCACCCTGCCGTCCGTGTGTCCCGCGGCCCCATGCTCGCCGCTGCGCTGCTGCGCGCCCTGGCGCGCCCAACCAGCCCCCCCGCTTGCCGCTGCCGCCTGCTACTGCGCCTACTACTGCCGCCCATGCCCTACGCCTCCTCCACCGTGCTGGCCACGCCGTGCCGCCATTGCCTCGTAGCGACCCCGCTGCCCGCGTCCTCGTGCCACCTCTCGCCGCTCCGGCCGCCCCTCCCGTGTGCCGCTTCGGCCGCCTGGCCGGCGCCGTGGCTGCCGGCGTCCTGCAGCGCCCTGTCGCGTGTCCGCAACCGCGCCCGTGCCCGTTAGCCCGACTGCTAAGGCCCCTGGCCCAATGACAGCTGGGGCCCAACCCCAGAAATGAATAATAATAATAATAATTAACTAATTAATTAACTTCTTAAATTAATTAATCATGTTTGGTTAACTAATTAAACTTAATTAACCTGCGAATTAGTCTAACTATTGTTAATTAGTTAACCGTCATTGGCGAATGGGACCCATTTGTCAGTTTGACCGATCAAAGGTCATAGTTGACCGCTAACGTCATCCCGACATCATGCTGATGCAGTAAATATATTTTAAATTAAATTAAATCTGTTAATTCCAGAAAATGATTAAATTCTTTTTTAATTAATATAGAATAATCCGTAACTCGGATGGAAATACTTTGTACATGAAAGTTGCTCAGAACGACGAGACGAATCTAAATACGCGGTCCATTTGTCAGCCACACATCCCTAGCATAGCAAACATGAAACATTTCACCTCCGTTTCATCTGTCCGAAAACGTCAAACACCGGGAAAACTTTCCCGGATGTTTCCCTCCTTCGTCGGTACCACCTACTGCCGCGCCGGGGCCCACCTAGCACCGCTCATTGTCATGTCATGCATCATCATGCTTATGTTGCATTATATTTATTGTTTTCCCCCCTCTTCTCTCATTAGACACCGAGACCGACGCTGCTGCTACCCAATACGACTACGGTGTTGACGATCCCTCCTTCTTGCCAGAGCAACCAGGCAAGCCCCCCCTTGTTCAACCCGATATCGCCTATTCCTTCTATCTACTGCTTGCTTTAGAGTAGTGTAGCATGTTACTGCTTTCGGTTAATCGTATTTTGCTGCATAGCCTGTCTTTGCTACTACTGTTGTTACCTTTACCTGCAATCCTAAATGCTTAGTATAGGATGCTAGAATTCCATCAGTGGCCATACATTCTTGTTCGTCTGCCATGCTATACTATCGGGCCGTGATCACCTGGGAGGTGATCACGAGTTTATACTTATATACATAATATATGATACATGTGGTGACTAAAGTCGGGTCGGCTCATAGAGTACCCGCGAGTGATTCACGGATTGGGGGCTGAAAGGACATTTGTCCCGATGGCCCTCTCAGTGGATCTTTGTGGAGGAGCGATAGGGCAAGTTGAGACCACCTAGGAGAGAGGTGGGCCTGGCCCTTGGTCGGTGTCCATCGTTACTTCAAAATAGCATGCTTAACGAGATCTTGGTATTTTATCTGAGTCTGGCCACTGGCCTATACGCACTAACCAACTACGCAGGAACAGTTATGGGCACTCGATGTCGTGGTATCAGCCGAAGCCTTCTTGACGTCAGCGACTGAGCGGCGCACGCCGGATTGGACCATAAGCCTGCGCTTGTATTAAGGGGGCTAGGTCTGCTTCTGGCCACGTTCGCAACGTGCAAGTGTGCAATGGGCGATGGGCCTAGACCCTTGCGCGCATTGGACTTAGACCGGCGTGCTGACCTCTCTGTTGTGCCTAGGTAGGGCTGCGACGTCTTGATCTTCCGAGGTCGGCCATGACCCAGGAAAGTGTGTCCGGCTAGAGGGATCGAGCATGTTGGGTAATGTGGTGCACCCCTGCAGGGAAGTTTATCTACTCGAATAGTCGTGTCCCTCGGTAAAATGATGACCCAGAGTTGTACCTTGACCTTATGACAACTAGAACCGGATACTTAATAAAATACACCCTTTCAAGTGCCAGATACAACCCGGTGATCGCTCTCTCACAAGGCGATGAGGGGAGGATCGCCGGGTAGGATTATGCTATACGATGATACTTGGTTAACATACCATCTACTCTCTTCTATATGCTTCAAGATGGAGGCTGCCAGAAGCGTAGTCTTCGATAGGACTAGCTATCCCCCTCTTATTCTGGCATTCTGCAGTTCAGTCCACAGATACTACCCATTTCATTGATACCAATGCATATGTAGTGTAGATCCTTGCTTGCGAGTACTTTGGATGAGTACTCACGGTTGCTTTGCTCCCCCCTTTTCCCCTATCTATACCTGGTTGTTGCGACCAGATGTTGGAGCCCAGGAGCCATACGCCACCGACGACGACTCCTACTACACCGGAGGTGCCTAATACTACGTGCATGGTGCCAACGACGAACAGGAGTAGTTTAGGAGGATCCGAGGCAGGAGGCCTGCGCCTCTTTTGATCTGTACCCTCCCAGTTTGTGCTAGCCATCTTATGGCAACTCGTTTAACTTATGTCTGTACTCAGATGTTGTTGCTTCCGCTGACTTGTCTATGATCGAGCACTTGTATTCGAGCCCTCGAGGCCCCTGGCTTGTATTATGATGCTTGTATGACTTATTTATTTTTAGAGTTGTGTTGTGATATCTTCCCGTGAGTACCTGATCTTGATCGTACACGTTTGTGTATATGATTAGTGTACGGTCAAATTAGGGGCGTCACAAGTTGGTATCAGAGCCGACTGCCTGTAGGAATCCCCCTTCCACACTCCTTGGCTGAAGTCGAGTCTAGATATTGCTAAACTTTTTACTAACATGGATGTGCGGCTTACGGGCCCACGTCGCCATTAGGTGGTATTAGGATCTTTTATTCCTCGTCTATACTCTGGGATTCTGATCTCTCTTCTATCCGGGTTAAATAATTTTACTAATTATAACTCTAGGTTGTCGTATTTACTTCCTCCCAAAGAGACCCTCACTCCAGATGGTTGCTTGGTGCATCAAAGGATTCCGAAGATACCCTTCGATATTCTCTCAAGACATTGTGCCATCGCTATTGCAATTCCCTTCCAATGATAAACCCCTATGGATAACCACGTACACTTGCCATTCTTACAATCATTCCCCGTTGATCTTGTTATTACAAGATACCCTGAAATTCTCTTTATTGTTCCGAGAATACTTTGTGCCTACTGCCTTGCAGTTCCTTGCCACATGTATACCCCTACGGATAATTTCTTGCACCTATCGAGTATCCGCTCATCCCCCAGTTGATTCATGTATTTCACAAAAGTCTTCGAAATACCATTCGTTCTTCTAAAAATCCTCGACATCCTAATGCTCTTGAAATTCTTGCTTGCTAGCATTATGATTAATCCCATAAGTATGGTAACCTTATTGGCATCCTTTGTGAGTATCATTTTGAGTCCATTGATTCAATATGTTGCGAATGCTCGCAATCCTCAATCAGATCCTAGAATTCATCCTTCTGGCTTAGACGTCATTTTTAACATGAGCAGGATCTCGACCAATCTTTGTCATCAGTTGTACCCCTAAGCCTACTCAACTTATCGATCCATGATCAGAGCGTTTGCTTCTGATCCATTGATTTGGAAATCATAATTCTTTTGCATTTGAGCTTCGAATTAGTCAGTTGTTTCTATGACCTGATGCCTTTTCATTCTTTCTCCTTCTGATTGAGTAAGGATACTCACATTAGATTCCTTGTGGTTTGCGAGACCAATTGCTTGGTTAGTATCTAACAGTGTCATTCATATCCAATAACCTTGAGAGTTTCTCCCCTGATACATAATGCTTTTGGTAAATTGTGTCTTCTACCTTTGGTAACTTATATCCTATGCCTTTGCCAACCATGCTCTGCTTCGAGCATGTGTTAACAGATCCTGAAGTTCATGGTAAATCTTCCTAATATGCCAGATGGGTTAAACCTATGCCTTCCCTAATATGTGTGAACTCGTAAGTTATGCGAGTTATACTCTGCTGGCTTTTCGTCAGATGAAATTTCAACACTAACACTTCTTCGAAAGTGAGAAGTGAATGAAAAGTTGTGCATTGGAGAAATGGGAGTCTACCTTGAACTTGAGTTCATGCCCATGGACACTATGTAGATCTTATCATGGAAGCTTCTCTTAAAGTAATTATTTCCTTGGAATAAGTTCATCTTATATCTTGGATCTGGTCTTTTGCAATCATGGTTCTGGCCATAATATTATTCCTTGATTCCTTTTCTCGGAAAAGTTAAAGTACTTGTCTTCTATAGATTGATCCACCTGTCCAACCTCTATTATGCTCTACCTTCGAATAATACCCTATGGTACCTCGAGAATATCATAGAACAGCTATACTTATGAGGTTTCGTCAAGTATTGCTTCTCACTAATTCAGTTTTACCATGGGTTTTGTGTTGTTAGTCACTTGAGAGAACTAATAACTAAGTCGAGTCCGCGCTACGAATTCTACAACTCTTAGCAATATTCTTTGCTTGTGAGTTTAATAATCCTTCAAGTCATTCCTAGCCTGATCGGCTACACCATTATCGTGCTAAATTTAACTGTGCTACCTGGTCCTTCTTCCCGGAGCACAATTTTTGACGTTGAGCTAAGCTTACGTCGATTTCCTCGTCTTATCATTCCACCTTGAACAACAAGCTTGATTCCGAGTTGGCGTCATATCCGTGGACCCAATAATCTTTCACTGCATCCGTCCTTTTGCTTGATGAAGTCGTTGATCGATTACATCTTCTTGAAACCTCTTGACAAATTTTTCGTGACTATTGTCAACAATTTGACTTCTTCCAAGTCGTGTGTCGAATTCAGGATGAGTAATACCATCTTCGCCCCCTCGATGATTTTTATTTAACATCAACAACATTCTCGCATTCCCTCCAACACAAAACTTGGTCATGTTTTGTGTAGTTTCCTTTCTATCCAACTTATATTATGATTCTCTCTTGGACTATTACCATATGCTATGTCAAGAATGTTGAGGGAATTACCTCAACTATTAATTATTGATATAGTAATACTTCTCGCCATCTCCATCCATTTCCTGGTTCTCGTATTGATTCTAACCGGGATGCCAACAGGTGAACTGTGCTGTTTGGATTCTGCCCTTCTAGCAACCCTATTGCTTTGAAGTTAATGGTCAATCGTTCGTTCTTAGACTATTGATTATTGAACCATCATTCTAACGTTGATCGTTCTACCTAAGCCCATATTTTGGGTGCACCTTTCAACCAATGTTTAATGGTGTATGATTTACTCAAGCATACATCATTATACCATTTGATCTGACAAATGTTATCTCTTTGTTCACATAATTGTGGAAATTCATCTTTTTGAAAATCTCGATGAATTGTCGCTAAGTGCATCAGCCACCTCCTCATCCTCTCCTTAGATTAACGACGAACTCATGTTTCGAAACTCGCTTCCATATTTCACTTCCCAAGAATCTTACAATGTCATCTCGTCAATTTGTGTTGCATCTTTTCTTCTTAGGCATCCTGAGTCTGAGGTATCCTTACACCAAGCAGAACTGAATCTCGGTCTAATATGATGGTTGGAACATTTTCCAAAAGCCATAGCATTGGTCGTTATGTAACCCGGTAAGGTGATGTCATGCCTAGCACACCTGGCCGGAGGACCTATTGTTATAGTATCCTCTTTAGCAAGGTTAACCATTCTTCCATGAGAAATTGTAAGGCTGATCCCATGGGTTGTTCCTGATGGATCCTTTGTGTATCCATAGCCTGATCTTTACCCAATGACCATGTCAATGCTATCTCGAAGCATGTCTATGGTAATCCCATCTTCAATAAGAACATTTGAAGCACAAATGCTAAATTTTCTTTATCAATTATCCTAACACCATTGTTTGGGTAATGTCATCAAATTCCTCTCCCCTTACCTAAATGGTTTTATACTTCTATCCTGTCATGGATACCATGCTCTGCTAGTCCTTGAAAAGGATATACCCCTGAAATATGTGTTTAAACACATTTTCCTTTCCATTGTTTGGTTTAAACCTTTCCTGTGATCTAATGATCTAAGTAGTAATATTCTCCTACTTATGTAAACACCTCGATGTACAATTCTGTCAGTAAGACCCTATTACTATTGTTGATGACATTCCGGTAGCCATCGATGGACGAGAACTTTGCCTATTGGTCCGCCTCGTTCAACGAGCAGGAAAATGGTTCTCTTCGTCCCTCGACCTTGGTACCGATGTTGTTGCCGGCGTAACTGACAGGCTATCCTATGACATGCCTTGCCTACATGATCGTGCAAGACATCACCGCTTTCCTACTTTTAACCCACATCGTGGGCCCATAACCCACAGTTCCACAGGATCAAAACTTGACTCTCGTGTACACCCCCTGTTCCCAAGGTTGTTCCTTGCGCATGGCCTCATATGTAATTCACGAGCCACCTTCTAAGAGATCGTTAATTCTGGTATCAGAGACAATACTTATTCCCGTTTCTTGAACCCCTTTCACGCCCAGTAACAGGCATCGAACGATTGCCTAGCCGCACAAAACTTCCCATGATACCTCCTTACTTTGCTCTCGATAATTTATTAAGTTTCAATTTGAGAGTTACTTTCCGCCACCTTCCCCCGATGTTAGCTACCAGATAGTCAACCTTGTAGGTCCGTCCTCCCAGAATACCCCCCCTCATTCTATCGTAAGTACGATGGAGATCCTGAAGATAGGATGTCGGCTTCATCATGATGACCTGGAGTAGAGAAATGAATACATAAACGAGAAGAGTCAACCTCTTCGAGAAGAGCAACCAAGACTGAGAAGATTCGTTAGAATTTCGTAACCAGAACTTTCTCCCTTACCCCACCTCTTAAATCTCGGGATGAGATTTCTTGTAGTGGAGGAGAATTGTGATGCCCGAATAGTTAAGCTACAGTAAACCCTTGCTAATCATGACAGGTCATCATAATTAAACTTTTGCTAAACCCTATTTGTTTCAAACTGAGATCAACTTCAAATTCAAATAACAAGTCAAATTATAATTTCATAAAACAGTGAATTAAAAATGTTCAAAAGGTTGTAAATATTCACTAACAAATTAACAAACATCTAACAACAATTTGGTAATGTTTATATGCCTCTAAGATAATTAAAACAGGAACAAGCAACGTTTAATTTAACCTCTTAAAATAAACAAATACTTATGCTATTCAAATATATTTGAAACTTCTTGTGCTAGGTCATTGCATGGTCTAATATTTATGTCCTAAGTTTCATAAGCAGCTAAATATATTTACTATACAATCTAAATGTAAAACAGTGAAAGAAAGAAATAACGCAAGAAGAGAAGGGGAAAAACAAAGAAAAACATACTAACCGACTCTTCTTCAACCTCGGACATCCACAACGACCATCGTTGATCCGCACCATCCTAACCATCCCCGACTCACCACTACAAAAAAATACACTTTCGTGATGATACGTGTTTGTCATAGTAGGTCACATTTTTTGTCATGCATGTACATCCATGACAAATTTATGACAGAATCAAGATATTCAGACCTGTGCTGTCATAGAAGTGTTCCATGACATTACCAAAATTATCATCACGGAAGTGTCCACTTCCATGACAATAAATCACGCGTCATAGAAGTGCTTTCTTCAAGGGTGACCCACACGTGGAATCCACCGTAACGGGACGCCGTTAAGTTATCGGGTCCGGTTTTGGATCCGATAACCCGTTAACAGGCAGGACCAATGGGAATTTTCCACGTGTAAAATTCTGATTGGCCGGAGGAAACACGTGTCGGCTCAACATTCGGACAGATGTCATCCACTCATTAGATAGGAGGCGCCTATGATACGTCGACACGTGGCACGTCCCAAGAGAGGCCCATTCCGATGAAAAGGCCGGCCCAGCTAAAGGCCCACCATGTTTTTTCAAACACTAGTGGGCTGGCCCGTTAATAGCCTGCCATGTTTTGGGCCAAATTGAGGCCCATACCAGACCAGGCCCTTTCACAGCCTATCGTGTTTTGGGCCAAATTACGACCCATATATATCAGATAAGGCCCGTTCACAGCTTGCCGTGTTTTGGACCAAATTACGGCCCATATCAAATCAGGCCCGTTAACAGGCCACTGTTCTTTTGGGCCCATACTAAGACATGGTTATATTTCAGCCTGTTAAGTGCCCGTTTACCAGTTCGGCCCGATAATAGTTTCGGCCTGTTAGCGGCCCATGGTGCATCTGGGACGTTGTCGGCCCGGTTTAACTTTAGGCCATTTAACGGCCCATGCAGAAACTGGGCTATTCTTGTCCGAAGTAACTTTAGGCCTCTTAACGGCCCGTAGACTTTGTGGATAAATTTCAGCGCAACTGGCCTGTCGGCCTGTTAATGGCCCGTGTAATAGTTGGGCCTAATTACAACCCGCGTTGAATCTGGCCTGCTTACAACCCATCTGATAATGGCCCATGACACTTTTAGGCCTATGGCCCACGTAGATACCAGCCTACTTAAAGCCCATAATTTTATTGCGCCAAACAGGCCTGTTAACTGCTCGTCCTATTGGGCTAAACATGGGCCTTTGGCAGTTTTGGCCTGTATTGGCCCGTAATTTTTCGGCTCAACGCTAGCCCAATCTAGGTTTTAGCCTGTTAAAAGCCCATGGTATTCTCTGGCCCAGTTGGACAGAACTTTACTCGGCTTGTTAAAGGCAGGAAACAACTATAGGTTTAGACCTGCTAATGGCCGAAGATGATTATAGGCCCAGGTTTTGGCCCATATGAGTAACGGGCCGGCCTAAAGACCGACAACACTGAGATCCACTGAACCTTATAGCCTAAATTACAACATACTGACCTAGAATAAACCTAGACTATACAACAAAGAAATTACAGCATGTTACATCCTCTCGGCATCAAAGTTCGCCGCAAGTGATAGTAAAGGGAAACCAGACAGCAGATTACATGTCTACTTAACAGGTGGACAAAATAATAGACAGAACCGACATCACTTCAACACAGTTCAAGAAAGGTTAGCCCGGCCCAGGAGCTGCAGCGCAAGCAGCTTAGCAACCTGATGAGACTGCGCTTCTTTGGCGCTCATATCCACCAACTTAAGCTGCATAGCATCAATAAACGTCCTGTACTTACGGTTAATCTTGCATAGAGATTGGAGTTCCATTCGTATTTGAGCAGAAGCATGTATTTCTGCTTGAATTTCAGACTGAAGAAGTCGAACAGATTCAGGCGACGACTTCATCGAGCCTGTGTCACTGAGTAAGTTTGACACTACATCAAGATGTGACTTCGTGGTTGTATCCCTACCCTCAATATGTGTTGCCTTCTCCTCTGGAATATGTGTTAGAGGGACAAACAATGTGTTCGTCTCACTATCATTGTGGCAGTTTAGCAGTGTTGTCACCCTGAAAGAGAAACATGTAGGTAGATAGCATGTTTTGCACGTATAAGCATCAATGCTGTCAATTCATATTATTTCTTTGTCAGAAATAAAGAGACATAGTTTAAGATAGCACTAACATAATAGGCATTATTCATAGTTAAGACGACAGGAAATGGCATTGTGCAGGAGCGGCCAGCTTCACCAGCCCACTGGATTACAGATCAAGAACACAAGCATAGATGTAGTTCTAAACAACGTATAAGCATGAATGGTGAGTGCACTGTCAATTTATACCATTTCAGATTGGTAAATAAAGAAACACGATTTAAATAACATTAATATAATATGGCATTGTTCATAGTTGAGACATAGCAGGATATGACATTGTGCTGTTGTTGGTAGTCTCACCACACCACTAGATTACAGATCAAAAACACAAGCATACACATAGTGCTAAGGAAGATAACTTGCTATTTTTAGTTTAATTTACATGGTACGAATAAGGAACTAGATTGTATAACTAAAGACTAAAATTGAGAAGGACAAACTTATGTTTATGTACTTCTTCTTTATAAACTTTGAACAAGCAATTTGATGCAGACGACAAAAATAAACAGCATTTGCACTCATAGCTATCCAAATATAAACAACAAAGTTTGAAGTTTGGAGGAGGACAAACTTACATTAGTAGTGAAGACAGGCTCTATAAAGGCCTTGTTCATATTGATGGTGGGGGGGGGGGCAATTCAAGAAGTTTACCGCACACTCTTCTTCAAGAGTATTTCCTTTATTCTACATTTTGTTAAGAGTAAATGTAGATATGAAAATATAGGAACAAATGGCAATTATTTAACTTAAGATGCAGAGTACAAATGTAAATACAGCATACAGGCAGAAGGCACTGACAAGAGCAGTGCGGAGCTAAACTTCTTCAGTAACATTGGTTTTATTCAATATTTTAGCAAGAGTAAATGTAGATCTAATGTGTAGAAAAATGGAGGACAAGGGAAAATAAGCTGCAAAGTGTACATGAAGAACTAGCTAACAAATATAAGTACAGTGATGAAGGAGAACAAATACTTACAAGAACAATGCATGACTAAATTTCTTCATAGGCATTGAGTTTATTTTACATTAATTTAAGCATTAATATAGATCTGATAATTTGGAGCGAACAATGGATAAGCAAGCTATAATGCACAATGATGTCACATAATCCACCATGTATGAATGTAAGGACAGTGATAGGACAATACGTACTCACAAGAGCAAAGAAGCGACCAGCATAGTTGCGATATCCTAGGTTTTGCTGCGCTGGTTCTATCGCCAATATATGTCGGGTGCTATGTGATTTCTCCGGTAGCACCACCTTTTTCAAGGACTTTGCTTGTACTCCTTCAGGTTCTGCAATCACCCTCTTCCTTTTGGATGTCTGAAACACAAGAACAATATTTGAATGGAAAAACATGGTATGACGACAAATGGAATAGGTGTTGACAATGGATGGGCATGGCATCTTCACATATATCATGAGTAAACTAAGCAGATGGCGGTGCAACGAAGCAAAAGAAATGCAAGACACCTTATGCAAGATATGTGCAACCAATAGAACCTTGCCAAATTAGAACATGCACCTTATTGGGTGAACAGGATAGGCCATCTGCCTTTGACTCTTTGAGCTCAGAATGGTCATTAGGATCATATTCTGAATATGAATCTATAGGTCGGGAGCATGTGGGTTTCATTGCTTCCACAATGGACCTCAATCCCTTGATGCCAAGTTTGTTACCCAATGAACTGTTCCGCAATATTATTCTGATGTGCGCATTCTTATATTCATTGTGATTACGTACAATATCTGTAAAGCATGAGAACACAAATAGTAGTGAGATTATATTTGTAATGCAGAGGATATTGTAATATAATAGAGGCTCCCTGTAAACCCTTGTGTGCTATCACTGGATTCTGATGAGAGAGCCCATGTGTGCTGTAATATGGTGAGTAGATTAATATAATCTGGCACAACTACACAAAAAATAAGCTCCCTATTGGGGGCCCCAGATGTAAGGATAGTTGGCAAACGATAGGTTCATAATATACCGTATAGAAAGTTTATTGCCAAACCATGATAACGAGAGCGCAGAGCCAGTAGGCAGATCATAGTGTAGATAATAGGGGTATACCATAACCACCATAAATAAATAGGGAAAGCGAAACTGGCTGGAAAACATAGGGTTTTGCCGCTACTAATATGCAGCCTATCGATCACCTACAGGCCAGCTCTATTCATCTGAAGGTGCACAGCTGTTACTATCAGTTTAGTCTATCAAAGACCACGCGGCTCCCACCATTTCCGGGGTATTATGGCAAACCAACTCGAAGTGCGAAATCATTTAGCAGAACCGGCCCAGTAGAGGTGTCGACTGCAGATGTCCCTGCTCCCCTTCCTGACAAGGAACATACTATGCTTACCAAAGAAGAACAGAAGAGGAACATGTTAAAGAACAGAAGATGAAGCATATTCGGCATGTCTGCATGCAAGTCGCGTGACTTTTGTCATTTGGGTCAGTCGACCATTTCAGGTGGTTGGATGAAGATCCTACGTCTCCTAACAATTCTTCTTCGTCGTCCGTGATTCTTCCCATACAGAAGACCGCACGGGCCGCCGGCCCCGACCCCCTGCCCTCCCCTGAACCTCCCCCACCACCTGTGTTCCTCCACCACCCCCACCCCCGCCCCGACCCGCGTCGAGTTTTCTTCGTTCGGCGAGGCCCCACCACCGCTCGCCAAAACCACCGTCCCCACACGAGCCCCTTCATTCGCACCGGCGAACTCCAGCGAGCTCTGAAAAATCGACTGACCCAATTTTGATATTTAGTCTACTGTCATTTAACTAGTGTGGAATATAAAAGGGGAAAACCATAAGCATTGCAAGTATAGTGTTGAGCATGCCATGGCGGATCTGAAGGTGCAAACCAGAGAAAGGAAACTTCGCAACCAATGTTTGCTTTCAACTAGCAAGTAAGTGATGGACAAGAAAATCAGAGTAAAGCAGTGGCGATCTATTTTCTTGTTGCGATAAATAAGTTGAGCAGATACGAAAGAGTACCGCCTCTAGTGCGGTGCCGTGTATCCATCTGCTGAGAATTTGACGGTGATGCGGTAGCGATGGCTGTCGGCGGCATGGAAGCAGATCTAGGAGGGTAGATAGTGGCGGTGAGGCACGATGGACGAGACGGTCGTAGGAGTGACGCCGGCAAGGTGGATGACGGCGGGGATGAAGCGAGAGGACATGATGCAAGGATCCCGGTCCGAAGCCGTGGATGAGAGAGGTCGATCTCTTGTAATGGACGACGGTATTTGGGTATCAGCTCTGGCATGGTGGAGGAGGACGGCGGTGGATGGGGTGGCGGTCGGAGGAGGGTGGGGTGGAGAGGCTGTTTTGGCACCCATGACGTACGAATGGGGAAATGGAGGGAGAGAGGAAAGGGGAACCATGTCTTCAGGGCGTGCTTGTCCCAAATGCGAGGAAATTTACAAACTTAGCCCCTGTTTAAAATTTCCTACATCATAGCAATATTAGTCAGTTGGGGATAGGACGGTAATATGGCATGCACCGAATATTTGCCGACGAGACTTTCTTTTTGGCGCCCATCGTGTATGAATCGGGGAGGGAGTCAATTTCGGCCGAGGAGACGCTGTGTTTTGGCGCCCACCGTGTATGAATCCGGGTGGGAGGCGGTTATGTCACGTTTCAGTGAAATTACAAACCTACCCCTATCGAAACCTATAGAAATCGAGCCGATAGGCTTTGCGTGTCAGGGATAGGCAGTAATTTCCATCTCACAGATTTTGGTCTCGGGCGGTTATTGCCACTTTCCCCGCTTCGTTCAAATTTTTGCAGAGCAAGAGTGGACGTTTACCGTGCCAACTCAATTCGTATCCAGTTTGTATTCTATTTTTGTTCGGCCAGGATCCATTTGCGATTCAAATAAAATTCTATATACATCATTATATATATATTTTTTCAAAAACACAACACCCTTTATACATAAATGTGGTTTACAAATGTCATGATCTCAGATTCATAAGGCTGTATTCATCTTAATTTGGATTTCCAAATATTTGAAACCACTTTATGTTGAAATACAATGTATGCATTCCTCGCTAACTGTCTCCCATTAATGTGTGTTTCATGCGTTTTTTACTTCTCAAACATGTATAATGTGTTTCACACACGCAACACATAGTGTAATCCCGTTTAGACATTAATTGCATATAAATCATGCATTGTCTCTAATTAAAGAATCTACGGATCACTAATATTGATAAACTATATAACATTACACGTGTCCCCAAATTCAAATGAATATGCATGTTTGATACACCAATTTGCGTCATGATATTATCGATTTCATGATCTCTAGTTTAAATATTTGAATCCCCTTTAATCCAGATATCCGTCTCATCTAGCTATCACTCATGCTTATATAGGAGTATCTCTCTAGACCTATACGCGTTCATTGTCTCTCGGGTATCTCTCATGCTACCTGTATGTCAACAATGATCTTTTATCTTCGCAACACACCGACGGTACTCTCTCCCTCGACCCTCATCACTCTATCTCTCTCTAAGTATATCTCGCTCCCTGCTATGTGTCTCTAACTATGAGACTCCATGTGAAATCTCTTTCTCTCACACAAACACAAACTTCGTCTCCCGGAGTCTAATTTCTCTCTACTATTCCCCTGTGTGCCACTTGCACACCCACTCTCACACAGAGATGTATTTCGCTCCTTAGATATGAGAAGATACGACTCTTCCTCTTAAATATCTATTTCTCACACACAAACACAAACTCTATCTCCCAGGGTCTCATATCTCTCCACCATTCTCTTGTATGTCGCTCACACACACTCTCTCTCCCTGAGATATCTTGCGTTCCCTCATATGTCTCTCTAGCTATCACTCTCATTGTGAAATATCTTTCTCTCTCGCAGACACAAAAATCCGTCCCTTGGGATCTAATTTCTCTCTGATATTTGTTTGTATGTGACTCACATGCACACTCTCTCTATCTCTCTCACACCCACACACATAACTTAGCCTTATGATCCACTCGACTCCTATCTCTAACACACACTAGCTAGCATCTTTATCTTTCTATTTATCTGTTTCTCCATCAACCTTCTTTCTCGCCCTCACTCTTGCTTCCTATCATGCACACTATATTACGATGCGTTTGGTTCGCCGAAAAAAGGGCGGCTTCCGATTACATCGGTTTCTAAAACCGTAGCGAGTGTTTGTTTCGGCGACGATGCTTTCCATAAACGCGCTTCCCGATACGGCCCTTCACGAAATTGAAACCGCCCGAATTCGCCTGGGTTGGAAATCGGGACTCGGCCGAAGTAACCAAATGATCCACGTTTTACGCAAGAATATCCGGAAGCGGCGCTTCCTGAATACGATACAGCGAAAACATTACCGGCGCGGTACCAAACGCGTCGTTAGTTTCTCTCTACATGTAGTCAAGTGCCCTCATTTTATTTTTCTCTCTCACACACACATAACTTCACTCTCTGAACCACCCGGCGGTCATCTCCAACACTCAAACTAGCCGATGTCCCTCTAGCTAGCATCTCTGTCTTTGTATCTATTTGTAGTTTCTTCGTCAACATTTCTTTCTCGCACGCACTCTTGCTTCCTATCACCCAAACTATATATGTATCTCCATACATGCATTTATAGGTTGATCTCTTTTGCACAATCGTTGTGTCTCACTCCCTCTTCTCGCCATAGATGCATGCTCCATCCCATGCCACTATCTCTTAAAGACAAAAACACATGCTCAATTATCGAGCCTTCTTCCCTGCACTCTCACATGCATGCATATTGTCATACCGATCTCTCCCATATCGCTGATCTTATGACTTATGTCTTCTTTATTTTATCTCGATCATGCTCGCGCGCGCGCGCACACACACATACCTCCAACATATACATGTATACCTCTCGCACATGCACGTTCAAGGTCTCCTATGTCTCCATACATAGTTAATTACTCTCAACCCTAACACCACATCGAATCGTTCTCTTCTTGTGTGCACATAACTTCCGCCTGGATGGGTAAAACACACACTCATACTTAACAATCTCCTTCTAGATACCCCCCTCTCTCACTCTTCCCCAATATCCCCGAAACCAATAAGACCATCCCTTCATTTAATTCCCGCCTACATGCACCATCGGTATATAGTAGTGTTCCTCGGTGTCTCTCGAACACATTCTCTCGATGTCGGCTCCTCTCACGCGGACACGCCTTCTCTTCCCTCTCTACGGGCCTTTTCTCTCTCGCACCCCCTCGTTGGTGGCCTCTGTCATACACTATGATGAAGCCACACACACTTAAATTACATCCACCACCGAGGACCCCGCGTCACACACACACACACGCACCCCCACACACACACTAAGACTCCATCACACACACACATGCTCTAGGCAGAGCATTTATTCCTACCACCCTTTGTCCAACCTTACCCGGATGATAAGCAATCACCTTAATTTACTTGTATAACATGGACAAATTCCACTTTACTTCAGTAGTTAGCAAACTTATCATCTCTACTCTTATAAAAAACGAGTTGGTGATGATGGTGTGCCTGCCATCTTGTAATATAGACCATCCGATCTATATCTGACAGATATAAAGCAAAATATGACAATTTTACAAAAGATACCCGCACCTCTCTCCACATTTACAGACAAGGCCTTGACTCGTTCATCGTCCTTATGTCCCACAACCTCATTGCCAAGCAATTAAAAAAGGAAGTCTCTGGAACAATCTAGTATGGTGGCCGCTGCCGCCTGCCAGCGCTGTCCATCCCCATGCCTCCGCCCAGTCCGAACACCAGTCACCACCACGCTCCACTCCTCCTCACCTTATCTCTCATCTTTCATTTTTTCAATGAAATTGTCGAGATACTAGTTTTCCGATAAAATTCTCGAGATATCATTAGTTTTTACACATGGGATTACTCCTGCATGGGTCAATCACAACAGGTGTTTTGTAAAAAAATGCATATTGATGTTCCGTGCAATGCATGAGCATCTTGCTAGTAATTATATAACGCAAATCACGAGCAGGAAGAGACATTTTTTTACACAACCACGTTAACATGGACACGTAAATCACTAGCTAAAGTGTAATACCATTATACTTATATCCCAATGCAAAAGGTTCGGTACATGTCCGAAGAGTAGAGTCGCACACACACACTCTATCTCCCAGAATCTCTCACACACACCAGTTACATGATGTCCACTTAAGTAGACACGTATGTTACAATTTGTGCACCCGCGGGTACACGTGATGGTGCACATTTATTTAAGCCGGACAGGGAACCCAAACAGTAGCCGCATTCATTCCCCTCCTACTGCCTCTTCTCTGGTCGCCGTAGCCCGGTAGCCATGCCCCGGCCGAAGGTAACGACATACGCCATACTCCCGCTGGAGCGGCGCTTTAATCTGGAAATTTTAGTGGTCATGCATGCATATTTTTGTGCTAGCACTCCTATATAAGGGTTGACCGGTCGCTTCCCGCGGACGTGCGCGGGCGGTGGAAGAGGAAGGAGAAGGGAAGCAGGCTGTGGAGTAACATTTTTTACCACATTTTCTTAGGAAACTGTGTGCAATAATTGAGTAGTTTTGCAAACTACCAGTACCACCACCACGCCCGCGTTTGACCGCCCTGGCCGACCCAACCCCCTCCCTTGCCGGCGCATGCTTCCCACGTGAAACGGCTAGCGTCGCCCGGGAACGTCAGTGCTGCATTAATGCCCGACCAGAGCAGAGGCGACCTCTCACTGGCGCCGGCTTTGAAGCAGCGTGACGGTCGAGAGAGCGTCGCTTCCCGGTGCACGCGACTGCTCCGCGTCGAGGCTGGCCATAGTTTGGATGAGTCTCCATCATGGGGAGCCACACTAACTGCGATGATATGGACTCCCGTTGCCCATAGTTATGGATCGTTCCATCTATGAAGAACACGTGGGACTGGAACTACGAGACAGACATGTACCCAGGAGTGGACGTACGAACCTGAGTAATGTAGCACAGTAAGTGAAGTAGAAAGGCACAAATGGTATGAACATGCATGAAATATAGGCATTTGTCTCTTACTACCACTAAATGTTGTACGTGCAAAGCCCGGTGATGTTATGGAGTACGTGCCTACTCTACTACTACTACTACTATATTAATTGGAGGCACATATTAGGTTTTATATTTGTTTACGTGTATGCCCCGAGACCTTCCAACTAGACGTGCCTTTCTCTCTGGGTCACACTTTGTATTGTTCATACCACTAGTACTACTACGTGTGGTCTCCGAGCCAGAAGTGGAGACGCTCTACCACGCTGTTCATGTCCCACTCCTTTCATTGACGTGTGGGACATCCAGCATGTGCCGTGTTTGGCACTCCTTCGTCGTAAGAGTTGAAACACTAGCATTCACCAGAAATAAAAAATAAATATAAATCAACAGTGATACTATACCATGCAGTTTCCTTGCTCCTCGATATCTGAAAGAATACTTCCGTTCCCCGACATGTGGGACGTCGACCATCATGGTCCACTTGCCATGCCCACAGAACTCCAAGGGAGAGTCACCCCGATCATCGCGCCGCAGTAATTACTAATGAGCTATCAAATCACAGGCCCAACCTTTCCCACTGTGAAGTTGCTCGGACGAAGGAACCATCATGACTTCATTGAATTCCTCTTCTTGAAGAAAACTACTATACCAGCAGTACTGCTAGCTACAGTAGTTACTCCAGCAGAGGCCTCCTTTGGTTCATAGGATAGGAATTTTATAGGAATATGAAAATCATAGGATGTGAGATGACATGCATCTCAATTCCTGTAGAGAAAGAGATGCCATTTGATGCATAGGATAGGAATTTTTCCATTGAGTGTAGGCTAATGTACTGGTAATTTGCTCTAAAAACTACAGTAGTAACTACTCCCTCCGTCTAGGTGTGTAAGTCACCTTATGAAAACCAAATAATCCCAAAACACTTAGGCACGGTACATTAACTCCCTTCTCGTTTCTTGTTTCGGGACACATCAACCAATAAGAGATGTGGGCAGTGCATGTTTTCAATTACCTGAGACTACCAAACATGACATGTAGTGGTTAGTTCATTGCATGCAATGCTATTAATTAGCAAAACCATTAAGTTCTCTTGTTTTCCCCTCTTCCTTGGTCGCCGTGCACAACCTAAGATGACTTATACACCTAGATGGAGGGATTGGTACTGGTACATGCTCGTAATTAATTAAAAAAACGTACGAGCGACACAGACACACACACACACACACACTAACTACTAGTACACTACTTCTCACATGCTGGCTAGACGTCGTCGTTCTCCTTCTCGGCTTTGTCGGCGACACCGCACCGTGCTTGGATCTCCGCCGACCTATCCGCAACAGCGCATGTGTCCTCTTCTTTCTTGCGGCGGCGGGCTTCTCTTTTCTTGAGTGCTTTCTGATTTTTCTGCTCCCTTTGTGCGGCTTTGGCCACCTCTTGCTCTACCGCCCATTTGGCATTGGCAGCTTCAAATTCCGCCCACATAGGTGTGAGGTCGCGAGCGATGATGAACTCGACACGGTGGGATGCCATTGCTTCCCTACCATTCTGTGTGCGGTCGTGGGCGGCGAGGAACTCGACGCGGCGGGATGCCATCGCTTCCTTACCAGTTAGTGTGTGGCGCGGTGGCATGAACGACGCTTGGTGACAGCTCTGGGGTGGAGTGGCCGGACAACCATATAGTGCATTGGTTTGTCAAGAGCTGAAGGACAGAAGACGAAGGAAATTTGGATTCCCCTTCAATCCTGGTCATTTATTACCAAGTAAAATGCATTGGCGGTCATCGAACTTGTCTTGATAGCTCACTTTGATCATTGTATACGAGATATGGTGATTATACGGTCACTGGCTCAGCGTATAGCTCTATATTTGTCTGGTTGACCAGTCAAATTGTCCGCATGTGCCTCATCAGCTCGTGTTCTTGATCTATCTATCTATGTGGGCCTACCTGTCAGTGGAGAAAGAAATAAAAACCAAAATTATGCGTATGTGAGGAATCAAACCACGGACTCGTTGCTGCAACGCACACTCGTCAGCCAAATGAAAATGACATACTTTGCGTTAAATGCACAAACGGATTTTTTTATATTATACGTGATGCACACATTAGCGCACACCGTCCATAGAGGCAAGTAGCATGTACGTGTGCAGACAGCTAGACACTCACGCTCACGCTGTCAAACCATGCTAATGCATGCACGTCGCCCTCTCTATCAAAATCCTGCTCATGGCGCAATGCAAACGGCGAGCCCATCACCTGCGCACCCCGGCGGTGCCTGACATTACTGTTTAGACGTTTGCTGGACGCCTCCGCGAACACCGATCATGTATTCACCTGGCTCAACACCAACGGTCATACTCGTGACTCGACGCCTTGCTCATGTATATCGTCCATCACAATGACATTCTATAAAACAGCCTAGCTAGAGAGGGTACTATGGTACGAAGTATGTGCTATCGTGAGAAACCGATCATAGTGCCACTGCACACGAGTGTGTGTCTGATCGATTCGTCCATTATTCGTAAGTTATGCATGGTTGTGTGTGTCTAATGGTGGTCGTCGAAGGCTAGCTGGCGACAAGAGCGGTTGCATGGACGCCTGGTTGTCAATACGTGCCGCATACGCTTCAAAGGCTCGTCATCCATGAGTTCACATTTTACCGCTACGCCAGCGTCTGACCGCCCTGACCTACCGAAACCCCTTCCATCGCTAGCGCCCACTTCCCGCCTGAAACTGTCACCGTCTCTCCAGAACGTCAATGCCGCATTCACCAGACTTAACTGCAGGTGTAGTCGCTACATTGACATGCGGGCCAGATGCCTGTTGGGCCCACATGTCAGTGACACAATGCACCTGTAGTTAAGTCACTGAAGCAGCGCTCAACGCGACCTCTCGCTGGCGCCGGCATTGCAGCAGCGCGACGGCCGAGAGAGCGCCACCCGTGCGGTATCCCGGTGCAAGCGACTACTCCGCGTTAACGACACCACGACCATCCTTCTGTCCGCCTCCCACATTAATGACACGCGGCTGTCGACGAACCTACTCCAGCGCTAGCTGTCCATCCGTCTGCCACGGCTCATTGCCATTATCCCGCTATATTAACTTGAGCCCCAGCTCCCAGCCATAGCCAAAGACCCACACTCATTCTCCTCCAGTCCCTTCCTTCTGTTGGCACCACTCCAACCATGGCCTCCTGGCACTCCAAAGCTTTCTTGGACGTACTGTCGCAGGAGCAAACGAAGGAGATCCCCGGCTCCCCGCCCCGGCTGCCCTCGGCCGCCACGACCACGAAGCCGGCGCGCGTGCGAGGGCACATCTGGCAGCGAGGAAGAGTAGTACATGGTAGGTCGCCGCCGCTCTGGTCCCAGGAAGGCCACCGCTCCTCCACTCAGTCGACGCCAAGCTTGGTGTCATCATAACCTTGTGCTCCGGAGGAGGAGCTTATCGAGGCGGATGAGGAGGAGGCAAAGGCAATGGCTGGCTTTCTCGGGTTCATGGCCGGACATGGTGGTCGAGCGCCGGCGATTGTTTAGATTAGGTTTACAGTAGGTTTTAGTACAGTTTGTGCGAAATATGTAATGAATCTCATCCAGTTTATAGGAAAAGTTTTCGAAATGTAATGAATTTCATCCGATTAATTTGAAATTTTCTTTGTTTGCACGAATTTCGTCCGGTTAGTTCATATAGTTGTCGAAAGGTATGCGGGCAGAATTGGATGGCATCCATCAGTGTCCTCGGATAGATGCCAGTGTAAATTTGAGGGCCAGCGCTGGAGATGCCCTAACTATCATGCTATAATCGCTAATAGTGCTCCATTATCTCGCAGGGAACAGTTATCCCTCGATCAAAATCAGATGCGCCATGTTTCACACTCCTCCCACGTAAGAGTGTAGACTCTTGCTTACATAAAAATGGAGCAAGTGGACGGCACTGTAGCATGTCATATCACTCAAACTAGTCCGCCTAACGCGCGGGAAAGCACCACCCTCGTCATTTTGTTCTGGATTTCTATCGATTGATCGCACGAAAATGTTATGCTTTGCAAGTTCAAAAGGAAAAGGCGACACACTTACGACTCGTACGCGTCGCGTTCGTGTCGCACCCTCGACAGTTCGGATCGCACGCTGCTCACCAGAGGGGACACACGTTGTCTTGCATTTTCACTGACATGTGGGACTGCAATTGAATAAACCATCGATAGCAGAAATATAATCGCTCGGCGGGCATCGGCTGAGAAGAGAGAGACGGGGGGGGGGAAGAGATCGCCCGACCGCCGCGCACAGACTCCAAGAAATATATGATGATAATGTGAGGTGGGCCATGCGGGAGTCCGGACCGCTTCTGACTGCCCTGGCCCACCAGAACACCCCCACCCCACCACCTCCCTGCGTGCTCCCCCCTCAGACGCCAGCTGCCCGCATTCATAGCAAGTAGTACTAGTAAAATTCTGGGCTATAAGGGCATGTACAATGGTTGATAAGATAGTCTTATCATAAGTCTTGCATGTAATTTAGAGATGACAAAAAACATGTGTACAATGGATCATCTCTTAGCCTTATCTTCAATAACTACTTATTCCTAAAACATGGTGAAACATATTGTGCTAAGAGATCATCTCTTGTCTTCTCTTATTTCTCTTAAATAAGAGAATACAAGCCTTTTCTTACGATTTCTCTTTCCTCCACCTTATCATTTATCCTATGTGGCATCCCTACAATAGAACCATTGTACATGCCCTAAGCCTGCTTATGTGGAGGAGAGAGAGGCATTGACAAAGTCAAGGAGTGGGATCTGCGGGAGCCTGTTTCTACACGTGCTCCTAGGTATAAAAAACTAATTCTAAAAAAGAGGCATAAAAAACAATTCTGTCTAAAAGAGAAAGGTAAAAAACATTTGAGAGGAAATAGATAGAGAGAAAGTGAGAAAAAGTTGTAACCTTGTAGCCAACCTTATTGTCAACACTATAGTCAACACTATAGTATTACATGAGGAAGGAGGGAGTGGTGCACATGCCAAGTTCACTGGGCTGCCATGTTTCACACTCCTCCGTCGTAATAGTGGAGACAATAGGTTTGTCAGGACCCCGATCCTAAGTCACACCGATCTAGCATGCAACACATCATATCACTTTGCGGTCTCACGCACGGTATTCCCACGGGTGCCACCTTACCTGGCCCGGGACCGTTTGTGCCTTTTGGCTCACGTATATGATAGTGTTGCTAGCATCCATATGACAAAGAACCCAGGCCGACATGACTAGTCGTAAACCCAAAGTGGCACTAACTTACAAGGACATGCATACATGACCCAGCAACGAACGTGTCGGTCATCAGCGAGTGAATCCGGGTTGTAGCAGCTGGGCTAACAGGACTCTGGTAGACACTGCGTAACATTTCCCCGAAGGGACAGACACATGAACGAAGAAGGACACATGCCGGCCAGCCTAAGTGTTCCGGAGCAGTAGCAAGCTACCATGGCTCAGTGGAAGCACTAGGAGACATTTCCCGGTAAGTGAGGCTACCAAGGATAAACAACTAGGTGGTCGGATCCCACACATACCAAACATTTCAATTCATACACACAATATGCTCGATATGTGCAAATACAACATGGCATCACAACAAAACTCTACAACTCAAAGTATTTATTCATTAGGCTCCAAGGAGCCAGATATTACAAACATGGGTCTCATGACCAAACATACAGAGCATACAAGCAACAAGCGGAAGCATAAACATGTCTGAGTACAAACAACTACAAATGAAAAAGGCTGAGAAGCCTGACTATCTACAAGACCCTGCCGAGGGCACAAGATCTTAGCTGAGGTAACAAGCTAAACGTCGAAGTCCACGCGGAACTAATAGCGAGACTGAAGTTTCTCTGCAAAAACATGAATTAAGCAAACGTGAGTACAAATATACCCAACAAGACTTACATCAGAACTATCTACATATGCATCAGTATCAACAAAGGGGTGGTGGAGTTTAACTGCAGCAAGCCAGCTTTGACTCGGTGGCTATCCTAAACTACGACTGCAAGTAACTCTTTTGAGGTGGCGCACACGAGTCCACATATTCACCATATCAATACACCACTATGGATCCGCTCCCGTCTCCCTACGAGAACGCCATCCATAGCACTCATGCTTATCTTAGACATTTTAGAGTATCCACTTTCACTTGTCTATGAACTGTATAGGCAACCCAGAGGTCCTTTACCGTGGACGCGGCTATTTGAATAGATGATGTTAACCCTACAGGGGTGTACTTCTTCACACACGCTCTCACCACTTACCGCCATGTACACGTCATGTATCTCCGCAACCTTCACGCGAAGGCTTGGCGAGGGTGTCAGCCACGACCTGACTAATCACACAAGTCTCTAGTCTAGGTTTATCGCCTATTTGGGTTCCATCCGCAAGGAGATCTGACTGGGGTGTCGCTCACGGCCCCAAACGATGTGTGCAGGGTTCCCGAGACACCAAACAGGCGACTCGGTACACCGGGCCACGGTGTATCTACCGCATCATAGCTCACCCCTAGGGTCAGCGCTATGCATGACCTCCAACACATATCCTACAAACACCAGAAACTAGTTGCAACTCCTGGATAGAGATCAAGGCGATTAATAAGTCGAGAGAGTCAATTAAGGATCCCAATGTGTGGTAGTAGGCGATTAATAAGTCGAGAGAGTCAATTAAGGATCCCAATGTGTGGTAGTAGCTGTTCATGGATCACAAACACACAGAACTCAGTTCCTAAGGACGGTTTCAATGAGACAACCCACCATGTACTCCTACATGGCCTCTCACCGCTACCTTTACCAAATCGTGTTCACACACTTAGCTCTCAACAGTAGGACATGTTCACAACTTTCCAATTCATCCCCAATGAATCAGACCTGACTCAACTCTAAGCAGTAGCAGGCATGACAATAAACATGAATGAGTAGGCACATCAAGGCTCAAACAACTCCTACTCATGCTAGTGGGTTTCACCTATTTACTGTGGCAATGACAGGTCATGCAGAGGAAAGGGGTTCAACTACCGTATCATGTAACGGTTGAATCATTGTTGTCCTAATGCAGTAAAAGAGAGCAGGAGCAAGAGAGTGGGGTTGTATCGAAATGAACAAGGGGGTTTAGCTTGCTTGGCACTTCTGAAGATAATATAGCTCTTCATCGGTGTCACCGAACTCATCATTGGAACCACGTCTACTGAGAGGGGACAAATACCGGCAAATAAGGAAGAACACAATCAATGCAAGGCAACAATTATGATGCATGATAATGACATGGCAATATGAGTGTGTTGGGCTAATGCAACTACAACTAGATGGGTTTGGGTCATTTTGAACCAAAGGTTCAACCCCAAACTCAAATTATGAACTTAAATAGTGCTTTATCATGTTTTGAACTAAACAACAAGGTTAAGTTGTTTAAACATGCATGAAACCAGTACATATTGATATATTGGATTTTTCTGAACATTTTTCATATATAAATCTTTGCATTTGGAGTTAGAGATCAATTTTTATGATTTTTTGAAGTTTACCTAATTTCTAGAATTTCCTGAAAAAGAATAAATCCAGAAATGCCTATTACTACATCAGCATTGCGTCATGCTGACCTCAGCAGGTCAACTGACCCGGTCCAGGTCAAACCTGACCAGTGGGACCCATTGGTCAGTGACCCAGTGTCAGTTAGTGACACATACATGTGGGTCTGGCCAACGGCCACGTCGGCGAGGTCAACGCCGACGCATGGGGCCAATGTGATTAACTTAAACTAAACAAGGGTTAAACCGTGGTTAGTTAAGGGCGTGGAGCCCATATGTCATCGACACGGGACGCTAACTAAACGCGATTAGCACCTAAACTAATGGTGCCACGTCAGCCACCGGAGTTTCGCCGGCGATGACCATGGAAGACGGCGGAGGTGCACCGTGTGCTCGCTACGGAGCACCATTCGATGCGCGATTTTCTCCTACGGGTTCCTGGGAGTGAGGCGCATCCAAAGAAACAAGCGGCAGCAGCTGGGGTGGCCGAAGCTGATGACGACGAGCTCTTTTGCGGTCGCCGGAGTTCGGGCATCGACGAAACCGATGATGCAGCACGCGGGGAAATTAGTAGTTAGTACCTACGGATTCTACGCGTGCTCACGAGGCCAACGGGAACATGCACGGGACTAAAAGATCACCGGAGCCTCGTCGGCGACGAGCTTGTGCGGCGACGTGCTACGGTCAGCAAGGGGGCGACGTCTACGGCGAGCAAACGAAGCAGAGGAGAGGGGGGTTCGATGCAGGGGCTCACAAGGAGGCGGCGCAGTAGGTCAGTGGGCTCGGGGGCGTCCTTGACAGCGCGAAATGACGACGAAGAGCTCGGGTGCCCGAGGTTGAAGACGACCGCGATGATGATGAAGCAGGGCCTCCCGGCGTCCTATAGCTCAATGGGAATGACGACGAAGCTGCAGCCGTGCTTCTGGACTCGACGTTAGGGAGAGGGGTGGCCAGTGGCCACGGGAACGACGATCAGCGTTGACGAGCTCCATTCGGGAATAGAGCAGAGGAGGGGGAAAGATAGAGCCGCGTGGAAGGAAGAGGTCGAGGGAAACCAGGGGACTTCGTGGCGTCCAAAGTGACATCGGGGAGGCGGCGGGAAGCAGGAGGTGGCCCGGCGCGTGGTCGCGCGCGTCGAGCATGCGCCTCTCGTCCTCCTGGAGAGAGGAGGGTGATGACTGGCAGTTGGGCTCGGGTGGGCTGCACAAGAGCTTGGTCGACTACAGTAGCAGGCCGCCAGGTAAGCAGGTGAGTTCTTCTGCTCTCTTTTAATTATGTTATGTCTTCTTTTTACTAATTTATTTGCCATTGTTTGAAAATCAAAATGACTTCAACTAGTGCCAAAGATTCCTCTAAATATTTTTATGTTGCACATTGGTCATTTCTAGGTGCACATAAAATATTTCAGGGCTTTTTAAAATATATTCTTATATATTATGAATATAATTCCAAGTGCAATTACAGTAATGATTTAAATTCAGTTCCCAAAATATTCCATATAAATGTTCCACATTTTTGGTTTGGATCAAAACCATTGACAAAAATATCAAACATCAAGGCAGAGCATTTTGGGTTCATTGAATGCAATTTTTTTAGGTGGACCTAATTGAATTTCAAAGTTCTAGGGTTTGAACACCCCCCATTTCAAGTTTCTTTGGAATTTAAACATGATGCATCACTCTAATGCAAGCACTAACTAGGGTTGTGACAAGGTTTCATCGAAAATAAACAATGAATACTCATTGCTCGTCCACTATATCGGAAAGAATACTTTCATTCTCGGACATGTGGGACGTCGACCATCCTGGTCCACCTGCCATGCACAAAATTATCCTGGTCCACCCCGGTCGTAGCATAGGCCCAACCTTTCCTACTGTAAGTTGGTCGGACGAAGGAACCATCATGACTTCATTCAATTCCACTTCTTCAAGAAAACTTATTGTGCCCGCGGTACTGCTACCACACGCGAAGACTGGACGGCACTGTACCACGTCATATCACTAAAACCCACTAGGCCAAACAAGCCTGCCTAGGATTTGTACTCCCTCCATTTCAGGCCTCCTTTGGTTCATAGGATAAACATTTTATAGGAATAGAAAAATCATAGGAAGTGAGATGACATGCATCTCAATTCCTGT
This sequence comes from Triticum urartu, assembly GCF_056163025.1. Lineage (NCBI taxonomy): Eukaryota > Viridiplantae > Streptophyta > Magnoliopsida > Poales > Poaceae > Triticum > Triticum urartu. The sequence goes on from NC_141874.1 coordinate 471,810,902, forward strand.
AGAGGAAGAGATGTCATTTGGTGCATAGGATAGGAATTTTTCCATTGAGTCTAGGCTAATGTTTTTTCCCTCCAAAATGTGAAGGATTGGTTCCTATCCTACATAGGAATAGGAATCCATTCCTACAAACCTAAGGGCTTCAAAGGAATTTTTCCTTTGCAAATCCTATCCTATAGAATTCCTATAAAATTCCTACAAACCAAAGGAGGTCGAATGTAACCATGTCGACTATTGTCTGATCGATCTGTAAGCCTACAATTTTAGGAGCTTGGGCTATTGGATGATCGATGACAGATCAGTATAAGCGTACCACGAGCTCATCAGCCCCAATGTTTCTCTTCGGTGAGTGTTTTGCAAGTTCTATAGCTCGCACAGTAGCTAGCCTACTAACACCAAGAATCATCAAACAAGCCCTGCTGATATGATAAACAATTCAAAATTACATCTAAGCATGCCATATATTACATCAAAAGCTGGTGAGGATACATATGTTTCCACAACTAGGAGAGGGTTCGCCTGATTCACTATCAAACAAAAGTAGCAAGTACCGCCCACACAAGACAATGCACTAGCCCTAAGATGGTTTGATAACATGCATCGTTCTAGTAATTAAACACAATGCAAACTACCATGAAGGATTAGAGCGAGCAACTATTTCTTGTCATCGATCTCTCGGGCAATGACCACATCACGGGTAGTGGCATGGGAGTCGATCTCTCAGGCGATGTCCACCTCGACATCGGAATCGATCTCTGGGGCGATGTCCGGGGCGATGTCAACAGGACGGACTACGATATCAAAAACGATCTCTGGGGCGTTGTCCACAGGACGGGCGGCGACATCGGAATCATCAAGGACGTCCATCGGCACCTGCACAACCCTAACATATTAGCAAGCACATTGCAAATAATCAAAAACCACAACTATGGTAAGCCATTATTTTTTACATTGTGCAGCTCACCGGGGGATCCCATCCCTCCGGGGGCCATCTCCTCGTCCTCGATGTGGGCCATCACCTTGCCAGGGGAATACTGCTTCTCAACAGCGACTATCTCCTCAAACTCGGCCTTGAGCCTCGCATAGGTGTCCATTAGAGTTTCTGGGATAGGGACGGTGGGGCCCTTGCTGTTCTTCCAACTTTCTTTCAGGAGTTCGTCCACCAACGTTGTCAACTCTTTGGCCAGTGCTTGTTTCTTGGAGTTCTTCGTCTCCATGGGTTGGCCCGCCAACATGGTCAACTCGTTGGTCGGTGCTCGCTTCCTGGAGATCGCTGTCTACCGTGGGTTGTCCGCCGGCAACTCTTTGCCTAGTGCTCCATTATCCATCAATGAACTGGCAAACAAAAAGCAATCGAAAGGAAACCGCAATCACAATGAAAATGGGAAAAGAATAGGCTGTGAGAATCGGTCAGTGCTTCGCAAAAAGAAGATTCTTGGAATGAAAATATAGTAGCATCACTGATTCACCCACCTTTCCTTCGTCGGTACAAAAGAAAAATGGCAGAAGTGAGTAGCCTAGAGTGAGGTTTTCTTCAAGAAAGGGGAGAAAGGGCTTCAACAAGCGTTCCGGTGAAATGATGGTTGCTTTATCCGGTCCAACTTCGAGGCCACTTCGAGGCCACACCAAGGTGATCGGTGAGTCTCGACTATAGCACCTCGCTGTGATTTGGTGGATGGCACGCGGGCCCGGATGCTTTGATGTCCCGCATGTAGATAGAGCGGCTAGTCATATAGGAGTACTCAATATTGTGCACCGCGACCAAGGTGGAGAGAAAAACGAGAGAACTACGCATTTATTTATGGTGTAGATTCACTCATTTTTCTCTAGTAGTACTCATTTAGGGTGTAGTGTAGTCACTTGTTGAAATCTCTAGAAAGGCAAATACTCCTTACCGGTTTACAGGGCTATACTAGCAAGTAGTACTACAATAGTGGGCTCAAATAGCAATTTTCTCTCATGCAAGAGCCTGGCGTTATGCATGCTCCAAGCCCTTCTCGACCCACTTTTGGGTGTTTGGTAGGGTGTATGCAGGGTTTATGAGTACACACTAGCTTAACACAAATACACTTGGAGCATGCATGAGAAGAGCATGCATGAAGAGGGGTGCTGGAATGAGCATGCATGAAGAGGGAACAACTATGCTGAGATGAGAATGCAACCAAACACACCGTGGCGAGCATTCACAACTGCCACGTTTGGGTTGCGCTTGGCTCCTTGCCTCTTCGAGAAGACGAACAATGATATTACTACTACTTCTACAGTATCGAATCCACTGCTGCATGTCCGTCCACCGTGTGCGGGAGGGATAGCTTGTTGTAGTCTCTATAAGGCTAGTTGTAATGGGAGTATCATAGGTAGTACTCCCTCCGTTCCTAAATATTTGACTTTCTAGAGATTTCAACAAGTGACTACATAGGGAGAAAAATGGGTGAATCTACACTCTAAAATATGTATATATACATCCGTATGTGGTAGTCCATTTGAAATATCTAAAAATACAAATATTTAGGAATGGGGGAGTATCATGCATGCCAACTAGGCAAATTTGATGAGCTGGCATAGAAGTGAATGAAGAAAGAGAGGGTTGAGTATCATATCATGATACCGTATCATATTAAATGTTGTGCTACTATGTGTCATGCATGTTAATAAATGAAGTCATCGATGAAACTAACATATGATACTATGCACTACGGATGTGTAGTATCATACACTAGTATCATATGCATGATACTAGTATTCCATTACGACCAGCCTAAGCAAAAGCATGTCCTCGTCTGCGAGCCACCGTGCGCATGGGCGAGGGAGAAGGCGTGTAGTAGTAAATCAAGCTTCTCCTTATTGTATGAGTTGACGCGACACATTATAGCACTGGCCCCACATGGTTGCCTCTAAACTTGGCTGAAAGACCCGCAGTGTACAATACTCCATTTGCTGCAACCTCTAACATTTACCCCACCACAAATTAAAATATATATTCCTGTCTTGACCAGATGAGCATGCAAACTACAATCACCAGGACAACAGGTAGGGCCAGAAGATTATTTTAATCAAAAAAAGCATGGAGCCGACCCCAACAATTTTAAGCTTACAGGCACGGTACACGCTATCCTAGACTATTCTACACATGAAACTGCCACACGAGCGTCCGGGCTGCGCTTGGCTCTTCGCCTCTTGGGGAATTCGAACAATGGAGTACTACTGCATGCTTTTGGCCATCTGACACCGATTGAGCTGCTGCTTGTCCACCGCGTGCGGGAGGGAGAGCGTGTAGAGAATGAAAACTTCTCCTAGTCCTACCAGCCACCAAGCTCATGGGCGAGGGAGGGACGCAACTTCATTGACTTACCGCTCTTGCCTTTGCATGCATGACACATGGGCCCAACAGGCGGGTGGCCCACCTGTCATGCAGCCAAAGGCAGGTGCAGTTAAGGCACCGGAGCTCAGTCCATGAGGGAGAGGGCGTTGTAGTAATCAAACTTCTCGGTCTTGTACGAGTTGACGCGACAAATCAAAGCACTGCACTCGATATATTTCAATAATTTGTGTTTACTGATGCATTAATTACAACGCATGCATGCATGCTGTGACTCTCCTTTTGATACTTGCATGTGTTGATTTAATACACCTTGCCAAACTTTGACTATAAATTTAACTAACCAAATGTTCATGCATGTCAAAAAAAAATTACATAATTGAAAACTATGTTCAAATACAAATCAAACGAATAATTTTTGTTAACATGCACTAACATTTTGTCAGTTAAATCTTTGGTCAAAATTTAGCACCAATTACAAAGGGGCCCAATACATATTGTACTCTCACATTTTTTTAGGATACTCCGACATAGAAAATATAAATAATAATACATGTTGGGGCAGCCCACGTTTCCGATAATTTTAGCCGTGGGCTTGTTCACAAATTTTACGAGGGGGTGGCTGTTCATTTAATGGAGGGTCTTGTACCAGACTTGAAAGATGCAAAGTGCGACCTGGCACACTATAACACCACTTGGAATAAGCGGGTAGCTATCCCAAAAAACAATCAACAACTCAAAAAAAACGGTGACCTGGCACGTACACAATTTTAAACGATTGTTTTTATGGAGTGAAAAAGGAAAACTACCCCACTGCATATATATAGGCTGGAGCCTCCGCACTTGCTTGCTAGGGTTGCTCTATTCACACACTCTCATCCTCTCCAGATCTAAACAAGATAGTGGTGGTAACACTGTCTTTTTCCCTTCAAAAACACTGTCTTTCTATCCTCACCGCTGGTTACAGATCCGGACGTATCCCCCTCCGTCGGTGAAGGGGAGGAGGGGCATCGTTTAGGCCATCGTCGACAGTGAGGGAGGAGACCCACTGTCGGCCGCACCATTATCCCTGGACAAGCGCCGGCGCGGGAGGTCCTCCGAACCCTTCGTCGTTGCCCTAGTGTGGGCGGATCCGGCCTCCCGCCGCCCACCTATCCACATCCCGATGACCTTCAGGTATATCTTCCTTCGAAACCGCCCTAGCTCTACTTCCCCAGCTCGCTACATCACTGCATGTGCATCATTTTCTACCTCTCAGCCCTTCTCGATCGGATGGTCAAACAACACATACTCCCTCCATCCCAAAATTGTTGTCTTAGATTTGTCTAAATACGTATGTATCAAGTCATGTTTTAGTATGAGATACATCCGTATCTAGATGAATCTAAGACAAGAATTTTGGGACGGAGGGAGTATTTTTTTCTTCTATTGTTGGAGGTAAAGCTACTTCATGGAGTCGAATCTTGTACTTGGTTCAAACAAGAAATAAAGTGGGGGTGGGGGAATTTAGTATGTACATCGAACTTGGTACACACAGGAAGGATAGGGGGTGAAAGTAGTAAAGACTGGTCATCCAACCGGTCTCTTGGTCGAGAAGGGAAATATAGGAGAAACGATGTACACAGTGGTATGACCAGGACTAGATTTGCTATCCACACATAAGATGGTAGCATGCATCATTATCATCCATATTGGCACCATAACCTTCCTCTAGGTAAGAATGCTATTTAATGCATGTGTTCATCTCTATTTTGCGTCTGTCGTGAGAAAATAATGCTATTGTTTACTAGTACAGTTGTACTCCCTCACTGATAAAACCAATTCTGAAATAGAAGGCCAATCATGTACTTGGTTTCACCAACTGGCGAGGAGAAAGAGAAACAGAGCATGAAGAGGAATAAGAAGAAGAAGAATAAACAGTGCCAAGGTGATCTTGCTGAAGCCGAGGCCTCAGTCGAGGCCATTCAATGGATTCGGCAACGTCTACCTTACATGTGAGACGATCCTCCATGGAGCCCTTCCACTCCTGCGTATTGTCCATGATGAATTTGATGCTACTATTAGAGTAATATGCTAATGTCTTTCTATCCTTTCTCACTAAGCTAATGAAGGTTTCACCTTGTTCCTACCTGTGCAAACAGGGATCATGTTGTGCCAATCATACATTTCAGTGGAACTACACAAGACAATACAATGAACTTTATCCCAGCCAGTGCTTTAACTCTGCTGGAAGTTCTTGATAATCTTTCGATATAATATCAGCACTGGTAAACAAGAGTGATTTCAACCATACATTTTAAGTGCACAAAAATATATACTATTGAGTGATTCCAGTGAGTGCTTTATCATCTCTTCTGGGACTACATGAATAAGCTTTTTTCTCAGGTTGGTACCGGCCTAAGGCCTTCATCCATATTAGTTTGTTGTCATCTCTATTTGTATCGTGCTACTGTCATGAGAAACTCCTTTATCTTTGCACGTTAAAGTTTTGTAACCTATGATACGTGGCAATGCTTTGAGTGTTGAGCTAATTGGCACTGATTAAATAAACTAATACCTCTCTTTAAGCAAGACTACTATGTTGCTAACTTTACCCATTAAGATAATGAGGGTGCTTCTATTTGTTAGTGTATGTTTCATCAACTAGTCCCACTATTACAGTAATCTCAGTCTCTCAATATATGCCAACAGGGATGCTCGATTTTGGTGGAACTGCACAAAAACTTTGGGTGCGTCATTGCCTCGACGGCTTCCTTCCTTTCCTGTCAGTCGCTAATCTCGGCTTGCTTCCTTCCTTTGCTGTCAGTCGCTTGGCTTATCTCGGCTTCAAGTCAAAGGAAAATCACACAGGTTGGTACTGGTCTTTATCCCGATTATTGTGCTTGTCATATGTATTGGTAATTTGGTATTGTGCTACTGTTTGTCGATTTCATAAATGAGTAACTTGTAGCCTGAACTCGAAGGAAAATCATTACATTGGGTGATTTCAGTAGAACTGCACAAAAAGATCAGATGGACAGGTACTTATGCTGTTGATATGTACTCCAAAGTTCACTCAGACAAGCATCAATGTTGATAAGAAGAAGTGCCTATATTCATTCGAGTATCAACGAACGTCAACCAGTTGTCAAACTCCAAGTATTAGGAGAGTGAACACCAAAAATATTGCTTGGCGCATAGCCTAGAAAAACGCAGTCCAGTCTTTGGTCCCAACTTGTGCCTTTTGGTTATCAGCACATATGGTAGCGAACTGTATGGCATGGAGTCTAAAGATTCCAGACAAGTTGGTTGACGCGTATATTCATCTGGAACTTAATCAGTCTGTGGCTGGGGTCTTGAACGCCTACTCGCGCATACATACGGCTTAGGCTCGTGTACATGGCAGTGGCTGGGTCGGAACGGAGAAACTACGTCATCGTCGTGTTCATGGGGAGGCAACGAAATGCGTTGTGTTCATCAGGAGGCAGCGGAACGTGTGCTGTTCATCGGGAGCCAACCGGCTTGGACGGAATAGCCGATGGAAACGAGGCTTGGCGTACCGCAGAACGGAGGAAACGGCCTTGTGTTCGACCGACCACGGTGGAAACGGGATCCTGTTCATTGGGAGGGGTCTGGCGTACCGCAAAACGGAGGAAACGGACCTCCTACATTCGAAACAGGGTCCAGTTGATCGGGAGGGGTATGGCGTACCGCAAAATGGAGGAAACAGACTTGTGCTGGAGTGCTACGGTCGAAACGGGGGTCCTGTTCATCGGGAGGGGTGTGGCGTACCTCAAAATGGGACTCCACGAGATACTGTTCATCTCCACCATCGACCTCCTCCAGCCTCCACGGGCTACTGTTCATCCACCGTCGACCTCCTCCAGCCTCCACCTGCGACTGTTCATCCACGCGCTCCTGTTCATCCAGCCTCCACGGGCTACTGTTCAACCAGCCCTCTCCACGGGGTCCTGTTCAACCACCCCTCCATGGGCTACTGTTCATCCAGCCCTCCACCGGCTACTGTTCAACCAGCCCTCCACCGGCTACTATTCAACCACCCCTCCATGGGCTATTGTTTGTCCAGCCCTCCACAGGGTCCTATTCATCCACCGGTTCGATCAATCGGGGTCCTGTTCATCCAGCGGCAACGACCTCTAATACCACGGGGTCCTGTTCATCCAACCCCCCACCAGGAACTATTCATCCAAACCCCCCAACAACGCTCACTGTTCATCAATAGGAGCATCGATCGGCTTCAGTTAGCAGCAGTAGTGAAGGAATCACTCGGGTTTAGTTAACAGCAAGGGATCGATCGATCGCTCGGGTTCAGTAACGCATAGCCTGCAGTGCAATCACTCGGGTTCAGTTAGAGCGCAATGCCTCGCACACACGCGCGTTCGTACGAGAGAAATGCGCATCGCTTGTTCCCGACCACCCACCGTAACCGGGAACTCCCCCAATATTTTCCTCGCCCTCGCTTCTACCACGATGTTCTCTATCATGGACGGCCCAAAGAATGTCATGCAGCTGTGTCTCAGGCCCGCCCAGGACGAAAAGCCCATTTTCTGTCATGATTTTTTGTCATATAAGTAGGAGCCCACCACATCTATGACGATACCGGGTTTTGTCACAATTATCGACATAGAAGTGTCATAAGCATGACAATAAAAAAATTTGTTCGACCCAAAATGTCATGGATGTGTCTTTTTTTGTAGTGCACCCGAGTCCCCCGCTGACCTCGATGTGATCTCCCCTCGAATTTTCCCTCTACCCCCCTCAGATTTGTGCCATATCACCACCGTGGCCGAGCTTCCTGGAGCTCGCGCTCCCCATCTCGCGGACACGCCCATGCCTCGTGCCCTGGCCTCTCCATGCATGTCCTAGTCGTGCCCTGCCATGACCCGCGTTGTCTGCATGCGTGATACGTCTCCGTCCTATCTACTTTTCCAAACACTTTTGCCCTTGTTTTGGACTCTAACTTGCATGATTTGAATGGAACTAACCCGGACTGACAAAAGATGAAGGCAGAATTACCATGGTGTTATTTATGTGTAGAAACAAAAGTTCTCGGAATGACCTGAAACTTCACGGAACAACTTTTCGGAAATAATAAAAAATCCTTGCAAAAGATGAAGGCCATGGGGCCCACCACCTATCCACGAGGGTGGGGGACGCGCCCCCTACCTCGTGGCCCCCCTGAAGCTCCTCCGACCTCAACTCCAACTCTATATATTTGGTTTCGGAGAGAAAAAATCGAGAGAAGAATTCATCACGTTTTACGATACGGAGCCGCCGCCAAGCCCTTAAACCTCTCGGGAGGGCTGATCTGGAGTCCGTTCGGGGCTCCGGAGAGGTGAATCCGTCACGATCGTCATCATCAACCATCCTCCATCACAAATTTCATGATGCTCACTGCCGTGCATGAGTAATTCCATCGTAGGCTTGCTGGAAAGTGATGGGTTGGATGGGATCTATCATGTAATCGAGTTAGTTTTGTTAGGGTTTGATCCCTAGTATCCACTATGTTCTGAGATTGATGTTGCTATGACTTTGCTATGCTTAATGCTTGTCACTAGGGCCCGAGTGCCATGATTTTAGATCTGAACCTATTATGTTTTCATCAATATATGAGAGTGCTTGATCCTATCTTGCAAGTCTATAGTCACCTATTATGTGTTATGATCTGTTAACCCCGAAGTGACAATAATCGGGATACTTACCGGTGATGACCATAGTTTGAGGAGTTCATGTATTCACTATGTGCTAATGCTTTGTTCCGGTACTCTATTAAAAGGAGGCCTTAATATCCCTTAGTTTCAATTAGGACCCCGCTGCCACGGGAGTGCAGGACAAAAGATGTCATGCAAGTTCTTTTCCATAAGCACGTATGACTATGTTCGGAATACATGCCTACATTACATTGATGAATTGGAGCTAGTTTTGTGTCACCCTATGTTATGATTGTTACATGATGAACCGCATCCGACATAATTCACCTTCACCGATCCATTGCCTACGAGCTTTCCATATACTGTTCTTCGCTTATTTACTTTTCCGTTGCTGTTGTTACAATCACTACAAAATACCAAAAACACTAGTTTTCTTACCGTTACCTTTTGCTATCATTACCACTACTATCATATTAATTTGCTACTAAATACTTTGCTGCAGATATTAAGTTTCCAGGTGTGGTTGAATTGATAACTCAGCTGCTAATACATGAGAATATTCTTTGGCTCCCCTTGTGTCGAATCAATAAATTTGGGTTGAATACTCTACCCTCGAAAACTGTTGCGATCCCCTATACTTGTGGGTTATCAAGACTATTTTCTGGCGCTGTTGCCGGGGAGCATAGCTCTATTCTTTGAGTCACTTGGGATTTATACCTGCTTATCATTGTGAAGAACTTGAGAGATCGAAAAACCAAGATTTATCCCTCAACTACGAGGGGAGGTAAGGAACTGCCATCTAGCTCTGCACTTGATTCACCTTCTGTTTTGAGTAAGCTTGCGACACCTAAACCTTCTTCTGCTATTCATTCTGATATGTCACATGTTATTGATGATGCCACTTCTGCTATGCATAATACTTATGATGAAACTACTTCTATGCTTGATACTACTGTGCCACTTGGTGAATTTCTTGATGAACAACTTGCTAGGGTTAGAGAGAATGAAAATATTGAATCCGATAATATTGATGAAAGTGATGATGAAGACTTGCCCATTATTCCTAAGGGTTATGTTTTTGATAAAGAAGCTTCTTTAGCTATTTTAGCTTGTAAAGATAGTTATGAACTTAAGAGGTTATTAGCTAAATGGAATAAGCAATATCTAAATGCTGGATGAAACCTGACCCTGCTTTTTCTACTTCACCTATCTTTGTTACTGATAAGGATTATGAATTCTCTGTTGATCCTGATATAATTACTTTGGTTGAATCAGATACTTTTCATGGCTATAAATCTGAAACTATTGTGGCACATCTTACTAAATTAGATGTTATAGCCACCCTGTTCACTAATGATGAGAGAACTCGCTACTTTTATATCCTTAAAATATTTTTGTTCTCATTAAAGGGTGATGCTAAGATATGGTTTAATTCTCTTGATCCTGGTTGTGTGCGTAGTCCCCAGGATATGATTTATTACTTCTCTGCTAAATATTTCCATGCTCATAAGAAACAAGCTGCCTTAAGGGATATATATAATTTTGTGCAAATTGAAGAAGAGAGTCTCCCACAAGCTTGGGGGAGGCTTCTCCAATTACTTAATGCTTTGCCTGATCATCCTCTTAAGAAAAATGAAATACTTGATTTCTTTTATAATGGACTAACCGATGCCTCCAGAGATTACCTGGATAGTTGTGCTGGTTTTGTTTTCAGGGAAAGAACCCCGGATGAAGCTGAAATTCTATTGAATAATATGTTGACAAATGAAAATAATTGGACACTTCCTGAACCAACTCCTGAGCCTATTCCTAAACCAACTCCGAAGAAGAGGGGTGTTCTATTTCTCAGTCCTGAAGATATGCAAGAGGCAAAGAAATCTATGAAAGAAAAAGGTATTAAAGCTGAAGATGTTAAGAATTTACCTCCTATTGAAGAAATACATGATCTTAGTTTACCGCCTGTTGAATAAACATATGACCTTAATCCATCTCCTATTGAAGAAACTCATGGTCCTGATAACCCGACACAGGTAGTAAAAGTAAATTCTCTCTATAGATACGACAAAGCTGAAATCCCGTTTACTAAATTTGCTAGCCCGTGCTTAGATGAGTTTGATAAATTTATGGTTAAGCAAGAAGATTTTAATGCTTATTTTGATAGACAATTGAAATACAATTCAGATATGCTTGAACACTTGGGTAATTATATGGCTAATGTCAAAGGTGAACTTAAACTTATTAGTAAACATGCTTCTATGGTTACCACTCAAGTAGAACAAGTACTTAAAGCTAAAAATGATTTGCTCAATGAATTGAATAGTAAGAATAATGATAACGCTATTAGAGTTATGACTAGAGGCGGTAGAATGACTCAGGAACCTTTGTATCCTGAAGGCCACCCTAAGAGAATTGAGCAAGATTCTCAGAGAAATAATGTGGATGCACCTAGTCCTTCTAATAGGAAGAAAAAGAAAAATGATAGGACTTTGCATGCTTCTAGTGAACCTATTACTGAAACACCTGAGAATCCAAATGATATTTATATCTCTGATGCTGAAACACAATCTGGTAATGAACATGAAACTAGTGATAATGTAAATGATAATGTTCATGTTGATGCTCAACCTAGTAATGATAATGATATAGAAATTGAACCTGCTGTTGATCTTGATAACCCACAATCAAAGAATCAATGTTATGATAAGAAAGACTTTGTTGCGAGGAAACACGGCAAAGAAAGAGAACCATGGGTTCATAAATCTATGCCTTTTCCTCCCAAACCATCCAAGAAAAAGGATGATGAGGATTTTGAGCGCTTTGCTGAAATGATTAGACCTATCTTTTTGCGTATGCGATTAACTGATATGCTCAAAATGGATCCTTATGCTTAGTATACGAAAGATATTGTTACAAATAAAAGAAAGATACCGGAAGCTAAAATTTCCACCATGCTTGCTAATTATACTTTTAAGGGTGGAATACCAAAGAAACTAGGAGATCCAGGAGTACCCACTATACCATGCTCCATTAAAAGAAACTATGTTAAAACTGCTTTATGTGATCTTGGAGCCGGTGTTAGTGTTATGCCTCTCTCTTTATATCGTAGACTTGATTTGAATAAGTTGACACCTACTGAAATATCTTTGCAAATGGCTGATAAATCAACTGCTATACCTGTCGGTATTTGTGAGGATGTGCCTGTTGTAGTTGCAAACGTTACTATTTTAACGGACTTTGTTATTCTTGATATTCCCGAGGACGATAGTATGTCTATTATTCTTGGAAGACCCTTTTTGAATACTGCAGGGGCTATTATTGATTGCACTAAAGGCAATGTCACTTTTCATGTTAATGGTAATGAGCATATGGTACACTTTCCGAGGAAACAACCTCAAGTTCATAGTATCAACTCTATTGGAAAAATTCCATCGATTATATTTGGAGGTTTTGAATTTCCTCTTCCTACTGTCAAGAAGAAATATGATATTCTTATTATTGGGGATGTGCATGTCCCCGTTGAGGTAACATAGTGTTATTCGAAATTTCTCCGGTTCCATGTTATTCGGAATGAGTTCGTTAACAAGACTTGATCAACCTTGTTAGTGGATTCCTTTTGATGAGCATGAGATGGATGAAACTAGAAGGCACTACCTTCTGTACCCTCCTTTTACTTTATGCTATTTATATTAAATAAAATAAAAATAGTATTTTTCTGTCTGTTATCTGATTATCCGTGCAATATAAAAATACCCCAAAAATAAAAGTTCTCCAAATGCCCTGAAATTTAAATATGATTTTTTCTATAATATTTGAGAATATTTGGCACTAAGAAAACAGCAGGGGGGTCATCCACCTGACCATGAGGGTGGAGGGCGCGCCCTACCCCCTGGGCTCGCCCCTTGCCTCGTGGGCCCACGGTGGCCCTCCTCCACTTACCCTTTCACCCACACACTCCTTCTTCCCCCAAACACGAATATCCAGCTCAAACCCGAGTCCAAGCTCATTTTGCTGCCATTTTCGATCTCCTTGTTGAAAGCACCTCTCACAAAACTGCTTGGGGGGATTGTTCCTTGGTATGTGACTCCTCCATTGGTCCAATTAGTTTTTGTTCTAGTGCTTTATTCATTGCAAATTTTTGCTGCCTAGGTGACCATGTTCTTGAGCTTGCATGTCAAATTTATATGGTCAAAAGTAGTTTTGATGCATGATATAGGCCCTAGGCACTTGTAGGAGTAGTTGCTATCAATATTATTGAGTTTGGTTTACTTTTATTTTGAAGTTACTAAAAATTTCAGAATTTTTCAGAAAACAATGAAGAGACTTTTGAGGGGCTCATCGAGCCGAAGCTCGAAGGAAAAGGCACAGAAGCCCAAATATAATCTGCCTCGCACCGCGGAGGTTCGGTCGTGTGAATGGCCTTCCGATGATTTCTTGAGAGCAGCCGGGATTTATGAAGATTTTTATGAATTGCCTAAGAATGCAGGCCTCACCGCTTTCCTCCACAACCAACGCGATCAGTATCTCCTACTCACAAATATCTTTGTGCAAAACTTTCATTTCCATTCTAGGAGCTCACCACCTACGGTGGAGTTTTATTTATATGATGAGCATAAGGAGATGTCACTTTATGATTTTTGTCGGGTTTGTTTGGTCCCTTTCGAGGGCACGACAGAGGAGCCACGTCGCAGCGATGTGGATGGGTTTATTGATATCATCATTGTAGGGGAAACGAGGAAGTTTTCCGATGCACGAATCACTAGCATACATTTTCCTGTTTTACGCTATTTTGCATTATTTGCTAGTCGTTGCTTAATTGGTCGCGGAAACTGTGGAAACCTTAGTGTTCCTGATATTATCATTTTGCTCCACAGTTTATTCAGTGATAACTCTGTTAGTATGGGCGGCATTATTGCTAAACGGTTAAGTCTGAACCGTACAAAGGGCCCATCTTTGGAGGCATATATGCTTCATGCCTAGCTGCACATTTTAACATACCTATTAGGCATTATGAGAAGGAAGAAAAAGTGCTGCCTCGTGTTTATTTAGATTATAAGAGTATGGTGGCACATGATTTTATTGTTAAGAATGGGGAAGGAGAGCTTAAATACAAATTGTCCTTTGATAAACATCATCCTGAGACTATTACCCTGCCTGCTCCTTCCTTGTTTGATTTATCTGTAGGCCAGTACCTTGTTCCGTTAGAGGCTATTCACGCCTATCGGAACCCTACATCAGCCACAAAGCCAGAGCCGGAACCACAAGTTGATCCTCCACGACAGTCTAATTACCAGTGGGATCGGGAAATGATTGCCAACCAGTGGCAATTGGAGTCTTCTTGTTCGCAGTACGACCCCAACTTTTACTATGGATATCCGCCAGGCCAGCCGTGGCCATAGACCAACTTAGGCCAAAAGCCTAAGCTTGGCGGAGTACATATTTCTCACCGACATTACATTTATGTTCACACACTCATTGCCAGATGTCGGTGCTCATACTTTTTCATTGTATCATCCATGCTAGTTTATTTCCCTTTTTATGCTTTCTTCTTGTGTGTTTGATAAACCTTAAGAAAAACAAAAAAATATTTGTAGCTTTTAATTAGTTTACTTTCCATGCTTGTAGTAGTAATTAAGAAGAAAACCCAAAAAGATTTCCTGTTCTTCTTTTACTTGTTGGGAGCTCTCCCGTGTAAATAGTTTTATTTCTTTTCTTTTCTTTGGGGGTCGATAGGAGAAGACCATAATTAAATTGTTGAAGTGGCTCTTATATGCATTATTGTTGATCTGACAAAAGAGCCCATATTGCCTTGTCTTGTCCTGTTTATTGAATGCTTGCAGATTCCAGCTTAGTCCAATGCACGTGCACTATTATTATTATCCACATCGTTCGGTCATGCAAGTGAAAGGCAATAATGAAGATTATATGATGAACTTATTGAGATGAGAAAAGCTGGTATGAACTCGACCTCTCTTGTATTTGTAAATATGATTAGTTCATCGTTGCTGTGACGCCCGGATAATTAAGCTACAGTAAACCTCTGCTAATGGTGCCACGTCACCTCGGTTAATGTTGATAAACTCGAGTTGGTTCAAGCCGATTCAAATTCAAATTCAAAATCAGGCAAACAATAAAGGTTTTCAAACGTTAGAATTTAAAATGATCATGTTGTGGCAAATAATCCGTAACTTATTTTGGGTGTTGGAACCAACCTTTTTCAAAATGTTTAAGTGCCTAAACTAAATAAAAACAGGGGCTAAAACAATTATTAAATACTTTTCAATAATAAACAAATGTAAAACTAATTTATTTAGTGCCAAATTAATTATGACAGTAGCCTAACTAATAATGCTAATTTAGGGGCTGAGTTGATATATTATAAAAAAAACTGCATATAAAGTAAAACTAAAAGAAACAGGAAAATAGAAAAAAAAGGAAAAGGTCAAACAAAAAAAAACATAAAAATAGAAACACCCCCCCCCACGCTGGGCCGAGCGGCCCAGCTGGCCTCCGCACCGGCCGGCCCACCAGGCCCAGCCGGCCCTCCTCTCTGGCCTACAAGGCCACCTCCCCGAACCCTAACCCCCACCCGATCCCCACCCTCCCCCACTCGCACCACTCCTCTCCCCCCCTCGCTGGATCTGGATCAGGATCCCGATCCCCTCGCCCCGACGCCCGTCGCCGGACCCCCCCCGCCGGGCACGCCCTGCTCCTCCCCTGAGCTCGCCTCTCCCTCCCCTGCTCCCACCTCCGTCGCCACTCCCGCGCCAGAACCCTCCCCCACCGACGCCTCGCCAAGCCCGACGCCTCCCCTCGTCATCGTCGGCACCAGGCGCCGCCTCGCGTGCGCTGCCCCGCCGCCGAGCTCCGTCGCCGGATCTGCACCAGCCCGCCACCCGTCTCCGGCTCACCTCCCCTCTCGCTCCTCTTCCCCGACCCGATCTGGATCGGGAAGGGGCAACGAGCCCGACGCCGCCCTGCCTCTGAAGCCGCTAGACCTCGCCGCCACCTCGCCCCGTAGTCACCCCGCCTCCCTGACGCCGCGTCGCCGAACCGCCCGTCTTCGTCCTCCTCCATGACCGGCCTCCTCACGCCTCGTCGCCCCCTCTCCCCATCAACGCTGGTGAGGCCCCGGGCCTCTCCCCTTCTCTGCCTCGCCCCTCGCTCGCGGTCACCGCACGTTAGACCGCCCACGCGTGCGCCTGCGGTGAGCACGCGCTCACCGCGCCCTCTGCGCCGTCCTCGTCGTCCGCCGCATCCGCCGTGGCCCGCTCTCTTCCATGGCTGGCGTCGTGCCCCGCCATGGCTGCCGGCAAGGCACCGCCCGGGTCCAGGCGACCCGGCGCCCGCAACCGCGCCCGTTCGGGCGACAACCATTGCCCCGACGCCCAAAACCCGTTAAGGCCCCCTGTGCCTATGATAGGGGGGCCCACGACCAGAACGTTTTTAACAAAAAAAGAAAAATAAATAATAAATATAATAATTAAAATGTTAATTAATTAATTAGAGAATTAATTAAATCAGATTAGATTAACCTAATCATTTAGCTAAAGCTAATTAGCCCTATTTAATTACTATGAGCCTATGACATATGGGCCCCATGCCCCAAAAAAAAGGAATTATAATAATTAATTAATTAGGATAATTAATTAATTTAATTAATTCTGTTTAGTTAACCTAAACCTAATTAGGCTAATTAATTCTGATAATGAGATAACAGTCAATGACCGACGGGCCCCACCCACCAGTTGACTGGTCAACGATCAGAGTTGACCGCTGACATCATGCTGATGTCATAATTGTATTTCCTAAATTAATTAATTCTGTTAGTCCTAAAAATGATTTAAATCTTTAATAATTAATAGAAAATAAACCGTAGCTCAAATGGAAAAACTTTGTACATGAAAGTTGCTCAGAACGACGAGACGAATTCGGATACGCAGCCCGTTCGCCCGCCACGCGTCCCTAGCATAGTGAACCTGCAACATTTCACCTCCAGCTCCTCTGCCCGAAAACGCGAAACACCGGGGATACTTTCCCGGATGTCATCCCCCTTCACCGGTATCACCTACTACCGTGTTAGGGCATCTCTAACGTCGTTACTTGTCATGTCATGCATCACTATGCTTATGCTTGCTTATATATTTATTGTTTCTCCCCCCTCTTCTCTCGATAGACACCGAGACCGACGCCGCTGCTACCCAATACGACTACGGAGTTGACAACCCCTCTCTCTTGCCAGAGCAACCAGGCAAGCCCCCCCTTTGATCACCAGATATCGCCTACTCTTCTCTATACTGCTTGCATTAGAGTAGTGTAGCATGTTACTGCTTTAAGTTATTCCTATCCTGATGCATAGCCTGTCCTTGCTACTACTGTTGTTACCATTACCTGCTTAGTATAGGATGCTAGTGTTCCATCAGTGGCCCTACCCTCTTGTCCGTCTGCCATGCTATACTACTGGGCCGTGATCACTTCGGGAGGTGATCACGGGCATATACTATATACTTTACACTGTTACCTTACTTATGATACTGTTCGGAGATGGGGGCTGAAGGGGCAGGTGGCTCCATCCCGGTAGAGGCGGGCCTGGGTTCCTGATGGCCCCCGACTGTTACTTTGAGGCGGAGCGACAGGGCAGGTTGAGACCACCTAGGAGAGAGGTGGGCCTGGCCCTGGTCGGCGTTCGCGGATACTTAACACGCTTAACGAGATCTGGGTATTTGATCTGAGTCTGGCCATTTGGTCTATACGCACTAACCATCTACGCGGGAGTAGTTATGGGTATCCCGGTGTCGTGGTATCAGCCGAAGCCTTCGTGACGTCAGCGACTGAGTGGCGCGCGCTGGATTGGAACGTAAGCCTGCTCTTGTATTAGGGGGGCTAGTTCTGCTTCCGGCCGCGTTCGCAACGTGCAGGTGTGCTAAGGGCGATGGGCCCAGACCCCTGTGCGCTTAGGTTTAGACCGGCGTGCTGACCTCTCTGTTGTGCCTAGGTGGGGCTGCGACGTGTTGATCTTCCGAGGCCAGGCATGACCCAGGAAAGTGTGTCCGGCCAAATGGGATCGAGCGTGTTGGGGTATGTGGTGCACCCCTGCAGGGAAGTTAATCTATTCGAATAGCCGTGATCTTCGGTAACAGGACGACTTGGAGTTGTACCTTGACCTTATGACAACTAGAACCGGATACTTAATAAAACACACCCTTCCAAGTGCCAGATACAACCGGTGATCGCTCTCTCACAGGGCGACGAGGGGAGGATCAGCGGTTAGGGTTATGCTATGCGATGCTACTTGGAGGACTTCAATCTACTCTCTTCTACATGCTGCAAGATGGAGGCTGCCAGAAGCGTAGTCTTCGACAGGATTAGCTATCCCCCCTCTTTTTCTGGCTTTCTGCAGTTCAGTCCACCGATATGGCCCTTTTCACTTTTACCCATGCATATGTAGTGTAGCTCCTTGCTTGCGAGTACTTTGGATGAGTACTCACGGTTGTTTTCTCCCTCTTTTCCCCTATCCCTTCTACCTGGTTGTCGCAACCAGATGTTGGAGCCCAGGAGCCAGACGCCACCATCGACGACGACTCCTACTACACCGGAGGTGCCTACTACTACGTGCTGCCCGCTGACGACGACCAGGAGTAGTTTAGGAGGATCCAAGGCAGGAGGCCTGCGCCTCATTCGATCTGTATCCCCATTTGTGCTAGCCTTCTTAAGGCAAACTTGTTTAACTTATGTCTGTACTCAGATATTGTTGCTTCCGCTGACTCGTCTATGATCGAGCTCTTGTATTCGAGCCTTCGAGGCCCCTGGCTTGTAATATGATACTTGTATGACTTATTTTTATTTGTAGAGTTGTGTTGTGATATCTTCCCGTGAGTCCTTGATCTTGATCGTACACATTTGCGTGCATGATTAGTGTACGGTCAAATCGGGGGCGTCACAGTTCCTGATTTAGCCTATTATGAATAAACATGTTTGCAATGACAACTAGTGATCATAGTTCTTGTGCCATGCTTGATTAGCTAGGAGCTTATAATGGTTTACCTTGCGTGCCAACATGCTATTAAAATGGTTGTGACGTGGTATGATAGGGTGGTATCCTTCTCTGAATGATTTAAGTGACTTGACTTGGTGCATATTCACGCATGTAGTTGAAACAAAATCAACATAGCCTTCACGATATTTATGTTCATGGTGGATTATATCCTACTCATGCTTGCATTCGGTGTTGATTAATTTTAATGCATGATCATGACTATTGTCGCTCTCTAGCTGGTCGCTTCCCAGTCTCTTGCTAGCCTTCACCTGTACTAAGCGGGAATACTACTTGTGCATCCAACTCCATAAACCCCAAAGTTATTCCATATGAGTCCACCATACCTACCTATATACGGTATCTACCTGCCATTCCAAGTAAATTTGTATGTGCCAAACTCTAAACCTTCAAATAAATATCCTGTTTTGTATGCTCGAATAGCTCATGTATCAACTAGGGATGTCCGTATCTTCCATGTTAGGCGGGTTATTCTCAATAGGAGTGGACTCCGCTCCTCATTCACGAGAAAGTGGCTGGTCAACGGGATGCCCAGTCCCATGCTTCATGCAAACTAAATCAAAATAATTGCAAACAAAACTCCCCCTGGGACTCTTGTTAGTTGGAGGCACTCGTTGTTTCGAGCAAGCCATGGATTGATGCTTGTTGGTGGAAGGGGGAGTATAAACTTTACCATTCTGTTTGTGAACCGCCTATAATGTGTGTAGCATGGAAGATATTGCCATCTCTTGGTTGTTATGTTGACAATGAAAGTATACCGCTCAAAATATTATTCACCTCTATTTCAAAACTGAGCTCTGGCACATCTACAAATCCCTGCTTCCCTCTGCGAAGGGCCTATCTATTTACTTTCATGTTGAGTCATCATCCTCTTATTAAAAAGCACCAGATGGAGAGCACCACTGTCATTTGCATTCATTGCTGTTAGTTTATATTGAGTATGACTTGACTAGATCTCTTTTACCATGAATTACAATGTCTAGTCAGTCCTTGATCTTTAAAGGTGCTTTGCATTTATGTTTTGCGGTCTCAGAAAGGGCTAGCGAGATACCATCTTGTTATATCATATTATGATTGTTTTGAGAAAGTGTTGACATCTGAGATTTATTATTATTGCTCGCTAGTTGATTATGCCATTGATATGAGTAAACTTGAGACCTAAGCGTTATTGTGAATGTGGTTAGTCATAATCATTGCTGAAAACTTGAATGCTAGCTTTACATATTTACAACAACAAGAGCAAACAGAGTTTGTAAAAGTTTTTCTTTATCACTTTCAGTTTATCAACTGAATTGCTTGAGGACAAGCAAGGGTTTAAGCTTGGGGGAGTTGATACGTCTCCATCGTATCTACTTTTCCAAACACTTTTGCCCTTTGTTTTGGACTCTAACTTGCATGATTTGAATGGAACTAACCCGGACTGAAGCTGTTTTCAGCAGAATAAGCATGGTGTTATTTATGTGCAGAAACAAAAGTTCTCAGAATGACCTGAAACTTCACGGAACAACTTTTCAGAAATAATAAAAAATCCTTGCAAAAGATGAAGGCCCAGGGGGCCCACCACCTGTCCACGAGGGTGGGGGGCGCGCCTGCCCCCCTAGGGCGAGCCCCCTACCTCGTGGGCCCCCTAGAGCTCCTCCGACTCTATATATTTGGTTTCGGAGAGAGAAAAATTGAGAGAAGAATTCATCGCATTTTACGATACGGAGCCGCCGCCAAGCCCTAAAATCTCTCGGGAGGGCGGATCTGGAGTCCGTTCGGGGCTCCGGAGAGGGGAATCCGTCGCCATCGTCATCATCAACCATCCTCCATCACCAATTTCATGATCCTCACCGCCGTGCGTGAGTAATTCCATCGTAGTCTTGCTGGACGGTGATGGGTTGGATGGGATCTATCATGTAATCGAGTTAGTTTTGTTAGGGTTTGATCGCTAGTATCCACTATGTTCTGAGATTGATGTTGCTATGACTTTGCTATGCTTAATGCTTGTCACTAGGGCCCGAGTGCCATGATTTCAGATCTGAACCTATTATGTTTTCATCAATATATGAGAGTTTTTGATCCTATCTTGCAAGTCTATAGTCACCTATTATGTGTTATGATCCGTTAACCCCGAAGTGACAATAATCGGGATACTTACCAGTGATGACCATAGTTTGAGGAGTTCATGTATTCACTATGTGCTAATGCTTTGTTCTGGTACTCTATTAAAAGGAGGCCTTAATATCCCTTAGTTTCCATTAGTATCCCGCTGCCACGGGACGGTAGGACAAAAGATGTCATGCAAGTTCTTTTCCACAAGCACGTATGACTATATTCAGAATACATTACATTGATGAATTGGAGCTAGTTCTGTGTCACCCTATGTTATGATTGTTACATGATGAACCGCATCCGGCATAATTCACTATCACTGATCCATTGCCTACGAGCTTTCCATATACTGTTCTTCACTTATTTACTTTTCCGTTGCTATTGTTACAATCACTACAAAATACCAAAAACACTACTTTTGTTACCGTTACCTTTTGCTATCATTACCACTACTATCATATTACTTTGCTACTAAATACTTTGCTGCAGATATTAAGTTTCCAGGTGTGGTTGAATTGACAACTCAGCTGCTAATACTTGAGAATATTCTTTGGCTCCCCTTGTGTCGAATCAATAAATTTGGGTTGAATACTTAACCCTTGAAAACTGTTGCGATCCCCTATACTTGTGGGTTATCAATGCGCGCCCCGCCAGGCTCGGTCGCGCCCGCTGCCGGTCCGAGCGCTGGTCGCTGCTCACCTCGCCCCATCTACCCCATTCCCGCTGTTAGTTGTGCTTAGCTCGTTTGCTACTACCACCACCGCCTTCTGCTACTGCCAGCATGCCTACGCCCATCACCGTCGCCTCCCGCTCCCCACGTCGCTGTCCCGCCGCACCAGGCCGCGCCTGCGTCCGACGCCGTCGGTGCCCCCTACCGCCCGCGCGTTCCGCGGCCCCCTGCTCGCCGCTGAGGGAGTCCTGGATTAGGGGGTCCTCGGACTGCTGGACTATAAACTTTGGCCGGACTGTTGGACTATGAAGATACAAGATTGAAGACTTCGTCCCGTGTCTGGGTGGGACTCTCCTTTGCGTGGATGGCAAGCTTGGCAATTGGGATATGTAGATCTCCTCCCTTGTAACCGAATCTGTGTAACCCTAGTCCCCTCCGGTGTCTATATAAACCGGAGGGTTTAGTCCGTAGGACAAGAACAATCGTAATCATAGGCTAGCTTCTAGGGATTAGCTTCTATGATCTCGTGGTAGATCAACTCTTGTAATACTCATATCATCAAGGTCAATCATGCAAGAAGTAGGGTATTACCTCCATCGAGAGGGCCCGAACCTGGGTAAACATTGTGTCCCCCGCCTCCTATTACCATCCGCCTTAGACGCACAGTTCGGGACCCCCTACCCGAGATCTGCCGGTTTTGACACCGACATTGGTGCTTTCATTGAGAGTTCCACTGTGTTGTCACCATAAGGCTTGATGGCTCCTTCGATCATCTGCAACAATGCGATCCAGGGTGTGGTTTTTCTCCCCGGACAGATCTTCGTATTCGACGGCTTCGCACTGCGGGCCAACTCGCTTGGCCATCTGGAGAAGATCGAGAGCTACGCCCTGGCCGCCAGGTCAGGTATGGAAACTTAAACTATACTGCCGACATCCGCGGAGACTTGATCTTCAACGGATTCGAGCCCGTGTCAGGTGCGCCGCACAGCCACGACGAGCATGACTTAGCTCTACTGCCGGACAATGTTCGGGAGATCACACCTGTGGCAACTTCGGCCCTCGATCCGGAGCAGATCGCGCCGTCCGAGGATGGGTGGATGGACCCCGCCACAGAGGCCGCACACTTAGCGGTGACAGAGCCGAATACTGACTTCACCTCCTACGAGACCTGTGTTGCCGGACCCTTGGATTCGTCCCCAGCCATGGGCTCTGAACCGCCTCCGTGCGTGCCTATCGAATCTGATTGGGCACCGATTATGGAGTTTCCCTCCGCGGATATCTTTCAGCACTCGCCCCTGGGCGACGCACTAAATTCATTAAGGTCTCTCTCCTTGTCAGAAGGCCCTTGGCCAAACTATGTCCGGCTGGAGTGGGAAGCGGACGACGAAGAAATTCATTCCCCACTCACCACCCACTTAATAGCCACTGTCGACGACTTGACCGACATGCTTGATTTCGACTCCGAAGACATCGACGGTATGACGACGATGTAGGAGAGGAATAGGAACTGATAGAGGCAAAGGTGTCCCGATGTTTCAATGAGATAGATATCGTTTTCAGTTGGAGTCGACTTTGACGATCCGACTACCAACGTGCGAAGACGTCGCGCCTTAGCAATCGCTAAACCAACTTCCGAGGGTTATTGAACACGCCGGAGCACGATCAACCTGACCACGAGGGTCCATTTCCTGTGAGAAAACAAAGAACAAGCAAGAAACTGAGATTGCAATCTAGATATTGCGAATAAAAAGGAAAGCTTTATTAATGAAGGTGGGTTTCTGTGACGTCTTGGTCTAGTCGTTGGACACAAACGAAGTACGGGAAGTTGCAGCTATGGCGAACTTTTAATCTAAACAAAACCCAAAGTCTAAACAATGCCCTAAGGGTTGTATATATGGAGAAGAGAGGGGGAATTTTGTGGCCCTTGGAGGAGGGGTCCGAAACCAACCCTAACTCTTGTTTCCCCACACATACGGACTCTAAAAACTGCGTGCTGGACACGATTCTTGTGTTCGAAATCTTCTATGGAGTATTCGGAGGAGGAACCCGCCTTGCAATGCCGAAGACAATCTGCGTGTCGGACTCATTGTCATTGAAGCTTGGTTCAGGGGCTACTGAGGGAGTCCTGGATTAGGGGGTCCTCGGACTGCCGGACTATATACTTTGGCCGGACTGTTGGACTATGAAGATACAAGATTGAAGACTTCGTCCCGTGTCCGGGTGGGACTCTCCTTTGCGTGGAAGGCAAGCTTGGCAATTCGGATATGTAGATTTCCTCCCTTGTAACCGACTCTGTGTAACCCTAGTCCCCTTCGGTGTCTATATAAACTGGAGGGTTTAGTCCGTAGGACAAGAACAATCGTAATCATAGGCTAGCTTCTAGGGTTTAGCCTCTACGATCTCATGGTAGATCAACTCTTGTAATACTCATATCATCAAGATCACTCAAGCAGGAAGTAGGGTATTACCTCCATCGAGAGGGCCGAACCTGGGTAAACATTGTGTCCCCCGCCTCATGTTACCATCCACCTTAGACGCACAGTTCGGGACCCCCTACCCTAGAAACGCCGGTTTTGACACCGACAGCCGCTACGCTACGGCGCGCCCCGACGCGCCCAACCAGCCCCCCCCCCCCGCTTGCCGCGGCCGCCTGTTGATGTGCCTACTAATGCCGCCCAGGCCCTATGCCTCCTCCACCGCGTTGGCCTTGCCGTGCCACCGCTGCCTCGCAGAGACCCTGCTACCCGCGTCTTCGCGCCGCCTCTCACCGCTCCGGCCGCCCCTCCCGTGTGCCGCTTCGGCCGCCTGGCCGGCGCCGTGGCCGCCTGCGTCCTGCAGCGTGCCTGTTAGCCCGACCGCTAAGGCCCCTGGCCCAATGACAGCCGGGGCCCAACCCCAGAAATGAAATAATAAATAATAATTAATTAATTACTTATATTAATTAATCCTGTTTAGTTAACTAATAAAACTTAATTAACCTGCTAATTAGTTTAACTACTCTTAATTAGTTAATAGTCATTAACGAATGGGCCCCATATGTTAGTTTGACTGGTCAACGGTCATAGTTGACCGCTGACATCATCCTGATGTCATGCTGATGCAATAAATCTATTTTGAATTAAATTAAATCTGTTAATTCCTAAAAATGATTAAATCTGTTTTTAATTAATATAAAATAATTCGTAACTCAGATGGAAATACTTTGTACATGAAAGTTGCTCAGAACGACAAGACGAATCTGAATATGCGGTTCGTTTGTCAGCCACACGTCCCTAGCATAGTGAACATAAAACATTTCACCTCTGGTTCATCTTTCCAAAAACGTCAAACACCGAGAAAACTTTCTGGGAAGTTTCCCTCCTTCGCCGGTACCATCTATTGCCGCGTTAGGGCCCACCTAGCACCACTCACTGTCATGTCATGCATCATCATGCTTATGTTTGTATTATATTTAATGTTTCTTCCCCCTCTTCTCTCGTTAGACAGCGAGACCGACGTCGCTGCTACCCAGTACGACTATGGTGTTGATGATCCCTCCTTGCCAGAGCAACCAGGCAAGCCCCCTTGATCAACCCGATATCGCCTATTCCTTCTCTCTACTGATTGCATTAGAGTAGTGTAGCATGTTACTGCTTCCGGTTAATCCTATTCTGCTACATAGCCTGTCTTTGCTACTACTTTTGTTACTTTTAGCTGCAATCCTAAATGCTTAGTATAGGATGCTAGAATTCCATCAGTGGCCCTACATTCTTGTCCGTCTACCATGCTATACTATCGGGCCGTGATCACCTGGGAGGTGATCACATGTTTATACTTATGTACATAATATATGATATATGTGGTGACTAAAGTCGGGTCGGCTCGTAGAGTACCCGCGAGTGATTCATGGATTGGGGCTGACATTTGTCCCGACGGCCCTCTGAGTGGATCTTTGTGGCGGAGCGACAGGGCAGGTTGAGACCACCTAGGAGAGAGATGGGCCTGGCCCTTGGTTGGCGTCCACGGTTACTTCAAAATAACATGCTTAACGAGATCTTGGTATTTGATCTGAGTCTGGCCACTGGCCTATACGCACTAACCAACTACGGGGGAACAATTATGGGCACTCGACGTCGTGTGCTACCTCTTGAGCACTGCGTTGGTTTTCCTCGAAGAGGAAGGAATGATGCAGCAAAGTAGCGTAAGTATTTCCCTCAGTTTTTGAGAACCAAGGTATCAATCCAGTAGGAGGCTACGCGCCAGTCCCTCGTACCTCCACAAAACAAATAAATCCTCGCAACCAACGCGATAAGGGGTTGTCAATCCCTACACGGCCACTTACGAGAGTGAGATCTGATAGATATGATAAGATAATATTTTTGGTATTTTTATGACAAAGATGCAAAGTAAAATAAAATAAAGTATAAGCAAAGGAAATAACTAAGTATTGGGAGATTAATATGATGAAGATAGACCCGGGGGCCCTCTCGAGAACATACATATTCTATGGTGGGCGAACAAATTACTGTTGAGCAATTGATAGAATTGAGCATAGATGTGAGAATATCTAGGTATGATCATGTATATAGGCATCACGTCCGAGAGAAGTGGACCGACTCCTGCCTGCATCTACTACTATTACTCCACTCATCGACCGCTATCCAGCATGCATCTAGAGTATTAAGTTAATGAAAACAGAGTAACACCTTAAGCAAGATGACATGATGTAGAGGGATAAACTCATGCAATATGATGAAAACCCCATCTTGTTATCCTCGATGGCAACAATACAATATGTGCCTTGCTGCCCCTACTGTCACTGGGAAAGGACACTGCAAGATTGAACCCAAAGCTAAGAACTTCTCCCATTGCAAGAAAGATCAATCTAGTAGGCCAAACCAAACTGATAATTCAAAGAGACTTGCAAAGATAACCAATCATGCATAAAATAATTCAGAGAAGATTCAAATATTGTTCATAGATAGACTTGATCATAAACCCACAATTCATCGGTCTCAACAAACACAACGCAAAAAGAAGATTACATCGAATAGTTCTCCACAAGAGAGGGGGAGAACATTGTATTGAGATCCAAAAAGAGAGAAGAATCCATCTAGCTACTAACTATGGACCCGTAGGTCTGAGGTGAACTACTCACACTTCATCGGAGTTGCTATGGTGTTGATGTAGAAGCCCACCGTGATCGATGCCCCCTCCGGTGGAGCTCTGGAATAGGCCCCAAGATGGGATCTCGTGGATACATAAAGTTACGGCGGTGGAATTAGGGTTTTGGCTCCGTATCTGATCGTTTGGGGGTACGTAGGTATATATAGGAGGAAGGAGTACGTCAGTGGAGCAACAGGGGACCCAGGAGGGTGGAGGGCGCGCCTGGGGGGTAGGCGTGCCCCCTACCTCGTGGCCTCCTCTTTTGTGTCTTGACATAGGGTCCAAGTCTCCTAGGTCTTGTTCGTTGAGAAAATCGCGTTCCCGAAGGTTTCATTCCGTTTGGACTCCGCTTGATATTCCTTTTCTTTGAAACCCTAAAACAGGCAAAAAATAGCAACTCTGGGCCGGGCCTCCGGTTAATAGGTTAGTCCCAAAAATAATATAAAAGTGGATAATAAAGCCCAATAATGTCCAAAACAGTAGATAATATAGCATGGAGCAATCAAAAATTATAGATACGTTGGAGACGTATCAAGCATCCCCAAGCTTAATACCTGCTCGTCCTCGAGTAGGTAAATGATAAAAACATAATTTTTGATGCGGAGTGCTACTTGGCATAATTTTAATGTAATTCTTCTTAATTGTGGTATGAATATTCAGATCCGAAAGATTCAAGACAAAAGTTCATATTGACATAAAACTAATAATACTTCAAGCATACTAACTAAGCAATTATGTCTCCTCAAAATAACATGGCCAAAGAAAGTTCATCCCTACAAAATCATATAGTTTAGTCATGCTCCATTTTCGTCACACAAGAATGCTCTCATCATGCACAACCCCTATGACAAGCCAAGCAATTGTTTCATACTTTAGTAATCTCAAACCTATAAACTTTCACGCAATATATGAGCGCGAGCCATGGACATAACACTATGGGTGGAATAGAATATAATGAGGGGGGTTATGTGGAGAAGACAAAAAGGGGAAAGTCTCACATCAACGAGGCCAATCAATGAGCTATGGAGATGCCCACCGATTGATGTTAATGCAAGGAGTAGGGATTGCCATGCAACGGATGCACTAGAGCTATAAATGTATGAAAGCTCAAAAAAAGAAACTAAGTGGGTGTGCATCCAACTTGCTTGCTAACGAAGACCTAGGGCACTTGAGGAGGCCCATTGTTGGAATATACAAGCCAAGTTCTATAATGGAAATTCCCACTAGTATACGGAAGTGACAAAACAAGAGACTCTCTATCATGAAGATTACGGTGCTACTTTGAAGCACAAGTGTGGCAAAGGATAGTAACATTGTCCCTTCTCTCTTTTTATCTCATTTTTTTGGGCCTTCTCTTGTTTTTATAATTCCTTACTTGGGACAATGCTCTAGAAAATGATGATCATCACACTTCTATTTATTTACAACTCAATGATTACAACTCGATACTAGAACAAAACATGGCTCTATATGAATGCCTCCGGCGGTGTACCGGGATATGCAATGGACCAAGAGTGACATGAATGAAAGAATTATGAACGGTGTCTTTGCCACAAATACTATGTCCACTACATGATCATGCTAAGCAATATGACAATAATGAATGTGTCATGATAAACGGAATGGTGGAAAGTTGCATGGCAATATATCTCGGAATGGCTATGGAAATGCCATAATAGGTAGGTATGGTGGCTGTTTTGAGGAAGATATAAGGAGGTTTATGTGTGAAAGAGCGTATCATATCAGGGGTTTGGATGCACCGGCGAAGTTTGCGCCAACTCTCAATGTGAGAAAGGGCAATGCACGGTACCGAAGAGGCTAGCAAGGATGGAAGGGTGAGAGTGCGTATAATCCATGGACTCAACATTAGTCATAAAGAACTCACATACTTATTGCAAAAATCTACAAGTCATCAAAAACCTCGGCACTACGCGCATGATCCTAGGGGGATAGATTGGTAGGAAAAGACCATCGCTCGTCCCCGACCGCCACTCATAAGGAGGACAATCAAATAACACCTCATGTTTCAAATTTGTTACATAACGTTTACCATACGTGCATGCTACGGTACTTGCAAACTTCAACACAAGCATTTCTCAATTTCACAACTACTCAACTAGCATGACTTTGATATTATTACCTCCATATCTCAAAACAATCATCAAGCATCAAACTTCTCTTAGTATTCAAAACACTCATAAGAAAATTTTACTAATCTTGAATACCTCGCATATTAGGATTTTAAGCAAATTACCATGCTATTTAAGACTCTCAAAATAATCTAAGTGAAGCATGAGAGATTAATAGTTTCTATAAAACAAATCCACCACCGTGCTCTAAAAGATATAAGTGAAGTACTAGAGCAAAACTATATAACTCAAAAGATATAAGCGAAGCACATAGAGTATTCTAGAAAATTCCAAATCATGTATGGCTCTCTCAAAAGGTGTGTACAGCAATGATGATTGTGGTGAACTAAAACGTAAATAATCAAATCATACAAGATGCTCCAAGCAAAACACATATCATGTGGCGAATAAAAATATAGCTCCAAGTAAAGTTACCGATAGAAGTAGACGAAAGAGGGGATGCCTTCCGGGGAATCCCCAAGCTTTGGCTTTTAGATGTCCTTAGATTATCTTGGGGGTGCCATGGGCATCCCCAAGCTTAGGCTATTGCCACTCCTTGTTCCATAATCCATCAAATCTTTACCCAAAACATGAAAACTTCACAACACAAAACTCAAAGTAGAAAATCTCGTGAGCTCCGTTAGCGAAAGAAAACAAAAGACCACTTAAAGGTACTGTAATGAACTCATTCTTTATTTATATTGGTGTTAAACCTACTGTATTACAACTTATCTATGGTTTATAAACTATTTTACTAGCCATAGATTCATCAAAATAAGAAAACAAGACACGAAAAACAGAATCTGTCACAAACAGAACAGTCTGTAGTAATCTGTAGCTAGCGCAAGATCTGGAACCCCAAAAATTCTAAAATAAATTTCTGTGCGTGAGGAATTTATCTATTAATCATCTTCAAAAAGAATTAACTAAATAGGACTTTCCAAATAAAAATGGCAGCAGTTCTCGTGAGCGCTAAAGTTTCTGTTTTTTACAGCAAGTTTAACAAGACTTTCCCCAAGTCTTCCCAACGGTTCTACTTGGGACAAACACTAACTAAACACAAAAAACACAACCAAAACAGAGGCTAGATAATTTATTTATTACTAAACAGGGGAAAAAGCAAGGAATAAAAATAAAATTGGGTTGCCTCCCAACAAGCGCTATCGTTTAACGCCCCTAGCTAGGCATAACAAGCAAGGATAGATCTAGGTATTGCCATAGTAATAAGATAGATCATTAAAACTCATTTCATATTATCTACGTTCGGCGGCAATTTTTATTTGAGGCAAGCAAAAGTAATCAAAAGGACTAAATTTAATGGGGCAAAAGTCCCCAAGATCAACCTTAGGAGGTATAGGTTCCTCCTTTGGTCCTTCATATTGCACAACCAATTCATCATTGTAAGCATTCTTTTGACAAAACTTTGTGAGCCTATATTCAAGAGAATATCCTAGTTCATTATTTCGAATAGCCAAATCATCATTAATTTCAGAAATTCTATCAACTAAAACATTGGTAGGAACCCTTTTTCTAAGATTTTCATTGAAAGCAACATAGTCTAGAGATTGAAAGCGCATTATTTCTTCTTGATCAAAAAGGATGGCCTCTATGGGAGGATGACAAGCGTCCACCCTATAATGCGCAAAGATTTCTTTGGCTTCTTTTATTATGAATCTAAACTCATGAGCCAAAAATATAGTAGCGGCACGCTTAACAGAAGAATGTTCAATATTAGAAAATTCTAGGAAAATCCTTTGTATGCTAGGGTGCATGTGTATGAATTGTCTTTCAAGTTCAACTACAAGCATGGCAATAGCGTCCGCAAGACTACTAGTTCTATGAAGGATGGAACTACCAATATAAGGTAAAGCACCGACACAAGTAAAGAAATCTTGAATAACTCCATTTCCAATAATATTACCACTACCAACATGAAATTTTTTTGTATGTAAGATGGGTGGTTCTTTAGCAGGAACATCAGAATTTTTCATGATATTATTAGTCCATATTGACAATAATTTCCCAAATTTCAGACATAGAGGCAGAAGGTAAGGGACTAGCCATAATGACAAGCAAACGAACTAACAAGCAAGCAAACAAAAAGCAAGCGGGCAAAAGGAGGCAAATAGAGAAAGAGAGGGAGGATAGAGAGAGAGGGCGAATAATACGGCAAGGGAGAAGTGGGGGAGAGGAAAACGAGAGGCAAATGGAAAATAATGTAATGCGGGAGATAAGGGTATGTGATGGGTACTTGGTATGTTGACTTTTGCGTAGACCTCCCCGGCAACGGCGCCAGAAATCCTTCTTGCTACCTCTTGAGCACTGTGTTGGTTTTCCCCGAAGAGGAAGGGATGATGCAGCAAAGTAGCATAAGTATTTCCCTCATTTTTTGAGAACCAAGGTATCAATCCAGTAGGAGGCTGCACGCCAGTCCCTCGTACCTGCACAAAACAAATAAATCCTCACAACCAATGCGATAAGGGGTTGTCAATCCCTACACGGCCACTTACGAGAGTGAGATCTGATAGATATGATGAGATACTATTTTTGGTATTTTTATGATAAAGATGCAAAGTAAAATAAAAGCAAAGGAAATAACTAAGTATTGGGAGATTAATATGATGAAGATAGACCCGGGGGCCATAGGTTTCACTAGTGGCTTCTCTCGAGAGCATAAGTATTCTACGGTGGGTGAACAAATTACTGTTGAGCAATTGACAGAATTGAGCATAGTTATGAGAATATCTAGGTATGATCATGTATATAGGCATCATGTCCGAGACAAGTAGACCGACTCCTGCCTGCATCTACTACTATTACTCAACTCATCGACCGCTATCCAGCATGCATCTAGAGTATTAAGTTAATGAAAACAGAGTAGCACCTTAAGCAAGATGACATGATGTAGAGGGATAAACTCATGCAATATGATGAAAACCCCATCTTGTTATCCTCGATGGCAACAATACAATACGTGCCTTGCTGCCCCTACTATCACTGGGAAAGGACACCGCAAGATTGAATCCAAAGCTAAGAACTTCTCCCATTGCAAGAAAGATCAATCTAGTAGGCCAAACCAAACTGATAATTTGAAGAGACTTGCAAAGATAACCAATCATACATAAAAGAATTCAGAGAAGATTCAAATATTGTTCATAGATAGACTTGATCATAAACCCACAATTCATCGGTCTCAACAAACACACCGCAAAAAGAAGATTACATCGAATAGTTCTCCATAAGAGAGAAGAAGCCATCTAGCTACTAACTATGGACCCGTAGGTCTGAGGTGAACTACTCACACTTCATCGGAGGGGCTATGGTGTTGATGTAGAAGCCCTCCGTGATCGATGCCCCCTCCGGCAGAGCTCCGGAACAGGCCCAAAGATGGGATCTCGTGGATACAGAAAGTTACGCCGGTGGAATTAGGGTTTTGGCTCCGTATCTGATCGTTTGGGGGTACGTAGGTATATATAGGAGGAAGGAGTACGTCGGTGGAGCAACAGGCGGCCCACGAGGGTGGAGGGCGCACCTAGGGGGGCAGGGGGTAGGCGCGCCCCCCTACCTCATGGCCTCCTCTTTTTTGTCTTGACGTAGGGTCCAAGTCTCCTGGGTCTTGTTCGTTGAGAAAATCACGTTCCCGAAGGTTTCATTCCGTTTGGACTCCGTTTGATATTCCTTTTCTTCGAAACCCTAAAACAGGCAAAAAAAATCTGGGCTGGGCCTCCGGTTAATAGGTTAGTCCCAAAAATAATATAAAAGTGGATAATAAAGCCCAATAATGTCCAAAACAGTAGATAATATAGCATGGAGCAATCAAAAATTATAGATACGTTGGAGACGTATCATCCTGGTTTCAGCTGAAGCCTTCTTGACGTCGGAGACTGAGCGCCACGCCGCGGATTGGACCATAAACCTGCGCTTGTATTAAGGGGGCTAGGTCTGCTTCCGACCGCGTTCGCAACGTGCAGGTGTGCAATGGGCGATGGGCCCAGACCCCAGCGTGCATAGGATTTAGACCGGCATGCTGACCTCTCTGTTGTGCCTAGGTAGTGCTGTGACGTGTTGATCTTCCGAGGCCGGGCATGACCCAGGAAAGTGTGTCCGGCCAGAGGGATCGAGCGTGTTGGGTAATGTGGTGCACCCCTGCATGGAAGTTTATCTATTCGAATAGCCATGTCCCTCGGTAAAAGGATGACCCAGAGTTGTTCCTTGACCTTATGACAACTAGAACCGAATACTTAATAAAATACACCATTTCAAGTGCCAGATACAACCCGGTGATCGTTCTCTCACAGGGCGATGAGGGGAGGATCACCGGGTAGGATTATGCTATAAGATGGTACTTGGTTAACTTAACATCTACTCTCTTCTATATGCTTCAAGATGGAGGCTGCCAGAAGCATAGTCTTCGATAGGACTAGCTATCCCCCTCTTATTCTGGCATTCTATAGTTCAGTCCACAGATACTGCCCATTTCATTGATACCAATGCATATATGTAGTGTAGATCCTTGCTTGCGAGTACTTTGGATGAGTACTCACAGTTGCTTTGCTCCCCCTTTTCCCCCTATCTATACCCAGTTGTTGTGACCAGATGTTGGAGCCCAGGAGCCAGACGCCACCGATGACGACTCCTACTACACCGGAGGTGCCTACTACAACGTGCAGGCTACCAACGACGACCAGGAGTAGTTTAGGAGGATCCCAGGCAGGAGGCCTACGCCTCTTTTGATCTGTACCCTCCCAGTTTGTGCTAGCCATCTTATGGCAACTCGTTTAACTTATGTCTGTACTCAGATATTGTTGCTTCCGATGACTCATCTATGATCGAGCACTTGTATTCGAGCCCTCGAGGCCCTTGGCTTGTATTATGATGCTTGTATGACTTATTTATTTTCAGAGTTGTGTTGTGATATCTTCCCGTGAGTCCCTGATCTTGATCGTACACGTTTGCGTGTAAAGTGTACGGTCAAATCGGGGGCATCACAATTACTTTGGTACCTCCTGGCTAAACTTATAGCAAGGCACACATTAGGTCTGGTACACAACATTGCATACATGATAGAACCTATGGCTGAGGAATAGGGAATGACTTTCATTTTCTCTCTATCTTCTGCAGTGGTCGGGCATTGAGTCTGACTCAACTTCACACCTTGTAACACCGGCAAGAACCCTTCCTTTGATTGATCCATTTTGAACTTCTTCAAAAATTTATCAAGGTATTTGCTTTGTGAAAGTCCAATTAAGCGTCTAGATTATCTCTATAGATCTTGATGCCCAATATATAAGTAGCTTCACTGGGGTCTTTCGTTGAAAAATTCTTATTCAAGTATCCTTTTATGCTATCCAAAAATTCTATATCATTTCCATTCAACAATATGTCGTCCACATATAATATTAAAAATGCTACAGAGCTCTCACTCACTTTCTTGTAAATACAGGCTTCTCCAAAAGTATGTATAAAACCATATGCTTTGATCACACTATCAAAGCGTCTATTCCAACTCCGAGAGGCTTGCACCAGTCCATAAATGGATCGCTGGAGCTTGCACACTTTGTTAGCAGCTTTAGGATTGACAAAACCTTCTGGTTGCATCATATACAACTCTTCTTTAAGAAATCCATTAGGGAATGCAGTTTTGATATCCATTTTCCAAATTTCATAATCATAAAATGCAGTAATTGCTAACATGATTCGGACAGACTTAAACATCGCTACGGGTGAGAAGGTCTCATTGTAGTCAACTCCTTGAACTTGTTGAAAACCTTTCACAACAAATCGAGCTCTATAGATAGCAACATTACCATCAGCGTCAGTCTTCTTCTTGAAGATTCATTATTTTCTATGGCTTGCCGATCATCGGGCAAGTCAACCAAAGTCCATACTTTGTTCTCATACATGGATTCCATCTCAGATTTCATGGCCTCAAGACATTTCGCGGAATCTGGGCTCATCATCGCTTCCTCATAGTTGGTAGGTTCGTCATGGTCTAGTAACATGACTTCCAGAACAGGATTACCGTACCACTCTGGTGTGGAATGTACTCTGGTTGACCTACGAGGTTCGGTAGTAACTTGATGTGAAGTTTCATGATCATCATCATTAACTTCCTCACTAATTGGTGTAGGTATCACTAGAACTGATTTCTGTGATGAACTACTTTCCAATTCGAGAGAAGGTACAACTACCTCATCAAGTTCTACTTTCCTCCCAATCACTTCTTTCGAGAGGAACTCCTTCTCTAGAAAGGATCCATTCTTAGCAACAAATATCTTGCCTTCGGATCTGTGATAGAAGGTGTACCCAACAGTTTCTTTTGGGTATCCTATGAAGGCGCACTTCTCCGATTTGGGTTCGAGCTTATTAGGCTGACGCTTTTTCACATAAGCATCAGAACCCCAAACTTTAAGAAACGACAACTTAGGTTTCCTGCCAAACCACAGTTCATACGGTGTCGTCTCAACGGATTTAGATGGTGCCCTATTTAATGTGAATGCAGCTGTCTCTAATGCATAACTCCAAAACGATAGTGGTAAATCGGTAAGAGACATCATAGATCGCACCATATCTAATAAAGTACAGTTACGATGTTCGGACACACCATTACGTTGTGGTGTTCCAGGTGGCGTGAGTTGCGAAACTATTCCACATTGTTTTAAATGAAGACCAAACTCGTAACTCAAATATTCGCCTCCGCGATCAGACCATAGAACTTTATTTTCTTGTTACGATGATTTTCCACCTCACTCTGAAATTCTTTGAACTTTTCAAATGTTTCAGACTTATGTTTCATCAAGTAGATATACCCATATCTGCTCAAATCATCTGTGAAGGTCAGAAGATAACGATACCCGCCGCGAGCCTCAACACTCATTGGACTGCATACATTAGTATGTATTATTTCCAATAAGTCAGTGGCTCGTTCCATTGTTTCAGAGAATGGAGTCTTAGTCATCTTGCCCCTGAGGCATGGTTCGCAAGAATCAAGTGATTCCAAAAGCCCGTCTGCATGGAGTTTCTTCATGCGCTTTACACCAATATGACCTAAACGGCAGTGCCACAAATAAGTTGCACTATCATTATTAACTTTGCATCTTTTGGCATCAATATTATGAATATGTGTATCACCATGATTGAGATTCAATAAAAATAGACCACTCATCAAGGGTGCATAACCATAAAAGATATTACTCATATAAATAGAACAACGGTGATCACATCGACCTTGGAACCATTTCCAACGCGCATCGTCACCTCATCCTTAGCCAATCTTCGTTTAATCTGTAGCCCCTATTTCGAGTTGCAAATATGAGCAACAGAATCAGTATCAAATACCCAGGCGCTACTGCGAGCATTAGTAAGGTACACATCAATAACATGTATATCAAATATACCTTTCACTTTGCCATCCTTCTTATCCGCCAAATACTTGGGGTAGTTCCGCTTCCAGTGACCAGTCCCTTTGCAGTAAAAGCACTCAGTTTCAGGCTTTGGTCCAGACTTGGGCTTCTTCCGGGAGTAGCAACTTGCTTGCCATTCTTCTTGAAGTTCCCCTTCTTTCCTTTGCCTTTTTTTCTTGAAACTAGTGGTCTTGTTAACCATCAACACTTGATGCTCCTTCTTGATTTCTACCTCTGCAGCTTTGAGCATTTTAAAGAGCTCGGGAATCGTCTTGTTCATCCCTTGCATATTATAGTTCATCACGAAGCCTTTATAGCTTGGTGGCAGTGATTGAAGAACTCTGTCAATGACACTATCATCCGGAAGATTAACTCCCAGCTGAGTTAAGTGGTTATGGTACCCAGACATTCTGAGTATGTGTTCACTGACAGATCTATCCTCCTCCATCTTGTAGCTATAGAACTTGTTGGAGACTTCATATCTCTCAACTCAGGTATTTTCTTGAAATATTAACTTCAACTCTTGGAACATCTCATATGCTCCATGACATTCAAAACGTATTTGAAGTCCCGATTCTAAGCCGTAAAGCATGGCACACTGAACTATCGAGTAGTCATCAGATTTAGCTTGCCAGACGTTCATAACATCCGGAGTTGCTCCTGCAGCAGGCTTTGCACCTAGCGGTGTGATACGTCTCCAACGTATCTACTTCTCCAAACTCTTTTTCCCTTGTTTTGGACTCTAACTTGCATGATTTGAATGGAACTAACCCGGACTGACACTGTTTTCAACTGAATCGCCATGGTGTTATTTTTGTGTAGAATAAAAAGTTATCGGAATGACCTGAAAATCAACGGAGATTGTTTTTGGAATTAATAAAAAATATTGGCAAAATAATCAGCACCAGGGGGCCCACACCCTAGCCACAAGGGTGGGGGCGCGCCCTCCGACCTTGTGGGCCCCCTGGACCTCCACCGACCTCAACTCCAATTCCATATATTGTCTTTCGGGGAGGAAAAATTCAGAGAGAAGGATTCATTGTGTTTTACGATACAGAGCCGCAGCCAAGCCATGTTCTTCCTTGGTAGGGCAGATCTAGAGTCCGTTCGGGGCTCTGGAGAGGGGAATCCTTCGCCATCGTCATCATCAACCATCCTCCATCACCAATTCCATGATGCTCACTGTCATGCGTGAGTAATTTCATCGTAGGGTTGCTGGACCTTGATGGGTTGGATGAGATTTACCATGTAATCGAGTTAGTTTTGTTAGTGTTTGATCCCTAGTATCCACTATGTTCTAAGATTGATGTTGCTAGGAATTTGCTATGCTTAATGCTTGCCACTAGGACCCGAGTGCCATGATTTCAGATCTGAACCTATTATGTTTTCATGAATATATTTGTGTTCTTGATTCAATATTGCAAGTTATAGTCACCTAATACGTGTTATGATCCGGCAACCCTAGAGTGACAATAGTCGAGACCACTCCCGGTGATGACCGTAGTTTGAGGAGTTCACGTATTCACTAAGTGCTAATGCTTTGGTTCGGTACTCTATTAAAAGGAGACCTTAATATCCCTTAGTTTCCAATAGGAGCCCGTTGCCATGGGAGGGTAGGATAAAAGATGGCATGCAATTTCTTTTCCATAAGCACGTATGACTATATTCGGAATACATGCCTACATTACATTGATGAACTGGAGTTAGTTCTGTGTCACCCTATGTTATAACCGTTGCATGATGAATGCCATCCGACATAATTATCCATCATTGATCCATTGCCTACAAGCTCGTTTCATATTGATCTTCGCTTCATTACTTTTCCGTTGCAACTGTTACGATTGCTACAAAACTGCTACTGTTACTTTTGCCACCGTTACCGCTACTTCCATAATACTTTGCTACTAAAGACTTTGCTGCATATATTAAGTCTTTCAGGTGTGGTTGAATTGACAACTCAGCTGCTAATACTCAAGAATATTCTTTGACTCCCCTTGTGTCGAATCAATAAATTTGGGTTGAATACTCTACCCTCAAAAACGGTTGCGATCCCCTATACTTGTGGGCTATCAAGACCTTTTTCTGGCGCCGTTGCCGGGGAGCATAGCTCTATTCTCCGAGTCACTTGGCAATTATATCTGTTGATCACTATGAGGAATTTGAAAGATCAAAGAACTAAGATTTTCCCTCAACTACGAGGGGAGGTAAGGAACTGCCATCTAGCTCTGCACTTGATTCACCTTCTGTTTTGAGTAAACTTGCGACACCTACACCTGCTATTGATTTCGATAGGTCGCATGTTATTGATGATGCCATTTCTACTATGCATGATGCTTATGATGATACTACTTATGTGCTTGATAATACTGTGCCATTAGGTGAATTTCTTGATGAACAACTTGCTAGGGTTAGAGAGAATGAAATTACTGAAACTGATGATATTATTGAAAATCATGATTATGATTCTCCCCTGGATATGAATTTCCTGTTGTTCCTGAGGGTTATGTTATGGATGAAGAAACTGCTAGAGACTTCTTTGCTTGTAATGATAGAGAGGATCTTAAGAAATTGTTAGTTAAGCTGAAAGAAAAATCCCTGAATGCTAGAATGAAATATGATCCCGCTTTTGCTACTTCACCTATCTTTGTTACTGATAAGGATTATGAATTCTCTGTCGATCCTGAGTTAATTACTTTGGTTGAATCTGATCCTTTCCATGGTTATGAATATAAAACTGTTGTGGCATATCTTACTAAATTGAATGATATAGCCACCCTATTTTCTCATGAGGAAAAAATCCGCTATTACTATATCCTTAAATTATTTCCTTTCTCATTAAAGGGTGATGCTAAGATATGGTTTAATTCTCTTCCCTGGTTGTGTGCGTAGTACCCAGGATATGATTTATTACTTCTCTACTAAATATCTCCATGCTCATAAGAAACAAACTGCTTTAAAGGAAATATTTAATTTTGTGCAAATTTAAGAAGAGAGTCTCCCACAATCTTGGGGGAGGCTTCTCCAATTACTTAATGCTTTGCCTGATCATCCTCTCAAAAAAGTGAAATACTTGATATCTATTATAATGGACTAACCGATGTTCCAGAGACGACCTGTATAGTTGTGCTGGTTGCGTTTTTAGGGAAAGAACTATTGAGCAACACTGGTGCGCGTCGGTCCTAAATAAACGGTTTTTAACCCCTTTCCGCGACGGCATTTGGAACCGTCGCCAAGTGAGTGTGGGCGATAGGGGGGGTCCTTCCCACACGACCCGGAAACCGTCGGGGATATGTAGCAGTGATCCAGAAGCCTTCCAAAATGTAATCGTGTGCGATTCAACACACATTAAATTCTTTCGCATGTGTGGTATTGGTGATTAAGTGTTTCTAATGACGCAATGAAACCATACTGTCTGTCGTAGCAAACCGTTTGGGAAACAGTATGTAAGGCACACGGGCCGGCATATGAACTGTGTGCGATTTGTGCCCCATCGCACATGAGTTTTCTGCGTAACCCGTCTGCCATGCTAGAATACATCGCACACGTTTTCCAATAATTACCGTCTGCGATAATGTTCTATCACAAACGGTTCAGGTGCCCCTTCGCACACATTCAAGTGTTGCAGACCGTTTGTGATTTGTTAGGTATCACCGATGGTTGCCGCAAGAGTGACGTGTGCTTTTCGTTTGGGATCCCACACGTTTCCTGAAAAAGTTACGACTGGGATTGTATTTTGCATTGGGCATGGTTTACTCCCAGTTCTCGTGTGCGATAACGCGATATCACAAACGGTTCCGGAGAACCTACGCACACGTAGTAGCACTACAAATCATTTGTGATCTGCCATGTATCACCGATGGTTCCGCTATGATTGACGTATGCTTTCCGATGTGGATCGCCCACACTCATTTAGTTGAACCGTGTGCGAAGCAATTGCCAGGTTAAAACAAAAATATCCCATTTTGAATCGGCACGCAAAAAGCAAATTCGCCACAATATTCAATTGAACAAATAAACAAAAATATACCATTTTGAATCGGCACACAAAAAGCAAATTCGCCACAATATTCGATTGAACAAATAGTGTCCACAGGAAGAACATTCATCAGATTTCGTAACAATTGCAATTGAAAATATGGTAGCTAAATTCCAATGATTTGTCCACACATATATGCATTACATAATTAATCATAGTGTACATAATACGAAGACCTCATGAGATGGAAAACAATGGATCCATGCATTATATGTTTTAGCGGCTAACTATTACTCAATGTTTTGGGAGAAGGCATGCTGAAATCTTCATTATCACCAGTGGGATTGATGTAGTGATCTAGGAAGAAGTCGCTGATAAATCTCCAAACCATCAACAATTCACCAGCTGGGAGCGGTTCAGGGGTCCTCGGTTTTAAGATGAGCTGCAGTATTTGTAAGATCAGAATGTGCCATATGAGTGGAGTAGAAGATATTAATTAAGATAGACTTATTAGTACTAATTTGCGAGGATCGTCACAACTATCAGCAGATTTGCAGATGGAGATCATGTGTCTGCAAACATAGTATCCACAAAGGTTGGTCCCTGCTTCTTGCTGAGGACACTGAATTTTTTTGTACAAAAGTAGTCATGTATTTGTCCTGTTAGGAACAACCTAACCCATGTTAGATGTATTATTTTTTTCTTTGGACAAAATAGAAAGAGGTTTATTTAGAAGCTTGGACATTTGACTAGCGTAAGGAAAGGTATTTGCAGACTATTGGATAAGTTTTCCGAAAATAACGGATTTCGGTGTGTTACCGGAGAAACGATCTCGTGCTGCATGGCTAGTTCCGTCTTGGACAGGTTCCCTGGTTTAGTTTTCCACAATGCGAGCACACTGCAAATGATGATGAATTTTGACAACATCAATTATTGAACAGATACGAATGCAAATTAATTTCAACATCATAGAATTCAATACCTATCCAGGAATTGCTGAACATGCGTCAGATCCTGAGCGTTTGTTGACTCTCCGAGAGAATCGATGTAGTAAACTATGTTCTTGTTTGGAACAATGGATACCAATATCCAGTGATTGCTACATATTAACAAAGACATGAACTTACTAATGATGTCGAAATCTGAAAGACAATCACTGTATGCGTGGTTGTTTACTTGACTTACCGTTCATGATATGGCCAAAGAAATGATTGTGCATGGGACGTGTTTTCGAAGATACGGAGGACCATGTTAACGGCCCAGTCCCGTCAGTCCTTACCATCTAATGATGTGCCATTTGCTAATGCAGGATCTATGAAATACACACTCTCCCCTATTCTTCTCCGCGCGTTTAATCCCCTGAGAGGAATAAAATGCAGTTAGCTGTTTATCATTTACAGCTTTGTATGGAGAACTTGATCAGAGTTTGTTAAGTACTTACAAAATCCGGCATCTAACAAGTGTGGCATCGAGAACGTTGAACTTGAAGAAGAGATGTAAGTCCTCGAAACTCACATTGATGGAACCAACATCGTGTCGGAAATGATCTCTATTGTAGTGGACTAGCAAAGCATGATAACCTACTGACATTTGATCCATGGAATATTCATGAATATTCATGTAACTCATGGCAACTTGAGCTGCACTCATCAAAGTATTCGCCAACAAGAAATGGCTGGCCATGGACGTAATTGCGTGCTTCAGGTATGTCTGGTTTCCTTTTAGCAAGCAACAATTATACTTCTTCATCATCCATGGCATCAGAAATAATATTACTCCCCGATTTGAACAAGCTGCTATTAATTTGATTCTGGGCGATGAATGCTTTAAGTAAGAGGCAATCGTTCTCTTTTCTCTTCACTCTCCCGCTGCCCTTCCTCGTGGTCGTGGTTGTAGCCTTTTTGGCCACTTCCTTCTTGGTAATTGAAGCATTTCTGGCTGAACGTCTGGTTGCCTGCAAGGTAGACTGCCGAGCAGACGGTGAAGCTTGGACGGACTTCTTAGTAGAGGCATCAGACTGTTGACTATGCCAGACCGCTGAGCTGGCGGTGCTGTTGTGACGGACTGCTGGGCTGTAGGAGCAGAGGCATCAGACTGTTGACCATGCATTGAAGCTATGTCGGGTTTTTGCGCAGGTGGTGCCAACTTGTCGGTGTGCTGAGGAGGTCGTGCCAACGCGTTGGTTTTACTGAGTAGGAAGTGCTGACGCATTGGTATGCTGATCACGTGCCTGCGGATCGAC
Source organism: Triticum urartu (assembly GCF_056163025.1). NCBI lineage: Eukaryota > Viridiplantae > Streptophyta > Magnoliopsida > Poales > Poaceae > Triticum > Triticum urartu. Next base: position 471,853,579 of record NC_141874.1, read on the forward strand.
GGACTGATGAGCAGTCGGTTCTGGACCTACAGACTGCTTAGCAGGCGGTTCCGAAGCATCAGACTACATAGCAGTCTGTTCCACCAGGTTGGTCTACTGAGCAAGTGCTGCAGCTGGGTCTCCCCCTGCTGCTTCAGCGGCCAGCATCTGAACCGGTGGTGCATCATCAGCAGTTGTAGGCCTTGCCACTAACTGCTTTGGAGCGGAGGATGACATGGCCTGTCTGCCACAAAGTCGGGCCGACTGATCATGGGTTGATGCATTAGCCCGTGAGAGCTACCATGGCAAGGAGAGCGTCACCGGTTGAGGGGCGACAGTGGTTGCTCTTGGCGGGGCTTCAGGAATCTCATCGATGAATTCTATTTCCTTTCGTGGCCAATGTATGTGATGTAACAGTGTTTCTCCCAAGGTCCTTTGCTCATTGAAGTCTCCTAGGACATTCTTCAAGGCAAATTCATTGAATCCAGGCTTTACTTCAATCACGTAGCACTTCACACAGCCCGGCTTCAATGGCACATTGTCCAAGAAGAGGCCATCTTCCAAGAAGGGTGGGCAAACCCAGGTTGTTGCACATTTTAATGTACCTTCATAATGTGTAAGCATGCCCTTCAGTCTGTCTTTCATTCCAGATAGATTAGATATAGCATCATCGCGAGCAGCTGCAGTCTCAGTGTCACTGGGGTCAGTTGATGCACAACTACTCTTGTGCAGTGTTGTCGCGCAATAAGCAGCATTATCCATGCCCGCCTCCCCTCCCATATGCTGGATATCTGTTAGTGTTGGAGTTCTCTGCATCATCATTGACTCCTCAACATACTTTCGAACAGCCGGATAAATCTCCTTCTTCAACTTTTCAAACAATGCATACTGCTTCATTTCACTCCTCACTTTTTTCATGTTGAGCCTCTCTTCTTTGCTGAGTGTGAAAGCCCTCTTGTGTGGGACATTAACACCTATACCCCTTGCATGGCGAGGGGGCTCTTTTGTCTCCAGAGCAATGGACAGAATGTCACATGGCCCTGAGTTCCTATAGAACCTTCTAGGGATCTTGGAAGCCTCTACCATCACTTCATATAGTTTGGCGTCAAGTGCATTTTCAAAGTAATAAGTTCCGTCATCACGCCTCTTTGCACGTTCCTGCAAGTAGTCTCTGGAACGTGAGAACCCACAAGTATAGGGGATCGAAACAGTTTTCGAGGGTAGAGTATTCAACCCAAATTTATTGATTCGACACAAGGGAAGCCAAAGAATATTCTCAAGTATTAGCAGCTGAGTTGTCAATTCAACCACACCTGGAAACTTAATATCTGCAGCAAAATATTTAGTAGCAAAGTAATATGATAGTAGTGGTAATGATAGCAAAAGTAATGGTAGCAAAATTAATGTTTTTGGTATTTTGTAGTGATTGTAACAATAGCAACGGACAAGTAAATAAGCGAAGAACAATATATGGAAAGCTCGTAGGCAATGGATCGGTGATAGAGAATTATGGTGGATGTGGTTCATCATGTAACAGTCATAACCTAGGGTGACACAGAACTAGCTCCAATTCATCAATGTAATGTAGGCATGTATTCCGAATATAGTCATACGTGCTTATGGAAAAGAACTTGCATGAAATCTTTTGTCCTATCTTCCTGTGGCAGCGGGGTCCTAGCAGAAACTAAGAGATATTAAGGTCTCCTTTTAATAGAGTACCGGACCAAAGCATTAACACATAGTGAATACATGAACTCCTCAAACTAAGGTCATCACCGGAAGTGGTCCCGATTATTGTCACTTCGGAGTTGCCGGATCATAACACATAGTAGGTGACTATAGACTTGCAAGATAGGATCAAGAACTCACATATATTCATGAAAAAATAATAGGTTCAGATCTGAAATCATGGCACTCGGGCCCTAGTGACAAGCATTAAGCATACAAAGTCATAGCAATATCAATCTCAGAACATAGTGGATATTAGGGATCAAACCCTAACAAAAGTAACTCGATTACATGATAAATCTCATCCAACCCATCACCTTCCAGCAAGCCTATGATGTAATTACTCACGTGACGAGCACGATGACATTGGTGATGGAGGATGGTTGTTGATGACGATGGCGACGGATTCCCCTCTCCGGAGCCCTGAACGGACTCCAGATCAGCCCTCCCGAGAGAGTTTAGGGCTTGGCGGCGGCTCCGTATCGTAAAATGTGATGAATCTTTCTCCTTCAAATTTTTTTCTCTCTGAACATGAATATATAGAGTTGGAGTTGATGTCGGAGGAGCTCCCAGGGGCCCACGAGGTAGGGGGCGCGCCCCCCACCCTCGTGGCTAGGGTGTGGGCCCCCTGGCCTTGATCTTTTGCCAGTATTTTTTATTATTTCCAAAAATAAGCTCCGTGGAGTTTCCGGTCATTCTGAGAACTTTTGTTTCTACACATAAATAGCACCATGGCAATTCTGCTGAAAACTGCGTCAGTCCGGGTTAGTTCCATTCAAATCATGCAAGTTAGAGTGCAAAACAAGGGAAAAGTTTTTGGAAAAGTAGATACGACGGAGACGTATGAACTCCCCCAAGCTTAAACCTTTGCTTGTCCTCAAGCAATTCAGTTGACAAACTGAAAGTGATAAAGAAAAACTTTTACAAACTCTGTTTGGTCTTGTTGTTGTAAATATGTAAAGCCAGCATTCAAGTTTTCAGCAAAGATTATAAACTAACCATATTCACAATAACGCCTAGGTCTCATGTTTACTCATATCAATGGCATAATCAACTAGCGAGCAATAATAATAAATCTCGGATGAAAACACTTTCTCAAAACAATCATAATATGATATAACAAGTTGGTATCTCGCTAGCCCTTTCTGAGACCGCAAAACATAAATGCAGAGCACCTTTAAAGATCAAGGACTGACTAGACATTGTAATTAATGGTAAAAGAGATCCAGTCAAGTCATACTCAGTGTAAACTAACAGTAGTGAATGCAAATGAAAGTGGTGCTCTCCAACTGGTGCTTTTTAATAAGAGGATGATGACTCAACATAAAAGTAAATAGATAGGCCCTTCGCAGAGGGAAACAGGGATTTGTAGAGGTGCCAGAGCTCGATTTTGAAATAGAGATGAATAATATTTTGAGCGGTATACTTTCATTGTCAACATAACAACCAAGACATGGCAATATATTCCATGCTACACACATTATAGGCGGTTCCCAAACAGAATGGTAAAGTTTATACTCCCCCTCCACCAATAAGCATCAATCCATGGCTTGCTCGAAACAACGAGTGCCTCCAACTAACAAGAGTCCTAGGGGGAGTTTTGTTTGCAATTATTTTGATTTGATTTGCATAAAGCATGGGACTGGGCATCCCGGTGACCAACCATTTTTCTCGCGAGTGAGGAGTCGAGTCCACTCCTCTTGAGAATAACCCGCCTAACATGGAAGATACGGACAACCCTAGTTGATACATGAGCTATTCGAACATACAAAACAGGATATTTATTTGAAGGTTTAGAGTTTGGCACATACAAATTTACTTGGAACGGCAGGTAGATACCGTATATAGGTAGGTATGGTGGACTCATATGGATCAACTGTGGGGTTTATGGGAGTGGATGCACAAGCAGTATTCCCGCTTAGTACAGGTGAAGGTTAGAAAAATACTGGGAAGCGACCAGCTAGAGAGCGACAACAGTCATGAAAGGCATTAAAATTAATCAACACCGAATGCAAGCATGAGTAGGATATAATGCACCATGAACATAAATATCGTAGAGGCTATGTTGATTTTGTTTCAACTACATGCGTGAACATGTGCCAAGTCAAGCCACTCGAATCGTTCAAAAGAGGATACCACCCTATCATACCACATCACAACCATTTTAATAGCAAGTTGGCACGCAAGGTAAACCATTATAAGCTCCTAGCTAATTAAGCATGTCATAAGAAACTATAATCTCTAATTGTCATTGCAAACATGTTTATTCATAGTAGGCTGAATCAGGAATGATGAACTAATCATATTTACAAAAACAAGAGAGGTCCATTTCATACTAGCTTTTCTCATCTCAATAAGTTCATCATATAATCATGATAATTGCCTTTCACTTGCACGACCAAACGATGTGGATAATAATAATAGTGCACGTGCATTGGACTAAGCTGGAATCTACAAGCATTCAATAAACAGGAGAAGACAAGGCAATATGGGCTCTTTTGTTAGATCAACAATAATGCATATAAGAGCCAACTCAAAAATTTAATCATGATCTTCTCCTATCAACCCCCAAAGAAAAGAGAATAAATAAAACTATTTACACGGGAAAGCTCCCAACAAGCAAAAAGAAGAACAGGAAATCTTTTTGGGTTTTCTTTTTAATTACTACTACAAGCATAGAAATTAAAAGTAGCTAAAAGCTACAAATTTTTTTGGTTTTTCTTAAGGTTTATTAAACACACAAGAAGAAAGCATAAAAAGGAAATAAACTAGCATGGATATTACAATGAAAAAGTATGAGCACCGACATCTAGCAATGAGTGTGTGAACATGAATGTAATGTCGGTGAGAAATACGTACTCCCTCAAGCTTAGGCTTTTGGCCTAAGTTGGTCTATGGCCACGGTTGGCCTGGCGGATATCCATAGTAATAGTTGGGGTCGTACTGCGAAGAAGAAGACTTTAATTGCCACTGGTTGGCAATCATCTCCGGATCCCACTGATAATTAGACTGTCGTGGAGGATCAACTTGTGGTTCCGACTCTGGCTCTGTGGCTGATGTAGGGTTACGGTAGGCGTGAATAGCCTCCAACGGAACAAGGTACTTGCCTGCAGATTGATAACCCACAAGTATAGGGGATCGCAACAGCTTTCGAGGGTAGAGTATTCAACCCAAATTTATTGATTCGACACAAGGGGAGCCAAACAATATTCTCAAGTATTAGCAGCTGAGTTGTCAATTCAACCACACCTGGAAACTTAGTATCTGCAGCAAAGTGTTTAGTAGCACAGTAATATGATAGTGGTGGTAGCAGCAACAAAAGTAAAGGCAGCAAAAGTAATGTTTTTGGTATTTTGTAGTGATTGCAACAGTAGCAGCGGGAAAGTAAATAAGCAAGAACCAGTATACAGAAAACTCGTAGGCACCGGATCAGTGATGGATAATTATGCCGGATGCGGTTCATCATGTAACAGTCATAACATAGGGTGACACAGAACTAGCTCCAATTCATCAATATAATGTAGGCATGTATTCCGTACATAGTCATACATGCTTATGGAAAAGAACCTACATGCCATCATTTGTCCTACCCTCCCGTAGCAGCAGGGTCCTATTGGAAACTAAGGGATATTAAGGCATCCTTTTAATAGAGAACCGGAACAAAGCATTAGCACATAGTGAATACATGAACTCCTCAAACTAAGGTCATCACCGGGAGTGGTCCCGATTATTGTCACTTCGGGGTTGCCGATCATAACACATAGTAGGTGACTATAGACTTGCAAGATAGGATCAAGAACTCACATATATTCATGAAAACATAATAGGTTCAGATATGAAATCATGGCACTCGGGCCCTAGTGACAAGCATTAAGCATAGCAAAGTCATAGCAACATCAATCTCAGAACATAGTGGATACTAGGGATCAAACCCTAACAAAACTAACTCGATTACATGATAAATCTCACCCAACCCATCACCGTCCAGCAAGCCTACGATGGAATTACTCACGCACGGCGGTGAGCATCATGAAATTGGTGATGGAGGATGGTTGATGATAACGACGGCGACAAATCCCCCTCTCCGGAGCCCCGAACGGACTCCAGATCAGCCCTCTTGAGAGGTTTTAGGGCTTGGCGGCGGCTCCGTATCGTAAAACGCGACGATTTCTTCTCTCTGATTTTTTTCTCTCCGAAAGCAAATATATAGAGTTGGAGTTGGCGTCGGAGGGCATCCAAGGGGCCCACAAGGTAGGGGGCGCGCCCCCCACCCTCGTGAGAAGGGTGTGGGCCCCCTGGTCTTCATCTTTGGCGAGGATTTTTTATTATTTTTTCTAAGATGTTCTGTGGAGTTTCTGGTCATTCCGAGAATATTTGTTTTCTGCACATAAAACAACATCATGGCAATTCTGCTGAAAACAACGTCAGTCCGGGTTAGTTCCATTCAAATCATACAAGTTAGAGTCCAAAACAAGGGCAAAAGTGTTTGGAAAAGTAGATACGACGGAGACGTATCACAGATAAATCAAACAAGGAAGGAGCAGGCAGGGTAATAGTCTCAGGATGATGTTTATCAAAGAACAATCTGTATTTGAGCTCATTTCCCCTATTCTTAACAATAAAATTGTGTGCTACCATACTCTTATAATCTAAATAAACAGGAGGTAACAATTTTTGGTCCTTCTCATAATGCCTTATAGGTATGTTAAAATGTGTAGCTAGGCGCGAGGGAAGATGCCTCCAAAGACGGGGCCCTTAGTACGGTTAAGATTTAAACGCTTTGCAATAATAGCACCCATGCTGAATGTATCATCACGAAATAAGGCGTGGCACAAAATAACAATATCAGGGGCACTCAGGTTTCCATAGTTTTCGCACCCAATTAAGCATCTACTAGCAAATATAGCAAAGTAACGTAGAACAGGAAAGTGTATGCTAGTAGTTCGTGCATCGGAAACCTTTCTCGTTTCCCCTACAGTGATTGTATAAATAAACCCATCCACATCGCTGCGATGTGGTTCCTCTATGATGCCCTCGAAAGGGATCAAACAAACCCGACAAAAATCACGAAGTGACATCTCCTTATGCTCATCATATAAATAAAACTCCACCATAGGTGGTGAGCTCCTAGCATGGAAATGAAAGTTTTGCACAAAGATATTGGTGAGTAAGAGATACTGTTCGCGTTGGTCGTGGAGGAAGGCGGTGAGGCCTGCATTCTCAGCCAATTCATAGAAATCATCATAAATCCCGACTGCTCTCAAGAAATCATCACAAGGCCATTCACACGGCCGAACCTCCGTGATGCGAGGCAGATTATATTTGGGCTTCTTTGCTTCTTCATTTTGCTTTTCCTTTGAGCTTCGGCTCGATGAGCCCCTCAAAAATATCTTCATTATTTTCTGAAAAATTCTGAAATTTTTAGTAACTTCAAATAAAAGTAAACCAAACTAAACAAAATTGATAGCAACTACTCCTACCAGTGCCTAGAGCCTATATCATGCATCAAAACTACTTGGAACCACATAAATTTGACATGCAAGCTCAAGAACAGGGTCACCTAAGCAGCAAAAATATGCAATGAATAAAGCACTAGAACAAAAACTAATTGGACCATTGGAGGAGTCACATACCAAGGAACAATCCCCAAAGTAGTTTTGTGAGAGGTGCTTTGAGAAAGGAGATCGAAAGTCGCAGCAAAATGAGCTAGAACTCGTGCTTGAACTGGATAATGGTGTTTGTGGGTGGAAGGAGTGTGTGGGTGCAGGAATAAGTGGAGGAGGGCCACCGTGGGTCCACGAGGCAGGGGGCGCGCCCTCCACCCTCATGGCCAGGTGGATGCCCCCTGTTGTGTTCTTAGTGCCAAATATTCTCAAATATTCTAGAAAAAATCATATTTAAATTTCAGGGCATTTGGAGAACTTTTATTTTCGAGGTATTTTTATATTGCACGGATAATTCAGATAACAGACAGAAAATACTAATTTTACTTTATTTAATATAAATAACAGAAAGTAGAAAGAGGGTACAGAGAGTTGTGTTTTCTAAATTCATCCATCTCATGATCATAAAAAAGAATCCACTAACAAGGTTGATCAAGTCTTGTTAACAAACTCATTCCGAATAACATGGTATCGGAGAATTTTCGAATAACACTAGGTTACCTCAACAGGGATATGCACATCCCCAACAATAAGAATATCATATTTCTTCTTGACAGTAGGTAGAGGAAATTCAAAACCTCCAAAAATAATCGATGGAATTTTTCCAATAGAATTGATACTGTGGACTTGAGGTTGTTTCACCGGAAAGTGTACCGTATGCTCATTACCATTAACATGAAAAGTGACATTGCCTTTGGTGCAATCAATAACAGCCCCTGCAGTATTCAAAAAAGGTCTTCCAAGAATAATAGACATACTATTGTCCTCGGGAATATCAAGAATAACAAAGTCCGTTAAAATAGTAACGTTTGCAACCACAGCAGGCACATCCTCACAAATACCGACAGGTATAGCAGTTGATTTATCATCCATTTGCAAAGATATTTCAGTAAGTGTCAACTTATTCAAATCAAGTCTACGATATAAAGAGAGAGGCATAACACTAACACCGGCTCCAAGATCACATAAAGCAGTTTTAACATAGTTTCTTTTAATGGAGCATGGTATAGTGGGTACTCCTGGATCTCCAATTTCTTTGTTATTCCACCTTTAAAAGTATAATTAGCAACCATGGTGGAAATTTCAGTTTCCGATATCTTTCTTTTATTAGTAACAATTTCTTTCATATACTTAGCATAAGGATTCATTTTGAGCATATCAGTTAATCGCATACGCAGAAAGATAGGTCTAATCATTTCAGCAAAGCGCTCAAAATCCTCATCATCCTTTTTCTTGGATGGTTTGGGAGGAAAAGACATGGGTTTTTGAACCCATGGTTCTCTTTCTTTACCGTGTTTCCTAGCAACAAAGTCTTTCTTATCATAACGTTGATTCTTTGATTGTGGGTTATCAAGATCAACAGCAGGTTCAATTTCTATATCATTAGCATTACTAGCTTGAGCATCAACATGAACATTATCATTTACATTATCACTAGTTTCATGTTCATTACCAGATTGTGTTTCAGCATCAGAAATAGAAATATCATTTGGATTCTCAGGTGTGTCAATAACAGGTTCACTAGAAGCATTAAGTAATTGGAGAAGCATCGGTTAGTCCATTATTCTCAGGAGTTGACTCAGGAAGTGTCCAATTATTTTCATTTGTCAACATATTATTCAATAGAATTTCAGCTTCATCCTGTGTTCTTTCCTTGAAAACAGAACCAGCACAACTATCCAGGTAATCTCTGGAAGCATCGGTTAGTCCATTATAAAAGATATCAAGTATTTCATTTTTCTTAAGAGGGTGATCAGGCAAAGAATTAAGTAATTGGAGAAGCCTCCCCCAAGCTTGTGGGAGACTCTCTTCTTCAGTTTGCACAAAATTATATATATCCCTTAAGGCAGCTTGTTTCTTATGAGCAGGGAAATATTTACCAGAGAAGTAATAAATCATATCCTGGGGACTACGCACACAACCAGGATCAAGAGAATTAAACCATATCTTAGCATCACCCTTTAATGAGAACGGGAATATTTTAAGGATATAAAAGTAACGAGTTCTCTCATCATTAGTGAACAGAGTAGCTATATCATTTAATTTAGTAAGATGTGCCACAACAGTTTCAGATTCATAGCCATAAAAAGGATCAGATTCAACCAAAGTAATTATATCAGGATCAATAGAGAATTCATAATCCTCATCAGTAACAAAGATAGGTGAAGTAGCATAAGCAGGATCATATTTCATTCTAGCATTCAGAGTTTTTTGTGTAAGCTTAGCTAGTAATTTCTTAAGATCACTTCTATCATTGCAAGCAAGAAAGTCTCTTTTAGTTTCTTCATCCATAACATAGCCCTCAGGCACAACATGTAATTCATATTTATTAGGAGAGACTTGATAATCACTTTCATCAGTATTATCAGTTTCAATAATTTCATTCTCTCTAGCCCTAGCAAGTTGTTCATCAAGAAATTCACCAAGTGGCACAGTAGTATCAGGCATAGAAGTAGTTTCATCATAAGTATCATGCATAGCAAAAGTGGCATCATCAATAATATGCGACATATCAGAATCAATAGCAGAAGCAGGTTTAGGTGTCGCAAGCTTACTCAAAACAGAAGGTGAATCAAGTGGAGAGCTAGATGGCAGTTCCTTACCTCCCCTCGTAGTTGAGGGATAAATCTTGGTTTTGGATCTCTCAAGTTCTTCATAATGATAAGCAGATATAAATCCCAAGTGACTCAAAGAATAGAGCTATGCTCCCCGGCAACGGCGCCAGAAAATAGTCTTGATAACCCACAAGTATAGGGGATCGCAACAGTTTTCGAGGGTAGAGTATTCAACCCAAATTTATTGATTCGACACAAGGGGAGCCAAAGAATATTCTCAAGTATTAGCAGCTGAGTTGTCAATTCACCACACTTGGAAACTTAATATCTGCATCAAAGTATTTAGTAGCAAAGTAATATGATAGTAGTGGTGACGATAGCAAAAGTAACGGTAGCAAAAGTAATGTTTTTGGTATTTTGTAGTGATTGTAACAATATCAACGGATAAGTAAATAAGCGAAGAACAATATATGGAAAGCTCGCAGGCAATGGATCGGTGATAGAGAATTATGGCGGATGTGGTTCATCATGTAACAGTCATAACCTAGGGTGACACAGAACTAGCTCCAATTCATCAATGTAATGTAGGCATGTATTCCGAGTATAGTCATACATGCTTATGGAAAGGAACTTGCATGACATCTTTTGTCCTACCCTCCCGTGGCAGCGGGGTCCTAGCGGAAACTAAGGGATATTAAGGCCTCCTTTTAATAGAGTACCGGACCAAAGCATTAACACATAGTGAATACATGAACTCCTCAAACTACGGTCATCACCGGAAGTGGTCCCGATTATTGTCACTTCGGGGTTGCCGGATCATTACACATAGTAGGTGACTATAGACTTGCAAGATAGGATCAAGAACTCACATATATTCATGAAAACATAATAGGTTCAGATCTGAAATCATGGCACTTGGGCCCTAGTGACAAGCATTAAGCATAGCAAAGTCATAGCAACATCAATCTCAGAACATAGTGGATACTAGGGATCAAACCCTAACAAAACTAACTCGATTACATGATAAATCTCATCCAACCCATCACTGTCCAGCAAGCCTACTATGGAGTTACTCACGCACAACGATGAGCATCATGAAATTGGTGATGGAGGATGGTTGATGATGACGATGGCGACGAATTCCCCTCTCTGGAGCCCTGAACGGACTCCAGATCAGCCCTCCTGAGAGAGTTTAGGGCTTGGCGGCGGCTCCGTATCGTAAAACGCGATGAATATTTCTCCTTGATTTTTTCTCTCCGAACACGGATATATAGAGTTGGAGTTGAGGTCGGAGGAGCTCCAGGGGGCCCATGAGGTAGGGGCGCGCGCCCAGGGGGGCAGGCGCACCCCCACCCTCGTGGTTAGGGTGTGGGCCCCCTGGCCTTGATCTTTTGCCAGTATTTTTTATTATTTCAGAAAATATGCTCCGTGGAGTTTCAGGTCATTCCGAGAACTTTTGTTTCTGCACATGAATAACACCATGGCAATTCTGCTAAAAACAACATCAGTCCGGGTTAGTTCCATTGAAATCATGCAAGTTAGAGTCCAAAACAAGGGCAAAAGTGTTTGGAAAAGTAGATACGACTGAGACGTATCAGTGCGTTCACCCCTGATTTCACTAATGGCCAGATTCCCACCTGCCGCTACTGCTTCTTTGTCCTCCTGTTCCCATAACAGTTACATGTCGTAGTATCGTGCCACACCCATACGGTGGGGTGTATGTTCTTCTTCTAAAGTTCTGATTGCTTGAAATTCTTCTCTGCAAACTCTGGAGTTGCCTTAACCCTTATGAATTCTGCCCAATGTGCCTTTGTAATTTGGGGGTATGCGGGGATTGGGTCCTTGCCTTCACTCAAGTACTTCTTGTACATCACGTGCTTCCAATTTCTCCAAGCATCCCTAGCCTTCTTCAGTGCAGCGTGTTCCACCTGCATTCTCCACTGCTCTGGAACGTTGAAGTGATCCATGATCTCCCGAACTATCTTCCGCCATATTTCCGTGTCAGCCTTCCGAAACCCGGCAGATTAATGTTGAGCCTTGCCGATAACCGACAAGTATAGGGGATCGCAACAGTTTTCGAGGGTAGAGTATTCAACCCAAATTTATTTGTTCGACACAAGGGGAGCCAAAGAATATTCTCAAGTATTAGCAGCTGAGTTGTCAATTCAACCACACCTGGAAACTTAATATCTGCAGCAAGGTATTTAGGAGCAAATTAATATGGTAGTAGTGGTAACGGTGGTAAACGGTAACGGTAGCCAAAGTAATATTTTTGGTGTTTTATAGTGATTGTAACAGTAGCAGTGGAAAAGTAAATAAGCGAAGAACAATATATGAAAAGCTCGTAGGCAATGGATCGGTAATGGAGATTTATGCTGGAGTGATCGATCATGTAACAGTTATAAGCTAGGGTGACATAGAACTAGCTCCAGTTCATCAATATAATGTAGGCATGTATTCCAAATATAGTCATACGTGCTTATGGAAAAGAACTTGCATGTCATATTTTGTCCTACCCTCTCGTGGCAGCGGGGTCCTATTGGAAACTAAGGGATATTAAGGCCTCCTTTTAATAGAGTACCTGACCAAAGCACTAACACATAGTGAATACATGAACTCCTCAAACTACGGTCATCACCGGGAGTGGTCCCGATTATTGTCACTTCGGGGTTGCCGGATCATAACACATAGTAGGTGACTATAGACTTGCAAGATAGGATCAAGAACTCACATATATTGATGAAAACATAATAGGTTCAGATATGAAATCATGGCGCTCGGGCCCTAGTGACAAGCATTAAGCATAGCAAAGTCATAGCAACATCAATCTCAGAACATAGTGGATACTAGGGATCAAACCCTAACAAAACTAACTCGATTACATGATAAATCTCTTCCAACCCATCACCGTCCAGCAAACCTATGATGTAATTAGTCACGCACGGCGGTGAGAATCATGAAATTGGTGATGGAGGAAGGTTGATGATGACGATGGCGACGGATTCGCCTCTCCGAAACCCCGAACGGACTCCAGATCAGCCCTTCCGAGAGAGTTTAGAGCTTGGTGATGGCTTCGTATCGTAAAATGCGATGAATCCTTCTCTCTGATTTTTTCTCCCCGAAAGTGAATATTTGGAGTCAAGGTTGAGGTCGGTGGAGCGTCAGGGGGCCCACGAGGTAGGGGCGCACCCAGGGGGTAGGGCGCACCCCCACCCTCGTGGACAGGTGGAGGCCCCCCCTGATGTGGATTCTTCTTCCAGTATTTTTTATATATTCCAAAATAATTCTCCGTTGATTTTCTAGTCATTCCGAGAACTTTTATTTCTGCACAAAAATAACACCATGGCAATTCTGCTGAAAACAGCATCAGTCCGGGTTAGTTCCATTCAAATCATGCAAGTTAGAGTCCAAAACAAGGGCAAAAGTGTTTGGAAACGCAAATACGACGAAGACATATCAACTCCCCCAAGCTTAAACCTTTGCTTGTCCTCAAGCAATTCAGTTGATAAACTGAAAGTGATAAAGAAAAACTTTTACAAACTCTATTTGCTCTTGTTGTTGTAAATATGTAAAGCCAGCATTCAAGTTTTCAGCAAAGATTATGAACTAACCATATTCACAATAACATTTAGGTCTCATGTTTACTCATATCAATGGCATAATCAACTAGCGAGCAATAATAATAAATCTCGGATGACAACACTTTCTCAAAACAATCATGATATGATATAACAAGATGGTATCTCGCTAGCCCTTTCTGAGACCGCAAAACATAAATGCAGAGCACCTTTAAAGATCAAGGACTGACTAGACGTTGTAATTCATGGTAAAAGAGATCCAATCAAGTCATACTCAATGTAAACTAACAGTAATGGATGCAAATGACAACGGTGTTCTCCAACTGGTGCTTTGTAATAAGAGGATGATGACTCAACATAAAAGTAAATGGGTAGGCCCTTCACAGAGGGAAGCAGGGATTTGTAGAGGTGCCAGAGCTCGGTTTTGAAATAGATATGAACAATATTTTGAGCGGTATACTTTCATTGTGAACATAACAACCGAGAGATCTCGATATCTTCCATGCTAAACACATTATAGGCGGTTCCCAAACAGAATGGTAAAGTTTATACTCCCGCTCCACCAACAAGCATCAGTCCATGGCTTGCTCGAAACAACGAGTGCCTCCAACTAACAAGAGTCCCGGGGGAGTTTTGTTTGCAGTTATTTTGATTTGATTTGCATAAAGCATGGGACTGGGCATCTCAGTGACCAGCCACTTTCTCGTGAGTGAGGAGCGGAGTCCACTCCTCTTGAGAATAACCCGCCTAGCATGGAAGATACAAACAGCCCTAGTTGATACATGAGCTATTCGAGCATACAAAACAGAATGTTTATTTGAAGGTTTAGAGTTTGGCACATACAAATTTACTCGGAACGGTAGGTAGATACCGTATATAGGTAGGTATGGTGGACTCATATGGAATAACTTTGGGGTTTATGGAATTGGATGCACAAGCAGTATTCCCGCTTAGTACAAGTGAAGGCTAGCCAAAGACTGGGAAGCAACCAGCTAGAGAGCGACAACACTCATGAACATGCATTAAAATTAATCAACACCGAATGCAAGCATGAGTAGGATATAATGCACCATGAACATAAATATCATAGAGGCTATGTTGATTTGTTTCAACTACATGCATGAACATGTGCCAAGTCAAGCCACTCGAATCGTTCAAAAGAGGATACCACCCTATCATACCACATCACAACCATTTTAATAGCATGTTGGCATGCAAGGTAAACCTTTATAAGCTCCTAGCTAATTAAGCATGGCATAAGCAACTATAATCTCTAATTGTCATTGCAAACTTGTTTAATCATAATAGGCTGAATCAGGAACGATGAACTAATCATATTTACAAAAACAAGATAGGTCAAGTTCATACCAGCTTTTCTCATCTTAATAAGTTCATTATATAATCATCGTTCTTGCCTTTCACTTGCACGACCGAATAGTGTGGATAATAATAATAGTGCACGTGCAATGGACTAAGCTGGAATCTGCAAGCATTCAATTCAAGAGAGAAGACAAGGAAATATGGGCTCTTTGTTAGATCAACAATAATGCATATGAGAGCCACTCAACATTTTCATTATGGTCTTCTCCTCTCGACCCCCAAAGAACAAGAAAATAAATAAAACTATTTACACGGGAAAGCTCCCAACAAGCAAAAGAAGAACGAGAAATCTTTTTGGGTTTTCTTTTTAATTACTACCACTACAGGAATGGAAAGTAAACTAGCTAAAAGCTACAACTATTTTTTTTTGTTTTTCTTAAGGTTTATTAAACACACAAGAAGAAAGCATAAAAAGGAAAATAAACTAGCATGGATGATGCAATGAAAAAGTATGAGCACCGACAACTAGCAATGAGTGTGTGAACATAAATGTAATGTCGGTGAGAAATACGTACTCCCCCAAGCTTAGGCTTTTGGCCTAAGTTGGTCTATGGCTACGGCTGGCCTGGTGGATAACCAAAGTTGTAGCTGGGGTCATACTGAGATGCAGCGGCAATTGCCTGATGAGCGGCAGCTTGGAGGCGAGCTGTCTCCGCCCTCCTCTCGTACTCGGTCGCCTCCTCCTTGGTTATAACATATCTCCCTTTTGCTTGAAAGTCAAAAAAAGTAGGAGTAGGGAGAGCGACGTGATAGGTGCATCGTCTGTCAAAGATTAGCCGATACAGGAGGAACTGATCGTTCCTCTCAACAAGATGACGGACCATAGCATCATAATCTAAATAAGCAGGACGCAACTCAATATCATATCCATGTATGGGTATCTCAAGAAAGTTATCTATACGAGTTGCATAAATTCCACCAAAGAAATCTCCATGAATACGATTATTATGCAACCTACGTGCAACAATAGCCCCCAAGTTGTATTGGTTATCTCCTAAAACAGCGCTCCTGAGAACGCTGAGATCAGGTACACACATGTGACATGCCTCAGACTTACCATTTATGCACCTACCTATAAAGAGAGCAAAATAATGTATAGCAGGAAAATGAATGCTCCCCATGGTAGCTTGTGTTATATCTCTAGATTCCCCCACAGTTATACTAGCATGAAAATCTCTAAACTCAGATTTGCGAGGCTCACTAGTGCTGCCCCATTGTGGAAGTTTGCAAGCAGTATTAAAATCCTCTAAGTCCATAGTATAAGAATTTTCATAAAGATCAAACAGGTGTAGCGACCAGACCTCAAACGGTCCAATCTCTGTGCTCCGGTGTCATCCCTGGATCAGTAATGCTGACACCACACAGTACTTGAAGGATTTATAGCAGAGTAGCAATCACACACTTATTACATCGAGTGTCTCCAGAGATAACTTATTACAATAAAAATGGCTTAAGGCCATCTAATAACGATAACAGCGGAAGGCTTGGAAGATAAGTGAGTCCATCAACTCCAACGACATCACTGAGTATAGAACCACGACCTAAAACTCCTTAATCATCGTCTGAAAAGTCTGCAACATTAACGTTGTAGCCCAAAAATGGGTCAGCACATGGAATATGCTGGCAATGTAACACATAGAGAATAATGGAATTAAACATCTATACTATATGCATATTTGGCTGGTGGAAAGCTCTATGGATACAATTTTGCGTAAAGCCAATTTTTCCCTACTGCAAAGGAATAAATTTATTTAACTATTATGGTGGTTGTTAAACATTGAGAATGGTTGACAGCATTCTCAATCCCAATTAAACATCATCATTAAACAAACCCAACAAAATTAATCTTTAGAGTAACATGTTGAGATTCACATGATAATCCAGGTACTAGATACTCAAGATGTCCATAACCGGGGACACGGCTAACCATGATTAGTTTATACACTCTGCAGAGGTTTGCACACTTTTCCCCACAAGACTCAATCGCCTCCGTTTGGTTTCTCGCACTACATGGTGTTTGAGAAACGGATGACCGAGACATAGTCTTTCAGAAGCGCTAGCACCCACTACTAGGGAAAACCTTATACATAGAATCTTAGCAGCAGCGCGGCATAAAAACAGGCGCTGCTGCTAAGTAGTAGCAGCGCGGCTACGGAAAGCTCGCTACTGGTGCAAACTTAGCAGTAGCGCGTGACGCTTAAACCGCGCTGCTACAAAAATCCACCGACAGTACACAACGACATAAGTTTACCATTAGCGCGGCGCCAGGGAGCGCGCTGCTGCTAATGCCATAGTAGAAGCGCGCTTTTTTGTCACCTCGCTGCTGCTAATTTTGAAATTGTGCATAGGGTTGGCCCGTTTAGCAGTAGCGCGTGACAGGAAAGCGCGCTGTTGCTACGCTCTTAGCAGCAGCGCACTTTCTCTCCCGCGCTACTGCTAAGACGCAGCACCCACCACCTTTTCCACCTCCCCTCCCCATCTCCTCTCCTCCCTTTCCCCTACCTCCCACATCCTCCCTCTCTCACTCTTCTTCTTCCTCAATACTTCTCCCCCCATTACTCTCCCTCTTCTACCTACCTTTCCTCTATTAATTACTCCTAGCTATAACTACACCACCTCCATTAATTCATCTCCTTTCTCTTTTTCCTCCCCCCTCCAATAGTTGAAGTTGTCTCCTCCCAAATTAGCTAGCTAGGTAGATGTAGCATTTAGTTAAGTGACCTATTTGCCCCCTAACTAGATCTTTCTTTGTCAAGAAGAGCTTTGTGCACTTTTGACCTCCCTACATCATCATCTCCACCATGTGCTCGATCTCGAGATAGAGGTGTGATTAATATTTCATGCTTTTGCAAAATGGAAATATATGTTCCTATTTTGTATACACACTTAATTAGCCATTATTATGCATGGGTCCAATGATGTAATATATATATATATATGTTCCTATTTTGTATACACACTTAGCCATTATTATGCAAGGGTCCAATGATGTAATATATATGTTCCTATTATGCTGAGGACAAGAAAAAAGGGAAACTGGTTATAGCAGTAGCGCTTTAGTGAAAAAGAGCTACAGCTAGTCAAGGTAGCAGTAGCGGTTTCTGCAGAAAATCGCTATAGCTGCTCGTAATAGTAGTAGCGCGTTTCGTGTAAACGCGCTACTGCTACGTCCACTTAACCAAAAATTCTCCCTCTCCCTGCTTCATCCCGCCTCTTTTCCCCCAAATCCCCACTCTCTCTTCCCCGGCCCTGTCGCACCGCCGCGCCCGCCCCCGACCTCGGCGCGCTCGCCCCCGACCCCGGCAGGCTCGCCCCCGACCCCGCCGCCCCCGACCCCGCCGCGCCCGACCCCGGCGCGCTCGCCCCTGACCCCGCCGCCCCCGACCCAGGCGCTCTCGCCCCCGGCGCCGGCGCTCGCCCCCGACCCGTCGGCCCTCGCCTCCCTCCTCTGCTTCCTCCCCTCCCAACCTCGGCCGTCGTCGGGCCTGCCTCCTTGCCCTGCACCATCTGTAAACCACCACCCCCCTCTCTCTCTGCTAGCTAGGGTTAATTTACTTAGGTTTTAGTTATGTTAATTAGGTTATCTATTTAGTTATGAATTTAGATAGGTTTCAAAATTTGCTGAATTTATATGCAAATTTGAACTGGACATGTGATATGTGGATATGTCATGTTTTGGACATGTCATGTTTTGGTAAATGATCCGAGTTGCCTATGTTACGCCGGAATGTTGATTCATTTCCGTTCCGGTGAATTTCAGGCGCTCGATATGTCCATTTTTTAGCAAAGGTCATGCCGAAATTTCCCATGAATAAAGGCATGATTTGTGCTACATAGTTGGCATATCGAGTGCTGGCACATAGATTTCTTTTTTATCTCATTTCTCATTTATTCATACTTTTAGAAATAAATGAGGACACTTAATCATAGGAAACATGTCGAACAACGAAGAAACTGGGCCTTCTGACCAAGATGCAGACGAGATGGATTATGAGGGTGAATAAGACTACCTCGACTTTTTGACTGCTAAGCAAGGTTTGCAGGTCCGCCTCGATGATGGTACTGACGCCGACACCGACACCGACGGCGCCGGCACCGATGGCGGCACCGAGACCGGTGGGGAAGGTACCACCGGGGAAGATACCGGCGCCGATGCCGGTACCGAAAAGAGGCATAAGAAGCAGAGGATACGAAAACCTAACAAACTAGGGATTGGACGACTTGTGATCACAAAGATGGCACCTGGCAAGTTTGAGTCGTTAGAGCCAGAAGAACCTCGCAAGTGCTATGGGAACCAAGTAGGATGCATCCTACGGGAATGCGCGAGCATCAATGACGATGACTTAAGGAGTAAAGAACATTTGACGCAGTTGCTCCTAACGAAGTTGCACAAGAGATTCAAGTTCCCCGATCGGGATGATAACATAGAACAACCGTGGGATGATCCGAAGATGAAAAAGATTAACAATAACGCCATGGGCATGTTCAGCAATGATTTGGCCTCCTGGAAATCGAGGGTGAAACAAGCTATTGAGGCTGAGGAACCCCTGTCCAAGATTCTGGAGGAAAATCCGACACTTATGGAAGAGGAGTTCGAAAAGTTCAAGGACACTTGCGCTACCGAGGACGCCAAGGCTAAGGCTGCGAAATTCAAGAGCCTTCAGCAAAGGAACACGGGGAAGTATCGCTTCGGAAGCCGTGGCTACCTCGGTAAAAGGCCCATATGGGATAAGGAGGACGCAGAACGTGAAGCCGCGGGTCTCCCAGACCCCTTCGCGAAGTTCACCAACCCCTTGGAGCATGACTTCATCAGGGCCCGCTACAAGTGGGACAAGGAGAAAAAGGTTTTTTACACGGACAAGATCACGAGGAAATTGATTAGACTACTGGAGAAGCAACACCAGCTTGCAGCCGAAAACCCTACTTCTCCGATGAGGCCCAAGTGGGACACCCCTCTCAACCGGGCCTTGAACAAACTTAAGGGACTCCCTTTGGGCCAGCGGCCGCAATATGGTCGTGTGCACGGCGCTGGAGATGGCGCCACGTGGAAGGTGTTTTACAACGAGGGCCCGGAGGCCAAGAAGCAGAAAAAGAAGTTTAGTCAGGCGGACATCGACACGAAGGTGAAGCTTGCGGTCGAGAAAAAAGCAGCTGAGGACGCGAAAAAAGCAGCCGAGGACAAATATGAGTTGTTACAGCAGGCAGTCAATGCAGCTGTAACTGCCTGCAGAAATGATTTCGCTACTAACTTGGTTCCAGTTATCATCAACTGGATGAAGGAAAATCCAGACAAGATGGTACATGATTTCTCGTTGCCCAGTTTCAACGGGAGCCGGCCGAGAGCACACCAATAACCACACATCAACAAGCACGTGCGGAGACCACCACCCCGCCTACGCAATTACCAGCTCCTGTAGAGCCGGGTGAGAGCGGCGGACGACATGATGAAGGGGGTGCAATAGTGCTGGCTGATGTAATTTGTCCTGTAGAACAGAGAATGGATGATGAGACGGAGGTCGACCCTATGGATTTCCTTAATACAGACGCATATGACTGTGACATAGAATTGATGAGTCAACCATATGACAAATCGGGCTATCAGCTTGCTAATGAGGATATGGATGATATGCCCGGGCAGGAAGGTCGTAGCAGGGATTGCAAAAAGTCTCTCTTCGTGAAATCCTCACAGGACACGCCTGAAGATGCCGCCTCAACACAGGCTCAACTATCCCAGCGTGAGGGTGGTACAGTACTTAGCCCGGGAACACTGGGGCAGGGGTTAAGGAAGGGTCTAGAAGGTGTGCCCAAGAAAAAGGAGAGAAAGAGATCGGGGAAGATAGTTGCCTCCAAACAAGCCAGAGCACATAGCAGCCAAATGATGCATTCTAAAGAGCGTGTACCCATGAAAGGTGCGGCCATGTTCCATCTCACGGGTGAGCCGATGCTACCGCTGAAACCACTGGAGGCACTATCAGGGGATCTCAGGAGACCGCACGACCATGTGCTGTCGACTAAGAAAAGCCTACTAGCCTCAAAGGATCCAGGATATCTGACATACGCGGCTCGTGTGCCTGAGGGGAAGTGCTACGTCGAGACACGGCCCGCGGAGGTGTTCTTCCTGCGGTTTGACCATATCTTTGATATGTTTCTGACAAGGCAGCTCGATTTTACAATCGTTCGCCTTTTTGCGCTACATATGAGCTCTATCATGAACAGTGAAGAAGTCTCGCAAATCTGTGTGGCGGATCTGTACTACAAGCACGAGTCTTTCTTGAGTCTCGGCGACTTTGAGCGTGAAACTGCTAGGGACTACCTCCAAAACTTCATGGTACAGAATAAGGACCGGGAAATTGTCCTCGTGCCTTATCATCCAAAGTAAGTCAGTTTCGAACAACCCTTGCATACATTTCAATCATTCCTTCTCTCTCTATGGGGAATAATTTGAGGTGTCTTTTCCCCGCAGCAACGGGCGCGCCGTCCTTATCATTCTTTATCCGCAAGTCTCCCACGCCGTGTATTTTGACCCTTCCAGAGACTACGAGAAAAAAGACTACACCCACATAATGAATATTCTAGATGATGCTCTCCAAGGCTTCAGCTTTAGAGGTGGCCACATACAGATCAGGAAACAAAGGAACAAGAAGATGGGTTCGCGCATAAAACTAACTTCTCCTGCATCCAAGTCCCAAAACCAAGCAAGAAGGATGGATTGTACATCCTCCATCTCATGATTCAGTTCAACACGGATCACCAAAAGCTTCGCATCAGAAGCAGAAATGATGATCATATCCACAAGTGGCTAGAATCTCATGGAGAAGCGGATTATAAACTTAGAGATGACTTCTTTCGCATCCAAAGCGACATTGCGACGATCATCATGAAAGAAGTCGTCGATGAGAAGGGGATGTTCCACCACGACCCTATATCGCGAGCTGCCGTCCGAACTCGCATAGGCATGCAACGTCTAGATCTCACACCGTTCAAGAAGCTAGGGTCCATCCTCGATGATATGGAAGGACGGAACTTCTAGTGATTTATGATGCCGATGATGATGATATGTGTCGGTTGAACTTGTATACTATTTGTAGCGATGCAACTTTGTGATGTCCATGATCCCTGCCGAACTTGCGTAACGCTACTTTGTTAGTTTGCGTACGATGACCTGCGTACCTCTAGTTAATTAATTTGCGTAATGTATGTTGCATCTAGTTGCTAACCCTTTCTTTTTCGGTGTTCTCTAGTATACTTTGTTGCATATATATGATTGTACATCCTCTTCATGAACATGCATCTCTAACAGGTACCTAGTTTCTTGATGGCGAGATGGAACTACTATGTCGTGTACAAAGGGAAGGTTCCGGGGGTGTACAACGAGTGGCATGAGTGTCAGGCGCAAGTGAATGGGTTCTCGGACGCCAGCCATAAAGGCTTCAAAAGCAGACAAGAAGGAGAAGCTAGTTACTTGAGGTTCACGCTAGCGCGAGAGAGGACTCGTAACCGCTATCTCATGTACTGCATAGTTCCGCTCTCACTCATAGTGATAGCTCTTCTCGCGTATACCTTTGTTTAGATGGATGACGTTGTAGTTGCAAGTATTCGAGACTTGCATGTATCGCTATTTTCGAGATGATGACAAGATACCACTTTGTGTTGGATGATGATTATGACGAGACTATTTGTATGTATATGCTATGATTACATTTGTGGTCTCGCAGGCATTTGTATGTGTATCATGATGACATTTGTATGTGCTAAAGATTCTTCTATAAAGCATATTCAAATACAAAACAAATATGCCGAAAAAAACAAAAAACAACTAAAATTAGCAGTAGCGAGTGGAGAAAAGTTAGCAGCAGCGTGGTTGTAGCAGTAGCGCGCACAGGGGAAGCGCGCTATAGCTATTAGCAGCAGCGAGGTTCCTTTAAGCGCGCTGCTGCAACACTTGTGTAGCAGTAGCGCGGGTGGACCAGCGCTACTACTATACGTTAGATGTAGTGCCTTATTAGTAGCGCCGGCCCCCGCGCTACTAAAAGGCCGAAAACCCGCGCTGCTGCTAGGCTTTTCCCTAGTAGTGACCTTACGATGGGTAGACCGTACCGCCTACATCCCCTACATCTGCTAGTATACCACTGTAAGAGTTCGCACGAGTTAGTCAACTATGCTAGAGCCCATAATAGTTTGTGGCTGCACACGGAAGTTTCTAGCATGAATAATCTCATGATCCCTTTGAGCCTGGGTGGCGGTCCAAAAGAAAACAGACAATCCTGGCATACCCAGGTACCTCAATCCACCCAGATGTGTGTTTAGGTTGCCACCTTAAGTAAACCATTAATTAACAAAGCTCACATCTGTCATGGATACACTCACCCAATCCACGTCTACTAGCATAGCATAGCAATAATAAGAAAACGTAGAAGTAACTCCCAAAGGTTTGATAATTAGACAAGTAATAGGTACTACCTCAACTACTTCCCAAACCCACAATTTAATTAGATCCTAATCATGCAATGTGTAAGGATTGATCTAATGCATTAAAACTGGGTAGTAGGAGGTATGATCAAAGTGTTACTTGCCTTGCTGATGATCCGGGAAACCTAGCGATTCAAAGTAACAGGCGGCGCACTCCGGGTACTCTATCGCAAACAAACAAGCACGCAATAAGTACTCAACTAACGCACAGGTAAAACTCAAATAAGAGATTTAACCAAAAAGTTCAACATAACAACTCCGGTTGGCAAAAAGAATCGAATCGAACGAAGCAACGAAAGACAAACGGCAAAAGAAATAGGCTTCGTTTACTATTCTGGATCTAAGGCAATTTTTACAGAAGCAAAAACTTGTTTAAGTTGGTTAAACGGAAAGAGGGTTTTGAGACGAAACTCCAGGCGCTTGAATCGCCTGATTCCGATAAACGAGCGAAAAGATAAACTAAAACAAAAATCGGATCAGAAACCGCGATCAGAAAATCGCGGATTTAATCGGAGAAAAAGAAAAACGACGAACAGTTTAACGAACGAACGTTTGTTAACTGAATCTAAACGAAGAATGCATTCGTTAAAACGAATGAACGAGCGAACGCTCGCTAATTAGCCTAAACCGGAAAAAACCGATCTAAAGAAAAAATGAAACAAAAAAAGACCGACGAAAACCGAACGGTTTTTCTGGGAAAACCGGCGGCGGGTCGGCGGCGGCGGCTCCGGCGAGGCGGCAGGGTCCGGCGGGGCGGCGGCGTCGGGCGCGGGCGGCGGCGTCGGGCGCGGGCGGCTAGGGTGCGGCGGCGTCGGCGGCGACGGGCGGCGTTGGGCGCGGGCGGCTAGGGTTTTGGCCCGGGGTGGGCCGGCGGCTTATAAAGGCTGGGTCCGGGGGAGTCCGGGCCTAGCACGGCCCGTAGGTCGGTTCGGACGTTTTTTTTAAAAAACTTACGCTCGGAAAAAAACAAAAGGACTACTAAACGGACTCCAAAAATCCCGAAATA
Source organism: Triticum urartu (assembly GCF_056163025.1). Taxonomy (NCBI): domain Eukaryota; kingdom Viridiplantae; phylum Streptophyta; class Magnoliopsida; order Poales; family Poaceae; genus Triticum; species Triticum urartu. Next base: position 471,877,937 of record NC_141874.1, read on the forward strand.
AAATTTCCCCGGCTTCTAAAATCAAGCCGCACAGGATGAACAATTATTTGGGGCCTAAATGCAATTTTAAAAACACGCATTTTTTCCTAAATTCAAATAAAATAGCAAATAAAACCAAATAAAGTCTTATTTGATTTTTTATTAAATCCTCAATATTTCTTTATTTTGGGAAAGCCATTTTATTCCCTCTCTCATATTTTTGTAATTGAAATAATTGAAGATAAAATAAATAAAATCAAATGATCCTATTTTCAAAATTTGAGAAAACTCAATTATGAAAATAACGAAATCCCCAACTCTCTCCGAGGGCCCTTGAGTTACGAAAAATTTCTAGGATCAACCAAAAATGCAATAAATATGATATGCAATGATGATATAGTGTTTAACATTCCAAATTGAAAATTTGGGATGTTACAAACCTACCCCCCTTAAGATAAATCTCGCCCTCGAGATTCGGGTTGGCTAGAAAATAGGTGAGGGTGGTCCTTCAGCAAATCTTCCTCTCGTTCCCAGGTGGCTTCATCCTCCGTGTGGTGGCTCCACTGATCCTTGCAAAACCTGATAACCTTGCTGCGGGTGACTCGACTGGCATACTCTAGAATCTTAACTGGTTTCTCCTCATAGGTCAAATCACTGTCCAACTGAATTTCTTCCAGTGGTACCATATCTCTCAGTGGTATGTCGGCCATCTCTGCGTGGCACTTCTTCAACTAGGATACATGGAACACGTCATGAACTCCTGACAGTCCTTCGGGCAATTCCAACTTATAGGCAACTTCTCCCATATGCTCCAAAACTTGGTATGGGCATACAAAACGTGGTGCTAACTTTCCCTTAACTCCAAAGCGCTTAACTCCTCGAAGTGGTGATACTCGAAGATAGACTCAGTCTCCGACTTCGTAAACTGTCTCCTTGCGTTTAGAATCTGCATAACTCTTCTACCTGGATTGAGCTACCTTCAGCCTGTCACGAATTAATTTCACTTTCTGTTCAGACTCCTTTATCAGATCCGGTCCAAACGACTGGCGATCTCCAACTTCATCCCAGGAGAATGGGGTCCTGCACCTCCTTCCGTACAAGGCTTCGAAAGGGGCCATCTTCAAACTGGATTGATAGTTGTTGTTGTAAGAGAACTCTGCATATGGAAAATTCTCATCCCAACTAGATACATAATCTAGCGCACAAGCTCTTAGCATATCCTCCAAAATCTGATTTACTCTCTCGGTTTGTCCATCTGTCTGCGGGTGGAAAGCTGTGCTAAACTCCAGTCTGGTTCCCAAAGTCTCATGCAACTGATTCCAGAACTTTGAGGTAAACTGGGTTCCTCTATCCGATACAATGCTCCTTGGAACTCCATGCAGACATACGATCCTGGTCATGTATATCTTTGCCAACTTTGCACTGGTATAGGTAGTCTTCACTGGAATGAAATGAGCTACCTTTGTCAAACGATCGACTACAACCCATATCGAGTCATAGCCTGAACGTGTTCTGGGCAATCCTGTGATGAAATCCATGCCTAGCTTATCCCACTTCCATTCGGGTATCAGCAATGGTTGTAGCAATCCTGTTGGCTTCTGATGCTCTGCCTTCACTCTCTGACATACATCACAAACTGCTACATATTCCGCAACATCCTTCTTCATTCCGGTCCACCAGAAAATATCCTTCAAATCCAAATACATCTTGGTATTTCCTGGGTGAATCGAGTATGGTGAGTCATGGGCCTCTTGCAGAATTAGCTTCCTAATCTCCGGATCATTTGATACATAGACATAGTCTTCAAACCATAAGGTATCGTGCTCATCCTCACGAAATCTCTTAGCTTTTCCTTTGTTCATTTTCTCCTTAATGGAAGCAATTTCCTTGTCAGTCCTTTGAGCTTCTCTGATCTTATCCATTAAAGTACACTAAATCTCCAATGCTGCTACATAGCCTCTTGGAACTATTTCCAAACATAGCTCTCGAAGATTTTCGGCTAACTCCCCTAGTAAATCTCCCGTCATTAGGGTGTTGACATGGCTCTTACGGCTTAAGGCGTCAGCTACTACGTTAGCCTTTCCGGGGTGATAATGCAATTTCATATCATAATCCTTGATGAGCTCCAACCATCTCCTTTGTCTGAGGTTCAACTCCTTCTGTGTGAAAATATACTTCAAACTCTTGTGATCCGTGTACACCTCGCAATGGTTTCCAATAAGAAAATGTCTCCAAGTCTTCAATGCATGCACTACGGCTGCTAACTCCAAATCATGCGTGGCATAATTCAACTCATTAGGCTTAAGCTGTCATGAGGCATATGAAACAACTCTGCCTTCCTACATAAGCACTGCTCCAAGTCCTCGTCGTGAAGCGTCGCAATACACCTCATAATCCTTGGTCTGGTCCGGTAAAATCAACACGGGTGAGGTAACCAAACGTTTCTTCAACTCCTGAAAACTAGCCTCACATTCCTCCGTCCATATGAACTTGGTATCCTTCTTCAACAACTCAGTCATAAGCTTCGCAATCTTTGAGAAATTCTCAATAAACCTCCAGTAGTATCCTGCGTGTCCAAGAAAACTTCGGATCTCTCCCACGGTGGTTGGTGCTTCCCACTTGGTCACGGTTTCAACTTTAGTGGGATCTACTGCTATACCTTCTCCGGATATAACGTGTCCGAGAAATCCAACTTCCTTCAACCAAAACTCACATTTGCTAAATTTGGCATATAACTGATGTTCTTTGAGCTTACCAAGTACCAAACGCAAATGCTCCTTATGCTCCTCTTCATTCTTCGAGTAAACCAGGATATCATCAATGAACACTACGACGAACTTATCAAAGAACTCCATAAACACTTTGTTCATCATGTTCATAAAATATGCAGGTGTGTTAGTCAGACCAAATGACATAACAGTATACTCGTACAGCCCATACCTGGTGGTAAAAGCCGTCTTGGGTGTATCCTATTCCCGAATCTTCAACTAGTGGTATCCTGATCGCAGATCGGTCTTGGAAAATACCTTAGATCCTTGCAATCGATCAAACAAATCATTGATCATCGGTAGTGGGTACTTGTTCTTGATGGTTACTTCATTCAATCCTCGATAATCAACAACCATCCTTAATGATCCATCCTTCTTTTCCACTAGAAGTACTGGCGATCCCCAAGGTGAAGAACTTGGGCGAATGTATCCTTTATCCAGTAACTCCTTAATTTGCTTCTTAATCTCCACCAAATCCTTTGCAGGCATCCTATATGGTCTCTTTGATATTGGCCCTGTGCCTGGCAAAAGCTCAATAAAAAACTTATCTCTATCCGGCGGCATGCCTGGCAATTCTTCTGGAAATACATCGGGGAAATCCTTCACTACTGGTACTTCCTCCTGCACAACTCCTGTTAAACAATTTGCTTGAGTCCTCTTTGGCACATGTCGGGATACATACTTGATTCTTCTCCCTTCTGGGGTGGTAAGTGAAATTGACTTACTGGCACATTCAATATTCCCCTCATACTTTGATAACCAATCCATGCCTAATATCACATCCAATCCTTGGGATTCCAATACTATTAGGTTCGAGGGAAAAACATAGTTACCAATCCTTAATGGTAACCGATCACACCATAGACTAGCCATATGTTCTGCTCCAGGCGAGGTTACTAACATGGGTGACCTAAGGGCTTGGGTTGGCAGTTTATACTTATCAACAAATCCCCTTGATATGTATGAATGCGGTGCACCAGTATCGAAAAGAACGAGTGCAGTAAATGACTTAACCAAAAACTTACCGATTACTGCATCCGGCTGCTCTTCAACCTCCTCCACGTTAACGTGGTTCACCTGTCCCCTGTTGAAAGGGTTCGGCTTCTTCCCAGAGCTTCCATTGCCATTTCCATTCTGGGATTCAGGACATTCATTGGCATAATGTCCGGTCTTCTGGCACTTAAAGCAAGTGACTTGGCTCAGGTCTTTCTTGGCTGGGGTTGATGGGTTGGTGCGGTTCTGGCTGTTGCTTCCTCCATTCCCATTACCATTCCTGGGGCCATTGTGATTGTGCGAACTACCTCCTCCATGGGTATGCTGAAAATGTCCTCCCGACCTAGGGGTAAATCGTGGCTTCTACTGAGCTCCTGAATTGTACTTTCCTTGTGCATACTTCCTCTTGCGATTCTCGATTTGCTGCTGCTTCCCTTCAATCATAAGAGCACGATCTACCAACTCCTGGTAGTTGTTGAAGGTTGCTACCATCAACTGCATGCTCAACTCATCATTTAGTCCTTCCAGAAACTTTCTCCTGCTTAGCTGCATCCATAGCAACGTCATCTGGGGCATAACGTGCTAGCTTACTGAAGTCCTCCACATACTGGCCAACTGTCCGTCCTCCTTGGCGCAAGTTGCGAAACTCTCGCTTCTTCATGGCCATAGCTCCTGCTGAAACATGGGCAGTACGAAAAGCCTGCTGAAACTGGTCCCATGTGACAGTGTCGACAGGGAAAGTGGCTGTGAAATTCTCCCACCATGATGATGCGGGTCCTTCAAGCTGATGTGCGGCAAACTTCACCTTTTCCGCATCCGTACATCCTGTTGTGGTCAACTCTCTAGCTGTCTTGCGGAGCCAATCATCTGCTACTATCGGCTCGGTGCTACTGGAAAACACCCGCAGATTCAGCCTAAGAAAACGGGCTAAGTGATCAACAGGTGGTGGTGGTGGTGGGTTGTTGTTGTTGTTCCCCTGATTCTGATTCTGGACTAGCAACTGCATTAATGTGTTCTGCTACTAGATCAACTGGGTGAGCTCCGGTGGGAAGGTAAATTCGGGGTCACGTCTTGGAGGCATCTGAGGGTTTAGAAAAGATGAGATTTAAGAATAGAGGGGGTCTATAGACAAACACTACCCATATGCACATAAGGCAAAAGCAAACAATTCACTTCATTCAATCAACCAAACAAGGGCATACAATCGATCTAACTATTGCAAAAGTGCTCGGGCTACTATATTTACACGGTGGACTACTACTACTGTTGGGGTGGTCTACTAGAAATATTCTTCAGTTGCAGACTCCATGATATCTGCTCCAGCTTCATCAACATAGTCATCATCGCTATCATCTGGATCCGAGTCGGTGTCGTCGATGATGATGTAGTCTTCCGAGCGAATCTCCTTGGGTTCTTCGTCTTCTTCTACCGATGTAGGGTCTCCCATGAATATTCCAATCTTCTTGATCAGATCGTCATTCTTTTCCACTAATACTTCAATTTCTTCTTCAAAATCTTCACGTGTAGCCTTGAGTTCTTCCTCCAGTTCCTTGATTCTTGTCCTTTCCTTCTTCAGGTCTATCATGTCGACACACATCTGGTTTTCCTGACGTTGAATGTGCTGGTTTAACTCCTGGATAAAAGCTGCAACTGATCTATCCTTCCTAGTGCTGATCATCTCCCAGTGCTCATCTCGGTGCCCACAAATCTGGTAGATAGTATCCTTGAGATCATTGCGGTAGACTTCTCCAATGTGTCCCATGGCGATGTGAGCTGCCATGCTCTTTCCTAGACTCCAGGTTGGTGCATCGAAAGAAACCTCTATGGGCTCAGTGACTGGCATGAACGTCCTTCCTGGAACTCGAACTTGAATCATCCAGCGCTCTTCTTCAGGTAAGGTGGCGTTGTAGGTTCCAGTGAAGCTTGGTACTCCTATGTTTAGGTATCTAGTGACTTCCTTCAAGTGACGTCCAAAGGGTGTATCTTCATCCGGTTGAGTGAACTTGTTCCTTGCATCTGCCATCCTAAAAGAGTAGAAAAGATGAGAGGTCAGAACAGAAGAGAGTGAGTAGTGATCTAGGTCTTTAGCTTAGTGGTCGTGTCCTATAGTCAGCGTGTGCTCTGATACCATCTTGTAGCGACCAGACCTCAAACGGTCCAATCTCTGTGCTCCGGTGTCATCCCTGGATCAGTAATGCTGACACCACATAGTACTTGAAGGATTTATAGCAGAGTAGCAATCACACACTTATTACATCGAGTGTCTCCAAAGATAACTTACTACAATAAAAATGTCTTAAGGCCATCTAATAACGATAACAGCGGAAGGCTTGGAAGATAAGTGAGTACATCAACTCCAACGGCATCACTGAGTATAGAACCACGACCTAAAACTCCTTAATCATCGTCTGAAAAGTCTGCAACATTAACGTTGCAGCCCGAAAACGGGTCAGCACATGGAATATGCTGGCAATGTAACACATAGAGAATAACGGAATGAAACAACTATACTATATGCATATTTGGCTGCTGGAAAGCTCTATGGTTATAGTTTTGCGTAAAGCCAATTTTTCCCTACTGCAAAGGAATAAATTTATTTAACTATTATGGTGGTTGTTAAACATTGAGAATGGTTGACAGCATTCTCAATCCCAATTAAACATCATCATTAAACAAACCCAACAAAATTAATCTTTAGAGTAACATGTTGAGATTCACATGATAATCCAGGTACTAGATACTCAAGATGTCCATAACCGGGGACACGGCTAACCATGATTAGTTTATACACTCTGCAGAGGTTTGCGCACTTTTCCCCACAAGACTCGATCGCCTCCGTTTGGTTTCTCGCACTACACGGTGTTTGAGAAACGGATGACCGAGACATAGTCTTTCAGAAGCGCTAGCACCTTACGATGGGTAGACCGTACCACCTACATCTGCTAGTCTACCACTGTAAGAGTTCACACGACTTAGTCAACTATGTTAGAGCCCATAATAGCTTGTGGCTGCACACGGAAGTTTCTAGCATGAATAATCTCATGATCCCTTTGAGCCTTGGTGGCGGTCCAAAAGAAAACAAGCAATCCTGGAATACCCAGGTGCCTCAATCCACCCAGATGTGTGTTTAGGTTGCCACCTTAAGTAAACCATTAAGTAACAAAGCTCACATCTGTCATGGATACACTCACCCAATCCACGTCTACTAGCATAGCATAACAATAATAAGCAAACATAGAAGTAACTCCCAAAGGTTTGATAATTAGACAGGTAATAGGTACTACCTCAACTACTTCCCAAACCCACAATTTAATTAGATCCTAATCATGCAATGTGTAAGGATTGATCTAATGCATTAAAACTGGGTAGTAGGAGGTATGATCAAAGTGTTACTTGCCTTGCTGATGATCCAGGAAACCTAGCGATTCGAAGTAACAGGCGACGCACTCTGGGTACTCTATCGCAAACAAACAAGCACACAATAAGTACTCAACTAATGCACAGGTAAAACTCAAATAAGATATTTAACCAGAAAGTTCAACTTAAGAACTCCGGTTGGCAAAAAGAATCGAATCGAACGAAGCAACGAAAGACAAACGGCAAAAGAAACAGGCTTTGTTTACTATTCTGGATCTAAGGCAATTTTTACAGAAGCAAAAACTTGTTTAAGTTGGTTAAATGGAAAGAGGGTTTCGAGACGAAACTCCAGGCGCTTGAATCGCCTGATTCCGATAAATGAGCGAAAAGATAAACTAAAACAAAAATTGGATCAGAAATCGCGATAAGAAAATCACGGATTTAATCCGAGAAAAAGAAAACGACGAACAGTTTAACGAACGAACGTTCGTTAACTGAATCTAAACGAAGAACGCGTTCGTTAAAACGAACGAACGAGCAAACGCTCGCTAATTAGCCTAAACCGGAAAAAACCGATCTAAAGAAAAAACTAAACAAAAAAAAGACCGACGAAAACCGAATGGTTTTTCTGGGAAAACCGGCAGCGGGATCGAGGTAAACCTCGGGCGGCGGGTCGGCGGCGGCGGCTCCGGCGAGGCGGCGGCGGCGGTGGGGTCCGGCGGGGCGGCGGCGGGCGGCGTCTGGCGCGGGCGGCGGCGTCGGGCGCGGGCGGCTAGGGTGCGGCGGCGGCGGCGGCAGGCGGTAGCGTCGGCGGCGGCGGGCGGCGTCGGGCGCGTGCGGCTAGGCTTTCGGCCCGGGGTGGGCCAGCGGCTTATAAAGGCTGTGTCCGGGGGAGTCCGGGCCTAGCACGGCCCGTAGGTCAGTTCAGAAGTTTTTTTAAAAAAAACTTACGCTCGGAAAAAAAACAAAAGGACTACTAAAGAGACTCCAAAAATCCCGAAATTAATTTTCCCCGGCTTCTAAAATCAAGCCGCACAGGATGAACATTTATTTGGGGCCTAAATGCAATTTTGAAAAATATGCATTTTTTCCTAAATTCAAATAAAATAGCAAATAAAACCAAATAAAATCTTATTTGATTTTTTTATTAAATCCTCAATATTTCTTTTTTTGGGAAAGTCATTTTATTCCCTCTCTCATATTTTTGTAATAGAAATAATTGAAGATAAAATAAATAAAATCAAATGATCCTATTTTCAAAATTTGAGAAAACTCAAATATGAAAATAACGAAATTCCCAACTCTCTCCGAGGGTCCTTGAGTTGCGAAAAATTTCTAGGATCAACCAAAAATGCAATAAATATGATATGCAATGATGATTTAGTGTTTAACATTCCGAATTGAAAATTTGGGATGTTACAATAGGACAGTTTGAGAATTGCGTGATGATGAAAATTCAAACCTTCTCACAAAGGAATCAATGAGATAGTGGTATTGGCGGCACTTATCTGCCTCGAAGCTCTCAAGATCGGCATTACGCACATACGCATTAAATTCTTCCTTGATTCCTGCTCGATCCATAAAGTCCTCCGACGGCCATTCACAAGCCCGCACCTGAGCTTCCCTCGGTGGTTCATCATCGGCATCGCATATTGCAAGCCTGGGTCCTCGCTTCCTTGAATGACCACCTTGGTACATTTTCCTAAACATATTTCTTCCTCTGAAAAATTTCTGAAATTTTTAGTAACTTCGAAATAAAAGTGAACCAAACTCAACAAAATTGATAGCAACTACTCCCACAAGTGCCTAGAGGATATATCATGCATTAAAACTACTTTTGACCATATAAATTTGACATGCAAGCTCAAGAATAGGGTCACCTAAGCAGCAAAAATTTGCAATGAATAAAGGACTAGAACAAAAACTAATTGGACCATTGGAGGAGTCACATACCAAAGAACAATCACCCAAAGCAGTTTTGTGAATGGAGCTTCGAGCAAGGAGATCGAAAATGCAAGCAAGATGAGCTTGGACTTGGGTTTGAGCTGGCTAGTGATGTTTTTGGGAGGAAGAAGGAGTGTGTGGTAGCTAGAATAAGTGGAGGGGAGCCACCAAGGGCCCACGAGGCAGGGGGCGCGCCCAGGGGGGTAGGGCGTGCCCTGGACCCTCATGGCTAGGTGCTTGCTCCCCCTGATGTGTTCTTAGTGCCAGATATTCTCAAATATTCTAGAAAAATCATATTTAATTTTTAGGGCATTTGGAGAACTTTTATTTCCGGGGTATTTTTTATTGCATGGATAATTCAGAAAACAGACAGAAATTACTATTTTTGCTTTATTTAATATAAATAACAATAAGTAAAAAGAGGCTACAGAGAGTTGTGTTATCTAAATTCGTCCATCTCATGCTCATCAAAAGGAATCCACTAACAAGGTTGATCACGTCTTGTTAACAAACTCATTCCGAATAACATGGAACCGGAGAATTTTCGAATAACACTAGGTTACCTCAACGAGGATATGCATGTCCCCAACAATAAGACTATCATATTTCTTGTTGACAGTGGGAAGAGGAAATTCAAAACCTCCAATAGTAATTGTTGAAAATTTTCCAATAGAATTGATACTGTGGACTTGAGGTTGTTTCCTTGGAAAGTGTACCGTATGCTCATTGCCATTAACATGAAAAGTGACATTGCCTTTGGTGCAATCAATAACAGCCCCTGCAGTATTCAAAAAGGGTCTTCCAAGAATAATAGACATACTATCGTCCTCGGGAATATCAAGAATAACAAAGTCCGTTAAAATAGTAACGTTTGCAACCACAACAGGCACATCCTCACAAATACCGATAGGTATAGCAGTTGATTTATCAGCCATTTGCAAAGATATTTCAGTAGCCGTCAACTTATTCAAATCATGCCTACGATATAAAGAGAGAGGCATAACACTAACACCGGCTCCAAGATCACATAAAGCAGTTTTAACATAGTTTCTTTTAATGGAGCATGGTATAGTTGGTACTCCTGGATCTCCAAGTTTCTTTGGTATTCCACCTTTAAAAGTATAATTAGCAAGCGTGGTGGAAATTTCAGTATCCGGAATGTTTCTTTTATTAGTAACAATTTCCTTCATATATTTAGCATAAGGATTCATTTCAAGCATATCAGTCAAACGCATACGCAAAAAGATAGGTCCAATCATTTCAGCAAAGCGCTCAAAATCCTCATCATCCTTTTTCTTGGATGGTTTAGGAGGAAAAGGCATGGGTTTCTGAACCCATGGTTCTCTTTCTTTACCGTGCTTCCTAGCAATAAAGTCTCTCTTATCATAACGTTGATTCTTTGATTGTGTGTTATCAAGATCAACGGCAGGTTCAATCTCTACTTCATCGTCATTACTTGGTTGAGAATCAATATGAACATCATTGTTAACATTATCACTAGGTTCATGCTCATTACCATATTGTGTTGCAGCATCAGAAATAGAAATATAATTGGGATTCTCAGGTGTGTCAATAACAAGTTCACTAGAAGCATGCAAAGTTCTATCATTGTTTTTTCTTCCTTAGCTCTCTGAGAATCTTTCTCAATTCTCTTAGCGTGGCCTTCAGGATACAAAGGTTCCTGAGTCATTCTACCACCTCTAGTCATAACTCTAACAACATTATCATTTTTCTTACTATTTAATTCATTGAGCAAATCATTCTGAGCTTTAAGTACTTGTTCTACTTGAGTGGTAACCATAGAAGCATGTTTACTAATAAGTTTTAGTTCACCTTTAACATTAGCCATATAATCACTCAAGTGTTCAATCATAGAAGCATTATGTTTCAATTGTATACCAACATAAGCATTAAAATCTTCTTGCTTAATCATAAAGTTATCCAACTCATCTAAGCATTGGCTAGCAAACTTAGTAGGAGGGATTTTAGCTTTATCATATCTATAGAGAGAATTTACCTTTACTACCTGTGTCGGGTTATCAAGACCATGTGTTTCTTCAATAGGTGATGGATTAAAACCATGTATTTCTTCAATAGGCGTTAAATTAAGACCATGTATTTCTTCAACAGGAGGTAAATTCTTAACATCTTCCGCTTTTATACCTTTTTCCTTCATAGATTTCTTTGCCTCTTGCATATCTTCAGGACTGAGAAATAGAACACCCCTTTTCTTCGGAGTTGACCTAGGAGTTGGCTCAGGAAGTGTCCAATTATTTTCATTGGTCAACATATTATTCAATAAAATTTCAGCTTCATCTGCTGTTCTTTCCCTAAAAACACAACCAGCACAACTATCCAGGTAGTCTCTGGAAGCATCGGTTAGTCCATTATAAAAGATATCAAGTATTTCATTTTTCTTAAGAGGATGAGCAGGCAAAGCATTAAGTAATTGGAGAAACCTCCCCCAAGCTTTTGGGAGACTCTCTTCTTCAATTTGCACAAAATTATATATTTCCCTTAAAGCAGCTTATTTCTTATGAGGGGGAAATATTTAGTAGAGAAGTAGTAAATCATATCCTGGGGACAAAGCACACAACCAGGATCAAGAGAATTAAACCATGTCTTAGCATCACCCTTTAATGAGAACGGAAATAATTTAAGGATATAATAATAGCGAGTTTTCTCATCATTAGTGAACAGGGTAGCTATATCATTTAATTTAGTAAGATGTGCCACAACAGTTTCAGATTCATAGCCATAGAAAGGATCAAATTCAACCAAAGTAATTAACTCAGGATCAACAGAGAAATCATAATCCTTATCAGTAACAAAGATAGGTGAAGTTGCATAAGCAGGATCATATTTCATTCTAGCATTCAAAGTTTTTTGTTTCAGCTTAGCTAAAAGTTTCTAAAAATCACTCCTATCATTGCAAGCAAGAAAGTCTCTAGCAGTTTCTTCATCCATAACATAACCCTCAGGAACAACATGAAATTCATATCTAGGGGGAGAATCTTCATCATCACTTTCATGAATATTATCATTTTCAATAATTTCATTCTCTCTAGCCCTAGCAAGTTGTTCATCAAGAAATTCACCAAGTGGCATAGTAGTATCAAGCATAGAAGTAGTTTCATCATAAGTATCATGCATAGCAGAAGTGGCATCATCAATAACATGCCACATATCATAATTAATAGAAGAAGTAGGTTTAGGTGTCGCAAGTTTACTCAAAACAGAAGGTGAATCAAGTGCAGAGCTAGATGGCAGCTCCTTACCTTCCCTCGTAGTTGAGGGATAGATCTTGGTTCTCGGATCTTTCAAGTCCTTCATAATGATAAGCAGATACAAATCCCAAGTGACTCAAAGAATAGAGCTATGCTCCCCGGCAACGGCGCCAGAAAATAGTCTTGATAACCCACAAGTATAGGGGATCGCAACAGTTTTCGAGGGTAGAGTATTCAACCCAAATTTATTGATTCGACACAAGGGGAGCCAAAGAATATTCTCAAGTAGCAGCTGAGTTGTCAATTCAACCACACCTGGAAACTTAATATCTGCAGCAAGGTATTTAGTAGCAAAGTAATATGATAGTAGTGGTAACGGTGGTAAAAGGTAACGGTAGCCAAAGTAATATTTTTGGTGTTTTATAGTGATTGTAACAGTATTAGCGGAAAAGTAAATAAGCGAAGAACAATATATGAAAAGCTCGTAGGCAATGGATCGGTCATGGAGAATTATGTCGGATGCGATCGATCATGTAACAATCATAACCTAAGGTGACACAGAACTAGCTCCAGTTCATCAATGTAATGTTGGCATGTATTCCGAATATAGTCATACGTGCTTATGAAAAAGAACTTGCATGACATCTTTTGTCCTACCCTCCCATGGTAGCGGGGTCCTATTGGAAACTAAGGGATATTCAGGCCTCCTTTTAATAGAGTACCGGACCAAAGCATTAACACATAGTGAATACATGAACTCTGCAAACTACGGTCATCACCGGGAGTGGTCCCGATTATTTTCACTTCGGGGTTGCCGGATCATAACACATAGTAGGTGACTATAGACTTGCAAGATAGGATCAACAACTCACATATATTGATGAAAACATAATAGGTTCAGATCTGAAATCATGGCACTCGGGCCCTAGTGACAAGCATTAAGCATAGCAAAGTCATAGCAACATCAATCTTAGAACATAGTGGATACTAGGGATCAAACCCTAATAAAACTAACTTGATTACATGATAAATCTCATCCAACCCATCACCATCCAGCAAACCTATGATGGAATTACTCACGCACGGCGGTGAGCATCATGAAATTGGTGATGGAGGAATGTTCATGATGATGATGGCGACGGATTCCCCTCTTCGGAGCCCCGAATGGACTCTAGATAAGCCCTCCCGAGAGAGTTTAGGGCTTGGCGGCGGCTCCTTATCGTAGAACATGATGAATCCTTCTCTCTGATTTTTTTCTCCCCGAAAGTGAATATATGGAGTTAAGGTTGAGGTCGGTGGAGCATCAGGGGGGCACGCCCAGGGGGTAGGGCGCGCCCCCCACCCTCGTGGACAGGTGGAGCCCCCCCTGACGTGGATTCTTCTTCCAGTATTTTGTATATATACCAAAATAATTCTCTGTTGATTTTCAGGTCATTCCAAAAACTTTTATTTCCGCACAAAAATAACACCATGGCAATTCTGCTGAAAACATCGTCAGTCTGGGTTAGTTCCATTCAAATCATGCAAGTTAGAGTCCAAAACAAGGGCAAAAGTGTTTGGAAAAGTATATACGACGGAGACGTATCACTTGCCCTGCCAACAAATCCACACACACTCCTAAACCTCATGCGTGCTTTATCTGGTTTAGTTGGAGCCCAGGACTTTAAATCAATCTCGGTAACTTCATATACACCTTTAGGCTGGTGTGTAGGCTTCCTTGGAGCGTTCCTCCATGTCCTGACCGAAAGGGTAATTGCTGTAGCTCTATCCCGTTCAAGACTACTTGATCCCTCACAATCTGCTGAAGACCTGGGGTTGTTTGAATAAGATGAACATACATGGCCTGAATGAGTGTTGTCGCTGCTACTCGGCATCTACAGATAACACATGCGAAACTCAGGAAAGGAGGATAAGCATAAAACTAACAACTTGGTATCAAGCTTTCTAAACATGCCATGCAATAATTTAGAAAATGTATGGCTAATTTGTTAAGTTTGTGTGACTCGGGAGCCCGCGATCTGTAAATAGGCAGCAACTTATATATAGTAAGGAAGGTAGATAATGAACATATATATGCTCTCCATTATTTTATAGCCAATTTGGGGACATACGGAACAAAATTGGAAGAGGGATTGTGACGAAATATGCCTCACCGCAATGGAGAGCAGTAACTAACAGGCTTCTTAATGCAAACCCGGCCGGACCACAGGAGAGGCGAGGGTTACTGCATCAATATGCTCGAGGGTGGCTAGCGATAAAACGAAGACAGCGAGGCACGGGCCGCCGCGTGTTGGGAACGGCAGTGGAGGTAGGCTTGATGCCGAAGAGCGGGCACATGGTCGAGGTAAGCACATCGGCGCTGGAGAGGGTTCTGCTGTGGATCTGGGGGAGGGGGGAGCTGGCAAAGGAGATTGGGTGGACCAGTTGAGTGAAACGTGGGAAGACGGTGGGGGGTGTTGGCGGCCTAGGTGAAAAGGGTGAAAAATATCCCCGGTCGCCTCGCGTGCGGAAAGGCCTATGCAAATAGTTGCCTCTAAGCGCTCGTGTGCACAAACAGAATAATTTCATTTGAAATGAAGACGTACTAATTTTGAAATGAAGACGTGAGTTCATCGTTTCGCCTCTAAATTTTTCGCACGTAAACCAATCACAATTTTACCACGTGTTTAATTTGCTGGCGCATTTCAGGTCTCGTGTGCTATATGTAAGACATTTTTTGGCATTTATCGTGCATGTTGGCATATAAATCAATTCCTAGCCGGACTGCATTTCCTGTCGAAAGGGATGAGGATTGCCGTTCGATCTGGGAGCATCCAATGGTGCAGACATACGATCCGCGGGGTTTGGGTTCTGGCCAATCAGAATGCATGACTCAGATCGCGCGCGCAGCGAGGGGGCATCAGCCACGGTTTGGTAGGCACACGGCTTTCGTGTGTGAACCGTGTGCTATTTGAAAACTTTTTTTAGAGGGGCTATTTGAAAACATGTACATGTGTTGTCGAAAAGGATGAGGATCGTCGTTCAATCAAGGAGAATCCAATGGTGTAGATGTACGACCTGTGGGGTTTGGGTTCTGGCCAATCACAATGCACGACTCAGATCGCGCGTGTGGCAGAGGGGTGGGGGTGCATCGGCCACGGTTTAGTGGACACACGACTTTGTGAGTGAACCGTGTGCTCTTTGAAAACATTTACATTACCTAACATCATATTTTTGTTCGAATGAAAACATGAGTTCATCGTTTCGCCTCCAATTTTGTACTATTTTGTGTCATGCATGGTAATTAATAAGGAACCTAAGATACTAACTTACGATACTATGCATGCGCGCATTATGGAGGTATTGCCGATCATATACTAGTATCATGCATATATACTCCCTCCTTTCTGGTTTATAGGCTTATCTCAAAATTTTAGTTTTTCCATTTTATAAGGCTCAATTTGGTTGTTCCCCATCACATGTCCATATTCCACGGTGCATTAAATCATTGCATGCAAGTATTAAGATAAAGTTAACCAATGCATGTACTTTATATATGCATGCATGTATTGCAATTAATACATTGGAAAACAAATTTTTTTGAGGAAAACAAAAGCATTAATTGGGTGTTTTTGCAAACTACAAAAAGTATTCCACCACTCACCATGTACCTTGGTTGGTGAGATTTTTGAATTGAGCCCTACTCCCTCCTTTCCGGTTTATAGGGCTCAATTCAAAAATCTCACCAACCAAGGTAGATGGTGAGTGGTGGAATACTTTTTGTAGTTTGCAAAAGCACCTAATTAATGCTCTTGTTTTCCTCAAAAAATTATGTTTATGAATGCATTAATTGCAATGCATGCATGCATAAAGTACATGCATTGGTCAATTTTCACTTAATTCTTGCATGCAATGATATAATGCACCTTGGAATGTGAACATGTGATGGGAAACAACCAAATTGAGCCTTATAAAATGGAAAAACTAAAATTTTGAGATAAGCCCTATAAACGGAAAGGAGGGAGTATAAGGCTGGTTGTAATGGGGAGTATCATATATTTATATACTAGTAGTATCATGCATATATATGATAGTGTAGCTAGGATACTACTTTCGTAATGCATAGTATCATAAGTTAACATCTTAGGTTGACTTACTAATTTTCATGCAACACACAAAGTAGTAGTACAACATTTAATATGACACGGTATCATGATATGATACCACATCCTCTCTTGTGTGCCACATCATCCAGAAAGTCTAGCTGGCATGCATGATACCGCTTATGATAATACCATTACAATCAGCCTAAACCGGAATGGAGGGAGTATGAGACTAGCCACAATGGAGAGTAGTACACTAATAACATACACATATCCCTAGACTATATATGTTACTACCTTCATAGTGGGTAGTAACATAAGTGTAGTGTCATGCAAAGCTTCATTTCTTAGGTTAGACTACCCACAGTGGGAGTAACATAGGTAGTAACATCACACATATTTAGATAGAATAGATGATGTGGCAAGCAATATATGAAGAAAGAGAAGCATATGGTAACATAGCTAGTTACTACTAGTATGAGTAACATTACACATATCAAGGCAAGATGAGTCTATAGCTTAATAAATGAAGTGTTGCATGTTACCACACATATGTTACTCCCCACTATAGTGGTAGTAACATAGAGTAGTAACATGGGCATGTTACTACTCTATGTTACTACCCATTGTGGCTAGTCTTACAGACTCATATTGCATTGGGACATGTGATGCTACAGTAACTAGCTAAGTTACTGAAACTATCTCTCTCCTCATTAACTTATTGCCACATAAGCAAGTTTGCTGAGTTGGAGTCGGTGTTACTGCTGAAGTTACTCCCATTGTGGCTAGTCTGATCCTAGCTAGTCGTCTATGATATACTAGCTACCTCAATAAGAGCATGGTTAATAATACAGCCAAGGGTCGGCTATAAGAAGTTGCCACGTCATATACAACCAACCTCTTAGCGGGCATGTACAATAATAAGTTTTATATACGTACTAGTTTATCAATAGTTGGCCCACCTTACATCCTCACAAAGTGTCTTGGGTCTCGTGTTGCAGCTGGCTCTACTAACCAAGAGCCCGCTTCTCTTCTCTTTCATCCAACTAATAAGCACATATATATTATTCTATTCCTTATAGCCAGACTACCCACAGTGGGAGTAACATAGGTAGTAACATCACACATATCTAGATAAAATAGATGATGTGGCAAGCAATAAATGAAGAAATGGAGGAAAGTGGATATGTGTGATGTTACTACCTATTTTACTCCCACTGTGGGTATAGTCTTACTATAGTACTTCCTCCATTTTTGTATACAAGGCCACAAACCCATATTATAGGTACCAAGGTAGAAACTAATGGTCATTTAAGCCAATGTTGCAAACTAGTCTTTTCTCCTTGTTTGACGTAACATAGACTAGTAACATTACACTACTAGGGAAAAGCCTAGCAGCAGCGCGGGTTTTGGGCCTCTCAGTAGCGCGGGGACCGGCGCTACTAATAAGGCGCTACAGCTAACGTATAGTAGTAGTGCCTGTTGTCCCACGCTACTGCTATACATGAATAGCTGTAGCGCTCTATAGAAAAGGGCGCTGCTGATATTATCTGCAGCGCTGTTTACTGGGAAGCGCTACTGGTAAGGCGGCGCTACTGCTAAATTCCCCCCCTCGCTACTACTAGTTTTATTAGTTTTTCCCCTGCATATTTGTTTTGTATTTGAATAGGATTTATACAATAATCTTTAGCATATCATACACATACAAATGTAATCATAGCATATACATACAATTAGTCTCATCAAATCATGTCATCATCATAATCATCATCCAACACCAAAGTGGTCTCTCGTCATCATCTCGAAAATAGCGATACAAGTCTCGATTACTTGCAAATACATCGTCATCCATCTAAACTATGATATACGCGAGAAGACCTATCACTTTGAGTACATGAGTTCGTATCCCTCTCTCGCATTAGCGTGAACCTAAACTAACTACTACCCGTCGCTCGGAAACCGGAAACCAGTACACCTGGGCCTGACACTCCGGCCACTTGTCGTATATATACTCCCGGCTTAGAACTTCTTCGCCATCTATGATCTATGCACCTGCATCGTCACATGAGTCGATGATATGCAGCATATATAGTTGAGCAACAGAAAGAGACAGACTTGGCAAAATGCCCAAACTAGAGTGATTTTCGCTAGTCGAGGAGGAGGGCGGTTTAATTACATCACAAATAAAGTTTCACCATGCATAACTCAAAGTTTTGTCATACAGAAAGTATGGACTAAACGAACACATTGTCATATATCGACAATCACTCCAACACGTCGTTCCATCCATCCAAGTCAGGGAGATAGTCCTCGAGCTTAGTGAAAGGCTTCATGTCGAGACGCTGAGAGGCTATCCATGTTCGGACGTGTTCCCGTGACATTTCTCCTTCTCTGTAGAACATCCTTGTTTTTCCGATGACCTCCTTCATGATGATTTGGGCAAGTTCGCGCTAGATGTTATAGAACTCAGCTCGAAGTCGATGATCCTCGATATCTCCTATGTCCTTTGCCCATTGCAGAATATGGTCATCACCGGATCTAGGTGACATGTGAAGGTTCTGGTGATCCCGTCTGTACTCCAGCATGTGGTGTAGGACATAGAATCCATCATTAAGAGAATCTTTCAGTTGCTGGATGCAGCAGAAGTCGGTCTTATGGCCGAAGGCGACCCTGCCGCCCCTTCTCTTCTTGTCCCTGACCTCTCCACCCCTTGCTTGGTAGTAAAACATAGCACTATCGAGAACATCCTTGATGTGGGTGTAATCATTTTTTTGAATGTTCTTCGACGAGTCCAAGTAAAGAGCGTGGGAGAATCGGGGGTAGAGGATGATGAGGACAGCGCGCCCGCCGCTGCGCAAAATAAGTACACCTCAAATTAATTAGCCTCCACCATGCAAATGAATGATTGAAATTGAAGGAAGGATAGCAGCGTAGATGACTTACACGGGATGATAAGGCACGAGAATCGCCTCCTTGTCCTCATTGGTGAGCATGAAACTGACGATGTAATCCCTCGCGTATTCATGGTGCTTTGCGCAGACTCCCAAGAAGCCCTCGTGCATGTAGTACGGGTCAGCAACACAGATATGAGATATCTGCTCAACCCCGATGATGTAGTTCATGTGCAAGGCATAAAGGTGGACAAACGTAAAATCCAGCTTCTTCACGTGAAACATGTCGAATATGTAATCGAATCGGAGGAAGAACTTATCCGTGGGGAAGCTGTCGACGTATGACATTTGCCGCGGAACGTTAACCACATAGAGTGGGTATCCTGGATCTTTCGAGGCGATGAGGCCTTTCTCTACCCGCGGCACATTGTCATGAAGTCTCCTTAGATCGCCATATCTGACCTGTAGCGCTGTTGCAGGTAGGATTGGTTGACCGGGGATATGCCATTTATCCGCATCGGGATATCCATACGGTCCTGAAGCCGAGGCTGCTGAGGCGGCTGGATCATAGAATCATCTTTTTTGCCTTTCCTCGCTCTCTTCCTAGACTTCTTTACTACCGGAAGGTCGTCCATAATACATTGAGACGGCAATTCAGGCACCTACTCATGACGCTCAAACCCTGAGGAGGCGCTAGTATAGACATACTGTTCAGTGCCATCGTCGTCCTCATCCTCATCCATGGCGACGTCATCAGCGACTAATGGAGCCTCCTCCTTACCCCGTTTGCTATCACCCAACCCGACACCCGACGCTAATTGGGTAGGTGGGGTGTTGATGTTCATACCTTGCTGAGGCTGCGTGCTCATGGGTGTGCTCCCGGCCGCCTCTAGATGAAGCAGACTCTTTGGCCACAACAGGACCCACCCATTGCAACAATCACCAAGCCGCCGCGGTGTCTCATCGTCATCCCCCACTAGTATTGGAGTAGGCAAATTCTCATGGCCCGGTTTGACACTAGCCACGGAAACCTTGAAGACGTTCGGGGTGATCGGCCGGCTGTGGAACAATGGTTCCTTCGGCTCCATTATCGTCGCCTTCCCCACATCCACCTTCTGGTCGCCGATGGTGTACAATATGGTGCACGGGGTTTCGTCAGCCTGCAAAGAGAAGTCTGCGATGTGAGACATCCGAAAGGCAACGAAAATGGGAGATTATACATTTATATTGAAGGGGGCCGGTGTGACACATACCATGAGGGCGTCGAGCTTAGGCAAAGACGAAGCACCACCGAGCACATCCGGTGCGGGAGTAGGTGCTGGTGCAACGCTAGTCGAGCTGCTCCCCAAGAAGTCAGCAAGGGGAAAGTCCTCTGCATTTTTTTCTGGATTTTGCCTTGTCCAAGTGAAAACGCCCGTCACCAAGGAAGTAGACAAATCTGCAACCACCTGTTTTGCGGCAGCTACCTCTATTGCGACTATCTGAGATGATTTCTTCTCAACCGTAATCTCAACCTTCTTGTCGATGTTTCCTTCAGTTAACCTCTGTCTTTCCTTTCTCTCCTCTGTGGTCTCACGGTAGTACTTCTTCCACGTGGCGCCGTCTCCGACACCGTGCGCGCGTCCATACGACGGTCGAGTATCCATCGGTTGTCGTTTCAATATGTTCAACGCCCGGTTGAATGGAGCGTCCCACTTAGGCCTCGCCAATGCCTCAGACGGCGAGTCGCTTTCGGCCGCAATCCGGTGCTGCTCTCTCTGCAAAAGGCACAAGGATCGTTTACAAATATGACTAACGTGTGTAGTCGAATTGATTAGAAACTAAAATTACCTGCAGTCTCATGAACTCCGTAATGACCGGTTTTGTCTCGTAAACCTTCTTCACTGGGTCCCAATGGTGCCGGGCCCTGAGGATGTCACACTCCTGCGGGACGGTGAAATCCGCCAAGGGGTCTGGGATGCCCAGACTCGCGGCTTCTGCGTCCTCCTTGGCCCATTTGGACCTCTTTCCGCCGTAACCACGGCTTCCGAGGTGATGGCTCCCAATGTTCCTCTCTTGAAGCCCTTTCATGTACTTAGACTTTTTTTGGCAGCTTTGGTCTCGCAAGCCTCCTTGAATATTTGAAACTGCTCTTCCGTGATTGTCGGATTATCCTTTACAATCTCGGAGTAGGGTTCCTTCTTGTCGATGATCTTTGCTTTCACTCGATTTTTCCAGGCGGCCAACGCATCGCTAAACTTGGTCATGGCATGTTTGTTTATCTTCTTCATTGCCGGGTCCTCATCTGGATCTTCATAATCCTTCTCATTCCGGCCCGGGAACAAGAATATCTGGTGAAACTTCTTTAGCAGGGAGCTCCTCATATTTTCTATCTTCTGTAGTTTCTCATCGTTGATGGTGGCGGTTGTCCGTACAATGCAGCCTATTTGATTGTCGTAGCATCGACGCGCTTCCTCGGGCGCCTTTGGCTCAAAATTGCTGTCGTCCACCTCCGTGACCACCAGTCTAGTAGTCCCGAGTTTGTTAGGAGGCTGTTGCCTCTTTGCTTTCGGTTCTACACCGGCTCCGCTCCCCGAGGCAGCGCCGGTCTCAGTCTCAGCGCCGGTCTCGATGCTGGTCTGAGTCTCAGCACTGGTCTGAGTCTCAGCACTGGTCTCAGTCTCAGTGCCGGTCTCAGTCTCATCGGCAAGGCTCAAAAATTCATCTGCCGCCCGGTAAACGTCGTCGCAATCACCAGAACTCTGTCCTTCATCGTTGCTAGCAATGTTTCCTACGATTAAATCTAGTCAATTAATTCTAGACCTAATAAAATGAATAATGACATAAAAAAGGCCTATTGTTTTGCAGGAACATTGACTCCTTCCTGGTGTGGCAAATCCCGGGCACTCGACATGTCCTAGTTTGTAGCACAAGTCATGCCGAAATTCACGGAAAATTTCGGCATGACCTTTGCTAAAAAGTGGACAAATCGAGAACCTGAATTTTGCCGGAACAGAAATGAATCAACATTCCGGCAAAACATAGGCCACTCAGCTTCATTCCCTAGAAACAACAAAAGGCCACTTGGGCACAATCGAACCACTTCAATGTCGATTATGATCAATGAGCAAACACAATTGAGGATTTTTCATATATCATGACCACTTCAAATTTGTATCTCCTAGTGTTTGACACTTCAAGAAAATCTACACAAATCTCATGCTCTCTGAAACTCAATTCAAAAACCAAATATAGATGGAGGCAGATGTGGTGAGGAAGGCAGGGGCGTCTCTGTCAAAGCCCTGGTTAAGCATATACAATTTTTTTCCTACGGCGAGGGAGTCAGATGTGGCGTGGGAGGCAGGGGCGTCTCTATCAAAGCCCTATCTAAATTCTTTTCCTAACTAAATTAACCTAACTAATTTAGAGAGAGAGAGGAGGGGTGGGGGCTTACAGAGGATGGCTCCGGTGGTGGCGCGGGAGGCAGTGGTGGCGAGGGAGGCAGGGGCGTCTCTGCTAACGGCGAGGGAGGCAGTTGTGGCGAGGGAGGATCCGGTGGCGTCGACTGCGGCTCCATTGGCGTTGATGAGGCCGCGCGGCTCCGGTGGCGTTGGGGGCGACTTCGGTGGCGTCGACGGCGCGCGGTTCTGGTGGCTCCGGGGGCGTCGACGCCGGCAGGAGACGACGACGAAGTCGGGCAGACGACAGCGGGGTGGGGCGAGGGATTTGGGGGAGAAGTGGTGGCCGGGGGGGGGGGGGGGGGGGTTAGTTAAGTCAAACTTAGCGGTAGCGCTTTTCGCGAAACGCGCTATAGCTAAGTTAGCTATAGCGATTTTCACGAAACGTGCTACTGCTATAGCTATGTAATTTCCTTCATATTTCTTATTTCCTTTTCTGTTTCTACAGCGGGGGTCTAGGAAACGCGCTGCAACTACGTTAGCTATAGCGCCTCCTACGAACAGACGCTACTGCTACGCCTTTCTCCTTTTTTCGCTTTTCATTTGTTTTCCTGTGACGCCCCCGATTTAATCGTACACTAATCATACACGCAAACGTGTACGATCAAGATCAGGGACTCACGGGAAGATATCACAACACAACTCTACAAATAAAATAAGTCATACAAGCATCATATTACAAGCCAGGGGCCTCGAAGGCTCGAATACAAGAGCTCGATCATAGACGAGTCAGCGGAAGCAACAATATCTGAGTACAGACATAAGTTAAACAAGTTGCCTTAAGAAGGCTAGCACAAACTGGGATACAGATCGAAAGAGGCGCAGGCCTCCTGCCTGGGATCCTCCTAACTACTCCTGGTCATCGTCAGCGGGCAGCACGTAGTAGTAGGCACCTCCCGAGTAGTAGTAGTCGTCATCAACGGTGGCGTCTGGCTCCTGGGCTCCAGCATCTGGTTGCGACAACCAGGTGGAAGGGATAGGGGGGAAAGAGGGAGAAAGCAACCGTGAGTACTCATCCAAAGTACTCGCAAGCAAGGAGCTATACTACATATGCATGGGTATCAAATGGAGTAAGGGTATCATATGTGGATTGAACTGCAGAAAGCCGGGATAAGGGGGGATAGCTAGTCCTTTCGAAGACTACGCTTTTGGCAGCCTCCGTCTTGCAGCATGTAGAAGAGAGTGGACTGAAGTCCTCCAAGTAGCATCGCATAGCATAATCCTAACCGATGATCCTCCCCTCGTCGCCCTGTGAGAGAGCGATCACCGGTTGTATCTGGCACTTGGAAGGGTGTGTTTTATTAAGTATCCGGTTCTAGTTGTCATAAGGTCAAGGTAGAACTCCAAGTCGTCCTGTTACCGAAGATCACGGCTATTCGAATAGATTAACTTCCCTGCAGGGGTGCACCACATAACCCAACACGCCCGATCCCATTTGGCCGGACACACTTTCCTGGGTCATGCCTGGCCTCGGAAGATCAACACGTCGTAGCCCCACCTAGACCAACAGAGAGGTCAGCACGCCGGTCTAAACCTAAGCGCCCAGGGGTCTGGGCCCATCGCCCTTAGCACACCTGTACGTTGCGTGGGCGGCCGGAAGCAGACCTAGCCTAGTAGGCGTTCCAGTCCAATCCAGCGCGCGCCGCTCCGTTGCTGACGTCACGAAGGCTTCGGCTGATACCATGACGTCGAGTGCCCATAACTGTCCCCGCGTAGATGGTTAGTGCGTATAGGCCAGTAGCCAGACTCAGATCAAATACCAAGATCTCGTTAAATGTGTTAAGTATCCGCGAACGCCGACCAGGGCCAGGCCCACCTCTCTCCTAGGTGGTCTCAACCTGCCCTGTCGCTCCACCTCAAAGTAACAGTCGGGGGCCGTCGGGAACCCAGGCCCACCTCTACCGGGATGGAGCCACCTGCCCCTTCAGCCCCCATCTCCGAACAGTATCATAAGTAATGTAACTGTGTAAAGTATATCGTATATGCTCGTGATCACCTCCCGAAGTGATCACGGCCCAGTAGTATAGCATGGGAGACGGACAAGAGTGTAGGGCCACTGATGGAACACTAGCATCCTATACTAAGCAGTAGGATAGCAGGTAATGGTAACAACAGTAGTAGCAAGGACAGGCTATGCATCAGGATAGGAATAACGGAAAGCAGTAACATGCTACACTACTCTAATGCAAGCAGTATAGAGAAAAGAGTAGGCGATATCTGGTGATCAAAGGGGGGGCTTGCCTGGTTGCTCTGGCAAGAGAGAGGGGTCGTCAACACCGTAGTCGTACTGGGTAGCAGCGGCGTCGGTCTCGGTGTCTAGCGAGAGAAGAGGGGGAAGAAACAATAAATATAATGCAAACAGATGCATAATGATGCATGACATGACAAAACGTGATGCTAGGTGTGCCCTAACGCGGTACGAGGGGGTACCGGTGAAGGGGGAAAACATCCGGAAAAGTATTCCCGGTGTTTCGCGTTCTCGGACAGATGAAACGGAGGGGGAAAGTTGCGTGTTCGCTATGCTAGGGATGCGTGGCGGATGAACGGGCTGCGTATTCGAATTCGTCTCGTCGTTCTGAGCAACTTTCATGTACAAAGTTTTTTTCATCCGAGCTACGGTTTATTTTATATTAATTTTCAAAGTTTTAATTCATTTTTAGAATTATCAGAATTAATTTAATTAGGAAATGCCGTTATGAGGTCAGCATGACATCAGGGTGATGTCAGCAGTCAACAGCCAGTTGACTTGGTCAAACTGGCGCGTGGGTCCAGTGGGACCCACCTGTCATCCTCTGTTTTGGTTAATTAGGTCTTAGTTAAACTGAGTACTATTTAATTAAACTAACTAGTTAATTAGCTTAATTAAACATGATTAATTAACTTAATTAATTCACTTATTGATTAATTAATTAATGTATTTATTTATTTATTTATTTATTTTTAATTCTTCTTTTTTTAATAAAGTTCTGGGGCGTGGGCCCATATGTCATAGGCCCGTAGGCCATATTGGGTTCGGGTGCCGCGGGGGGCTGCCTGTACAGGCGATGCGGGTGCGGGCGCTGGGCGCAACCACACTGGGCTGAGCCCACCTGAGGGAGAGCGGGGCGAGGTCAGTCGCCTGAGGCGACAGGGGCGAAGCCACGGCGAGGCGGGCTCGCCAGACCCGAGGTGGGGGGGGAACGAGGCGACGCGCTGGATCAGGCGAGTGGCGGCGCAGCAGCTCGGCAAGCCGGGCGCGGTGTGCATCGCGAGTAGGGGGCGCGCTCGGCGGGCGAACGACGCGAGCAGAGGCTGGGGTCATGGCAGCGCACAGCCAAGAGTGGGCGGCGCGTGAGGCAGCAGCAGCAGTAGCAAAGGGGGGCGTAGCGAGGTGAGGCCAAGACGGGGGTGCGCGCGAAGTGGCACGGCCGGACGGAGCGCCGCGCGCGGTCAGGGCGCGACCCGGCCACGGTGAGCGCGTAAGACAGAGGAGGGGAGGAGTTGGGGCTCACTGCGGGATGCAGGGATCGGGGCAGGGGGCGCGGGGAGGAGACGGAGACGACAGCGACGTGGTGACAAGGTGCAGGCCGGCGAGGAGGAGGAGGCAGGCCTGCGAGGACGTCCGGCGAGGTCGTCCTCCAGGGGGTGGCGATGCGGGCTCGAGGAGGCGGAAGGGCGCCGGTGGTGCGGTCGGAGTGGTGGCACGCGACGACGTCGGGGAGTGAAGCGACGGCGTGGTGGTGGCGATGGGCGTCGGGGTCACCGGGATCGGGGGGGAAGAGAACGAGGGGAGAGTGGGGAGAGCGATGGGGTCGTGCGCCCTCTCCTGTGACGGCGCTGGAGGGAGAGGGTGGGATCGTGGGGGGGGAGTGGGGTGGGGCTCTAGGGTTTCGGGGCAAGGGGTGGGGGTGGCCTATAGGCCAGGGGGTGGCCGGCTGGGCCATGGCCCAGTTGGGCCAAGGGGTCCAGTGGGGGGGGGGTCTCTTTTTACCTTTTTTTGTTAGTTTTCTTTTCTGTTTTTGTGTTTTCTTTTCATTTTATTTATTCTTTCCTGCTTTATTGTAGTTGCATTCTATTTTAGTAAAACATACACTTAGTATCTAAATTAGTATTACAACCTAGTCCATAGTCACAAAAAGTCTAGACCCCAAATAACTTAGTTTGACATTTTATTAATTATAAAAGTTATTCAAATAATCACTTTTACTACCTTTTTTTATTCATCTCATAGTATTTAAACATTTTATAGATGTGTGGTTTTTCCCCCATAATTATCTATGCAATATTTGGTTCACTCCGAACATTTAAGTTTTAATAATTGAAAACTTTTATTGTTTGCCTATTTTTGAATTTGAATTGGAATCGGTTTCGAACTAACTCGAGATTAGCAACTATAAACGAGGTGACGTGGCATCATTAGCAGAGGATCACTGTAGCTTAATTACCCGGGCGTCACAATTCTCCTCCACTACAAGAAATCTCGTCCCGAGATTTAAGCGGTGGAGTAAGGGGCGAAGGTGTTGGTAGCGAAAAACCTAACGAGTCTTCTCGGTCTTGGCTGCCCTTTCGAAGAGGTTGATCCCTTTCGTTGATGTCTTGATTTCACTGCTTCAAGTCACCATGATCAATTTGTCATCCTTTCTTCGGGATCTCCATCGTACCTACGAAAGAATAAGGGTGGCTATTTCGGAAGAACAGACCTGCACTGTTAACTATCTGGTAGCTAACATCATGGAAGGTGGTGGAAAGTAACTCTCGAACTGAAACTTGAGAAAATATTGAGAGCAAAGTAAGAAGGTGTCAAGGGAAGTTTCGAGCGGGCAGGCAAACATTCAATGCCTGAAACGGGGCGTGAAAGGGGTTCAATCAACGGGGATAAGTATTGTGTCTGATACCAGAATAGATCACTAGGCAGGTGGCCCGTGAATTACATACGAAGTCAAGCGCGAGGAATAACTTTGTCAACAGGGTGTCCAGGAGAGTTAGGTTTCGATCCTGGGACCTGTGGGTTATGGGCCCCCATGTGGGTTAAAAGTAGGAAGGGTGGTGACATCTTGCACGATTATGTAAGCAAGGCATGTCAGAGGATAGCCTGTCAGTTATGTTGGCAATAACGTTGGTAACAAGGGCGAGGGACAAAGAGAACCATTTTCTTGCTCGTTGAACGAGGCGAACCAATAGGCAAAGTTATCGTCCATCAGTGGCTACCGGAATGTCATAAACAATAGTAACAGGGTCTTGCTGACAGAATTGTACACCGAGGGGTTTACGTAAGCAGGAGAATATTACTACTTAGATCATATAGATCAGAAGAAAGGTTAAACCAAACAATGAAAAGGAAAATATGATTATCAGATTAAACAGAACAATGGAAAGGAAAATGTGTTAAAACACATATTTCCGGGGTATATCCTTTCCAAGGGCAAGCAAAGCATGATATCCATGATGGGATATAACGTAGAAAACCCTTTAGGAAAGGGAAGAGAAATTTCATGACATTACCCATACAGCGGTGTTTGGATAATTGACCAGGAAACAATTAGCATTGGGCTTCAAATGTTCTTGTTGAAAATCGGAGTACCATAGACATGCTTCGAGATAGCATTGACATGGCCTTCAAGCAAGTTCAGACTTTGGAAACAAAAAGGGTCCATCAGGAAGAACTTATAGAATAAGTCTTACAATTTCCTCATGGAAGAAAGGATAGCCTGGCTGAAAAGGGAAACTATAACAATTGGGCCTCCGGCCAGGTGTGCTAGGCATGACATCACCTTACTGGGTCACATAAGGACCATTGTTGTAACTCTTGGAAATATGTTCCAACCATCATATCTGACCTAGATTCAGATCTGATTTGTGCCAGGATACCTCCGACTTAGTAAGCCTGAGAAGAAAAGGTGCAACACAATTGACGAGATGACAATGTAAGATTCTCGGGAAATGAACTATGAAGTGATTTCCGTTAACAACAGTTCATCATTAATCCAAGGAGAGGCCAAGGAGGTGTCTGGTGAACTCAACGGCAATTCATCGAGATTTCCAAAAGATGGATTTCCACAATTAAGTGAACAAGGAGATAACATTTGTCAGATCAAATGATATAAGGAATTATGCTCACGGAAAACATACACAATTAAACATTGGTTGAAAGGTGCGCCCAAAATATGGGTTGGGTTGCACGACCAATGTCAGAATGGTGATTCAATAATCAATAGTCTAAGAACGAACGGCCGACCATTAACTTCAAAGCAATAGGGTTGCTAGAAGTGCAGAATCCAAACAACACCGTTCACTTGTTGGTACCCCGATTGGAATCAACCCGAGGACCAAGAAAGAATGGTGATGGTGAGAAGTATCATGATACCAAGAATTCTTAAGAGGTGGTGAAATTCTCACAACATTCTTGACATAAAAGATGGCAATACTCCAAGGTAAAGGAGAACAAATGCTGGATAGCAAGGATCTCAAGGTATAACACAAAACACGAACAAGTTTGTGTTGAACGGAAGGCAATCGAGTGGTCGATGATAACACAAATCATCGAGGGGAAGGATGGTATTTCTCATCAGGAATTCAATTGATATCCTTGAGGAGCTCGAAATGTTGATGATGATCATGACAATTTCTGTCGAGAGGTTTCATGGAGATGTAATCGGTCGGCGATGACATCAAGTCAAACGAATGATGAAGCGAAAGGTTATTGGAACCATGGGTACGACACAAACTTGAAATCAAGTTTGTTGTTTGAGGTGAAACGATATGACAAGGAAGATCGACGTAAGCTTAGCCCATCGTCGAAATTGTGCTCCGGAAAGAAGGACCAGGTAGCACAGTTAAAATTTGGCACGATAATGATATAGCCGAGTAGGCTCGGAATGACGTGATCGAGTTCAGACTCGTAAGTAATGAAGGTTACCAAGAGTTGTTGAATCATAGTGCGGACTCAATTCAGTTGTCGGTGTCCTTGAGGGGTTCTAACAACTGAGAACCCGTTGGAAAAATGGAATCGGCAAGAATATTAGTTGATGAAGCACTCATAAGAAGTTATGTATCCCGTGGTATCCTCGAGATACCAGGGGGTAATACTCGACGACAGATCAAAGTAGAGGTTGGACTAGGGTATTGCTCTACAGAAGACAAGTGCTTAAACTTGCACGAGAAACGGTACCTAAAAGAGAACAAGGTCGAAACCACGATTGCAAAAGGCCAGATCCCAGATATAATATGAACTTATACCAAGGGAGTAATTAATTTATGAGAAGCTTTAACGATAAGATCTACATCGTGTCCATGGGCATGAACACAAAGTTCAAGGTCGACTCCCACTTCTTCAATGCATAACCTTACATTTACCTCCCCTTTTCGAAGTTGTAGTGTTGAAAAGTTATCTGACGAAGCATCAGCAGGGTATAACCCGCATAAATTTTGAGGTCACACAAATTAAAGAAGGCATAGGTTCAACCCGTCAGGGTATCATGGAAACATATACCACAAGCTTTGAGAGTAAATATTACCAGCTCGAAAGCAGAGCATGGTTGGCAAAAGGAGAGGATACAAATTACCAAAGGCATTATGTATCGGAGAAAGAACTCACAAGGTGATTAATTATGAAGGACATTGTCGGATAATAATCCAACAGTGGATATGGTGATCCACAATGGAGCTGATGTGAGTATCGATACCCAATCAGAGGAAGAAAGAATGCAAATGCATCTTTTTACATAACATCTGAATAATTCAACGTTTAAATAACAAAGGAATTATGATTTTCAAATCAAGGGATCAGGAACAAACGCTCTGATCAAGGACAGACAAGTTGAATAGACTTAGGGGTAAAATCGATGGCAATCTGATTGGCCGAGGACCAGCTCACGTTTTAAATGACATTTGAGCTGGAAGGATGAATTCTATGATCTGAGTGAGGATTGCGAGAATTCGCAACATATTGAGTTAATGGACTCAAAATGATATTGACAAAGGTTGCCAATAAGATTACTATACTTATGGGATTAACCATAATGCAAGCAAGCAAGAATTTCAGGAGCAATAGGTTGCTCAGGATTTTCGGAAGACCGAATGGTAATTCGAAGAATTTTGTGAACTGCATGAATATCTGGGGATGAGCGGATACTCGATAAATGCGAGTAATTATCCGTAGTGGTATGCATGTGGCAAAGAACTGCAAGGCAGTAGGCACAAAGTATTCTCGGGGTATCTTATAATAACAAGATCGACTAGGAATAAAAGTAAGCACGTCAGGTCTAAATACTTATCCATAGGGATATTTCGGTGGTAGGGGATTGCAAAACCAATGGCATAAGGTTTCGGGAGAACATCGGAGGGTATTGTCAGAATCTTCTGTTGAAGCAGTCGATCATCTTTAATGAAGGGGCTCTTCGGCAGGAAGTGGAAACGAGAACCTAGAGTTAGATTTTAGCAAAATCATTTAACCCGAGTAGGAGAGAGTCAGAATCCCAGAGTATAGACGAGGAATAAAAGATCCTAATACCACCCAATGGCGACGTGGGCCCGTAAGGGACACAGCCATGTTAGTAAAAGTTTTGTAATGACTAGACTCAACTTCGGCCAAGGAGTGTGGAAGGGGAATTCCTACAGGCAGTCGGCTCTGATACCAACTTGTGACGCCCCCGATTTAATCGTACACTAATCATACACGCAAACATGTACGATCAAGATCAGGGACTCACGGGAAGATATCACAACACAACTCTACAAATAAAATAAGTCATACAAGCATCATATTACAAGCCAGGGGCCTCGAAGGCTCGAATACAAGAGCTCGATCATAGACGAGTCAGCGGAAGCAACAGTATCTGAGTACAGACATAAGTTAAACAAGTTGCCTTAAGAAGGCTAGCACAAACTAGGATACAGATCGAAAGAGGCGCATGCCTCCTGCCTGGGATCCTCCTAACTACTCCTGGTCGTCGTCAGCGGGCAGCACGTAGTAGTAGGCACCTCCCGAGTAGTAGTAGTCGTCATCAACGGTGGCGTCTGGCTCCTGGGCTCCAGCATCTGGTTGCGACAACCAGGTAGAAGGGATAGGGGGGAAAGAGGGAGAAAGCAACCGTGAGTACTCATCCAAAGTACTCGCAAGCAAGGAGCTATACTACATATGCATGGGTATCAAATGGAGTAAGGGTATCATATGTGGATTGAACTGCAGAAAGCCGGGATAAGGGGGGATAGCTAGTCCTTTCGAAGACTACGCTTTTGGCAGCCTCCGTCTTGCAGCATGTAGAAGAGAGTGGACTGAAGTCCTCCAAGTAGCATCGCATAGCATAATCCTAACCGATGATCCTCCCCTCGTCGCCCTGTGAGAGAGCGATCACCGGTTGTATCTGGCACTTGGAAGGGTGTGTTTTATTAAGTATCCGGTTCTAGTTGTCATAAGGTCAAGGTAGAACTCCAAGTCGTCCTGTTACCGAAGATCACGGCTATTCGAATAGATTAACTTCCCTGCAGGGGTGCACCACATAACCCAACACGCCCGATCCCATTTGGCCGGACACACTTTCCTGGGTCATGCCTGGCCTCGGAAGATCAACACGTCGTAGCCCCACCTAGACCAACAGAGAGGTCAGCACGCCGGTCTAAACCTAAGCGCCCAGGGGTCTGGGCCCATCGCCCTTAGCACACCTGTACGTTGCGTGGGCGGCCGGAAGCAGACCTAGCCTAGTAGGCGTTCCAGTCCAATCCAGCGCGCGCCGCTCCGTTGCTGACGTCACGAAGGCTTCGGCTGATACCATGACGTCGAGTGCCCATAACTGTCCCCGCGTAGATGGTTAGTGCGTATAGGCCAGTAGCCAGACTCAGATCAAATACCAAGATCTCGTTAAACATGTTAAGTATCCGCGAACGCCGACCAGGGCCAGGCCCACCTCTCTCCTAGGTGGTCTCAACCTGCCCTGTCGCTCCGCCTCAAAGTAACAGTCGGGGGCCGTCGGGAACCCAGGCCCACCTCTACCGGGATGGAGCCTCCTGTCCCTTCAGCCCCCATCTCCGAACAGTATCATAAGTAATGTAACTATGTAAAGTATATCGTATATGCCCGTGATCACCTCCCGAAGTGATCACAGCCTAGTAGTATAGCATGGGAGACGGACAAGAGTGTAGGGCCACTGATGGAACACTAGCATCCTATACTAAGCAGTAGGATAGCAGGTAATGGTAACAACAGTAGTAGCAAGGACAGGCTATGCATCAGGATAGGAATAACGGAAAGCAGTAACATGCTACACTACTCTAATGCAAGCAGTATAGAGAAAAGAGTAGGCGATATCTGGTGATCAAAGGGGGGGCTTGCCTGGTTGCTCTGGCAAGAGAGAGGGGTCGTCAACACCGTAGTCGTACTGGGTAGCAGCGGCGTCGGTCTCGGTGTCTAGCGAGAGAAGAGGGGGAAGAAACAATAAATATAATGCAAATAGATGCATAATGATGCATGACATGACAAAACGTGATGCTAGGTGTGCCCTAACGCGGTACGAGGGGGTACCGGTGAAGGGGGAAAACATCCGGAAAAGTATTCCCGGTGTTTCGCGTTCTCGGACAGATGAAATGGAGGGGGAAAGTTGCGTGTTCGCTATGCTAGGGATGCGTGGCGGATGAACGGGCTGTGTATTCGAATTCGTCTCGTCGTTCTAAGCAACTTTCATGTACAAAGTTTTTTTCATCCGAGCTACGGTTTATTTTATATTAATTTTCAAAGTTTTAATTCATTTTTAGAATTATCAGAATTAATTTAATTAGGAAATGCCGTTATGAGGTCAGCATGACATCAGGGTGATGTCAGCAGTCAACAGCCAGTTGACTTGGTCAAACTGGCGCGTGGGTCCAGTGGGACCCACCTGTCATACTCTGTTTTGGTTAATTAGGTCTTAGTTAAACTAAGTACTATTTAATTAAACTAACTAGTTAATTAGCTTAATTAAACATGATTAATTAACTTAATTAATTCACTTATTGATTAATTAATTAATGTAATTATTTATTTATTTATTTATTTTTAATTCTTCTTTTTTTAATA
Source organism: Triticum urartu (assembly GCF_056163025.1). Taxonomy (NCBI): domain Eukaryota; kingdom Viridiplantae; phylum Streptophyta; class Magnoliopsida; order Poales; family Poaceae; genus Triticum; species Triticum urartu. Next base: position 471,911,641 of record NC_141874.1, read on the forward strand.
AAGTTCTGGGGCGTGGGCCCATATGTCATAGGCCCGTAGGCCATATTGGGTTCGGGTGCCGCGGGGGGCTGCCCGTACAGGCGATGCGGGTGCGGGCGCTGGGCGCAACCACACTGGGCTGAGCCCACCTGAGGGAGAGCGGGGCGAGGTCAGTCGCCTGAGGCGACAGGGGCGAAGCCACGGCGAGGCGGGCTCGCCAGACCCGAGGTGGGGGGGGGGGTGGGAACGAGGCGACGCGCCGGATCACGCGAGTGGCGGCGCAGCAGCTCGGCAAGCCGGGCGCGGTGTTCATCGTGAGTAGGGGGCGCGCTCGGCGGGCGAACGACGCGAGCAGAGGCTGGGGTCATGGCAGCGCACAGCCAAGAGCGGGCGACGCGTGAGGCAGCAGCAGTAGCAAAGGGGGGCGTAGCGAGGTGAGGCCAAGACGGGGGTGCGCGCAAAGTGGCACGACCGGACGGAGCGCCGCGCGCGGCCAGGGCGCGACCCGGCCACGGTGAGCGCGTAAGACAGAGGAGGGGAGGAGTCGGGGCTCACTGCGGGATGCAGGGATCGGGGCAAGGGGCGCGGGGAGGAGACGGAGACGACAGCGACGTGGTGACAAGGTGCAGGCCGGCGAGGAGGAGGAGGCAGGCCTGTGAGGATGTCCGGTGAGGTCGTCCTCCAGGGGGTGACGATGCGGGCTCGAGGAGGCGGAAGGGCGCTAGTGGTGCGGTCGGAGTGGTGGCACGCGACGACGTCGGGGAGTGAAGCGACGGCGTGGTGGTGGCGATGGGCGTCGGGGTCACCGGGATCGGGGGGAAGAGAACGAGGGGAGAGTGGGGAGAGCGATGGGGTCGTGCGCCCTCTCCTGTGACGGCGCTGGAGGGAGAGGGTGGGATCGTGGGGGGGGGGAAGTGGGGTGGGGCTCTAGGGTTTCGGGGCAAGGGGTGGGGGTGGCCTATAGGCCAGGGGGTGGCCGGCTGGGCCATGGCCCAGTTGGGCCAAGGGGTCTAGTGGGGGGGGTCTCTTTTTACCTTTTTTTGTTAGATTTCTTTTCTGTTTTTGTGTTTTCTTTTCCTTTTATTTATTCTTTCCTGCTTTATTGTAGTTGCATTCTATTTTAGTAAAACATACACTTAGTATCTAAATTAGTATTACAACCTAGTCCATAGTCACAAAAAGTCTAGACCCCAAATAACTTAGTTTGACATTTTATTAATTATAAAAGTTATTCAAATAATCACTTTTACTACCTTTTTTTATTCATCTCATAGTATTTAAACATTTTATAGATGTGTGGTTTTTCCCCCATAATTATCTATGGAATATTTGGTTCACTCCGAACATTTTAGTTTTAATAATTGAAAACTTTTATTGTTTGCCTATTTTTGAATTTGAATTTGAATCGGTTTCGAACTAACTCGAGATTAGCAACTATAAACGAGGTGACGTGGCATCATTAGCAGAGGATCACTGTAGCTTAATTACCCGGGCGTCACAATTCTCCTCCACTACAAGGAATCTCGTCCCGAGATTTAAGCGGTGGAGTAAGGGGCGAAGGTGTTGGTAGCGAAAAACCTAACGAGTCTTCTCGGTCTTGGCTGCCCTTTCGAACAGGTTGATCCCTTTCGTTGATGTCTTCATTTCACTGCTTCAAGTCACCATGATCAATTTGTCATCCTTTCTTCGGGATCTCCATCGTACCTACGAAAGAATAAGGGTGGCTATTTCGGAAGAACAGACCTGCACTGTTAACTATCTGGTAGCTAACATCGTGGGAGGTGGTGGAAAGTAACTCTCGAACTGAAACTTGAGAAAATATTGAGAGCAAAGTAAGAAGGTGCAAGGGAAGTTTCGAGCGGGCAGGCAAACATTCAATGCCTGAAACGGGGCGTGAAAGGGGTTCAATCAACGGGGATAAGTATTGTGTCTGATACCAGAATAGATCACTAGGCAGGTGGCCCGTGAATTACATACGAAGTCAAGCGCGAGGAATAACTTTGTCAACAGGGTGTCCAGGAGAGTTAGGTTTCGATCCTAGGACCTGTGGGTTATGGGCCCCCATGTGGGTTAAAAGTAGGAAGGGTGGTGACATCTTGCATGATTATGTAAGCAAGGCATGTCAGAGGATAGCCTGTCAGTTATGTTGGCAATAACGTTGGTACCAAGGGCGAGGGACAAAGAGAACCATTTTCTTGCTCGTTGAACGAGGCGAACCAATAGGCAAAGTTATCGTCCATCAGTGGCTACCGGAATGTCATCAACAATAGTAACAGGGTCTTGCTGACAGAATTGTACACCGAGGGGTTTACATAAGCAGGAGAATATTACTACTTAGATCATATAGATCAGAAGAAAGGTTAAACCAAACAATGAAAAGGAAAATATGATTATCAGATTAAACAGAACAATGGAAAGGAAAATGTGTTAAAACACATATTTCAGGGGTATATCCTTTCCAAGGGCAAGCAAAGCATGATATCCATGACGGGATATAACGTAGAAAACCCTTTAGGAAAGGGAAGAGAAATTTCATGACATTACCCATACAGCGGTGTTTGGATAATTGACCAGGAAACAATTAGCATTGGGCTTCAAATGTTCTTGTTGAAAATCGGAGTACCATAGACATGCTTTGAGATAGCATTGACATGGCCTTCAAGCAAGTTCAGACTTTGGAAACAAAAAGGGTCCATCAGGAAGAACTTATAAAATAAGTCTTATTATTTCCTCATGGAAGAAAGGATAGCCTGGCTGAAAAGGGAAACTATAACAATTGGGCCTCCGGCCAGGTGTGCTAGGCATGACATCACCTTACTGGGTCACATAAGGACCATTGTTGTAACTCTTGGAAATATGTTCCAACCATCATATCTGACCTAGATTCAGATCTGATTTGTGCCAGGATACCTCCGACTTAGTAAGCCTGAGAAGAAAAGGTGCAACACAATTGACGAGATGACAATGTAAGATTCTCGGGAAATGAACTATGAAGTGATTTCCGTTAACAACAGTTCATCATTAATCCAAGGAGAGGCCAAGGAGGTGTCTGGTGAACTCAACGGCAATTCATCGAGATTTCCAAAAGATGGATTTCCACAATTAAGTGAACAAGGAGATAACATTTGTCAGATCAAATGATATAAGGAATTATGCTCACGGAAAACATACACAATTAAACATTGGTTGAAAGGTGCGCCCAAAATATGGGTTGGGTTGCACGACCAATGTCAGAATGGTGATTCAATAATCAATAGTCTAAGAACGAACGGCCGACCATTAACTTCAAAGCAATAGGGTTGCTAGAAGTGCAGAATCCAAACAACACCGTTCACTTGTTGGTACCCCGATTGGAATCAACCCGAGGACCAAGAAAGAATGGTGATGGTGAGAAGTATCATGATACCAAGAATTCTTAAGAGGTGGTGAAATTCTCACAACATTCTTGACATAAAAGATGGCAATACTCCAAGGTAAAGGAGAACAAATGCTGGATAGCAAGGATCTCAAGGTATAACACAAAACACGAACAAGTTTGTGTTGAACGGAAGGCAATCGAGTGGTCGATGATAACACAAATCATCGAGGGGAAGGATGGTATTTCTCATCAGGAATTCAATTGATATCCTTGAGGAGCTCGAAATGTTGATGATGATCATGACAATTTCTGTCGAGAGGTTTCATGGAGATGTAATCGGTCGGCGATGACATCAAGTCAAACGAATGATGAAGCGAAAGGTTATTGGAACCATGGGTACGACACAAACTTGAAATCAAGTTTGTTGTTTGTGGTGAAACGATATGACAAGGAAGATCGACGTAAGCTTAGCCCATCGTCGAAATTGTGCTCCGGAAAGAAGGACCAGGTAGCACAGTTAAAATTTGGCACGATAATGATATAGCCGAGTAGGCTCGGAATGACGTGATCGAGTTCAGACTCGTAAGTAATGAAGGTTACCAAGAGTTGTTGAATCATAGTGCGGACTCAATTCAGTTGTCGGTGTCCTTGAGGGGTTCTAACAACTGAGAACCCGTTGGAAAAATGGAATCGGCAAGAATATTAGTTGATGAAGCACTCATAAGAAGTTATGTATCCCGTGGTATCCTCGAGATACCAGGGGGTAATACTCGACGACAGATCAAAGTAGAGGTTGGACTAGGGTATTGCTCTACAGAAGACAAGTGCTTAAACTTGCACGAGAAACGGTACCTAAAAGAGAACAAGGTCGAAACCACAATTGCAAAAGGCCAGATCCCAGATATAATATGAACTTATACCAAGGGAGTAATTAATTTATGAGAAGCTTTAATGATAAGATCTACATCGTGTCCATGGGCATGAACACAAAGTTCAAGGTCGACTCCCACTTCTTCAATGCATAACCTTACATTTACCTCCCCTTTTCGAAGTTGTAGTGTTGAAAAGTTATCTGACGAAGCGTCAGCAGGGTATAACCCGCATAAATTTCAAGGTCACACAAATTAAGGAAGGCATAGGTTCAACCCGTCAGGGTATCATGGAAACATATACCACAAGCTTTGAGAGTAAATATTACCAGCTCGAAAGCAGAGCATGGTTGGCAAAAGGAGAGGATACAAATTACCAAAGGCATTATGTATCGGAGAAAGAACTCACAAGGTGATTAATTATGAAGGACATTGTCGGATAATAATCCAACATTGGATATTGTGATCCACAATGGAGCTGATGTGAGTATCGATACCCAATCAGAGGAAGAAAGAATGCAAATGCATCTTTTTACATAACATCTGAATAATTCAATGTTTAAATAACAAAGGAATTATGATTTTCAAATCAAGGGATCAGGAACAAACGCTCTGATCAAGGACGGACAAGTTGAATAGACTTAGGGGTACAATCGATGGCAATCTGATTGGCCGAGGACCAGCTCACGTTTTAAATGACATTTGAGCTGGAAGGATGAATTCTATGATCTGAGTGAGGATTGCGAGAGTTCACAACATATTGAGTCAATGGACTCAAAATGATATTGACAAAGGTTGCCAATAAGATTACTATACTTATGGGATTAACCATAATGCAAGCAAGCAAGAATTTCAGGAGCAATAGGTTGCTCAGGATTTTTGGAAGACCGAATGGTAATTCGAAGAATTTTGTGAACTACATGAATATCTGGGGATGAGCGGATACTCGATAAATGCGAGTAATTATCCGTAGTGGTATGCATGTGGCAAAGAACTGCAAGGCAGTAGGCACAAAGTATTCTCGGGGTATCTTATAATAACAAGATCGACTAGGAATAAAAGTAAGCACGTCAGGTCTAAATACTTATCCATAGGGATATTTCGGTGGTAGGGAATTGCAAAAGCAATGGCATAAGGTTTCGGGAGAACATCGGAGGGTATTGTAAGAATCTTCTGTTGAAGCAGTCGATCATCTGTAATGAAGGGGCTCTTCGGCAGGAAGTGGTAACGAGAACCTAGAGTTAGATTTTAGCAAAATCATTTAACCCGAGTAGGAGAGAGTCAGAATCCCAGAGTATAGACGAGGAATAAAAGATCCTAATACCACCCAATGGCGACGTGGGCCCATAAGGCACACAGCCAAGTTAGTAAAAGTTTTGTAATGACTAGACTCAACTTCGGCCAAGGAGTGTGGAAGGGGAATTCCTACAGGCAGTCGGCTCTGATACCAACTTGTGACGCCCCTGATTTAATCATACACTAATCATACACGCAAACGTGTACGATCAAGATCAGGGACTCACGGGAAGATATCACAACACAACTCTACAAATAAAATAAGTCATACAAGCATCATATTACAAGCCAGGGGCCTCGAAGGCTCGAATACAAGAGCTCGATCATAGACGAGTCAGCGGAAGCAACAATATCTGAGTACAGACATAAGTTAAACAAGTTGCCTTAAGAAGGCTAGCACAAACTGGGATACAGATCGAAAGAGGCACAGGCCTCCTGCCTGGGATCCTCCTAACTACTCCTGGTCGTCGTCAGCGGGCAGCACGTAGTAGTAGGCACCTCCCGAGTAGTAGTAGTCTTCATCAACGGTGGCGTCTGGCTCCTGGGCTCCAGCATCTGGTTGCGATAACCAGGTAGAAGGGATAGGGGGGAAAGAGGGAGAAAGCAACCGTGAGTACTCATCCAAAGTACTCGCAAGCAAGGAGCTATACTACATATGCATGGGTATCAAATGGAGTAAGGGTATCATATGTGGACTGAACTGCAGAAAGCCGGGATAAGGGGGGATAGCTAGTCCTTTCGAAGACTACGCTTTTGGCAGCCTCCGTCTTGCAGCATGTAGAAGAGAGTGGACTGAAGTCCTCCAAGTAGCATCGCATAGCATAATCCTAACCGATGATCCTCCCCTCGTCGCCCTGTGAGAGAGCGATCACCGGTTGTATCTGGCACTTGGAAGGGTGTGTTTTATTAAGTATCCGGTTCTAGTTGTCATAAGGTCAAGGTAGAACTCCAAATCGTCCTGTTACCGAAGATCACGGCTATTCGAATAGATTAACTTCCCTGCAGGGGTGCACCACATAACCCAACACGCCCGATCCCATTTGGCCGGACACACTTTCCTGGGTCATGCCTGGCCTCGGAAGATCAACACGTCGTAGCCCCACCTAGACCAACAGAGAGGTCAGCACGCCGGTCTAAACCTAAGCGCCCAGGGGTCTGGGCCCATCGCCCTTAGCACACCTGCATGTTGCGTGGGCGGCCGGAAGCAGACCTAGCCTAGTAGGCGTTCCAGTCCAATCCAGCGCGGGCCGCTCCGTTGCTGACGTCACGAAGGCTTCGGCTGATACCACGACGTCGAGTGCCCATAACTGTCCCCGTGTAGATGGTTAGTGGGTATAGGCCAGTAGCCAGACTCAGATCAAATACCAAGATCTCGTTAAACGTGTTAAGTATCCGCGAACGCCGACCAGGGCCAGGCCCACCTCTCTCCTAGGTGGTCTCAACCTGCCCTGTCGCTCTGCCTCAAAGTAACAGTCGGGGGCCGTCGGGAACCCAGTCCCACCTCTATCGGGATGGAGCCACCTGCCCCTTCAGCCCCCATCTCCGAACAGTATCATAAGTAATGTAACTGTGTAAAGTATATCGTATATGCCCGTGATCACCTCCCGAAGTGATCACGGCCAAGTAGTATAGCATGGGAGACGGACAAGAGTGTAGGGCCACTGATGGAACACTAGCATCCTATACTAAGCAGTAGGATAGCAGGTAATGGTAACAACAGTAGTAGCAAGGACAGGCTATGCATCAGGATAGGAATAACGGAAAGCAGTAACATGCTACACTACTCTAATGCAAGCAGTATAGAGAAAAGAGTAGGCGATATCTGGTGATCAAAGGGGGGGCTTGCCTGGTTGCTCTGGCAAGAGAGAGGGGTCGTCAACACCGTAGTCGTACTGGGTAGTAGCGGCGTCGGCCTCGGTGTCTAGCGAGAGAAGAGGGGGAAGAAACAATAAATATAATGCAAACAGATGCATAATGATGCATGACATGACAAAACGTGATGCTAGGTGTGCCCTAACGCGGTACGAGGGGGTACCGGTGAAGGGGGAAAACATCCGGAAAAGTATTCCCGGTGTTTCGCGTTCTCGGACAGATGAAACGGAGGGGGAAAGTTGCGTGTTCGCTATGCTAGGGATGCGTGGCGGATGAACGGGCTGCGTATTCGAATTCGTCTCGTCGTTCTAAGCAACTTTCATGTACAAAGTTTTTTTCATCCGAGCTACGGTTTATTTTATATTAATTTTCAAAGTTTTAATTCATTTTTAGAATTATCAGAATTAATTTAATTAGGAAATGCCGTTATGAGGTTAGCATGACATCAGGGTGATGTCAGCAGTCAACAGCCAGTTGACTTGGTCAAACTGGCGCGTGGGTCCAGTGGGACCCACCTGTCATACTCTGTTTTGGTTAATTAGGTCTTAGTTAAACTAAGTACTATTTAATTAAACTAACTAGTTAATTAGCTTAATTAAACATGATTAATTAACTTAATTAATTCACTTATTGATTGATTAATTAATGTAATTATTATTTATTTATTTATTTATTTTTAATTCTTCTTTTTTTAATAAAGTTCTGGGGCGTGGGCCCATATGTCATAGGCCCGTAGGCCATATTGGGTTCGGGTGCCGCGGGGGGCTGCCCGTACAGGCGATGCGGGTGCGGGCGCTGGGCGCAACCGCACTGGGCTGAGCCCTCCTGAGGGAGAGCGGGGCGAGGTCAGTCGCCTGAGGCGACAGGGGCGAAGCCACGGCGAGGCGGGCTCGCCAGACCCGAGGTGGGGGGGGGGGGAACGAGGCGACGCGCCGGATCAGGCGAGTGGCGGCGCAGCAGCTCGGCAAGCCGGGCGCGGTGTGCATCGCGAGTAGGGGGCGCGCTTGGCGGGCGAACTACGCGAGCAGAGGCTGGGGTCATGGCAGCGCACAGCCAAGAGCGGGCGGCGCGTGAGGCAGCAGCAGTAGCAAAGGGGGGCGTAGCGAGGTGAGGCCAAGATGGGGGTGCGCGCGAAGTGGCACGGCCGGACGGAGCGCCGCGCGCGGCCAGGGCGCGACCCGGCCACGGTGAGCGCGTAAGACAGAGGAGGGGAGGAGTCGGGGCTCACTACGGGATGCAGGGATCGGGGCAGGGGGCGCGGGGAGGAGACGGAGACGACAGCGACGTGGTGACAAGGTGCAGGCCGGCGAGGAGGAGGAGGCAGGCCTGCGAGGACGTCCGGCGAGGTCGTCCTCCAGGGGGTGGCGATGCGGGCTCGAGGAGGCGGAAGGGCGCCGGTGGTGCGGTCGGAGTGGTGGCACGTGACGACGTCGGGGAGTGAAGCGACGGCGTGGTGGTGGCGATGGGCGTCGGGGTCACCGGGATCGGGGGGGAAGAGAACGAGGGGAGAGTGGGGAGAGCGATGGGGTCATGCGCCCTCTCCTGTGACGGCGCTGGAGGGAGAGGGTGGGATCGTGGGGGGGGGGGAAGTGGGGTGGGGCTCTAGGGTTTCGGGGCAAGGGGTGGGGGTGGCCTATAGGCCAGGGGGTGGCCGGCTGGGCCATGGCCCAGTTGGGTCAAGGGGTCCAGTGGGGGGGTCTCTTTTTACCTTTTTTTTGTTAGTTTTCTTTTCTATTTTTGTGTTTTCTTTTCCTTTTATTTATTCTTTCCTGCTTTATTGTAGTTGCATTCTATTTTAGTAAAACATACACTTAGTATCTAAATTAGTATTACAACCTAGTCCATAGTCACAAAAAGTCTAGACCCCAAATAACTTAGTTTGACATTTTATTAATTATAAAAGTTATTCAAATAATCACTTTTACTACCTTTTTTTATTCATCTCATAGTATTTAAACATTTTATAGATGTGTGGTTTTTCCCCCATAATTATCTATGCAATATTTGGTTCACTCCGAACATTTTAGTTTTAATAATTGAAATTTTTTATTGTTTGCCTATTTTTGAATTTGAATTTGAATCGGTTTCGAACTAACTCGAGATTAGCAACTATAAATGAGGTGACGTGGCATCATTAGCAGAGGATCACTGTAGCTTAATTACCCGGGCGTCACATTTCCTCTACATTTTATTTTTCCTTTCTCCTTTTTCTATTTCTTTCTTTTTCATTTACTTTGCCATTTTTTATTTCCATTAGCAGTAGCGCTCTCCGCGTGAAACGCGCTGCAACTTATGTCCTAGCGGTAGCGCGCTTCTCCCAAGACCGCTACTGCTATGCGTAGCCTACCGTTTTAGCAATGGGAATATTAGTGGTAGCGTTTTTTCATGTGCACGCGCTACTGCTACTGTTGTATCTGTAGCGCGGTTTCTGCATGCACGCTACTGCTATTTAGCACCAGCGCCCATTTTTGACACGCGCTACTGCTAAATTTCTGTGTATAAGGTTTTCCCTAGTAGTGTTATATGTTACTACCCATTGTGGCTTGTCTTATGTCACTCTATTGTGTACTTGTTGTAATGCATAGTATCATAGAGTAGCTAGTATCATATGTAGTGCTTTATTTATATTTTTATGCATGACACATAGTAGCAGCATAACATTTATTATAATACGGTTTCATGATATGATACTTAACCCTCTCTTTCTTCATTTAATTAATTCTATGACAGCTCATCAAAATTGCCTAGTTGGCATGCATGATACTAGCTATGATACCCCCTTACTATCAGCCTAGCAAAGGTGTACAGATCATTTGTGCGTCGCTTTGTGAGTTTTCATCTGTTTGTTCGAGAAGCGGGGAGAAGTTTCAAACATTTCGGCCGCGAGGTGTGGCCACTAGCGTAGGCCTAGTTGGTATTTTAATTACAGAAAATTCAGATGGAGTTCGGACATCATCAAAATCGATGTGTGCCTGTGGTGTGCTCTCACGGCCTTGTGGAAAAAAATGGTAAAGTTTGGCACAAGTTTTGATGACCGCTCCTTCCAAACCGGAGCATCTGACATGAAGGATCATGGTTTTCCAAAAGGAGACGTGTCAATTCAAACTCCTGTGGCCGGTGTCTTCATCGTTTGGCCTCATAAAAATTTCCACGGTCGCAATCGCCATTATACCACGTGTTTGATTTTCTGGCGCATTTCAGGTAACGTTAGCTATATTTAAGACATTTTTTAGATTAACGTACATTTTGTGCATAAAAATAAAATTACAATTGGAACTGCATGTGATGTCGAAAGGGATGAGGATCGTCTTTCGATCTGGGAGCATCCAATGGTGCAGACGTACGATCCGTGGGGTTTGGGTTCTGGCCAATTAGAAAGCACGACTCAGGTCATGGGCGGGGTGGCGGGGTTTGGTCGGTACACGGCTTTCATCAATGAACCTTGTGCTATTCGCAAACCAGATTGCATATTTTTGTTCACACATACTGTAGTGAGATCGATTGAGTGTGCTACCTCTATGATATAATAATAATAATAATAACAACAACAACAACAACAACAACAAAAAACATTTCATATTCATTGTCTGAGCTGACAGCATATCAAGGTCAACATATTAACGATTCTTACATCAACAGAAAACAGGGCATAACTCACAAATTCAGTACGCGCGACAGTTCTAAATTGAACGAATTAAGTTGCAGGGTAGGCATGAAGACTAGTCTCATGGCTTAATTCCCATGTACATGGGGGAACTGGGATCATTAAATTGACCCCGAATGAACTTGGGGTTTTTGATGATTTTATGCTGCTCTGTTGCACGGGTGTGTGATTCCTTGGTTGGCAACTCATCAAATTCATCATACTCGTCCTCATCGGCAACATCGTCGACACCCAGTACCCTTCTCTTCCCACGCATCACTAAATGGCCGTTCTTATGCAAGGGGTCTTCCACAAAGAAAATCTGGGTAGCATCGCTGGCAAGAATGAATGGGTCCGTGTGATATGCCATCGTTGTCCTGTTAACACGGGTCTTCCTGTACTCATCAATCCTTACCTGACCAAGAGGGATCCATGCGCACCTGAATAATGCCATCTTAACTTTCACATAGTCAAGCTCCCAAATCTCTTTGATGGTTCCATAGTATACCCTTTTATCAGCTTCATTTACAGTCATGCATTCTATTCGAATAGATCTATTCTGATACGAGTTATTCTTATCACATTCCTCAGTGTAGAATGTGTATCCATTTTTGTCATATGCTTGGTACGTCAACATGGTAGGTGATGGCTTTTGTGCCAACCATGTAGCAGTGTCTTCGATGGATTCTTGTGCCAAACGATTCTTCAGCCATTCGGCGAACTTCTTAGTGTGCTCCTTCACTCCACTTCTGATGAAGGCACCATTAGAAAGAAGCTTTGGCGTATCTCCGCCAAGTGTTCTTCGGCATAAGCAATGAGAACTAGGCTGTTAAGCAGTACCGTCAAATGGGCTTTCTCTGGCAATTCTCCGGGTGCAGCCATTTGCGTGCCAGCAAGGACCGGCTTACCTTTCAGCCTTCCCTCGTGGCGAGAGAGGGGCAAACCTATAGGTCTTTGTTTCATGTATTCGGTGCAAAAGTGAACCACCTCCTACGCGGTATAACCTTGTAGGATGCTTGCCTCTGGATGGTTCGGTTCCGACAAAAGCGCTTCAGTATTCCCATGAACCGCTCGAAGGGATACATGTTGCAAAGAAACACAGGACCACAATACTTTATCTCGTTGACAAGGTGCATAGTGAGATGGACCATGATATCAAAGAATGATGATGGGAAAAACATCTCTAGGTTGGACAATATTCTTGCAATATCATCTTGCATATGATCCAACTCTTTAGGATTTACAACTTTCTGCCATAGTTGGTTGAAGAAATCATAGAGGTCAATGAGTGTGTTTCTTATATCTTTGTCCATCAGATTCCTTATGGCCACCGGGAGGATTTGTGTCAACATTACGTGGCAATCATGTGACTTCATGTGTCCCAACTTCGTTTTACCTGAGCTCACATCCACGAGACTTCTGATGTTTGCGAAGTAGGAAGAGGGTGTCTTAACTGGCAACAAATAGGTGAAGAACTGTGTTGCTTCTTTTGTACTGAAATTGTAACTCTGGCGAGCTTTGATGAATTTTTCATCATCTTCTGCTTCACTCTTGCGTTGTGATTGATCAGCAAGCATATCGAGCCATGAATCGTAACCATCCTTTCTTTTACCTTTAATCTTGAGCAGATTACCAAGGATGCTTTCACATACATTCTTCTCTACGTGCATGACATCGATGCAGCGACGTACACGTAGAATCTCTCAGTAAGGTAATTTCCAGAACACCGATTTCTTCTTAAACACTTGATCCTTGGGTGTTAGTTTCACCGTCAAAGGGTGGTTCTTGCCAAGCACAACATTAATTTTTTAGCCATGTTGTGGACCACCTCCCCTTCATAGGGTCTTGGGCCCTCAGCTGCCTCTGTCGTACCATCAAATTCAGCTTTCATCTTTCGGTATGGGTTATTTTCCGTAAGAACCTACGATGACGGAAATACACTATTTTGCACGAGTTGGGAAGTCTTCTGCTAGCTGTCCTATCCATGCATGTGGCACACCCTACATCTCCCCTTGTTTTCTGCCCCGATGTGTTACCTAATGCTGGCATATCTTGAATGGTGTGCACCAGCATCGCATGTATATCTAAACTCTCCTTTCTGTAAGCATCATAACATTTTACAGCGGACGCATCTATCCACACTGTCAGCAGTTCTTCTACGAGTAGCTGAAAGTAAATGTCGATGTCATTTCCAGGTTTCTTCGGGCCTTGGATAATCATTGACATCATAATGTATTTTTTCTTCATACACAACCAAGGAGCTAGGTTATATATCCATAGAAGCACCGGCCATGTGTTGTGATTGGCGCTCATATCTCCAAAAGGATTCATCCCGTCAGTACACTCCCTGAGCCTTATACTTCTAGGATCCTTGGCAAATTTTTCAAATTTGTTGTCGATTAATTCCCATTGAGCCCCATCTTTTGGGTGCCTCATAAACCTATACGCAATTCACTCATCATGATGCCACCGCAACCTCTTTGTCTCTCTAGAGTTTGCAAACAAATGCCTCAACCTTGGAATTAAAGGCAAGTACCAAACAACCTTGAATGGGATTCCTGTCTTGATCTCGTAGTCCAATTTGTACTTGTCCTTTGCTCTCCTGCGCTTGTATCGTGCATGCTTGCATGTGGGACATGCACGATAATCTTTGTACTCACCACGGTACAATATACAATCATTCACACAAGCGTGTATCTTCTGTACTTCAAGTTCCAATGGGCAAACAATTTTCTTCGCTTCATTCGTGCTTCTGGGGAGCACATTATCTTTCGGAAGAATTTCTTTCAAAAGACCTAACATCTCTGTGAAGCCCTTGTTTGATTGACTGTTTGCTGCTTTAAATCTGAGAAGCGCCACGGTGGCACTCAACCTGGAATATTTCTTTTTGCAACCTGGATACAATTCTTTCTTGGAGTACGCATCAATGGTTGGCAGATCCTTGTACCCAATCATATCCTTTTCTGGGCCCTCGAAATCTACAATCATAGCAACAAAATATGGCATATCAAGATCGTCGTCATCTGCGTGGATGTCTTGGTTTTCCAGTGGGCGTTTCGGCTTTCCGGTGTTCCATTGGTAGCTTGACGCCTCTGCCCCGATGTTAGATTCAACATCCATGTGACACTGATCGGGGTTTGGCATCTCGCTGCCATGGGTATCTTCATCCATGACCTCCTCTTCACCGTGTCTGGTCCAACGTGTATATCCATCCATGAATCCCCTAGAGACTAAGTGCATCTGGACATCTGCAACTTCATGTGACTCTGTATTGGCACAATCAGTACATGGACATAGGATGTAATCCGCATCACCAATTCTCCTCTTTGTACTTTCGGCCAAATTCATGAACTCTGTCATGCCACTGATAAAATCTGCGGTTTTCCGATTCTTCATCCATCGAGATCGTTCCATCTACAGCAGACGAATGGTAAATAAAAACAAAGCAACAACATTAATACACGGATTAACTGCTACCCAGAGATGCATGCATAAATCACAAGGTTTTATTTTAATAATTACTGAGGGCGCTCCATGTTGTTATCAAGACGTGCAATGACAAAAATTAATGGCCAGTCAATTCACACGAAGAGTACTAGTACAACACTACACTTAGGAATTGAATACCTTAATTAAGCCACTCACGAAAAGAATACCTTAATTAATTAGCCACGCAACGACCTCCACCCAGCAGATAGACAAGCGCGATGCGGCGGCACACCGAGACAGTAGGGTCAAGGAGCAAAGCTTAGTGCGGCTGCCGCCTGAAGTTCGACCTCCACTATCCCGCCATCGACCGCGATGGATGTGCTTGAATCACGCCACTGCCGACCTCGATGGTTGAGCTCCTCCTATCTCCCGCCGCAGGCTGAGGATTGACCTCCTATGACGCTGCCACTGCCCACCGACCAAGGATTGACCTCTTCTCCGGTAGCCGCTGCCTAGGCCGCAGCCGCCATCTCTATATGCAGAGTGGCTGTTTTTTTACGGATATCCGCAGAGCGGCTATTTACACTGTATCTCACCGTAACTCAATTATATGGACAGGGTAGTACATCACATACGGTTATGTAATGGCAACCGTGTCTAACCTATGTTGTCTTCTCACATGGTTTGGTGCGGAAATCATGTGTGATGTTGTAATACATAACACAAACAACATGTACAAACAGTGTGCCGTATACAACATATATATAGTGCCATTAGTAGTTCCCGACCGTTAGCTTATCTCCACAGTTTCCCCATTTCCCCCAAATCCCTACATAGCCTCCAAATTCCCTCGCGTGGCGCTGACATTGGAGGAATGCGGACGAGTGGTGCTGATGGTTTTGGTGCGGCTGCTCCTGCTCATATCGCCGCCACGACGGCGGTTGCCGCCGAGCACTTGCCTAAGGTCACCAGAAGGCAGGTGTACTACGGATCTGAATCGTCCTGTCAGGTTCCAATCTATCCCGATCTTTTTTAGCATGTCCAAAGTATAGATCCTTGCTGAATGACCCCCCCTCCCTAGGAAAGCAATCTGCCGCCGGATCTGGAGCTTGACTCCAGACTCCCGCAACATGAGTTCGACTCCGAGTTTTGCGCCACCGAGAAGTACCAAAAGATGAGTTGTGTGCACGGGCACATTCCCGCTCGACATGTATGCATGGAGGGATTTGACATTGGCAGGCGGTTTCTCAGTTGCCCCTTAGAGTTTAGTGCTAATTAAGTTCATCATTTTAATCCAGTTAATGCCACCGCTCATCTAGAATACTATTTAACATTGGCAGGGATATGAGGCTTGTGCATTTGTTAACTGGCTGGATGAAGAATGGCATGGCAGGGCTCAGAGTGTTATCACCAAGCTCGTAGAAGATAATGTAAAGCTGAAGAAGAAACTGGCTGATCTGGAATGTACAATCAGTACGATGAAGCAAGAAAGAATCAATCACAGGCAACAGATGAAAGGAAGAGACAAGAAGGAACTAGCATGTGTAGTTGTGGTTGTCGCATTAGCCATGTTCTATGCGCTGTTTGCAATGATGATTAGGGGTTTTGTTTGACAGTATTGCTAAATCACATTTAGATGTGCTCTAAGTAATGCACATCTAGGTCATATGCCATTGATGTTACGCGAAGATTCGTGCAGATATTTTTCTTTGTCTTTTTTCTTTTCCTTTCTAGTTTGATTATTACTGGCTTTATCAATAAGAAGAGCTCAATGTATTGCTTGCCAATTGTCCTACTCCATTCGTACCGGTACTGGTGCATAATCCCAAAACTTGTTCCTTGTTTTTTCCTGAAAAAGGAAACCAGCCAAATAGCCAATAGGAGACCTGCACAACCCCAGGAATTTGGAGCGACTGGGTACAAATAATTGTGGTTGATTATATCAGCGGTTAGATAATACGTCAACCCCCGCTTCAATCCCCGCTTCAATTGGCAGTTCCTATTCTCTGCATACCACGCTTAAGTGTCCACCATCTTCATCGTCCCCGGCAGGCCGCGCTACACACTGGCACACACTCTACAACCATGTCCAACGATAGCAAGGACGACAGTTCGGCCAGCAGTCTGGCGCCCGATGATAGGTCAACACCGGAATCATCCCGCTCGTCTTCCATGAGTCCGGCGTCGAGCCCAGACCTCGATTATATCCGGTTCATGGAAGGGACACCGCCTCCGGAGTCGTCAGACGACAACCAGACGGATGAGGAGCCACCGGAGGACGAAGAAGAGGACGACAACAACGATGAGGAGGAATGGTCAAATGAGGAGGAGGATGACAATGACAGCAACGACGATGATGACGGCGGCAGTGATGAAAAGCCACCGGCCAGCAGCAAGAAGCGTCCTCGCCAAGACGATGTCGCGGGGCCATCCAACAAGAACAACAAGAAGAAGAAGGACTAAATTAAGCAGACTGTATATATCTCTGTTTATCCTGTCAATCTCATCGCAGACGGTTAGTAATATGTATTTGATAGAGATCTTCTACATTATCGCCAACAGGTTGGTTTGTTGAACTGTGTGCCCTAACAAGCACACAATTCACAAAAAAGACCGTATGGGCTGTCTATAATGATCGCACACAATTCTGATTACCGACATGTTTGCCGGGTATCACACACATCTTGTTATGCCGAATCATTTGTGTTCACCTCACTCATCGCAAACGGTTCATCAGAGTGAACTGTATGCCGTATATCGCACACACATTGATCTAGCTACCCATTTCTATTGTTCTGTCTCATCGCAAACAGTTTGTGCAGATCAACTGTATGCCCCACATCGCACACGCAACTATAATCTGAACCGTGTTTGATGTATCATTCATCGCAAATGTTTTGCCTCATTTCTGACGGTTTTCATATAGCACCATTTCCGATTATTGCTTCGCACACAGTTTCTCAAAGGGTCTCTGATCGTAGTGTCGCGTTAGCAGCATCCTAAAGTAGTGCAAGCTGAATTGCTATTGAATAATATATTGAGTGATGAAAATGATTGGACACTTCTTGAACCAACTCCGAAGCCAACTCCGAAGAAAAGGGGTATTCTATTTCTCAATCCTGAAGATATTAAAAATCTACCACCTATTGAAGAAATACATGGTCTTGATAACCCGACACAGGTAGTAGAGGTAAACTCTCTTTCTAGATTTGATGAAGGTGATATTCCTCATAATAAGTCTGCTAGACAATGCTTAGATGAGTTTGATAATTTCATTACTAAACAAGAGAACTTCAATGCTTATGTTAGTAGACAATTGAAACGTAATGCTTACATGCTTGATCACCTGAGTAATTATATGAATAGTACTATTAATGATCTTAAGCTTACTAGTAAACATGCTTCCATGGTTACAACTCAAGTAGAACAAGTACTTAAGGCACAAGATGATTTGCTTAATGAGTTGAATAGTAAGAACAATGATAATGTTGTTAGGGTTATGACTAGAGGTGGTAAGATGACCCAGGAACCTTTGTATCCTCAGGGCCATCCTAAGAGAATTGAACATGATTCTCAAAGAATTAATACTGATGCACCTAGTCCTCGTTCTAAAAGGAAAATGAAAACTGATAGGACTTTGCATGCTAGTGAACCTGCTATACACACACCTGAGAATCCCAATGATATTTCTATTTCTGATGCCGAGACACAATCTGGTAATGAACATGAACCTAGTGATAATGTTAATAATGATGTTCATGTTGATGCTCAACCTAGTAATGATAATGATGTAGAGATTGAACCTGTTGCTGATCTTGATAACCCACAATCAAAGAATCAATGTTATGATAAGAGAGACTCTGTTGCTAGGAAGCATGGTAAACAAAGAGAGCCATGGGTTCAGACACGCATGCCCTTTCCTCCTAAGCCATCCAAGAAAAAGGATGATGAGGATATGCTAAAATGATTAGACCTATATTTTTGCGTATACGTTTGATGGATATGCTTAAAATGCATCCTTATGCTAAGTATATGAAAGAGATTGTTACTAATAAAAGAAAGATACCAGAAGCTGAAATTTCCACCATGCTTGCTAATTATACTTTTAAGGGTGGTATACCAAAGAAACTTGGAGATCCCGGAGTACCAACTATACCATGCTCCATTAAAAGAAAGTATGTTAAAACTGCTTTATGTGATCTTGGAACTGATGTTAGTGTTATGCCTTTCTGTTTGTATCGTAGACTTGATTTGAATAAGTTGACACCTACTAAAATCTCTTTGAAAATGGCGGATAAATCAACTGCTATACCCATCGGTATTTGTGAGTATGTGTCTGTGGTGGTTGCAAATGTTACTATCTTAACAGACTTTGTTATTCTTGATATTCCCGAGGATGACAGTATGTCGATCATCCTTGGTAGACCCTTTTTGAATACTGCACGGGCTGTTATTGATTGTAACAAAGGCAATGTCACTTTTCATGTTAATGGTAATGAGCATACGGTACACTTTCCGAAGAAACAACCTCAAGTTCATAGTATCAATTCAATTAAAAATTTCAACTATTACTATTGGATGTTTTCAATTCCCTCTTCCTACTGTCAAAAAGAAATATGATATTCTTATTGTTGGGGACATGCATATCCCCGTTGAGGTAACCTAGTGTTATTCGAATATTCTCTGGTTTCATATCATTCGGAAGAAGTTTGTTAATAAGACTTGATCAACCTTGTTAACGGATTCCTTTGATGAGTATGCGATGGATGAATTTAGAAGGCAGAACCCTCTGTACCCATCTTTTACTTTCTGTTATTTAGATTAAATAAAGCAGAAATAGTATTTTATGTCTGTTTTCTGAATTATCCTTGCAATAAAAAATGTCCCGAAAATAAAAGTTCTCCAAATGCCTTGAAAATTTAGTATGATTATTTTTATAATATTTAAGAATTTCTGGTGCAACGAACACACCAGAGGGCCTCACCAGCTGGCCACAAGGGCGTAAGGCGCGCCCACCCCCCTGGGGCGTGCCCCCTGACCTTGTGGGCCCCACGTGGCCCCCCTCCACTTATTCCAGCACCCATCCACTCCTTCTTCCTCCAGAAAAAAATCACTCCATAGCCCAAAGTCGTGTTCTTGCTCATCTTGCTGCCATTTTCGATCTCCTTGCTCAAAGCTCCATTTAGAAAACTGCTTTGGGGGATTGTTCTTCGGTATGTGACTCCTCCAATGGTACAATTAGTTTTTGTTCTAGTGCTTTATTCATTGCAAATTTTTGCTGCAATGGTGACCCTGTTCTTGAGCTTGCATGTCAAATTTATATGGTCCAAAATAGTTTTCACTACAAAAAAAAGACACTTCCGTGATGATACGTGTTTGTCACGGTAGGTCACGTTTTCTGTCATGCATGTACATCCATGACGATTTTATGAAAGAATGAAGATAGTCATACCTTTGCTGTCGTAGAAGTGTTCCATGACATTACCAAAATTATCATCACGGAAGTGTCCACTTCCATGACGATAAATCACGCATCCACCGTAACGGAACGCTGTTAAGCTATCGAGTCCGGTTTTGGATCCGATAACCCGCTAACAGCCCGGACCAATGAGGATTTTCCATGTGTAAAATTCTCATTGGCCGGAGGAAACACGTGTTGGCTCACCGTTGAGACATATGTCATCCATTCATTGGACAGGAGGCGCCTATGATACGTCGACACATGGCATGGCCCAACAGAGGCCCATTACGGTGGAAAGGCCGGCCCGTTTGACTTGGTAAAAAGGTAACGGGCCGGCCCACGGAAGGCCTGTTAACGGCCTGTTCGTATATAGCCCATTTACGGCCCGCTAACTCACGGCCCGTTATGGCCTATCCGAATTAAGCCCAGTAGCTTCATTTGGGCCTTCCAATATGATTCCAGCCTGTTGTAACTTCCGGTCCATGTATGGCCCATGATGTCTTTCGGCCCATACGAGACCATTTGTAACTCTTGGCCCTTTAATGGCCCATGGTGAATCTGGCCCGCAATGAACAGTGTACCCCTTTATACCCATTAACGGCACATTATTCCATTGGGCCGTTTCCATCCCGTGTTATCTTTCGGCCTTCTCAGGGCCCATTTATTCTTGGGCTCATTTCTGGAATTCGGTTAGATACAGTCTATTACTGGCATGTTCCGTTTGTGGGCCAAATACAGCCTGTGGTTACATTCGTCTCGTTTGTGGCCCGTTAACCCGTTGGGCTGTTTTCATAGCGTTATCAAATACGGCCTATTAACGGCCCGTTATGGTCCATGAATAGAACGACCATGTCTGGCGAAATGATTATACGCCTCGTAGAAGGCCCATGGGTCCTACAGCCCATAGAAGACCAATGGATCCTACGGCCCGTAGAAGGCCCATGGATCATACGGTCCGTAGAAAGTCCATGGATCCTACGGTCTGTAAAAGGCCCATGGATCCTATGGCCCGTAGAAGGCCCACGGATCATACGGCCCGCAGGAGGCCCATGGTTACAACAGTCCGTTTGTTGCCATGATTATTGTGGCCTAGTTACCAAAACTAGGTTATTGTGGCCACTAAAAAACGCGGAAAAAGAACTTCAGTGACTACAAGCAAACAACTAAACAAGACAATAAGGAAATAAATAAGCAAGCAACTAACGCTAGCCTATTACAGCTATTAGACATATTATATCCACTAGGCATCAAAGTTCGCCACCAGTGCAAATATAGGGAACAAAGCAGCATATTACATACACTGGCCGTCAAAATTGGTAACCAGTGCAAATAAACGCAGCAGCAAAACAAGTCCATAACTGAAACAACTTCAGAAGAGCTCAAGAAACATTATCCTGGGTATCCACCATGTGGCAATAAGCTTAGCAAGCTTATTAGCTTTGTCCTGTTTGGCTCTAAAATCCTCCAACGCTTGCTGTTGCACCAGAAAGTATGCATCTGAATGCTCCAGGGACTTCCGCAGTCCTTCCGCTTCTTGTCACAGCACAGCTGATCGATGTATTTCAGCTTGTAGTTGAGACTCAAGAAACTGAACTGATTCAGACAGTGGCTTGTGCAAGCGGTAGTGGCCAGTAACTCAGACTGTAAACCAAGACATGATGTTGGGGTTGCCTCACTGTCTTCAAGATAGTTTTCCTTAGCTGTTTTACCAGCTTTGTTGGAGACCAACAAGGATGTCTCATGATCCTGAACCTTATCTGCATTACTTCCTTTATCATTGCTTAATAAGGCACTCTTCCCCAATATTCTTTCAGCATTCTAAAAGAAGAAATAAGTAGACACATAACAGGTTTAGCATGTACTAGTATATGAAACTCATTTCGGTGAACCAGTTCATTAGTAAGGTGGACAAGAATAACTACCAAGTCTTCTATTGCCAAGTAGTACATTATAAAAGCATCAAACAAACATATATCTATATCCTATGGTCACTGCATTGTCTTGCCAAATCAGAATAGAGACACGGTTCAAATCATATCAGTTCAAGAGAAAGCAGCACTGAAATAATACAAAGCGTGGGAAACTAAACGGCACAACAAGATTTCAGATGGGTACCACGGGTCTACATGTACAACAACACTATTGGCCCTGTTATGATGCTAGTAATGTGCATGATATGAGAAGTCAACTGTATGCACAATTGAAATTGAAATCAACAGAGCTATTTATAAGAGCAAACCTGTTAAAGAAACATGCGTAAACATACCTGTTGTGCCATTGGAGTTTCCATTGGATAGTTAAATTTAAAAATAAGTTTGTATGAGTAAATACAGTGATACAAGAGCAAAGCAGTATGCACGATAGCAATGGAATCTTAAATGAGAACAGTTGTTCTTCAGGTTTAAGCACTTGTTCTACATGAACAGAGATAGTAAGACGCAAGCATATAGTTCTTCAGGTTTAAGCACTAGTTCTAAATGAGCTCATAGACCTTACCACATTCTTGGTTCGGGACTAGTAAAGAACAAGGCGTTCCCAGTCATCGTCCAGTAAATGTGTCTTAGGAGAACGTAAGGGAATTTGATGAGTTTCTTTGCCAGTGAAGTACTTTTTCTTCAGGTAATTCCGATACCGCCACCAAGCATTCTTGAAGATAGCAAAGGTATTAGCACAGGTTACCTCATCCTAAGTTTCTATATCGGTCCTTCTCTATAGATAAAAATGGGAAAATTTGATGTATTATAACAATCATGGAGGTAGAATGTATGGGACAAAGCAAAGTAATTGCCATGAATAACATTACTTACACATAACTCTTGGACAAACACCTGTAACTGGCATTTTCCTTTATCTTCAGTATAATATTTCCATGATGGGAAGATACACACATAGGATTTAACAACATCAACTGCGATAGATGCTAAACTATGAATGGCTGGTTTTGCTTCCTCCACAGGAATAGGTGTACTAACTGGTGGAGTTGGGGTTCGCCGTGGTAGTGCTGGCGCTTTGGGCACTGGAGCTGCCTTACTAACTGCTCTTGTTTGGGAGCTCTGTGGTGGAGATGGTGCTATGTCAACAGGAACTGGGTTACTATCTACTGGGGTTGGGGTTAGATTGGGTGAAGTTGGTTCTCTGTCCATCGCAGTAGGGGTAAAATCTGAGAGAGTCTGGGTTATGTGTGGTAGGGCTGGTTCTCGTGCATGTACAACTGGGGTGCTATCTCCACCAAGAGGTAGCACTATTTTATTTGAAGACTGTGTTTTTACTCCGCTAGATACTGCCCATCACCCGCTCCAATTCAAATGGCTGATAAACAGGAAACATAATTGAATGCACATACATTGTATGAGAGACAGATGCAATAGATAGTGTGGAAAAAAGAGGGCATTAAATAATTGACATGTATATTGTTTAACTAAAACGGATAGCATGACATAATTTCACATATATGATGTCTATCTAAACTGGATAGCATAGCATAACATAATTCAAATATATGATGACTAAGTAAACAAGATCGCATGACGTAATTCACATACATGTTATCTAAGTAACCAGGATCACATGATTTAATTCACATATGTGATTTATATGCTAAGCGGAGGGCATTCGCATATATGATGTCTGAACTAAGAACATGGTGTTGAATATTGTGTATATGATGTCTAAACTATGTAATGCAAGACACCATATGCATGATATGAGCAGTAGAACCATGCCATGTTAGAGCACACACCTCGGTGGGGGAATAGGACTGGTCATCTGTCTCTGAATCCATCTCTGAGGAGCTATCGGGACCCAACAAGAGATCTGCTTCGACAGGTAGCACTGTCTGCTCTGAAGGCCTTGTTTTCACTCTAGATTTTTCCATCACCCACTCAAATGGATGATTCATAGGAAGAGTAGTTTAATGTACAAACATTGTCGACAAATGGAAATTTAATGAAGAAAAGGATGGGCTAGATATCATTCAAATATAAGATGCCTGGTTAAAAAGGATGGCATTGCACATTTCACATATATTATGGCTGGCTAAAAGACATGAGACTGCATAATTCCCATATATGATATTGAAACTAAACAGGTGGCATTACAGAACATGTCTAAACTAAGCAGATGACATATATGATGTCGAAAGTAGGCACTGCAAGGCAACATATGCATGATATGACTAACATCATCATGCCAAGTTAGAGAAAATGCTTTGGGGGTAAATAGGAGTGGTCAGCTGCGTCTGAGTCCGCCTCAGAAAGGATATCTTCCTCTAGATTACAATCTGGAGAGGAGGGTAGGGTCTGCCATTGAACCCACCATGGGGCGATGTCTGCATGACATTGTATTGTCGCGCAAAACTCTTCTCCTTTTCTCTACATGTTCATCATGACTATGTACAATATCTGACATGCATACAAAAAATATGGTGAGATTATGTAAGGAGAGCATGCAGAAATCTAGAGTAATGGTAACAACCAGTGGATGGATCCAAAAATAATGATAGCAGGTTGGTGATTGATTTAATTTAGTAAAAAAACATATGATGATTGCTTTACTATTTGTTTCCCACCCAAGATGAACAACATAGGCATACCCTAGGTGAACCAGATATTAGACAGAGATATTATTCATTGTTGCCTCGATATGTGCCCCACAACTAATTTAGAACTCAAGTTTGAACATCAATTTGGACCTGACTTGGAGTCTAAGAGGTGAATAAGACAATAAAGTAGCAGGTAATATTAAGCAATGCATAACATAAGCAGAAACAAAAGAGTGCGACCTCTCTTGTGGACCCATGTACTCCTTAGGTTCATCTGCTGAGTCGATGATGGTGATGCCGTTGCGGTGGGTGCCGGCGGCAGGGAAGGAGATCTAAGGCAGCGAAAGACGGTCAGGAGTCATGATGTCTGGTTTGGTGGATGCTTCTGTCGATGGAGCAGCTCAGGTGAGGTGGACGACGTCGCGGCAGGAGCAGGACAAACCACACAAAGTTTTCTTCGACACCTACCTGTAACTGAAGTAATTTTGTAAGGGCTCATTTCGCATGCATGATTCTAAAAATGCAGGGATAGGAGGAAAAACACCGAAATAGGATAGGAATGCACATGGGAAACAGAGCATTTGTGAACACAGGATTTCTGTCAACTTGGGTGTTTGGTTCACAAGAAAAGGAGGAGCAGAGGAATGCAAAGAAACATGGCCAAAATAAAGTGAAACCATATGAAAGTGTGTACAGTTAGAATGTTATTCTGCCACTAATGCACTTGGTCTTGTTTTCATGCATAGGATTTTGAAAAGTAGGTCTAGGTGGATGTTTTGCTCCATTCCTTTCAACAAAATGCATGAATAATTGAATAGTAGAGTGCCATAGGAAAATTTCCTATTGCTATGTTTTTCCATTGAACCAAAATAGCCCTAATGGATCGACATGAATGTAGAGTAATAACTGATGCAACAAGTGTACAACCTCTTTGCTGTAGCTGTGTCGACCTTAGCATCATTAGGTTGGTCGCTGAAGAAGTTGAGGCAGAGGTGGCTGTCGGAGGTGTGGAGAAAGATCTGAGGAATCTGTAGATGGCGTCCAGGGCACTGCTCTGTTGTGATGGATCATTCTGTCCTTGGAGCAGCTCCGGTGAGTCGTAAGACATCAAGGCTGAAGCAGCACAAGACAGACATCGTTAATCTGAAGTGGGATTCTAATAGCATCTCCAATAGATGATGTAAAATGCATTACCAAAAAGTGATAGATGTAAAATTTACATCACCGAAGACCACCTAACTACAACAAATGAGGTAAAAACTATTGACTCTGAACTTAACTGTCAAAACTGAAATTTACTATGGAATCTGAATGTTACAGTCGAAACTGAACGCAATGGTAGCAGAGAGGAACTTGACATGGGATAGTTTAGGGAGGGCCTACGGTTCATCTTCAACCTGCAACCCCTTGAGCTGCCAGCCACCACCGGCCGAACCCCGCGCCGCCTCGCCACCCCGAAACAACTACCCACCGCCGCCTCGCCGCCCCGAAACAACTTCCCACCGCCAGTCCGCCGCTGCCTCGCCGCCCCGAAACAACTCCCCACCGTCGGTCCGCCGCCACCTTGGCCAGCCCTCTAGCCCCCCCCCCCCCGCGTGCCAAGCTTTTTCTCCAGTGATCCCCACGCCACAACCCCCCCACCGCGCCCCCCACCACCGGCGAGCAGCACCCCACCCAGAACCCTAAGATAGATAGTGGGGTACCTCTCCGGCGAGCCCCCCTCCCCGCTACGGGTGGTTCTTCCTTAACTCCGGCGAGACCCAGCACCCCCTAAAAATTGACTAACCCAAAAGTCGATTCAGTCGACTGAAGTGTAGCTAAATCGGAGCAGAGCAGCAGCACGAGCGAGGGGAGAGCAGCAGCGCGAGCGAGCGAGAGTCGGAGCAGCAGCAGCAGCGTGAGTGAGCGAGCGAGAGCCCGGGAAGCAGCAGTAGCAGCATGAGCGAGCGAGTGAGAGCCAGAGTAGCAGCAGCAGCGAGATCGACCGAGCGACAGCCGGAGCAGCAGTAGCAGATCTGGCTGGTATGGACGCCACCACCAAAGGGGCCTCGCACTAGGGAGAGCCGCCATGGAGATGTCGCCCGCAATGCTGGCTTCGAGGTAGTCGCTCCATGGGGGTGCAGGATGGACCACCATCAACGCCGGGAGGTCGAGTTAAGGAGAAGGTGCGATGCGATGAGTGTACCACTACAGGAATCCAGTATTTTGCCGGCTGCCACGGCGGATGGCAAAGGCACGGACGGCGGACGGCAAACAGTGACGGCAAAGACAGGGTCGGCAAACATGTCCTTTGCCGTCTGCTTTTTATGGCGGACGGCAAAGAGCCTTTTGACTACAGCGACGGACGGCAAAGAGGAGGGACGGCAAAAAACTGGACGTCCGCCAGCGTTAGTCCGTTAGGTGGCTAACGGCGGCCTTTGCCGTCTGCCAGCGGACGGCAAATTTGAGCGCCTCTTTGTCGTCCGCCAGTTGACGTCAGCAATGCGTCAGCGCCCGCTATGTTTTGCCGTCTGCCATGGCGGATGGCAAAGGCAAAGTCTTTGCCATAAGCTTAGCTTTGCCGTCCGCCACGGTAGGCAAATTTGCCAAATGGCCCATCCCTCAGGATGCACAGGTGGGCACCACGTGCCCCCTTTGCCGTCTTCCACCGACGGCAAAGGCGTCTTTGCCGTCTGCCGCGGACGGCAAAGAGCCTGCACTGCCTCTTTTTTATTCTGTTTTTCTTATATCCAACAATTATCACAACAAATATATCACAGCACATATATATCCATCACATAAATATCCAGCACATATATATCCAACATAATAAATATCCAGCACATATATATCCATCCATACATACATAGTAGGTTGCACATAGTTCCATCGATCCATACATATTACAATATGCAAAGTTTCATCATAGCAATCTAGTTTCATCATAGCAAGCGAGCAAAATACAAGAAGTGCATCAAAGGAAAAAAACAAGCAATCCATCATAGGAAGCTGGCTTCCGTGAAGTGAATGAAACCTGCAAAATGACAAATAAGAAAGTTAGAAAAAGAAGACTAGAAGAAGAATTAGACTAGATGTAACATCCCAAATTTTCAATTTGGAATGTTATACATTAGATCATCAATGCATATCATATTTTATTTGCTTTTGGTTTGACCCTAGAAATTTCACGCAACTCAAGGACCCACGGAGAGAGTTGGGGATTTCGTTATTTCCATATTTGAGTTTTCTCAAATTTTGCGAATAGGATCCTTTGATTTTAATTATTTTATCATCAATTATTTCTATTACAAAAATATGAGAGAGGGAATAAAATGACTTTCCCAAAATAAAGAAATATTGAGGATTTAATAATAAAATCAAATAAGATTTTATTTCAGAGTTTTTCGGTATTTTATTTGAATTTAGGAAAAATGTGCGTTTTTCAAAATTGCATTTAGGCCACAAATAAATGTTCACCTTGTGCAGCTTGATTTTAGAAGCCCGGGAAAATTTATTTCGGGACTTTTGGAGTCCTTTTAGTATTTATTTTATTTATTTTTTTGCGCGGAATAATTAAAACAAAGAAAAAAAAGAAAAAGAAAAAAAAGGGGTCACGGTTTTATTTTTTTAGTTTCGTTTTTTTTAAATAGATCGGTTTTTCCGGTTTATTTATTTAGCGAGCATTCGTCCATTCGTTCGTTCTAGCGAAGGTTCATCATTTTTCTTTTTCTCGGATTAAATCCGCGATTTTCTGATCGCGATTCGTGATCCGATTTTTGTTTTAGTATAACTTTTCGCTCGGTTATCGGAATCAGGCGATTCAAGCGCCTGGAGTTTTGTCTCGAAACCCTCTATTCGTTTAACCAACTTAAACAAGTTTTTGCCACTACAAAAATTGCCCTAGATCCAAAATAGTAAACGAAGCTTGTTTCTTTTGCCGTTTGACTTTCGTTGCTTCGTTTGATTTGATTCTTTTTGCAAACCGGAGTTCTTAAGTTGAACCTTCTGGTTAGATCTCTTATTTGAGTTTTACCCGTGCATTAGATGAATACTTATTGTATGCTTGTTTGTTTGTCTACGATAGAATACCCGGAGTGCGCCGCCTATTACTTCGAATCTCTAGGTTTCGCGGATCATCAGCAAGGCAAGTAACACTTTGATCATACCTCCTACTACCCAGTTTTATTGCATTAGATCAATACTCAAACATTGCATGATTAGGATCTAATTAAATTGTGGGATGGGAAGTAGTTGAGGTAGTACCTATTACTTGTTTATTATCAAACCTTTGGGAGTTACTTCTACGTTTGCCTATTATGCCATGCTATGCTAGTAGACGTGGATTGGGTGAGTGATATCCATGACAGATGTGAGTTTGTTAATTAATGGTTTATCTAAAGTGGCAACTTAAACACACATCTGGGTGGATTGAGGTACCTGGGTATTCCAGGATTGCCTGTTTTTCTTTGTGGACCGCCACCCAGGCCTAAAGGGATCATGAGATTATTCATACTAGAAACTTCCGTGTGCAGCCACAAGCTATTATGGGCTGTAGCATAGTTGATTAAGTCGTGCG
The DNA here is from genome assembly GCF_056163025.1 of Triticum urartu. Lineage (NCBI taxonomy): Eukaryota > Viridiplantae > Streptophyta > Magnoliopsida > Poales > Poaceae > Triticum > Triticum urartu. Next base: position 471,940,643 of record NC_141874.1, read on the forward strand.
AACTCTTAAAGGGTAGACTAGCAGATGTAGAGGAGAGTAGGTGTAACGGTCTATCCATCGTAAGGTGCTAGCGCTTCTGAAAGACTATGTTTCGGTCACCCGTTTCTCAAACACCATGTAGTGCGAGAAACCAAATGGAGGCGATCGAGTCTTGTGGGGAAAAGTGCGCAAACCTCTGCAGAGTGTATAAACTAATCATGGTTAGCCGTGTCCCCGGTTATGGACATCTTGTGTATCTAGTACTTGGATTATCATGTGAATCTCAAAATGTTACTCTAAATTAATTTTGTTGGGTTTTGTTAATGATGATGCTTAATTGGGATTGAGGATGCTGTCAACCATTCTCAATGTTTAACAACTACCATGATAGTTAAATAAAATTTATTCCTTTGCAGTAGGGAAAAATTGGCTTTACGCAAAACTATAACCATAGAGCTTTCCACCAGCCAAATATGCATATAGTATAGCTGTTTCATTCCATTACTCTCTATGTGTTACTTTGCCAGCATATTCCATGTGCTGGCCCGTTTCGGGCTGCAACGTTAATGTTGCAGACTTTTCAGACGACGGTTAAGGAGTTTTTCGGTTGTGGTTCTATACTCAGTGATGCTGTTGGAGTTGATGGACTCACTTATCTTGCAAGCCTTCCGTTGTTATAGTTATTAGATGGCCTTAAGCCATATTTATTGTAATAAGTTCTCTATTGAGACACTCGATGTAATAAGTGTGTGATTGCTACTCTGTTATAAATCCTCCGAGTACTGTGTGGTGTCAGCATTACTGATCCAGGGATGACACCTGAGCATAGAGATCAGAGTGTTTGAGGTCTGGTCGCTATAGAGATGGTATCAGAGCACACGCTGACTGTAGGACACGACCACTAAGCTAAAGACCTAGATCACTATTCACTCTCTTCTCTTTTGACCTCTCATCTTTTCTACTCTTTAGGATGGCGGATGCAATGAACAAGTTCACGCAACCGGATGAAGATACACCCTTTGGACGCCACTTGAAGGAAGTCACTAGATACTTGAACATAGGAGTACCAAGCTTCACCGGAACCTACAACGCCACTTTACCTGAAGAAGAGCGCTGGATGATTCAAGTTCAAGTTTCAGGAAGGACGTTCATGCCAGTCACTGAGCCCATAGAGTTTTCTTTTGATGCACCAACTCGGAGTCTAGGAAAGAGCACGGCAGATCACATCGCCATAGGACGCATTGGAGAAGTCTACTGCAATGATCTAAAGGATACTATCTACCAGATTTGTGGGCGCCGAGATGGGCACTGGGAGATGATAAGCACCAGGATGGATAGATCAGTTGCAGCTTTTATCCAGGAATTAAACCAGCACATTCGATGATAGGAGAACCAGATGTGCGCCAACATGATAGACCTGAAGAAGGCAAGGACAAGAATCAAGGAACTGGAGGAAGAACTTAAGGCTACACGTGAAGATTATGAAGAAGAAATTGAAGTATTAGTGGATAAGAATACCGACCTAACAATGAAGATCGAAATATTTATGGGAGGCCCTACACCAGTAGATGAAGACGAAGAGCCCAAGGAGATTCGCCCGGAAGACTACATCATCATCGACGACACCGACTCGGACCCAGATGATAGCGATGATGACTATGTTGATGAAGCCAGAGCAGATATCATGGAGTCTGCAACCGAAGAATATTTCTAGTAGACCACCTCATTAGTAGTAGTAGTCCACCATGTAAATACAATAGTCCAAGCACTTTTGCGATAGTTAGATTGATTGTATGCCCTTGTTTGATTGAATGAAGTGAATTGTTTGCTTTTGCCTCATGTGCATATGGGTAGTGTTTTCTCTTTAGACCCCCTCTATTCGTAAATCTCATCTTTTCTAAACCCTCAGATGCCTCTGAGACGTGACCCGGATTTACCTTTCCACCGGAGCTCACCCAGTTGATCCAGGAGCAGAACACATTGATGCAGTTGCTAGTTCAGAATCAGAATCGGGGGAACAACAACAACAACCCACCACCACCACCTGTTGATCACTTAGCCCATTTTCTTAGGCTGAATCCGCCGGTGTTTTCCAGTAGCACCGAGCCGATAGTAGCAGATGATTGGCTCCGCAAGACAGCTAGAGAGTTGACCACAGCAGGATGCACAGATGCGGAGAAGGTGAAGTTTGCCGCACATCAGCTTGAAGGACCCGCAGCATCATGGTGGGAGAATTTCACAGCCACTTTCCCTGTCGACACTGTCACATGGGACCAATTTCAGCAGGCTTTTCGTACTGCCCATGTTTCAACGGGAGCTATGGCCATGAAGAAGCATGAGTTTCGCAACTTGCGCCAAGGAGGACAGACAGTTGGCCAGTATATGGAGGACTTTAGTAAATTAGCACGTTATGCCCCAGATTGCGTTGCTACGGATGCAGCTAAGCAGGATAAGTTTCTGGAAGGACTGAATGATGAGTTGAGCATGCAGTTGATGGTAGCAACCTTTAACAACTACCAGGAGTTGCTAGACCATGCTCTTATGATTGAAGGCAAGTAGCAGCAAATTGAGAATCACAAGAGAAAGTATGGACAAGGGAAGTACAATTCAGGAGCTCAGCAGAAGCCACGTTTTACCCCTAGATCGGGAGGACATTTTCAGCATACCCATGGAGGAGGTAGCTCGCACAATCACAACGGCACCAAGAATGGAAATGACAACTGAAGAAGCAATGGCTAGAACCGTACCAACCCATCAACCCTAGCCAAGAAAGACCTGAGCCAAGTCACTTGCTTTAAGTGTCAGAAGACCGGACATTATGTTAATGAATGTCCTGAAGGCCAGAATGGCAATGGAAGCTCTGGGAAGAAGCCGAACCCTTTCAACAGGGGACAGGTGAACCACGTTAATGTGGAGGAGGTTGAAGAGCAGCCGGATGCTGTAATCGGTAAGTTTTTGGTTAAGTCATTTACTGCACTCGTTCTTTTTGATACCGGTGCATCGCATTCATACATATCAAGGGGATTTGTGGATAAGTATAACTTGTCCACTAAGGTTCTTAGAACACCTATGCTAGTAAGCTCACCAGGAGCGGAGTATATGGCCAGTCAAGGATGTTTTCAAGTGCCATTGAGTATAGGTAAGCATGTGTTTCCCTCAGATTTAATCATTTTGGAATCACAAGGATTGGATGTAATTCTGGGTATGGATTGGCTGTCGATGTATGGAGGAAACATTGATTGCGCCAGTAAGACAATTTTGCTTACTACCCCAGAAGGGAGAAGGATCAAGTATGTATCCCGACATGTGCCAAAAGGGACTCAAGTAAATTGTTTAACAGGAGTTGTGCAGGAGGAAGTACCAGTGGTAAGGGATTTCCCTGAAGTATTTCCAGAGGAGTTGCCAGGCATGCCACCGGATAGAGATATTGAGTTTTTGATTGAGCTATTGCCAGGCATAGGGCCAATATCAAAGAGACCATACAGGATGCTGCAAAGGATTTGGTGGAGATTAAGAAGCAGATTAAGGAGTTATTGGATAAAGGATATATTCGCCCAAGTTCTTCGCCTTGGGGATCACCAGTACTTCTAGAGGAGAAGAAGGATGGATCGTTAAGGATGGTTGTTGATTATCGAGGATTGAATGAAGTAACGATCAAGAACAAGTACCCACTACCAATGATCAATGATCTGTTTGATCGATTGCAAGGAGTTAAGGTATTTTCCAAGATCGATTTGCGATCAGGAGACCACCAGTTGAAGATTCGAGAACATGATATACCTAAGACAGCTTTTACCACCAGGTATGGGCTGTACGAGTATACCGTTATGTCATTTGGTCTGACTAACGCACCTGCCTATTTTATGAACATGATGAACAAAGTGTTTATGGAGTTCTTGGATAAGTTCGTCGTGGTGTTCATTGATGATATTCTGGATCCCACAAAGTGTTATATCCGGAGAAGGTATATCAGTAGATCCCACTAAGGTTGACACTGTGACAAATTGGGAAGCGCCAACAACAGTTGGAGAGATCCGGAGTTTTCTTGGACTCACAAGGTACTACTGGAGATTTATTGAGAATTTCTCAAAAATTGCAAAACCTATGACTGAGTTATTAAAGAAGGATACTAAGTTCATATGGACTGAGGAATGTGAGGCTAGTTTCCAGGAGTTGAAGAAACGCTTGCTTAATTCACCAGTGTTGATTTTGCCAGACCAGACCAAGGATTATGAGGTGTGTTGCGATGCTTCACGTCGAGGACTTGGAGCAGTGCTTATGCAGGAAGGGAGAGTTGTTTCATATGCCTCAAGACATCTTAATCCTCATGAGTTGAATTATGCTACGCATGATTTGGAGTTAGCAGCCGTAGTGCATGCACTGAAGACTTGGAGACATTTCCTCATTGGAAATCATTGTGAGGTGTACACGGATCACAAGAGTTTGAAGTACTTTTCACGCAGAAGGAGTTGAACCTCAGACAAAGGAGATGGTTGGAGCTCATCAAGGATTATGATATGAGATTGCATTACCATCCCAGAAAGGCTAATGTAGTAGCTGACGCATTGAGTCGCAAAAGCCATGTCAATACACTAATGACGGGAGAAATACCAAGGGAGTTAGCCGAAAATCTTCGTGAGCTATGTTTGGAAATAGTTCCAAGAGGCTATGTAGCAGCATTAGAGATTCAGTCAACTTTGATGGATAGAATCAGAGAAGCTCAGAAGACTGACAAGGAGATTGCCTCTATAAAGGAGAAAATAAGCGAAGGAAAGGCTAAAGGATTTCGTGAGGATGAGGACGACACCCTATGGTTTGAAGACCGTGTTTATGTGCCCAATGACCCGGAGATCAGGAAGTTGATTCTGCAAGAGGCACACGATTCACCATATTCGATTCACCCAGGAAATACCAAGATGTATTTGGATTTGAAGGATATTTTCTGGTGGACTGGAATGAAGAAAGATATTGCGGAGTATGTAGCAGTTTGTGATGTATGTCAGAGAGTAAAGGCAGAGCATTAGAAGCCAACAGGATTGCTACAGCCATTGTCGATACCCGAATGGAAGTGGGATAAGTTCGGCATGAATTTTATCACGGGATTACCTAGGACTCGTTCAGGCTATGACTCGATTTGGGTTGTAGTTGATCGGTTGACGAAAGTAGCTCATTTCATCCCGGTAAAGACCACTTACACCAGTGCTAAGTTGGCAAAGATATACATGACCAGGATTGTATGCTTACATGGAGTTTCAAGGAGCATTGTATCGGATAGAGGAACCCAGTTTACCTCAAAGTTCTGGAATCAGTTGCACGAAACTTTGGGTACCAGGCTAGAGTTCAGCACAACTTTTCATCCACAGACAGATGGACAGACCGAGAGAGTCAATCAGATTTTGGAGGACATGCTGAGAGCTTGTGCTCTAGATTATGGATCTAGTTGGGACGAGAATTTGCCGTATGCAGAGTTCTCTTACAACAACAGTTATCAATCCAGTTTAAAGATGGCTGACGGTGTCCTGGACTAGGGGTACTCAACACGTCATCTCCCAATCTGTTAGATTGGGCCGAGGACCCCCGTGGCCGTATACTCATGGGCCAGTTCGGACAGCTGCCGCATACAAGGAAGATTCCACAAGACTTGGTGATCAAGACAAGGACTCCACCCCACCGGCGTATTCAGCTAGGACTCTTGTTATCCTAGGCCTCTGGTGCATTATATAAACCGAGGCCAGGCTTGTCGATAGAGACAACATACAGAACAACAATCATACCATAGGCTAGCTTCTAGGGTTTAGCCTCTCCGATCTCGTGGTAGATCTACTCTTGTACTACCCATATCATCAATATTAATCAAGCAGGACGTAGGGTTTTACTCCATCGAGAGGGCCCGAACTTGGGTAAAACTTCGTGTCCCTTGCCTCCTGTTACCATCCGGCCTAGACGCACAGTTCGGGACCCCCTACCCGAGATCCGCCGGTTTTGACACCGATATTGGTGCTTTCATTGAGAGTTCCGCTGTGTGATCGACAAAAGGATCGATGGCTCGCCTGCAGATCAACTGCGACTTTGGCATCTTCGTCACCAGCCCGACTGGTCACCTTGGTTCGACCAAGAATTGCGCCCCGTGTTCGGATCACCATGTTCGGACGAGGGCCTTCATCAAACATCAACTCCGATCTCTATCAAGATCACGGAGGAGTCATCTATGGAGCTCGGGGGCTCAACGTCAACATTGCCCTCAAGCGACCGTGCTGTTTTTTTGGACAGCGAACTCGTATCTGCCGCCACCATCTCCTCGAGTATCGCTTTGACGATCGCTTTGGTGAAATTGTGCGGAACTGAGTCTATAACAACCCTGGAAAATTTCGTCGAGTTCCGATGGAGGAATCTCTGGCAATCCACGATATAATGGAGCCCTGTCAAATCTGAACGGGAATTTGGATAAGTTTAGGGCATGGTGTCCAGCTTCTAGCTCGGACGTCCTTTGGAAGATCCAACCGTTGATCGGCTGCGGAATTCCTATATCTACCACCTCTCAAAATTTCAGCTCGATCCGACCGTCCAAACTCCGGGAACCTTCCGATTAGTGCATCGCTTTTCGGATCTGTTTTCTGCGCGAAAACGAATCCGACCCGAGTTCATCTTTCTTATGAACGGGATTTCGGACATCCCTTTTGAAGGAAGTTTTGTATGGGGTATTGTGTTTTGTTTCTGAACACATCCCACTAAATTTAAGATCTTTTGAACATGATCTTCAACATCATGCCGGTGTCAAACCAGTCCGGCAATATCACTCCACAGCTGCCGACCTACGCTAGACACGGCGTCACTTTGTTGAGCCGAGCTCAACTTCTTCGGATCATCATCTCTTCAAGCCGAGCAAGAGTCCGGCATCGTGAAGGATAAATCATCACCAACATCGCCGCCCCACGGATTACACGGAGCGGGCATACCGGCATCGCCGCACGGTCGCTTCATCAAGCCGGCATCGACCACGTTACGACCTGCATCGGCAGGGCCGCACTATTGCTTCTTCAAGATGGTGTCCATCACGCCGACCTACTTCGACTCATCGGCTGACATCGAGGCTTCGACATCTCGGCTGGACCGGGGGCTTCGCCATCTCTTCATCAACCTACTCCGGACACTTCGGCGTCCTAGCCGACCAGCTCCGTCACGTTAGCTGGGCCGAGGGCTTTGCCTCGGCGAGTTAACCTTACCAGCATTGCCATGCCGTCGTTTTATCGCCCATCAGGCAATGGGTGTGCGGAGCGAGTCCCAATTTTGGGAATCACCTTCCTTCGGATTGCTACAACAAATAAACCAGGTGCTATTAATCCTAGTTTTTTTTTATTTGGGTTCATTTTTCCCGAAGGAATTATTACTCTGGTTTGTCCATCATATGTACACAGGTCTATCAAATGGTGGCCGCATTAACGACGGTCGCGTGGTGGTTCGATCAGTTTCCGTACATAGTCCGGCGAACGCCGCATCCGGAGCTCGGACCGACCTGTGAATTCAGGCTTTTCCATGCCTTTACTGCATCACGTCGACGCCCTGCGTCGACATTGACTTCAGCGCCAGGCCATATTTCTTCTATTACTCACTTTGTATAAATTATTTATTATGCAACAATTTTTTTTAATTATCATTATTACTATTATCTCCGGTTTGCACTATTTTTTGTGCACAGGAAAATGATCAGGGGACTTCGGCGTCACTCTGCCGGTCTGCATTGACCGAGCTATGTCACCACTTCGGCGTGTCGAGCTCTCCGCTCCGCCACCTCGGGACCGGTTTGGGGGATGGAACCTTGTCCCGCATCAAGCTCGGACCGCGTCATCAATACCGAACACATTAACCAGCTAAGTCGCTTTCATGCTCAAAGCTTTAATTTCTAACTTGTGTTCGGTTCAACCAAGCATTATACTTTTTTGGAAAAAAGTCGCTTGTAAAAAATTTCCTTGTCCAAACTTTGTTTGTGGCGCATAAATTCAAATACCCCGTTTACTTGGGGGCTTCCTTTATGAAGCTTTTCCTGTTGCATATGATTATACTTGTACGGCTTCGTTCCTTGTTCGTGTATTACGCCACAATATGCACCATATTGACTTCAGAGATTTGCAAGCTGGGTTGCCTCGCTCCTGTGTTTACCCCTACATTCCCGATTGTTCGGCTAGGGAGTAAAGGGAGCACCTCTGTTATTGTCACGATCGGGTCACCCGAGCCGGACCTCGGACTGGGTGAAGCCAAAAGCTAGCGCTCTTATAGTTTTCAATGATGGTCGGCACATGTCGTGGGACTGATCCACGAGCACCTATGGGACCGGCGGGCCGAGTCCCTTTCGGTTCGGCGGGGGCGGAGGTCGCACAAAGAGCAGATCGAGGCGAAGCACACGAGCGGTTTACCCAGGTTCGGGCCGCACGGATGCGTAAAACCCTACTCCTGCTTTGTGGTTTGTATTGAGTTCTTGCTCGGGAGCGTGGAGTGCTACAGTACACACCAGCAGCTAACGAGACCGAGCGTGAGTGTTCTGTTTTTCCGAACCCCCCCTACGTTGCGCATGGGCCTCCTTTTATATGCTCAAGGGGTCACCGACATGTGGCAACGTAGGCAAGGGTAAAAATGTAAAGGTGCTGTGGTTGGTACAGCTACCTGCTACAGTGTATCATACCTAACCCTGACGGCAGGGGACAAGGGCATTAAATGCCCATCTGCATCGCCTAAACAGTGTAAAAGGGACCGTCAGGGACGCCACCGCTCGCCACGATGGCAATCTTGTCACCGCCGCTTGCCACCGCGCGCCGCTGGCTGCACAGCCTCCCGCCACGCACGCCTGGAAGGGTCCCAGAGCGACACGTTGGTGGATTGCTGGAGCGCGGGCACAGAGTAGTGGCTTGCCGCGGCAAGCGCCTTGCCGCGGTCGTTGTCTTGTCGCGCCCGGGAGCTTGTCGCTCACCGGGCCTTGCCGGGGCGCGTGGCGCGTCGCGGCAAGTTCCTTGAGGTGCCTTGGTTGGCCTTCCCGGCAAGCTCCTCTTGCCGGGGTCTTGAGATGCCTTGGTTGGCCTTCCCGGCAAGCTCCTCTTGCCGGGGTCTTGTCTCTTTGACTTGGATACTTTGTTCTTGTATGGCTCCTAAAGGAACCACGGAGGACCTTGGCGGTCACCCGGCAAGCCTTGCCGCGGGATGCTGCGACTGCCCGTGCACAAGTTTAGGATACTAGGGTACCCCTAGCCCCCGGGCCTGGGCCATACACGGTGCCGAGCGCTGTTGGGCCAGGCCCAAAACAGGGCACGGGCACGCGCGGCCTAGGTTACGCCGTATCTCTCTCCGTATCCACCGCGCCCTCCCCGAACGGCACGCGTTGAATGCGGCGTCGTGGGAGAGGTCGTGGGTGGTTTCTTTATTCGGAAATGCGGAACGTCCGCCCCCTCCCTCTTTATAAGCAGGGGAAACAGGGGAAGTTCGCCCATTCGCCCGTTGCTGCTCCAATCTCAGAAATCTCCGCCGCTCCCTCATCTTCCCAAAGACGAAAGAGAGCAGCGCTCCGCCCCCCATCGCCACCGACACCACCAACGCCGTCGACCTCCTCCACTACTTCCGCCATGGCTCCAAAAGCCGACAAGGGGAAGTTCGTGAAGTCGACCGAGGCGCAGCGGCTTGCGGCGCTGTGGAAGGAGCGGGCAGTCTTCCCCCCCAAGCTTGCCCATTTCAGCATATGTCCTCTTTTCCCAATTGCCGCACCGGAAACAGGGGCACCAGGTTTTCTTCTGGCCATTTGCAAATGCGGCTTGCACAAACCCCTTGGTTTTTGTGAACCATTCAGCGCTCCATTTGTTCTGACCAGTGTGACCGGTATACATCCACGCACGATCACTCATCTTGACTTTCAGAGCTACTGGACACACAACAATTATATATGTAATTCACCATGTATATATTCATCAGTTGATCTACTTTGTCAATTTTATTACGTCCATGCAACCTACACTCTAATAGGTAATGATAGGTCCTAATCCCACCCGTGTATGTGTAGATTGGGTTCATTTTCCCATGCTATGCTCCGGATCCGACGCAAAATTTTGGCAGCACCTCCCCGCTGTTCTCCTAATACACGTCTCTGCAATAAACAGAGAGGATGTGTACCCGGAGAACAACAGGGGAGGCACTGACGAAATTTATGGGTCGGATCCGGAGCAAAGCATATGGGAAAACGAACCCATTCTACACATACTCGGGCTGTCCATGGATAGCGTTGGACAATTCGAAAGAATCAAGATTATAAATATGCAAATGCATGCATATTTATAACTATGACACTTTCGAATGGGAGACACATATTGGTTACGCATACTGATGATTCAAGACACATATATAGCTAGCTATCAAGTTTCATCGGAATAGATCAAATAATTAATGGGGAAGAAGGACATGTCATTTGTGCTCACCCACGAACGAAGGGGCAGAGCACGTCAAACGCACAGCGAGGTCGTCGAACACCAAACCTCGCAGCGATGAAACAACTGCACATTTAAAACTACCCGATCAACACAATTATATATGATGTTTTTCATAACAAAATCGAAAAATATAAGGCCAAAGAACACCTTTTCGGGAGGTGTCGGGGGTCGGGGTGTCGTGTCGGGGTCGGGGTGCTGTTTCGGGGTCGGGGTGTCGTGTCGGTGTCGGGGTGCCGTGTCGGGGTCGGGGTGTCGTGTCGGGGTCGGGGTGTCGGGGTCAGGGGGTCAGGGGGTCGGTTGTCGGGGTTGGGGTGTCGGGTCAGGCTCGGTGTCGGGGTGTCGGGTCAGGCTCGGGGTCAGGGTGTCGGGGTCGGGGTCGGGGTCTCGGGGTCGGGGTGCCGGGTCGGGGTCGTGGTGCCGGGTCAGGGTCGGGGTCTCGGGGTTGGGGTGCCGGGTCTGGGTCGAGGTGCCGGGTCGGGGTCGGGGTGCCGTGTCGGTGTCGGGGTCGGGGTGCCGTGTCGGTGTCGGGGTCGGGGTGTCGGGGTCGGGGTCGGGGTCGGGGTGTCGGGTTCGGGGTCTCGGGGTCGGGGTGTCATGTCGGGGTGCCGGGTCGGGGTCGGGGTGCCAGGTCGGGTTGGGGTTTTTCCCCCTCTTTTTTCCTTTTCTTCTTCTTCCTCTTCTTCCTTTTCTTCCTTTTTTCCTTCTTCTTCTTCTTCTTCTTCTTCTTCTTCTTCTTCTTCTTCTTCTTCTTCTTCTTCTTCTTCTTCTTCTTCTTCTTCTTCTTCTTCTTCTCCTCCTCCTCTCCTCTTTTTTCTTCTTCTTCTTCTTCCTCTTCTTCTTTTTTCTCCTCCTCCTCCTCTTCTTCTTCTTCCTTTCCTTTTTCCTCTTCTTCTTCTCCTCCTCTCCTCTTTTTTTCTTCTTCTTCTTTCCTAAAACTAAACTAAACCTAAACCTAAATCTAAAACTAAAACTAAATCTAAACTAAACATAAACCTAAAACTAAAAAAACAGAAAAAAGGAAAAAAAAATCTAAACCTAAAACTAAACTAAACCTAAACCTAAAACTAAACCTAAACCTAAAACTAAAACTAAACTAAACATAAACCTAAAACTAAAAAAAGAAAAAAAAGGAAAAAATAGAGGAGGAGAGCTCACCTGGGACAGGGCCGGTGGAGGAGGTGGCCGGTGGAGGAGGGGGGCGGGGCGGCCTGGGGCGGCGGCGCCGGGCGGCAGTGGCGACGGGGCCGGGGCGGTGGGGCGCGGGGGGGGGGGGGGGCGCCGGGGCACGGCGGTGCCGAGACTGCAGGGCGGCGGGGGGCCGGTGGGGCGCCGGGTGGTGGGGCGACGGCGCCGGGCGGCAGTGGCGACGGGGCGGGGGGCCGGTTGGGCGGCGGGGTGGTGGGGCGGCGGCGTGCGTGTGAAGAGCAGGGAGAGAAACATAGAGAGAGGGGCGGGGTGGGGCGCGACCGTTAACGTTAGATATGTTAAATTTTTGCCGTCCGCCCCCTTTACCGTCCGCTTATTTGCTCTTTGCCGTCTGCTAGCAGACGACAAAGAGGGGGGGCGTTAAGTTTTTTTTAAGCAGCTCGTCAGTGGGGCCCCCTCCCTCTTTGCCGTCTGCTAGCCGACGACAAAGAATCATTGTCGTCTGCTAGCGGACGGCAAAGAACTGGCTGATGGCAAAGAAGGTCTTTGCCATCAGCCAGTTCTTTTCCGTCTGCTTTTGGGTAGCTGATGGCAAAGAGCTTCTTTGCCGTCTGCTAGCAGACGGCAAAGAGCTGGCAGATGGCAAAGTAGCTCATTCCAGTAGTGTACAATCTCTTTGGTGGTGCCGAGTAGGCCTCTGCTTTGCCCGAGGAGTCGGTTAGGATGCTGCGGTTCCGGTGGAGCAGGTTGAGGCGGCTGTCGGTGTCAAAACCGGTGGATCTCGGGTAGGGGGTCCCGAACTGTGCGTCTAAGGTCGATGGTAACAGGAGACAAGGGACACGATGTTTACCCAGGTTCGGGCCTCTCTATGGAGGTAATACCCTACGTCCTGCTTGATTGATATTGATTACGAGTATTACAAGAGTTGATCTACCTCGAGATCATAATAGCTAAACCCTAGAGGTCTAGCTTGTATGGCTATGATAATGAATATCTCCCCCTCCGGACTAAGTCCTCCGGTTTATATAAGTACCGGGAGGATCTAGGGTTGCACAAGGTCGGTTACAAAGAAAGGAATCTACATATCCGGTCGTCAAGCTTGCCTTCCACGCCAAGGAGAGTCCCACCCGGACACGGGTGCAGTCTTCGGTCTCCGTATCTTCATAGCCCATTAGTCCGGCCCATGGCTAACAGGCCGGACATCTGAGGACCCCTTAGTACAGGACTCCCTTAGTAGCCCCTGAACCTGGCTTCAATGATGAGGAGTCCGGCACGCAGATTTATCTTCGGCATTGCAAGGCGGGTTCCCTTCTTTCCGAACTCCAAGATAATCTCCAGACATGATGATTGTATCCGGACCTGTTACACACACCACACACAACCGCGGAGAGAATATAATATTCCACGAGTCCAATCCGCTGACAACTTGTCACAACGTGACATCACGTCCGCCCGGTCATAATTTCAGACCATTTTATGTCTGCCGTTCCATGTTTCGAGATGCGGTTGCCATCAGCATGTCTTGTCAAAGTAGAGATCATGTCCCCTTATTATGGGATTCTCATCAATACGGGCGTGGGTAACCCAACCGTGCCGTTTACACAGCCCTTGGGAATAGGCGAGTTTTAAGGCGAGTAGGGAGGCGTTTGATATTCACGGCCTTTATAAGGGGATAAGGATTCATCCTCACTCACCCCTGCCTTCTCCTTCCTCTGCCCATCCATTCTTGAGCTCCAGCACCCAAGCCCTAGCTTCCCCCGCCGGAGAAAACTGTCACACCCAAGCTAGTTCATGCATTAGAGTGTTTGCATCATGTTTAACTTTATCAGAAACTTGGAAATGGGGATGATAGAACCCCCAGCACCCCCTAAAACCATCTAGGGTTTGCTAAAAATATTTTCAGTGAACCTGAAATGCCCTTCTAAAATGTTCATCATCCTTTTCTTGGTCATAAACCTCTCACAAAAATGGTGCACAAATTTCTAGGTCATCCTAAGGTCACTGGATTAAATCATTAGTTATTTGAATTTGGGCATTTAAATGCTAGTAAATATTTTAAATGTTCAAATAATCCTAAACTGAAATGTTCCATATTGGACTTATTCCAAACAGTGGCCATGAATAGTTTGGGGATTTTTGAAGGAGTCTAGCTATTTTTAGAAATGCCACAAACTTGCAGAAATAAAACAAAACAAAAAATAAAATAAAAAGGAGTTACCTCACCGCAACCCACCACCGAGCCCACTTGGCGGCCCAGCACTGTGCTTGCCCATGCCAGCCAGCTGCTTCATCCCCGCCAGGCAGGCATGAGGGTGACGCCGACGAGCGCGAGCTTGCCACGACGCCACCTGCTTGCCGCTTCGCCCCTGGACGCCCTGGTCGACCTCCACGACGCCCCCTCGACCGCCCCGACACCTCACTCTCCCCCTGCTCCTCTCTCTCGCTCTCCCCCACCATGGTCGGCGCTGCCGCGCTCGCGCCGACGTGAAAACCGCAGCCGCCACCGCCTCCTCGCTGTCTCGCCGTGTCCAGAAAGCCGAGCATCAACAACCTGCTGGCACCCTTCAACCTTTAGCTATTCCTGAATGAAATGGGATAAAACGGTATGGACTTCATCACCGGGTTTCCCAGGACCAAGAAAGGGAATAATGCTATTTTCGTTGTCATCAATCATCTTTCCAAAGTAGCCCACTTCCTACCTATTCGGGAGAGTATAATCGCTAGCCAACTAGCAGATTTGTATATCTCTCGAATAGTGTCTCTTCATGGTGTTCCATTGGAGATTAACTCAGACCCTGGAAGTCTCTTCACCTCTCGATTTTGGGAAAGTTTCCAAAATGCTATGGGGACTCGTCTCTCCTTTAGCACGGCCTTCCACCCTCAATCAAGTGGTCAAGTAGAACGCGTCAACCAAATTCTGGAAGATATGCTCCGAGCTTTTGTTATCTCATTCAGAATGGATTGGGAGAAATGCCTTCCATTTGCCGAATTTTCTTATAACAATATCTATCAATCTAGCTTGGGTAAAGCTCCTTTTGAAGTTCTCTATGGATGAAGGTGTCGAACGCCTCTCAACTGGTCAGAAACCAGGGAAAGAAAATTCTTTGGCCCAGATATGATCCATGAAGCAGAAGAGCAAGTTCGCATTGTTCGTGAAAAGTTGAAAACAACCCAATCTCTTTAGAAGAGCCAATATGATCGTAAACATAAGGCCATGACTTTCGAAGTCAACGAGAAGGCTTACCTTCGGGTTACTCCTCTGAAGGGAACCCATCGGTTTAGTATCAAGGGCAAATAGGCTCCTTGCTCATTGGACCCTTTCGCATTCTTGCCAAACGAGGAGAAGGTGCCTACCAATTGGAACTACCTCCGCATCTCTCCAGTGCTCATGATGTCTTCCACGCTTCTCAACTCAGGCGTTGCTTCTCGGGTCCTATCGGTGGAGTGGACCACGAAACGCTTGATCTACAACATAATCTCACATACCGGGAATATCCCGTTCGTATCCATGATCAAGCTGAGCGTACCACTCGACGCCATAACATCAAGTTTCTCAAGGTTCAATGGTCACACCATTCCGAGAAAGAAGCCACTTGGGAAAGGGAGGATTGTCTTCGACTTGAATACCCCACCTTCTTTCTGACGGACCCTGAATCTCGGGATGAGATTTCTCTAAGTGGGGGTGAATTGTCACACCCTAGCTAGTTCCTGCATTAGAGTGCTTGCATCATGTTTAACTTTATCAGAAACTTGGAAATGGGGATGATAGAACCCCCAACACCCCCTAAAACCAACTAGGGTTTACTAAAAATATTTTCAATGAACCTGAAATGCCCTTCTAAAATGTTCATCATCTTTGTCTTGGTATTAAACCTCTGACAAAAATGGTGCACAAATTTCTAGGTCATCCTAAGGTCACTGGATTAAATCATTAGTTATTTGAATTTGGGCATTTAAATTCTAGTAAATATTTTAGATGTTCAAATAATCCTAAACTGAAATGTTCCATGTTGGACTTATTCCAAACAGTGGCCATGAACAGATTGGTGATTTTTGAACAAGTCTAGCTATTTTTAGAAATGCCACAAACTTGCAGAAATAAAACAAAACAGAAAATAAAATAAAAAGGACTTACCTGGCCGCAACCCACCACCCAGCCCACCTGGCGGTCCAGCACTGTGCTGGCCCATGCCAGCCAGCTGCTTCGTCCCCGCCAGGCAGGCAGGAGGGTGACACTGACGAGCGCGAGCTCGCCACGGCGCCACCTGCTTGCCGCTTCGCCCCTGGACGCGTTGGTCGACCTCCACGTCGCCCCCTCGACCGCCCCGACACCTCACTCTCCCCCTGCTCCTCTCTCTCGCTCTCCCTCACCATGGCCGACGCTGCAGGGCTCACGCCGGCATGAAAATCGCATCCACTGTCGCCTCCTCGCTGTCTCGCCGTGTCCAGAAGCTCCGCCGCCCTCCTCTCCATTGAGCAGACCGAGCCCCGAGCGCTCGTTCGCCCCGGAGCCACCGCAATGACCTCGCCCGACCTCGTCGTCGCCGGAGATCCCTTCCGCTGTCACGCTTGCACCAGCTCGACCCCAACCTCGCCGTCTAGCTTGCCATGACCACCGTGAGCTCCTGCTCTCCTCCCCCTCTATGTTCGCTCTGCCGTGCACCATAGCGACTGCACCGAGCTCGCCCTCACCCGCCGCCGCCTCTGCATGTTTCCATCGTGGCCACAGCCACGCTGGCTCAAAACCGAGCATGCCACCACACTCACCACATTCCCAGGAGGCCGCATCACAACTCCACGCACCTCGCCGTGCCTCGTAGTGACGAATCCGAGTTCGCCCGAGCTACGACAGCCGCCAAGCTCGTCGCCGACGTCGTTTCCGGCGACCCCGAGCTCCACCACCACCACCAATCAATGCGGCTCGCTCCCAGCTACACGTAGGACCACTCCGCTGTCGAATTGGTCGCCAAAGTGCGCAACCCGCACTGCCCGCCGCGTCTGGCCTTGCCAGCGGCTAAACGCCGGTGGTTAGCCCTGGTTTGACCAGGGGTTTGACCTCTCCTGGGTCAATGACAGGTGCGGCCCCGCCCTGCTAATTAACCTAGGTTAGTAGTTAAACTAATCCTAATTAGTTAGTTAACTAACAGAGACACTGACCAGTGGGTCCCACTGGTCAGGTTTGACCTGCACGCCCTAGTTGAATTCCTGACGCAGTGCTGACGCAGTAACTCTTTTCTGGATTTATTCTTATTCAGGAAATTCCAGAAAATAGTGCTAACTTCTAAAAATCATTGAAAATAATCTGTAGCTCCAAATGCAAAGTGTTATATATGAAAAATGATCAGAAGAGTCCAATCTATCCATCTGTACTAGTTTCATGCATGTTTGAACAAGTTAACTTGCTGTTTAGTGCAAAATATGATAAAGCACTATTTTAAATTCCAAATGAGTTTGAACTTTGAATCTTTGGTTCAAAATGGCTCAAACCGATCTAGTTGTAGATGGATTAGTCCAACACACTCATTTTGCCATGTCACATGCATGCGTCATATTGTTGCATATTGTTTGATATTGATTGTGTTACTGGTGCTCTTTGCGGTAGGTTCTGTCCTGGAGGATTACCGTGAGTACCCAAGCGAAGGACAGTACCAGTCTGTCTATCTGCTAGGCAAGCAACCCCATTTATCATATCGATACAATCCCATGTTCTCGCTCCTGCTCTCATTTACTACATTTAAGACAACAACGTTTCAAACTGTTGTGTGCTGTGGTAGTTGAACCCATTTCCTCTGCATGACCTGTCATTGCCACAGTAACTAGATGAAACCCACTAGCATGTGTAGGAGTTGATTGAGCCATGTCTGTGTTTCCTACCATTCTATGCCTGCTATGCTTAGAGTCGTGTCAGGTCTGGTTCATCTGGGTGATGGGCTAGAGTGAAACGATTATGTCGGTAATGTGAGTGATGTGCTGAACACGATTTGGTAAAGGTATCGATGAGAGGCCATGTAGGAGTACATGGTGGGTTGTTTCATTGGAACCGTCCTTAAGCACCGAGATCTGTATGTGTGATTTAAGAACCAGCTACTACCATCCATTGGTCCCGAAACCAATGGACCCTCTCGGCTTCTTAACCACCCTAGTCCTCTGTCCAGGAGTTGCAACTAGTTTCTCGTGTTTATAGGATATGTGTTGGACGTCGTGCGTAGCGCTGACCCTAGGGGTGGGCTATGATGCGGTAGATACACCGTGGCCGGGTATGTCGGGCGCCCGTTTGGTGTCTCGGAACCCTGTACACATCGTTCGGGGCCGTATGTGGAAACCTCGACCGGACTCCCTACGGATGTAACCTGGATAGGCGATAAACCTGGACTAGAGACTTGAGTGTTTAGGTAGGCCGTGGCTGACACCCTCGTTGGGCTTTTGCTTGAAGGTTGACGAGTACATGTCGTGTAAATGGTGGTAAGTGGTGAGAGCGTGTGTGAAGAAGTACACCCCTGCAGGGTTAACATCATCTATTCGAATAGCCACGTCCGCGGTAAAGGACTACTTGGTTGCATATATAGTTCATAGACAAGTAAATGGACACTCCTAAAAGCCTTAAGACAAGTGTGAGTGCCGTGGATGGCCCTTCCGTAGGATGAGGGAGGAGGATCCGCGGTAGTGTATTGTTGTGGTGAGTAGTGGACTCGTGTGTGCAAAATATTTACAAGTTGCTATCTCGTAGGATAGTTTAGCCAAGAGTCAAAGCTGGCTTGCTGCAATAAACTCCACTACCTGTGTTGATAATGTGCATGCATGTAGGATCTGATGTAAGTCTTGCTGAGTACCTTTGTACTCATGTTTGCTTAATTAGTGTTGCATAAGAGAACACCGCCTCCTCCGATGGGTTCTATGTAGATCTTGACATTGATGAGTGACTTGCCACCTAGGTGGTGATCCTGAGCCGTGAAGGGCCTTGTAGATAGACAAGCTTCATCAAGCCTTCTTGCTTTCTAGTTGTCTGTTCTCAGACAAGTTTGGTTCTGCATATGCTTGTATGTTTGTATTACTTGAGTGTTGGGTCATGTGACCCCTACCTGTATGAACATATTTTGTATGGCTCTCTAGAGCCTTCTAAATAAAGTACCTGAGTTGTAGAGTTTTGTTGTGATGCCATGTTGTATTTGCACATATCGAGCATATTGTGTGTATGATTTGAAATGCTTGGTATGTGTGGTATCCGACAACCTAGTTGTCTATCCTTGGTAGCCTCTCTTATGGGGAAATGTAGTCTAGTGCTTCCACTCAGCCATGGTAGTCTGCTACAGCCCGATTTACCAGAGTCCTGCTAGCCCAGTTACTACTCCTCCGGAACACTTAGACTGGCCGGCATGTGATCCACTTTGTTCCTGTGTCTATCCCCTTGGGAAAATGTCATGCGGTGACTTCCAGAGTCCTGCTAGCCTGCTACAGCCCGGGTTCCCAGAGTCCTGTTAGCCCAGTTGCTACAGCCCGGATTCACACGCTGATGACCGACACGTTCGATGCTGGTTCATGTATGCCTGTCACCGTAAGTTAGCGCCACTTTGGGTTCATGTCGGTGTCAAAACCGGCGGATCTCGGGTAGGGGGCGCCGAACTGTGCGTCTAGGTGGATGGTAACAGGAGACAAGGGACACAATGTTTTACCCAGGTTCGGGCCCTCTTGATGGAGGTAAAACCCTACGTCCTGCTCGATTAATATTGATGATATGGGTAGTACAAGAGTAGATCTACCACGAGATCGGAGAGGCTAAACCCTAGAAGCTAGCCTATGGTATGATTGTTGTTCTGTATGTTGTCTCTATCGACTAGCCTGGCCTCGGTTTATATAATGCACCAGAGGCCTAGGATAACAAGAGTCCTAGCCGAATATGCCGGTGGGGAGAGGTCCTTGTCTTGATCGCCAAGTCTTGTGGAATCTTCCTTGTATGCGGCAGCCGTCCGAACTGGCCCATGAGTATACGGCCACGGGGGTCCTCGGCCCAATCTAATAGATCAGGAGACGACGTGGTGAGTACCCCCTAGTCCAGGACACCGTCAGTAGCCCCCTGAACCGGTCTTCAAGTTAGGGACGCTCCTTGATTCTTCTGAACTTTTCTTCATCTTTGGTTGCCGGTCTTGAAAACTGGTTCAACAAATCTTCTTTATCTTCGATCTTGAGGATCGCCGAAATGCATTCGACGAGTTTACACGTCGGGTATCCGAGGAGCCCCTTTAAGTTTCCGGCCTTTATCAATGCCTTGTTTATTTTTGTGCCACACCTCGGGTTTGAAGTTGTTCCCGGGAGGCAGGGTCCTCTTGCGTCCGTGCTCCAACGCCGGACTGCATTCGAGGTATCTTTTGCAGCCGAGCACCAACGCCGGACCGCTTCCCAGCTCTAGCGCTAGAATGTATCCGAGCTCCAACGCCGGACTATGTATCCGAGCTCCAACGCCAGACTGTATATCCGAGCTCCAACGCCGAAATATATCCGAGCTCCAACGCTGGACTGTGTCCAGGCTCCAATGCCGGACTATATCCGAGGTGTCATATCACCTTGCTTCAAAAAAGTTGAAGGAGTTTAGCCGAGCTTAATGCTGGAAATGCCCTCTATGGAACCAGCCACTAGCGCCCGAGCTTTATGCCGGACTGCTTCCGAGGTGGTGCACCACCCCGACTATGGGCCGATTTTTTGTCAATATTTTTTATTGGTGCAATTTATTCTCTGCTGAGATATATAGCCAGTAGCCCTCAAGGTGTGTATCGGTCTAAAACCCGAGATGCACATGAAGGATGACATAAGACCGTTGATCCCAGTAGCCGCTGAGACTCAGGTTGATTTGCAAAATCGGCTTGAGGATCAAGTCCTAGCTCGGCAGAATACTTCGGGACACAAAAGCGGCGTGCTAAGTCCTCAAGACTCAGGTTGGGTGCGGCCGACCAACCTGAGGATCAAAATCTCCTCGGAAACTATATTGCACATAAAATTTTCTGCATTGGACAAGCAATGCAGTAGCCCCCGAGACACTGGTCGGGTGGCAACACAAGATCACGGGATCGATGTGCCCCTTTAATATTCGTAAATAATAAGCCCAAAGCCCAGTAGCCCCCGAGCCTTAATGCGGGCACGGGTGGCCGAATTAAGGATTAATATCCATAGTAAAATCACAAATTATGTGTAATGACTCTATGTATCCAAGTACTTTACATCATTAATGCTCGGATCCGCATTGTACAAAACTTTGTTGACCGACCATCGGCTTCCACCTCTTTGGCCAGTAGCCGAGGAGTGTTTGTCCTACTTTATAAAGCCTTTATGAGGGCAAAGATTTAAGACAAACAAGGCAATCTGGCCACACGGTTTTATAAACAAAGGTACGCATAGAGATATGTTATATTACTGTTTAACAGAAGAAATGTATTCCAAAGAAAATAGTCCCGCTATCAGTTCCTTTCTTTGGGTTGTCATGCTAAGCATGATCATGAAACCTCAGCTCGAATGTAAGAGCAAAATATAGAGGATTTAGTTTGCGAGGCCAGTTAATAGCCCCCGGTAGTGTTCGGCGACAGTCGAGGTCAAGCCGTAAACACTTCGGCCAATGTTATGAATGGCCCGTCATAGTCATCGGATCACTGACCAGTTTACGCTTATTGTGACAGTCAGTTTTCGGCTTTCTCCACTAAGGTGCTTAACCATGTGAGGTGGAAGCACAATCGCAGTGGTTCTCCCTTTGCACGCCTAGCCGAACAAAACGGAATGTAGGAAGCAAGTGCAGGAGCCGGGCAACCCAACTATTGACCGAAGACACAATTCGAAACCGATGCATATATAGCAATATCTGAGAATGTTTTTGCCGAATCCCTAAAGGTGTCCGGCGTTGCACTGTGAGTCTAATGCTGGAAAAGCACAAATAGTTTAAAAGTGCCAAAAAGCTTGGAAAACCAAGAAACGTCAGTAAAAACATGACGTTCGAACAAGATCAAGTGTTCAGTGCCAATCCGAAAATTGGTCTTGGAAAAAAGAAGTGCTTCTGTCGTCCTTTAACATGACACATCCTATCTCAAGACTTCGAGCGGGTCAGCCTACGGCTTCAACCTCCTATCCCGAGGGCGGAGTACTTCTCATTAGGCCAGTTTAGCAAACTAAACTCTAGCGACTTTGAGAGAGAAATTAGGCTCCCCGGTTAGTGACCGCACACTCGCATCGAAAAAAGGAGTGATAAATAATAATAATAGAACTTTGCAGCGACTGAGAAGAAGAACACTTATTATAAAACAGCTCAAATAAACTTAAGAGTCCCCAAGTGACTTGGGTAAAAGAATGATTGCATGTACCGAAGTACTTATATCATATCTATGTTCAACCGAACTTTAAACGCGTCTTAACCGACCGTCGGCTTCTCCCTCTTTGGTTAAGGACCGAAAAGTGTTATGTACTCCATCGGTCGAGAATATCGACGGTGTTTCCAATAACCAGGCAATCAGGCCATAAGGCTGTAACAGACAAAGCGCGCTCAGGGAACTTATGCTATATTACTGCGAAGAGTAAGAAGCATCTTCGAAGAAAATAGTACCCCCACCGATACCTTTCTTCGCTGCTCATTGTTATTATGAGACTTGTGCAATAGATTTTTTGTACTCATGAGTTCCGTTGTGTGCCGACCATCATTGAATAACTATAAGAGCGCTAGCTTTCGGCTTCACCCAGTCTGAGGTCCGGCTCGGGTGACCCGATCGTGATAATCGCAGAGGTGCTCCCTTTACTCCCTAGCTGAACAATCGGGAATGTAGGGGTAAACACAGGAGCGAGGCAACCCAGCTTGCAAATCGCTTAAGTCAATATGGTGCATATTGTGGCGTAATACACGAACAAGGAACGAAGCCGTACAAGTATAATCATATGCAACAGGAAAAGCTTCATAAAGGAAGCCCCCAAGTAAACGGGGTATTTGAATTTATGCGTCACAAACAAAGTTTGGACAAGGAAATTTTTTAGAAGCAACTTTTTTCCAAAAAAGTATAATGCTTGGTCGAACCGAACGCAAGTTAGAAATTAAAGCTTTGAGCATGAAAGCGACTTAGCTGGTTAATGTGTTCGGTATTGATGACGCGGTTCGAGCTTGATGTGAGGCAAGGTTCCATCCCTCAAGCCGGTCCCGAGGTGGCGGAGCGGAGAGCTTGACACGCCGAAGTGGTGACATAGCACGATCAATGCAGACCGGCAGAGTGACGCCGAAGTCCCCGGATCATTTTCCTGTGCACAAAAAATAGTGCAAACCGGAGATAATAGTAATAATGATAATTAAAAAAAATCGTTGCATAATAAATAATTTATGCAAAGTGAGTAATAAAAGAAATATGGCCTGGCGCCGAAGTCAATGTCGATGCAGGGCGTCGGCGTGATGCGGTAAAGGCGTGGCAAAGCCTGAATTCGTAGGTCGGTCCGAGCTATGAGTGCGGCGTTCGCCGGACTATGTACGGAAACTGACCGAACCACCATGCGACTGTTGTTAATGCGGCCACCATTTGATAGACCTGTGTACATATGATGGACAAACCATAGTAATAATTTCTTGGGAAAAATGAACCCAAACAAGCAAAAAATACTGGGATTAATAGCACCTGATTTATTTGTTGTAGCAATCCGAAGGAAGGTGATTCCTAAAATTGGGACCCGCTCCGCACACCCATTGCCTGATGGGCGATAAAACGACGGCATGGCAATGCTGGTAAAGGTTGACTCGCCGAGGCAAAGCCCTCGGCCCAGCTAACGTGACGGAGCTGGTCGGCTAGTGATGCCGAAGTGTCCGGAGTAGGTTGATGAAGAGATGGCGAAGCCCCCGGTCCAGCCGAGATGTCGAAGCCTCGATGTCAGCCGATGAGTCGAAGTAGGTCGGCGTGATGGACACCAGCTTGAAGAAGCAATAGTGCGGCCCTATCGATGCAGGTCGTGACGTGGTCGATGCCGGCTTGATGAAGCGACCGTGCGGCGATGCCAGTATGCCCGCTCCGTGTAATCCGTGGGGCGGCGATGTTGGTGATGATTTATCATTCGCGATGCCGGGCTCTTGTTCGCCTTGCCGAGATGATGATCCGAAGAAGTTGAGCTCGGCTCAACAAAGTGACGCCGTGTCTAGCGCAGGTCGGCAGCCGTGGAGTAATATTGCCGGACTGGTTTGACACCAGCATGATGTTGAAGATCATATTCAAAAGATCTTACAGTTAGTGGGATGTGTTCGGGAACAAAACACAATACCCCATACAAAACTTCCTTCAAAAGGGATGTCTGAAATCCTGTTCATAAAAAAGATGAACTCGGGTCGGATTCGTTTTCGCGCAGAAAACAGATCCGAAAAGTGATGCACTAATCGGAAGGTTCCCGGAGTTTGGACGGTCGGATCGAGCCGGAATTTTGAGAGGTGGTAGATATAGGAATTTCGCATCCGATCAACGGTTGGATCTTCCAAAGGACGTCCGAGCTAGAAGCTGGACACCACGCCCTAAACTCATCCAAATTCCCGTCCAAATTTGACAGGGCTCCGATATATCATGGATTGCCAGAGATTCCTCCATCGGAACTCGACGAAATTTTCCAGGGTTGTTGTAGACTCAATTCCGCACAATTCCACCAAAGCGATCATCAAAGCGATACTCGAGGAGGTGGTGGTGGCAGATACGAGTTTGCTTTCTAGAAAAACAGCACGGTCGCTTGAGGGCAATGTTGACGTTGAGCCCCCAAGCTCCATAGATGATTCCTCCGTGATCTTGATAGAGATCGGAGTTGATGTTTGATGAAGGCCCTCGTCCAGACATGGTGATCCGAACACGGGGCGCAATTCTTGGTCAAACCAAGGTGACCAGTCGAGCTGGTGACGAAGATGCCGAAGTCGCAGTTGATCTGCAGGCGAGCCATCGATCCTTTAGTCGATCACACAGCGGAACTCTCAATGAAAGCACCAATGTCGGTGTCAAAACCGGCGGATCTCGGGTAGGGGGTCCCGAACTGTGCGTCTAGGCGGATGGTAACATGAGACAAGGGACACAATGTTTTACCCAAGTTCGAGCCCTCTTGATGGAGGTAAAACCCTACGTCCTGCTCGATTAATATTGATGATATGCGTAGTACAAGAGTAGATCTACCACGAGATCAAGGAGGCTAAACCCTCGAAGCTAGCCTATGATATGATTGTTGTATATATTGTATATCTATCGACTAGCCTGGCCTCGGTTTATATAATGCACCGGAGGCCTAGGATAACAAGAGTCCTAGCCAAATACGCCGGTGAAGAAAAGTCCTTGTCTTGATCGCCAAGTCTTGTGGAATCTTCCTTGTATGCGGAAGCCGTCCGAACTGGCCCATGAGTATACGGCCACGGGGGTCCTCGTCCCAATCTAATAGATCGGGAGACGACGTGGTGAGTACCCCCTAGTCCAGGACACCGTCAGTTCACGAGTAGTCATGTCGGTTCTCTGTCATATGGATACTAGCGACACTATCGTATACATGAGCCAAAAGGCACAAACGGTCCGGGGCCAGGTAAGGTGGCACCCACGGGAATACCCCGCGTGAGGCTGCAAAGTGATATGATGTGTTACATGCTAGATCAGTGTGACATAGGATCAGGGTCTTGATAGTGTTGGCATCAGAGCCGGACTGCCTGTAGGTTCTTCAAGCCAAACTGGTCGATGTCGAGTCTAGAAATGCTTTAGTTATATGTAGGGGAATTGATTGTGGGAGGGAACATAAGGCTCTTTTCACTCCCTTACCTCATGACATTCTGATCTGAGTCTGTCCATTTTTTTCCACGGGGATTAAGGACTAGGATCTCATCTTTCTATCAGGTTCATGTGTTACTAATCCGTCGACTCTTATAGGATTGTTGTTTACAAGCCCCAATTCAGTTCTACTACTTCAGTAAGTTGTTGGTTGGACCCAGAACCTTGATAAGATGTTGTTGAGTGGCTATGCAAACTTTTGCAGAATGTCTCAAAATCCCTTTTGAGCATTTACAGTTGTTATGCTGCCCGATTTTTCCTAGAAATTCTAGTGCCTTTGCATTATTTCATGTTTCAGATGGCTTCCCGCACCACACATCAGGTGGTATGTATGACTCGGTGCATTAATGTGCCTAGTCACACGGCCATGCTGGTCCGTGTGATGTCAGAGACAGGCTATCGATGGTATCCGCAATATACCATCGAATAGCAGTTTCGTGATTTTAATCAGAGTCGGTATATCTGCACCATGAGGATCTTTCCATCTTATCCCGGGTCTATTGAGCCTCTGCACTGGTCCTATGGGCTTGGTATTACCGTGGAGATGTCTGTGTAGGATGCTTCCTACTCCATGATCTCCATCATTCGAGCCGGGTATGCATCACTTCAGGATACCGAGTTCCGCTAACTGCCGGCGGCACACACTGGCCAGGAGGACTATTACACTGGGCTTTATGCCGATGCTTCTCAGGAGGGGCCACGCCTTCGCACCACCACTGAGATGTTGGAGGAGAGAGACCGAGAGAACCGTGCCTTATGCATGGAGCTGTACAATACCCGCCAGGACCACTGGGCTACCCTGACACGGCTCGCACCAGCCGTGCAAACTAGTTATCTGGATATGCGGGATTTGGACCCCGTCCGCACACGTCTGCCAGCTCATATGGATTACCCAGATGTTGGAGGTATCACGCCTCCACGTGGGCGCCGTCTTCCACCCTTTGCGGGGCCGAGGCCTCACCCGAGTCCTTATGGTCCACAGGCCCGACGTGATCGTGAGTTTCCGGATCCGCATGTTCCGCTTCCAGGCTATGCGGGCGATCTCTATGAAGACTACTACGGAGCCGGAGACGACTGAGTTGGATCAAGGCACTAGTAGTATGTAGTAGTTGTATTTCCACAGACCTGCGCGTCTGGTGGAATATGACTTAGTGTGTACTGAATTCCGGAGGCTTAGATAAATAATGTATAGGATCTTGGAATGCCTCTGATGGGATGTAATGTTGTTTCACCGTAGTTGTACTTCAGCTTGGGCTTGTACTAAACTATGTATGGTGTGTATGACCGATGGTGTATATATGGAAGTTTCTGTATTACCATGTCGTACAAAGGAACATCTCTGCATTCCGTGTTATCCATTACATTCTGCATTCCTATGCCAGAGTTTTGCCATCCTTGTCTAAACCGTTGTTTTGTTTTCCTGGGATGGTGAACACTCGAAGCACCCCTGCTGTTCAGGAGCAGTGTGAAGCCAGTGGAGCTAGGGATGGGAATCTACCCCATCCACCTTCCTTGGCTGAAGTCATGTTGGTGGCAGAAAGGAATAAACGCGAGACCAACCGGTTGTTAGAACGCATCGAGCAGAATACTACATGTCACCAGAGGAATGACTTGGTGTCTCTCAGCGATTTCATCAAGCTGACCCCACCAACCTTCCATCATTCCGTCGAGCCTCTCGATGCGGATGATTGGCTTCACAGCATTACCCATAAGCTACGTTCTGCACGCGTAGCCGAAGCTGACAAAGTCACTTACGCTGCTTATCACCTTGAGGGCCCTGCTAGCTTTTGGTGGGAAAACTATGAGGAGGAATTCAGCGCGGCTTATCACTTGGGCACAATTCAGCGCGTCTTTCCATGAACACCACATTC
Organism: Triticum urartu; assembly: GCF_056163025.1. Lineage (NCBI taxonomy): Eukaryota > Viridiplantae > Streptophyta > Magnoliopsida > Poales > Poaceae > Triticum > Triticum urartu. The sequence continues at coordinate 471,967,880 of NC_141874.1, forward strand.
CGGAGGGTCTTATGGATCGTAAGAGAGAGGAATTCTGCAACTTCACCGAAGGCAAACTGGCCGTGGATGCCTACAGTCGTGAGGTTGGAAACTTGGCACGCTATGCACCTGAGGAAGTGTCCACTGACGCCAAGAAGTAGGCGAGGTTCCGGAAGGGACTTAGCCCCGAGCTTCATTGTGACCTCTGTTTGCACGAGTGCACCTCCTCCCAGAAACTTGTGAACAAAGCCATCAGTGCTGAAACTGGTCAGACTGACTATGAAGCTACACGTAAGCATTCCCGTGATTTTGGTTCTTCATCCGGCTCTGGTTCTCAGAAGCGCCGGGTGTGGATTCCAAACACAGCTCTACCACCTAGGTTCACTCCGAGGCCATCCTATGAGGTGCCTCGCCCAACCCAGTAGTATGCACCGCCTAAGGCTTATGGTGGATCGGCTGCCAATGCTGCTCCGCGCACCAACACCGTGACATGCTTCAAGTGCGGAGATTCGGGTGACTACATTCGAGAGTGTCCCCAGAACAACAACCCCAACCAGCCTAGAAAGTCCATTGGCCGTGGTAAGCCAGCGGGAAAGGTGCTTTATGCCAAGCCAGCCACCACTGCACGTGGCCATGTTAACTATGTCTCAGCAAAGGAGGCTCATGATGATCCTAACGTCGTCCTTGGTACGCTCCTTGTTAACTGCCATCCGGCATCTGTTCTTTTCGATACTGAGCATCTCATTCATTCATATCTGAGAGCTATGCTCGATTGCATAACGCGACATTCTGTTACATGGCCACCACCATAGAAATTCAAACCCATGGCTCTAGATGGCAAACTTCTAGGGTAAGCCATAGGAACGGAATTCTTGTCGATAGACTTGTCTTCCTTGCATCCTTAATAGTTCTCAAGTCCTCGGACATAAATATCATCTTAGGTGTGGACTGGATGTCAGCCCATTATGCTAAGATTGATTGTGCCACTAGAATTGTTCAACTTACCCACCCATTGGGCAAGACGGTCACTGTCTTAACCCGAGTGGCAAAGCGTCAACTCTACTCTCTTAATGCCAGTCCTCTTCTAGACCTCGAAGACATACCGGTAGTCCATGACTTTCCGGATGTCTTTCCAGAAGAACTGCCAGGTGTTCCACCTAACAAAGATGTGGAGTTCATGATAGATCTTGTTCTAGGAACGGTCCCAATCTCTAGAAGACCCTATAAGATGGCACCCCTAGAACTAGCTGAGCTTAAGAAACAACTCGATGAGTCCTTGAAAAGGGGTTTCATCTGTCCTAGTTCTTCTCCATGGGCTTGCCCCGTCCTCTTCGTCAAGAAGAAGGATGGTACGGATCGGATGGTTGTAGATTATCGACCCGTCAACTTGGTCACCATAAAGAATAAGTATCCGCTCCCCAGGATCAACAATCTGTATGACTAGCTCGCTGGATCCTCGGTCTTCTCCAAAATGGATTTGAGGTTGGGCTACCATCAAATCAAAATCAAGAATTGGGACATTCCCAAAACGGCCTCTGTTACTCGTTATGGCCAATATGAGTACACTGTCACGTCCTTCGGTTTAACCAATGCCCCAGCCACCTTCTCTCGATTAATGAACTCGATCTTCATGGAGTATTTGGATAAATTCGTCATGGTATACCTCGATGATATACTCATCTACTCCAAGAATGAGGAAGAACATGTCGAACATCTAAGGCTGGTATTGATGAAACTTCGAGAGCATCGCCTTTATGCCAAATTCTCCAAATGTGAATTTTGGTTGCCAGAAGTGACCTACTTTGGCCATGTAATCTCTGGTAAGGGTATTGCAGTCAATCCCGAGCGAGTTTAGGCCGTTCTTAATTGGACTCCACCTGAAACAGTCAAGCAAGTTCGGAGTTTCCTTGGCTTAGCGAGCTACTGCCGCCGCTTTGTCAAGAACTTCTCCAAGGTTGCTAAACCTCTAACCGAACTCCTCAAGAAAGATAAAAGGTTCGAATGGACCCCACAGTGCGAGAACAGTTTTTAGGAACTGAAAAGACGCCTGACATCTGCTCCCGTACTGGTACCACCAGATTTCTCCAAGGACTTTGTTATCTATTGCGACGCCTCACGACAAGGACTAGGTTGCATACTCATGCAAGATTGTCATGTAATTTCCTATGCTTCACGACAGTTACACCCACATGAAGAAAACTATCCCACACATCATCTAGAGCTTGCAGATGTAGTCCATGCACTCAAAACCTGGCAACATTACCTTCTCGGTAATCGTTGCGAGATCTTCACCGATCACCAAACTCTGAAATATATCTTCACCCAACTGGATTTGAATCTCAGACAAAGACGTTCGGTCGAGTTGATTCCAGATTACGACTTAGGAATAACTTACACCCCGGGAAAAGCCAATGTTATGGCTGATGCACTAAGTCGTAAATCTTATTGTAGCAACCTGATGTTACAACAAAGTCAACCACTTCTCCATGAGGAATTTCGGAAGCTTAACCATCGCATTGTTCCTCAAGGATTCCTATCTACCTTGGTGGCGAAACCTACCCTTACAGATCAGATCATCAAAGCACAGAAGGTTGATCCGGGAATTTCCCGTATCAAGAGAAACATCAAGAAAGGAGTCGCGAATTGTTTCTCCATTGATGATCAAGGTGTCGTGTTCTTTGGAAACCGCTTAGTGCTTCCCAAGGCACGAAACCTGAGGCGGCTAATCCTTAAGGAAGCTCATGAATCTCCTCTCACAATTCATCCCGGTAGTACCAAGATGTATCAGGACTTACGCTAGAGGTTCTGGTGGCACCCTTCAAATGTATTGCAAATTGCGACGCCTATCGTCATGTTAAAGCAGAGCATCAACAACCTGCTGGCACCCTTCAACCTTTAGCTATTCCTGAATGAAATGGGATAAAACGGTATGGACTTCATCACCGGGTTTCCCAGGACCAAGAAAGGGAATAATGCTATTTTTGTTGTCATCAATCATCTTTCCAAAGTATCCCACTTCCTACCTATTCGGGAGAGTATAATCGCTAGCCAACTAGCAGATTTGTATATCTCTCGAATAGTGTATCTTCATGGTGTTCCATTGGAGATTAACTCAGACCCTGGAAGTCTCTTCACCTCTCGATTTTGGGAAAGTTTCCAAAATGCTATGGGGACTCGTCTCTCCTTTAGCACGGCCTTCCGCCCTCAATCAAGTGGTCAAGTAGAACGCGTCAACCAAATTCTGGAAGATATGCTCCGAGCTTTTGTTATCTCATTCAGAATGGATTGGGAGAAATGCCTTCCATTTGCCGAATTTTCTTATAACAATATCTATCAATCTAGCTTGGGTAAAGCTCCTTTTGAAGTTCTCTATGGATGAAGGTGTCGAACGCCTCTCAACTGGTCAGAAACCAGGGAAAGAAAATTCTTTGGCCCAAATATGATCCATGAAGTAGAAGAGAAAGTTCGCATTGTTCGTGAAAAGTTGAAAACAACCCAATCTCTTTAGAAGAGCCAATATGATCGTAAACATAAGGCCATGACTTTCAAAGTCAACGAGAAGGCTTACCTTCGGGTTACTCCTCTGAAGGGAACCCATCGGTTTAGTATCAAGGGCAAATAGGCTCCTTGCTCATTGGACCCTTTCGCATTCTTGCCAAACGAGGAGAAGTTGCCTACCAATTGGAACTACCTCCACATCTCTCCAGTGCTCATGATGTCTTCCACGCTTCTCAACTCAGGCGTTGCTTCTCGGGTCCTATCGGTGGAGTGGACCACGAAACACTTGATCTACAACATAATCTCACATACCGGGAATATCCCGTTCGTATCCATGATCAAGCTGAGCGTACCACTCGACGCCATAACATCAAGTTTCTCAAGGTTCAATGGTCACACCATTCCGAGAAAGAAGCCACTTGGGAAAGGGAGGATTGTCTTCGACTTGAATACCCCACCTTCTTTCTGACGGACCCTGAATCTCGGGATGAGATTTCTCTAAGTGGGGGTGAATTGTCACACCCTAGCTAGTTCCTGCATTAGAGTGCTTGCATCATGTTTAACTTTATCAGAAACTTGGAAATGGGGATGATAGAACCCCCAACACCCCCTAAAACCAACTAGGGTTTACTAAAAATATTTTCAATGAACCTGAAATGCCCTTCTAAAATGTTCATCATCTTTGTCTTGGTATTAAACCTCTGACAAAAATGGTGCACAAATTTCTAGGTCATCCTAAGGTCACTGGATTAAATCATTAGTTATTTGAATTTGGGCATTTAAATGCTAGTAAATATTTTAGATGTTCAAATAATCCTAAACTGAAATGTTCCATGTTGGACTTATTCCAAACAGTGGCCATGAACAGATTGGTGATTTTTGAACAAGTCTAGCTATTTTTAGAAATGCCACAAACTTGCAGAAATAAAACAAAACAGAAAATAAAATAAAAAGGACTTACCTGGCCGCAACCCACCACCCAGCCCACCTGGCGGTCCAGCACTGTGCTGGCCCATGCTAGCCAGCTGCTTCGTCCCCGCCAGGCAGGCAGGAGGGTGACACTGACGAGCGCGAGCTCGCCACGGCGCCACATGCTTGCCGCTTCGCCCCTGGACGCGTTGGTCGACCTCCACGTCGCCCCCTCGACCGCCCCGACACCTCACTCTCCCCCTGCTCCTCTCTCTCGCTCTCCCCCACCATGGCCGACGCTGCAGGGCTCACGCCGGCATGAAAACCGCATCCACTGTCGCCTCCTCGCTGTCTCGCCGTGTCCAGAAGCTCCGCCGCCCTCCTCTCCATTGAGCAGACCGAGCCCCGAGCGCTCGTTCGCCCCGTAGCCACCGCACCAGCTCGTCCCCAACCTCGCCGTCTAGCTTGTCATGACCACCGTGAGCTCCTGATTCTGCTCCCCCTCTCCGTTTTCTCTGTCATGCACTACAGCGACCGCACCGAGCTCGCCCGCACCCGCCGTCGCCTCTGCACGTTGTTGTCATGGCCACAGCCACGCTGGCTCGAAACCGAGCACGCCACCGCGCTCACCGCATTCCCAAGAGGGCGCAGCACCACTCCACGCACCTCACCGTGCCTCCTAGCGATGAGCCCGAGCTAGCCCGAGCTCCGGCAGCCACCAAGCTCGTCGTCGGCATCATTTCTGGCGACCCCGAGCTCCACCACCGCCACCAATCAATGCGGCTCGCTCCCAGCTATGCGTAGGAGCACTCCACTGTCGAATTGGTCACCGGAGTGCGCAACCCGCACTGCTCGCCGCGTCTGGCCTCGCCGGCGGCTAAACGCTAGTGGTTAGCCCCGGTTTGACCAGGGGTTTGACCTCCCCTGGGTCAATGACAGGTGGGGCCCCGCCCTACTAATTAACCTGTGTTAGTAGTTAAACTAATCCTAATTAGTTAGTTAACTAACAAAGACACTGACCAGTGGTTCCCACTGGTCAGGTTTGACTTGGACGCCCCAGTTGACTTGCTGACGCAGTGCTGATACAGTAACTCTTCTCTGGATTTATTCTTATTCAGGAAATTCCAAAGAATAGTGCTAACTTCTAAAAATCATAGAAAATAATATGTAGCTCCAAATGCAAAGTGTTATATATATATATATATATATATATGAAAAATGATCCAAAAAATCCAATCTATCCATATGTATTGGTTTCATGCATGATTAAACAAGTTAACTTGTTGTTTAGTGCAAAACATGATAAAGCACTATTTAAAATTACAAATGAGTTTGAACTTTGAATATTTTGTTCAAAATGGCTCAAACCCATCTGGTTGTAGATCCATTAGTCCAACACACTCATTTTCCCATGTCACATTCATGCATCATATTGTTTGATATTGCTTGTGTTACCGGTGCTATTTGCGGTAGGTTTTGTCCCGGAGGATTACCATGACTACCGAAGCGAAGGACAGTACCAGTCTACCGATCTGCCAGGCAAGCAACCCCATTGATCATATCGATACAATCCCATGTTCTCGCTCTTGCTCTCATTTACTGCATTTAAGACAACAACGTTTCAAACTGCTGTGTGCTGCGGTAGTTGAACCCATTTCCTCTGCATGACCTATCATTGCCACAGTAACTAGATGAAACCCACTAGCATGTGTAGGAGTTGATTGAGCCATGTCTATGTTTCCTACCTTGCTATGCCTGCTATGCTTAGAGTCGTGTCAGGTCTGGTTCATCTAGGTGATGGGCTAGAGTGAAATGATTATGTCGGTAATGTGAGTGATGTGTTGAACACAATTTGGTAAAGGTATCGATGATAGGCCATGTAGGAGTACATGGTGGGTTGTTTCATTGGAACCGTCCTTAAGCACCGAGATCTGTATGTGTGATTTAAGAACCAGCTACTACCATCCATTGGGCCCGAAACCAATGGACCCTCTCGGCTTCTTAACCACCCTAGTCCTCTGTCTAGAAGTTGCAACTAGTTTCTGGTGTTTATAGGATATGTGTTGAAGGTCGTGCGTAGTGCTGACCCTAGGGGTGGGCTATGATGCGGTAGATACACCGTGGCCGGGTATGCCGGGTGCCTGTTTGGTGTCTCGGAACCCTGTACACATCATTCGGGGCTGTATATGGAAACCTCGGCCGGACTCCCTGCAGATGGAACCTGGATAGGCGATAAACCTGGACTAGAGACTTGAGTGTTTAGGTAGGCCACTGCCGACACCCTCGTTGGGCTTCCGCTTGAAGGTTACTGAGTACATGTCGTGTAAACGGAGGTAAGTGGTGATAGCGTGTGTGGAGAAGTACACCCCTGCAGGGTTAACATCATCTATTCGAATAGCCGCGTCCGCGGTAAAGGACTACTTGGTTGCCTATACAGTTCATAGACAAGTAAATGGATACTCCTAAAAGCCTCAAGATAAGTGTGAGTGCCGTGGATGGCCCTTCCGTAAGATGACGGACGAGGATCTGCGGTACTGTATTGTTGTGGTGAGTAGTGGACTCGTGTGCGCAAAACATTTACAAGTTGCTGTCTCGTAGGATAGTTTAGCCAAGAGTCAAAGATGGCTTGCTGCAATAAACTCCACTACCCTTTGTTGATAATGTGCATGTATGTAGGATCTAATGGAAGTCTTGCTGAGTACCTTTGTACTCATGTTTGCTTAATTACTATTGCAGAATAGAACACCCCCCTCCGATGGGTTCTATGTAGATCTCAACATTGACGAGTGACTTGCCACCCAGGTGGTGATCCTGAGCCGTGAAGGGCCTTGTAGATAGACAGGCTTCGTCAAGCCTTCTTGCTTTCTAGTTGTCTGTACTCAGAAAAGTTTGCTTCCGCATGTGCTTGTATGTTTGTATGACTTGAGTGTTGGGTCGTGTGACCCCTACCTGTATGAACATATTATGTATGGCTCTCTGGAGCCTTCTAAATAAAGTACTTGAGTTGTAGAGTTTTGTTGTGATGCCATGTTGTATTTGCACATATCGAGCATATTGTGTGTATGATTTGAAATGCTTGGTATGTGTGGGATCTGACAACCTAGTTGTCTATCCTTGGTAGCCTCTCTTATGGGGAAATGTAGTCTAGTGCTTCCACTGAGCCATGGTAGTCTGCTATAGCCCAGTTTACCGGAGTCCTACTAGCCCAGTTACTACTGCTCCGAAACACTTAGACTGGCCAGCATGTGATCCACTTTGTTCCCGTGTCTGTCCCTTCGGGGAAATGTCACACGGTGACTTCCGGAGTCCTGCTAGCCTGCTACCGCCCGGGTTCCCAGATTCTGGTTAGCCCAGTTGCTATAGCTTGGATTCACACGCTGATGACAGACACGTTCGATGCTGGTTCATGTATGCGTGTCCCCGTAAGTTAGCGTCACTTTGGGTACACGACTAGTCATGTCGGCCCGGGTTCTCTGTCATTTGGATACTAGCGACACTATCATATACGTGATCCAAAAGGCGCAAACGGTCCCGGGCCAGGTAAGGTGGCACCCGTGGGAATACCGTGCGTGAGGCCACAAAGTGATATGATGTGTTACATGCTATATCAGTGTGACTTTGGATCGGGGTCCTGACAAAAACACTCCAACCATGTCCGGATTCAGAGCTAGTGGCAAGTGGATGGCTTCCTCTGTTAGGAAGAAAGAGATCAAGGAGATTCGAGAGGCCGGATACCTGGCCAAGGAGATCATTCACCGTCTCCCGACCGAGGGACAAATCGTCCCTACCCAGAGCCCCATGAGAGGGTTGTGTTTCTCACACATTTCGTCCGCGGGCTAGGATTCCCTCTCCACCCGTTTGTCCGCGGACTGATGTTTTACTACGGGCTGGACTTCCATGATATAGCCCCCAACTTTATCCTCAACATCTCGGCATTTATAGTCGTTTGCGAGGCCTTTCTCCGTATCCCGCCTCACTGCGGCCTATGGCTGAAGACTTTCAGTGTGAAGCCGAAGGTGGTGAGAGGCCAACAAGCAGAGTGCGGAGGTACCATGGTGGGCAAGATGCCCAATGTTACATGGCCCGAAGGCTCCTTTGTGGAGACGGTGAATGGGTGGCAGTCGGGGTGGTTCTACATCACCGAGCCACGCGACACCAACTAGGCGGCGGCCCCCGAATTTCGATCCGGAGCTCCACTGTGGCTCACCTCCTCGCAAGACAAGGGCCTAACCTGGGGCTCTTCGAGCGAGCTGACTAGGCTCCAGACGTGCGTTCAGGACATGATAACCAAGAGGATCAAACTCGTCAACGTGATCCAGGTTATGGTCATTCGCCGGATCCTTCCGTGCCAACGCCGGACTTGCTATTTGTGGGAGTTCGATCCAGCCATGCACCAGACGCTACTAGAGCTCTTCGGCACGATGCAGGAAGATATCTGGAAAGTTCTCTTCAAGGACGGCGAGACACGACCGCCCACGACCGAAGATCGTGGGCTCAGCTTAAAACGCCAAGCCAATTCGGTAAGTTATTTCATGTATTCAAGGTATAGCCTTTACTGGCATATTTTGGGAAGGAGTCTAAGCCTTCCTATCAATTTTTAGGCCTGGATCGACATAGTGGGGCGGATTAATTGTCCAGCTCCACTACCCAAAGATGAGGAAACCCCACTCCTAATAAAGATGCTATTTCTGGCGCCTTATGATGTGCCGGAGAAGAAGGCCAAGAAGACGGCCTAAGGGACCAGGAGTGGCCTTCGCCGAAAGGGTGCTTCGGACATGTCGTCCGAAGACGAGACTGACTCTTCGGCCGCCAAATACGACAGCGAGGAGGAAAAAGAAGGCGGCTTTCCCCCGGAGGGGGAAGAAGAAAAGAGAGGCCTCCACGAATCTGGAGGCGAAAGCGCCCAAGAGGGGGAAGGGCTTCCTTGCGGATAACTCCACATGGGATGTCGAAAGCAGTCCGGAGCGAATGCCCCGGACCAAGCCTCGGGCTGCCTCGTAAGTACCAAAACCCTATGCACCTCACAATACCTGGCCTTTCCAGTTTATGATATTAATATGTTTAAACTATGCCATTACAGTCCGGCCCGTGACGGCTCCCCGCGATCCTCGACAGAGGGTTCGCTAGACTCAAAGCAGATGGCTAGCATGTCTCCGCCGCCCGCTCACTCTGTCTCACCCAAGGGTGATGACGAGGTGGTGTCCCAAAGGACCTTCCCAGACTAGGGAAGATTCCAGAAATAGGTAAGCTGGCGCCCCAGGATGACTCCTCGGCTGCTGAACACATGGGGGAAAAAGCCCCCATGGGGACTGGCAATGGGGGCCAAGTTCCATTCGGCCCTCAACCGGATACCATTTCGGAGACCTACACGGCTCCAGAGTCCAGCAAACGGCCTTCCCCGAAAGGAGGAGGTGTGCCTGTTCCGCCGGGGACCTCTGTCCAACCAGAGGCACCGGATAATCTGCTGGAAGCGTTGCGAGGCGCCTCTATTGTGGATGAGCAACGTTTCCTTATGGGTACGGTGATCAAAAAGGTTTAGTCCGCCAAAAGCGGACTGACCGAGGCCTGCGCTAGCCTTTTAACAGGCTTTGAGGTAACAATTGTAGAAAAAATATCACAATGTGGACGGTAGCCCCCGATGCTCTGTTCGGTGTCCGGAAAGGAAAAGCCGAACAGGGGATCAAAATAATTTTTGCAGGAGTCTAACATAAGATGTCTATGTGAATAAGCAGGTGTCGCTACTGGCTGCTGCCGCTCATACTACGGAGGTCTCCGAACTGAAGCAGAATCTGGAGCGGGCCGAGAAAGAGCTCGGCCTCGTGAAGAAGCAGCTGGAGGACAGCCAAGGTATGCAGTAACCTGCATGTACATTTGGGAAGGATGAATGGTTCGTGTTGACTAATGTGCCATGAACCTTATTAGGGGCCACGACCAAGGTGGCAGCCCTCAAGAAGGTGTTAGTGGAGGCCGAGGACAAAGCGGCCAAGGAACACGACGTGCGCAAGAAGCACGAGGCCAGGGTCAGCGAGGTCCAGCAAGAGCTCCAGGACGCCGTCAAGAAGTATGAGTCCTTGGAGCATGATTCTAAGACGCAAGCATCCGAACTTGCAAAGGCCCGCCAGAGCGCACAAGAGGCTCGAGCCGAATCCTAGAGCACCCTTCAGGATATCCAAGCGGCCAAGAAGATCGCGATGGGTAAGGCTTTCCTTATGCAAAGCAAATCTCTGAAGGAAGCGTTCCTTTTACTTACCCGAATTTCGAGCTCTCTAGGGGCGTTTACGGATTTGCCGCGCAGCGTATCAGATGCTGCCGAGTTCTATTGAGCCGAAGAAGGGAGTTCTACGAAGAAGTTGTTCTGGTCTCAATATCTTGGACCAGAACATCCGTTGTCCTTTAGTGACCAAATGAAATAGCTAGTCGAGCTGCACAAGGCGGCCGAGCTAGCCATGAAGGAGCTGATAGTCCGACTATGGCATGCCGCGCCGATACCCAGCAGCTACTTCAGACTCGTGAAGCGGCTTGTTGATGCCTGCCCACGGCTTGAGGTTATAAAGCGGTCGGTCTGTATCGAAAGGGCATGGATATCCTTTGCCCGTGTCAAGTAGCACTAGGCGAAGATGGATGCCAAGAAGCTAATGACCGAGGGGCCGCCTGAGGGCAAGGAGCACCGCCGACCAGAGTTATATTTTGATGGTGTCCTGGAGGGATCCCGCATTGTGGCGGATCACTGTGCGAAAGACACTATCTTTGAATGAATGTATTCAAGCTCCCTCTACCTTGTATGATAAACCAAAGTGATTATGCAATATAATGCTGGTTATGTTTTTAAATTTTTACTTCCTGTGCGGCCGTGTTGCATGAAATCTGAGGGTTAACTAGTCATCGGCTTCTTCGCCTACGTAGTTAGCATGGGGGTGTTCGGGATGGAATCTAAACAATCTTGATCCAATTAGATGGTCCTTGAAGGAGTTGTTTAGTGCAACGAACCAGGCAACCAGACTATGCGGCTGTAACGCCCTCACTTAGCCATAGGAGTGCGACAATAAAAACATGGGCACAGCCCCTAGTATCCAAACTAGAGTGCTATAAGCGTCTGATCGGGAAGTATCATCCTTCGCGTAATGCGGAAGAAATCTCCAACGATTTGCAACCTCTGAACAGCTGACCGGCTCTTGCTGCATCATGACAGTCACTTTTCGGCTTTCTCTACTGAGGTGCTCCTTTGGATAAACCAAGGCACAATCGTAGTAGTTCTCCCTTTACTACCTTAGCCGATATAGCGGAACGTAAGGTAGCAAGCACAGGAGCCGGGCAACCCAACTATTGACCAAAGACATGATTCAGAGCCATTGCATATAATGCTAAATTCGGGGTGCTGAACTATACTTATAAAAGGTGTTCGGACTTTTGTTGCCGTAATGTGGGGTGCTATGAAGCCCCTGGCAAACATCAAACGTACCAAAGTGTACGGGTGCTACCTGATAGGGTTATCCACGGGGGAGCTGAAAAAGAGAAAGAAAACAGAAAAGGTACAAAGGTAAAAGGCCGGGGTCCTAAAGCTTCAGCCACAAACTGTTCTCATTGTAATTTATTTAGTACGTCAAGGCGCATTGATACAGGTATGCGATAAGCAACAGGCTATTTGACATGCCAAAACCAAGGGAGAGCTGCATGTGGGTCCTGAAAAACAGGTAGAGTTATCGTTAACTAAATCACCTAAAAAGTCCCCCATATGTCTGTGTTTCTCGCCGTCTTGGTGTGTTTAACCTTCAAGAGGACCGATGATCAGACCACCAGATGGGGCCTATGGGATTGAGACCTGAAAAGGAGACGAGAAAAAATGAAAGTATATGTGTATCCGGCGTCGGTTGAGCCGTACTATGGACCACAAGCTAGCTATGCCTCCGTCGATGCCCATGGGATTTTGAGTGCGTAGTTATGGACGCGCGGCACAAATGCCGCTACTTGATCGGGACTGAGACGGAGGCCGGATTGCTAGTCAAGCTCCTGACGAGCCAAGCTCTCCTGCTGCAGAGTAGTTCGGACCCTCTTAACGGTGTCTGTGGGCTCGGCAGCCGAATTAAGGTTCTGCTTGAGAAGGCCGCTCTGTACTTCTGCTGCTAAGGCAGTTGTGTGCTCTTCTGTACGGAGGGAGCGTTTCGTATTTCCATTGACTGTAATGACCCCATGTGGACCGGGCATCTTGAGCTTGAGATAAGCATAGTGTGGTACTGCATTGAATCGAGCAAACTCAGTTCGTCCGAGCAATGCGTGATAGCCGTTGTGGAAGGGGACGATATTGAAGATTAACTCTTCGCTTTGGAAGTTGTCTGGAGATCCGAAGACAACCTCTAGTGTGATTGAGCCCGTACAGTGGGCCTCTACACCTAGTATGACTCCTTTGAAGGTAGTCCTGGTGGGCTTGATCCATGATGGGTTAGTGCCCATTTTTCGCGTTGTATCCTGATAGAGCAGATTGAGGCTGCTACCTCCATCCATAAGGACGTGAGTCAGGTGGAACCCATCGATTATTGGGTCTAGGACAAGTGCAGCTGAGCCACCGTGATGAATACTGGTTGGATGATCCCGGTGATCAAAAGTGATCGGGCATGACGACCATGGATAAATTTTGGGGTGACTGGCTCTATCGCATAGACATCCCTGAGCGCACGCTTGCGCTCCCTCTTGGGGATATGGGTAGCGTATATCATGTTCACCATTTTGACTTGAGGGGGAAACTTCTTCTGCCCCCCTATATTCGGTTGCCGGGGCTCTTCATCATTGTCCTCGCTTTGCGATCCCTTTTCCCTGTTCTGGGCGTTTAATTTGTCGGCCTGTTTAAAAACCCAGCAATATCTATTTGTATGATTGGGTGGTTTGTCCGGGGTGCCATGAATCTGGCACGGATGATCAAGTATGCGGTCCAAGCTGGATGGGCCCGAATTGTTCTTTTGGAACGGCTTCTTCCGCTGACCGGACTTAGAGCCACTGAATCCGGCATTGACCGTCGTATTGATACGTCTCCAACGTATCTATAATTTTTGATTGTTCCATGCTATTATATTATCAACCTTGGATGTTTTATATGCCTTTATATGCTATTTTATATGATTTTTGGGACTAACCTATTAACCTAGAGCCCAGTGCTAGTTTCTGTTTTTTCCTTGTTTTAGAGTATCGCAGAAAAGGAAAATCAAACGGAGTCCAATTGACCTGAAGCTTCACGGAACTTATTTTTGGAAGGAAAGCAACCCAGGAGACTTGGAGTCCATGTAAGGGAAGCAACGAGGAAGCCACGAGGCAGGGGGCGCGCCCACCCCCCTTGGTGCGCCCTCCACCCTCGTGGGCCCTCGTGGCTCCCCTAACGTACTTCTTCTGCCTATATATCTCCATATACCCTAAAACGATCGGGGGCACAATAGATCGGGAGTTCCGCCGCCAGAAGCCTCCGTAGCCACTGAAAGCCAATCTAGACCCGTTCCGGCACCCTTCCGGAGGGGGAATCCCTCTCCGGTGGCTATCTTCATCATCCCGGTGCTCTCCATGACGAGGAGGGAGTAGTTCTCCCTCGGGGCTGAGGGTATGTACCAGTAGCTATGTGTTTGATCTCTCTCTCTCATGTTCTTGAGGTGATACGATCTTGATGTATCGTGAGCTTTTCTATTATATTTGGATCTTATGATGTTTCTTCCCCCCTCTACTCTCTTGTAATGGATTGGGTTTCCCCTTTGAAGTTATCTTATCGGATTGAGTCTTTAAAGATTTGAGAACACTTGATGTATGTCTTGCCATGCGTATCTATGGTGACAATGGGATATCACGTGATTCACTTGATGTATGTTTTGGTGATCAACTTGCGGGTTCCGCCCATGAACCTATGCATAGGGGTTGGCACACGTTTTCGTTGTGATTCTCCGGTAGAAACTTTGGGGCACTCTTTGAGGTTCTATGTGTTGGTTGAATAGATGAATCTGAGATTGTGTGATGCATATCGTATAATCATACCCATGGATACTTGAGGTGACATTGGAGTATCTAGGTGACATTAGGGTTTTGGTTGATTTGTGTCTTAAGGTGTTATTCTAGTACGAACTCTAGGGCTGTTTGTGACACTTATAGGAATAGCCCAACGGATTGATTGGAAAGAATAACTTTGAGGTGGTTTCGTACCCTATCATAATCTCTTCGTTCATTCTCCGCTATTAGTGACTTTGGAGTGACTCTTTGTTGCATGTTGAGAGATAGTTATGTGATCCAATTATGTTATTATTGTTGAGAGAACTTGCACTAGTGAAAGTATGAACCCTACGCCTTGTTTCCTAGAATTGCAATACCGTTTGTGCTCACTTTTATTATTAGTTACCTTGCTGTTTTTATATTTTTAGGTTACAAAAACTATTATCTACTATCCATATTGCACTTGTATCACCATCTCTTCGCCGAACTAGTGCACCTATACAATTTACCATTGTAATGGGTGTGTTGGGGACACAAGAGACTCTTTGTTATTTGGTTGCAGGGTTGCTTGAGAGAGACCATCTTCATCCTACGCCTCCTACGGATTGATAAACCTTAGGTCAACCACTTGAGGGAAATTTGCTACTGTCCTACAAACCTCTGCACTTGGAGGCCCAACAACGTCTAAAAGAAGAAGGTTGTGTAGTAGACATCAAGCTCTTTTCTGGCGCCGTTGCCGGGGAGGTTAGCGCTTGAAGGTATATCTTTAGATCTTGCAATGGAATCTTTTTGTTTCTTGTTTTAGCACTAGTTTAGTTTATAAAATAAAACTATAAAAAATGGAATTGAGTCTACCTCATAGGCTTCATCTTTTTAATATCTTTTGTGAGTATGATGGAAAGGAAAATTGTGCCAAAGTGTTAGAAGAAGAATGCATTAAAATGTTTGGCACTAAACCTTTGAATGATGAGCATGATTGCAATGTTGTTAGTATGAACTCCTTGAATATCCATGGTACTAATGATGATTGCACTAGTTATGATGAAAATGTCTCCTATAAACATGTCAATTTTTGTGGAGTGCATTGGGTTTGTAAGTACACACCAAATAGGGAAGATAGATATTGCAAGAGGCATAAGTACTTAGAAACTAAAATGTTGCAAGAAAGGCTAGATGATTGTGCTGAAAATTTAAATTTTCTTGGCCATACTTGTGAGCTTTGCAATGAACGTGGTCATTTAACCATGCGATGCAAATTGTTTCATGATCTAATCGTTTCCAAAAATTGTGATGATTTGATTTCTCTTGCACATCATAATGAACTTAGTTTGCTTATGGGTTACGAAGAAATGAAACGTATAACTAACTATCTTCCAAAATTTTCCCGTTATTAACTTCTTGGTTTTGATCTAGAGGAAATTTATATGTATTGTGCGATGAATTGCATTGAAAATCCTTATATTGCCAATTACATAAAGAAAAGAAAACAAATAGAGGATGAAGAGAATACTAACGAAAGGGAAGAGACTTCCCAATACCCTTCTATTATTTCTTATGATGAATCAGGTAACGAGGAGGAGCCTCCTATTCATCCAAAAATAGGATTGAACCCACACATGATGTGGTGAAGAGGAAGAAAAGAAAAAGGAAGAGAGGTAAAAAGATATCTCTCCCAAATAATGCTGATCCTATTACTATTATTCCTCATGAAAATATAATTGTGGAATATAATGATACTTCTTATGATCTTGAAAATCTTTTTGGCACTTGCTTGGAAGAATATGATAATTGCTATACTATTGGTGCTATCCATACTATTAATGATGAGAGTGATTATGCTTATGATATGAAAAGGCCCAAGCTTGGGGATGCTATGTTTGATGAAGATGATGTTTTTGAGAATATATTTCCTGCAATTAATGTTTGTCCCAAGCTTGGGGATGCTACGTTTAATGAAGATGATATTTTTAGTCTCCCAAGTTTTGATATGCAAATTTATAATGATGATAGCATGCCTCCTACTTATGATGCTTATTGTGATGATACTTATGCTATAAAAATTAGTGATTATATTTATAAAACTTGTCATTATTATGATTACCCTTTTTCTAAACATTACTCTTTTAATGTGGAAACAATTTATAGTATTCGAGTCTCTTATGATACTCCCACTATTCCGAATGAGAAGAATCTTGCTTATGTGGAGAGTAATAAAAGTTCTATGCTTGTAGATCATGAAAAGAATGCTTTAGGTGCTGGTTATATTGTTGAATTCATTCATGATGCTACTGAAAATTATTATGAGGGAGGAATATATGCTTGTATGAATTGCAATAATATCAAGTTTCCTCTCTATGTGCTTAAAGTTTTGAAGTTATGCTTGTTTTACCTTCCTATGCAAGTTGATTCTTGTTCCCATAAGTTGTTTGCTCACAAAATCCCTATCATAGGAAGTATGTTAGACTTAAATGTACTAGTCATATTCTTCATGATGCTCTCTTTATGTTAAAATTCTTATCTTTTATGTGAGCATCGTTGAAATCATCATGCCTAGCTAGGGGCGTTAAATGATAGCGCTTGTTGGGAGGAAACCCGACTTTATTTTTGTTCCTTACTTTTTGCTCCTGTTTTGTAATAAATAATTTATCTAGCCTTTGTTATGATTGAGTTTTTATTTTTAATTTAGTGTTTGTGCCAAGTAGAACCGTTGGGAAGACTTGGGGAAAGTCTTGTTGATCTTTGCTGTAAAAAACAGAAACTTTAGCGCTCACGAGAATTGCTGCCATTTTTTACTGGAGAGTGCTATTTAGTTAATTATTTTTGCAGATTATTAATATACAAATTACTCACGTCCATCAATTCATTTTAGAATTTTTGGTGTTCCAGAAGTTTGCGTTAGCTACATATTACTACAGACTGTTCTGTTTTTGACAGATTCTGTTTTTCGTGTGTTGGTTGCTTATTTTGATGAATCTATGGCTAGTAAAATAGTTTATAAACCATATAGAAGTTGGAATACAGTAGGTTAATACCAATATAAATAAATAATGAGTTCATTACAGTACCTTGAAGTGGTGTTTTGTTTTCTTATACTAACGGAGCTTACGAGTTTTCTGTTAATTTTTGTGTTGTGAAGTATTCAAGTTTTGGGTAAAGATTCGATGGACTATGGAATAAGGAGTGGCAAGAGCCTAAGATTGGGTATTCCCAAGGCACCCCAAGATAATATTCAAGGACAACCAAAATCCTAAGCTTGGGGATGCCCCGGAAGGCATCCCCTCTTTCGTCTTCGTTCATCGGTAACTTTACTTGGAGCTATATTTTTATTTACCACATGATATGTGTTTTGATTGGGGCATCATTTTATTTTATTTAGTTTTGCTTGCTGTTTGAATAAAATACCAAGATCTTAAATTCTTAAATGTTAGAGAGTCTTCACATAGTTTCATAATTATTCGACTACTCATTGATCTTCACTTACATCTTTTGGAGTAGTTTGTCGTTGCTCTAGTGCTTTACTTATATCTTCTTAGAGCATAGAGGTAGTTTTATTTTATAGAAATAATTGATCTCTCATGCTTCACTTATATTATTTTGAGAGTCTTTAGAACAGCATGGTAGTTTTCTTTGGTTATGAAACTAGTCCTAATATGATGGGCATCCAAGAGGGATATAAAAAAAACTTTCATATAGAGTGCATTGAATATTAAGAGAAGTTTGATACTTGATGATTGTTTTGAGATATGGAGGTAATAATATAAAAGTCGTGCTAGTTGAGTAGTTGTGAATTTGAGAAGTTCTTGTGTTGAAGTTTGCAAGTCCCGTAGCATGCACGTATGGTAAACGTTATGTAACAAATTTGAAACATGGGGTGTTCTTTGATTGTCTTCCTTATGAGTGGCGGTCGGGGACGAGCGATGGTCTTTTCCTACCAATCTATCCCCCTAGGAGCATGTGCGTAATGCCGAGGTTTTTGATGACTTGTAGATTTTTGCAATAAGTATGTGAGTTCTTTATGACTAATGTTGAGTCCATGGATTATACGCACTCTCACCCTTCCATCATTGCTAGCCTCTTCGGTACCGTGCATTGCCCTTTCTCACATTGAGAGTTGGTGCAAGCTTCGCCGGTGCATCCAAACCCCGTGATATGATACGCTCTATCACAGATAAACCTCCTTATATCTTCCTCAAAACAGCCACCATACCTACCTATTATGGCATTTCCATAGCCATTCCGAGATATATTGCCATGCAACTTTTCCACCATTCCATTTATCATGACACATTCATCATTGTCATATTGCTTAGCATGATCATGTAGTTGACATGGTATTTGTGGCAAAGCCACCATTCATAATTCTTTCGTACATGTCACTCTTGGTTCATTGCATATCCCGGTACACCGCCGGAGGCATTCATATAGAGTCATCTTTTGTTCTAGCATCGAGTTGTAATCATTGAGCTATAAATAAATAGAAGTGTGATGATCATTTTATAGAGCATTGTCGTGAGCAAATAAATAAATAAAAAAGAGAAAGGCCTAAATAAAAATGAGAGAAAAAGAGAGAAGGGACAATGTTACTATCCTTTGCCAGACTTGTGCTTCAAAGTAGCACCATGATCTTCATGATAGAGAGTCTCTTGTTTTGTCACTTTAATATACTAGTGGGAAATTTTCATTATAGAACTTGGCTTGTATATTCCAACAATGGGCCTCCTCAAGTGCCCTAGGTCTTCATGAGCAAGCAAGTTGGATGCACACCCACTTAGTTTCTTTTGTTGAGCATCTCATACATTTATAGCTCTAGTGCATCCGTTGCATGGCAATCCCTACTCCTTGCATTAACATCAATCGGTGGGCATCTCCATAGCCATTGATTAGCCTTGTTGATGTGAGACTTTCTCCCTTTTTGTCTTCTCCACATAACCCCCATCATCATATTCTATTCCACCCATAGTGTTATGTCCATGGCTCGCGCTCATGTATTGCGTGAAGGTTTATGAGTTTGAGATTACTAAAGCATGAAACAATTTCGTGGCTTGTCATCGAGGTTGTGCATGATGAGAGCTTTCTTGTGTGACGAAAATGGAGCATGACCAAACTATATGATTTTGTAGGGATGAACTTTCTTTGGCCATGTTATTTTGAGAAGACATGATTGCTTAGTTAGTATGCTTGAAGTATTATTGTTTCTATGTCAATATTAAAATTTTGTATTGAATCTTATGGATCTGAACATTTATGCCAAAATAAAGAAGAATTACTTAGAGAAATATGTTAGGTAGCATTCCACATCAAAAATTCTGTTTTTATCATTTACCTACTCGAGGACGAGCAGGAATTAAGCTTGGGGATGCTGATACGTCTCCAACGTACCTATAATTTTTGATTGTTCCATGCTATTATATTATCAACCTTGGATGTTTTATATGCCTTTATATGCTATTTTATATGATTTTTGGGACTAACCTATTAACCTAGGGCCTAGTGCCAATTTCTGTTTTTTCCTTGTTTTAGAGTATCGCAGAAAAGAAAATCAAACAGAGTCCAATTGACCTGAAACTTCACGGAACTTATTTTTGGAAGGAAAGCAGCCCGGGAGACTTGGAGTCCACGTAAGGGAAGACACGAGGCAGGGGGCGCGCCCTCCACCCTCGTGGGCCCCTCGTGGCTCCCCTGACGTACTTCTTCTGCCTATATATCTCCATATACCCCAAAACGATCGGGGGGCATAATAGATCGGGAGTTCCGCCGCCAGAAGCCTCCGTAGCCACCGAAAGCCAATCTAGACCCGTTTCGGTACCCTGCCGGAAGGGGAATCCCTCTTCGGTGGATATCTTCATCATCCCGGTGCTCTCCATGACGAGGAGGGAGTAGTTCTCCCTCGGGGCTGAGGGTATGTACCAGTAGCTATGTGTTTGATCTCTCTCTCTCTCTCTCTCTCTCTCTCTCTCTCGTGTTCTTGAGGTGATACGATCTTGATGTATCGCGAGCTTTGCTATTATATTTGGATCGTATGATGTTTCTTCCCCCCTCTACTCTCTTGTAATGGATTGAGTTTCCCCTTTGAAGTTATCTTATCGGATTGAGTCTTTAAAGATTTGAGAACACATGATGTATGTCTTGCCGTGCGTATCTGTGGTGACAATGGGATACCACGTGATTTACTTGATGTATGTTTTGGTGATCAACTTGCGGGTTCCGCCCGTGAACCTATGCATAGGGGTTGGCACACATTTTCGTCGTGATTCTCCGGCAGAAACTTTGGGGCACTCTTTGAGGTTCTATGTGTTGGTTGAATAGATGAATCTGAGATTGTGTGATGCATATCGTATAATCGTACCCACGGATACTTGAGGTGACATTGGAGTATCTAGGTGACATTAGTGTTTTGGTTGATTTGTGTCTTAAGGTGTTATTCTAGTACGAACTCTAGGGCTGTTTGTGACACTTATAGGAATAGCCCAACGGATTGATTGGAAAGAATAACTTTGAGGTGGTTTCGTATCCTACCATAATCTCTTCGTTTGTTCTCTGCTATTAGTGACTTTGGAGTGACTCTTTGTTGCATGTTGAGGGATAGTTATATGATCCAATTATGTTATTATTGTTGAGAGAACTTGCACTAGTGAAAGTATGAACCCTACGCCTTGTTTCCTAGAATTGCAATACCGTTTGTGCTCACTTTTATTATTAGTTACCTTGCTGTTTTTATATTTTTAGGTTACAAAAACTATTATCTACTATCCATATTGCACTTGTATCACCATCTCTTCGCCGAACTAGTGCACCTATACAATTTACCATTGTAATGGGTTTGTTGGGGACACAAGAGACTCTTTGTTATTTGGTTGCAGGGTTGCTTGAGAGAGACCATCTTCATCCTACGCCTCCTACGGATTGATAAACCTTAGGTCATCCACTTGAGGGAAATTTGCTACTGTCCTACAAACCTCTACACTTGGAGGCCCAACAACATCTACAAGAAGAAGGTTGTGTAGTAGACATCACGTATCCTCGGTGTTGTCACTGTTGTTTCGACGCTTGTATCTGTTTCGTCGAGACTTGTCTTTGTTATTTTTTACTTCTAGGGTGCCGGCGTCACTTGCATTGTTTTTGCTACGGGCCAACCAACTGTCCTCGCCCACACAGAAGCGGGTCATGAGTGCCATGAGGGCTGCCATAGATTTTGGCTTTTCTTGTCCAAGGTGGCAAGCGAGCCATTCATCACGGATGCTGTGTTTGAAAGCTGCTAAGGCTTCGGCATCTAGACAATCGACGATTTGGTTCTTTTTAGTTAAGAACCTAGTCTAAAATTTCCTGGCGGACTCTCTGGGCTATTGAAATAAATGGCCTAAGTCATCAGCGTTCGGAGGTCGAATATATGTACCTTGGAAGTTATCGAGGAAGGCCTCTTCCAAGTCCTCCCAGCTGCCAATAGAATTTGCAGGCAGACTGTTGAGCCAATGCCAAGTTGGCCCCTTGAGTTTTAAAGGCAGGTATTTGACGGCGTGGAGGTCATCGCCTCGGGCCATATGAATGTGGAGAATGAAGTCTTCTATCCACACCGTGGGGTCCGTGGTTCCATCGTATGATTCTATATTCACGGGTTTGAACCCTTCTAGGAATTCATGATCCAGGACCTCATCAGTGAAATAATGAGGGTGTGCGGCGCCTCTATATCGGGCCATATCGCGACGTAGCTCCGATGGAGTCCGTCTGTGGTTTTCAGCCCGCGCATGACTAAGTTTGTCACGTCCGAATAGGTGGCCCTCGTCGCGTGTTGAGGAACGTCCTCGCGATCCGTAGATTGATCTGGTGTGTCCTGCTTTATTGTTCAGGTTTTGCCGGAGGTCATGTGGGCTAATTTACCTCTACCTGTGCGACGAGGCGGGGTTGGCTGGTGTTCGGCGTGAGTTGCCGTTTTGTCCCGACCACGTGGTGGTCGGTCAGCCGCATTGTATGATGGAGGTATGTATTCCGGCGCCTCCTCCTCAAACGGAGGTAGCAATTTGCACTTTGTGTAGCTTTTGGTTGGGCGCTTGAGGCCGTATACTTCTGCTGCTAGGACATAGGTCCATTTATCATTGAGCAGATCTTGGTCAGTTTGAAGCTGCTGCTGCTTCTTTTTCAGGCTCCTTGTAGTGGCGATTAGCTGGCTCTTGAAGCGCTCCTGCTCCAGAGGTTCCTCAGGCACGATGAAATCGTCGGTGCCGAGGCTCACCTCATCCTCGGAGAGCGGAAGATAACTTCTGTCATCTGAGTCTTCGTGCGTGGCATGTTTGCCAGGGCTAGCCTGCCCATCTTCCCGTTCATCATTAGTTGTTTCAACGGGGTCTTCATTGTCTTCGGCACCTTCTAGAGTGTTATCTTCTCCTGTGCCGGTGTTGCTGTCTTTACTACGATGTGACTTAGAGTGGCGCCGCTGACGCCGGCGCTTGGATTGTATTTCGGAAGGTTTGTCCTCAGCTGGATCTTCCTTGTCATCGTCGTTGTTCTCCTTTGGTGCATCCACCATGTATACATCATACGAGGAAGTGGCCGTCCAGCGTCCGGTGAACGGCGGGTTCTGGGCCTCTTCTTCTTCGGCATCATCGTCCATACCATCGCTTTCCTCGGAGTCGTAATCAAGTGTGTGGGTCAAATGCTCGACCGTGGCTATGAAGTGGGTGGCGGGTGGGAAGCAAAATTCTCTCCCGTCAGCCCCTAGTTTGAACCGGATATAGTTCGACTGTGAGTCCTCCGCCAAGGACAGGTTCTGTAACGAGTTTAGCACATCACCAAAGGCGAGTGCTGGAAGATGTCCGCGGCACTGAACTTGAAGATCGATAAACGATCAAGTTCGACATCCACGGGCTCACGTGGTTCGGAACTTACGGCCGGAGACGAGTCCGGAGTTCCGGTGACAAAGACGTCGTGAGAGGTTAAGTCTATGTGCGGCTCTAACGCCGTGGAATCTGTGGCCTCCGTGGCGGGGTTGTGTCAGGACCCCGATTCGAAGTGACATCGATCTAGCCGGTAACACCTCATATCACATTGCGGCCTCACGCATGGTATCCCCACGGGTATCGCCTTACCAAGGCCCGGAACCGTTTGCGCCTTTTGGCTCACGTATATGATAGTGTTGCTAGCATTGATATGACAGAGAACCCGGGCCGACATGGCTAGTAGTGAACCCAAAGCGGCACTAACCTATGGGAACAGGCATACATGAATCACATTGAGCATGTCGGTCAGCAGCGTGTGAATCCGGGCTGTAGCATTGGGCTAACAGGACTCCGGATGTCACCGTGTGACATTTCCCCGAAGGGACAGACAAAGGAACAAAGTGAAACACATGCCGGCTAGTCAAGTGTCCTGAGCAGTAGTGCTGGGCTAACAGGACTCCGGTGAACCGGGCTGTAGCAGACTACTATGGCTCATGGAAGCACTAGACTACATTTCCCCATAAGAGAGGCTGCCAAGGATAAACAACTAGATTGTCGGATCCCACACATACCAAGCATTTCAATCATACACACAATATGCTCGATATGGGTAAATACAACATGGCATCACAACATAACTCTACAACTCAAGCATTTATTCATTAGGCTCCGACGAGCGAGATATTACAAACATGGGTATCATGACCCAACAATAATAGCATACAAATCAAGGCACAAGCGGAAGCTTAACATGTCTGAGTACAGACATCTACAAATGAAAAAGGCTAAGAAGCTTGACTATCTACCAGATCCTGCCGAGGCACAAGATCGTAGCTGAGGTATCAAGATAAACGTCGAAGTCCACGCGGAACTACTAGCGGGACTGAAGTCTCTCTGCAAAACATAAATTAAGCAAACGTGAGTACAAAGGTACTCAGCAAGACTTACATCAGAACTAGCTACATATGCATCGGTATCAACAAGGGGGGGTGGTGGAGTTTGACTGCAGCAAGCCAGCTTTGACTCAGTGGCTAACCTGAACTACGACTGCAAGCAACTCTTTTGAGGTGGCGCACACGAGTGCACAAATTCACCATTCAATACACCACTATGGATCCGCTCCCGTCTCCCTACGAGAAGGCCATCCATAGCACTCACACTTATCTTGCGAGTTTTAGAGTATCCACTTTCACTTGTCTATGAACTGTTATAGGCAACCCAGAAGTCCTTTACCGCGGACGCGGCTATTCGAATAGTTTTATACCCTGCAGGGGTGTACTTCGTCACACATGTTTCCACCACTTAGCATCTGCACACGACATGTGCTCGGCAGACTTCAAGCGAAAGCCGACGTGGGTGTAGACCACGACCTGACTAACCCCACAAGTCTCTAGTCCAGGTTTATCGCCTATTCGGGTTCCATCCGCGAGGAGATCCGGCTGGAGTTTCGCTCACAGCCCCAAACGATGTGTGCAGGGTTCCCGAGACACCAAACGGGCGCCCGGTACACCGTGCCACGGTGTATCTACCGCAGCATAGCCCACCCCTAGGGTCAGCGCTACGCACGGCCGCCAACACATATCCTATAAACACCAGAAACTAGCTGCAACTCCTGGACAAAGGACGAGAGGGGTCAGTAAGTTGAGCGGGGTCATATTTCAGGGCCCAACGTGTGGTAGTAGCTGTTTCATGGATCACAAACACATAACTCAGTTCCTGAGGACGGTTTCAATGAGACAACCCACCATGTACTCCTACATGGCCTCTCACCGCTACCTTTACCAAATCGTGTTCACACACTTAGCTCACACACAGTAGGACAGGTTCACACACCTCCGATTCATCCCCGATGAACCAGACCTGACACGACTCTATGCAATAGCAGGCATGACGAACAAGCATGAATGAGTAGGCACATCACGGCTCAAACAACTCCTACTCATGGTAGTTTGTTTCATCTATTTACTTTGGCAATGACAGGTCATGCAGAGGATAAGGGGTTCAACTGCCGCAGCAAGTAACAGACGAATCGTTGTTGTCCTAATGCAGTAAAAGAGAGCAGGAGCGAGAGAGTGGGATTGTATCGGAATGAGCAAGGGGGTTTTTACTTGCCTGGCACTTCTGAGGATATCATTGGGTCTTCATCAGTGTCAACGATCACAGCGTCGGTACCACGTCTATCGAGAGGGGACAACCACCGGCAATAGAGAAGGAACACAATCAATGCAATGCACAACATGATGCATGATAATGACATGGCAATATGTTGTTGATTGAGCTAATGCAACTAGCAACACAATTAAATGAAGTTGGTTTGAATACAAGATTCAAATTCCAACTCCATATATGATTATTTAAATGCCCTTTATTGGACTTTCCCTAAACAGTGGCCTTAAGTTGTTCTAACATGCATGAAAATGCCATAAACAGATTCCTTGAATTTTTCTGATAATTTTTCATATATAAATTATTTCATTCTGAGTTATAGATTATTTTCTATGATTTTTTTAAGTTTTCGACATTTTCTGAATTAAATAAATCATTTCTGATTTATTTAAAATCCAGAAAAGCATTTATGACCTCGTCACTGCATCACTATGACGTCATCCAGTCAACAGGACGGGTCCAGGTCAAACCTGACCTGTGGGACCCATTGGTTAGTGACCCTGGGCTAGTTAGGTCGCCGACAGGTGGGCCTGGTCAACGTTGACTAAGTCAAAGTCAAGCTAACACGTGGGGTCCGCGGGATTAGCACTAATTTAAGAAGGATATTTAGACTAACCTAATTAGGCTCAGGGACCCACATGTCAGTGTCTGTTAGGATGGGTAATTAACGGAGATTAGCACTAATTACGCCGCCACGTCGGCATGCCGGAGTTTGGCCGGCGGCGACCTCAAGCCGTGGCGGAGTCTGCTCGGGATTGAGCTACAGGTGATGGTTTTGAGTGTGGTTTGCAGCTACGGGACGCTGGCACTCGCGCGCATCCAATGGTGGAGGCGGTCGGAGCTGGGGTGGCCTGCAGAGGCACCGGCGACGAGCGAGGCGGCGGCCGGAGCTACGGGTTCAAGCGGGGCGAGGCCACAGAGGACGGGAGGGCTAGCTAAGGGGCTCACTGAGCTCCTGAAGATGCTAGGAGCACGATGTCGTGCTTGTTTTCGAGCCTCAGTGGCTGCAGTGACGGCGGCGACATCGCCGGCGCCGTGGAATTCTCGGGCAAGACGGGGCTATGGCCTAGAGGTCGAAAGCGACCAGGGGAGAAGGGGGAGACGACTCAGGGCTCACCGTGAGTCCGTTTGGAGGGTCAGTGGGCTCGAGGGCGGCCGGAGTGCAGCGAATCGACGGCGAGGGACTCGGGTGCCCGAGGTTGAAGATGACCGCGATGACGATAAAGCAGGGCCTCCTGGCGTCTAGTAGCTCGATTGGGAGGACGAGGAGGTTCTGGCGGATCTTCTAGACTCGGCGGAAGGGTGAGGGGTGCCCGGTGGCCGCGGTGGTGCTCCTCGGCGTGACGACGGCGTTCTCGGGCGGCTGCGAGGAGAGAACCAGAGAGGGAGAGAGAACCAGGGAGTGAGGGGAAAGATTGAGGGGGTCCAGGGGTTGTCGTGGCGCTCGGGGTAGTCTCCAGCAGTGGCGAGCAAGCAGGAGGTGGCCGGACACATGCTCGCGCGCGTCGGCCACGCGCTCGTCCTCCTGGCAAGGGGAAGACGACAAGGAGGAGCCCCTGGTGGGCTGGGCTGGCCAGCTGGGCCGGCCAGGTAAGTGGCTGGGCTTCTCTCTCTCTTTCTAATTCTGTTTCTGTTTTCTATTTATGTTATTTTGTTTTGATTTAGTTTATAATCCAAATCATTTTAATAAATCCTGAAAATAATTGTGGGCATTAAATGAATTATTACAGAGGCCCTTAACTATTTTTCAGAATTATTGGAGCATTTTAAAAATATTAATAGTATTTAAATGCCCCAATTCAAATATAATATGGGTTATTCAAAAATCCAGAATGGCCTAAAAATATGTGCATCATTTTTGGCCGAGGTTTTCACCTTTATCAAAAATAATGAACTTTTCTAAAGGGCATTCTGGGTTCATTGAAAATATTTTTATTTCGATCCTAATTCCATTTCATTTAGTGCTAGGGCTTGTCATCCCCATTTCAAATTTCAAACAAATATAGACATGATGCATGCATGCTTATGATACTAATTGCAATCAAATTCTAGGGTTGTGACAGGTTGATCCTCCCGTCCTCGGATGGCGCAGTCTGCTCCGGCTCTAAGACCTGAGCGGTTACAGGAGCGACCTCCTGGATGCGGTCTGATGACAGATTTAGGTCATGATCATTGGGGTGACCGGGGGTGGCGGCCGCGGTCTTGAATCCGGCGAAGATCAAGTCTCCACGGATGTCTGCAATGTAGTTCAAGCTCCCAAATCTGACCTGATGGCCAGAGGCGTAGCTTTCGATCTGCTCCAGATGGCCAAGCGAATTGGCCCGCAATGCGAAGCCGCCAAACACAAAGATTTGTTCCGGGAGGAAAGTTTCTCCTTGGACAGCGTCATTATTGACGATTGAAGAGGCCATCAAACCTTTTGGCGACAGCACAGTGGAACTATCAATGAAAGCACCAATGTCGGTGTCAAAACCGGTGGATCTCGGGTAGGGGGTCCCGAACTATGCGTCTAAGGTCGATGGTAATAGGAGACAAGGGACACGATGTTTACACAGGTTTGGGCCCTCTCTATGGAGGTAATACCCTACGTCCTGCTTGATTGATATTGATGAATACAAGTATTACAAGAGTTGATCTACCTCGAGATTGTAATACCTAAACCCTAGAGGTCTAGCTTGTATGGCTATGATAATGAATATCTCCCCCTCCGAACTAAGTCCTCCGGTTTATATAAGCACCGGGAGGATCTAGGATTGCACAAGGTCGGTTACAAAGAAAGGAATCTACATATCCAGTCACCAAGCTTACCTTCCACGCCAAGGAGAGTCCCACCCGGACACGGGTGCAGTCTTCAGTCTCTGTATCTTCACATCCCATTAGTCCGGCCCATGGCTAACAGGTGGGACGTCCGAGGACCCCTTAGTCCAGGACTCCCTCAACGGCGTTGTGGGGATGGAGCAGCCGCGATAGACGAGGTGATCGTCGGAGCACCTCCTTGGAGGTGGAGGACGGGGCGGGTGAACCAGAGGGAGGACGGGATAGATGACGAATCCTCATCCGGGGAGGCGGATGAGGGACGTCGAGCTGTTGCGGTGGACGACGTCGTCGGGGAAGAGGCTCCGGCTAGGCAGCGGTGAGGTGGCGGACGGAGGAGGGTGAGGTTTCACGGCTAGAGCGGAGAGGTTATGGCGGCCAGATTTCGAATGGCGAAAAGGAGGCGATGGGAGGGGGAACCTTGACTTAGGGACACGCTTGTCCAAAATGTAGGGTGTGTTACAAAAGTACCCCCACCGATTTGAACTAGCGTCCCTTTCGGCTCAGGGTTCGAAGGGGGATTTCACGTGTCGGGATTTCGCAGCTAGAGGGAGTTTTCGCGTGCGTTGTAATTTCGGGATAGCCAGGCGCGGGTTGTGAAGGCACCAGTTTTGGGATCACGATATATGAATTTTTGGGATATAACAAGGCGCAGGTTGAATTTCAGGGACAAGCCTAACATGTAATATTGTACTTATACGTACCAAATCAATTCGCACTTCCCTCAACAAAAAAACGAAAAAATAAAAACTATTCACACCACACAAAGAGAGAGTCTTGTCCCATTTTACAATACAAGCGCTATTCAAAGCTACTCCCTCCTTCCATCTATATAGGGCCTAATGCGTTTTTCGAGGCTAAATTTGACCAACCAAATATTAGAGCAATAATATATGACATACAACTTACACAAAGCACAACGTTAAATTCATGTGTGAAAGGAGCTTTCAATGATATAATTTTCACATTGTGCATCTCATGTACTATTAATCTTGTCAATAATCAAACGCGGTCTTAAAGAACGCATTAGGCCCTCTATAGATGGAAGGAGCGAGTATGGATCCATGTTATGTCCAATTAAATTTTTCCGCTGGCTGTATAATGCATGTAACCTACTCATACCAACATTTTAGTGCATTCCAAATGTTTATACTACCGCTAGAATTCGAACTGAATTTGAATTCGTTTCTCTATTTCAATAAGAATCTACACTCATGATTGTTGCCAACTTCAACCATCATTCGTGTATTACCTTAACAACACACCACATGATTACTATAGAGATAGATATGAAATATGTGTACTATATGAACTTGAATTCAATCTTTTGAATACACTAGATGTTGATTCCAAATAATAGTACATTTGATGTACTAACTATATATTCATAATCTAAACCATGTTCCATACGTACACCATGTTTATCACACAAAGTATAGTGCCCCGCCCCCTACATTATGACAAGTATTTAGCCCTGAGCTGCAAAAGCCACACATTAGCCCAAATTATAATCAATGTTCTATATATTATATGTAGTACTAGCAAGATGTCCATGCGTTGCACGGAACATCAACATGATCAAGGGGAGTCCGTATTTGCAAATATGGAGAGGGGTGTGGGTATCTTTTTTCAAATTTCCATAGTTTCCTTCCTATCCGTCAGATGTAAATCGGACGACCTATATTGCAGGATGGCAGGCACACCATCATCAACAACTCTGTTTTTATAAGAGTAGAGATGAAATATATTATATGTAGTATAACATGTTCATAACCACACCATGGGTATCACCATTATATATATTCATGCATGCGTCGGTTTAAAACACTATGATAAATTCTTCAAATATCTGAATTCACTTTTTATAATGAATTATGATCTCTATTCGTCTTTTACACCCACACAATCCTATTATCTTTGTAGCTGGCGCTAACTTTCTCTCGTGCATGCACACGCCCGCATCCCTCTCACCCTCCCTCTGCATTCTCTAGCTCCATCGCACAAATTCGTCTTTTCACTTTAGGTTGTTCACCCACAGTGTGTGTAGGCCCCCCGGCTCCTTCTTTACGGCACACATCGATCGGTATGCCTCTCTAGCCAGGTGTGCCTACCACAAACACAAGCTTCCCCTCTTCTCTTCTCACCTTCCATTCCTCACTCCCACCACTCTTTTCATCGATCTCGTACTCGCACACTCCTTCCCCCTCGATGTAGTATGCCTCTCGCACCACCTCTTAGATGCATCCCTCTCTCTATCCTTCTCCCCCGGCCTTATTTGCTTCTAACACATACATGCATGTATACCGATCGATCTCCCTACATATACCTAGGTCGACTTTAACTATTTTACCCCCACCCATCGATTGACGTACCTCACAAGTTATGTGTCTCCTTTCTCTAACACAGGACGGTTGATCTTCCTATGTAGTTATGTCTTCTTACTACAACCATATTGATACGTCTCCAACGTATCTATAATTTTTTATTGTTCCATGCTATTATATTATCAACCTTGGATGTTTTATATGCATTTATATGCTATTTTATATGATTTTTGGGACTAACCTATTAACCTAGAGCCCAGTGCCAGTTTCTGTTTTTTCCTTGTTTTAGGGTTTCGAAGAAAAGGAATATCAAACGGAGTCCAAACGAAATGAAACCTTCAGAAAAGTTATTTTTGGAAAGAAAGCAATACAGGAGACTTGGAGTGCACGTCAGGGGATCAACGAGGAAGCCACAAGGCAGGGGGCGTGCCCACCCCCCCTGGGCGCGCCCTCCACCCTAGTGGGCCCCTTGTGGCTCCCCTGATGTACTTCTTCCTCCCATATATACCCATATACCCTAAAAACTTCAGGGAGCACAATAGATCGGGAGTTCCGCCGCCAGAAGCCTCCGTAGCCACCGAAAGCCAATCTAGACTCGTTCCGGCACCCTGACAGAGGGGGAATCCCTCTCGGGTGGCCTTCTTCATCATCCCTGTGCTCTCCATGATAAGGAGGGAGTAGTTCTCCCTCGGGGCTGAGGGTATGTACCAGTAGCTATGTGTTTGATCTCTCTCTCGTGTTCTTGAGGTGATACGATCTTGATGTATCGCGAGCTTTGCTATTATAGTTGGATCTTATGTTTCTTCTCCCCCTCTACTCTCTTGTAATGGATTGAGTTTCCCCTTCCAAGTTATCTTATCGGAGTGAGTCTTTGAAGATTTGAGAACACTTGATGTATGTCTTGCCATGCATATTTGTGGTGACAATGGGATACCACGTGATTCACATGATGTATGTTTTGGTGATCATCTTGCGGGTTCCGCCCATGAGCCTATGCATAGGGGTTGGCACATGTTTTCGTCGTGATTCTCCGGTAGAAACTTTGGGGCACTCTTTGAGGTTCTATGTGTTGGTTGAATACACTACAAAAAAAGACACATCCGTGACTTTTTGGGCCGAACGAAAAAAAATTATGTCATACATATGACACTTCTATGACGATAATTGTGACAAAACCCGGTATCATCATAGATGTGGTGGGCTCCTACTTCTATGAAAAAATGGGCTTTTCGTCCTGGGTGGGCCGGAGACGCAGCTGCATGACATTCTTTGGGCCGTCCATGATGGAAAAAACCATGGTAGAAGCGAGGGCGAGGAAAATTTCAGGGAGTTCCCGGTTACGGTGGGAGGTCGGGGGCCGAGCGATGCGCGCTTCTCTCGTACATGTACGCGCATGTGTGCGAGGCGTTGGCTCTAACTGAACCCGAGTGAGGCGTTGGGCTCTAACTGAACCCGAGCGATTGCACTGCAGGCTACGCGTTACTGAACCCGAGCGATCGATTGATGGCTGTTAACTGAACCCGATCGAGCGATTCCTTCGCTACTGCTGCTAACTGAAGCTGATTGATGCTTCCTCTGGATGAACAGTGAGCATTGCGGGGGGGGGGGGGGGGGGGTGGATGAACAGTTCCCGGTGGGGTGGACGAACAGGACCCCGTGGTGTTGCCTCTGGATGAATAGGACCCCGATTGATTGAGCCGGTTGGGGCTGGATGAACAGGACCCCATGGAGGGCTGGATGAACAAGACCACCCCGTGGAGGGCAGGATGAACAGTAGACGGTGGAGGGCAGGATGAACAGTATCCCGTGGAGGGGTGGTTGAATAGGAGCCCGTGGAGAGGGCTGGTTGAATAGTAGCCGGTGGAGTAGCGCGCGGTGCAGGCTGGATGAACAGGAGCCCGTGGATGAACAGTCGCAGGTGGAGGCTGGAGGAGGTCGATGGTGGATGAATAGTAGCTTGTGGAGGCTGGAGGGGGTCGACGGTGGAGATGAACAGTATCCTGTGGAGTCCCGTTTTGCGGTACGCCACACCCCTCCCGATGAATAGGACCCCCGTTTCGACCGT
Organism: Triticum urartu; assembly: GCF_056163025.1. Taxonomy (NCBI): domain Eukaryota; kingdom Viridiplantae; phylum Streptophyta; class Magnoliopsida; order Poales; family Poaceae; genus Triticum; species Triticum urartu. Next base: position 472,000,522 of record NC_141874.1, read on the forward strand.
AGGAGGTCTGTTTCCTCCGTTTTGCGGTACGCCAGACCCCTCTCGATCAATAGGATCCCGTTTCGAACGTGGCTGGTCGAACACAATGTCGTTTCCTCCGTTCTGCGGTACGCTGATACGTCTCCAACGTATCTATAATTTTTGATTGCTCCATGCTATATTATCTACTGTTTTAGGCAATATTGGGCTTTATTATCCACTTTTGTATTATTTTTGGGACTAACCTATTAACCGGAGGCCCAGCCCAGATTTGTTGTTTTATGCCTATTTCAGTGTTTTGAAGAAAAGGAATATCAGACGGAGTCGAAACGGAACGAAATCAACTGGAGAAGTTATTTTTGGAAGGAAACACACCTGATGGACTTGGACCCCACGTCAAGGAAGGAACGAGGTGCTCACGAGGGTGGGGGGCGCCCCCCCTAGGGCGTGCCCCCCTATCTCGTGGGGCCCTCGTGGCTCCCCTAACGTACCTCCTGCACCCATATATACCTACGTGACCTAAAACTTCCAGAACGCAAGATAGATCGGGAGTTCCGCCAGAAGCCTCCGTAGCCACCGAAAACCAATCTAGACCCGTTCCGGCACCCTGCCGGAGGGGTCAATCCCTCTCCGGTGGCCATCTTCATCATCCCGGTGCTCTCCATGACGAGGAGGGAGTAGTTCTCCCTCAGGGCTGAGGGTATGTACCCGTAGCTATGTGTTTGATCTCTCTCTCTCTCTCGTGTTCTTGATTTGGCACGATCTTGATGTATCGCGAGCTTTGCTATTATAGTTGGATCTTATGTTTATCCTCCCCGTCTTCTCTCTTGTAATGAATTGAGTTTCCTCTTTGAAGTAATCTTATCGAATTGAGTCTTTAAATACTTGAGAACACTTGATGTATGTTAAGGTGACCAACTTGCGGGTTTCGTGACATTGGGAACCTATGCATAGGGGTTGGCACACGTTTTCGTCGTGATTCTCCGGTAGAACTTTGGGGCACTCTATGAGGTTCTATGTGTTGGTTGAATAGATGAATCTGAGATTGTGTGATGCATATCGTATAATCATACCCACGGATACTTGAGGTGACATTGGAGTACCTAGGTGACATTAGGGTTTTGGTTGATTTGTGTCTTAAGGTCTTATTCTAGTACGAACTCTAGGGCTATTTGTGACACTTATAGCAATAGCCCAATAGATTGATTGGAAAGAATAACTTTGAGGTGGTTTCGTACCCTACCATAATCTCTTCGTTCGTTCTCCGCTATTAGTGACTTTGGAGTGACTCTTTGTTGCATGTTGAGGGATAGTTATGTGATCCAATTATGTTAGTATTGTTGAGGGAAGTTACACTAGTGAAATTATGAACCCTAGGCCTTGTTTACCATCATTGCAATACCATTTACGCTCACTTTTATCACTTGCAACCTTGCTGTTTTTATTATTTCAGATTACAAAAACTATTATCTACTATCCATATTGCACTTGTATCACCATCTCTTCGCCGAACTAATGCACCTATACAATTTACCATTGTATTGGGTATGTTGGGGACACAAGAGACTCTTTGTTATTTGGTTGCAGGGTTGCTTGAGAGAGACTACCTTCATCCTACGCCTCCTATGGATTGATAAACCTTAGGTCATCCACTTGAGGGAAATTTGCTACTGTCCTACAAACCTCTGCACTTGGAGGCCCAACGTCTACAAGAAGTAGGTTTTGTAGTACACATCATACGCCAGGCCTCGTTTCCATCGCCTGTTCCGTCCAAGTCCTCCCGATGAACACGGCGCATTTCGTTGCCTCCCGATGAACACGACGCATTCCGTTGCCTCCCCATGAACACGACGCATTCTGTTGCCTCCCCATGCACACGACGCATTCCGTTGCCTCCCCATGAACACGACGACAACGATGTTCCTCCGTTCCGACCCAGCCATGTACATGAGCCCTGGCCGTACGTATGCGTGAGTAGGCGTTCGAGACCCCGCCCGTATGTACACATACGTGGCCGTATTTTCTTTCTTGCACCCTGGCCGTTGTACGTACGTGTACATGCTACGTGCGCGCCTCTACTACGACACGTGCGTGCCTCTACATCGACCAGTATATATGTACATACACGTTCGCGACCAGAATGACAATGCTACGTACGCTTCGACCAGGTGGGTCCCGACTGTTAGGCACTTCCTTGCGTGCGAAGATGTAGCTGGTGGGTCCCAGCAGTCAGGGGCAAACGTTTTTTTCACGAAATATGGTGGCCCGTCTGGTGGATTCCCGCTGTCAGGTGGAGGAATAATTATTTTGCGCGTAATAAGGAGGCACTTCCTTGCTGCGGCCGTGGACCCAGCTGTCAGCGTCTCCACGCACAGTACTCTTCCGATGGAAGTCGGTCGTTGACCACATTGACCACGCCATGCCGAGAGCACCACGGCGGTGGACGACGGCGAGGCCTAGGAAGGGGACGACGCTGAGCCGGGGAAGACGCGGTAGTGGAAGCCCGCGCGGAGAGGAGTACGAAGGTTCACTGGTTCGACTGCGGTGTGAGGATGCCGTCACCGCAGGGCCTGGCCAGCGGTGGAAATAGTAGGGGCGGTGAGGCCTCCGCGGCAGCACAGCCGGGCACGGGAGGCAGGAGAATTCGGCAGGACCGACGCTTCTTTGGGTGGCTGGAGCAAGAAGACCAGAGGTTGAAGAAGCACTACGGCCGTTGGATGGACATCGTACGGTCACTGGAGCTAGAATCGTTCATATTGACTAATTTGACAAAGCCCTTCGTCCCCGTCAACTTAGGAGGCCCACAAGTCAGCCTCCCACCAAGGTGGGCCCCAGCTAGCCGGGGGAGTATTCATTTTTTGTGCGTAATAAGGAGGCACTTCCGGTGGGTCCGAGCTGACAGCGGGGGCAACGTTTTTTTCACGAAATATGGTGGCCCGTCCGGTGGGTTCCAACAGTCAAGGGGAAACGATTTTTTCACAAAATACTGGTGGCCCGTTCGGTGGGTCCCCGCTGTCAGGTGGATGAATAATTATTTTGCGCGTAATAAGGAGGCACTTCCTTGCTGCGGCCGTGGACACAGCTGTCAGCGTCTCCACGCACAGTACTCTTCCGATGGAAGTCGGTCATTGACCACATTGACCACGTCGCGCTGAGAGAACCACGGCGGTGGACGACGGCAAGGCCTAGGAAGGGGACGACGCGGAGCCAGGGAAGACGCGGCAGTGGAAGCCCGCGCGGAGAGGAGTACAAGGGTTCACTGGTTCGGCTGCGGTGTGAGGCTGCCGTTGCCGCAGGGCCTGGCCAGCGGTGGGAATAGTAGGGGCGGTGAGGCCTCCGCGGCAGCACAGCCGGCCACGGGAGGCAGGAGCATGCGGCACGACCGGCGCTGCTTTGGGCGGCTGGAGCAAGAAGACCAGAGGTTGAAGAAGCACTACGACTGTTGGATGGACATCGTACAGTAGAGCCGGAGCGGAGTAAGGGGACGACGCGGAGCCGGGGAAGACGCGGTAGTGGATGCCCACGCGGAGAGGAGTACGAGCGTTCACCGGTTCGGCTATGGTGTGAGGCTGTCATCGCCGCAGAATAACAGGGGGTGTGGGTGAGTAGAGGGATGCCCTGGCCAGCGGTGGGAGTAGTAGGGGGCGCTGAGGCCTGCGCGATAGCACAGCCGGCCACAGGAGGCGGGAGTAGGCGGTCCCGCCGGCACTGCTTTGGCGGCTGGAACAAGAAGATCAGAGATTGAAGAAACACGTCAGCCGTTGGATTGACATCCAACGGTTACGTCTGCTAGAATCGTTTGTTGACGTATATAATAACTAAAAAAATCTTGCATACGCGTCAACTAAACAGGCCCACAAGTCAGACCACTCCCTATTTTTTTAATAATTTATATATAGCTCATGGCAACTTCTTATGCAATTTATTGAAGTCGTTTTTTGGTTGGCCAGGGCCAATTTCGCATATTTCTGTGGGTTCCAAACTATTTTTAATACCGAAATGTCCAGCCAGATTTAAAGTACTTTGAAGATATATTTAAATTAGGTTAATGCCCAGTGAAATAGGAATCTGAAAATGTAATAAAATTCAGAAATTATAAAGTAATTGCCAATTTGTCATCTGTTTTTATATTCACAACCCATTTCATATTACTTTCAAGATTTGCGGGCGTCTTGAAAGAGTTGCAGCCCATCAGGGCATAGAAAAAATAAGTAGGCCTGGATTGGGTATTCTTCAGAAAAAATAAACTGGGCTCATTTTCACAAAGAAAAAATAGCTGGGCTTGTCACATGGTGAACATAAAATCATTGTTGAGGAAATCGTTAACAGGTAGCTGCTCGGTTGGCTAGCGAGTACGGGATTAATCGGCTAATCGGCAAGTTAATTAGCCATTTAATCAATTAATCGGACGATTTTTCGGTTTATCGGCTACTCGGTGACCCTATGAGTAGGGATTAATCGGCAAGTTAACTGGTTAATCGGATGAATTCTTGAACAGGGCATAAAATATAAGCCTGGGCTAGACGGGCCACAGCCTAGTTCAAACCCTGCTCCGTCTCAAAAATACCAAACAAAAAAATACTGCTCGAGTAGCTACGTCCCAGGTGTCAGCCGATCTTGTGCTGTTCTCTTGTCTATTGACTATATACGCTCACAATGTCGTGGGTCCCAGATGTCAGGAAAACACTAGGAGGAAGCATTTTATTTTTTCCATACGCTGACGTGGCGGGCCCCTACTGTCATCCTCTCCACATACTTCTGCCGATTCCTGTTGTTTGTTGACCATGTTGACAACGCGAGAGGGCGGCGCCGCGGCGAGCACACCAAAGCGCGCGGAGGACGTCGGCATTAACGATTTAGGAGAGGTGGGGCGGCGATGTGTGTGCTGAGGCGCAGCTAGTCGTGGGAGGCAGAAGCAGGCGGCCCCGCCGGCGCTGGTTTGGTTTTGGCGGCTGGAGGAAGACAGGACTGAAGAAACACGACAGACTGTAAAAGCAGCATGAGTACTTAACAACCTTAACTGAAACCAGCAGGGGCACTTAATAACCAAAGCTGAAAGCGGTATGAGTACTTATACAGGTTCAACCGTACAAAACACGCCTCGAACAGTGCTACTTTGCTTACAGTTAACCAAGGGTGAGGCCGTCAAGCCCCAGGACAAGGCCCAGGTGCCACCCCGCGCATCCACAACCTTCTGAAAGCGGCTTCATCTCGCAATGTGGTTAATAAACAGGATATTCGCTTTAGAGCCATGGAAAAGCATGAACATAATCTTCTGTCCTATTCTCCAAGATGGACGGGCCTTCATTATTTGAGACCACCCATGAATAAGTATATTTTCACCTCCAAGGGGAATTGAGTAGGTCGACATAAACATCATGTTGTGACCAAGCGCAAGTCTGACCCGACCATGGTCAGGCATCTGTATAGGAACAATAGAACTCGGCAGTTCCTGTTTCAAGAAGATCATAGCTGTAAAACTGTGTATAAGCAATAGTTTATGAACAACATATATAACAGAAAACAGCTCGTACCATAAGTTTCTCGACACAGTTGGACCTGTTCAACGAGTGCAGCAGTGGCACACATATCCCACGTGGCCTTCCACCATTGCAACGCCCCATAAGAACCTCAAGACGATCAATAAAGTGTAGGAACTTGTGGATGTCGATCCAGTCAACTTCAGTGCCATTAGTAACAACCGAGTTATTACAGAGTAACAAACGAGCAGACTGCTTAACTCTGAAAAAACCTACATGTTCCACCAATTATAAGAAAATATTAGTTAGAAGTAGCATCTTCGTGAGAGATTCGTTGCTACTTCTAAAGTTAAATTGTGATTAGTTAGACAGAATAGGTGGATTAAGAAGTAATCGAGGCAACAAGCAAGAACCAGATACAAAAATAACATGGATGAACAATTGGAACAACGTTGGGGTGGAAGATCGCAGTGAAGATGAGACCAGCTTCTGCTATTTCCATCAACATTCATGCGCCAACTTTCAGTCTGTAACACTTGAGGAAGTTTATCCAAGTTCGGCCATAAAAACGCAGCAATCTTCTTGGTTCATGAACCCATCTCGGAACTTATATCCATGGCTTGTCTTCACTGTGACCATTAAACAAGTGTATTCAGTTATGGCAAGGCCGAGCATCTTGAGTACATGTGTTCTGGCAGAGCAAATAATACACTTCAGGAAAAATAATATGAGAACATAGCATGTTCAAAAAAACCCCACCCTCCGGGATAGAAAAGAGGATTCTAGGAACATACTGTGCGCGTTTCAAAATGTTGTGTTAGGATGAGAAGGAACAAGTGTGGCGTCTCGCCGAGGGCGCAGAAACCTGTAGGTACTCGCACTTTGGGCACTGCAAATGAAACATACTAGATTCAGTAGGAAGAAAAATGCATCAACGGCGGCGGCTACCATCCTAGGATTACCTGCGACCAAGGGACTTGGGTTTATCGGGGATGGATGAAGAATTCGTACCTGGTTCTCCATGAGAAAACCCTATGCAATCGCCGAGAGGGGGTTTTCTCTGAACAAGCAAACGAGGGAGAAGGGGATTCAGGCCCAGTGAAATATTGCCGCTTCGTCCGTCCAGCTTACTGCTAAAGCTAGAAAGGGGGGGTTGTGATTTGACGGCTCATTGGGCATTACTGTGGTGCTATGACCGGGGTGTGTCTACCGTGAAGTTGTGCACTCTAATTTGTGCATATGGCACGTGGACCCCGTTGCCGGTTGCCCCACATATTAGCGAAAGGAAGTAGAAAGACAGGAGTAACTAGTTACACATAAATATATATTTTGACAGAGAGATACTCCCTCTGTAAAGAAATATACAAATCTTTTATATCACAGACTCACCTTGCCGAGAAATATACTCCCTCTGCAACGCACGTGCATTATGGGGGTTCAGCTAAGAATATAATAATCAGATTTTTTTGAGGGATAAAAGCTGCTTTATTGAAGATTAACAGTCATAGGTATACAAATAATTTCGGGGGTTCCTATGAGCCAAAGATGGCGTCCACAGGGCAAAGAAGTAGCAGCTTCTGCGAGCACATGCGCTTCAACATTAGACTCGCGTTTTTCATGTATGATCTCCATGGTTTGGAACATATTCTTCTTCATCTTGATCTCGTCCATAATAACTTTGCTGGGCCCCAAGTATGTCTCTCCGATATGCTTGACTATTGCTGAACAATCGGTGCTAATCTGAACTTGTTGCAGGTTTAAGTCAAGAGCCAGAGATGGCCCCTCGCAACATGCCATTGCCTCTAGGATCTCTGGATCAGTAACACTTTCACACACCAGTGCCGATGCTCCAAGGAAGAAGCCTGTATGATCCCGTCTCACAACTGCCAGGGCTCCCCTTTCACCATTGCGAGATAACACAGCATCAGCATTCATCTTCGCCCAACCCACAACAGGAGGAGGACGCCACTTCTGCACTGAGCTAGTGCTTCTCGAAACCAGGTTCTGGACTTTGGGCCGCAGGCCGACCCTGCATGTTTGGGGGGCCATGTGTTCTACCTCAGCGCTTTTCATATTGCAAGCGATCGGTACGGCGCTAGTTTTAGATGCTGTCGCAAGGCGAATACACAAAATTGAATAAAGCATGGCAGCTGTTGGGATGAAATCAAACGACAGTTCCTAACCAGCAATCAGAGTTGCAATTCTATCAACGATATACCATGTGATAAATAATACTATCGTACTACTTATACACATTGGACACTTGTTTCACCATGCACGATTATTACATCAAAATCTCTCGGAGGATAGATCAGTTAGGCAGTTGCGTGCTGCTACTGAAGAATTTCAATGTTGATTTGGACCAGCTCTCCTTGCCGAGAAAGTTCGATTTTGACATCATCCCCTACCGCAAGATATGATTTAGATTTGAACCTTGACCATCCTTTAGCATCAATCATCATGCGACCATCATTTGTGCTTACGATATATTGAGCAGGTTCATTCACACCAAGGCTGCGCATGGTAAGAGAAACTTGGCCACGGTCGCCCGGATTGTTGAACGACTCCCTCGTTGCTCTAGGAATTCTCTGTTTGCAAACAAGAAGACATACCCAAACAGTTAGATCAACACAGTGAATCATGTGAAACAACATGGAAAGAAAAAAGAATGAAGCACTTGGGCGGCCAATGCTTACCAAGAAGGTGGACATGTCGGTTTTTGTAAGGACTTTGGTATATGAAGTGCGAACCGCAGCCTAGTCTGTTGCCGATGCAACTGCACGGGCTGGAGCTGATGCAAGTGCAAGTGTTGGTGCAGGTGCCGAAGCCGCTACTGCTGCCGGAGATGGTGCTCCTTGTAGAGCTGGTGCCGGTGTCGGAGCACGTGCCGATGTCGATGCCCGATCCTCCAGTAGATCAGACTGATCCGCTGACGCGGTCAGTGCCCAATCCTCAGCTGGATCAGACTGAGCTGCTGCCACTGTCAGTGCTAGAGCAACTGTCGGTGCTTGATCTGTGCGAGACAGCAGCGATCGTGTCTGGTCTGCTATGATCAGCTTTCTAACTTGACTAGGATCTGTGACCGTGATCCAGTTTTTTTCTTCATTTCTTTTAAACGCGAGAAGGACTAATTGTGGTATTTTTGTTAAACCAAACTGCAGTTCATCATAGGGATTCAGCTTGTACTCAGACAATAGACTGATCCAATTTTTTCCAGTAATATAAGTGATGGACAGTGCCTTCGTTACTGACACGACATAAGAAGTGAAACCTGCAAAAATAGCCATCGTAGAGCAAACCAAATGGTTTATTTTGTGATGAATGTCACATGGCAAAACCTGCATCATAAAATTGCAGGAAAAGAAAGAAAACATGACATTAAATCAATAAGATTTACTTGATGTGACACGAGTGAATCCTTACCAGGAAATCACTATGTTGAAGTACTAAACAGAAGATCGATCGTCCAACTACGCGTGGCATGCAGGGGCCCCGCCTACTCCCACAAGCAGGACAGTCCAAAGGTCGTGACAAATCGTATTGACCGAACATCCATGGGGCTGGAAATCCTGGTGGGTGCGATAAACCCTGCAATGCATGCAGATATTGGAGTGTAACCATAATTGATAGACCATCCTCACAAAAAATATGATATGGATACTTCAAAATATACAGGCTGAATTGAGTGGACAGACATTAACATAGACCGTTCTCAGGACTGACCACACACCAAAAGCGGCAGTACTAATAAAAAATACAGGGTTCACAAACACAAATCAAGTATTGAACAATAGTACTTACTACAGACAAGCAAAGTTGCACTACCTAAACTCTGCAGACTATTTTTTGCCACCGACCTACGGGATGAACCCCGCATAACTGACTAGGCCATGGACTTCGTGTGAGATGTCTACATGCACCATCACCATCTTGTCAACCTTGGAGAACCTAACAGAGTGGTCTTTCCACTCATAAACATGATGATGAAGATAGGCCGCATCAGATTTTTTGGGAAGCTTTACAAGAACCACACCCTTCATAATCGAAGGCACAGCCAGGAAATTGTTGTGGTCAAGTACAGCCTCGAGAACACGCCTGACAACAATGCTACAGGAAAACACTAGTTCAGGACACGTGGCGACAAAGACACAGCAGCTGGATAGTTTAGCAGTAGAACTCATCATCAGGTCTTCCAGTTCACATGGCATGACTTTGAGAACTTCATCTCCACCGCGGACCTGCTTCTAATTCAAATAGAAACCATATTTTATTACTACCTCTATTCAGAAATATAAGATGATTTTCGATATTATACTCCATATATGACTACATATACGCACAGAAATGAGTGAACAGAGACAATAAAACATCTCTTCAAAGGCATGAGAGCACAGGGATTACATGCAATATCCATAACACAAGTTACTGAGGAAAATATACCCTCTTAAAAGGTAGCATTGATGTTCATAAAGTACTCCCTCCGTCCCAAAATTCTCGTCTTAGATTTGTCTAGATACGGATGTATCAAGTCACATTTTAGTATTAGATACATCCGTATCTAGACAAATCTAAGACAAGAAATTTGGGACAGAGGGAGTAGTTGAAAGTAATCTATAAGAAATCAGTGTCAACCTCTCGCATGTTTTGGTCAAAAGAGGAATTTAGAACCGTCATTTGGCACACAAAAATCACATGCAAGATCACCCAGAAAGTTGTACTAGTAGTACTAGTACTGCGTGTTAGATGAAAAAACACGATCAAGATCGAGAAAAAGATCGTCAAGAAGAGATATTACCTGGACTTGCTTAATGAGGGATCCCGGAGAGGGGGCTTGGACAGGGCGATGGCTTTGAGCTTGTCTGCAGTAGTCTCAGCGGGGTGCTAGCGCTTCTTCGTACCATGAGCCTCGATGGTTTTGGTCGGAGCCATGGACATCATTTCGGCCGGTGCTCCAGCGTCCATCAAGAAACTGTCAAATAGAAATAAAAGAAAAGAAACCATAATCACAAACCCAAAAGAAGAAAAGAGAGGGAGTTATAGGATCAGTCTCGGGGTTGCAAGACCGGGCCTTGGCCAGAATCAACACCATTGATGTGCTCACCTTTCCTTCTTTGGGAGAGAAGAACAATGGCAGAAGTAGGTTGGGGTTTTCTTGAAGAAATGAGGAACAAGATGAGGCAGAAGCGACGGTTGGGTAGAGCAAAAGCTGAGAGAGAAGAGTGAAATGATGGTTTCTTCGTCTGTCCAACTTACTGCTGGAAAGGAGGGGGTTTTGTGATTTGACGGCTCATTGGGCATTACTGCGGCGCTTCGATCAGGGTAGTCTACCGTCACTCTACTACGGAGTAATTCAGTGCATGGCTGGTGGACCCCGATGTTGGCTGTCCCACACGTCGGCGAAAGTGAGTAATTTAGTGCATGGCTGGAGGAGGATCTGCACGGTAGAGCGTGTCCACTATTTTTCAGAAGAAAAAATGATTACAGCAAGCGTTTCCACTCTTACGACGGAGGAGTGCGAAACACGGCAGCCACTTGAAAATACATAGTGCTCCTACTACTAGGCATGTGCAGTGGTTCATATGTCAGTACTACACAATCTTGTTGCTAGTGTAGTAAGATATGACGATAACAAATGATGTTGTGCGCATGTCAACTACTCCTATATGTAGCATAGTACCACTTTTTCGACTGTCCGGTCGAGAATGGACGGGAGATCAATGTTAACAGAACTAGGTCCACAACACACGGAGAGTACGGTGCTACAGTACTCCACGAAACATGAACCATATGAAGCACGAATAGTGTTAGGCAGGGTGTATGAAGGGTGCACGGGATGGGAGCAAAAGTTCCCTTCTCGACCCACTTTTGGGTGTTTAGCAGAGTGCATGAAGGGTGCATGAGTCCACACTAGTAAGTTGACAAAAATACACGAAGAGGAAACAACTATATTGAGATGAGAATGCAACCAAAAACACCCACACGCTTTGTGCTACAGTGACTGATCTGCACCATCTGAGTTTGATCCAACGATCATGTTGCGCCGAGACATGGACATGCCCATGAAGAGGGCGCCTAAACACCACCGAAGTCCCTCTGCTTCTCGAGGCGCACGACGTTGGTGATGCAGGGTGCAACCGCCCACAGAGCCCGCACTCGGTCAATGGGAGCTAGCTCGTCAAAGACGGCGTCCAATGGCACGAATGGATTCCAGCGACGGAGCCCTGAAAGGATTCGCCTGGCAACGGCGACGGCAGCCCGCAACCCCTCCTTGTCCAGCTCAGCCCCCACCATCGCGCGGATACGGCTCAGCTCCTCGGAGATATAGGTGAAGAAGGAGACCAGGTCAGGAAGCCGCAGCTCGTTGAAGTTGACCGGGTGGTCGAACGGGTTTAGCCCGACGGCCGGCATCATCGCACTGGCACGACGGTAGGCATCGCGCAGCCGCAACACGTGCGTGGCAACTTGGTTCACCAAGTGGCTGAGGCGATCCTGGACCTCGTCACGATCGGCCCGCTCGCGCTCCAGCCGGCTCCCCTGATGCCCTATCGTATCTCCCACTTTCTGTAGCAACGCCGCCGACGCCTCGAGCATCTTTGTGGTGGACGCCTGCCACTTTTGAAGCTCCGTGAACTCTTGCACATAACGGAGGGGCATGGCACTCCTCTCCTCCTTGAGCTCACGGAGCTCCACGTCCTTGGCCCTGAGCTCCGCATCCTTGGCATGGAGCTCCTGTGTCAGGAGCCTCACCTCGGACTCCGTGATCTGCTGCGCCGCCATGGCACCAGGTAGAAGCAATGGGGAGAGGAAGCAAAGGGGGCGAAACGGCTGAAAGGCAATGCAATCTACGGGAAGGCAGAGGGAGCGGGGAATTTTTTGGTATTCACCACGGTAAAACACCAGTCGACGACTTCTCACATCAGGGAGCAGTGGGTACAGGCGGAGTCATCGTGACTAATTGCTGCCGCGCCTGCTCCCGTCAATCAAAAAATTAAAAATCATGCCGCGCCTGCTCCCGTCAATCAAAAAATTAAAAATCCTGCTGCACCCAGACACCAGAGCAACGCCACGGTGGATATTTAAATTTACCTGCCGGCAAGTAGATAAAAAAGGGGTGAAAAAACAAATGTGGCGGCGGCCTAGCTAATCGGTCGAACTAGCCCAACTAGCTAGCCACCGTGCTTCACTGATGTACTCGGCGGGAAAGGTAGTCTTTCTTGATTTGACGACTCATTTACTTGCTTCGGCACTACGACTGAGGAGGACCCAGAAAACGTGAGGTAGGGCGTCCCACGTCAAGAAGAATATATGCGTGCACCACCCGGGAGGACCCCGAAACCGCGCGGTAGGGTGTGCCACGTCTCAGCACGGAGGAAAAATGTGCTTGTAAAAATATACTGTATCAGACGTAGTACCTATGGTTCGACCTCGGGACCCAGCCAGTCGGTTGAAAACACCCCACTAGCCACACAGCTTCATCATGCAAACGTGGCACGGAGGATAGATGTGGTTATCTTCGTCTCGACCAGCCACAACGTCTCTTGTTCTAGGCGATTCTTCTATTTTCCAAGTTTTTTTATTGTAATAACACCACGGAAAGCTAGCGCTGCTCTTCGTGTGTGCCCGTGCAAAGGTTAGACGATGGAGAGAAGAGAGATTGAGATCGCAGACCTGGGACCCACCAGTAAGTGAGATAACGGTCATGCACGTGTTGACGAGGCACTCCCTCTACTCTACTCAACGCAAGTACTATATAAAATCAAGTTATGGGACAAAGCCAACAACCGCTTGTTTTTTCAGGCTATCGACTTACGCTTTGTAGTCCAGGTTGCCAGTTCAAATCTTGTCTTTCAGATTTGTTAGTTTCAGGTCCAAATTTGATTAATGACAAGTAGGACCCCCGTGTGTTGTTCTGATATTTCAGTGTAGGATGGTTTTCTTGAAAAAACACTTTGCGCGGTTAGACAAGTAACAGCACGAGTTACACGTTTTTTGCAAGTTTACGAACAAAAATGACAGCGGCATAGACTATCACATCCACTCCGCAGCTTAGATACTATGGTGATACGAGTTTTTACACCCTTGGAAGTGAGATCCAATGGCTTGGGAGTAGTCTTTGTAATTATGCGCAATTTCCAAACTCTCCAAAGGTTTTTTTTGCAAATAAAACATTTAGGCCTCATGTGTGCCGCTGCATCTTCGATCCAATGGCTCCCCGGTGCTCATATTAGGTGCTCCCCGTAGCTTAATTACCCGCTATGGTGATTGGAGTAGTTGTGGGCCGAATGCTATGAAAATATAATCTAAACCGATCGGAATAAATGCCTACACAAATTAATCGAAATGTAAATAGCTCCGGCTTTGCGAGGGATGGAGAGGTAGTAGCTTCAACGCGTGGAAGATACGGTGTGAGAAAGCGAGGTCAATCGAGAGACACACTACTAGGAAAAGGCCTACTGGTGCGCCACTAGTACCACGCCACTAGTATTTTTTACTAATGGCACACCACTGGTGCGCCATTAGTATACCAGATACTAATGATAGCCATTACTATCTGACAAAAAAATTCATAATTTTTTTAATTTTTTTCATAATTTTTTTAATTTTTTTTCTTAATCTCGGGTCACTATGGCTTAATCTCAGGTCAAATTGCACTCCGTGGTCAAACTTCCCGAAAGGTCACCCATCCTCACACTACTCCAGCCTAAGCACGCTTAATTTCAGAGTTCTATCCAACCCCAGCACCAGCTCACTTCACAGGCACTTGTTGATATATCTAGCATATCAATCCTATTAAACCTTGATGATGTTTAGGACTTTGTTCATGTTCATGAGTGTGATGAAATTTTGAAAAAAAAATTCAAACTTCCGTTAATATTACGTATCATATTTTGAAAAAAAATTCCCGAAAAAATCGAAACTAATTTTTTTTTCTGTTACTAGTGGCGCACCTAGCATACGGTGCGCCACTAGTAAGTTCGAATTTTTTTGAATTTTTTTGCCTCCAGATCTTAAAAGCCCCGTAACTTTTTTCCGTTAGGTTTTTGAGGACATTTTCATCATTTTCTTTTATTTTTTTAAAACTGAAAAGGCGGTCCACGGGGGGAGGGGGGTGTTTGGGCCAAGTTAGTAATGGCGCACCATGGGAGTGGTGCGCCATTAGTAGTTCAACTACTAATGGCGCACCACTCCCACGGTGCGCCATTACTAGTTTTCAAAAAATATAAAAAAATTGAAAAAAAATTGAAAAAAAAATTACTAGTGGCGCACTGTGGATGTGGTGCGCCATTACTAGTTTAACCAGTAATGGCGCACTATCCCCTGGTGCGCCATTACTAGTTTTGAAAAAAATGAATTTTTTTTACTAATGGTACACTGTGGATGTGGTGCACCATTACTAGTTTAACTAGTAATGGTGCACTATCCCCTGGTGCCCATTACTAGTTTTGAAAAAAATAAAAAAAATCTTGTTACTAATGGCGCACCGTGGATGTGGTGCGCCATTAGTATTTGGACACTAATGGCGCACCAACACATGGTGCGCCATTAGTATATAGTAGTGGCGCACCACATGTCTGGTGCGCCATTAGTGTCAATTTCATCTATAGCCCTTTTCCTAGTAGTGACATATAGATAGAGAGACAAAGTGAGTGTGGTCCGACATTCATTGAACAAATATATATGCTCTGGAGAGATATTGTCCGATTGAGCTTTTTGGCAAGGGTGAGGGTTGTAAGATAAAGCTTGAGAGATGATCCAGTCACAGACATGTAGATATATTTTGTGCGTGGGAGGAAGCAAGGTCAACCAATCACATAGGGTCGCTGTGCGATCGAAAGAGTGAGACAGGTTGGAGAGAGTGACCTAGATAGACGATGTGCGTGAGAGAGTATACAATGTGAATAGGTCGAATTGGGCTCAAACATGGTGATATATCATTTTTGTCCGAGAAAGAGCGAGGTCAATCGAGACATACGGAGAGAGAGAGAGATTGAGTGAGCGTGGCCCACCATGAGGTCGAAAGAGTGGTGGCGGCTTGGATGGACTGACCTAGATAGACAATCTGCGTGAGAGAGTATAGAGTGTGTCGATCGAGGCCCGAACGGGGAGATATATCATTTGTGTGTGTGAAAAAAAATGAGGTTAAATGACACTCAGATAAAGAGAGCGAGATTGAGCGAGTGTGGCCCGTCGTGCAGAAGAAAGAGTGAGACAGTCTCGAGGGAGTGACCTAGATATACAACATGTGTGCATGCGCATGCACGAGAGGTTGGGGGCTAGATAGGCAATGCATGTATTTAGCGCGAGAGGGTGAGAGGGAGAGGGGGAGAGAGAGAGAGCTCGGCATGGGTTGCAATGGCGAGTGTGTGAGGTAAATACATTTCGTAACAGATTGGAAAAAGGGGTTGTGTAGTTGAGAGACTTAGAGATCGAAACATGGAGAGAAAGAATGAATGTGTGTTGGAAATCGATAGCTTCCTAAGGTGGTTAGGAGAGGAAGATTGACTGATATAGGAAGTATGTAGCGTTTGTGCGGGGGGAGGGGCTAAAAACAACATTTGAATGTACATAATACGAGACTTAATATCGATGTTTCAATTCGGTGTACATTGTAAGATTTGAACCGAGGACCAGGCATACGGGTAATTATTTCGAATTCGTGCCATACTAAGTTTCGAAAAGTTGACATTGACTCAGTTTGTTGTGCTATTTTGTAGGTCATATGTTTGAATCCATCCAAAAGTTTTCTCACTACCATGGTGTTCATCATATACATATGAATTTGTATTAAAAAGTAGCGTGGATACAGTGAAATGCGAAATCCATGTTAGAATTGGAGATCGCTATGTGACACACACTCTAATTCAAATAACTAACTACGTGACACACACTCTAATTCAAAAAACTAATTATGTGACACACACTCTAATCCACATTAGCGTGGGTACCGTTTCGATTTTTTTTCAAATAACTCCTCATTAATTAATTTATAGTACTCCCTCTGTTCACTTTTATAAGACAATGTGCAAAACAGTTCATTTTAAGTTGTCTGAAATGACTTACAAAAGTGAATGGATGGAGTATCTCGTTTCGAATGACTAATTATTGCAAGGAAAACACGGGCATGGTAATACATACAGATTTGTTTGCAAATGAAAGAAGATTCGTTTGCATTCTCAAATGTAGGCGCACCAGGCAAACCAGGGTCGTGTCGGGGTGGACGCTACTTCGGTGCCTTAAAGGCAACTGCCTTTGGGTCACTCACATGTGGGCCAGCCACCTGTTGGGCCCATATGTCATGGACACAAAGGCAGGTGCCTTAAGGCACCGAAGCTTAGTCCTGTCGGGGTGGTCGCGTGTGTCAGATGGACGCGTGGCTCCTAGCCACCCACCCCCTCCCCCCCAAAAAAAGGACAACAACAATATAAGTTCGCGCTTCCATGTTTCGGATTGAAATATCTGGCGGCCCCAATTCCAGGCCTGCAAACCTCTCTTCTCCATCGTCCCCTTCCGCGCCCAGATTGCTCAAATCCCTAATTCGCCGCCAACCGTTGAATCGCCCCTCGTCTCGTCTCTTTCCCCACCATTCCCCACCTCTGTGTCAGACAACGACGACGAAGACGACAGTCGCGCTTCACCACTGCACCAGAGCTACCTCATCTACGCCCTCGTCCACCGCACCAGGTGGTCCACCGACAACGTCGGCCGCCGCAACCGACGTGCCTCACAGACACCGAGTTCCACCGCATCAGGTGCGCTTCACCGACGCCGTCTCCTAGCTCACCGGGGCAACTTCACCGAGCACATCGTCGCACCTCCGCCCCCCGAGGCCGTTGGGGCTTCACCAATGGTCTCGTCCACCGCATCGTAGCGCTCCGCTGCCACTCAAGATATGCATCCGTGCGCGGCCAGCCAACGCCAGCGCATCACCCTCAATGGCTCTGAAGTGACCCGCACTCTAGCTAGGCGAGCATGCCCAAACGCCAGCCCAAACTAGGTATCCACACATCACTCCCTTGTGCACTGTTCCGACGATGTTTGGATATCCTTTCACTGCTCTCTTAGCTTACACGCCTATGCAACTCTGACCTTAACTCTTATTTCTTCTGGAGATATCATCTGAAACAAGCAAATCCATATTTTAGCGAAGCATGATGGCCCTACGGGATCTGGTACACATCCTGCACACCCGTATAACCTTGTAAGTATTTGTCCTCCGGTACAACATCAAGGTCGATTCCTCTTATTTGATCAACCATTCGCCGTGTCAAAAATGCAGAGGGGGATGCAAGGAGCATAAGTCCTGCACATCCAAGAAAGTGGTAACATGGACTTGTACATGGAACATCCCAAGCGCAAGCAGAGCTGTAGTGAGCCTGTACAACGAGCTAGCGTAAGTCCCCGCATTTCATTTAATTTGTACTGGCATTCGTGTATGATTTGTGTGCAGTGGCTGATCCACAAATTCAAGTTGCCAGGGGCGAACATTTAACTTAAAAAATACGAAGGCACTTGTACTCCGGAAATCAACATAACTTGAGAAATGTGAAGCTACATGCACTTTGAAAACCAGCTAATGATGGAAGCACCAAAAAACACAAAATGCAACATGGTGTACAAGGACTACAAACATGGTATGTACCTGCTTGAATTATTCGTTCTCTAGCTGAAAATATTGAAGTGTAATTGGACGTATAACCAGTGTGCAAACTGCATATCAATATATCTATCCTGCACAAGTATGCCAATAGTTTCAAACAACAGATTAGAAAAGTATTTATGCTATGTTGTCATGATACGGGGACTTTCTGGTAGATGGCCTCAATGTTTCCTCAAGCTATGAAAATGCACTATAATTTGCTTGTCATCAATGCCTGCAAATCTCTATCTCTCTCAACATAGTAGATCATCATTAGACACTAAATCCTTCAATGATCTTGCAAAATGCTTGCACTAGATCCCTCATTCGACACTATATGTTCATCACCAGGAGCATGTAAAATGTTTGCATCAAATCCTTCATTAGCAGTCTGTTCATTAGACACTTCAGTCTCAAGAACAACATGAGCTTGTATGTTTGCACCGGAAACTTGATTAGATACATCAGATTCAGTCAGTTCAGTATTGATTGGGGGAGTTATAAAATAAGTAGAAATTGGTTTCATTTTCTCATAGATTCCCTACATACAAGCAGTTTTACAACACCGTCAGGTTTAACTATTGGCCAGAAATTGAAGAGTTGAATTAGATATAATCAGGGATGTGATGTACCTGCTCGTAGCGCATGCTACTCTTGCAAGCTACGACTGTCCGTTTGCACAATCTCGATGCCATGCCCGTGCTGCCGCCGCTGCCTCCCACGCAGGCTACACCCAGGGTTGGATCTTCATCTTCTTGTCCTTCTGTTTGCTTGAAGCCCGGCGACCGCCCTCCAACGAGGGCGCGAGGAAGTGCTGTGTCGGTCTGTCCAGCGGCGGCTAGGTTTGGAGCAAACCAGACTGGAGGCTGGAGCGAATGAATTGGGATTTTTTCCTGCCGTCGATCGATATGGGAGGCGCTCGTTTGGGCCGCGAGCCTGCTGTAGGGCCTGCCTTGCACTTATGTTATTATCCCATCCAAATTGAAACATTTTTCTTCATTTTTTACATTGCCTGCTCGAGCGTTGGGGCGAACAAAACTAGCATGGGCCAACCTGGACGACTCAAACTAAGTGCACACTATCCAGCCACCTGAGGCGGCCGCCCATACCAGCCCCTATGGTGGCGTCACCCCTTTTTGCGTGTATGATTGGATAGTGAAAAATATTCCAGTGGCACTTTTGATTTACCCACAGAATGGTTGAATTGCTTGTTTCTATGAACTGAGTTCGCCAATAATGTGAAGGATGCCAGTCTTTTCATCCTATTGTAGATTGCTTAGATCTCGATATGCCAAAAGTAATCGCATGAAATATACAGTAAAAGCCAGTGTGATGTGTTTGGCTACAACTAGTCAGACTACACGTCCTCATATAACATATCAAGGACACACCATCTTACCAGATTAACCATTCGACTTACCCATGCAGTGTGGGAAGAAATAAGTATTGGGACTGCGTATCCAAGCAATTGATGCCATGGACTCCTTCGTACAACCTTGTAAGCGAAAAAGAAGTTGCAGTGTGCCTCTACAAAGAACTAGCGTAAGTTCAGTTACCTGCTTCTCGGAATTTTAGTTAGCCACTTATTGAAAAATTGTTCAATTATGTTGCTTGGCTTAATTTAGTTTGCTACTGATTACATAATGGGATAGCCTGTTAATCATATTGTAGACTGTGCCTATCTATTTTTTGATACTTACTATTAAGAATTACCTGTTTGCCTTAACTTAAATATCTACTTGTTTGTTTAACTGCTTTGCTGATGCAACAGCGGGTTACAATGATGTTAATAACTACTTTTCAGCATCCAATTGAAACTCTTTAATTCCTTATTTGTTTAACTGGTTTGTTGTTATAACTCCCAGTTGAGATGTTTTGCTAACTTCAACTTTTCTGAATCCAATCGGAACTTTAATGGCAAAACAGGTTAGCCCAAGGTCAAAGAGCGAGGTCCCCATGGACGTTGCATCATCCCACAGCAGTGGCACTGGCCCAATCGTGCATTATGAATTGCCAACTCCTGATGCTCTAGAGGCTAAACTAGTGGTAGAAAGAGATTCTGCTTTTGCACTTAGAGATGAAGTTGACATGTTGAGGAAACAAACAGCACAATCACAAGCAGTACTCAAGACAACCATTAAATATTTGGTGGATTTCAAAACGAAGCAAGCTGAGACTGACCATCTTGTTAAGGTCTTGAAGGAAAAAAGGAAATTAAATTCCTACTTGGTAAATCATAGGTGAAATGTTCTTTCCATAGTTGAATAACCTTTGTGTTGTCTGTTCATGTAATCAATCAAACCATTTGTTTTAGAGATCATGTAATAATTGTTTTTTTTGTTTTTTTGTTTGTAATTTTATTTGAGCACAAGTCTGTATTAATTGATAAGACTCGGAGACATTTCATTTGGATTGCTGTGCCAGACCTACAAATATGCCAATCGGGCTGAATGTGCATTCAGCAATAGTAGTATAGATGGACCATAAGTGGCACACATCGGAAAGGGCCAAGATGCTGGGTAAATAAAAGGATGCTGTTGTAGCCAAAAAAAAGTACAGCGGCCTGGCTTATGTATGTTAGTTGATATTATTGATCCATATGCTCTATAAGTGTTTATATGTCTATTAGTTCCATACATTCTTGGTTGATTGACTCGGTATTTGAATCTTGATACATCGCTTGTGTACATATCTAAATGGGAGTACACATTATGTTGCGTGCGACATTTGAGTTGGACATGAAGTTTTTCAAATATTCGAATTCACCTTAAACTGGATTCTAGTTTCTGAATTTGAGTATCGGCATTTGTAAACCATATTCATATATGACAGTGGAATACATCTTTGTCGTCCTTTTGAAGATATATAAAAACACATAGAATGATTTATAAAGATTCATATAGGAATACAAAATGCATTCAAATTTAGTTGCCAGGGTAAACGTGGATGCTTATCGTCCCAAAATTCGAAAGAAACAGCAAAATGTCCACTCCCACATCGGCTGCGCGAAGCCAAGTGTTTGGGAGATGGAAATTACTGTCTACCCATTACACGGACAATACATCGGCCCGATTTCCACTGCTCTAAATAGGGGTAGGTTAGTAACTTCAATTAGACGTGACACCGCCGCCTCTGAGCCCATTCCGACATGGTGGGCGTCAAACATGGGCGGCAAAACTCATTTGATTCAAGCTCGTCCGAAAGACCTCTGTTTCTCCCTCCATTACCCATTCATACACGGTGGGCAGCAAAACACCCTCTCCTCGTCCGAAATAGATGTAGGCTAATATTTTAAATAGGGGCAGATGTGTAACTTCCATCAGACGTGACACAACAGCCCTACCTGTCAGCCCCGTTCATACACCGTGGGCGCCAACCGTGGGCGGCAAAACACCCTCTCCTCGCCCGAAATAGTTACCGGCAAATATTTGGGAGATGCGAGATTACCGTCCTATCCCCAACCGATGAGACGTCCAAATTTGAAACGGGGGATAAGTTCATAACTTTCCCATATTTCAGACAGGCACGTCCCAAAAACATGGTTCCCCGTACCTCTCCCTCAATTTTCCCATTCATACATCGTCCGCGCTAGAACACCCCATTCCCACACCAGCCTCCGTCCGCCACCCCATCCATCGCCGCCGTCCTCCACCACATCCATCGCCACCGTCCTCCACCATGCCGGAGCGCCTACCAAGACCGCGTCGTCCACTGCTAGAGATGGACGTTTCTCATCCACGGCGACGGACCAATAGCCTTGCATCGCGTCCTCTCGCTTCATCGGCGCTGTCGTCCTCTTTGCCGGGGCCGCTCACACGACCTTCTCTTCCACCGCAATGGGACTATCCCCCGATGCACCCGTCTACCGTCACAGATCTGCTTCAACGCCACCGACAGCCATCGCACCCCCGATGCCTACACGGCGCCGCAAGAGAGGTGGTACTTCATATCTCCTCAACTTTTTGATCCCAACCAGAAAATAGATCTCAACTTGGTTACTCTACTTTCTTTTCAGCTGTTAGAATTTAGTTCTTAGTTCGAAGCAAACAATGGATGGTAAATATCATTTCTCCGGTTTGCAACTTCAAATCTGCCATGGCACAGCCATAATACGGTTTAATTGATCATGCTTAGGGTTTAATTGATCATGTTGGTTCCGTGGTGGTTTCTTTAATAGAAATCAGAGGGGAAACCCTCTTTTGCTAAAAAAAATATATGCTTAGAGTTTCCCCCTTTTATGATCACTATACGATCAGAATACATGCTTCGTGTCATAATAACACTGCTCCACCCATCAAGCTAAACAAGCTTAGTTGTTCAAACACGAATCTGATATTATTAAAACAGAGTTGTTTAATTGGTCAGCTAAATGTTCTTAAATTAGTTTAGAAAATGCATGTTCGCCGCTCGGGTGTCTATCTCTGTGTGTGGTCTGGTCAGCACGGTTGGGGAGGTGAACTTTGCATATCCAGGGGTTTATAGGGAGACACTCTCCGAGTTGAAACTGCAATGCATTCCATAGATAATCTGACTACTTTTTATGTTTTCATGAATATCAGATTCTGAACAGCATCATAATGATTATGAGCTTGCGCGCATGAAAAGAATAAAGCAGAACAATGCCATGGCTATCAAACTTGGCATTAAGGGACTGAAATCAAGTCTGGATGCAATGCAATGCGAACACTCTCCACCTACAGATTCATGCTCAGAATATGATCCTAACAATGATTCTGAGCTAGAGGGAAACCTAAGTCAATGTAGCTCCCTAGTGGAGGAGTCAGAGGAAGATGCCCTATCTTATTCACCCATCAAGGTACTTGCTCTAAATTTCCAAGGTTACATTGCTCGCACATATCTTGCAACTGATGCTTTGCATTGCTTCTACTTTGTTGAAATGCCATTAGCTTAGTTTACACATCGTGTATGTGAATACGCCCTGCCTATCTAATTTCAGTACATATTCCATCTGTCATCATACCATATTTATCCATTCAAATGTTGTTCTTGTGTATCAGACGTTCAAAGGGAAGAGGGCGATTGCTGATCGTGGAGGAGCACAACCAAAGTATTTGGAAAAGGTAGTGGCACCTGATAAATCAAATAGCCCATTAGGTGTAGTTGCAATTCAGCTGACCCACAAAATACCCCAACTCTAGCAGACTCTAGCCCTACTACACTGGTCATTTCTGATGCCCCAACTCAGCAGACCCCAACTGCAGCAAACAGTATGATTATGCCAGTTGAAATAGCACCAGCTGTACGACGCAAAACCCCCATTCCAGCAAAGAGTACACCAAATCCAGTTGCCAAATCCCTTTTCGAACCAGAGAGAGCCCCAACTACAGAAAATAGGACCCATGTTCCATTTCTTCCTAGTTTAGAAGACGAAGCTTATGTTGTTGTCAGGAACTTTCTGCGCATCTTTCCTTCATGGAAAGATTATACCACAGACACAGAACAATTTCCACTCTTCCTCCGCAACTTATGCGTAAGTAATGTACTAATGTTATTCATGGTCATTACTGCATATGTTTCTGCTGACAGAAGACACAAGATTCCATTCTTTTAAATAGGTGAGGCGCAAACTGGATTGTGATGACGAGCAAGGGTTGGTTGCGCTTTTCAAGCACTCGTTGATGAAGTATCGTTCCTACCTGAGGCAAGCGCACTTCGATGGCAAGACTCTAAATGAAATTTCTATAAAGTCTCCGGTGCTACATTTATCCGACGGTGACTGGAATAATCTTGCTACACATTGGTCTCGGCTGCACCATAAGGTACTGTCTATGATATCACATACAAATTTGAACTACATTTCTGCATTTGCCTTAATGTCTCACTTGTACGAAAACTGTTAGGAGAAGAACATTCGTTCTCAAGGGACCACAAAATCTCACAACTATACTGCACACTGCATTGCTCTTGTGTGTACCTCTTGCCCTGTATGACCATACTTACTTTCATAGCTGTTTGATTATGTAGCATCACTACACATGTTAGCCTCGTAATCGTCCATTTGGTGGACATTATAAGATCCTTATGGACTCTTACATAAATTTAGAATCAACCCAAGGCTTTTGAAGAGGTTTAGCTCTATAGTCCTCTTGTAAGGACTGAACGTGGTCTATCACTGTACTTACATTAACAGCTACTCCCTCCGCCCCATAATATAAGAACGTTTTGTACAGTACACCAGTGTTCACTCTTGTATTATGGGACGAGGGATTGGTTCATTTTGTAGCATTCTGCATCTTATCTCCCTCGCCCACCATTTACTCAAAAAGATCAGATCTATATTTAATCTTACCAACAAGTAGAATACACAGACAATGCTAGTGCAGAAGTGTAGCCCATTGCTCCTGTCAGTACATTTTGTCCTGTAACGCTTGTACTTCCAGGGATTGGTAGTTGATTATGTAGCATCAATCTGCATCTTATCTTCATTATCCTCTATCCCTTCCAGTATTATCATATCTATAATTACTCTCTACAAAATGTAGAGTACAGGCAATGCTTATGAAGAAGATTCTGTGCTGAAATTCTTGAGTTGTCCTTCCCTTGCCATGGATAAGGGCATTATAAAGCCGGTGTTAACTGTTAATGTAAGTCAGTCCTTCTAAAGCCTGTATGCTCAACCGCTGTTTAATTTGCTCATACTCCCTATCGTTTACTACTGTTTAGTTTGCTGTTCTACCAAAATGCATGTTTGTAAGAACCGTAAGTTCTAAGTTTTACTTGTAAAACCAAATTCCTTATTCATACCATGCACATTACTTAATACTCCCTATATGTATGCTTGTTTTTGTGGATCTATAATCCAGTGTGTGGTGAAGCAGCCCACATTTGCACCTTGTCATCTCCTGTTTTATCTTACTGATGTGGCTGATGATATGAACAACATGCCATGCACATTATCCAAAATAGATACAATGATTTTTTTTGCCCTTCATCTATGCTTGTTATGTTGACATGGTAATCCAGTAGTGTGGTAAAGCTCCCCGCATTATGAACAATGCCAAATTATGCTATTGATATTTTGAACATACTCTTTATTTTCAAATTTGAAATTGGATAGAATTGACAGAACAGTTATCATCTTTGTTTATACACGTGCAAAACCTGTCATCTCTCTGCTTTGTTTCAGGGTGATATGCCTGATGGCATGCACAAGTCTGCTGAAGGCTGTGAGACAAACCCAACATATATTGCAGCAAAGAAGGCAAAACATCTTGAAGATAGCGAGACAACCCCAAAGTCTTGTCTTGATGCAGTGTTCAAGTTACTTGAGACTAACAGTCAGACAAGCTCACAGAATTCGTTGTCTAAATTAGTTCGACTTCTTTAGTTCCAAGCTCTAGCAGAAAGGCATTCTGCAACTCAACTTCAACTTGAAGTCCTATCTCTAAGAAAGATTGCGGAGAACACCAATGAGAACCTCATCGCTAAACAGCTACACCTAGAAGCTATGACCGACATGCTAGGCCGGTCTCACAGCCTTGCTCAGCAGCTTGCGCAGCAGTTCCCCCGCAAGGCTAACCTTTCTTGAATTGTCTTGGAAATGGTATCGGTTCAGTATTATTTTGTTACGCTGCAATGGTTCCCAGTTTTTGTAATCTGCTTCTTCGTTGCGCTTTATGATCACTGGTGGCGAACTTTGATGCCCAGTGGATGTAATATACCTTAAATCCTTTATTGTGTAGTGTAGGTTTATTCTTAGTTACTATGCCGTAATTTCTTTATTGTATAGAGTAGGTTAGTTCTTAGTTCCTACTAGTTACGCAGCAGCCCGAAATGAACCCCGGCCCATGATTGTGCGAATCAAATCACGGGCTTTTAACAGGCCAAAATTGTCTGGGTCCTTGTTTTGCCCAATCAGATATCGGCTGCGAGAAGGCCGGATGCAAACCGGGCCGTAGTTAGGCCCAACTATTTGACGGGCTTTTAACAGGCCGAAATTAATATAGGGCCGAAATGTTAAATGGTCCCTTAACAGGCCAAAACTAATATCAGGCCGAATTACTAAGTGGGCCTTTAGCAAGTGGGCCCAAAAGCATAGTGTCCAGTTGACGGGCCAAATCTGATATGGGCCATAATTGAGCCCAAAGCCTCTTAAAGGGTCGGACCTGATCTGGGCCGTAATTTGGCCCAGAACATGGTAGGCTTTTAACAGGCCGGATCTCATATGGGCCACTATTAGGCCCGGAGCATGGCAGGCCATTAATGGACCGGATCAAATATGGGCCGGCATTTGGCCCAAAACATGGCAGCCAGTTAATGGGCCGGCCTACTAGGGTCCTCAAAATATTGTGGGCCTACAGCTGGGCCAGCCCATTAATGTCGGCGAAATCTCATGGGCCTTTAGCTGGGCCGGCCCATTATGACCCGCAAGAATCTTGTGGGCCTTTACCTGGGCCGACCCATTATGGCACACAAAAATCTTGTGGGCCTTTACCTAGGCCAACCCATTATGGCCCGCAAAATCTTGTGGCCTTTAGCTGGGCCAGCCCATTATGGTCCGCAAAATCTCATGGGCCTTTAGCTGGGCCGGCCCATTATGGTCCGCAAAATCTTGTGGGCCTTTAGTTGGGCCGGCCCATTTAAACTTGTTGGGTCGTGCCACGTGTCCACGTATCATAGGCGCCTTCTGTCCAATGAGTGGATGACATCTGTCTTGACGATGAGCCGACACATGTTTCCTCTAGCCAATGATGATTTTACACGTGGAAAATCCCCATTGGTCGGGGCTGTTAACGGGTTATCGGATCCAAAACCCGACCCGATAGCTTAACGGCGTTCCGTTACGGTGGATGCCACGTGTTGGTCACCCTTGACGAAAGCACTTCTGTGACGCGCGATTTATCGTCATGGAAGTGGACACTTCCGTGATGATAATTTTGGTAATGTCATGGAACACTTCTACGACAGCACAGGTATGACTATCTTGATTCTGTCATAAATTTGTCATGGATGTACATGCATGACAAAAAATTGACCTACTATGAAAAGCACGTATCATCACGGAAGTGTTTTTTTGTAGTGATAGATGAATCTGAGATTGTGTGATTCATATCGTATAATCATACCCACGGATACTCGAGGTGACCTTGGAGTATCTAGGTGACATTAGGGTTTTAGTTGATTTGTGTCTTAAGGTGTTATTCTAGTATGAACTCTAGGGTTGTTTGTGACACTTATAGGAATAGCCCAACGGATTGATTGGAAAGAATAACTTTGAGGTGGTTTCATACCCTACCATAATCTCTTCGTTTTTTCTCCGCTATTAGTGACTTTGGAGTGACTCTTTGTTGCATGTTGAGGGATAGTTATATGATCCAATTATGTTATTATTGTTGAGAGAACTTGCACTAGTGAAAGTATGAACCCTAGGCCTTGTTTTCTAGCATTGCAATACCGTTTGTGCTCACTTTAATTATTAGTTACCTTGTTGTTTTTATATTTTCAGGTTACAAAAACTATTATCTACTATCCATATTGCACTTGTATCACCATCTCTTCGCCGAACTAGTGCACCTATACAATTTACCATTGTATTGGGTGTGTTGGGGACACAAGAGACTCTTGGTTATTTGGTTGCAGGGTTGCTTGAGAGAGACCATCTTCATCCTACGCCTCCTACGGATTTATAAACCTTAGGTCATCCACTTGAGGGAAATTTGCTATTGTCCTACATACCTCTGCACTTGGAGGCCTAACAACGTCTACAAGAAGAAGGTTGTGTAGTAGACATCAAGCTCTTTTCTGGCGCCGTTGCCGGGGAGGTTAGCACTTGAAGGTATATCTTTAGATCTTGCAATCAAATATTTTTGTTTCTTGTTTTAGCACTAGTTTAGTTTATAAAAGAAAATTACAAAAAAATGGAATTGAGTCTACCTCA
This sequence comes from Triticum urartu, assembly GCF_056163025.1. Classification (NCBI taxonomy): domain Eukaryota; kingdom Viridiplantae; phylum Streptophyta; class Magnoliopsida; order Poales; family Poaceae; genus Triticum; species Triticum urartu. The sequence continues at coordinate 472,028,516 of NC_141874.1, forward strand.
TACGCTTCGTCTTTTTAATATCTTTCGTGAGTATGATGGAAAGGAAAATTGTGCCAAAGTGTTAGAAGAAGAATGCATTAAAATGTTTGGCACTAAATCTTTGAATGATGAGCATGATTGTAATGTTGTTAGTATGAAATCCTTGAATATCCCTGGTACTAATGATGATTGCACTAGTTATGATGAAAATGTCTACTATAAACATGTCAATTTTTGTGGAGTGCATTGGGTTTGTAAGCACACACCAAATAGGGAAGATAGATATTACATGAGGCATAAGTACTTAGAAACTAAATTATTGCAAGAAAGGCTAGATGATTGTGCTGAAAAATTAAATTTTCTTGGCCGTACTTGTGGAATTTGCAATGAACAGGGTCATTTAGCTATCGATGCAAATTGTTTCATGATATAATCGTGTCCAAAAATTGTGATGACTTGATTTCCCTTGCACATTATAATGAACTCAGTTTGCTTATGGGTTACGAAGAAATGAAATGTATAACTAAGCATCTTCCAGAATTTTCCCGTTATAAACTTCTTGGCTTTGATCTAGAGGAAATTCATATGTATTGTGCGGTGAATTTCATTGAAAACCCTTATATTGCCAATTACATAAAGAAAAGAAAACAAATAGAGGATGAAGAGAATACTAATGAAAGGGAAGAGACTTCCTAATATCCTCCTATTATTTCTTGTGATGAATCAGGTAACGAGGAGGAGCCTCCTATTCAACCAATCTCATTAATAAGGAGCTCCAAAAATAGGATTGAACCCACACATGATGTGGTGAAGAAGAAGAAAAGAAAAAGGAAGAGAGGTAAAAAGATATCTCTCCCAAATAATTCTGCTCCTATTACTATTGTGCCTCATGAAAATATAATTGTGGAAGACAATGATACTTCTTATGATCTTCAAAATCTTTTTGGCACTTGCTTGGAAGAATATGATAATTGTTATACTATTGGTGCTATCCATACTATTAATGATGAGAGTGATTATGCTTATGATATGAAAAGGCCCAAGCTAGGGGATTCTATGTTTGATGAAGATGATGTTTTTGAGAATCTATTTGCTGCAATTAATGTTTGTCCCAAGCTTGGGGATGCTATGTTTAATGAAGATGATATTTTTAATCTCCCAAGTTTTGATATGCAAATTTATAATGATGATAGCATGCCTCCTACTTATGATGATTATTGTGATGATACTTATGCTATAAAAAGTAGTGATTATATTTATAAAACTTGTCATGATTATGATTACCCTTTTTCTGAACATTACTCTTTTAATGTGGAAACAATTTATAGTATCGAGTCTCTTATGATACTCCCACTATTCCGAATGAGAAGAAATTTTCTTATGTGGAGAGTAATAAAATTTCTATGCTTGTAGATCATGAAAAGAATGCTTTAGGTGCTGGTTATATTGTTGAATTCATTTATGATGCTACTGAAAATTATTATGATGGAGGAATATATGCTTTTACGAATTGCAATAATATCAAGTTTCCTCTCTATGTGCTTAAAGTTTGAAGTTATGCTTGTTTTGCCTTCCTATGCTAGTTGATTATTGTTCCCATAAGTTGTTTGCTCACAAAATATATATGCATAGGAAGTGGGTTATACTTTAATGTGCTAGTCATATTCTTCATGATGCTCTCTTTATATTTCAATTATTATCTTTTATGTAAGCATCATTGAAACCATCATGCCTAGCTAGGGGCATTAAACGATAGCGCTTGTTGGGAGGCAACCCAATTTTATTCTTGTTCCTTGCTTTTTTTCCTGTTTAGTAATAAATAATTCATCTAGACTTTCTTTATATGTGGCTTTATGTTTTAATTAGTGTTTGTGCCAAGTAGAACCTTTGGGAAGACTTGGGTGAAGTCTTTATGTTCATGCTGTAAAAAGCAGAAACTTTAGCACTCACGAGATTTGCTGCCATTTTTTATTGGCGAGTGATATTTAGTAAATTATTTTTGCATATGATTAATAGATAAATTCCTCAGGTCCACCAATTTATTTGAGAATTTTATGAGTTCTAGAAGTGGTCGAAACCTACAGATTACTACAGACTGTTATGTTTTTGACAGATTCTGGTTTCATTGTGTTGTTTGCTTATTTTCATGAATATATGAGTAGTATAGGAGGGTATGAACCATAGAGAAGTTGGAATACAGTAGATATTACACCAATATGAATTTAGGATGAGTTCATTACAGTACCTTATGATGGTGATTTTCTTTCTTATACTAACGGAGCTTACGAGTTTTCTATTAAGTTTTGTGTTGTGAAGTTTTCAAGTTTAGGGTTAAGTTTTGATGGATTATGGAACAAGGAGTGGCAAGAGCCTAAGATTGGGGATGCCCAAGGAACCCCAAGGTAATATTCAAGGACAACCAAAAGCCTAAGCTTGGGGATGCCCCGGAAGGCATCCCCTCTTTCGTCTTCGTTCATCGGTAACTTTACTTGGAGCTATATTTTTATTCGCCACATGATATGTGTTTTGCTTGCAGCGTCATTTTATTTACTTTTGTTTTGCTTGCTGTTTGAATAAAATACCAAGATCTGAAATTATTAAATGTTAGAGAGTCTTCATATAGTTGCATTATTATTCGACTACTCATTGATCTTCACTAATATCTTTCGGAGTGGTTTGTTGTTGCTCTAGTGCTTCACTTATATCTTTTTAGAGCACGGTGGTGGTTTTATTTTATAGAAATAGATGAACTCTTGTGCTTCACTTATATTATTTTGAGAGTCTTTAGAACAGCATGGTAGTTTGCTTTGGTTATGAAACTAGTCCTAACACTACAAAAAAAGACACGTCCGTGACATTTTGGGCCGAACGAAAAAAAAAATCTGTCATACATATGACACTTCTATGACGATAATTGTGAAAAAACCCGGTATCATCATAGATGTGGTGGGCTCCTACTTCTATGACAAAAAATCATGACAGAAAATGGGCTTTTCGTCCTGGGCGGGCCAGAGGCGCAGCTGCATGACATTCTTTGGGCCGGCCATGACAGAAAAAACCATGGTAGAAGCGAGGGGGAGGAAAATTTCGGGGAGTTCCCGGTTACGGTGGGAGGTCAGGGGCCGAGCGATGCGCGTTTCTCTTGTACACGTACGCGCATGTGTGTGAGGCGTTGGCTCTAACTGAACCCAAGCGAGGCATTGGGCACTAACTGAACCCGAGCGATTGCACTGCAGGCTACGCGTTACTGAACCCGAGCAATCGATAGATGGATGTTAACTGAACCCGATCGAGCGATTCCTTCACTACTGCTGCTAACTGAAGCCGATCGATGCTGCCTCTGGGATGAACAGTGAGCGGTGGCGTTGCCTCTGGATGAACAGGACCCCGTGGTGTGGTGGAGGGCTAGATGAACAGTATACGTTGGAGGGGTGCCCGTGGAGGGGTGGTTGAACAGGACCCCGTGGTGTCGAGGGCTGGATGAACAGTAGACGGTGGAGGGGTGCCCGTGGAGGGGTGGTTGAACAGTAGCCGGTGGAGTAGCGCGCGGTGGAGGTTGGATGAATAGGAGCCCGTGGAGGCTGGAGGAGGTCGACGGTAGCCCGTGGAGGCTGGAGGAGGTCGACGGTGGAGATGAACGGTATCCAGTGGAGTCCCGTTTTGCGGTACGCCACACCCCTCCCGATGAACAGGACCCCCGTTTCGACCGTAGCGCTCCAACACAAGTCCGTTTCGTCCGTTTTGTGGTACGCCACACCCCTCCCGATCAACAGGACCCCCGTTTGGACCGTAGGAGGTCCGTTTCCTCCGTTTTGCGGTACGCTAGACCCCTCCCGATCAACAGGACCCCGTTTCGAATGTAGGAGGTCCGTTTCCTCCGTTGTGCGGTACGCCAGGCCTCGTTTCCATCGCCTGTTCCGTCCAAGCCCTCCTGACAAACATGACCACGCATTCCGTTCCGACCCAGCCGGTTGGCTCCCACGCGTTCCGTTGCCTCCCGATGAACACGACGCATTCCGCTGCCTCCCCATGAACACAACGCATTTCGTTGCTCTCCCCATGAACACGACACATTCCGTTGCCTCCCCATGAACACGACGTCGACGTTGTTTCTCCGTTATGACCCAACCATGTACACGAGCCCTGGCCGTACGTATGCGCGAGTAGGCATTCGAGACCCCGCCCGTATGTGCACATACGTGGCCGTATTTTCTTTCTTGCACCCTGGCCGTTGTACATACGTGTACATGCTACATGCGCGCCTCTACTACGACACGTACGCACCTCTACTACGACATGTACGTGCCTCTACTACGACACGTGCGCGCCTCTACATCCACCAGTATATATGTACGTACACGTTCGCGACCAGAAGGACAACGCTACCTACGCTTCGACCAGGTGGGTCCCGACTGTCAGGCACTTCCTTGCGTGCGAAGATGTAGCTGGTGGGTCCCAGCAGTCAAGGGGGCGAATCGTTTTTTTTTGCCCGGACGCACTTCCTTGCGTGTGAAGATGTAGCTGGTGGGTCCCAGCAGTCAGGGGTGCGAATCATTTTTTTTGCCTGGACACACTTCCTTGCGTGCGAAGATGTAGCTGGTGGGTCCCAGCAGACAGGGGAAACATTTTTTTTGCGAAATAAGGTGGCCCGTCCAGTGGGTCCCCGCTATCAGGTGGAGGAATCATTATTTTGCGCGTAATAAGGAGGCACTTCCTTGCTGCGGTCGTGGACCCAGCTGTCAGCCTCTCCACATACAGTCCACGTCCGATGGAAGTCGTTCCTTGACCACGTTGACCACGCCACACCGAGAGCACCACGGCGGTGGACGATGGCGAAGACTAGGAAGGGGACGACTCGAAGCCGGGGAAGACGCAGCAGTGGATGCCCACGCGAAGAGGAGTACGAGGGTTCACTGGTTCGGCTGCGGTGTGAGGCTGCTGTCGCTGCAGAATAACAGGGGGTGTGGGTGAGTAGAGGGATGGCCTATCCAGCGGTGGGAGTAGTAGGGGGCGGTGAGGCCTCGGCGGCATCACAGCCGACCACAGGAGGCAGGAGCACGCGGCACGACCGGCGCTGGTTTATGCGGCTGGAGCAAGAAGACCAGAGGTTGAAGAAGCACTACGGCCGTTGGATGAACATCGTACGGTAACAGGAGCTAGAATCGTTCATATTGACTAAGTTGACAAAGCCCTCCGTCCCCGTCAACTTGGTAGGCCCACAAGTCAGCCTCCCACTATGCTGGGTTCCAGCTGGCAGGGAGAATATTCATTTTTTTGTCTAATAAGGAGGCACTCCCTTGCGTGTGAAGATAGCTGGTGGGTTCGACATGTCAGCGGGGGGCACGCTATTTTCGTGAAATACAGAGGCCCTTCTGGTGGGTCCCAGATGTCAGGTGGAGGAATCATTATTTTGCACGTAATAAGGAGGCATTTCCTTGTGTGCGGCCGTGGACCCAGCTGTCATCCTCTCCACGCACAGTCTACTTCCCATGGTGTCGTTCGTTGACCATGTTGACCACGTCGTGCCGAGCGCATCCAAGGTGGTGGATGACGGCGAGGCCCCGGACAGCAACGAGCCAGAGATGGGAAGACGCGGGAGTAGAGTCGCAGACGGACAGGTGTACGAGGGTTAACTGGTTCTAGTGCAGTGTGGTTCAGCTGACGGAAAAAACCATGGTAGAAGCGAGGGGGAGGAACATTTCGGGGAGTTCCCGGTTACGGTGGGAGGTCGGGGGCCGAGCGATGCGCGTTTCTCTCATACACGTATGCGTGTGTGTGTGAGGCGTTGGCTCTAACTGAACCCAAGCAAGGCATTGGGCTCTAACTAAACCCGAGCGATTACACTGCAGGCTACGCGTTACTGAACCCGAGTAATCGATCGATGGATGTTAACTGAACCCGATCGAGCTATTCCTTCGCTACTGCTGCTAACTGAAGCCGATCGATGCTGCCTCTGGGATGAACAGTGAGCGTTGCGGGGGGAGGGGGTGGATGAACAGTGAGCGGTGGCGTTGCCTCTGGATGAACAGGACCCCGTGGTGTGGTGGAGGGCTAGATGAACAGTATACGTTGGAGGGGTGCCTGTGGAGGGGTGGTTGAACAGGACCCCGTGGTGTGGAGGGCTGGATGAATAGTAGACGGTGGAGGGGTGCCCGTGGAGGGGTGGTTGAACAGTAGCCGGTGGAGTAGCATGCGGTGGAGGTTGGATGAATAGGAGCCCGTGGAGGATGGAGGAGGTCGACGGTAGCCCATGGAGGCTGGACGAGGTCGACGGTGGAGATGAACAGTATCCCGTGGAATCCCGTTTTGCGGTACGCCACACCCCACCCGATGAACAGGACCCCCGTTTCGACCGTAGCGCTCCAACACAAGTCCGTTTCGTCCGTTTTGCGGTACGCCACACCCCTCCCGATCAACAGGACCCCCGTTTCGACCGTAGGAGGTCTGTTTCCTCCGTTTTGCGGTACGCTAGACCCCTCCCGATCAACAGGACCCCGTTTCGAATGTAGGAGGTCCGTTTCCTCCGTTGTGTGGTATGCCAGGCCTCGTTTCCATCGCCTGTTCCGTCCAAGCCCTCCTGACAAACATGAACACACATTCCGTTCCGACCCAGCCGGTTGGGTCCCACGCGTTCCGTTGCCTCCCGATGAACACGACGCATTCCGTTGCCTCCCCATGAACACAACGCATTCCGTTGTTCTCCCCATGAACACGACACGTTCCCTTGCCTCCCCATGAACACGACGTCGACGCTGTTTCTCAGTTATGACCCAGCCATGTACACGAGCCCTGGCCGTACGTATGCGCGAGTAGGCGTTCGAGACCCCGCCCGTATGTACACATACGTGGCCGTATTTTCTTTCTCGCACCCTGGCCGTTGTACGTACGTGTACATGCTACATGCGCATCTCTACTACGACACGTACGCGCCTCTACTACGACACGTACGTGCCTCTACTACGACATGTGCACGCCTCTACATCCACCAGTATATATGTACGTACACGTTCGCGACCAGAATGACAACGCTACCTACGCTTCGACCAGGTGGGTCCCGACTGTCAGGCACTTCCTTGCGTGCGAAGATGTAGCTGGTGGGTCCCAGCAGTCAGGGGGGCGAATCATTTTTTTTTGCCCGGACGCACTTCCTTGCGTGCGAAGATGTAGCTGGTGGGTCCCAGCAGTGAGGGGTGCGAATCGTTTTTTTTTTGCCCGGACGCACTTCCTTGCGTGCGAAGATGTAGCTGGTGGGTCCCAGCAGTCAGGGGGAAACGTTTTTTTCGCGAAATATGGTGGCCCATCCAGTGGGTCCCCGCTGTGAGGTGGAGGAATCATTATTTTGCGCGTAATAAGGAGGCACTTCCTTGCTGTGGTCGTGGACCCAGCTGTCAGCCTCTCCACATACAGTCCACGTCCGATGGAAGTCGTTCCTTGACCACATTGACCACGCCGCGCCGAGAGCACCACGGCAGTGGACGATGGCGAAGACTAGGAAGGGGATGACTCGAAGCCGGGGAAGACGCTGCAGTGGATGCCCACGCGAAGAGGAGTACGAGGGTTCACTGGTTCGGCTGTGGTGTGAGGCTGCTGTCATCGCAGAATAACAGGGGGTGTGGGTGAGTAGAGGGATGGCATGTCCAGCGGTGGGAGTAGTAGGGGGCGGTGAGGCCTCCGCGGCATCACAGCCGGCCACAGGAGGCAGGAGCACGCGGCACGACCGGCGCTGGTTTAGGCGGCTGGAGCAAGAAGACCAGAGGTTGAAGAAGCACTACGGCCGTTGGATGAACATCGTACGGTAACAGGAGCTAGAATCGTTCATATTGACTAAGTTGACAAAGCCCTCCGTCCCCGTCAACTTGGTAGGCCCACAAGTCAGCCTCCCACTATGCTGGGTTCCAGCTGGCAGGGGAATATTCATTTTTTGTCTAATAAGGAGGCACTCCCTTGCGTGCGAAGATAGCTAGTGGGTTCGACATGTCAGCGGGGGGCATGTTATTTTCGCGAAATATAGAGGCCCTTCCGGTGGGTCCCAGATGTCAGGTGGAGGAATCATTATTTTGCGTGTAATAAGGAGGCATTTCCTTGTGTGTGGCCGTGGACCCAGCTGTCATCCTCTCCACGCACAGTCTACTTCCCATGGTGTCGTTCGTTGACCATGTTGACCACGCCGCGCCGAGCGCATCCAAGGTGGTGGATGACGGCGAGGCCCCGGACATCAACGAGCCAGAGATGGGAAGACGCAGGAGTAGAGTCGCAGACGGAGAGGTGTACGCGGGTTAACTGGTTCTAGTGCGGTGTGGTTCAGCAGTCGGTGGAGAAGAACAGGAGGTGTGGAGGGGTGGAGGGATGGCCTGGCCAACGGTGGAGTAGCGCTTCATAGCAAAGCGTGCTAAGAAAAGCTGCTAGCAGCAGGAGGCGGGAGGTGGTCCCGACGACGCTGGAGGAAGAAGACGAGAGATTGAAGATGGATGCCGGTCGTTGGATGTAAATCCAAGAGCTAACATGTCAGAATCATTTGTTGACTAAATTGACAACGACTTGCGTTGGCTTCGACCTATTGGCCCACATTTCAGCCGCCAAAAATGTGGCACGTATTCAACCCATTTTTTTAGAATTTACAGTCTTTTTTTGCGCGGTAGAATTTGCAGTCAATTCGATCTTCTTTTTTTGAGTTACAGCCATTATGTCAGTGTCAAAACCGGCGGATCTCGGGTAGGGGGTCCCGAACTGTGCGTCTAGGCGGATGGTAACAGTAGGCGGGGGACACGATGTTTTACCCAGGTTCGGGCCCTCTTGATGGAGGTAAAACCCTACGTCCTGCTTGATTAATATTGATGATATGGGTAGTACAAGAGTAGATCTACCACGAGATCAGAGAGGCCAAACCCTAGAAGCTAGCCTGTGGTATGATTGTTGTCCGTCCTATGGACTAAAACCCTCCGGTTTATATAGACACCGGAGAGGGCTAGGGTTACACAGAGTCGGTTACAATGGTAGGAGATCTACATATCCGTATCGCCAAGCTTGCCTTCCACGCCAAGGAAAGTCCCTTCCGGACACAGGACAAAGTCTTCAATCTTGTATCTTCATAGTCCAGGAGTCCGGTCGAAGGTATAGTCCGGCTATCCGGACACCCCCTAATCCAGGACTCCCTCAGTAGCCCCTGAACCAGGCTTCAACGATGACGAGTCCGACGCGCAGATTGTCTTCGGCATTGCAAGGCGGGTTCACCAAATTCCGTGTACCTGTTGAATAATGTCCGGTTTCTTGTAGCGCTCCTTGGCTTCTACGCCCAATAATGGCCGTCTTCCACGTGTCAAACGAATACGAAAAGTCAGGGTGTGTTTTTTTATATTTACACCCCTAGTCGCATGAATGAGCCGCCTATTTAAGGGGACGAGGATTTAGATCCAAACCACACCTTCTCCCCTCCGCGAGTATTCATCCGAGCGTATCCGACAGAGGTCCATTCTATCATGGCCGGCCGCCGCAGCTCCTCCTCTCGCCCTTCTAGCCCTCAGCCTGGAGATTGGAAGAGGTGCTCCATCCCGCACAGTGAGCTAGCGACGCTCCAGACCAAGGGATTTCTCCCCCCGACCTATATGGTCCCGGTTCGAGCCGGACTTGCCACCTATAATGGCGGAGAGCAAGCGGAGAGTGCCCCCAATCCCTCCAAAGGAGAGCGGGTATGCCTTGTCCCTTACTTAATAAGAGGGCTCAGATTTCCAATTCATCCGTTTCTCCGGGGGCTCCTGGAGTTCTATGGCCTCCAGCTGCACAACCTCACGCCTGCCTCCATATTGCATATCGCGGGCTTTGTAGCCCTTTGCGAGCTGTTTTTGGGCTGCAAGGCTCATTTCGCGCTGTGGAAAAGGCTATTCTGCCTTGAGCCCCGTTCTAAGAAGGGGTTAATATATCAAGTGGGCGGAGCCCAAGTCTGGCGCATCGCCGGGACCGGATATCTATCGGAACCCCAAAGAAGGCGTCCGAAGACTGGCCTTCGGAATGGTTTTATATAGAGGACGTCCCGCTGCCGGATCCTGTCTGGATCGGCCTCCCTGAGTTCGATAGTGCTCCCCTAAATAAGCGCCTAAGTTGGCGTCCACGGAGCCCTCAGAGGGAAAGCGACAAGGACGTTCCTTACCTGATGGGCCGGATAAGATTGTTAGCTCATTCCGGACTGACCATGATCGGGGTCATGGCTGCATGCATCATGCGAGGGGTGCAGCCTATTCAGTATAGAGGCCGCCCCATGTGGGACTTCAACGGGGAGGACGACGCCACCCGCCACGGCCGTAAGGGGCCGGATTCGGCTGCCGCTCTAATAAAGATCTTGTCCACTTTGTACAAGGGAGAAGAGGAGGAATTTCTCCGCGTCAACCCACAGGGTGGATTTTCTATGTACAATCCCCCAAGTTGGGTAAGTGGACACTTTTACTTGCCCATCCATTTTATATTCCCATCATTAAATATTCGGTCTAATGACTTCAACGTAGGAACTGTGCCAGGCTGTTAAATAAATAAACAGCCCTCCTCCACAACCCGAGGATCCGGGATGGTTCCTCGACCCGGCCTCTCAGGAGGATCCGGACTTATCTGTGGAGCTGATTGATGGGGTGTTTCATCAATTGAGAAAGGACAACGCCTTGGTGGCCATTACGGCCGATTACCCAGGGCTACTCCCAGCCTCACAGGTAACTGAGACCGAAGTCCCAGCACTTTGAAAAGGGATCTATCCTCGCGTGTTTTCAATTGCCGTATGACAACCGTGTTTTGCAGGGGAGGTCCTTGAGACGGGAGGCCGAGCCTGCGGCGACTAGCCTACGAGGGGCGGCAAGGCCCCGCGGGCTGAAAAGAAGTGTGGTCCGGACTGAGACGCCAGCGCAAAGGTATAGTGCGCCATCTTATTCCTAGGTGTTATTCCTTCAAGGCATACTAACGCTCGTGCTCTCTTCAGGACGAAGAGACCTCGTTGGACTATATCCGGAGAGGTTGCCAATCGCGCCTCCACCAGCCAGGCTCCAAAGCCTAGTCCGGAAGCGGAGGCGAACACGAGGCGCGCACCGGACACTCCTCCGACAGAGGATGCGGACAGGCTGTCTGCCACCAATTCCGAGGTGGAGAGTGCCATGAACCACAGGCGTCGCCGGACAGTTCTTCGCGACGCTTGTTTCTCCCAAGAGGCATTGGATGCCTTCAATTCGAGAGATGCGTACCTCTGTGCCGCTCAAATTGGTCTAGCCAGAGCCATGGAGCAATATGTAAAAGACATACGGGTAAGAAAATTTTGGTAATTACATATATACCAGTAGCCCCGAAGACTTGAAACAGTTAGAATAACTGATTTAAGGATCATTTGTTATGCAGGTTCTTACAAAAAAGAATACCCTACTGTCCCAGGAGCTAGAAGAGTGCAAAGCCCAACTTGAGGCCGCACTAGCCGCGGCAGGGGAGCCCAAGGAGACCCCCTCTGGTAATATATGCTTCGAAAGATAAGTATTTTGCGAAGTGTGGCGTGGGTGCAAATCTGACAAATGAAATTGCAGATGGCACCGGATTAAATCCGGAAGAGCAACAACTCCGACGCCAGCTGAAGGCTGGTGAGAGCGTGCTGACAAAGGTGAGGCGAGAGAAGAACGATCTCCAAGATGCCAACACCAAGCTGGGCGTTGAACTGAAGGATGTTCGTGCCCAGCTGTTGGACTCCGTGAAGGAGAATCAGCGGCTTCGACGCGGCATATATAGTAAGTGCTTAAACGAACTTTGAAAAAAGAGTTCAGCAAGGAAGTCGACTAATAGAGTAATGTCTGTAGGTATGCTAACAGGTCGTCCTGCAGAGGAAATGCCCGGTTCTTCGGGTGACCTTCTTCCCGAGCTCTCACAACTGCACGAGCGAGTTCGGCAGGTGATGTAAAGCGTCGCCCAAGCCTTGTGGCCATCCGTCTCCATGCCCGAAGGCCTTGGAAAGCTTGTGGAGAAGCTGAAGGGAGCGCGACGGCGTTTCTGATTGTGGAAGATGTCGGCCTGCCGTCAAGGCGCCAGGGAGGCCTGGGCCATGGTGAATACGCGGTACAGGAAGGCTATCCCAAACCACATGGCCGAAGTCGGACCCGTGGGGCCCGATGGGAAGGAGATCCCTATGAGCTTAGTATACGGCCAAGTAGAATTGGCCGCAAAGTATTCCCAACAGGACTGTAAACTAGACAGCCTGTTAGATGGTATTGAAGAGGAATACAATCAGTCAGATTGACTATGTAATTATAATTGACATGTGTAATGCCTTCTAGCCGGATTGTAGATCGTTTGTCATGGCCGACCTTTTCGCTTCAACCTCAGGACCTGACGGTCCGGAGTGTGTCCGAATACCCTCGCGGTTATATAAGAACCGGGGTATGCATGGAGATCAGACGTAGGGGTCATTAGTGCTTGAACAGACAAGTGCCCAACTAGTTATGTTGTATTACGTGGTTAGTAAGAAACATCTTCCAGGGAGAATAGTTCCGTTAGGGGTTCCTTTCCCTAGGAGGCATGCCCTAAAGTGCATGTCCCTTCTGCGAAAAGAGACGCAGGAAAAACATCTGGGGGCGTATAGATAAATAAGTGAAAAAAGATCATCTTTAGTTCACCGACCGAATATTCCCTTAAGAACGCTAGCTTTCGGCTTCACCCAGTCTGAGGTACACATCCGGCTGACCCAGCAGTAACAATCGCAGAGGTGCTCCTTTTACCACCTAGCCGAACAATCGGGAACGTAGGGGTAAGCACAGGAGCCAGGCAACCCAGCTTGTCCAAAACTTAAGTCATATCGATGCATATAATGGTGAATAAAAGGTACATGCGGAAGTGTGACACATGTGTTGGGCATGTGGCCCGTATAAATAAGCTTCTGTTTAAAGAAGCCCCAGGTTTAATGAGCGCGGATAGCGCATCACTGTATGAGCCTTTAAAGGCTATAAGAGAGAGAGAGAGAGGAGAAGGAGAGAAATGTAAGACAGAAAGTATATAAAAAATGGACAGATGAAGGAGACGAACACAGAGTCTGGCGCTAGGCGTAGAATCTTTGGAGACGGGCTGCATTCCATGGGTTCGGCTCGAGTCGGTTATCCGATGCATCTCGCAGGCGGTACGCTCCACCAGTCATGACTTGGTCAATTATGAAGGGACCTTCACACTTGGGCTTGAGTTTGTCCCTTTTCTTGTCTGGCAGGCGTAGAACTAATTCGCCAACATTGTAATTTTTGGCCCGCACTTCTCTGCTTTGGTATCTTCGAGCCTGCTATTGATAGAATGCGGAACGGGCTTTTGCCACGTCACGCTCTTCCTCCAAGGCGTCCAAACAGTCCTGCCGATCGAGCTCGGCTTCTCTTTCTTCGTACATGCACACTCGAGGTGAGTCATGAATTATGTCGCAGGGCAAAACTGCCTTTGCGCCGTACACCATGAAGAATGGTGTGTATCCGGTGGTGCGATTCGGCGTGGTCCGCAGCCCCCAGAGTACAGAGTCGAGCTCCTCTACCCAGTGCGTATTAGATTCCTTAAGGGACCGCACTAATCTGGGTTTGATGCCGCTCATGATAAGACCATTTGCACGTTCGACCTGGCCGTTAGTTTGTGGGTGATAGACGGAAGCATAATCGAGCTTGATGCCCATGTTTTTGCACCAGAGTTTTACCTCGTCGGCTGTAAAGTTCGTGCCGTTATCAGTGATGATGCTGTGGGGGACGCCGTAACGGTGTACAACTCCGGATATAAAGTCTATCACCGGTCCGGATTCGACCGTCTTAACAGGCTTGGCTTCTATCCATTTGGTGAACTTATCCACCATGACCAGTAAGTATTTTTTCTTGTGGGTTCCGCCTTTAAGGGGTCCAACCATGTCAAGCCCCTAGACCGCGAAGGGCCAAGTGATGGGGATAGTTTGGAGGGCAGTGGGTGGCATATGGCTTTGGTTTGCAAAAAGATGCAACCGATGCATCGTTGGACTAAGTCCTGAGCGTCTGCCCGGGCCGTCGGCCAATAAAAGCCTGTACGCAAGGCCTTGCTTACAAGGGACCGAGCTGCAGCGTGATGGCCACCGAGTCCGGCATGAATTTCAGCCAGGAGGTTCCGCCCTTCCTCTTGACAGATGCACCTTTGAAGGACTCCGGTAGCGCTTTTCTTATAAAGCTCTCCCTCATGGACTTTATAGGCTTTAGATCGCCGCACTATGCAGCGTGCCTCATTTTGGTCCTGGGGAGTTCCTGCCTAGTAAGGTAGGCGAGGAATGGTTCTGTCCACGGGGCGATGACAGCCATTATTACGTGGGCTGAAGGTGTTATTTCATTGGCAGAGCCTCCAATTATGTCAGAGTGTTCGGTGTCGGGCAGTGCGATTGGGTCCAGGCTGTTATTGTCGGGTTCTCCTTCCCATACTACGGATGGCTTGAACAGCCTTTCCAAGAAGATGTTGGGGGGACTACATCGCGTTTTGCGCCGATGCGTGCCAGGACATCTGCCGCCTGATTATTTTCCTGGGCTATATGGTGAAATTCGAGCCCTTCAAACCGAGCTGACATTTTTAGGACGGCGTTGCGATAAGCTGCCATTTTTGGATCCTTGGCATCAAAGTCTCCATTTATTTGGGATATTGCGAGGTTCGAGTCCCTGCGCACCTCTAGGCGTTGAATGCCCATGGATACTGCCATCCGGAGACCATGTAAAAGGGCCTCATATTCGGCTGCATTGTTGGAGTCTGTGTACATTATCTGGAGTATGTATTGAACTGTGTCTCCTGTGGGGACGTCAGAATGATGCTAGCCCCTAGACCGGCCAACATTTTGGAGCCGTCGAAGTGCATGACCCAGTTTGAATATGTGCCGTACTCTTTAGGGAGTTCGGCCTCCGTCCATTCTGCGACGAAGTCGGCCAAAACTTGCGACTTGATAGCTCGCCGTGGCTTGTAAGTTATGTCGAACGGGAGGAGCTCAATGGCCCATTTTGCAATCCGGGTCACGTCGCGGTTGTTTATAATATCTTTAAGTGGCACTTCCGAGGCTACTGTTATTGAACACTCTTGAAAGTAGTGTCGCAGCTTCCGGGATGCCATAAATACCGCGTACGCAATCTTTTGATAATGCGGGTATCGTGACTTGCACGGAGTAAGGACAGTGGACACATAGTAGACCGGCTTTTGAAGGGGGAATTTGTGTCCATCCGGTTCTCGTTCGACGACGAGCACTGCGCTTACAACCTGATGGGTTGCTGCAATGTATAATAGCATTGGTTCGCCAATGTTTGGCGCGGCCAGGACTGGGTTTGTTGCCAAGATAGCTTTTATTTCGTCGAGTCCGGTTGTGGTTGCATCTGTCCACTCGAAGTGTTCGGTGCGCCGAAGGAGGCGGTAAAGGGGTAGGGATTTTTCTCCCAAGCGGGAGATAAAGCGGCTTAGAGCCGCCACGCATCCGGTTAATTTTTGTATTTGTTTGAGGTCCTTCGGGATATCCAATTGTGAGAGAGCTCGGATCATGGCTGGATTTGCTTCAATTCCTCTGCTGGATACAATGAAGCCCAAGAGCTTTCCGGCTGGAACGCCGAAGACGCATTTCTCCGGGTTGAGCTTGATGTCGTATGTTCGGAAGTTATCGAATGTTAGCCTCAAGTCGTCTACTAGAGATTCGACATGTCTTGTTTTAACGACCACATCATCTACGTATGCCTCCACTATTTTGCCGATCTGGTTTGCCAGACATGTCTGAATCATGCGCTGATATGTTGCGCCGGCGTTTTTGAGCCCGAAGGGCATTGTGTTGAAGCAGAATGGGCCGTATGGTGTGATGAATGCCGTTGCAGCTTGGTCTGACTCTGCCATCTTTATTTGATGGTAGCCGGAGTATGCGTCGAGGAAACACAATGAATCGTGTCCTGCGGTAGCGTCGATAATTTGATCGATGCGGGGGAGAGGGAAGGGATCCTTTGGGCAAGCCTTGTTAAGGTCTTTAAAATCAACGCACAGGCGCCAGGATTTGTCCTTCTTTGGTACCATCACCAGGTTTGCCAGCCAGTCCGGGTGTTTTATATCTTTGATGAATCCGGCCTCCAATAGCTTGGCTAGTTCCTCTCCCATGGCTTGTCTCTTAGGTTCGGAAAAACGCCGAAGAGCCTGTTTGACTGGCTTGAATCCTTTTAGGATATTTAAGCTGTGTTCGGCCAGCCTGCGTGGGATTCCTGGCATGTCTGAAGGGTGCCAGGCGAAAATGTCCCAGTTCTCTTGTAGGAACTCTCGCAGTGTGGCGTCTACATCAGGGTTTAACTGTGCCCCGATGGAAGCTATTTTATTGGGGTCCGTTGGATGGACCTGGAATTTGACTATTTCGTCTGCCGGTTTAAAGGAGGTGGACTTGGATCTTTTGTCGAGTATCACATCGTCCCTATTCACCGTGGAGCACAGCGCAGTCAGTTCCTCAGCCACTAGGGCTTCGGATAGTGCCTCGAGGGCCAGTGCGACTGTCTTGTTTTCGGCGCGGAGTGCTACGTCCGGATCACTAGCGACAGTGATGATTCCGTTAGGCCCGGGCATCTGGAGCTTCATGTACCCGTAATGGGGTATTGCTTGGAAGATTGTAAACGCTTCCCGCCCTAGCAGAGCGTGATATCCGCTACTGAACGGGGCCACTTGGAACGTGACCTCTTCGGACCTGTAATTATCCGGCGTGCCGAACACCACATC
Source organism: Triticum urartu (assembly GCF_056163025.1). NCBI lineage: Eukaryota > Viridiplantae > Streptophyta > Magnoliopsida > Poales > Poaceae > Triticum > Triticum urartu. The sequence goes on from NC_141874.1 coordinate 472,045,199, forward strand.
TAGTGTGATTTTTCCTGTACAGCGCGCTTCCCGACTGGGGATTATTCCTCTAAAGGTTGTGCTGCTTCGCTCAATGCGGTTCCAGTCTATTTCCATTTTTTGATGGGTTTCCTCATAAATGAGGTTTAATCCGCTGGCGCCATCCATGAGTACCTTGGTAAGACGAAAGCCGTCCACTATTGGACTGCGGCTGGTGCTCGGGCTGTTCGGAATTTAGGTTCATCACTGCCGTTAAAAGTAATAGCCGTGTCACTCCATGGGTTCATTGTTGCTACTTGGTAGACTTCAGCAAGGCTACAGAGTGTTCTTTTTCGCATATTATTTGATGCGAAAGTCTCGAAGACTGTTAATACCATACTCGTGTCTCTGGGGTGGCTTTTTGTGGCTTCTGGAATTAGAAGATCTTTGCCAATTTTTGCCACCTGCCGGAGTATCCAACATGCTCTAAGGCTGTGAGTTGGTGTGGCACCCTCTGCACTGTGAATTTTACAGGGTCCATTAAGCCATCCTTCTAGTACGGTTTCGTGCCCTGTAGGGGGCTTTTGCTTTTTGGTATTGAACCCGGGTGTCTGGCGATGATGCACCCTTTTATTTCGGACTGGGTTTGTATTTAGGGCCGGATTGTCCCAAAATTTTATTTCGGTTTTCCAGGCGCTTTCCATCGCACAGTACTTTCGTACTATGGACGCTAAGTCAGCGAAGCGTGTAATATCACGGCGACTTATGGCGTTGAGGATTCCCTTATCCGTGCAATTATTGCAGAAGAATGAAATTGCGTCTTCCTCGCGACAGTCCTTTATCCTGTTCATAACCAGGAGGAATCTGGCCCAGTAATGATGTACTGTTTCTTCGGGCTCTTGCCTAATTTGGGAGAGATCACTTATGTACGGGTGGGTGGGTGGAATCAAATCCGAAACCACACCCAATCTGAGGCCCAGGGGCCAAGGAGTTTCCGAACTCGGAAGTTTGGATTCTTGGATGCTGTCCAATGAATCTAGCCCGTCGCCTGACTTTATGTTCAGGTCTTGAGTGATGTCCTCCCCTCCGCGGGTATCCGGCTTGGAGGGGTCGGGAATCCGGACATAGCTAGTCCTTAAGATAGATGAAGGGTCGCCGCACTGTCCCTCTACCACGGCAACGTGATGGGTGACCTGGGGAGAGTTAATCTCTCTCAGATCGGGTTTAGGCCCAATCTGGTCGTAATCCGTAGCGACTCCCAGGGCGGCGATGCGATCCAAGAGCTCGTTTAGGGAAGAGAGCTCCATTGGATCTAGCTACTCGGCAAATTCCGAGCTGACGTGAAGATTGATTTCGATGACCCGAGAGGTCATCGTCGGCGCAGCAGCCGAACAAGCGGTCATAAGGAAACCACCTAGCCGGAGAGTTTGGCCGACAGCCAAAGCTCCCTTAGCAACGGTGCCGTCTTTAAAGACGGGATGCGGCATCCTTCCTGATGGCGACGGCACAGAGGAACTCTCAATAAAGCACCAACGTCGGTGTCAAAACCGGCGGATCTCGGGTAGGGGGTCCCGAACTGTGCGTCTAGGCGGATGGTAACAGGAGGCAGGGGACATGATGTTTTGCCCAGGTTCGGGCCCTCTTGATGGAGGTAAAACCCTACGTCCTGCTTGATTAATATTGATGATATGGGTAGTACAAGAGTAGATCTACCACGAGATCAGAGAGGCTAAACCCTAGAAACTAGCCTATGGTATAATAGTTGTTTGTCCTATGGACTAAAACCCTCCGGTTTATATAGACACCGGAGAGGGCTAGGGTTACACAGAGTCGGTTACAATGGTAGGAGATCTACATATCCGTATTGCCAAGCTTGCCTTCCACTCCAAGGGAAGTCCCTTCCGGACACGGGACGAAGTCTTCAATCTTGTATCTTCATAGTCCAGGAGTCCGGCCGAAGGTATAGTCCAGCTATCCGGACACCCCCTAATCCAGGACTCCCTCACATTAGCTGGGCTGGGTGAACAAATAATGTAGCGTCCATGCGGCCCATTTATTTTATTTCCTAAAAAATTACAGGCCATTTGCACTTTCTCGAAATACACGAATTTGCTGGGCTGATTCTAATTATAATGTTGGGTTGGGCCAGCAATGTTATCAAAAAATAAAAAGGGGCTGAGCATTTTGTTATAAATATATTTAAATAATAAGTGATATTATTACATTCGTCCTTAAATCTTACCAAGCTTTTGTACACAATCACTAGGATTTTTGTGCCAAAACAATCCAGGATTTTATTTGTTAAGAAATTATTTTTATAAGTTAATAAGATGTGGGATATTGTTTTCTTACATATGTAACTATCTGTTAAATATATGATGACAATAAAAATAATATATAATAACTTATAAAATATTTTTTTAGAAAAACAGGGAGCATCTGCCCGGTTCCATTGCTGAGAACAAAACCACAACATATTTTGATACAACAGCTCAAAGAGCAGTTCGAAAGCAAAGGTAGAAAAGCTACAAACTAGGGGGTGGATGAACAAGTTCTCTGAATAACACAAATCACCCGAGCGGTGCCAAAGGCAGAGCGGATAGAGCACTCAAATGACACAAGGAGGGTCCAGCGAAGCCTTCATAGTCTTCAGCCGAGGGTCCGTGTCAGCCTGCGGCGACCAGTAAGCAAGCGGAGACACCGGGCTGGAAGGCGTAGCATGGTGGATGTCCCTCTTTTTCGGCGCCAGGTGCCCATCATCTTCATCAGAGGAATTGAGACGAGCCCATGGGTCCAGCCCCAGAGCAGGTCGAGCCTTGTTCAGCTACAAGTGATCGCCAACGGTTTCTGGAGGGATCTTGTTAGGGTTTCCACGAAGCTCATCAACTTGTCCTTGTCCGATCCGGAGGAGAGAATCGCCCAATTCCTCACCATGTTCCTGATCAACCTCAAGACCCGCGGAATGAAAATCTAGGAGGTGTTACTGAAAATCATAGCATTTCTATATTTCCAGAGGCACCAAAGGATAGCTGAGCTAACAATATTTAAAACTGAGCACTTTTTGGTAGCAATCCAGAATCTGGAAACAGATTCGAAGGATGAGCCAATCTGACTAGAGAAATATTCCTCAATGTGGGCCCAGAGATGTTTAGCAACTATATATTCAAAAAATAGGTGAGAACAAGACTCTTGTTCCAAGCAGTAAACACAATCAAGGGGTTTGATGATGTGTCTCTTCCTAAGGTTATCCCTAGTCATCAATTTGTTTTTGGAGAGAAGCCAGAGAAATACATGAATTTTAGGGGGAACTCTCAATTTCCAGACAGCAGGGATAAACACGGGTTGAACCCCTCTAAAGTTGATAACATGATAGAGGGAGCTGGAGGAATACTTCCCCTTATTGTCCAGCTGCCAAATCAGGGCATCCGGCTCGGCAGTAAAGGTAATGCTTTTGGAAATTTCCTCCAACTGGAACCATTGTTCCATGAGACTATCACCAAAGTTCCTTCTAAAAGAGAGTTTTAGGCATTGACTGTCCCAAACTTCATTGACACTTTTGTTAAGCTCATTGCAGATAGAGTAAATAGGCCAAAATTGGACTGCTAGGGGGGATGTGCCAAACGAAGTATCTTCCCAGAACCTGGTTCTGCTCCCATCCCCTATGTTCCATCTGTAGCCAAATTTCACAGCATGCATAATAGATTTTAATCCTTTACAGAATCTAGAGGTCTTAGGGTTGGAGGAAGGGACAAAAATATTAGGTTTATTTCCTAGGTATTTATGGGCAATAAGAAGCTTCCAAGGTTTCAGGTCTTCCTCATAGAATCTTTTAATCCAAGACCCTAGAAGACAGATGTTAATTTCTTGGAGGTTAGGTATGCCTAGGCCTCCAAAATCTTTTTTCATAGAGACTAGGGCCCAATTAGCAAGGTGTAGCTTCCTATTTCCCTCAAAATCATTCCACAAGCAATGATACATCTGAGAATTGATGAGGTTCACTGCCCATTTAGGGAACTTGAAGAAGGAGAGGAGATACACTGGAATGCTAGCCAAACAAGCTTGTATGAGGATCAATCTACCTCTGTAAGAGAGAAGTTTGCCCCTCCACCCAGCAATCCTTTTAATGATTTTATCCAGAAGGGGTTGGATATCCTCTCTCCTCAGTTTATCATAGTGGAGAGGGATGCCTAGGTACTTAATGGGGAAGTTACCTTTATTACAGACTAGAATAGAGAGGAAGTCAGCTAACTCCTGATCATCCATGTTGATAGGGATGAGTTCACTTTTAGAGTAGTTGATTCTCATGCCTGAGACTTGTTCAAAACAGGTTAGAACAGTTTTCAGATTGCTAGCATGTGTGGAGTCATTGTCTAAGAAAAGGATGGTATCATCTGCATATTGAAGGCAGATGATGCCACTAGGGCAGACCTCAGGACAGAGCCCTGCAATCATACTATGATCAGCAGCTTTGCTCAGCATTTTAGTAAGAACGTCCACTACTAAATTAAACAGAAGCGGGGAGATGGGGTCACCTTGCCTAAGGCCTTTACCAGCAAGGAAAAAAATCAGTTTCATAGTTATTTAACTTGACCCCAATAGACCCCCCATGAGTAAGTTGCTGGTTCCAACTAGTCCATTTACCCCCAAAACCTCTAAGCTCCAGGAGTTTCATAAGGAAATCAAGGTCAACTTTATCGAAGGCAGTCTAAACTAGCACTACCATCTAGAGAAGAATTCTCACAAACAGAGCCTTCAGATCTGTTTTGGTGAGGGTAAATAAAGGAAGAGTGTTCAATGCCATCATTAAGAGAAGTAACATCTACACCAATCTTAGCAACAATGGCATTGAAGGAAGGATCATTAAAGTTGGAGAAGGAAGTGTGTTTCATACCCTGGGGTTTTTGCACTTCCAGGTTCTGAACCTCTTTGAGCTGTTGAGACTTTTCAATAATGGTTCTCTTGTCACCAGCTACCCTGGCACTGGTTCTGGTGGCTTGAACAGGACCCCATTTGGGATGGTGCTTCTCCTTAGGAAGGGCAGGGAAGTCAGAGTTGTATTTTGAGTCCAAATTGTCTGGGAGTTCAGTTGTTTCAACAAGTGCCTCTTGATCCTCTTGTAGATCTACAGAACCTTCTAATTCCATTAGGTCATCATCTTCCAGGAGCTCCATTTCCCTGAGGAGGTTAAATCCATCAGTTTCATCAAGCACAGAATTCAAGATCTTTTCCTGGATGTTGAGTTGAGGAGTGTATGGAGAATCAGGGAGGTGTGTCTTGAGGACTGAAGTGGGTGTAGTTTCTCCAAGCATCTGATTGTGGCCAAAAGACTGTCCTCTGATGTTAGGGGCCCCAAAATTGGTAGCAGGCCCTTTATCTGATTCAGATCTAGAGCTCCTGTTGGATTCAGCATCTTCAGTAAGATTGGTACCAGTTTCAGCTGTAGAGACATATGTACCAGCAGAGAGGTTGGTGGAGGTGCCAGTTTCAGTGGGGGTTAAGGACTCCACCTCAATGAGTAGCCTGTAGATTTTGTTCCCAACTCTAAAAAGCCTTTCAGCAGGGATTTTGGAGCAAGGTTGTCAGAATCACGATTCTATCGTACGACTCTACGACTTTACGATTCATATTGACTCACATGATTCTGCAACTCTGGCTAGTAAAATCTACGCTTCTACAATTTTGGTAGTGAAGATTCTACGATTTGCGACTCTACCATTAGGGCTCCGATCCGATTCAGAATCACGATTCTGACAACCTTGTTTTGGAGGGATCTTTACATAAGATTTTGACCCTAACAGTTTCATAGAATGACTTGAAATTATGCTGCCAATCCACATCCAGTAAGACCCCCAGAGTGGAAGTGATTTGATCCAGCATAGTCCAGTCACACCACTTGGGGGTTCAATTTCCTGATCTTGATCCAAGTTTCCTGGAGGTCCTCTTCAGCCTCAATCCTGCCTTTCCAGACTTCAACATTGACTACAACATTGTCTTTTTAGAGACCAAAACAGGGGTATCCAGCAACTTGAACTACATCTATTTCAGGAGGGAATTTGACCAAGAATGTCCACTCATCTAGGGCATTGATTGGCCAGGGCCAGTTGGTTTTGTAAATGTCTGCAAACTCAGTGGCAAGTTCCTTCTTGGTCACTTCACCAGCTTCTACCAGAACAATCCCCACATTCTTCAGGGAGCCATGATACTAAGCATTTTCATCAGGTGGGTCTATGTGGTAGAACCCTAATCCTGGAGCGGCACTTCCAACATATCTAGCAGAACTGTGGGTTTTCCTTCTGACAGGGCAATTCTCAACTTTATGGGTAACCATTTTGCAGATAAGAAAACTCTTGGCTTGACACATTTATCCAAATGATGCCCTGGTTCCCCACAGTTGTAGCAGATCACCTCAGAGTATGCCATAAGGCCCGAAGTAGGGGCAGCAGCAGTTTTCTGGATGTCCTGTCTCTTCTTTTGCTGATTCTTGCCTTGAGATTTCCCACTGATCTGAGAGTCAAAACCACCAGCAGATTGATCTTGGGCAATTACAGGAGCATGCCCAGATTGTGCCCCCATTTGGGGTGGAGGTGGGCCGTACCACTGCCCAACCGGCGCTCCCCCCATTGTGATAGGGGAAATTCATCGGAGTTCCTGGTTCCTTCTCATCCTCCAGCCAGATGTTGTCTCTCAGGAAGCAGAAATAACCACCAGACAGCTCAATTGAAGCAGATTGCAAGCCTAATTTCAATCTTCTGCAGGTTTGGGGGAGAGGTAAGGTAGGGGATCCACCTGATCCAGCTCCGGTGGCGTGCTGGTGGGCATGAGTCTAGTCAAGCATTCCCATCTCGCAGCACGACGTGGATCTCCTGAATTCACTTCTCCTTTCGCCCATCAAACGAACGCAATTGGCGGCTCCCTGGGGTGGGGCATCCTGTACTTCTCCGAGAAATCTCCTTCGAAGTAGATCCGCATGGCTAGATCCAGTAGCTCCCAATCCAAAATGATCCTTGCACATCTGAGCATACCTGCGCGAGTGAGAGAACAGATTCGGTCCCTCCTCAGCTTCCTCCCGCGCAGCTTCCTCCTCTGCTTCCCTCCATTCGCGCGTGCACTGGGTCCAGGAGAGAGCGTCGTCACGGATCCGCATCGCCCGCTCCCTCCATCTCCTCCCTCAAGTCTCCCGCAGCACCACCATCGCGACGGAGTTGAGCGGCTGGAGCATCCGCGGGAAGGCTTTGTAGACATGTGGGAGATGCATCTTGTACATCTGCCTGTCTTCCAGCCATTCCCCCGTGGATATGGCCGGCGACTCCATGGGGCGCGCGAGCGGACTTGCTGAGGGGGGCAGGCGCGCCCGGAGTCAGGAGGCGGGCGTGGCGGTGAGATCTATGGAGGTGGCGAGGGTGGAGGTAGTGGCGGGGTCGGCGGTGAGGGTGGAGGTGGTGGCGGGGGCGAAGAGGATCACGAGAGCGGTCATCTATTTGCCAATTATGTGAACTAAACAGTCAACATATAAAATAATTTAAATATATATAATATAGTTAGAAGGGAAACATAAGTTGGACCTGGCGTTCCTATTGTTATATAGAAAAATAGAACAGACCTCTGTGTTTTCTTCAAAAAAATACATAAATTGGGCTGCCAAAAATAAAACCTCGGATGGGAGGTCCATAGGTCGGTCGATACATGACGGCCCTAAGAAAATACAAACAGGCCTATGGACCTCCCATCCGAGGTCGTGGGCTGCGCATGTTAAAAATGAAAGCCTAGACGGGGCAGCCCAAAACCACGTCCAACACTTGCCAAAACTTCGTCCCTCGTTTTCTCTGTGTTTCGCACACTCGACATTGTGTGGGCGTTTTGACTGTGCATCATATGAAGATGTGCTATGCATGAATGTTGATCAGCATGATGTTAACTGGCTGGTATTTCCATTTTCGACCATGAATAAAACTTCTAACATGATGTTAACCCTGTTTGAAAAGGCCATGTTAATATAAATGCTCTGCCTCTGAAAGTTGCAGTTTCTTATCTAAAACTGAACTTGCAGTTTCTTATCTGAAACTGAAACTTGCAGTTTCTTCTTCGAGAATCACATTGTCTGCACTTTTATACTCTATGAAACTACATTTTTTAAGTGCTAAAAAATAGATATCTAGAATTCATAAAATACTTCATATGCTCAATACTGCAAATCTGAAATTTAAAAGACATTCATATCTAAAAGTACTCTCAAAATACACAACACAAAACACAATTCACAACCTGCAAATACTGACAAGTGACAACCCTAAGCTCCTCCTGACAATTCACAACCTGCCCGACTATTGGGCTGGGGGGCAGCCCCCTCCTATTCCTCGGCGGCAGACAGCTGCCCCGTGAGACGATGTGAATGGCGAGGGAGACGATGGCGGGGAAGCGTCGTCGGGCCAACTGCTTTTCACCTCTTGCAGTTGGGTTCGGTCGACGAAGACTCCACCGACTCGCTCTGGCAGGACACCCTCAAAAATGGCACCCTGTAGATGCTCGATCCTTCAATCTCTGGTGGATGCTCCATCTGGGATCGATACTCCCACCACCGCTCCCTCACGATCGGATTCGGTGAATCTGTTTGCTCCATGGCCCGGAGGAGCAGCTTTATGTACTCCGGCACGACTCCCTCTGGGAGTATCGCCGCCTTTTCGCTCTGTTGCAGATATTTGGCCATGGTTGTCGCCGTCGCCGCTAGTTGGTCCTTGTTGTCAAACCAAGACTGTATCTCCAACATCCTAGCTAGCTTCACAGGGTCGCCGTCTGCGATCCTCACGTATCGGTTGTACTCCTCCATCGATCTACTTCTCCACAGCACCTTCACTCGGCGGCGGTGGTTTTTGAATGGAAGAGGAGAGGAGCAGCGCTGGTTTTGGATTAGAACGGGAGAGGAGCGACGCTAGTTTTGGACTGGAACAGGAGAGGAGAGGCGGTGGTTTTGAAATAGAAGAGGAGAGAAGCGGCGTTGTATTTAGATTGGAATAAGAGAGGAGTGGCGGTGGTTTAAGAGGAGAAGAGCAGAAGAGCGGCGCTGGTCTTGGAAGTATTTTTTTTGTTGTTTTGCGTATTTTGGGTGAAAGTTTGACCACGTACTGTATTTGACAGGCAAAATGTGAATGCATGTCACCAAAAATTGTATCGTTTGGTTCGTATCTAAATGTACTTTGAAATTATATTATTTTTGCAATGTATAACATATATTTTATGTGTGAAAATCATGGTCAATTATCACCCAGAATAAAAGGGAGACTAGTTAATGTGGGGTCGCTTTCTTAATTGAAGGGTAAATTGATTTTGATTTTGATCCAGTCACAGCGCGCCGGCCCTCTCGTCCAATCCTAAATCGCTGTCGCACGCTCCTCTCCCTCTTGTCCATTGCAAAACCACCTCCTCTCCTCTCCATCATCTCCATTCCAAAACCACTGTCTTGCCTCTCCCTCTTCTGATCTTCTCCATTGCAAAACCACCTCCTCTCCTCTCCATCATCTCCATTCCAAAACCACCGTCTCGCCTCTCCATCATCTCCATTCCAAAACCACCGTCTCGCCTCTCCCTCTTCTCTATTGCAAGACCACCGTCTCTCCTCCGTTTTCTAGACACTTTGCTCCATGGCGCGGGCACAATCCATGGATACAAAATTAGTATACTGTATACTATTTAAAAGTCGAGGGTGGGGCTTTTCCTGCGCGGTAGGCGGCGGGGCAGTTCCGCCAAGTCGGTTCGACAGAGACGCGAGCAGACGAGGGAGTAGGCTGCTGCAAACATAGGGTTGTGTCATTTGACAGCGAGTTACTGCTGGATAGGTGGGGCCCCGTGATTTGACTTGCCATTATCATTTTAACTACGGCGCTACGACCGGCGTGAGTCTCCCGATTCCTGACCACCTCCATTATGAAGAAAGAGATAGAGAGGAGTAAAAAATACACTTATAGCCAACCTTATAACCAACCTTGTTGTAGTATGAGTGACTAAGTGATGACTATGTATGACATGCCAACATCAGATAGCCTAACGCACCATGTTAAATCTCCAAGGGCGCGACCGCGCGAGCGACGCGACGGTCGTGGTAGGCGCGACCATGATACGGGCTGCTGGTAGCCCTTGGATCTGAGATCAAATGGTCGCATGCTAAGTTGCTGAAAATTTGCAGAATAACCCTCCAGGATAGAATATTCACCCATAGGTCTAGAATCACGCCATGCAACCGTTTGATCTCAGATCCAAGGGCTCTCGGAAGCCCGTATCATGGAGAATGGAAAGCCACTACCCTGCCATTCGCACACTGGCAGTTCGCTCCTACTCATCCCCGCACGTCCTTCAATACTACGACGGTTCGCTCCTAGTTGTCCCGTCCATTCACATTACGGCAGTTCCACTAATCCTAACCCTCCTCCCAAATCCAAGGCGTCCCAAATCTCCACGATCGGCGGTGAGTACAAGGTTAGAACCATCACCGGCGATGAGTTCGACGTCATCTACACCCGTTCTTCCGCGACGGTGAAAGGATGCCTTTCTCGCTTCAGACGCATGTTCGAAAACTCAGATGATGAGTGGGTCGCTGGGCTAGATGTTGATGTAACACCCTCGATGCGACTATAGCTCCCACGTGTCGAGGCACGACTTAGAGACATAATCGCATTGAAGGCATATGTCGCAAGTTAGGCAATCTTCACAACATCCCATGTAATATAAATAATAAAGGGGAGATAACATAGCTGGCTTACACTCGCCACGTCAATCAAGTACATAAATAACATTACATCATCCAAGCACTCATGGCCCGACTATGGCGCCAAAATAAAAGATAACCCAACATGCGACACGGTCCCGATCACCCCCAACTGGGCACCACTACTGATCATCAGGAAAAGAAACATAGTAACGTTGAGAGTCTTCGTCGAACTCCCACTTGAGTTCAAACGCGTCACCTGGAGCGGAATCATCAGGCCCTGCATCTGGTGTAATAGTAATCTGTGAGCCACGGGGACTCAGCAATCTCGCACCCTCGCGATCAAGACTATTTAAGATTATAGGTAAGGCAGGGTAAATATAAGTGGAGCTGCAGCAAGCGACTAGCAAATATGGTGGCTAACTTATTCACAAAAGAGAGCGAGAAGAGGAGGCAAAGCGCGAGCGAGAAACTAGAGAGCAACCTGCGCAAACATTACTCCAACACCGTGTCCACTTCCCGGACTCCGCCGAGAAGAGGCCATCACGGTAACACACTCAATTGATTCATTTTAATTAATTTAAGGTTAAAGTTATCTACAACCGGACATTAACAAATTCCCATCTTCCCATAACCGCGGGCACGGCTTTCGAAAGTTCAAATCCCTGCAGGGGAGTCCCAACTTAGCCCACGACAAGCTCTCACAGTCAACGAAGGAATAGACCTCCTCCCAAGACGTTCCGATCAGACTCGGTATCTTGGTTCTTCAAGACATTTCGACAGGTTAAAACAAGACCAGCAACACCGCCCGAATGTGCCGACAAATCCCGATAGGAGTTGCACATATCTCTTTCTCAGGGCACACTCAGATGAGTGCTCCATACAACTAAAACCAAACCTCGAGTTTCCCCGAGGGGGCACTGCACAGGACTCTAGTTTGGACCAACACTCAGAGGAGCACTGGCCCGGGGGGGTTTAAAATAAGATGACCCTCGGGCTCCGGAAACCCAAGGGAAAAAGAGGCTAGGTGGCAAATGGTAAAACCAATGTTGGGCATTGCTGGAAAAGCTTTAATCAAGGCGAACTATCGAGGGGTTCCCATTATAACCCAACCGCGTAAGGAACGCAAAATCCGGGAACATAACACCGATATGACGGAAACTAGGGCGGCAAGAGTGGAACAAAACACTAGGCGAGAGGCCGAGCCTTCCACCCTTTACCAAGTATATAGATGCATTAAGATAACATGGCAATATAATGATATCCCAACAAGTAAATAAAGGTTCCAGCAAGGAACGGCCTCCGATCTTCACCTGCAACTAGCAACGCGGTAACATAGCCAATCAACGGTTTGCTAGGACATGGTGGGTTAGAGGTTTGACATGGCAATTTGGGAGGCTTGAAAGCAAGTGGTAGGCATCGTAGCATTGGCATAGCGAAAGAGCGAGCAAAGTAGCATAGCAAAGATAGTAGTGATTTCGAGGGTATGATCATCTTGCCTGCACAGTTGTCAGAGTTGACTGGATCCTCGAAAGCAAACTCAACGGGCTCCTCGTTAGCAAACTCATCTCCCGGCTCTACCCAAAAAAGACAGACAAGCAACAAGGACACAATGAACCACGTGCAAAGATCAAACAATATGATGCAAAGATGATATGCCATGCGGGATGCGATGCGGGATGCATATGCAAGATATGACAAGGAATGCATGAACCTGGCCTCAACTTGGAAATCCAAGTGTGCCACTGGAAAGATGAGATGAAAACGCTTGAAAACGATATAAAGAACGCCGGAATCGGAGTTACTGTTTGGAAATGGCAAGCAATTCAAATATGACACCGGTCTGCGATTTACAGCAAGTAGCCATCTAAATGCAATGAGATGAACATGCTACAGCACTCAAACATGACAACAAAATACATGGCAAGGATGCATTCATGATGCTTAACAAAAGTCTAGCACTGAGCTACGGCCAATTCATCCATTAACAAGTTCAAACAAGCATGGCAAAATATGCATATGGCAAACAGATCTCAGACTTAGAGAAATTAACACTTGTCTGGAATTTCAGATCAGGTAGCACTCTTCGGAGCAGCAAAACTATATGCTATAGGATCTGAACATGGCAAAGTAAAGCATGGCATGGAGCTACTCAGAGAGCTTAACAAAAGTCCCTTAGTGACCTTGAGCCAAAAGGGATCAGAAAATACAATTGCAAGCATGTGAACACAGCAAAAACATAATCAGATCACGGACTTAGTGAAAACTGGAGCATGCTGAAAACAGATATCAAGTAGGCATGTTTACGAGCTCGATACACTCAATACAGAGCAAGTCATGATAATCTAAGCTTACACCCATCAAGAATACACAAAATTCAAGCTAGACATGGCAAGAACAATAGCATAGCATGCACGGATCAACTACAACATCATCGGCAAAATTGCAAACAAGTTGACAATCTGCCCAGATTCACAAAGTAGCAAAAGTAGGGCTCGATTGACTCAAGCTAGGGTGCTCCATAAATGCAAACAAAGACATGGATGGGTTTAGCACTACAAGATTAACAAAACATCCTTACTGATCATCCTCAAAAGAGGCACGGATCACTAGGAAACAACATGAACATATGGCAATATGAGATAACAGATCAAGGACTTGGTGGAAATGCTAAGTCCCTGAAAACCGAATTACCAAGTGCACCACTTTTCAAGCTTGTGCTAGTCACCACACTCATCAAAAAAATACATGGGTTGCACCTCTGGAAAGATGACAAAACCCTTAACAAAACATATGTAGAACTCATGGGCATATCATGCACACAATAATCATGGCAAAAATGACAAAAGGCTAAATGGAGTAGGAGATCTAACAATTATCTCAAGTAGCCCTCTTCTAACAGCATTTCGGGCATCAAGATGAACTCAAATGAAAATTATGCAATGGAATGAAATGATGTACTCTCTGAGATGAACATTTTGATATGCTACATGCATGAATCGGAGCTACGGATGCAATGTTACGGCACGACGAACATGGGCACATGGATCTGGGATTTTTAGGACTTGGGAGAAAAATTAGACCTCGCGGGAAACGGGAAGAGGAGAACCCGGGACGAGGAGATCCGGGGAACGGCGCGGGCGTTTGGATCGGGGACCGGTGGATCGGGTCCAACCTCACCAGATCCGGCCGGCAGGGGAGGAGGACTACGGAGAGGCGGCTCGCTCCGGCGACGAGGGGCTCCGACGAGAGGAGCGGGGCACGCCGGCGAGGTGAGGTGCTCGGGCCGGCCTAGCAACGGCGGATGGCGGCGGCGAGCTCGCGCGCGGCGAGGCTCGAAGGCGGCGGGCGGCACGGCGAGGCGGCGGCGCACGGTGGCGGCGGGGTCCCGGCGACGATGGCGGAGGCGGCGCAGCGCGGGCGGCGCTCGGGCGGCGGGGAGGCGGGCGAAGCGGCGCGGGGACTCGGGTTTCCAAAGTTTGAAGGAAGCTCGAGTTGATAGGCGAGGTCACCTCTCTTGCTGACAATCTTGAAAGGTCCCACGTATCTAGGGGGAAGCTTCCCTTTGATACCGAAGCGATGAGTACCTTTCATAGGAGAGACGTGGAGGTAAACATGATCTCCGATCTCGAAAGCCAAATCATGGTGCTTACTATCATAGTAGCTCTTCTGGCGGGATTGGGCTGCTTTGAGGTTATCACGAATGACTTTGCACATTTCCTCTGCCTCTGTGATTAAGTCATTACCCAAAAGCTGACGTTCGCCGGTTTCAGACCAGTTGAGAGGGGTACGGCACTTCCTGCCATACAGAATTTCAAATGGGGCCTTGCCCGAACTTGCTTGAAAACTGTTGTTGTAGGAGAATTCAGCATAAGGAAGACAATCCTCCCACTTCATGCCATAGGAGATCACACAAGCCCTGAGCATATCTTCAAGAATCTGGTTGACACGCTCGACTTGACCGCTAGTTTGAGGATGGAAAGCTGTGCTGAAGCGGATGTTGGTGCCCATGGCCTTCTGAAAAGAATCCCAAAACTTCGAGGTAAAGATGCTGCCACGGTCTGAAGAGATCACCTGTGGAATACCGTGCAGAGAGACAATCCGAGAGGTATAGAGTTCCGCCAATTGAGCTGCAGTGATTGACTCTTTGATAGGCAGAAAATGAGCCACTTTAGTGAGTTTGTCGATGACAACGAATATAGCATCATTGCCACGCTTGGACTTTGGAAACCCAGTCACGAAGTCCATTTCAATGTGGTCAAACTTCCATTCTGGAATGGCAAGAGGTTGGAGGAGACCAGCTGGCCTTTGTTGTTCTGCCTTCACTCTTCTGCAGACATCACATTCATTCACGAATTGAGCAATCTCGCGCTTCATTTGAGTCCACCAATAAGCCTGCTTGAGGTCCTGATACATCTTCGTGCTCCCAGGGTGGATGGAGAGGAGAGAATTGTGAGCCTCGTTCAAGATCACTTTACGAAGTTCACCTTTGGGTACAACAATACGATCTTCGAAGAAGAGAGTATCCTTGTCATCGAGGCGGTAGCACTTGTACTTGGGTTGACTCTTGGCAATCCCAATCTTCACCTTTTTCACCATAGCATCAAGAAGCTGAGCTTGGCGAATCTGGTCTACCAAGGTAGGGGAGACTTGAAGGTTGGCGAGGAAACCTTGAGGAACAACTTGCAGGTTAAGTTTGCGGAAAGCTTCACAAAGCTCGGGCTGATAAGGCTTAAGAATCAGACTGTTGCAGTAAGCCTTTCTGCTCAATGCGTCAGCAATCACATTGGCCTTGCCTGGAGTATACTCAATACTCGGATTATACTCTTGAATAATTTCGACCCATCGAGTTTGCCTGAGGTTGAGATTAGGCTGAGTGAAGATGTACTTGAGACTCTTGTGATCAGTGAAAATGTCCACTTTTCTTCCCAATAAGAGATGTCTCCAAGTCAAAAGAGCATGCACAACTGCCGCCAACTCGAGATCATGAGTGGGGTAGTTCTTCTCATTAGGCTTCAACTGGCGAGAGGTATAAGCAACAACTTTCTTCTCTTGCATCAATACTGCGCCAAGACCTTGGAGAGAGGCATCACAAAAGACCTCGTACGGCTTGGATTCATCAGGCGGAGTTAGAACTGGAGCAGTGATCAATTTCTCTTTCAAAGTGTTGAAAGCAATGTCACACTCCGGAGACCAAACGTGCTTTACGTGCTTCTGGAGAAGATTAGAGAGAGGCTTCGCGATCTTAGAAAAGTTTTCAACGAATCTTCGGCAATATCTTGCGAGACCGAGGAAGCTACGGAGTTGCTTCACGTTCTGAGGAGGTTCCCAATTCACAATTGCAGACACCTTCTCAGGATTCACGGCAATGCCCTTGGCAGAGATGATATGACCAAGATAAAGAACCTCATCGAGCCAAAATTCACACTTGGAGAACTTGGCGTAGAACTGGTGTTCCCTTAGCTTATCAAGCACCAAACGCAAATGCTTGACATGATCTTCCTTGTTCTTCGAGAAAACCAGAATGTCGTCGAGATAGACCAAAACGAAGTCATTGGTGTAGGCATTGAAGATGAAGTTCATCATGCGAGAGAAAGTCGGAGGAGCGTTGACGAGGCCAAAAGACATGACAGTGTATTCATATGAACCATAGCTTGTCCTGAAAGCCGTCTTGGGAATATCTTGCTCACGGATTCGAATCTGATGATAACCCATACGGAGATCAAGCTTGGAGAATACTTGGGCACCTTTAAGTTGTTCGAACAGCTCGTTGATGTTGGGAAGTGGGTATTTGTTCTTGATAGTCTTGTTGTTCAATGGACGGTAATCAACACAAAGTCGGTCCGTTCCATCCTTCTTCTTCACAAAAAGAACACCACAACCCCACGGAGAAGAACTAGGCCAGATGAGACCCATTTTCTCTTGAATATCGAGTTGCTTCTTCAGCTCCTTCAACTCTTCAGGTCCGAGCTTGTAAGGACGCTTGCACACAGGTTCCGTACCGGGCTCAAGATCAATAACGAATTCCACTTGCCGGTGCGGAGGCATTCCTGGGAGCTCTTCTGGAAAGACATCTTGATATTCGCAAACGACTGGAATTTGAGAGATGGCATCCAATTCACCCTTCTCATTGAGAGAAAACAGACGGATGGTATTATCCCCAGCAGCAAAGACAATTACATCCTCAGACGAATGAGTCAATTGAATCTGCCTGGCAGCACAATCAAGATGTGCCTTGTGCTTAGAAAGCCAATCCATTCCGAGAATAAGATCAATATCCGAGTTACCAAGAACAATTGGGGAAGAAAGGAACTTGTAATCGCCCAATGTGATAGTAACCTCCGGGACGCAGGTGTTAGCTGTCATCTGCTTGCCCGGTGACACAATTTGCAAGGAACTTTGCAGATACTGATAATCGCACTCATACTTTGATGCAAAAGGTTTGGAAATGAAACAATGCGATGCACCAATGTCAAAAAGAACTTTTGCAAGAATATCATTAACAGGAAGGTTACCCATGATCACATCTGACGAGTCCTCTGCCTGAGCTACATTCATCAAATTGACCTTGGCATGCTTGGGGTTATGCTTGACCACAGCTGTACTTGCCGATCTCACAGGAGGAGGAGGGGGAAGACGCATCTGGTTGAGACACTTGTTGGCATAGTGACCCTTCTGTTGGCACTTGTTGCACGTGACCTCTGAAAGCGGACGGTGATACGGAGCACTCGATCTTGGAGCTTGAGACGAAGTCTTGTTCTGAAAGCCAGGGTTGGGTGGGTGGGAAGAACCACTGCCACCTTTGCTCTTCTGCTGATACGGCTAACGGAACGGAGGAGGAGGAAGCCAATACTTCTGCTGCTTGGCCACTTGAGTAGAGGAAGAAGGAGTAACATCTCTGACTCGCTTCTTGGAAGCATCACACCTCAACTGAGCAGCCTCTTGCTTCAATGCCATGTTGTAGAACTCATCGTATCTCAAAGGCTCAAAGAGAACAAGAGCTAGCTGAATTTCTTCTCTGAGACCACCCCTGAACTGATATATCATGCTCTTCTCATCAGGGATGTCTTGCTTGGCAAAGCAGGCGAGCTTCTGAAACAACTTGTTGTAGTCATAGACAGACAAAGAGCCTTGCATCAGGTTGCGGAATTCCTCACGCTTGCTTTCAATCACGCTCTGAGGAATATGATGAGCTCAGAAATCTCGACGGAATTCATCCCAGGTGATAACACGTCCACCTCTGGAATCCTTGTACTGCTGGAACCATTCTGCAGCTTGATCTTTGAGTTGGAAGGAAGCAAACTTGACAAAGTCCTCAGGTCTGACGTTACTGCACTCGAAATGCTTGCACAGATCCACTAGCCAATCGTCAGCATCGGTTGCCTCAACACAATTGCTGAAAGTCTTTGGCCCATTAGCAAGGAACTGGTTGAGTGTAGCAAAGTGACTCTGATTGTTGCCTTGGTTGCCTTGATTGTGCTCTTGAAGAATTTGCATGATCAACTGTGTGTTTGCATTGGTTGCGGCCATCACAGCTTGCCATGCCTCCGGAGGAGGTGGAGGTGGTGGCGGATCAGGATTCGGAGTCGTGCGCGTTGGAGGAGCCATCCTGAAGAGGTTGACATCCATTAGCACATTGATAGAAAAATATTGAAGCTGAATCCAACGGAATGAAAATTGCAACATATAGTCTTCACATCCGAACAAAATGAACGAATGCATTCCTCTTGAAATGGTCACATATCCATAAATTGAGAAGCCACGTAGAATTAAGGTAGAGAAATAAATCAACAAGGTACGGATCAAGAACGAATAATCGGTAAGAAATCCCAATCTCAAACCAATATCCGTGGAAGAAGAACTAGAGCTACTAGAATTCCCACCTATGAAACTCCCAAACCTTTCCGGTTATGCAATCAGGTGTTGGCGATACAGGGGAAGCATAATATCTCACCCAAATCTAGCAAATCCTACATCCAGCTGTATCCATCCTTCAACACATAACCAAGAAACCTTCGGAAACCATCTACCTCAACCTTCGAAAAGCATCCGTTATACAAGTTATGGCGATACTCCCGAACTCCCGCCCCAGTACTGGGTGGCGTCGAGGTTATCTCACCAACGAACTGCATAAAAGAGATTTTCGATGTCGGCGTACTAAACTCAGGTATTCCAGAACTGCAACGATAAAATTATGATGACAACACCTCAGAGCTCAACTCCCCGGGACACTTCCACAAAACCCCTGACAGGAGGCACCAAGACAATGTTCTCATCATAAAACCATCGGAACGATTCCAAGATACCCGCGTGATCCTAAAAACAATTTTAGTGAAATTTGAGAAGAGAAGAGTCAAAACTCTATGTTAGGATGCCTTACCAGAGCGATGAGGAGACGGGGAAGTAAAAAGAATTCCTAAACTCTCCGTTATATAATTCCTAAATGACTCAAAACATTTTTCTAGACACAACTCGGCCACTGATAACGATCAAGCAATGGGGCTCCTAAGATTGGGGAAGGCTCTGATTACCAACTTGTAACACCCTCGATGCGACTATAGCTCCCACGTGTCGAGGCACGACTTAGAGACATAATCGCATTGAAGGCATATGTCGCAAGTTAGGCAATCTTCACAACATCCCATGTAATATAAATAATAAAGGGGAGATAACATAGCTGGCTTACACTCGCCACGTCAATCAAGTACATAAATAACATTACATCATCCAAACACTCATGGCCCGACTACGGCGCCAAAATAAAAGATAACCCAACATGCGACACGGTCCCGATCACCCCCAACTGGGCACCACTACTGATCATCAGGAAAAGAAACATAGTAACGTTGAGAGTCTTCGTCGAACTCCCACTTGAGTTCAAACGCGTCACCTGGAGCGGAATCATCAGGCCCTGCATCTGGTGTAATAGTAATCTGTGAGCCACGGGGACTCAGCAATCTCGCACCCTCGCGATCAAGACTATTTAAGCTTATAGGTAAGGCAGGGTAAATATAAGTGGAGCTGCAGCAAGCGACTAGCAAATATGGTGGCTAACTTATTCGCAAAAGAGAGCGAGAAGAGGAGGAAAAGCGCGAGCGAGAAACTAGAGAGCAACCTACGCAAACATTACTCCAACACCGTGTCCACTTCCCGGACTCCGCCGAGAAGAGGCCATCACGGTAACACACTCAGTTGATTCATTTTAATTAAGTTAAGGTTAAAGTTATCTACAACCAGACATAAACAAATTCCCATCTGCCCATATCCGCGGGCACGGCTTTCGAAAGTTCAAATACCTACAGGGGAGTCCCAACTTAGCCCATGACAAGCTCTCACGGTCAACGAAGGAATAGACCTGCTCCCAAGACGTTCCGATCAGACTCGGTATCTTGGTTCTTCAAGACATTTCGACAGGTTAAAACAAGACCAGCAACACCGCCCGAATGTGCCGACAAATCCCGATAGGAGCTGCACATATCTCTTTCTCAGGGCACACTCAGATGAGTGCTCCATACAACTAAAACCAAACCTCGAGTTTCCCCGAGGGGGCGCTGCACAGGACTCTAGTTTGGACCAACACTCAGAGGAGCACTAGCCCGGGGGGGTTTAAAATAAGATGACCCTCGGGCTCCGGAAACCCAAGGGAAAAAGAGGCTAGGTGGCAAATGGTAAAACCAAGGTTGGGCATTGCTGGAAAAGCTTTAATCAAGGCGAACTATCAAGGGGTTCCCATTATAACCCAACCGCGTAAGGAACGCAAAATCCGGGAACATAACACCGATATGACGGAAACTAGGGCGGCAAGAGTGGAACAAAACACTAGGCGAGAGGTCGATCCTTCCACCCTTTACCAAGTATATAGAGGCATTAAGATAACATGGCAATATAATGATATCCCAACAAGTAAATAAAGGTTCCAACAAGGAACGGCCTCCGATCTTCACCTGCAACTAGCAACGCTATAAGAGGGGCTGAGCAAAGCGGTAACATAGCCAATCAATGGTTTGCTAGGACATGGTGGGTTAGAGGTTTGACATGGCAATTTGGGAGGCTTGAAAGCAAGTGGTAGGCATCGTAGCAATGGCATAGCGAAAGAGCGAGCAAACTAGCGTAGCAAAGATAGTAGTGATTTCGAGGGTATGATCATCTTGCCTGCACAGTTGTCAGAGTTGACTGGATCCTCGAAAGCAAACTCAACGGGCTCCTCATTAGTGAACTCGTCTCCCGGCTCTACCCAAACAAGACAAACAAGCAACAAGGACACAATCAACCACGTGCAAAGATCAAACAATATGATGCAAAGATGATATGCCATGCGGGATGCGATGCGGGATGCATATGCAAGATATGACAAGGAATGCATGAACCTGGCCTCAACTTGGAAATCCAAGTGTGCCACTGTAAAGATGAGATGAAAACGCTTGAAAACGATATAAAGAACGCCGGAATCGGAGTTACGGTTTGGAAATGGCAAGCGATTCAAATATGACACCGGTCTGCGATTTACAGCAAGTAGCCATCTAAATGCAATGAGATGAACATGCTACAGCACTCAAACATGACAACAAAATACATGGAAGAGATGACTTCATGATGCTTAAAAAAATTCTAGCACTGAGCTACGGCCAATTCATCCATTAACAGGTTCAAACAAGCATGGCAAAAATGCATATGGCAAACAGATCTCAGACTTAGAGAAATTAACACTTGTCTGGAATTTCAGATCAGGTAGCACTCTTCGGAGCAGGATCTAAACATGGCAAAGTAAAGCATGGCATGGAGCTACTCAAAGAGCTTAACAAAAGTCCCTTAGTGACCTTGAGCCAAAAGGGATCAGAAAATACAATTGCAAGCATGTGAACATAGCAAAAACATAATCAGATCACAGACTTAGTGAAAACTGGAGCATGCTGAAAACAGATATCAAGTAGGCATGTTTACGAGCTCGATGCACTCAATACGGAGCAAGTCATGATAATCTAAGCTTACACCCATCAATAATACACAAAATTCAAGCTATACATGGCAAGAACAATAGCATAGCATGCACGGATCAACTACAACATCATCGGCAAAATTGCAAACAAGTTGACAATTTGCCCAGATTCACAAAGTAGCAAAAGTAGGGCTCGATTGACTCAAGCTAGGGTGCTCCATAAATGCAAACAAAGACATGAATGGGTTTAGCACTACAAGATTAACAAAACATCCTTACTGATCATCCTCAAAAGAGGCACGGATCACTAGGAAACAACATGAACATATGGCAATATGAGATAACAGATCAAGGACTTGGTGGAAATGCTAAGTCCCTGAAAACCAAATTACCAGGTGCACCACTTTTCAAGCTTGTGCTAGTCACCACACTCATCAAAAAAATACATGGGTTGCACCTCTAGAAAGATGAGAAAACTCTTAACAAAACATATGTAGAACTCATGGGCATATCATGCACACAATAATCATGGCAAAAATGACAAAAGGCTAAATGGAGTAGGAGATCTGACAATTATCTCAAGTAGCCCTCTTCTAACAGCATTTCGGGCATCAAGATGAATTCAAATGAAAATGATGCAATGGAATGAAATGATGTACTCTCTGAGATGAACATTTTGATATGCTACATGCATTAATCGGAGCTACGGATGCAAAGTTACGGCACGACGAACATGGGCACATGGATCTGGGATTTTTAGGACTTGGGAGAAAAATTAGACCTCGCGGGAAACGGGACGAGGAGGACCCGGGACGAGGAGATCCGGGGAACGGCGTGGGCGTTTGGATCGGGGACCGGTGGATTGGGTCCAACCTCACCAAATCCGGCCGGCAGGGGAGGAGGACTCCGGAGAGGCGGCTCGCTCCGGCGACGAGGGGCTCCCGCGAGAGGAGCGGGGCACGCCGGCGAGGTGAGGTGCTCGGGCCAGCCTAGCAACGGCGGATGGCAGCGGCGAGCTCACGCGCGGCGAGGCGCGAAGGCGGCGGGCGGCACGGCGAGGCGGCCGCGCACGGTGGCGGCGGGGTCCCGGCGACGATGGCGGAGGCGGCGCAGCACGGGCGGCGCTCGGGCGGCGGGGAGGCGGGCGAAGCGGCGCGGGGCCGGGAGGGCCGCGGTCGGGCCCCGCGGGCCTCGGCAGGTGCGGGCGGCGAGGTTGTCTGGGGGCGCCACGTGGCAGCTCCCGGTTGGGGGCGGCGGCGATGTCCGGACACGTCCGGCGCGCAGAGAGACGAAGGGGGCTAGGTTAGGGTGGATTTGATCCGGAATTTTCGGGGGAGACTATATATAGGCATAGAGGGAGCTAGGAGAGTCCAAATGAGGTGCGGTTTTCGGCCACACGATCGTGATCGAACGATCTAGATGATGGAGAAGGCTTAGGTGGGTTTTGGGCCAAATTGGAGGGGTGTTGGGCTGCAACACACACGAGGCCTTCTCGGTCCCTCGGTTAACCGTTGGAGTATCAAACGAAGTCCAAATGATACGAAACTTGACAGGCAGTCTACCGGTAGTAAACCAAGGCCGCTTGGCAAGTCTCGGTACAATCTGGAAATGTATAATCCCCACACACGAAAGAAAGGTAGAAATGACCACCGGAGGAGAACGAAGCGCCGGAATGCAAAACGGACAACGGGGAAAAAAGCTCGAATGCATGAGATGAACACGTATGCAAATGCAATGCACATGATGACATGATATGAGATGCATGAAAACGACAACAACACACAGAGACAAAGAACCCGAACCCGAGAAAATAAAATAACTTAACGCCGGAAACGGCAAGAGTTGGAGTACAAATTGGGAAAGTTACATCCGGGGTGTTACAGTTGATTACACCACAGTCCTGGGACCAGAGAAGGATCTAAAGGACGAAGAGAGGAAGAAGCCCGCCGTGATCCAGGTTTGCGTACATAACGTTTGCTTGGTCTACCACATATGCCATGCCGATGTTGAGTGCCAGGATTTTAAGAACTTCCTTGAGGACAAAACAGTGAAATTCATTAATGTAGACTTTAAGAACGACAGGGATGTCCTACGTCGGATTGGTCTCGTTGTAGGCAACCCCTTCGACCTCCAGAAGAATCAGCTGGTGTCCTCTCGTCAGCCTTCAATGCTAACCCTGGCAGGAGCCATGGTTCATCCTTCGTACGGTAAACTGGAGAAAACTCCATACACGTTTCATTGTCATGCATGGCAGCGGAATGTACTAGATATAGACCACATCCACTATGCTGCAATGTATGGCTACCTTTGCTTCAATATCTACAAGGGTTGGATGAAGAGCAACAACCAAGTGTTCGGTTCAAGCAAAGAAGTATCAGCCAAGAGGAAGAGGGACAAGGACGAAGTCGAGGACGTGGACGAGGACTCCGAGTAAGGTGGCAGTGTCGTTGCTCATGGTGGTTCTAATGCAGTGTCTACCGGAGTAGTTGCAAAGTTTAATTTCAGGTGTGCTTAATTTAATTTGAGGGGTGTGTTATGCTGAGCCCAGGAGAACTATGTTATGTTTCTTCTTGTTACTTTAACTCTTCAGTATGTACATACTAGTATTTCTTACATTTCATCTTTTACTTGGTATAGTACTACCACTCGTTTCTTCACATTATATACGTACAATATATATGGCCAACATCATATAGCCAGCAGTTTAGTTGTCAAAGAATTTCAGGGTGCTTAGTTTTGTAAAAGAATTCTAGGATGCTTAGAGGGTGCTTGGATCCAAGGGACTTATTTTAGTCTGACTAAAAATAGTATCTTTAAGAGGCTAAAGTTCTAAGCACCCCTGACTAAAGAGGGGCTAAAACTAGTCTTCGGACTAAAAGTTTTTAGTCAGGGGTACCCCTACTAAAATGTGGATTAGTCCTCTCTCTACTCATTTAACTCCTCTCCTTTAACACAGGCGAGTTCTGGATTGGAGGGTTTGGAGGATAATAAATGCTCATTAACTTGATTTTAGCCTTTTTAGTATTTGGATCCAAGCATGGGTGAGGCTAGCATGTTTTTGTCCCACTACTTTTAGTCATGGGACTAAAACGTATCCAAGCACCCTCTTAGTTTTATTTGAGGGGCGGGTTGTGCTAGACACCATTATTGTGACTAGCCTTTTTAATAGTACTATATGCATAATTTGGCGACGAGCGCTCTCTATATGTACCACCTTTTTTTAATTTCAAGTTTTGCTCCATGGCGCAATCCATCGATACTACTGTTGTACAAAAGTATACATTTTTTAAAAGGCTAGAGGGCGGGGCAGTCTAGCTTGGTCGGTTTCACGAGAGGCGAGGGCCTTTGTGATTTGACGGCTCATTACTGCTGGAAGGCGGGGCCTTGTGATTTGACTGCTCGTATAAATGCGTCGACGACCTGATCGAGGAGGAGCAAAGAACTGTGCGGTATACTCAAGTTTTCCATCGGAGTAGTACTGCGACGGAGGAGCATGAAACACGGCAGCCCAGTGCCATATGGCGATAAAAAATGATATAATTTGCTAGTCATCTCATTGTTAGCATTGTTCTATTCATTCCCTCAAAAAACCATTGTTCTATTCATGCCTCGCAGAGAACGTGACACGTGCGATGAAACACCCGAAGCAAAAGATGAAACACAGGAGCAAAAGAAGAAGGAAGATTATCAGCCCAAATGATCTAATTCGCCGCGGAGTCGTAACTGCTTCTTCATCTCCTCCACGACCTCCATCTCCTTGTGCGTCTCCTCCGCCATCTTCTTCATTATGTCCATGATGCGGGATTTCTCGACGCGAGCCTTCATCATCTGTTCCACGGCCGCATTACGTACCTTGATAGCAGTCGGGTGCTCGATGCAGAGCTTCGCCAACTCCTCCTTCTGTTCCATGACGAGGGCCTACAGCATCTTCATCGAGGAACTACTATTGTCATGCAGCTTCTTCCAGCCGGCGTTCTTCTCCTTCAATAGGTCGATCTCGTGGAAGAGCTTCGCCTTGTCCTCCTGAAGTCGCGGGATTTCGCCGGTCGCCTTCTTCTCTGAGGCAATGCTCTTCTTCAGCAGCATCACCAAGCCGGCGGCAACTCCCCCTGCTGATTGAGCTCAGCGGGCATGTCATCGAGGCTCTCCTTCAGTAACTCCATCAAGCCTTGGATGAACTCCTTCTGCTTATTGAGGTGCTTATTGAGCTGATCGGGCATGCCGTCGAGGGATAACGACTCCAGCTCCGCCGGCTCGGCATGTTCGCCTCCGCGGCTAGGGCGCTCCTGGGAGCCATCACTACAAAAAAATACACTTCCGTGATGATACGAGTTTGTCACAGTAGGTCGCGTTTTTTGTCATGCATGTACATCCATGACAAATTTATGACATAATCAAGATAGTCATACCTGTGCTGTCGTAGAAGTGTTCCATGACATTACCAAAATTATCATCACGGAAGTGTCCACTTCCATGATGATAAATTGCGCGTCACAGAAGTGCTTTCGTCAAGGGTGACCGACACGTGGCATCCACCGTAACGGAACGCCGTTAAGCTATCGGGTTGGGTTTTGGATCCGATAACCCGTTAACAGCCCCGACCAATGGGAAATTACCACGTGTAAAATTCTTATTTGCCGGACGAAACACGTGTCAGCTCGTCAGTGGGTCAGATAGGCGCCTATGATACGTCGACATGTGGCACGGCCCAACAGAGGCCCATTCCTGTGAAAAGGCTGGCCCGTTTGACTTGGTCAAAAGGTGGCGGGCCAGCCCATGGAAAGCCTGTTAACGGCCTGTTCGCATATAGCCCATTTACAGCCCGCTAACCCAAGGCCCGTTACGCCCTATCCGAATTAGGCCCAGTAGCGTCATCTGGGGCATCCAATATGATTCCAGCCCGTTTTCACTTCTGGCCCATGTATGGCCCTTGACGTCTTTCGGCCCATATGAGGCCCTATGTAACTCTTGGCCTATTGACGGCCCGTGGTGAAACTGACCTGTAATGAACAGTGTATCACTTTATACCCATTAATGGCTCGTTATTCCGTTGGGTCGTTTCCAGACCATGTTATCTTTCGGCCTTCTCAGAGCCCATTTATTCTTGGGCTCATTTCCAGCATTCATTTACTTACGGCCCGTTACTGTCATTTTCTGCTTGTGGGCCAAATTCAGCCTGTGGTTACAGTCAGCCCCTTTGTGGTCCGTTAATACGTTGGGCCGTTTTCATAGCATCATCAAATACGGCCTATTAACGATGGCCCATTGCGGTCGGCCCATGAACGGACGATTCCAACTCTAGCCCATTTACGGCCATAATGCGGCCTGTTATTGGGCCATGTTTGCCCAATCGATCATACGGCCCATATAAGGCCCATTGATGATACGGCTCGTAGAAGGCCTATTGTTTCTACGGCCCGTAAAAGGCCTACGGTTTCTACGGCCCGTAGAAGGCCCACTGTTTCTATGGCCCATAGGAGGCCCAGTGTCACTACAGTAAATATTAGCCCATGGTTATTGTGGCCTAGTTTTAAAAAATAGGTTATTGCAGCCACTAGTTAACCGCGGAAAAAGAACTGCAATGACTACAAGAAAACAAATAAAAAAGACAACAAGGAAATAAATAAGCAAGCAACTAACGCTAGGCTATCACGGCTATTACACATATTACATCCACTGGGCATCAAAGTTCGCCACCAGTGCAAATATAGGGAACAAAGCATCATATCATATACACTGGCCGTCAAAATTGGCCACCAGTGCAAATAAACGCGGCAGCAAAACAAGAGCATAACTGAAACAACTTCAAAAGAGCTCAAGAAACGTTATCCTGGGTATCCACCATGCTGGCAATAAGCTTAGCAAGCTGATTAGCTTTGTCCTGTTTGGCGCTAAAATCCTCCAACGCTTGGTGTTGCACCAGAAAGTATGCATCTAAATGCTCCAGGGACTTCCACGGTCCTTCCGCTTCTTGTCGCAGCACAACTGAACGATGTCTTTCAGCTTGTAGTTGAGACTCAAGAAACCGAACTGATTCAGACAGTGAGTTTGAATAGCTTGTGCAAGCGGTAGTGGCCAGTAACTCCAACACTAAACCAAGACATGATGTGTCACTATCCTGAACCTTATCTGCATTACTTCCTTTGCCGTTGCTTAATAAGGCACTCTTCCCCAATATTCTGTCAGCATTCTAAAAGAAGAAACAAGCAGACACATAACAAGTTCAGCATGTACTAGTATATGAAACTCATTTCGATGAACCAGTTCATTAGTCAGGTGGACAGGATTAAACTACCAAGTCTTCTATTGCCAAGTACTAGTACATAATAAAAGCATCAAACAAACATATATCTATGTCCTATGGTAGCAATGGAATCTTAAATTAGGACAATTGTTCTTCAGGTTTAGGCACTTGTTCTACATGAACAGAGTACAGTAAGACGCAAGAATATAATACTTAAAATAGAAAATGATCTCATAGACCTTACCACATTCTTGGTTCGGGACCAGTACAGAACAAGGCGTTCCCAGTCATCGTCCAGTAAATGTGTCTCAGGAGAACGTAAGGGAATTTGATGAGTTTCTTTGCCGGTGAAGTACGTTTTCTTCAGGTAATTCCGATACAGCCACCAAGCATTCTTGAAGATAGCAGAGGTATTAGCACAGGTTACCTCATCCTGAGTTTCCAAATCGGTCCTTCTCTATAGAGAAAAAATGGGAAAAATTGATGTATTATAACCATCATGGAGGTAGGATGTATGGGACGAAGCAAAGTAATTGCCATGAATAACACTACTTACACATAACTCTTGGACAAACACCTGCAACTGGCATTTTCCTTCATCTTCAGTATAATATTTCCAAGATGGGAAGATACGCACATACGATTTAACAACATCAAATGCGATAGATGCTAAACTACGACTAGCTGGTTGTGCTTCCTCCACAGGAATAGGCGTACTAACTGGTGGAGTTGGGGTTCGCCGTGATAGTACTGGCCCTTTGGGCACTGGATCTGCCTTACTAACTGCTCTTGTTTGGGAGCTCTGTGGTGGAGATGGTGTTGTGTCAACAGGAACTGGGTTACTATCGGCTGGGGTTGGGGTTAGATTGGGTGAAGCTGGTTCTCTGTCCATCATAGTAGGGGTACAATCTGCGAGAGTTTGGGTTATGTGTGGTATGGCTGGTTCTTGTGCATGTACAACCGGGGTGCTATCTCCACCAAGAGGTAGCACTGTTTTATTTGAAGACCGTGTTTTTAGTCCGCTAGATACTGGCATCACCCGCTCCAATTCAAATGGCTGATAAACAGGAAACATAGTTGAATGTACAGACATTGTATGAGAGACAGATGTAATAGATAGTGTGGAAAAAAGAGGGCATGAAATAGTTGACATGTATATTGTTTAACTAAAATGGATAGCATGACATAATTTCACATATATGATGTCTATCTAAACTGGATAGCATAGCATAACATAATTCAAAGATATGATGAATAACTAAACAGGATCGCATGACATAATTCACCTACATGTTATCTAAGTAATCAGGATCGCATCATTTAATTCACATATGTGATTTATATGCTAAACAGAGGGCATTCAATATGATGTCTGAACTAAGAACATGGTGTTGAATATTTTGTATATGATGTCTAAACTATGCAATGCAAGACACCGTATGCATGATATGAGCAGTATAACCGTGCCAAGTTAGAGCATACACCTCAGTGGGGGAATAGGACTGGTCATCTGTCTCTGAATCCATCTCTGAGGAGCTATCGGGACCCAACAAGAGATCTGCTTCGACAGGTAGCACTGTTTGCTCTGAAGGCCTTGTTTTCACTCCAGATTTTTCCATCTCCCACCTAAATGGCTGATTCACAGGAAGAGTAGTTTACTGTACAAACATTGTCGACAAATGGAAATGTAATGAAGAAAAAGATGGGCAAGATATCATTCAAATATATGATGCCTGGTTAAACAGGATGGCATTGCACATTTCACATATATTATGGCTAGCTAAAAGACATGAGACTGCATAATTCCCATATATGATATAGAAACTAAACATGTGGCATTACAGAACATGTCTAAACTAAGCAGATGACATATATGATGTCAAAAGTAGGCATTGCAAGGCAACATACGCATGATATGACTAACATCATCATGCCAAGGTAGAGCAAACACCTTGGGGGGTAAATAGGAGTGGTCAGCGGCATCCGAATCCGCCTCAGAACAGATATCTTCCTCTGGATTACAATCTGGAGAGGGGTGGGGAGGGTTTGCCATTGAACCCATCATGGAGCGATGTATGCATGACATTGTATTGCTGCGCAAAACTCTTCTCTTTTTCTCTACATGTTCAGCATGACTGTGTACAATATCTGACATGCATACAAAAAAATATGGTGAGATTATGTAAGGAGAGCATGCAGAAATTTAGAGTGATGGTAACAACCAGTGGATCGATGTTTTTCCGTTGAACCAAAATATCCCTAATGGATCAACGTGAATGTATAGTAATAAGTGATGCAACAAGTGTACAACCTCTTTTTTGTAGCCGTGTCGACCTCAGCATCATTGGGTTGGTCGCTGAAGAAGTTGAGGCAGAGGTGGTTGTCGGAGGTGTGGAGGAAGATCTGAGGAATCTGTAGACGGCGTCCAGGGCACTGCTCTGTTGTGATGGATTGTGTTGTCGTTGGAGCAGCTCCGGTGAGCCGTAAGACATCAAGGCTGAAGCAGCACAAGACAGACATCGTCAATCTCAAGTGGGATTCTAATAGAATCTCCAATAGATGATGTAAATGGATGTAAAATTAACATCACCAAAAACCACCTGACTACAACAGATGAGGTAAAAACTATTGACTCTAAACTTAACTGTCGAAACTGAAATTTACTGTGGAATCTGAATGCTACTATCGAAACTAAACGCAATGGTAGCAGAGAGGCACTTGACATGTAGTTTAGGGAGGGCCTGCAGTTCATCTTCAACCTGCACCCCCCTAAGCCGCCAGCCACCACCGGCCGAACCGCCGGCCCCGGCGCCGCCTCACCGCCCCGAAACAACTCGCCACCGCCGCCGCGGCCAACCCTCTAGGCCCCCACCCTGAACCCTAAGATAGATAGTGGGGTACCTCTCCGGTGAGCCCCCGTCCCCGCTGCGGGTGGTTCTTCCTTAACTCAAGTGAGCCCCCCAACCCTTGAAAAACGACTGACCCAAAAGTTGATTCAGTCGACTGAAGTGTGGCTTAATCGGAGCAGAGCAGCAGCACAAGCGAGGGGGGAGAGCAGCAGCAGCTGGGTGAGCGAGCGAGCGAGCGAGAGCCGGAGCAGCAGCAACAGATCCGGCTGGTATGGCCGCCGCCGCCGAAGGGGCCTCGCACTGGGGGAGAGCCGCCGTGGAGATGTCGCCCGCGGCGCCGGCTTCAAGGTAGCCACTCCATGGGGGTGCGGGATGGAGCACCGTCAGCGCCGGGAGGTCGAGTTAAGGAGAAGGTGCGATGCGATGAGTGTACAACCTCTTTGGTGGCGCCGAGTAGGCCTTGGCTTTGTCCAGGAGTCGGTGAGGATGTGGCGGTTCCGGTGGAGCAGGTTAAGGCGGCGCTGTGGGGATGGAGCAGCCGCGATAGACGAGGCGATCGTCGGGGCAGCTCCTTGGAGGTGGAGGACGGGGCGGCTGAACCGGCGGGACGGCGGGATGGACGACGGATCCTCATCCGGGGAGGTGGATGAGGGACGTCGAGCTGTTGCGGTGGACGACGTCATCGGGGAAGAGGCTCCGGTTGGGCAGCGGTGACGTGGCGGATGGAGGAGGGTGGGGTTTCGCGGCTAGAGCGGAGAGGTTATGGCGGCCTGGGATTTTGAATGGCGAAAAGGGGGCGATGGGAGGGGGTGAAGCATGACTTAGGAACGCGCTTGTCCAAAATGTAGGGTGTGTTACAAAAGTACCCCCCACCGATTTGAACTAGCGGCCCTTTCGGCTCAGGGTTAGAAGGAGGATTTCATCTGTCAGGATTTGGCAGCTGGAGGGAGTTTTCGCACGCGTTGTAATTTCGGGATAGCAACGCACGGGTTGTGAAGGCACCTGTTTTGGGAGTACGATATCTAAATTTTCGGGATATAACAAGACGCGGGTTGAATTTTAGGGACAAGCCTAACGTGTAGTAATATTGTACTTGTACGTACCAAATCAATTCGCACTTCCCTCAACCAAAAAGAAAACGAAAAAAATAAAACTATTCACACCAGACAAAGAGAGAGTCTTGCCCCGTTTTACTATACAAATGTTATTCAAAGCTACTCCCTCCTTCCATCTATATAGGGCCTAATGCGTTTTTCGATGCTAACTTTGACCAAATATTAGAGCAATGATATATGACATGCAACTTACACAAAGCACACCATTAAATTTGTTTGGGAAAGGTTCTTTCAATGATATAATTTTCACATTGTGCATGTCATGTACTATTAATCTTGTCAATAGTCAAAGGCGGTCTTAAAAATCTCATTACGCCCTATATAGATGGATGGAGGGAGTATGAATCCATGTTATGTCCGATTAAATTTTTTCGCTTGCTGTATAATGCATGTAACCTACTCATACCAACATTTTAGTGCATTCCAAATGTCTATACTACCGCTGCAATTCGAACTAAATTTGAATTTGTTTCTCTATTTCAATAAGAATCTACAATCATGATTGTTGCCAACTTCAACCATCATAGTTTCCTTGCTATCCGCCAGATATAAATCAGACGACTTATAATGTAGGATGGCAGGCACACCATCATCAACAACTCCATTTTTTATAAGAGTGGAGATAAAATATATTAAATGTAGTATACCGTGTTCATAACCACACCATGTGTATCACCGTTATATATATTCACACATCCGTCAGTTTGAAACACTATGATAAATTCTTCAAATATCTGAATTTGCTTTTTATAATGAAGTATATATGATCTCTATTCGTCTTTTACACCCACACAACCCTCTTATCTTTGTAGCTAGCACTAACTTTCTCTTGTGCATGCACACGCACGCATCCCTCTCACCCTCCCTCAGCATTCTCTAGCTCCATCGCACAAATTCGTCTTTTCACTTTAGGTCGTTCACCCACGGTGTGTGTAGGCCCCCAGGCTCCTTGTTTACGGCACACATCGATCATATGCCTCTCTAGCCTGGTGTGCCTAGCACAAACACAAGCTTCCCCTCTTCTCTTGTCACCGTCCATGCCTCACTCCCACCACTCTTTTCATCATTCTCGTACTCGCACACTCCTCCCCCTCGATATAGTATGTGTCGGTGTCAAAACCAGCGGATCTCGGGTAGGGGGTCCCGAACTGTGCGTCTAGGCGGATGGTAACTGGTAACAGGAGGCAGGGGACACAATGTTTTACCCAGGTTCGGGCCCTCTTGATGGAGGTAAAACCCTACGTCCTGCTTGATTAATATTGATGATATGGGTAGTACAAGAGTAGATCTACCACGAGATCAGAGAGGCTAAACCCTAGAAGCTAGCCTATGGTATGATTGTTGTTCGTCCTATGGACTAAACCCCTCCGGTTTATATAGACACCGGAGAGGGCTAGGGTTACACAGAGTCGGTTACAATGGTAGGAGATCTACATATCCGCATTGCCAAGCTTGCCTTCCACGCCAAGGAAAGTCCCTTCCGAACACGGGACAAAGTCTTCAATCTTGTATCTTCATAGTCCAGGAGTCCGGCCGAAGGTATAGTCCGGCTATCCAGACACCCCCTAATCCAGGACTCCCTCAGTAGCCCCTGAACCAGGCTTCAATGACGACGAGTCCGGCGCGCAGATTGTCTTCGGCATTGCAAGGCGGGTTCCTCCTCCAAGTACTTCATGGAAGATTTTGAACACAAAGGTAGTGTCCGGCTCTGCAAAATAAGTTTCCACATATTGCCATAGAGAGAATAATATTTACACAAATCTAATCTGCCGACGTATTCCGTAGCGTGACATCACACCACGGCCAAGTCTTTATCTGAATCGTCTTACTGTCCCACCTCAGCGCGTTTAACGAGGCGGTTTCCTTGGCACGTCTCGTGAAAGCAGAGATCGTGTTCCCTTATTCCGGGATTCTCATCAATACGGGCGTGGGTAACCCAACCGCGCCATTGATTACGACGCTTGGGAGATAAGCGAGTTTTACCAGGCTGGTGGGGACGCATAGTCGCGTCCGCCCATATAAGGGGATAAGGATCCACCTTTTCATCCAAGCCTTCTTCCTCCTTTGCCTATCCATTTCCGCGCACTCGAACTCCAGCGCCCAAGTCCGCACACCCCATCTCAACCTTCTCCAGCCATGTCCGGAGCAGGAGGCAAGTGGATGGTCTCCTCCGTTACGGAGGGACACATCAAAAAACTGAGGAAGGCCGGATACTTGTCTAACGACATTGCGCACTAGCTTCCTGAAGAGGGGCAGCTCAGCCCCACCCCTTGGCCCCATGAGAGGATGGTGTTCCTCCCCCATTTCCTCTGCGGACTGGGCTTCCCTCTCCACCCATTTGTCCGGGGACTCATGTTCTACTATGGCCTGGATTTCCACGATCTGGCCCCGAACTTTGTCCTCAACATCTCGGCGTTTATTGTCGTGTGCGAGGCTTTCTTCTGCATCAGCCCCCATTTCGGCCTATGGCTCAAGACTTTCAATGTCAAGCCGAAGGTGGTGCACGGCACCCAGGCGGAGTGCGGAGGCGCCATGGTGGGCAAGATGCCCAACGTCCTATGGCTCGAGGGCTCCTTCGTGGAGTCCCTAAAGGGCTGGCAATCGGGGTGGTTTTACATCACCGAGCCGCGCAACCCTGAATGGGT
This sequence comes from Triticum urartu, assembly GCF_056163025.1. Classification (NCBI taxonomy): domain Eukaryota; kingdom Viridiplantae; phylum Streptophyta; class Magnoliopsida; order Poales; family Poaceae; genus Triticum; species Triticum urartu. The sequence goes on from NC_141874.1 coordinate 472,079,642, forward strand.
CGCAGCCCCCGAGTTTCGATCCGGACCCCCTACGCGACTCGCCTCCTGGAAAGAGATGGGCCTGTTGTGGGGCAAAAAAGGAGAGCTGACCGGACTCCAAACATGCGTCCAAACCCTGGTGGACAAGAAGCTCAAACTTGTCAACGTAGTCCAGGTTATGCTCATCCGCCGGATCCTCCCGTGTCAACAACGGGCTTTCAACCTGTGGGAGTTCGACCCAGCGTGGCACCGAACTCTGAGCAGGCTCTTCGACATGACGTACGAAGATGCCTGGAAGGTGCTTTTCAAGGGCGCCGAGGCCCCCGCATCCGCTACCGAGGATCGCGGATTCAACACGCAGCGTCACGCTCGTGCGGTAAGCTGTTTTTACCTTTTACAGGGTATTAGTTTTTCATAGTTTGACTCCATGCGGGATCTAAGCTCCTTTACCTTTGACAGGATTGGCAGGAGATGTCCGGACAGATCAACTGTCCGGCTCCTTTGCCCGAAGGCCCAGCGGATGCTCGCTTGGCGAAGCTGCTGGTTCCGGCACCCTATGTGGTGCCGGAGAAGAAGGCCAAGAAGAAGGCCACAGGGACTCGAAAGAGAGCCCGGCGCCAGGAGGTGTCAGATTCATCATCTGACGACTCCAAGGCGCACTCGTCCCATGAAGACGTGGAGGAGGAAGAAGAGACCTCTCCCCCTCCAGTGGGGGGAGGGAAGAAAAGGAAGGCCGCCCCAACTGGGGAGGCCGAAGGGTCCAAGAAGGGGAAGACCCCTCCTCCGGACTACTCCACCAACGCTGACGACGGCGAAGAGGAGTGGTCGCACAGGGCCAAGCCCCTGGCGAGATCGTAAGTATCCGGATACCAGAGTGATTCATAGTATTCCCCCATTGCACAGCTTTTCCTTACGTCAAACATGTTTATGCAGTCCACCCAAAGACCGGCTTGACGTGTCGTCGAGCGGTTCCCTGGATTCGTCGGATGTGAATTCACTTCCGACGGCTACCTCCCCCCATCCTACGGACGACGCCGAGGCAGCGTCCCAATAGGTTCCAAGCCAGGAGGTGGTGGTCCTAGAGGCACCGCAAGGCGACCTCCCAGACTCCAAGCGTGAAGGGGATAGAACCCCCAAGGGTTCCAAGTCCGGCTTTGAGCCGGACACTGCGTCGGAACCTTCAACGGTTCCAAACTCCGGTAGGCAGCCTCCTTCCAAGAGGAGCAAGCCTACCGAGCCGGTGACCTCTGTCCAACCGGAGGCACCGAACAATTTGCTGGAGGTGCTTAACGGCGCCTCCATCGACGAGGAGCACCACACTATTATGAGTGCGGTGATCCAAAAGGTTCAGTCCACCAAGAGCGGACTGACTGAAGCCTGTGCCAGCCTTCTAACAGGCTTTGAGGTAAGTAAAGGATATGTAAAAATATTACCACATAGACAGTAGCCCCTGATGCTCTGTTTGGCGTTCGTAAAGAAAAGCCGAATAGAGGATCTAATAACATTCGAAGGAGTCTAACATAATCAAGTCAATATGCGTATGCAGGCTTCGCTGCTGGCCTCCGCCGCACTGACTGCGGAGGTGGATACGCTGAAGCGAAACCTCGCGCGGTCCGAGAACGAGCTCGGCCATGCCAAGAGGCAACTCGAGGAGAAGGAAGGTAAGTAATACCCTGCACAAGTATATAGAGAAGATGTGGTTGCAAAAAATGACAGGATCAACGTGCAATTATAGGGGCCACGACCGAGGTGGCAACCCTTAAGAAAGCGCTGTCCGAGGCCGAAAACAGAGCGGCCGCGGAGCGTACAGACAGAGGGAAGCAGGAGGCGCGGGTGGAGGAGGTGCAGAAAGAGCTCCAGGCTCTCATGAAAAAACACGAGAGTTTGGAGCTTGACTCGAAGACGCAAGCGTCCGATCTTGCGGCAGCCCTCGAAAGCGCGAAGTCTGCCGAGGCCGAAGCCCAGAAAGCCCTCCAAGAAATTGGAGATATGAAGAGGATAGCGGCGGGTAAGGCATTCATTATGCAAAGCAAGCACGTGAAAGTGAATTACTTTTTACTTACCCGAGTCCGGAGCTCTCCAGGAGCATTCACAGATTTGCCCCGTAGTGCGTTTGATGCCGCCGCCTACTACCGAGCCGAGGAGGGGAGCTCAACGGAGAAGGTGTTCTGGTCTCAGTATGCTGAGGCCGGACACCTGGTGCCTTTGAGCGACCAGCTGAAGCAAATGGTGGAGCTCCACAAGGTGGCCGAACAGGCCATAAAGGGCCTCATAGTTCGGCTTTGGCCTGGAGAGGCTCTGCCTGGGAGCTACTTCGGGCTGGTGAGGCCGCTGGTGGATGCCTGTCCACGGCTTGAAGTAATCAAGAGCTCCGTCTGCATCGAAGGTGCCCGTAGGGCGCTTGCCCGTGCTAAAGTGCACTGGGGCAAGATGGATGCGGAGAAGCTGGTGAAGGACGGGCCGCCGCTGAGCAAGGAGCATCGCGTCCCGGAAGTGTATTATGAGGTCGTCCTGAAGGGCGCCTGCCTTATAGCGGATGAATGCTCCAAAGATGTAATTTTTGAGTAAACTCGCATTTGTGATCCTGTACGCTGAAAACTTGTTCATATGCGCTAAGCAACGCTTTTGAATTTAAAATATTACCTTCTGTGCGGCCGTTTATCAAATTTGAGAGATGGCGAGTCGTCAGCTTCTGCCCCGATGCCGCGAGTGCTGGGGTGTTCGGGATAAACATGAGCGCTCTTTTTCCCATTCTTGGGTCCTTCGATGGAGGCGCTCAACACAACGAACAAGGCAATCGGACTATAATGCTTGAACACTCTCACTTAGCCATAGAATTCTATAATTTTAAATTTCGGCGAAGCCCCTAGTGTTCGGAAGACCGAGTTCGGGGCGCTATCCACGCCTAGGCCGGATAAAGCTGACTCCTCGCTCTAAGCGGCATAAGTCTTTAGGGACTCAAAAACCTCTCGAACAGCGACCAGCTCTCGCCTCATCATGACGGTCAGTTTTAGCTTTCTCTACTGAGGTGCTTAGCCCAGCTCAACTGGGGCACAATCGCAGTAGTTCTCCTAGTGCTACCTTAGCCGATATAACGGAACGTAAGGTACCAAAACATAGGAGCCAGGCAAACCCAACTATTGACCCAAGACATGATTCGGAGCCGATGCATATAATGCTATAAGTTCGGGGTGCTGCACTTGTGAAAGTGTTCGGACTTCTCACACCGTATTGTGGGGTACTTAAGCCCCTGGCGTATTGGCCGTACCAAAGTGTACGGGTGCAACATGTCATTAATGAACAATATTCGTAAAAAAGAGTAATGCAATAATAGACGGAAGCTATGCATTGTTTATTTAAAAAAGCTGCGATCAAAGCAGAGCGATACAAATACTGCAATAAGCAAAAGATGGACTATTTAACATGTCCTTTCCAGGGGCAAGCTGCGGAATGTTATGTGAAACAGGTATACTGCTCCTTGTAGAGACCACCTTAGAGTTCCATAGTGCAGCGTAGTTTTCTGCTTCCCTGGTTGTATCGTTTGTGCGGCAATTGTACTACCGGACAAGCCTTCCGAAGAATGGAGTCCTGAAAATAAGAGAAAATTAAGAAATCGGCAGCCCCTAGTGCGGTTTAAGCCGCGTTTCGGGCGTGCCGTGATGGTGCCCCTCCCCCTGTGCCCATGATATTTCCAGAGCGTAGTTATGTACGCGCAGCACTGGTTTCTCAAGTTTGCGAGGGCTGGGGTTGGGGCCGCATTGCTACGCTTGCTCTGAACGTGCCAGGCGGTCTTGTTGTAGGTACTCCGGGCGCGCTTGATGGTGTCCAGACGTTTAATGGCCGGACTGGAGAATTGCCTTGAGAGGCTTCTTTGTACTTCCGCTGCGATAGCCGCCGTATGCTCCTCCGTTCGGAGAGAGCGTTCGGTGTTTCCATTGACCGTGATGACACCTCGAGGGCCTGGCATCTTGAGCTTGAGGTATGCGTAGTGTGGCACCGCAGTGAACTTGGCGAATGCGGTTCGCCCGAGCAGTGCGTGATAGCCACTGCGGAACGGGTCTATGTCGAAGATTAACTCCTCGCTTCGGAAATTATCCGAAGATCCGAAGACCACTTCAAGTGTAACTGAGCCTGTAAAATTGGCCTCTACACCTGGTATGACGCCTTTAAAGGTCGTTTTAGTGGGTTTAATCCTTGAGGGATCAATGCCCATTTTCCGCACTGTATCCTGGTAAAGCAGGTTCAGGCTGCTGCCGCCGTCCATAAGGACTCTAGTGAGGTGAAATCAGTCAATAATTGGGTCTAGAACCAATGCGGCGAATCCGCCATGACGGGTGCTAGTGGGGTGGTCCCTTCGATCCAAAGTGATCGGGCAGGAAGACCATGGGTTGAACTTTGGGGCGACTGGCTCCATCACGTATACGTCCCTTAGCGCACGCTTCCGCTCCCTCTTGGGGACATGGGTTGTGTATATCATGTTCACCGTCCGCACTTGTGGGGGAAAACCTTTCTGTCCATTGTTGTTCGGCGGCCGAGGCTCCTCCTCGTCATCGCCATGCAGCCCCTTGTCTCTGCGTTCGGCATTTAACTTGCCTGCCTGCTTGAACACCCAACAATCCATGTTGGTGTGATTGGTTGGTTTTTCGGGGGTGCCATGTATCTGGCATCAGCGGTCGAGTATTCGGTCCAAACTGGACAGGCCCGGAGTATTTCTTTTGAATGGCTTTTTCCGCTGACCGGGTTTAGAGCCTCTGAATCCGGCATTCACTGTTGTATCCTCAGCATTGTCGCTGTTAATGCGGCGCTTTTGCTTGTTGCGACGCGACCTGCCACTGCTGTCCTTGGCATCCGAATTACCAGGGCTCTTGGTCATGTTATTGCTGCGAGCTAGCCAGCTGTCTTCTCCCGCGCAAAAGCGGGTCATGAGTGTCATGCGGGCTTCCATAGATTTCGGCTTTTCCTGTCCTAGGTGCCGTGCAAGCCACTCGTCGCGGTTGTTATGCTTGAAGGCTGCTAGGGCCTCTGCGTCCGGACAGTCGACGATTTGATTTTTTCTTGGTTAGGAACTATGTCTAGAATTGTCTGGACGATTCCTCTGGCTGCTGAATTATGTGGCTAAGGTCATCGGCGTCTGGTGGTCACACATAAGTGCCCTGCAAATTGTCGAGGAATGCGGCTTCCAGGTCCTCCCAACAATCAATTGATTCTGCTGGCAAGCTGTTAAGCCAATGCCGAGCTGGTCCTTTAAGCTTGAGTGGGAGGTATTTGATGGCGTGTAGGTCATCACCGCGGGCCATGTGGATATGAAGGAGATAGTCCTTGATCCATACCGCAGGATCTGTTGTGCCATCATATGATTCGATGTTCACGGGTTTGAAACCCTCAAGGATTTGATGATCCATTACTTCATCTGTGAAGCATAGTGGGTGTGCGGCGCCCCTGTATTGGGCTATATCACAGGGCAGCTCAAACGAGCTTTGTCTACTGTGTTTGGCCCGGCCGGATTGATTGTATCCGGTGTGACGATTACCGTCTCGTGCCGTGGGGCGCCCACGTGATCCGTAGATCGATCTTGTTTGCCTTGCCTTGTCCTCCAATATATCTCGCAGGTCTGGCACATTTTCCCGTGCCTTGGTATTTTTTTGAGCGGCGCCGGGTTGCGGCTTGAGTGGAGGGCCGAGAGGCTTCTCTGTCGCGGCCACGAGGTGGCCGATCGGCCGCATCATGCGCTGGTGATGTAGGTTTAGGTGCTTCCTCCTCTAGTCGGGGTAGCAACCTGCGCTTTGGGTAGCTCTTGGAGGGGCGTTCGAGTTCGTACTCTTCGGCCGCAAGGACGTCAGTCCATCTGTCGGCTAGCAAATCTTGATCAGCTCTACGCTGTTGCTGTTTTTTCTTGAGGCTGCTCGCCGTGGCCATAAGCATGCGTTTGAAACGCTCTTGTTCGACGGGATCCTTCGGCACGACAAATTCATCGTCATCGAGGCTTGCCTCATCTTCGGAAGGAGGCATATAATTATCGTCCTCAACCTCTCTGTCTGCCGCTCTCTCATGAGGGCCGGCTTCTCCATCCTCCTGTGCTGAATCTTGCTGGAGGTGGTTGTCTTCAGCACTGTCCGGGGTGTTATTATCTCCCGTGCCGGAATCACCGTTTTTGCTTTGGCGGGATTTAGAGCGGCGCCGCTGACGCTGGCGCTTAGGCTGCTTCTTGGAGGGGTCGTCCTCCGCGGTTCCATCGCCATTGCCTTCTTTTGGGGTGTCCACCATGTATATATCATATGACGAGGTGGCTTTCCAGTGCCCTATAGGCGCTGGTTCTTGATCGTCTCCTGCATCGGCGTCCATACCGTCGATGTCTTCGGAGTCGAAGTCGAGCATGTCGGTTAAATCATCGACAGTGGCTACGAAGTGGGTGGCGGGTGGGCTTTGAATTTCTTCATCATCCGCATCCCAACCTCGCTGACCATAGTCCGGCCAGGGCTCTCCTGATAAAGAGAGAGACTTTAGTGAATTCAGAATATCGTCGAAGGGCGAGTGCTGGAAGATGTCCGCGGCGGTGAACTCCATGATCGGCGCCCAATCAGGTTCGATCGGTAGGGGCGCGGAGGGCTCAGAGCCTGGAGAGGTGTCCAGCTCCTTGGAGTCACGGGCTTCGCAGAGAATAGGGCTGGTGTTCGGCTCGATCGCCGTAGAGATTGCAGCCCCCAAGGCGGTGTCCAACCACCCATCCTCGATTGGCGCAGTTGGCTCTGAATTAAGGGTCGGAGCTGATGCGGGTGCGGCCTCCAGGGCACTGTTCGGCGGCAGAGCTAGATCATGCCCATCGTGACAGTGCGGCGCGCTCAGCTGCGGCTCGAATCCGTCGAAGATCAAGTCTCCACGGAGGTCCGCTGTGTAGTTTAAACTTCCAAATCTGACCTGACGGCTAGGGGTGTAGCTTTCGATCTGCTCCAGATGGCCAAGCGAATTGGCCCGCAGTGCAAAGCCGCCAAATACGAAGATCTGTCTAGGGAGAAAAGTCTCACCCTGGATCGCATCGTCGTTGATGATCGGAGGGGCCATCGGGCCTAAAAGTGACGACACAGAGGAACTCTCAATGAAAGCACCAATGTCGGTGTCAAAACCGGCGGATCTCGGGTAGGGGGGTCCCGAACTGTGCGTCTAGGCGGATGGTAACTGGTAACAGGAGGCAGGGAACACGATGTTTTACCCAGGTTCAGGCCCTCTTGATGGAGGTAAAACCCTACGTCCTGCTTGATTAATATTGATGATATGGGTAGTACAAGAGTAGATCTACCACGAGATCAGAGAGGCTAAACCCTAGAAGCTAGCCTATGGTATGATTGTTGTTCGTCCTACGGACTAAAACCCTCCGGTTTATATAGACACCGGAGAGGGCTAGGGTTACACAGAGTCGGTTACAATGGTAGGAGATCTACATATCCGTATTGCCAAGCTTGCCTTCTACACCAAGGAAAGTCCCTTCCGGACACGGGACGAAGTCTTCAATCTTGTATCTTCATAGTCCAGGAGTCCGGCCGAAGGTATAGTCCGGCTATCCGGACACCCCCTAATCCAGGACTCCCTCAGTATGCCTCTCGTACCACCTCCTACATGCATCCCTCTCTCTCTATCCTTCTCCTCGTGCCTCATTTGCTTCTAACACACATATGCATGTATACCGATCGATCTCCCAACATATACCTAGATCGACTTTAACTACCCCCCCCCCCATCGATCGACGTACCTCACAAGTTATGTCTCTCCTTTCTCTTACAAAGGGCGATTGATCTTCCTATGTAGTTACGTCTGCTTACCACAGCCACATTGTCCCCCCTCATCATTCGTGCATGCCTCCTGGCCCGTCTCTCACATGCACGTGCACAGACAACAAGCAACCATCTCCTCTCTTATTGATATTGCGGGCGTGCCCTCCGTTTGTCTAGCAAGCCTATCCCACCATTTGTTAGAAGCAACTCCACTACCACCCCCTCCAACACTCTAGCTCTGTCTCTCTCCCAACCTTATTCATCTCCTGCACATATGCATGGATGCCGATCGATCTCCCTTAATACATGAGGTAGATCGATCTCCTTAATACATGAGGTAGGCCTCTCTCCTCCTCCACACATATACCAGCCATTGTACCTCTATAGTTAATTGGGCCTCCCTCTTCCCCCACCACACATTGATAGTCGAGCGCTGCAGGTAGGTATCCATGCCACAGAGACAAACTGCACATGTCCCATCTCACGTTCCAGTAGGCCAGCTGAAAGTGCGTTATATCGACTAGAGGGGGGTGAATCGGCGATTTTTATGAAAGTCTTCAAAACGTGGAAGTTTCGAAGACAAACGATAGAAATAAACCTATTACCATGCAGCGGAAGGTAGACTACACTAGGCAAACCATAGTCAAGTATTCAATGAAGTGAAAGCACAATGACTAATAGCAGCAATGTAGTGAGGATCAGGTACGAAGATATTATGAAGCCAAACAGAACACGCAGTCACTCAGTGAAGACAAAAGATAGTGCAATCATACAATGACTTCACAAGGACCAACAGTAAGTAAAGGGAAGGGAAGGATGAAACCAGTGACTCGTTGAAGACAATGATTTGTTGGACCAGTTCCAGTTGCTGTGACAACTGTACGTCTGGTTAGGGCGGCTAGGTATTTAAACCTGAGGACATAGTCCCGGACACCTAGTCCTGAACACGCAACTCAGGACACCCAGTCCTCACCATATTCCCCTTGAGCTAAGGTCACACAGACCTCGCCCAATCACTCTGGTAAGTCTTCAAGGTAGACTCCCAAACCTTCACAGAATTCGTTCACCGGCGATCCACAATGTCTCTTGGATGCACAGAACGTGACGCCTAACCGGCTGGAGGATTCACAGTCCTCAAGTGTAATAAGTCTTCAGATCACACAGACAAGAAGACTTAAGTGATGCCTAACACTCTTTGGCTCTGGGTGGTTAGGGCTTTATCCTCGCAAGGAATTCTCTCTCAAAGGCTTCGAGGTGGGTTGCTCTCAAACGACAAAAGCCGTACTCTAACTCTGAGCAGCCAACCGTTTATGGTTGTAGGGGGTGGGCTATTTATAGCCACTAGGCAACCCGACCTCATTTGTCCGAAATGACCCTGGGTCACTAAGGAACTGACACGTGTTCCAACGGTCAGATTTCAAGCACACACTGCAACTTTACTTGGGCTACAAGCAAAGCTGACTTGTCCGACTCTGGACAGGATTCGCTCTCATAGTCTTCACTCGAAGACATAGGTTTTGGTTAAGCATCACTTCAGTCATTCTGACTGGTTCTCTTGGACCCCACTTAACAGTACGGTGGTTCCTATGACTCAACAAAGAAGAAATAGAACTACGAAAGATCTAAGTCTTCGAGCTCCATAGGCTTCATGCGATGTCTTCTCTTGTCATAGTCTTCAATGAGAATATCTTCATAAACCACGTTTGACATCAATGTCTTCATACATTTTTAGGGGTCATCTCTGGTAGGAAAACCGAATCAATGAGGGACTTCTACCTGTGTTATCCTGCAATTCTCACAAACACATTAGTCCCTCAACTAGGTTTGTCGTCAATACTCCAAAACCAACTAGGGGTGGCACTAGATGCACTTACACCAGCCACTCTATATCTTTGACGTGGGCACACACAAATTCGATGGCACTCTTTATCGATCGCACGCGCGCACACACACACACACATCATCATCCCTCTCTTCGATTCTATAGACACCTCAAGCCGATGATACCTCCACTCTCTTCTCGTGGACCGCCCCCTCTATATATATGTTATATCCAGGACTCTATTTCACACACATTGCATATGTTAAATTTTTTGATTGACCCCCCCCCCCACAAAAAAAACTCTCAAGAACCCACACACTATATCTCTCTAGGTTTGTATCTCTCTCACACAACCACACGTAGGTGGTGTACGTATACAAGAAGAGAATAGGTGCACCGTGCACGTACTCACGCTTCGTGCCCAGCCACACCCGCGCGGGTACACGGTGGAGCTCATTTCTCCGCAGAAGCTGAATTTGTTTTTGAAACATCAAGTGGCCAGAGACTCGAAAACTTATTTGCCCATTAGTGACTTGTCAGGGCGGTGGATTTTAGTTTGTACGATAATGCTGCAACCACCTAAAGTAACGAAAGTTCTTACGTAAACTTCCTAGTAAATCCCTCTTCGTAGGTGCAGCATTACTCCTAACATTTGTAATATCAGTTTGAAACTTGTAATATTGCCGTGTCCTATTCCTGCATTTTCAAAATCCTGCGAATCAAACAGGTCCTGAGTTGGTGATGATGTTGTGCCTCCCATCTTTCACCAATAGCCATTGGATCTAGATCTGACGCATATAAACCAAGCTTCTCCATTTTTGCAAAAAAGATGCCCGCACTTGTTCCCTATTTACAAACAACTCCTTGTCTCTCACAATCAGCCTCATCTCCTTCCCACCACATCTAGGAGTAGAAGGCCGTGGAAAAATCTGGCGTGATGGCCGCTGCCGGAGCCGCCCACCCCCAATCTTGGTGTTCCGTGCAATGCATGGGCATCTACGCACGGGAAATTATGTCGAACAGGGCTAGTTGTAAACAGGCTAGCTCTACAGCCATGATGATAGTGACTGCAGACGGTGAGGCTGACTATGGTATGCCGAACACGGCACCTATACTCAGGTGTCATCTCCGGCGCAGGGTCTTGTCAGTTCACTGTGAGGAGCAGCACGTAATAATTTGACCAACGGGTAGTACAGTGCTAGTACTCCTACTACGGAGTACTACATTGGTAGTACTACTACTAGTACTAGTAGCACCACCGTCTGGATTTAGGAGTACTACCACGTCCATCTGGATTTTAGTATTTGACTAGCAATATCTAGTAATGCATGTCACCAAAAATGTACTACTCCCTCTGTAAATAAATACATGGTGTTTTATTCCTATCGGCGAGAGAACTTAATGTTTTTTTGCTACTCCTAACTAGAGTACCAATAGGATTACATGCAATGAACGAAACACTACATGTCATGTTTGGTAGTCTCAAGTCATTGAAAGCATGCACGGCCCACATCTCTCATTGGTTGATATGTCACGAAATAAGAAACAAGGAGGGAGTTAATGCATCGTGCCTAAGTATTTTGGAATTATTTGGTTTTCGTAAGGTGACTTACACAACATTTTTGTTTACATGCATTAACATTTTATTAGTTAAATCAAAGGTCAAAACTTGGCGCAAAATGCAAAGGGGACCAATAAACAAGTAAACATCAAACTTCTCTCGTTTGGCCCCAACTAGAGGTCCGGTGAGATGACTATACTGCACCGGCACGGAGGGGGACGCAGCTTCATTGACTTACGGCAACTGCCTTTGGGTGAATGACACGTGGCCCTAGGGGTGGCTGGCCCACCTATCATACAGCCAAAGGCAGGTGCAGTAGAGGGCCAAGGAGTAGTACGAAATCCTACGCACCTACGCACGCTAAGCAAGGACTGAGTGATCACTCGAATCGCAAGATCAGTTGACTAGAAGCTACGCTAGACCCATGGAGGCGATGAGCGCGAGCATCAGCCGGTTGTGCTAGATGGTCCACGACACCGGCCTGCGGCCCGGCACCGAGGAACGTCTCCAGGTAGTATTGCTTGAGGCCGCCAGGGCGAGGGGCCGCTTGGACGACAGCTTCGTCTTCTTGTTCGACGAGGCCCTCGTCGGTTTCCTCCACAAGTTCACCGTCGTCAAGAAGCTTGCAGACGACTTTGACGTAAGCCTCCAGCCGACATGCCCAGGCTCTGCGATGCCCGCCACCCTCAACAGCCACTATGGTAACAACCTCTTCGACGCACTAGTGGCCCTGCGACTGCCCGCCGTCGCGCCGGAGAATGTCCACCTCGAGGTCGCGCTCGCCGCGCAGCGCCTGGCGCAGCAAGACACCATCGACATAATCACCCACGTCTACGCGCAAATCGTCCACAAGGACTACTACATGCAAGAGGAGGACGATAGGACGCTGGCCTTCTTGGAGCGCAGGGCAACCTTGGACGGCACTGTTCAGAAGCACGTTGAGCTCGCCGCCAACGCCGCTGCTCCTCACACGTCGGTGGTGACCCGGCGCACTAGGGCGTGAGGATGTCGTTGGACGTTGATGGATCCATATGTATTTTTATATTTCCGTCAAATCCATGTAGTAGTATATGATACTATAGTAATTATCTTACCTTTCGCATCAACTTCCTAATTTTCATACGTACTCCATGCATGAACGGCGCCAGAACCAAACTTCTCATTACTCTAGGCAAAATCATTATTTTCTATCTATCGGTCGCGCCATGGAGCAGAACCAAATTTTACAAGTTACGAGTTCAAAAGGAAAAGCCTGCCGTGTTCGCGTCGCACCCCCACACGGTTGGTCCGGCACGCCGCTCAAGCGGGAATGCATGCGGTGTTGCATTTTCACTTACAAGTGGGACCGCAGTTGAGCAAACCGACTATCGGCAAACCCCCACCCCGCCCACCGTGTGATGGCTGAGAAAACAGGAGGGAGAAGAGATGGATGTAGCATGGACTCCAAGAAAATTGATGTTGGATGGGACTCGTGTGGGTGGCGTGTGCCGTACTGCTAGACGTGAATGCTAGTTATGGCCCATGCCACCCCACTATATCGAGCCTATATCGAGGTACATAGAACAAATTTCCTGCAGTCCATGCTCAGCCGTCCTCTATCTCTCTTCTCAGCCAGCCAGCGGACGCGCAGAGCCCATCGTCTATTTGCTCACATGCGGCCCCACATGCCAGTGAAAACGCAAGAGGACCCACTAAACCTACACATCTTTCACCTTGACATGCTAGTGATGAAAAACAAATCCAATAAAGATCTTCGGTGGACACTTTTGGAGTTACTCAAGAGTAGTAAGATTCTATTTACAGTTTAACCTCGACGTGGCTTCAACTACCACTCTATTTTCTTTCATGACACGACCTGGATGCTGGATGTCCCACGTGTCGGCAAAAGGAGGAAGAACCCGACCAAATCTTCGGTTCTGCTCTCAGATTAGACTAGTTGTGCTAACTTAAAAAATTTATTGTGTACTCCCTCCGTTCCAAAATACTTGACTTCCATTTGTCCAAAAATGGATGTACCTATATACTAAGACATGTATAGATACATATATATTTTGACAAATAGAAGGCATGTATTGTGCAACGGAGGGAGTAGAATGGATGCAAGTTTTTGTTTTGGGAAGAAGAGTACATCCATATATTGATAGAGCGCAATTTAGTAGATGTTCTATCACTTTTAGCTAGCATAGACGCAAGATCGAGCCTCCGCAGATCAACAATGAATGCATTGAGAAGGCACTAATCCAACTTATAGGAGTAGTAAAATGTATTCTTGTGGTTCTTGTTTTCTTTGGTCTTGCTTTTCTAGTCAAAATTATCATTGGAGTTCGTGCAAAACGGAGGTGCGTTTGGGGTCGTGCGTTGGAGTTGGCCTTACAAGTGGGACCGCAGTTAAGGAAATCGACTATCGGCAAACCCCCACCTCGCCCGCCGCGCGATGGCTGAAGTTAGAGAAACGACGAGGTTGAAGAGATTGCTCTAGCACGGACTCCAAGAAATAATATGGTGTCAGATGGATGTCATGGTGGTGGCGTGTGCCGTACTCCTGGACATGAATGCTTGTTCTGTCCCATGCCACCCTACTACTCCTACTACTTACTCCTACTAGTATATAGTATACTAGTATCGAGGATTCGAGGTGCTAGTTACGTACAACGAACACATTAACATATGGCTACAGTAAAAACACCCGCCCGACGCGCGAAGCATGTGAAGCTAGTACAAATTTAGAGAAGCGACTCGAAAGCCATTCATAAATTTAGTAAGTTTATCACAGGCATATCATTTTATTACATACAACAGGTCATTAACCCACATCAACAATGAGGATACATTATAAATACTAAAGTTTTCACCACACAACAAATAACAAGCCATGAAATGAACTTCAACTCAACCATTCCGCGGCGTTGGAAATGCTTGCTTTGAACCACATGTGATTCTCTAGGACGGGCCATCCGTTGTCGATCTGGAGACCAACGCAGGACCGATCATCCAGGCTGAAGCGGCCTACTATATCAGTACCAGGGTAGGGAACCACCCAAATGTCCGAGGTATAGACACAGTTGCTTCTCATAAATGTGTCAACAACAGTTGGATCGCCTTTCACCATCATCGGATAGTTTTGTCCAAGGAAGAGCGAGTTTTCTCCAAGACTACCAATTATGTGCTAGGGAGAAGGAGTTGGCGCTAGCACACTAGTATCCATCCCGAATACCATGCAACGGGTGTTGGAATAGGTCCGGAGAGTGCGACCATGGGAGACACCTGCTTCCTTAGCAGTAACATCATTAGTGGGCTGTATACACACAAGAAGAGGTGATCCATAGGAATTAGTTGCCAGGCACCACAGAGTATATGGGCGCTGCTCGTGATCATCACCATCGGCATCTCCCCCTTGGTTATAAAAATTTTCAAGTATAGGTGGTGGGATGTTCACAGGACCTTGGAAACACAAGAAGGTTAATTAGTAAAGGGAAAATTGCTAACCCGCATGCATGTGGATGAAACAATTATAATTACGGTGGAAGACAAACGTACCGAAACTACTAGGATGCCATGCAAAAACAATGCCACGAGTGGTGGCAGCAAACACAAGGCCCTCGTATTGAATTGCATCACAGTACTCTTCCGTGTACAGAAACTGATTTTTGAGCAATATCCATCGAGTCGAACCACGAAGGACGGCAACAAGCTTATCGAAGATAGCAACAACTTGATAGTTGTTGTAATTCCAAGAGCGGTTGGGAACTCGACAAATTGCTATCTTCCACAGAAGACAGTCACCATGATCGTATTTGAACATGCGTACATTATCGGTGTGCTCAACCTCTGGGCAGTGTGCTGAGATTTTTGGAAGTGGAACCCGGTGACGAGTGTACACATTCACAAGTTCCCACTCGCAGTTGGACCCAAAGTAAACAACCCAATCTCCATTTTCGCCTGCCCAAGCCTTGCCCTCAAGCGATGGCATCTTTACATCATACGTATCATTATCAAGCGGCATCAACTGGCACAGGGCGAGGCCTCCGTCGTGCCGGCGCCAGTCATCAGGGTCATGGCGAAGAAGATAGGGGAGATCAAACCGCTCCTTGACTCTTGGGTTCTTGTAATGATGTTATTAGTTGAGTCGAGAATGGGCTTGAACGAACCTGCCATGCTAGCCGAGGTGATGACGTCGCACCGATCAATGAGTTCCTCCACCACGTCATCTTTTAGATCGGGGCAAGAATAACGGGGTCGTTTCCGACCTGTTCCCTCCATGGAGAAGACGATCGAACAATGGCAGAAGAAAGGGTGAAGGGCTGAAGGAAAATGGAGGAGGGAGAGGAAGAGCGTGCAACAGCAGTTCCAAATCGAGAGGGAAAGGCGAAGAGTCGGTGGACGGTTGCGAGTTTTCCATGGTTCATGAAGAGGCGCCCTGGCCTACACGTCTGTTCGGAAATACTCCTACTACTCGCCGTCGTCTCACTAATATGTTGGAACGAGACCACATGTCAACGAAACATGGTGTGTTATTTCTCGTGCAAAATGCGATCTGGCCGCGTTGGCCCGAGGTGCCGCATTAGTTATCGACCTTTATTTTTTTAATGGCGTGCCAATCAGTTTTGAAGCATGACTAATTGGTACTGTATGTGGAGAGGATGACAGCAAGGACCCGCCAAGGTCATGGCAGTACGCAAGCAAGTGCCTCCTTATTTCAAGCCAATAAAAAATGGCTCCTCCTAGTGGATTTCTGACATCTGGGTCCCATGCCATTGTCAACGTAGTCAATAAATGAGAGAATTGCACAACGAGCGGCTGACACCAGGGACCCAGCAGCTCGCCCAATTATTTTTGTTTTGGGTTAATTTGATAAATGCCACTCCAAATCTGGTGTATCCGAGAAATGCCACTGCAATTTCCAAACTTTGAAAAATACCATTTCATGCCATTTCTAGTGGCATTTTTCGAAGTCTGGAGTGGCATTTTTCAAAGTTTGCAAACTGTAGTGGCGTTTTTCAAAGTTTGCAAAAATTGCAGTGGCATTTTTCAAAGTTTGGAAATTGCGGTGGCATTTTTATGAATCACCATAATTGGAGTGGCATTTATCTAATTTGTTTTTGAGACGTAAGCAGGGTGTCAACTGGGCTGTGCAGGACACTCTGGCCTGTCTAGACAACCTTTTCTTTTATGTTTACCACAGACCAGCCCAGTAGTTTTTTTTCTTTCTGAAAATGGCTAGCCCGGTTCTTTTGTGATTTGTCAAGTAAGTCGCTTTATCAGGCCTGTTGGGCTGCAAATCTTTCAAGACGAGGAGAGCTTCATTGGGCTGGCCGAGAAAATGGCCTATCAGTAATGAGAAATGGGTTGTACATTTTTGAAACACATCAAACCGGCAATTATTTTCAAATATCTTTTTTTCATTTCGAGATTTTAAATTGCATTGATTTTTATGCGTGGACAATTTATTGGATTTTATATTGATATACATTTATTTTTAAAATCAGTCTGAATGTGGCTCGAAATTTCGGGATTAAAAACTGTTCAGACCGCACCGACATATGCAAAATTTCGTATAATTTTTTAACGTGGCCACAATATGGGCTGTAATGCTGACATAAAGAATATGGGCTCCAAAAAAACCCGTAAGAATTAGAAAATGGTCTGTAAATTATTTGAAATAATGGCAGATGGGCTGTATGCTGTTTTCCACAGATTTGAGGCTTCCACAGATGGCATGTATACTGTTGGATGTCCATCCAACGGCCGTCGTGCTTCTTCAATCTCTGCTCTTCCTGCTCCAGCCGCTCAAACAAGCACCAGCGGGACTGCCTGCTCCCTCCTCCCCGCGGCCGGCTGTGCTGCCGTGTAGGCCTCACCGCCCCACCGTACTCCCATCGCTGGCCTAGCCATCCCTCTACTCACCCACACCTGTTGTTATTCTCCAGCGACGACAGACGAACCAGTAAACCCTCGTACAGTCGTACTCCCCTCCGCATGGGAAACAAAAACAAAGGCCGAGTCTTCCTTGCATTTGTGTCATTCCCTTCCTAGGCCTCGCCGTCGTCCACCGCCCTGGTGCTCTCGGCGTGGCGTGGTCAGCGTGGTCAATGACCGACATGCATCTGAAGTGGACTGTACGTGGAGAGGCTGACAGCTGGGTCCATGGACGCACGCAAGGAAATGCCTCCTTATTATGCGCAAAATAATGATTTCCTCCACCTGACATCTGGGACCCACCGAAACGGCCTCTGTATTTCGCGAAAAAAATGTTACCGCCACTGACGGCTCGGACCCACCAGCTATATCTTCGCACGCAAGGAAGTGCCTCCTTATTATGCAAAAAAAATGAACACTCCCCCTGCTAGCTGGGACCCAGTATAGTGGGCCTACTTAGTTGACGGGGACGAAGGGCTTTATCAACTTAGTCAATATGCACGATTCTAGCTCGACTGACCGTACGATGTCCATCCAACGGCTGTAGTGCTTCTTCAACCTCTGGTCTTCTTGCTCCAACCGGCCAAAGCAGCGCCGGTCGTGCCACCTGCTCCTGCCTCCCGTGGCCGGCTGTGCTGCTGCGGAGGCCTCACCGCCCCCATACTACTCCCAACACTGGCCAGGCCATCCCTCCACTCCACTCACCCACACCCCCTGTTATTCTGCGGCGACGGCAGCGTAGTCAAACCAGTGAACCCTCGTACACCTCTCCGCGTGGACATCCACTGCCGCGTCTTCCCCGGCTCCGCGTCGTCCCCTTCCTAGGCCTCGCCGTCGTGCACCGCCGTGGTGCTGTCGGCGCGGCATGGTCAATGTGGTCAACGACCGAATTCCATCGGAAGAATACTGTGCGTGGAGAGGCTGACAGCTGGGTCCACGGCAGCCGCAAGGAAGTGCCTCCTTATTACGCGGAAAATAATTATTCCTCCACCTGACAGCAGGGACCCACCGGACGCCCACCAGTATATCGCGAAAAAAACGTTTGCCCCTGACTGCTGAGACCCACCCAACGGGCCATCGTATTTCGCAAAAAAAACGTTCCCCCTGCTGTCAGCTCGGACCCACCGGAAGTGCCTCCTTATTACGCACAAAAAAATGAATACCCCCCTGCTAGCTGGGACCCACCTTGGTGGGAGGCTGACTTGTGGGCCTACTAAGTTGACGGGGACGGAGGGCTTTGTCAACTTACTCAATATGCATGATTCTAGCTCCAGTGACCGTACGATGTCCATCCAACAGCCGTAGTTCTTCTTCAACCTCTGGTCTTCTTACTCCAGCCGCCCAAACCAGCGTCGGTCGTGCCTCGTGCTCCTGCCTCCCGTGGCCGGCTGTGATGCGGCGGAGGCCTCACCGCCCCCTACTACTCCCACCACTGACCAGGCCATCCCTCTACTTGCCCACACCCCCTGTTATTCTGCGGTGACGGCAGCCTCACACCGCAGCGAACCAATGAACCCTCGTACTCCAATACGCGTGGGCATCCATTGCCGCGTCTTCCCTGGCTCCGCGTCGTCCCCTTCCTAGGCCTCGCTGTCGTCCACTGCCCTGGTGCTCTCGGCGCGACGTGGTCAACGTGGTCAAGGAACGGCTTCCATCGGACGTGGACTATACGTGGAGAGGCTGACAGCTGGGTCCATGGCCGCAGCAAGGAAGTGCCTCCTTATTACATGCAAAATAATTATTCCTCCACCTGACAGCGGGGACCCACCAGACGGGCCACCATATTTCACGAAAAAAACGTTTTCCCCTGACTGCTGGGACCTACCAGCTAAATCTTTGCACGCAAGGAAGTGCCTGACAGTTGGGACCCACCTGGTCGAAGCGTACGTAACGTTCTCATTCTGGTCGCGAACGTGTACGTACATATATACTGGTGGATGTAGAGGCACGCACGTGTCGTAGTAGATGCGCGCACGTAGCATGTACGCGTACGTACAGCGGCCAGGGTGCAAGAAAGAAAATACGGCCACGTATGTGTACATACGAGCGGGGTCTCGAACGCCTACTCGCGCATACGTACGACCAGGGCTCGTGTACATGGCTGGGTCGGAACGGAGAAACAGCGTCGTCATCATGTTCATGGGGAGGCAACGGAATGCGTCGTGTTCATGGGGAGGCAACGGAATGCGTCGTGTTCATCGGGAGGGCTTGGACGGAACAGGCGATGGAAACGAGGCCTGGCGTACCGCAGAACGGAGGAAACGGCCTTGTATTCGACCGGCCACGTTCGAAACGGGATCCTGTTGATCGGGAGGGGTCTGGCGTACCGCAAAACGGAGAAAACGGACCTCCTACGGTCGAAACGGGGGTCCTGTTCATCGGGAGGGGTGTGGCGTACCGCAAAACGGAGGAAACGGACTTGTGTTGGAGCGCTACGGTCGAAACAGGGGTCCTGTTCATCGGGAGGGGTGTGGCGTACCGCAAAACGGGACTCCACGGGATACTGTTCATCTCCACCGTCGACCCCCTCCAGCCTCCACGAGCTACTGTTCATCCACCGTCGACCTCCTCCAGCCTCCACCTGCGATTGTTCATCCACGGGCTCCTGTTCATCCAGCCTCCACCGCGCGTTACTCCACCGGCTACTGTTCAACCAGCCCTCTCCACGGGCTCCTGTTCAACCACCCCTCCACGGGCTACTGTTATCCTGCCCTCCACCATCTACTGTTCATCCCGCCCTCCACGGGGTGGTCCTGTTCATCCAGCCCTCCACAGGGTCCTGTTCATCCAGCCCCAACCAGCTCGATTGATCGGGGTCCTGTTCATCCAGAGGCAACACCACGGGGTCCTGTTCATCCACCCCACCGGGAACTGTTCATCCAAACCCCCCCCCCCCCACAACGCTCACTGTTCATCCAAAGGCAGCATCGATCGGCTTCCGTTAGCAGCAGTAGCGAAGGAATCGCTCGATCGGGTTCAGTTAACAGCCATCGATCAATCGCTCGGGTTTAGTAACACGTAGCCTGCAGTGCAATCGCTCGGGTTCAGTTAGAGCCCAACGCCTCGCTCGGGTTCAGGTAGAGCCAACGCCTCGCACACACGCGCGTACGTGTACGAGAGAAGCGTGCATCGCTCGGCCCCCGACCTCCCACCGTAACCGGGAACTCCCCAAAATTTTCCTCCCCCTCGCTTCTACCATGGTTTTTTCCGTCATGGACGGCCCAAAGAATGTCATGCAGTTGCGTCTCCGGCCCGCCCAGGATGAAAAGCCCATTTTCTGTCATGAATTTTTGTCATAGAAGTAGGAGCCCACCACATCTATGATGATACCGGGTTTTTTTCACAATTATTGTCATAGAAGTGTCATATGTATGACAGAAAAAAAATTGTTTGGCCCAAAATGTCATAGATGTGTCTTTTTTTTGTAGAGCATCGCCTGCCCATGAGAGATCTTTCAAGGTCTCTGTGTGGCGGCGAGCCCTCTCTTTTTTCTGCAGCCTTGGTTGTCGCTCCCTTGTTACGAGTAGTTCTCGACCTAGAGCTCTGCTCACCGGCCATGGCAACGACGGATGAAGAAGAAGCACTTATGAGGAGGAAAGGTAGAGTAATTTTCGGTTAGGTGGTTCCCCTTTTTATAACCTAAGTACTAGCACTAGTACTAATACTTGCATGGTGGGAACATGTTCAGGTTTGGTACGTACTAGTAGGTGTGAGCAGGCTTTCGAATGTGATGGGAACAAGGTAAAGATTAATTGATGGTTTTGATTTCGAGTCCCGAAACGGCTCCCGATGAGTTTAGCGGAACATAAATTTCAAGTACTACACTGCACAAATGCGTAAATATTATATTACTGTCAAAAATTGGCACAAAATACGAAGGAGACCAATGGAAGTACTACTAGCAACCCACGATTTAACTACTCGCATGCGCGCAGTGGAGTAATAATGTCTTTCTTCCACCCTCACGTCCACTCAATTTGCATGCGCTGTATTAATTGACCATCAATGAAGTGAACGACTTTACACGCGTCAAATTATCACATGGGGTGGATCTTGGTACAAAATTGCGTCCGCCCGTGTACCCGCGTGTGCGTGCGAGGGAATGAGTGCGTGTGTGGCGTGCGTGCACATCTTCGCTTCATGCATGTACCGCCAGTATGGCTCAGGGAGGACGAGTACATTCTTCTGGAACTAGCAGCACGTCACTGTGATCAATCCATGCAAGGAGGTCGCGACAACGCCTCCACATGTGCCACGTGGCTTCATGAAATGTAAGAGAGACACTGTGTAGCGTGCCATTGGTATTCTAATTTATGTGTTTTGCACATACTCGAAGTACTAGTAAGGTACACGTGCATTGCATGCATCAGATTTTGCAACCAAATTATGAATAAATACCACACTATAGCATGTAAGCTCTGAGTCATATATGCTTGATGTAGCCCTTCGTTTAATTCTTATAGTTCATCTCATTCAAAATCAATTAGTTTTTATAAAAAAGCTAAGAACGCGGGAATAGGAAAAACATGGGATTATAGTGGAATGTCGTCTTGAATCCTACAGGATTGTATGAGTGTTTGATTGTGCATAGAATAAACGCAGAATTCTTTCAAAGAGGTTTGAGTGGATGGGATGTTTCCTATGAAATCTAATGCAAATGAATCATATGGAAAAATTCCTATGGTTTACAATCCTACGAATCAAACAACCAAGATAGGAAAAATTCCTAATGATTAGAATCCTCCAAAATTCCTTTGAGAATCCTTTGAATCAAAGAAGCCCTTAATCTATTTTATGATTCATGGAACTGTGCGTTGTAAAGCATAAAGTAAAACAAATAATGGCAATTCAACTAGAAAAAACAGTTTGGGCAGTTATGACACAGAAGATTCTAGAACAAAAGAGAACCACTATTGTTTTGAGGTTTGTGCATTATGCTTAAGTTCAACCATGGAGTCTGCTAGATTGTACATGTGGCAAAGTCCGGTGGGGGCTAGAAGATGGTGCGAGGGGCCGAGTGGAGGGATACTATGAAGGAATGCACAAGTGCGAGATCGATATTTAGAGAGAGGGGGCGAACACGTGCGCTGTTGCGCGCAGTGGCGGAGCCATGAAAAATAAATGAGCTAGGGGGCCAAGCATTGCTAATCCTTTACGAGGAGGGTCAATTCATGAACTTAAACCATTTTTAGCAGCAATTGTCTAATGATCACATTCTTATTAGCCTCGATATAAAGTAATAGTGCTAGGGCCCTTACTGCCTCCTGTCTTCGCAATTGTGCACGCGTCTGAGAGATGAAGCGGAAGGCATGGATGATGAGAGGGTGACGTTGGATATATAATTAATGTGGGTGTATTAGCTATATATGTTAATCCTATATAGAGAGGTATAGATTGATCGATGTGGACGTGGGAAAGAGGGTGAGACCTCACTGGATATATCAATTGATCGGTTTGTGTGGAAAACTATGAAAGACCTAGCTATATACACACATACATAGAGGAGCATCGATCATTGCGCATGCACGCGTGAGAGATAAAGAATGCCCGATATGATGGAGAGGGGGATGTGGGTGGGTGTGTGCCTTCATGGGAGACCGACCTGAATAAAAAGATTGCCTGTGTGCGATGGATAATGCCGACTGGTAGTGTGTGTGCATGCATGCACGAGAGAAAGTTAGTGGTACAATTATAAAGAGAAGACTACTGTGTGGGTGTAAAAGAATAGGTGAGGTCATAATCAATGTATAGTTGAATTCAAATATTTGAATAAGAGATCCTAATGTTTGAAACCCACGCATGCATGAATATAACGGAGATCTGCGCGGTGTGGTTTGGAAACGAGCATGTTGTAATGTATACACATTGAACAAGGTCAGACTGATCTGAATTTGAGATACTGATGGTAGACATCATTTGACCACGTCGCATCCGTGCATGGACACACTTTTCTAATTGGAGATGATGGGCGGCTTTCGCATCACATATCTATATCTATACCCATATATATATATATATATATATATATATATATATATATTATTTTTTATATTTTTTTATATTGTGTGCGGGTAACTTTAACTTTGAAAGATGGTCATTGGATGAGGCGAATCCGATGGTCCAAAGATGGCAAATTTGAGCACTACTAGCCGTTGGATATCATCTAGATTCCACCAGATTTCGCCACATGTATAATCTAGAAGACTCCATGGTTGAACTTAAGCATAATGCACAAACATCAAAACACAAGCACTTCTTATTTGTTCTAGAATCTTCCGTATCAGAATTGCCCAAATGTTTTTCTACATGATTTGCCATTATTTGTTTTTACTTTATGTCTTACGACGCACAATTCCATGAATCTTAAAATATATTAGCTTTCTTATAAAAACTAGATGATTTTGAATGAAATGAACTATAAGAATTAAACGAACATCTACATCATGCATATATGACTCGAAGCTTGCATGCTATAATGTGGTATTTATTCATAATTTGGTTGCCAAATCTCATGTGTGCAATGCATGTGTACCTTACTCTAGTCTAAATGGTGTTTGTGTGTGTGTTGTGCGTGTTGAGGTGCAAATTGTCTATTTTTTGGGTACATGTCAAGCTTCTTCTTCCAAAATTTCAAGCCGCGCCTTGTTATGCCGAAAATTCAAGCTAGCATCTCTGTCTATCATGTTGTGAAACTCCCGCCTCTTCAACCCGCGCCTTGTTAGCCCGAAATATTTAAGATATATCTTTGTCTCGTTATGCTCCGACAATTCCCTCCATCTCAACCCGCGCCTTGCTATTCTGAAATTACAACGCGCACGAAAACTCCCACCTCCTGTGAAATCCCGACACGTGAAATACTCGTGGTACCCCTGAACCGAAAGAACAGGCTCAAATCTGTGGGGGTACTTTCATAACTTACCCCACATTTCGGACAAGCGCGTCTCTAAGCCATGGTTCCCCACTGCCATTGTAGCGACCAGACCTCAAACAGTCTGATCTCTGTGCTCCGGTGTCATCCCTGGATCAGTAATGCTGACACCACACAGTACTCGGATGATTTATAACAGAGTAGCAATCACACACTTATTACATCGAGTGTCTCAATAGAGAACTTATTACAATAAATATGTCTTAAGGCCATCTAATAACGATAACAGCGGAAGGCTTGGAAGTTAAGTGAGTCCATCAACTCCAATGACATCACTGAGTATAGAACCACGACCTAAAACTCCTTAATCATCGTCTGAAAAGTCTGCAACATTAACGTTGCAGCCCGAAAATGGGTCAGCACATGGAATATGCTGGCAAGGTAACACATAGAGAGTAATGAAATGAAACAGCTATACTATATGCATATTTGGCTGGTGCAAAGCTCTATGGTTACAGTTTTGCGTAAAGCCAATTTTTCCCTACTTCAAAGGAATAAATTTATTTAACTATCATGGTAGTTGTTAAACATTGAGAATGGTTGACAGCATTCTCAATCCCAATTAAGCATCATCATTAAACATAACCCAACAAAATTAATTTAGAGTAACATGTTGAGATTCACATGATAATCCAGGTACTAGATACTCAAGATGT
Organism: Triticum urartu; assembly: GCF_056163025.1. NCBI lineage: Eukaryota > Viridiplantae > Streptophyta > Magnoliopsida > Poales > Poaceae > Triticum > Triticum urartu. Next base: position 472,104,270 of record NC_141874.1, read on the forward strand.
CCATAACCGGGGACACGGCTAACCATAATTAGTTTATTACACTCTGCAGAGGTTTGCGCACTTTTCCCCACAAGACTCGATCGCCTCCGTTTGGTTTCTCGCACTACAAGGTGTTTGAGAAGACGGATGACCGAGACATAGTCTTTCAGAAGCGCTAGCACCTTACGATCGGGTAGACCATACCACCTACATCCCCTACATCTGCTAGTCTACCACTGTAAGAGTTCGCACGACTTAGTCAACTATGCTAGAGCCCATAATAGCTTGTGGCTGCACACGGAAGTTTCTAGTATGAATAGTCTCATGATCCCTTTGAGCATGGGTGGCGGTCCAAAAGAAAACAGGCAAGTCCTGGAATACCCAGGTGCCTCAATCCACCCAGATGTGTGTTTAAGTTGCCACCTTAGATAAACCATTAATTAACAAAACTCACATCTGTCATGGATATCACTCACCCAATCCACGTTTACTAGCATAGCATGGCATAAAGCAAACGTAGAAGTAACTCCCAAAGGTTTGATAATAAACAGGTAATAGGTACTACCTCAACTACTTCCCCTCCCACAATTTAATTAGATCCTAATCATGCAATGTGTGAGGATTGATCTAATGCAATAAAACTGGGTAGTAGGAAAGGTATGATCAAAGTGTTACTTGCCTTGCCTGATTCCGATGAACGAGCGAAAAGTTATACTAAAACGAAAATCGGATCAGGAATCGCGATCAGAAAAATCGCAGATTTAATCCGAGAAAAAGAAAAATGACGAACGTTCGCTAGAACGAATGAACAGACGAACGCTCACTATTTAAATAAACCGGAAAAACCAATCTGTTTAAAAAACGAATCTAAAAAAACCGACGAAAACCGATCTATTTTTAAAAAAAACTGATGGCACAGAAGTCGAGGCACAGCGAACCTCGGGCGGCGGAATCCGGCGGCGGCGGCGGGCGGCGGCGACGGCGGCGGCGGGCAGCGGCGGTGGCGCGTGGGGCATGGGGCGGCTAGGGTTTGCTGGGGCTGGGGCTGGGCCTCTCCCCAGCTTATAAAGCCCGCCCGGGCCGGTGTCCAGGTCGGACACGGCCCGTAGGTCGGTGCGCATTTTCTTTTTTTTAAATAATTTCGCTCGGAAGAAAAATAAAAAGAAATACTAAACGGACTCCAAAAAATTCGAAGTAAATTTTCACGGGCTTCTAAAATCAAGCCGCACAAGGTGAACATTTATTTGGGGCCTAAATGCAATTTTGAAAAACGCACATTTTTCCTAAATTCAAATAAAACACCGAAAAACTCCGAAATAAAATCTTATTTGATTTTATTATTAAATCCTCAATATTTATTTATTTTGGGAAAGTCATTTTATTCCCTCTCTCATATTTTTGTAGTAGAAATAATTGATGATAAAATAAATAAAATCAAATGATCCTATTCTCAAAATTTGAGAAAACTCAAATATGAAAATAACGAAATCCCCAACTCTCTCCGTGGGTCATTGAGTTGCGTAGAATTTCTAGGATCAACCAAAATGCAAAATAAAATATGATATGCATAGATGATCTAATGTATAACATTCCAAATTGAAAATTTGGGATGTTATAGCCATCCCATCCGCCCACCCATTCGTACATCGAGGCCGCGAAAACCCGCGACGAAACCCCACACCTTGCTCCGTCCGCCACCCAGCCGGAGCCTCTTCCCCGACGACGTTGTCCACAGCAACACCTCGACGTCCCTCATCCACCATACCGGATGAGGATCCATCGTCGATCTCATCATCCCGCCGGTTCAGCCACCCCGTCCTCCACCTCCAAGGAGCTGCCCCGACGTTCCCCTCGTCTTTCGCGCCACCTCCATTCCCACACCGTCGTCTTCACCTGCACCACCGGAAGAGCATCATCATCACCGTTTCCTCAGATGAAGCTGCGGCCTAATCAGCGCCACCAAAGAGGTTATACACTAATCGCCGCATTATCTTCTTGATTCGATCTCACGATGCTGCCGGTGCTCGGTCCCGAGCCGACACGGCGCGGCTCCGTCCACGGCATCGCTCCCTCGGCGGCGACGTCCACATCAGTAGGAGCTGCTGCTGCTTTAGCTCTCGCTCGCGCTGCTGCTCTGCTCTTGCTCTCGGTCCCCTGCCTGGTCTGCTCTTGCTATTGCTCTTGCTCGCGTTGCTTCTCTCACTCTTGCTCTTGCTTGCGATGCTGCTCTGATTTAGCTACACTTCAGTCGATTGAATCGACTTTTGGGTCAGTGGATTTTCAGGGGGTGGGGGGCTCGCCGGGGTGAAGGAAGAAGCAGCCGCCACGGGGAGGGGGGCTCGCCGGAGAGGTACCCCACTATCTATCTTAGGGTTCAGGATGGGGGCGGTGGTCACCGGCAGTGGCGAGGCGTTGGCGTGGCGGTGGTGTGGGGATCGCCGAAGAAAAAGCTTGGCAAGGGGGGCCTAGAGGGATGGCCGGGGCGGTGGCGGACCGGCGGTGGGGAGTGTTTTCGGGGCGGGCGGGGCGGCGCACCGCCGGCCGCGGTCGGCGGGGGGCTGCTGTTTGGCCGGTGGTGGCTGGCGGCTCAGGGGGGTGGAGATTGAAGATGAACCACGGACCCTTGATTTCATATCCAACGGCTGCAAAATCGACTGACCAGAGATGAAAAAGTCAGTCAACCGACGTGTAGCCTCACCTTGCTAGTGCGTTCAATTTCGACAGCAAAATTCAGTTTCGACAGCAAAATTCAGTTTCGATAGGTAAGTTCAGTTTCGACAGTTAAGTTCAGTTTCGACAGTTAAATTCAGTTTCGATAGTTAAGTTCAGAGATGAGCGGCTGATGTATTTTACATCTAGCACTTTGTGGTTATGTATTTTACGTCATGTATTGGAGATGCTATTAGAATTCCACTCAGGTTAACGTTGTTCGTTGTCTCTCTTGTCCTGCTTCAGCCTCGGCACCGTACAACTCACCTGAGCTGCTCCAATGATGAAACCCTCCATCATAGCGGAACAGTACCTCGGGCTCCATCTCCAGACGCCTAAGATCTTCTTCCCCTCCTCCGACATCCAAGTCAGCCGGAGCATCCTCACCGGCCAACCCAATCACGCTGAGATCGACATGGCTTCGCTAAAGAGGTTGTACACCTGTTGCATCTCTTTTTTACTCTACATGTTATATATATTGTCCACTGAGCACTCGTAGTAACGAGAAATACGATTATTTTATCCTACTATATGACAAGTAGTGAGGTACCATACAACTTAGCTATCCGTGATGGACTCTCTTGAACGCCATCATTATTTATCTTTGAGCGTTTGAGCTGTGCATTTGTTGATGGGCCTGGGAGTTGAGCTAGTATGGCAGTGGCCTGGGTCCAAAGTAATAGAAGTAGGACAAAAACATTTTTTTAGTGTAGGATTTTCCTTGCTCAAGCCTGCCTACTAGAATCGCCAGTGCTTGAGAGGAAAAGTGAATGAAAAACATCAGAATTGGAAAGTTTCCTATGGTACTACTTTTCATGAATTTGGTGCAAAGGAATGGAGCAAAGGAAAACTGTAGGATTTGTTCCTTTAGTGTCTCCTTGAAAGAAAAACCATAGGAATTCTAATTTCCACTTCTCCTCCTTTTCATATTCCTATTCATCAAGCACAAGACTAAGAGATATTAGCATAATAGCATTATAACCATACATTTTCTTGTGGTTTGACTTAATCCACCATGCTTTTTTGCATCATGTGATCTTCCAATTGTTGTGAATCAAACACCCAGATTGGCAGAAATCCTTTGTTTTTAAAATACTTTGTTTTGCACGTGCATTCCTATCCTATTCATGTCTATTTCCTATCCCTGCATTGTTAGAATCCTCAAATTCAAACAAGCCTTTACTCAATTACTTCTGTTACAGATATGTGTCAAAGAAAACCTTGTGTGGTTTGTCCTACTCCTGCGGCACTGTGTTCCACCCCAGCTCAGCTGCTCCAACGACGGAAGGGTTCACCACAGCAGGGATCCGCTCTCCAGACTGTCTTTCACCGCCTCGGATCTTCTTCCCCGCCGCCGGCAACCACGGCAACTACATTACCATCATCAACTTAGCAGATGACCTTGAGGACTACACGGGTCCGCAAGAGAGGTCGCACTCTTCCGTGTCTGCTTACGTTATGCGTCGGTTAATATGATGACATGCTACGTTATCATCGTGTTCACCTATTAGACTCCGAGTCAGGTCCAAACTAATGCTGAAACTTGAGTTTTTAAATGGTTGTGGGGTACATATTGGGGCAGCAATCAGTACTATCTGTCTACTATCTGGTTAATCTCCAGTGTCTACTATGAGTTTCATGTTGGGTGCAAACAAACATTAAAGGAGCCATTATCTGCATTTTTTAACTAAAGCTATTATCTGCCTGCTATCATTGGTTTTGGGTCTATCCACAGTTTTCTACCATCACTCTGGATTTGTGCATGCACTCCTTACATAATCTCACTATGTTTTATTCCTATGCATGCCAGTTATTGTACACAATGGAACTGATCATGTAGAGCAAAAGAGACGAGCCTTGCGTGGCAATAAAATTTCATGCAGACGTCATTCCATGGTGGGCGCAAAGGCAGCCCCCCCTCCACCCATTTCGGATCGTAATCAAGAGGAAGATAACTGTTCTGAGGGGGATTCAGAAGGAGAAGACCACTCCTATTTACCCCATGAGGTCTTCGCTCTAACTTGGCATGCTGATGTTGGTAATATCATGCATATGGTGCCTTGCATTGCTTACTGTATACATTAAAGATGTCATCTACTTAGTTTAGACATGCTTTGTGCCAATGCCATCTATTTAGTTTCTTTATCGTATATGTGAATCATGCAATGCCATCTTGTCTAGCCAGGCATCATATATGTGAATTTTGCAATGCCACCCTGGTTAGCCAGTCATCTTATATGTGAATTATATCATGCCATCATTTTTTTATTACGTATTAAATTTGTCAACAATTTTAGTACATTCAATTACTCTTCCTGTGCATCAGCCATTCGGCACGGTCATGGAAAATCTGGAGTGGAAACAAGGTCTTTAGAGCAGACAATGCTATCTGACGAAGCGCATGTCTTGCTGGTTACCGATAGCTCCTCAGAGGAGGATTCAGAGACAGATGACCAGTCATATCCCCCCCCCCCTGAGGTGCATGCCCTAACTTGGTAGGGTTATGTTGCTCATATCATGCGTATGGTATCTTGCATTGCTATGTCATTTGCTTAGTTTAGACATGCTTTGTGTGAATGCCACATGTTTAGTGTCTAATTGCCATATATGTGAATTATGCAATGCCATCTTGTTGCAAGACATTATATATGTGAATTATGCAATGTTATCTTGTTGCAAGGCACTATGTATGTGAATTATGCAATGCCATGCTGTTTAGGCAAGCGTCATATATGTGAATTATATCATGCCGTCCTTTTTTTGTATTTCTCATTGCTTTTGTCGATGATGTTTGTATATTCAACTACTCTTCCTGTGCATCAGCCATTTGAATTGGTGATGGAGAAATCTGGAGTGAAAACAAGGTCTTCAGAGTAGATAATGCTACCTGCTGAAGTAGATATCTTGCTGGTTACAGATAGCTCTTCAAAGGAGGATTCAGAGACGGATGACCAGTCCTATTATCCCCCTGAGGTGTATGCTCAAACTTGGCAGGGTTATATTACTCATATAATGCATATGTTGTATTGCAATGCTTAGTTTTTACATCATATACACAATATTGAATGTCGTCTCCTTAGTTGACACATCATATATGCGATTGCCCTCTGCTCACTTCCTTAGTATATAAATCATATATTTGAATTATGCCATGCCATGATGTTTACATAGACAGCATGTATCTGAATTATGGCATGCCAACCCATTTTCTAAAGACATAATATAGTTATATCATCTCATCCTATTTACATAGTCATCATATTTTAAATTATGTCATTCTATCCGTGAATTATATCATGCCATCATGTTTCCATCGACGGCATGTTTGTGATTTATGGCATGCCAACCACTTTAATAGACACACCGTATAGTTATATCATGTCATCTTGTTTACATAGTCATCATATTTTGAAGTATGTCATTCTATCATGGTTAGTTAGCCATTATACATGTGAAATTGTGTCATGCTATCTTGTTTAATTAGCCATCATATATGTGAAATTATGTCCTGCTATTCTGTTTGCTTAGACAACATAAATGTGAATTATTTCATGCCCTGTTTTCTTCCCTACTATCCATTGCACCTGTCTATCTTACAATGTCTGTACATTCAATTACTTTTCTTGTTTATCAGCCATTTCAATTGGAGGGAGTGATGGCAGTATATGTGGGAGTAAAAACACGGTCTTCAGAAAAGATCATGCTACCTATCGATGCAGATAGAACCACGGTTGTACTTGCCCAAGAACCAGCCCCACCACACATAACCCACACTCATGCAGATTGTACCCCTACCCAGTTGGACAGAGAACCAGCTACACCCCTTCTAACCCCAACCCCAGCAGATAGACACCCAGTTCCCGTTGACACAGCACCGTCTCCACCACAGAGCACCCAAACACGAGCAGTTAGTAAGGCAACTGCAGTGCCCAAATCACGAGGACCACCACTCCAAACCCGAAGTCAACGCTTAAAGCAGAAGAAGAATTGTTCTCAGGTCAGGTTCCGTAGCTATGGTTCATACTACTTTGCTCTTGCATCATTGTATTTACTGATACCAACTAATTTCAAATTTGAAGGATGCAATTGAAACTCCAATGGCGCAACAGGTATGTTTTAAACCTGTTTCTTCAACGTGTTTGGCTGTTTTCTGTTGTAACTTGCTCTATGTTGATTTCAGTTTCAATTGAATAAATAGTTATGTTCTCATGCCATTCACATTACAAGTGTTGTTATTGCTGTGTAGTTTCCCACACTTATATTCTGTCTATGCTGCTTTGTCTTAAATAGATATGATTTGAACTGTATCTATCTTGATTTGGCAACATAAACTAGAATGATATAGACCATACAGTTACCATACTACATAGATATATGTTTGTTTCATGTTGTTATCCTGTCCACCTTACTACTGAACTGGTTTACCAAAATGAGTTTCATATACTACATTGTAAACCTGAGATGTGTTTGTTTGTTTCTCTTTTAGAACGCGGATAAAATCTTGGAGAAGAGTACCCTGTTATGCAATGGTAAAGGAAGTAATGCAGATAAGGTTCAAGATAGTGAGACATCCCTGTTGGTCTCCAAGAAAGCTGATAAAAACTATATTGAAGACACTGAGACAACCCCAAAGTCCTGTCTTGATGTAGTGTTCGACTTACTGGCTACCACTGCTGGCACCAGCTCTTCGAACTCGTTTCCTGAATCAGTTCGGCTTCTTGAGTCTCAACTTCAAGTTGAAAGACATCGATCAGTTGTTATGCGACAGGAAGCCGAAGGACTGAGGAAGTCCCTACAGAATTCAGATGCATACTTTCTGGTGCAACAGCAAGCGCTAGAGGACTTAAGCGCCAAACAAGAGAAAGTTAATAAGCTTGCTAAGCATCTTGCCAGCATTATGGGTACCCAGGATATTATTTCTTGAGCTCTTCTGAAGTGGTTTCAGTTCTGGACTTGTTTTGCTGCGGTGTTTATATGCTGTTGTGTTCCCTATATTTGCACTGGTGGCGAACTTTGATGCCCAGTGGATGTAATATGTGTAATAGCCGTGATAGCCTAGTGTAAGTTGCTTGCTTATTTATTTCCTTGTTGTCTTGTTTATTTGTTTGCTTGTAGTCAGTGCAGTTCTTTTTCTGCGGTTTGCTAGTGGCTGCAATAACCTATTTTTTAAAACTAGGCCACAATAACCATGGGTTAATATTTACTGTAGTGACACTAGGCCTCCTACGGGCCGTAGAAATAGTGGGCCTTCTATGGGCCGTATAAATAGTGGGCCTTCTACGGGCCGTAGAAACAGTGGGCCTTCTACGGGCCGTAGAAACAATGGGCCTTCTACGGGTCATAGAAACAATGGGCCTTCTACGTGTCGTATCATCAATGGGCCTTATATGGGCCGTATGATCGATTGGCCAAACATGGGCCAAACAGACCGGATTCTGGCCGTAAACGGGCTAGAGTTGAAATCGTCCGCTCATGGGCCGACCATAACGGGCCATCGTTAATAGGCCGTATTTGATGACGCTATGAAAACAGCCCAACGTATTAACGGACCACAAACGGGCCGACTATAACCACGGGCTGAATTTGGCCCACAAGCAGAAAATGACAGTAACGGGCCGTAAGTAAAAGAATGCTGGAAAATAGCCCAAGAATAAATGGGCTCTGAGAAAGCCGAAAGATAACATGGGCTAGAAACGGCCCAACAGAATAACGGGCCGTTAATGGGTATAAAGTGATACACTGTTCTTTACAGGCCAGTTTCACCACGGGCCGTTAATGGGTGTAAAGTGATACACTGTTCATTACGGGCCAGTTTCACCACGGGCCGTTAATAGGCCAAGAGTTACATAGGGCCTCATATGGGCCGAAAGACGTCATGGGCCATACATGGGCCAGAAGTGAAAACGGGCTGGAATCATATTGGACGCCCCAGATGACGCTACTGGGCCTAATTCGAATAGGGCGTAACGGGCCTTGGGTTAGCGGGCTGTAAATGGGCTATATGCGAACAGGCCGTTAACAGGCTTTCCATGGGCCAGCTCGCCACCTTTTGACCAAGTCAAACGGGCCGGCCTTTTCACGGGAATGGGCCTCTGTTGGGCTGTGCCACGTGTCGACGTATCATAGGCGCCTTCTGTCCAATGAGTGGATGACACCTGCCCAGCGATGAGCCGACACGTGTTTCGTCCAGCCAATGATGATTTGACACGTGGAAAATCCCCACTGGTCGGGGCTATTAACGGGTTATCGGATCCAAAACCCGACCCGATAGCTTAACGGCATTCCGTTACGGTGGATGCCATGTGTCGGTCACCCTTGAAGAAAGCATTTCTGTGACGCGCGATTTATCGTCACAGAAGTGGACACTTCCGTGATGATAATTTTGGTAATGTCATGGAACACTTCTACGACAGCACAGGTATGACTATCTTGATTCTATCATAAATTTGTCATGGATGTACATGCATGACAGAAAACGGGACCTACTGTGACAAATACGTATCATCACGGAAGTGTATTTTTTGTAGTGTAATATGATGGGCATCCAAGAGGGATATAATAAAAACTTTCATATGGAGTGCATTGAATACTATGAGAAGTTTGATATTTGATAATTGTTTTGAGATATGGAGATGGTGATATTAGAGTCATGCTAGTTGAGTAGTTGTGAATTTGAGAAATACTTGTGTTAAAGTTTGTGATTCCCGTAGCATGCACGTATGGTGAACCGTTATGTGATGAAGTCGGAGCATCATTTATTTATTGATTGTCTTCCTTATGGGTGGCGGTCGGGGACGAGCGATGGTCTTTTCCTACCAATCTATCCCCCTAGGAGCATGCGCGTAGTACTTTGTTTCGATAACTAATAGATTTTTGCAATAAGTATGTGAGTTCTTTATGACTAATGTTGAGTCCATGGATTATACGCATTCTCACCCTTCCACCATTGCTAGCCTCTCTAGTACCGCGCAACTTTCGCCGGTACCATAAACCCACCATATATCTTCCTCAAAACAGCCACCATACCTACATATTATGGCATTTCCATAGCCATTCCGAGATATATTGCCATGCAACTTTCCACCGTTCCGTTTATTATGACACGCTCCATCATTGTCATATTGATATGCATGATCATGTAGTTGACATTGTATTTGTGGCAAAGCCACCGTTCATAATTCTTTCATACATGTCACTCATGAGTCATTGCACATCCCGGTACACCGATAGAGGCATTCATATTGAGTCATATTTTGTTCTAAGAATCAAGTTGTAATTCTTGAGTTGTAAGTAAATAAAAGTGTGATGATCATCATTATTAGAGCATTGTCCCAGTGAGGAAAGGATGATGGACACTATGATTCCCCCACAATTCGGGATGAGACTCCGGATGAAAATAAATAAATAAAAGAGGCCAAAGAAGCCCAAATAAAAAACAGAGAAAAGAGGCCATAAAAAAGAGAAGGCCCAAATAAAAAATGAGAGAAAAAGAGAGAAGGGGCAATGCTACTATCCTTTTACCACACTTGTGCTTCAAAGTAGCACCATGATCTTCATGATAGAGAGTCTCCTATGTTGTAACTTTCATATACTAGTGGGAATCTTTCATTATAGAACTTGGCTTGTATATTCCAATGATGGGCTTCCTCAAAATGCCCTAGGTCTTCGTGAGCAAGAGAGTTGGATGCACACCCACTAGTTTCTTTTGTTAAGCTTTCATACACTTATAGCTCTAGTGCATCCGTTGCATGGCAATCCCTACTCACTCACATTGATATCTATTAATGGGCATCTCCATAGCCCGTTGATGCGCCTAGTTGATGTGATACTATCTTCTCCTTTTTGTCTTCTCCACAACCACCATTCTATTCCACCTATAGTGCTATGTCCATGGCTCACGCTCATGTATTGCGTGAAGATTGAAAAGGTTTGAGAACATCAAAAGTATGAAACAATTGCTTGGCTTGTCATCGGGGTTGTGCATGATTTAAATATTTTGGGTGGTGAAGATAGAGCATAGCCAGACTATATGATTTTGTAGGGATAGCTTTCTTTGGCCATGTTATTTTGAGAAGACATGATTACTTGGTTAGTATGCTTGAAGTATTATTATTTTTATGTCAATATTAAACTATTGTCTTGAATCTTATGGATCTGAATATTCTTGCCATAATAAAGAGAACTATATGGATAAATATGTTAGGTAGCATTCCACATCAAAATTTCTATTTTTATCATTTACCTACTCGAGGACGAGCATGAATTAAGCATGGGGACACTGATAAGCCTCCAACGTATCTATAATTTTTGATTGTTCCATGCTATTATATTATCAACCTTGGATGTTTTATATGCATTTATATGCTATTTTATATGATTTTTGGGACTAACCTATTAACCTAGAGCCCAGTGCCAGTTTCTGTTTTTTCCTTGTTTTAGGGTTTCAAAGAAAAGGAATATCAAATGGAGTCCAAACGGAATGAAACCTTTGGAAAAGTTATTTTTGGAAAGAAAGCAATACATGAGACTTGGAGTGCATGTCAGGGGATCAACGAGGAAGCCACGAGGCAGGGGGGCGCGCCCACCCCCACCCCCCCTAGGCGCGCCCTCCACCCTCGTGGGCCCCTCGTGGCTCCCCTGATGTACTTCTTCCTCCCATTTATACCCATATACCCTAAAAACTTCGGGGAGCACAATAGATCGGGAGTTCCGCCGCCAGAAGCCTCCGTAGGCACCGAAAACCAATATAGACCCGTTCCGGCACCCTGCCAGAGGGGGAATCCCTCTTCGGTGGCCATCTTCATCATCCCGGTTCTCTCCATGATGAGGAGGGAGTAGTTCTCCCTCGGGGCTGAGGGTATGTACCAGTAGCTATGTGTTTGATCTCTCTCTCTCTCTCGTGTTCTTGAGGTGATACGATCTTGATGTATCGCAAGCTTTGCTATTATAGTTGGATCTTATGTTTCTTCTCCCCCTCTACTCTCTTGTAATGGATTGAGTTTCCCCTTCGAAGTTATCTTATCGGATTGAGTCTTTAAAGATTTGAGAACACTTGATGTATGCCTTGCCGTGCGTATCTGTGGTGACAACTGGATACCACGTGATTCACTTGATGTATGTTTTGGTGATCAACTTGCGGGTTCCACCCATGAACCTATGCATAGGGGTTGGCACACGTTTTCGTCGTGATTCTCCAGTAGAAACTTTCGGGCACTCTTTGAGGTTCTATGTGTTGGTTGAATAGATGAATCTGAGATTGTGTGATGCATATCGTATAATCATACCCATGGATACTTGAGGTGACATTGGAGTATCTAGGTGACATTAGGGTTTTGGTTGATTTGTGTCTTAAGGTGTTATTCTAGTACGAACTCTAGGGCTGTTTGTGACACTTATAGGAATAGCCCAACGGATTGATTGGAAAGAATAACTTTGAGGTGGTTTCGTACCCTACCATAATCTCTTCATTTGTTCTCCGTTATTAGTGACTCTTTGTTGCATGTTGAGGGATAATTATATGATCCAATTATGTTATTATTGTTGAGAGAACTTGCACTAGTGAAAGTATGAACCCTAGGCCTTGTTTCCTAGCATTGCAATACTGTTTGTGCTCACTTTTATTATTAGTTACCTTGCTGTTTTTATATTTTCATATTACAAAAACTATTATCTACTATCCATATTGCACTTGTATCACCATCTCTTCGCCAAACTAGTGAACCTATACAATTTACCATTGTATTGGGTGTATTGGGGACACAAGAGACTCTTTGTTATTTGGTTGCAGGGTTGCTTGAGAGAGACCTTCTTCATCCTACGCCTCCTACGGATTGATAAACCTTAGGTCATCCACTTGAGGGAAATTTGCTACTGTCCTACAAACCTCTGCACTTGGAGGCCCAACAACGTCTACAAGAAGAAGGTTGTGTAGTAGACATCACATATCGTCCCCCCTCATCATTCGTGCATGCCTCCTGACCCGTCTCTCACACGCACGCCACAGACAGGCAGCCATCCCCTCTCTTATTGATATTGCAGGCGTGCCCTCCGTTTGTCTAGCAAGCCTCTCCCACCATTTGTTAGAAGAAACTCCACTACCACCCCCTCCAACACTCTAGCTCTGTCTCTCTCCCAACCATATTCCTCTCCCACACATATGCATGGATGCCGATTGATCTCCCTTAATACATAAGGTAGGCCTCTCTCCTCCTCCACACATATACCAGCCATTGTACCTCTATAGTTAATAAGGCCTCCCCCCTCATCACACACTGATAGTCGAGCGATGTAGGTCATCCATGCCACAGAGACAAACTACACATGTCCCCTCTCATGTTCCAGTAGGCCAGCCACCCTATATCTTTGATGTGGGCACACACAAATTTGACGGCAATCTTTATCGATCGCGCACACACACACACACACATCATCATTCCTCTCTTCGATTCTATGGATATCTCAAGCCGATGATACCTCCACTCTCTTCTCCTGATCGCCCCCTCTATATATATGATATATCCAGGTCTCTATTTTCACACACATTGCATATGTTACATTTTTTGATTGACACCCCCCCCCCCAAAAACACTCACGAACCCACACACTATATCTCTCTACGTTTGCATCTCTCTCACACAACCCCATGTAGGTGGTGTACATACACGAAGAGAATAGGTGCACGTACTCACGCTTCCACACCCGTGCGGGTACACGGTGGAGCTCATTTTCGTACGAAATGGCATCCCACGTGCTAATTTGAACGCGTGTAGCGATTGTTTACCTATGGAGGTCATGTACCACGCGTGCACGAAACAAAGTTTGACTTGATGCGTTGGCGCGTTATTTTTAAATAAAGTTATATTGCTCAATGGCACATACACAGAATATAAAACGATTTTTATGGAGAAAAAGGTAGTCCTCTCCACTATATACAATGGAGCCTGCCTGCCTGGGTTTGTCTCTCTTCAGAGTATCTCACACAAGGCGGCGGTGGCCTCTCTCTCTCCGTTGGTCACTGATTCGGCCGCATCCCATCCGCCGGCAAAAAGGGAGGATGTGCATCGTTTCTCCATTCTACGGCGCCGAGGTAGCACATCCCGATCTACGGTACCCGTCGTTCTCTCTGACCAAGCTCTGATGCGGTAGGGCCTACGCCACCTGCTCCCTGCCGTAGTATGGGCAGATCCCGCCTGCCGCCGCTCACCTAGTTACATCTCGACGACCCCCAGGTATCCCCTCCGGCCTTGCTCCACTGCCCGTCTTCCCATGTCGCTGCATGTGGAAAATCTTGCATGTGGATCTAACATAGTTCTTTGCCCAAACGTAGCTCGTCCAGCATACTTTCCATATTGCAATCTCGTCCTCACACCGTTTTAGACAAACACAACCGGGTTGTTATCTTCCCTTAGGACACGGAATATGCTTCTTTTTTGTAGTCACATGTGTCATCAACTGTTATTGGCCAGTAATTGTTTCCTTTCTACCTCTTTTTTGCAAATAGGGCTATCCATTTCACCTCGTTGCTATTGCGACCTTTTGGTGAATGATACGTCTCCAATGTATCTATAATTTTTGATTGCTCCATGCTATATTATCTACTGTTTTGGACTATATTGGGCTTTATTTTCCACTTTTAAATTATTTTTGGGACTAACCTATTAACCGGAGGCCCAGCCCAGAATTGCTGTTTTTTGCCTATTTCAGTGTTTTGGAGAAACAGAATATCAAACGGAGTCCAAACGGAATGAAACCTTCGGAAACGTGATTTTCTCATCAGATAAGATCCAGGAGACTTGGAACCTCCGTTAAGAAAGCCACGAGGCGGTCACAAGGGTGGAGCCCCCCCCCTAGGGCGCGCCCCCCTGCCTCGTGGGCCCCTTGAAGCTCCATCGACGTACTCCTTCCTCCTATATATACCTACGTACCCCCAAACGATCGGGGACGAAGCCAAAAACCTAATTCGACCGCCGCAACTTTCTGTATCCACGAGATCCCATCTTGGGGCCTGTTCCGGAGCTCCGCCGGAGGGGGCATCGATCACGGAGGGCTTCTACATCATCATCCAAGCCCCTCTGATGAAGTGTGAGTAGTTTACTTCAGACCTACGGGTCCATAGTTAGTAGCTAGATGGCTTCTTCTCTCCTTTTGGATCTCAATACAATGTTCTCCCCCTCTCTTGTGGAGATCTATTCGATGTAATATTCTTTTTGCGATGTGTTTGTTGAGACCGATGAATTGTGGGTTTATGATCAAGTCTATCTATGAATAATATTTGAATCTTCTCTGAATTCTTTTATGTATGATTGGTTATCTTTGCAAGTCTCTTTGAATTATCAGTTTGGTTTGGCCTACTAGATTGGTTGTTCTTGCCATGGGAGAAGTGCTTAGCTTTGGGTTCGATCTTGTGGTGTTCTTTCCCAGTGACAGAAGGGGCAGCAAGACATGTATTGTATTGTTGCCATCGAGGATAATAAGATGGGGTTTTTATCATATTGCATGAAACTATCCCTCTACATCATGTCATCTTGCTTAAGGCGTTACTCTATTTTTAACTTAATACTCTAGATGCATGCTGGATAGCGGTCGATGAGTGGAGTAATAGTAGTAGATGCGGGAAGGAGTCGGTCTACTTGTCTCGGACGTGATGCCTATATACATGATCATACCTAGATATTCTCATAACTATGCTCAATTCTGTCAATTGCTCAACAGTAATTTGTTCACCCACCGTAGAATACTTACGCTCTTGAGAGAAGCCACTAGTGAAACCTATGGCCCCCGGGTCTCTTTCTCATCATACCAATCTCCATCACTTTATTATTGCTTTACTTTTACTTTGCTTTTACTTTTTACTTTGCATCTCTATACCAAAAATACCAAAAATATTATTTATCATCTCTATCAGATCTCACTTTTGTAAGTGACCGTGAAGGGATTGACAACCCCTAAGCATGTTGGTTGCGTTGAGCTATTGTATTTGTGTAGGTACAAGGGACTCGCGCGTAGCCTCCTACTGGATTGATACCTTGGTTCTCAAAAACTGAGGGAAATACTTACGCTACTTTGCTGCATCACCCTCTCCTCTTCGGGGAAATCCAACGCAGTGCTCAAAAGGTAGCAAGAAGAATTTCTGGCGCCGTTGTCGGGGAGTCTGCGCAAAAGTCAACATACCAAGTACCCATCACAATCCCTATCTCCCGCATTACATTATTTGTCATTTGCCTCTCGTTTTCCTCTCCCCCACTTCACCCTTGCTGTTTTATTCGCCCTCTCTCTCTCTATCCTTCCTCCCTCTCTATTTTCCTCTTTTTGCCCGTTTGCTTTTTGCTTTGCTTGTGTGTTAGTTTGCTTGCTTGTCGTTATGGCTAGTCCCTTATCTTCTCCATTGACCCCTGAATTTGAAATCTTTCACTTTAAACAAAGGTTAGGAGAAAACCTAAAAGATGCCTGGTTGAGAATGATGGAATCTCATCATAATTGTACCTCTGAAATAAATCTGAGAATTTTGCTTCACAATTTTTATGTTGGATTAAATATGTCTCATAGACAACTCTTGGATTGCGTTGCCAAAGGCAATTTTATTGAAATTGATCCCCATATTGCACTTGAAATTATAGAAGGTATAGTGGAAACACTACCTCAACAAAAGGGGCCTCATCCTACTCAGGAAGAGACACGAGTTTTTGAAAAAAAATTGTGAAGTTACTAAAATCTTGCAGAAATCTCTTGAACCTCTTAAGAACATTAGTGGAAATATTCACCGCATTAATATGTTGATTACCCTTTGCAATAAGCGGTTGGATTCTTTAGATCTAAAAATTTCAAATATGAAGGGAAACGTAAAGAACCTCCCGGATTCGAGCTTGATTCCGCTAAAAAGTTGAAAACCAAAGATGGCAATACCTAGATCTATTCTTTCTTGTTATGCCTAGCTAGGGACGTTAAACGATAGCGCTTGTTGGGAGGCAACCCAATTTTATTTTTATTCATTGCTTTTTGCTCCTGTTTAGTAATAAATAATTTATCTAGCCTCTGTTTTGGTTGTGTTTTTTGTGTTTAATTAGTCTTTGTGCCAAGTAAAACCGTTGGGATGACTTGGGGAAAGTCTTGTTGAACTTGCTGTAAAAAACAGAAACTTTAGCGCTCACGAGAACTGCTGTAATTTTTATTTGGAAAGTGCTATTTAGTTAATTATTTTTGCAGATGATTAATAGAATTTTTGGGGTGCCAGATCTTGCGCTAGCTACAGATTACTACAGACTGTTCTGTTTTTGACAGATTCTGTTTTTTCGTGTGTTGTTTGCTTATTTTGATGAATCTATGGCTAGTAAAATAGTTTATAATCCATAGAGAAGTTGGAATACAGTAGGTTTAACACCAATATAAATAAAGAATGAGTTCATTACAGTACCTTGAAGTGGTCTTTTGTTTTCTTTCGCTAACGGAGCTCACGAGATTTTCTACTTTAAGTTTTGAGTTGTGAAGTTTTCAAGTTTTGGGTAAAGATTTGATGGATTATGGAACAAGGAGTGGCAAGAGCCTAAGCTTGGGGATGCCCATGGAACCCCCAAGATAATCTAAGGACACCTAAAAGCCAAAGCTTGGGGATGCCCCGGAAGGCATCCCCTCTTTCGTCTACTTCTATCGGTAACTTTACTTGGAGCTATATTTTTATTCACCACATGATATGTGTTTTGCTTGGAGCGTCTTTTATGATTTGAGTCTTTGCTTGTTATTGTACCACAATCATCCTTGCTGTACACACCTTTTGAGAGAGCCATACATGATTTGGAATTTGATAGAATACTCTATGTGCTTCACTTATATCTTTTGAGCTTTATAGTTTTCGCTCTAGTGCTTCACTTATATATTTTAGAGCACGGTGGTGGATTTGTTTTATAGAAACTATTGATATCTCATGCTTCACTTAGATTATTTTGAGATTCTTAATAGCATGGTAATTTTCTTAAAATCCTAATATGCTTGGTATGCAAGATTAATAATAAAACTTTCTTATGAGTGTGTTGAGTACTAAGAAAAGTTTGATGCTTGATGATTGTTTTGAGATATGGAGGTAATAATATCAAAGTCGTGCTAGTTGAGTAGTTGTGAAATTGAGAAATACTTGTGTTGAGGTTTGCAAGTCCCGTAGCATGCACGCATGGTAAACATTATGCAACAAATTTGAAACATGAGGTGTTATTTGATTGTCCTCCTTATGAGTGGCGGTCGGGGACGAGCGATGGTATTTTCCTACCAATCTACCCCCCTAGGAGCATGCGCGTAGTGCCGAGGTTTTTGATGACTTGTAGATTTTTGCAATAAGTATGTGAGTTCTTTATGACTAATGTTGAGTCCATGGATTATACGCACTCTCACCCTTCCATCCTTGCTAGCCTCTTCGGTACCGTGCATTGCCCTTTCTCACATTGAGAGTTGGCGCAGACTTCGCCGGTGCATCCAAACCCCGTGATATGATATGCTCTTTCACACATGAACCTCCTTATATCTTCCTCAAAATAGCCACCATACCTACCTATTATGGCATTTCCATAGCCATTCCGAGATATATTGCCATGCAACTTTCCATCATTCCGTTCATCATGACACATTCATCATTGTCATATTGCTTAGCACGATCATGTAGTTGACATAGTATTTGTGGCAAAGCCACCGTTCATAATTCTTTCATACATGTCACTCTTGGTTCATTGCATATCCCGGTACACCGCCGGAGGCATTCATATAGAGTCATCTTTGTTCTAGTATCGAGTTGTAATCATTGAGTTGTAAATAAATAGAAGTGTGATGATCATCATTATTAGAGCATTGTCCCAAGTGAGGAATAAATAATAAAAAAAGAAAGGCCATAAAAAATAAAAGGCCCAAAAAATGAGAGAAAAAGAGAGAAGGGACAATGTTACTATCCTTTTACCACACTTGTGCTTCAAAGTAGCACCATGATCTTCATAGTAGAGAGTCTCTCATGTTATCACTTTCATATACTAGTGGGAATTTTTCATTATAGAACTTGGCTTGTATATTCCAAAAATGGGCCTCCTCAAGTGCCCTAGGTCTTCGCAAGCAAGCAAGTTGGATGCACACCCACTTAGTTTCTTTTGTTGAGCTTTCATACATTTATAGCTCTAGTGCATCCGTTGCATGGCAATCCCTACTCCTTGCATTAACATCAATCGATGGGCATCTCCATAGCCCATTGATTAGCCTCGTTTATGTGAGAGTTTCTCCTTTTTTGTCTTCTCCACATAACCCCCCTCATTATATTATAATCCACCCATAGTGTTATGTCCATGGCTCGCGCTCATATATTGCGTGAAAGTTTATAGGTTTGATATTAATAAAGTATGAAACAATTGATTGGCTTGTCATCGGGGTTGTGCATGATGAGAACATTCTTGTGTGACGAAAATGAAACATGACTAAACTATATGATTTTGTAGGGATGAACTTTCTTTGGCCATGTTATTTTGAGAAGACATAATTGCTTAGTTAGTATGCTTGAAGTATTATCATTTTTATGTCAATATGAAATTTTGTCTTGAATCTTTCGGATCTGAATATTCATACCAAAATTAAGAAGAATTACATTAAAATTATGCCAAGTAGCACTCCGCATCAAAAATTCTCTTTTTATCATTTACCTACTCGAGGACGAGCAGGAATTAAGCTTGGGGATGCTTGATACGTCTCCAGCGTATCTATAATTTTTGATTGCTCCATGCTATATTATCTACTGTTTTGGACTATATTGGGCTTTATTTTCCACTTTTATATTATTTTTGGGACTAACCTATTAACCGGAGGCCTAGCCCAGAATTGATGTTTTTTTGCCTATTTCAGTGTTTCGGAGAAACAGAATATCAAACGGAGTCCAAACGGAATGAAACCTTCGGAAACATGATTTTCTCATCAGATAAGATCCAGGAGACTTGGGCCCTCCGTCAAGAAAGCCACGAGGTAGTCACGAGGGTGGAGGGCGCCCCCCCTGGGGCGCACCCCTGCCTCATGGGCCCCTCAAAGCTCCACCGACGTACTCCTTCCTCCTATATATACCTACGTACCCCCAAACGATCGGGGATGGAGCCAAAAACCTAATTCCACCGCCGCAAGTTTCTGTATCCATGAGATCCCATCTTGGGGCCTATTATAGAGCTCTGCCGGAGGGGGCATCGATCATGGAGGGCTTCTACATCATCATCCAGGCCCCTCTGATGATGTGTGAGTAGTTTACTTCAGACCTACGGGTCCATAGTTAGTAGCTAGATGGCTTCTTCTCTCTTTTTGGATCTCAATACAATGTTCTCCCCCTCTCTTGTGGAGATCTATTCAATGTAATCTTCTTTTTGCGGTGTGTTTGTTGAGATCGATGAATTGTGGGTTTATGATCAAGTCTATCTATGAATAATATTTGAATCTTCTCTTAATTATTTTATGTATGATTGGTTATCTTTGCAAGTCTCTTCAAATTATCAGTTTGGTTTGGCCTACTAGATTGGTTGTTCTTGCCATGGGAGAAGTGCTTAGCTTTGGGTTCGATCTTGCGGTGTCCTTTCCCAGTGACAGAAGGGGCAGCAAGGCACGCATTGTATTGTTGCCATCGAGGATAACAAGATGGGTTTTTTATCATATTGCATGAAACTATCCCTCTACATCATGTCATCTTGCTTAAGGCGTTACTCTATTTTTAACTTAATACTCTAGATGCATGCTGGATAGCGGTCGATGAGTGGAGTAATAGTAGTAGATGCAGGCAGGAGTCGGTCTACTTGTCTCGGACGTGATGCCTATATACATGATCATACCTAGATATTCTCATAACTATGCTCAATTATGTCAATTGCTCAACAGTAATTTGTTCACCCACCGTAGAATACTTATGCTCTTGAGAGAAGCCACTAGTGAAACCTATGGCCCCCGGGTCTCTTTCTCATCATATCAATCTCCATCACTTTATTATTGCTTTGCTTTTACTTTTTACTTTGCATCTCTATACCAAAAATACCAAAAATATTATTTATCATCTCTATCAGATCTCACTTTCGTAAGTGACTGTGAAGGGATTGACAACCCCTAAGCGCGTTGGTTGCGTTGAGCTATTGTTTTTGTGTAGGTACAAGGGACTCGCACGTAGCCTCCTACTGGATTGATACCTTGGTTCTAAAAAACTGAGGGAAATACTTATGATACTTTGTTGCATCATCCTCTCCTCTTCGGGGAAATCCAACGCAGTGCTCAAGAGGTAGCAGTGAACTGCACAAATCACTTTTTTCTTAAGAGTGTTTTGTGCAGTTGTACTAAAATGTCACACGGGCAACGTCTACATTTCAGTGCGACTACACAAAGGGAGATTGGTTTTGCTCTATCCTCCTCATCCATCTCCAAGCCTAATCTTTTCCAACTATTGGCTTAATCTTCTCCAGCTAGTTAGTCTTAAGAGAGACTGCAAAGATGACCGGCTTCTATTTGTGTGTTTATTGTTTCATCAGCAGTCCTCTATTATCGTAATCACACTTAATATCTTTGGAACAGGGACGCTCATATCTATTTTAGTGGAACTGCACAAAATGATCAGAATGTTGCATGCTCCAGACAGCTATTTTTTTCCCAACATGCCTTGTTGATTTAGAAATAGCTGGGGGACGTTCCTACCAATGAAAGCATGGATCAATTTTAATTTAACACCTTCTCACAACTTTATCTTCAGTTGTGATGTAAATATTAGCTCTGATCTGCTAATCATTGAGATGCATTAGCAAGGAAGTTAGTTTTTTATTGTTTCCGAAAGAGCATCGATGGCAAGACACATGAAACAAAAGCTGAAAGCTCGGAGCATTGTACAATTTCATGTCGCTGGAAAATTATTTGTATAGTACGTCAACTATGTAAACAAATGCTGGAATCTTGATAGCATTGCCAGAAGCCTCTTCAGCATCCGGGTCCATGTGCCATGCACAAAATTATACTTCCTCCATTCCTAAATATTTGTCTTTTTACAAATTTCAAATGGACATATTTTAGAGTGTAGATTCACTCAGTTTGCTTCATATGTAGTCACTCGTTGAAATCTCAAGAAAGACAAATAGTCCGTAGTATATTTAAGAACGGAGGGACTAGTGCACAACCGCATGGGAGACTCAGCCCGGTTGTTGCGCCGCACTAATAGTGTGTAGTAATGAGCAGTCAAATCATAAGACTAGCCACAGTGGAGAGTAACATACACATATACCTAGGCTATGTTGCTACCTTCATAGTGGGTAGTAACTTAGATGTGGTGTCATGCAAAGCTTCATTTATTAGGTTATAGACTCATATTGCATTGGGAGATGTGATGTTACAGTAACTAGCTAAGTTATTAGAACTACCTCTCTCTTCATTAACTCATTGCCACATAGACAAATTTGCTGAGTTGGACTCGAAGTTACTGCTGAAGTTACTCCCACTATGGCTAGTCTAAGCCCCACCTTTCCCACTGTAAGTTGCTCGGAAGAAGCAACCATCACTACGCTCTAAAGTCTCTCTAGTGGTGGAAATGCATGGAGAGAAATGCATCAGAAGGAGGCGTCTGGATCCCATCGCACCGGGAAGGGGAGGAGGTGCAGCGTTCACTCTATCGCCTTCGGCGAGGGAGGCAATCCACTGCCGGCTGCGCTTTTCTCTTTCACCCAGCGCCTGTGCGGGAGGGCCACCGACCCCTTCTTCCTCGATGCCGTATGTAGTGTGGGCAGATCCGGCCTCCCGCCGCACGCCTTGCCACATCCTGACAACCCTAAGGTATAAGTTTCTTTGAAACCATCATTGCTCTAGCTGCATGTGGATCTTTTTTGATTCTGTAGTCGAATCTAGGTCTTGGTTCAAAGGCGAAAGAAGGGTGTGATGGGGTGGAGCATGAATCTAGGACGTGGTTCAATGAGGAAAGGAGGGAGGGAAAGTAGTATAGACTAGCTATCCAGCCGCTTTGTTGGTCGAAAAGGGAAAAAGGGGGTAACCCAGTACACACATCTATAAGGAACCGATCTCTTTGTTGAAAAGGGAAAGAAACTGGGGGGTTGGGTAGTTTGTGCAGGACCAGATTTGCTGCCCTCACATAGGAAAAAGTTTCAAAGAGAACAAATATGGGACCAACGCAGATATGCTGCTTGGCTACATACTCTGCATCACCCATTTACGTGTGGACGCACATGGTGCTGGCATGTCCCATGTCCCATGTCATGTCCCATACAACTATTTTGCTATTGTTAATCTAAGAATGCTGCTGGAAAATTGAAGCAATGCCACTGTTAAAAGTAAATAACATTCTTAATGATTGTTGTTTTAAGAGAATGTCTCTGTTAATATGAATCAATGCAACCATTTTAGAAATGCTACTTGATGACCCACAAGTATAGGGGATCTATCGTTGTCCTTTCGATAAGTAAGAGTGTCGAACCCAATGAGGAGCAGAAGGAAGTGATAAGCGGTTTTCAGCAAGGTATTCTCTGCAAGCACTAAAATTATCGGTAACAGATAGTTTTGTGGTAAGGTAATTTGTAACGAGTAACAAGTAATAAAAGTAAATAAGGTGCAGCAAGATGGCCCAATCCTTTTTGTAGCAAAGGACAAGCCTGGACAAACTCTTATATGATGTAAAGCGCTCCCGGGGACACATGGGAATTATCGTTAAGCTAGTTTTCATCACGATCATATGATTCGCGTTTGGTACTTTGATAATCTGATGTGTGGGTGGACCGGTGCTTGGGTACTGTCCTTACATGGATAAGCATCCCAATTATGATTAACCCCTATTGCAAGAATCCGCAACTACAACAGAAGTATTAAGGTAAACCTAACCATAGCATGAAACATATGGACCAAATCAGCCCCTTACAAAGCAACGCATAAACTAGGGTTTAAGCTTATGTCACTCTAGCAACCCATCATCTACTTATTACTTCCCAATTCCTCCCTCTAGGCCCAAACAATGGTGAAGTGTCATGTAGTCGACGTTCACATGATACCACTAGAGGGATGACAACATACATCTCATCAAAATATCGAACGAATACCAAATTCACATGACTACTAATAGCAAGACTTCTCCCATGTCCTCAGGAACAAAAGTAATTACTCACAAAGCATATTCATGTTCATAATTAGAGGGGTATTAATATGCATAATGGATCTGAACATATGATCTTCCACCAAGTAAACCAACTAGCATTAACTACAAGGAGTAATCAACACTACTAGCAACCCACAAGTACCAATCTGAGGTTTGGATACAAAGATTGGATATAAGAGATGAACTAGGGTTTGAGAGGAGATGGTGCTGGTGAAGATGTTGATGGAGATTGACCCCCTCCCGATGAGAGGATCATTGGTGATAACGATGGTGATGAGTTCCCCCTCCAGGAGGGAAGTTTCCCCGGCAAAACAGCTCCGCTAGAGCCCTAGATTGGTTCCGCCAAGGTTCCGCCTCGTGGCAGCGGAGTCTCGTCCCGAAAGCTTTCTTATGATTTTTTCCTCGACGAAAGACTCCATATAGCAGAATATGGGCATTGGAGGGCCACCAGGGGGCCCACGAGGCAGTGGGCGTGCCCGTAGGGTGTGGCCCCCCTCTGGAACTTCTTGCGCTCAGTATTTTTTATATATTCTAGAAATAGCTTCCAT
This sequence comes from Triticum urartu, assembly GCF_056163025.1. Lineage (NCBI taxonomy): Eukaryota > Viridiplantae > Streptophyta > Magnoliopsida > Poales > Poaceae > Triticum > Triticum urartu. The sequence goes on from NC_141874.1 coordinate 472,128,624, forward strand.
GAAGTTTCAAGACTTTTGGAGCTGTGCAGAATAGGTCTGTAATATTTGCTCCTTTTCCAGCCCAGAATCCCAGCTGCCGGCATTCTCCCTCTTTATGTAAACCTTGTAAAATAAGAGAGAATAGGCATAAGTATTGTGACATAATGTGTAATAACAGCCCATAATGCAATAAATATCGATATAAAAGCATGATGCAAAATGGATGTATCAACTCCCCCAAGCTTAGAACTCGCTTGTCCTCAAGCAAAAGCCGAAATCGAAAAATATGTCCACATGTTTGGAGATAGAGGTGTCGATAAAAATAAAATATGGACATGAAGGCATCATGATCATTCTTAGAATAGCAACATATATATATACATATATTGTCATATGATCTCTTATGCTAAAGTAACAATTCAATCACAATTTCAAGTATGAATCATAAACTTCATTGAGAACCAACAAACTCTAATCTCAGTCATTGAGGCAATTGCAATTTATCATAACATAGGAAAGAGTCAATATAAGAGCTTTTCAGTAAATCCACATACTCAACCATCTTTTAGTCCTTCACAACTGCTAACACTCACGCAATATTTATGGGTATGAAGTTTTAATCGGACATGGAGAAAGATAGGGGCTTATAGTTTTGCCTCCCAATGTTTTACCTCAAGGGTAATGTCAACAATAATAGTTCATGAAGACTCACATCCAATTAGCTATATATATCAGGATCTTTCCAACACATTGTGCTTGCCAAAGGATAAAATGTAAAAAGGTAAGGTGAAGATCACCATGACTCTTATGTAAGGTAGAAGATAAAAGTAAAAGATAGGCCCTTCACAGAGGGAAGCAGAGGTTTGTCATGCGCTTTTATGGTTGGATGCGCAAAATCTTAATGCAAAAGAACGTCACTTTATATTGCCACTTGTGATATGGACCTTTATTATGCAGTTTGTCTCTTTTATTTCTTCCATATCACAAGATCGTATAAAGCTTATTTTCTCTGCACTAATAAGTCATACATATTTAGAGAGCAATTTTTATTGCTTGCATTGATGACAACTTACTTGAAGGATCTTACTCAATCCATAGGTAGATATGGTGGACTCTCATGGCAAAACTGGGTTTAGGGATATTTGGAAGCACAAGTAGTATCTCTACTTGGTGTGAAGAAATTGGCTAGCATGAGAGGGAAAGGCAAGCTCAACATGTTGGATGATCCATGACAATATAATTTATCTCAGATGTAAGATAACATAACCCACTAATTGTCTTCCTTGTCCAACATCAACTCTTAGCATGTCATACTTTAATGAGTGCTCACAATCATAAAAGATGTCTAAGATAGTATATTTATATGTGAACCTCTCTTTCTTTATTACTTCCTATTAATTGCAACGATGACTAAAACTATGTTTGTCAACTCTCAACAACTTTTATTCATCATACTCTTTATATGTGAGCTCATTACTTTCCATAAGATCCATATGATCTCTTTGTTTCTTTTTATTCTTTCTCTTTTTATTTTATTCCCTCAAGATCATAGCAAAATAATCAAGCCCTTGACTCAACACTAATCTTTATTATATAGCTCACGGACTCGATTACATAGAGGGATCATAAAGCAAAAACTCACAACTAGATCATACTAAAACTTTATTCTACTAGATTAAGATATTACCAAAAGGATCGAACTCAGAAAAACGGTAAAGATAAAAGTGATGGTGATACGATACCGAGGCACTCCCCCAAGCTTGGCAGTTGCCAAGGGGAGTGCCCATACCCATGTGATTATATCTCTTTTGCTGGTGAAGGAGGTGGAGTTGTTGATGATGGATACTCGCACATAGAGCGTAGGAGGTCCTCCAACTTGCTGATAATGCCCTTGAGTGCGATGATATGCTCCTTCAACAAAATATTTTCACGTGTGAGATACTTGTTTTGTATATGGCCTAACTCAATCTTCTTGAAAGCCTCGATCTCAGTTGGGGTGAGAAGATTGTGATCAAGTTGAAGGATGTCTTCTGCTGCCGGAACTTGGTCCTCCGTGGTCTTCTTGATCCCTTCATCCTTGTTGATCCCCATAGGTTCTTCCCTCTTCATCTCTATCTTCATTAGCCAAGCATCGTTGTCACCATTGTTGGAGGAGGGAGACGACATGATGCCTGGCCTTGACAACCCTGACAGAAAACAGCTTGAAACAAAGACAAGAGATATTTGCATGATACGGTGGTCAAAACCTTCGGGAGATTATATAATGAATTTTTACCGACTAAAAGAAGTATCGTGCAAGAAAACGGAGTCCGGAGAGCACACGAGGTGCCCACGAGGCAGGGGGCGTGCCCAGGGGGTAGGGCGCGCCTCCCACCCTCGTGGGAGCCTCATGTCCTTTCCGGTCTGCTTCTTATTTTCCTATTTTTCTAAATATTCCAAAATGAAGAAATATTTCCATTAGAACTGTGTTGGAGTCGGTTTACTTACCGTACCACGTACCTATTCCTTTTCGAAGTCTAAAACATTCTGGAGAGTGTCCCTTATGTATTCCTCCGGGGTTACGGTTTCAATAATATTAGTTTCAATATTTATGGGATTACCTGAGATATAGTGTTTGATTCTTTGACCGTTCACCACCCTCGGATTTGTGCCTTCAAAGTTGTTGATTTTTATGGCGCCGGAATGATAGACCTCCTCAATAACGTAAGGACCCTCCCATTTAGAGAGAAGTTTGCCTGCAAAAAATCTTCAATGAGAGTTGTATAGCAATACATAATCACCTACATTAAACTAACACTTTTGTATCCTTTTGTCATGCCATCTTTTAACTTTTTCTTTAAATAGCTTGGCATTTTCATCAGCTTGGGTTCTCCATTCATCAAGTGAGCTAATGTCAAATAACCTCTTCTCACCGGCAAGTTTGAAATCATAATTGAGCTCTTTAATGGCCCAATATGCCTTATGTTCTAGTTCAAGAGGTAAGTGACATGCTTTACCATAAACCATTTTATATAGAGACATACCCGTAGGATTTTTATATGCAATTCTATAGGCCCATAATGCATCATCAAGTTTCTTGGACCAATTCTTTCTGGATCTATTAACAGTCTTTTGCAAAATTAATTTGAGCTCTCTGTTACTCAATTCTACTTGACCACTAGACTGTGGGTGAGAAGGAGATGCAATTCTATGATTAACATCATACTTAGAAAGCATTTTACGAAAGGCACCATGAATAAAATGTGAACCACCATCAGTAATTAAATATCTAGGGACTCCAAACCTCGGGAAAATAACTTCTTTAAGCATCTTAATAGAGGTGTTATGATCAGCACTACTAGTTGGAATAGCTTCTACCCACTTAGTAACGTAATCAACGGCAACTAAAATATGTGTATACCCATTAGAGGAAGGAAAAGGTCCCATATAATCAAAGCCCCAAACATCAAATGGTTCAATAACAAGTGAATAATTCATAGGCATTTCTTGACGTCTACTAATATTACCAATTCTTTGACATTCATCACAAGACAAGACAAACTTACGGGCATCCTTGAAGAGAGTAGGCCAATAAAAACCGGATTGCAATACCTTATGTGAAGTTCTATCTCCAGCATGGTGTCCTCCATAAGCCTCGGAGTGACATTTGCGTAGGATTTGTTCCTGTTCATGCTCAGGTACACAACGTCTAATAACACCATCTACTCCTTCTTTATAAAGATGTGGGTCATCCCAAAAGTAATGTCTCGGGTCATAGAAGAACTTTTTCTTTTGCGGGTGTGTGAAACTAGGTGGTATAAATTTAGCAACAATATAATTAGCATAATCAGCATACCATGGAGCAGTTCGAGAAGCATTTATGACATTTAATTGTTCATCAGGAAAGCTATCATCAATAGGTAGTGGGTCATCAAGAACATTTTCTAACCTAGACAAGTTGTCTGCGACAGGGTTCTCAGCTCCCTTTCTATCAACAATATGCAAATCAAATTCTTTGTAGCAAGAGAACCCATCTAATAAGTCTAGGTTTAGCATCTTTCTTTTCCATAAGGTATTTAATAGCAGCATGATCAGTGTGAATAGTCACTTTAGAATCAACAATATAAGGTCTAAACTTATCACAAGCAAATACAACTGCTAAGAATTCCGCCAGGCCAGCATAGACCAACTTAGGCCAAAAGCCTAAGCTTTGGGGAGTACGTATTTCTCATCGACATTACATTATGTTCACACACTCATTGCTAGTTGTCGGTGCTCATACTTTTTCACTGTATTATCCATGCTAGTTTATTTACCCTTTTATGCTTTCCTCTTGTGTGTTTAATAAACCTTAAGAAAAAACAAAAAAATACTTGTAGCTTTTAGCTAGTTTTAATTTCCATGCTTGTAGTAGTAATTAAAACAAAAACCCAAAAAGATTTCATGTTCTTCATTTTGCTTGTTGGGAGATTTCCCGTGTAAATAGTTCTATTTCTTTTCTTTTTCTTTGGGGGTCGATAGGAGAAGACCATGATTAAATTGTTGAAGTGACTCCTATATGCATTATTGTTGATTTAACCAAGAGTCCATATTGCCTTGTCTTCTCCTGTTTATTGAATGCTTGCAGATTCCAGCTTAGTCCAATGCACGTGCACTGTTATTATTATTCACACCATTCGGTCGTGCAAGTGAAAGGCAATTATGACGATATATGATGAACTGATTGAGATGGGAAAAGCTGGTATGAACTCGACCTCTCTTGTTTTTGTAAATATGATTAGTTCATCATTCCTGATTCAGCCTATTATGAATAAACATGTTTGCGATGACAATTAGAGATCATAGTTCCTTATGCCATGCTTAATTAGCTAGGAGCTTATAATGGTTTACCTTGCGTGCCAACATGCTATTAAAATGGTTGTGATGTGGTATGATAGGGTGGTATCCTCTTTTGAACGATTCAAGTGGCTTGACTTGGCACATGTTCACGCATGTAGTTGAAATAAAATCAACATAGCCTCTAATATGTTCATGGTGCATTATATCCTACTCATGCTTGCATTCGGTGTTGATTAATTTTAATGCATGTTCATGACTGTTGTCGCTCTCTAGCTAGTCGCTTCCTAGTCTTTTTCTAGCCTTCATCTCTACTAAGCGGGAATACTACTTATGCATCCAATCCCATAAACCCCAAAGTTATGCCATATGACTCCACCTTACCTACCTACATACGGTATCTACCTGCCGTTCCAAGTAAATTTGTATGTGCCAAACTCTAAACCTTCAAATAAATATCCTGTTTTGTATGCTCGAATAGCTCTTGTATCAACTAGGGCTGTCCGTATCTTCCATGTTAGGCAGGTTATTCTCAAGAGGAGTGGACTCCGCTCCTCACTCACGAGAAAGTGGCTGGTCACCGGGATGCCCAGTCCCATGCTTTATGCAAATCAAATCAAAATAATTGCAAACAAAACTCCCCCTGGGAATCTTGTTAGTTGGTGGCACTCGTTGTTTCGAGCAAGCCATGGATTGATGCTTGTTGGTGGAGGGGGAGTATAAACTTCACCATTTTGTTTGGGAACCGCCTATAATGTGTGTAGCATGGAAGATATCGCCATCTCTTGGTTGTTATGTTGATAATGAAAGTATACCGCTTAAAATATTATTCATATCTATTTCAAAACCGAGCTCTGGCACCTCTACAAATCCCTGCTTCCCTCTGCGAAGGGCCTATCTATTTACTTTTATGTTGAGTCATCATCTCTTATTAAAAGGCATCAGTTGGAGAGCACCACTATCATTTGCACTCATTACTGTTAGTTTACATTGAGTATGACTTGACTAGATCTCTTTTACCATCAATTACAATGTCTAGTCAGTCCTTGATCTTTAAAGGTGCTCTACATTTATGTTTTGCGGTCTCAGAAAGGGCTAGCGAGTAACATCTAGTTATATCATATTATGATTATTTTGAGAAAGTGTTGTCATCCGAGATTTATTATTATTGCTCGCTAGTTGATTATGCCATGGATATGAGTAAACATGAGACCTAAGAGTTATTGAGAATATGGTTAGTTCATAATCTTTGCTGAAAACTTGAATGTTGGCTTTACATATTTACAACAACAAGAGCAAACGGAGTTCGTAAAAGTTTTTCTTTATCACTTTCAGTTTGTCAACTGAATTGCTTGAGGACAAGCAAAGGTTTAAGCTTGGCGGAGTTGATATGTCTCCGCCGTATCTACTTTTCCAAACACTTTTGCCCTTGTTTTGGACTCTAACTTGCATGATTTGAATGGAACTAACCCGGACTGACGTTGTTTTCAGCAGAATTGCCATGCTGTTATTTATGTGCAGAAACAAAAGTTCTCAGAATGACCTGAAACTTCACAGAGATTATTTTTGGAAATAATAAAAAATACTGGCAAAAGATCAAGACCAGGGGCCCCACACCATAGCCATGAGGGTGGGGGCGCGCCTACCCCCCTGGGCGCCCCTACCTCGTGGCCCCCCTAGAGCTCCTCCGACCTCAACTCCAACTCTATATATTCATGTTCGGAGAGAGAAAGATTCATCACGTTTTACGATACGGAGCCGCCGCCAAGCCCTAAACTCTCTTGGGAGGGCTGATCTGGAGTCCGTTCGGGGCTCCGGAGAGGGGAATCCGTCGCCATCGTCATCATCAACCATCCTCCATCACCAATTTCATGATGCTCACCGCCGTGCGTGAGTAATTCCATCATAGGCTTGCTGGACGATGATGGGTTGGATGAGATTTATCATGTAATCGAATTAGTTTTGTTAGGGTTTGATCCCTAGTATCCACTATGTTCTGAGATTGATGTTGCTATGACTTTGCTATGCTTAATGCTTGTCACTAGGGCCCGAGTGCCATGATTTCACATCTGAACCTATTATGTTTTCATGAATATATGTGAGTTCTTGATCCTATCTTGCAAGTCTATAGTCACCTACTATGTGTTATGATCCGGCAACCCCGAAGTGACAATAATCGGGACCACTTCCGGTGATGGTCGTAGTTTGAGGAGTTCATGTATTCACTATGTGTTAATGCTTTGGTTCGGTACTCTATTAAAAGGAGGCCTTAATATCCCTTAGTTTCCGCTAGGACCCCGCTGCCACGGGAGGGTAGGACAAAAGATGTCATGCAAGTTCTTTTCCATAAGCACGCATGACTATATTCGGAATACATGCCTACATTACATTGATGAATTGGAGCTAGTTCTGTGTCACCCTAGGTTATGATTTTTACATGATGAACCACATCCAACATAATTCTCTATCACCGATCCATTGCCTACGAGCTTTGCATATATTGTTCTTCGCTTATTTACTTTTCCGTTGCTATTGTTATCATCACTAGAAAATACCTAAAACATTACTTGTGCTACCGTTACTTTTGCTATCGTTACCACTACTATCATATTACTTTGCTACTAAATACTTTGCTGCAGATATTAAGTTTCCAGGTGTGGTTGAATTGACAACTCAGCTGCTAATACTTGAGAATATTCTTTGGCTCCCCTTGTGTCGAATCAATAAATTTGGGTTGAATACTCTACCCTCGAAAACTGTTGCGATCCCCTATACTTGTGGGTTATCATTGACGTGTATGCAAGGCTTTGTCAACTTATAGTCAACACACGGTTCTAGTAGAAGTGGCCGTTGGATGTCCATCCAACGGATGTCGTGCTTCTTCTTCAATCTCAGATATTCTAGCTTCAGCCGCCCAAAAAATGATTCCTCCCCCTGACATCTGGGGTGCACCGTTTTGGAGGCTGACCTATGGGCCTACTAAGTTGGCGCGTACCAAGGGCTTTGTCAACTTAGTCATTATAAACGATTCTAGCTGCAGTGACTGTATGATGTCCATCCAACGGTCGTCGTGCTTCTTCAACCTCTGGTCTTCTTGCTCTAGCCGCCCAAAGAAGCACCGGTCGTGTTGCTTGCTCCTGCCTCTCGTGGCTGGCTATGCTCCCGCAGAGGCCTCACCGCCCCCTACTACTCCCACCACTGGCCAATCCATCCCTCTACTCACCCACACCCCCTGTTATTCTACGGCAACGACAGCCTCACACCGCAGCCGAACCAGTGAACCCTCGTACTCCTCTCCGCGTGGGCATCCACTGCCGCATCTTCCCCGGCTCTGCGTCATCCCCTTCCTAGGCCTCGCCATCGTCCACCGCCCAGGTGCTCTTGGCGCAGCGTGGTCAATGTGGTCAAGGAACGACATCCATCGGACGTGGATAGGCTGACAGCTGGGTCCATGGCCGCACACAAGGAAATGCCTCCTTATTACGCGCAAAATAATGATTCCTCCACCTGACATCTGGGACCAACCGAAAGGGCCTCTGTATTTGGCGAAAAAACGTTCCCGTCGCTGATAGCTTGGACCCACCAGCTATATCTTCGCACGCAAGGAAGTGCTTCCTTATTACGCACAAAAAATGAATACCCCCTGCTAGCTGGGACCCACCATATGGGAGGCTGACTTGTGGGCCTACTAAGATGACGGGTACGGAGGTCTTTGTCAACTTAGTACATATGAACGATTCTAGCTCCAGTGATCGTACGATGTCCATCCAACGGTCGTAGTGCTTCTTCAACCTCTCATCTTCTTGCTCCAGCCGCCCAAACAAGCGTCGGCCGTGCCGCCTGCTCCTGCCTCCCATGTCCGGCTGTGCTGCCACCGCTGGCCATGCCATCCCTCTATACTCACCCACACCTCTTGTTATTCTCCGGCGACGGCAGCCTCACACCGCAGCCGAAGTAGTCAACCCACGTACTCCCCTTCGCGTGGGCATCCACTGCCGCGTCTTCCCCGGCTCCGCGTCGTCCCCTTCCTAGGCCTCGCCGTCATCCACCGCCCTGGTGCTCTCGGCGCGGCGTGGTCAATATGGTCAACGAACGACTTCCATCGGAAGAGTACTGTACATGGAGAGGCTGACAGCTGGGTCCACGGCTGCAGCAAGGAAATGCCTCCTTATTACGCGCAAAATAATGATTCCTCCACCTAACAGCAGGGACCCACCGGACGGGCCACCGTATTTCGTGAAAAAAAACGTTTCCCCGAACTGCTGGGACCCAGCAGCTACATCTTCGCACGCAAGGAAGTGCGTCCATATTACGGGCAAAAATATGTTTCGCCCCCCTGACTGCTAGGACCCACCAGCTACATCTTCGCACGCAAGGAAGTGCCTGACAGTCGGGACCCACCCGGTCGAAGCATACGTAGCGTTGTCATTCTGGTCGCGAACGTGTACGTACATACTGGTCGATCGGTCTGTCTGCAGGCTGCAGCAATGAACCATGGCCATCTAAGGAAGGGCACGTGTGGTAGTAGAGGCGCGCACCTGTGGTAGTAGAGGCGCGCACGTAGCATGTACACGTACGTACTGCGGCCAGGGTGCAAGAAAGTAAATACGTCCACGTACGTACATACGGGCGGGGTCTCGAACGCCTAATCGCGCATACGTACGGCCAGGGCTCGTGTACATGGCTGTGGTTGGGTCAGCACGAAGAAACTGTGTCGTTGTCGTGTTCATGGGGAGGCAACGGAATGCATCGTGTTCATTGTGTTCGACCGGCCACGGTGGAAACGAGATCCTATCATCGGGAGGGGTCTGGCGTACTGCAAAACGGAGGAAACGGACCTCGTACGGTCGAAACGGGGTCCTGTTGATCAAGGGGGTGTGGCATACCGCAAAACGGAGGAAATGTACTTGTGTTGGAGCGCTACGGTCGAAACGGGGGTCCTGTTCATCGGGAGGGGTGTGGCGTACCGCAAAACGGGACTCCACGGGATACTGTTCATCTCCCTCGTCGAATGCCTCCACGGGCTACTGTTCAACCACCGTCGACCTCCTCCAGCCTCCACCTGCGATTGTTCATCCACGGGCTCCTGTTCATCCAGCCTCCACCGCGTGCTCCTCCACCGGCTACTGTTCAACCAGCCCACTCCAGGGGGTCCTGTTCAACCACCCCTCCACGGGCTATTGTTCATCAGCCCTCCATCGGCTACTGTTCATCCAGCCCTCCACGGGGTCATGTTCATCTAGCCCTCCACGGGGTCATGTTCATCCACCGTCTCAATCGAACGGGGTACTGTTCATCCAGCGGCAACGGCCTACTACCACGGGTTCCTATTCATCCAACCCCCCACCGGGAACTGTTCATACAAACCCCCTCAACAACGCTCATTGTTCATCCAGGGAAGGAGGCAGCAGTGTTCGATCGGCTTCAGTTAGCAGCAATAGCGAAGGAATCACTCGGGTTCAGTTAACAGCAAGGGATCGATCAATCGCTCGGGTTCAGTAACGTGTAGCCTGCAGTGCAATCGCTCGGGTTCAGTTAGAACCCAATGCCTCGCTCGGGTTCAGTTAGAGCGCAATGCCTCGCACACACGCACGTACGTACGAGAGAAACGCGCATTGCTCGGCCCCCGACCACCCACTGTAACCGGGAACTCCCCGATATTTTCCTCGCCCTCGCTTCTACCACAGTTTTTTCCGTCATGGACGGCCCAAAGAATGTCATGCAGCTGCGTCTCCGGCCCGCCCAGGACGAAAAGCCCATTTTCTGTCATGATTTTCTGTCATAGAAGTAGGAGCCCACCACATCTATGATGATACCGGGTTTTGTCACAACTATCGTCATAGAAGTTTCATAAGTGTGACAGAAAAAATTTCATTCGGCCCAAAATGTCATGGATGTGTCTTTTTTGTAGTGTTTGATGCATGATATAACCTCTAGGCACTTGTAGCAGTAGTTGCTATCGATTTTGTTGAGTTTGGTTCACTTTTATTTTGAGTCACTAAAAATTTCAGAAAATTTCAGAGGAAGAAAATGTTGAAGAGATTGTTGAGAGGCTCCTCAAGCCGGGGTTCGAAGGAAAAGGAAAATGAGGAGAAGGAAAAGCCCAAGTATAATCTTCCTTGCGCCGCGGAAATTTGGCCGTGCGAATGGCCATGTGATGCATTCTTACAAGAATACTCAAGAATATTCTTTGGCTCCCCTTGTGTCGAATCAATAAATTTGGGTTGAATACTCTACCCTCGAAAACTATTGCGATCCCCTATACTTGTGGGTTATCATGATGCATCAAGGACGTAATTCTTCTGTGCAGCAATGAGGATAGTCCTCAAGTAACGGACCCAGTCCATGTAGTTGTTATCGTCATCTTTCAACTTAGCTTTCTCTAGGAACACATTAAAATACGAGGGAACAGTAGCATGGGCCATTGATCGACAACATAGATATGCAAAAACGATCGGACTAAGTTCATGATAAATCTAAGTTCAATTAATCATATTACTTAAGAACTCCCACTTAGATAGACATCCCTTGAGTCATCTAAATGATCACGTGATCCATATCAACTAAACCATGTCTGATCATCACGTGAGATGGAGTAGTTTGCAATGGTGAACATCTCTATGTTGATCATATCTACTATATGATTCACGTTCGACCTTTCGGTCTCAGTGTTTCGAGGCCATGTCTATACATGCTAGGCTCGTCAAGTTGAACCCAAGTATTCCTCACGTGCAAAACTGTCTTGCACCCGTTGTATGTGAACGTAGAGCTTATCACACCCGATCATCACGTGGTATCTCGGCATGACGAACTATAGCAACGGTGCATACTCAGGGAGAACACTTATACCTTGAAATTTAGTGAGGGGTCATCTTATAATGCTACCACCATACTAAGCAAAATAAGATGCATAAAAGATAAACATCACATGCAATCAAAATATTTGACACGATATGGCAATCATCATCTTGTGCCATTGATCTCCCTCTCCAAAGCACCGTCATGATCTCCATTGTCACCGGCTTGAGACCTTGATCTCCATCGTAGCGTCGTTGTCATCTCGCCAACTATTGCTTCTACAACTATCGCTAACGCATAGTGATAAAGTAAAGCCATTACATGGCAATTGCATTTCATAGAATAAAGTCACAACCATAAGGCTTCTGCCAGTTTCCGGTAACTTTTACAAAACATGATCATCTCATACAATAATGTATATCACATCATGTCTTGACCATATCACATCACAACATGCCCTACAAAAACAAGTTAGACGTCTTCTACTTTGTTGTTGCAAGTTCTACATGGCTGCTACGGGCTTCTAGTAAAAACCGTTCTTTCCTATGCATCAAAACTGCAACGATTTTTCGTCAAGTGTGTTGTTTTAACCTTCGACAAGGACAGACCGTAGTCAAATTTGATTCAACTAAAGTTGGAGAAACAGACACCCGCCAGCCACCTTTATGCAAAACAAGTTGCATGTTTGTTGGTGGAACCGGTCTCATGAACGTGGTCATGTAAGTTTGGTCCGGGCTGCTTCATCCAACAATACCACCGAATCAAAATAAGGCGTTGGTGGTAAGCAGTATGAACATGATCCCCCACAACTCTTTGTGTTCTACTCGTGCATATCATCTACGCATAGACCTAGATCCGATGCCATTGTTGGGGAACGTAGCATGCAATTTCAAAAAAAATCCTACGATCACGCAAGATCTATCTAGGAGATGCATAGCAACGAGAGGGGGAGAGTGTGTCCACGTACCCTCGTAGACCGAAAGCGGAAGCATTTGGTTAACGCGGTTGATGTAGTCGAACGTCTTCATGATCCAACCGTTCAAGTACCGAACGTAAGGCACCTCTGAGTTCAGCACACATTCAGCTCGATGACGTCCCTCGAACTCTTGATCCAGCTAAGTGTTGAGGGAGAGTTTCGTCAGCACGATGGCGTGGTGATGGTGATGTGATCTGCGCAGGGCTTCGCCTAAGAAGTACGACAATATGACCGGAGGAGTAAACTATGGAGGGGGCACCGCACATGGCTAAGAGAATAACTGATGTGCTTTGGGGTGCCCCCTGCCCTGTATATAAAGGAGGAGGGGAGGAGGCCGGCCCTAGGGGCGCACCCAAGTGGGGGGAAACCGACTAGGACTCCTAGTCCCCCCCCCATTTCCTTTCTTTCGGAAGGGAAAAATGAAGGAGAGGCAGAGGGAGAAGGAAAGGCGGCAGTGCCCCCTCCCCCTTGTCCAATTCGGACTCCCATGGGGGGTGCGCCACCCCTTGCGGGCTCCCCTCTGTCTCCCCTATGGCCCATGTAGGCCCATTACATCCCCGGGGGGGTTCCGGTAACCTCCCGGTACTCCGAAAAATACCCAAACCACTCCGAAACCATTCTGGTGTCCGAATACCATCGTCAAATATATCAATCTTTACCTCTCGACCATTTCGAGACTCCTCGTCCTATATGTGATCTCATCCGGGACTCCAAACAATCTTCGGTCACGAAAATGTTGGGGAACGTAGTAATTTCAAAAAAAATCCTATGCACACGCAAGATCATGGTGATGCATAGCAACGAGAGGGGAGAGTGTTGTCTACGTACCCTCGTAGAACGGAAGCGGAAGCGTTAGCACAACGCGGTTGATGTAGTCGTACGTCTTCACGGCCCGACCGATCAAGCACCGAAACTACGGCACCTCCGAGTTCTAGCACACGTTCAGCTCGATGACGATCCCCGGACTCCGATCCAGCAGAATGTCAGGGAAGAGTTCCGTCAGCACGACGGCGTGGTGACGATCTTGATGTTCTACCGTCGCAGGGCTTCGCCTAAGCACCGCTACAATATTATCGAGGATTATGGTGGAGGAGGGCACCGCACACGGCTAATAGATCTCAAGGATCAATTGTTGTGTCTTTGGGGTGCCCCCTGCACCCGTATATAAAGGAGCAAGGGAGGAGGAGGCCGGCCCTAGGAGGGGGCGCGCCAAGTGTGGAGTCCTACTAGGACTCCCTAGTCCTAGTAGGATTCCACCTCCCATATGGAATAGGAAAAGAGGAAGGGAAAAGGAGAAGGAAGGAAGGGGGCTCCCCCCTTCCCTAGTCCAATTCGGACCAAACCAAGGGGAGGGGTGCGGCCACCCTTAAGGCCCTTTTCCTTCTTTCCCGTATGGCCCAATAAGGCCCAATACGTATTCCCGTAACTCTCCGGTACTCCGAAAAATACCTGAATCACTCGGAACCTTTCTGATGTCCGAATATGGTCGTCCAATATATCGATCTTTACATCTCGACCATTTCGAGACTCCTCGTCATGTCCCCGATCTCATCCGGGACTCTGAACTCGTTCGGTACATCAAAACTCATAAACTCATAATATAACTATCATCGAAACCTTAAGCGTGCGGACCCTACGGGTTCGAGAACAATGTAGACATGACCGAGACACGTCTCCGGTCAATAACCAATAGCGGAACCTGGATGCTCATATTGGCTCCCACATATTCTACGAAGATCTTTATTGGTCAGACCGCATAACAACATACGTTGTTCCCTTTGTCATCGGTATGTTACTTGTCCAAGATTCGATCGTCAGTATCTCAATACCTAGTTCAATCTCGTTACCGGCAAGTCTCTTTACTCGTTCCATAATACATCATCCTGCAACTAACTCATTAGTTGCAATGCTTGCAAGGCTTAAGTGATGTGCATTACCGAGAGGGCCCAGAGATACCTCTCCGACAATCGGAGTGACAAATCCTAATCTCGAAATACGCAAACCCAACAAGTACCTTCGGAGACACCTATAGAGCACCTTTATAATCACCCAGTTACGTTGTGACGTTTGGTGGCACACAAAGTGTTCCTCCGGTAAACGGGAGTTGCATAATCTCATAGTCATAGGAACATGTATAAGTCATGAAGAAAGCAATAGCAACAAACTAAACGATCAAGTGCTATGCTAACGGAATGGGTCAAGTCAATCACATCATTCTCCTAATGATGTGATCCCGTTAATCAAATGACAACTCATGTCTATGGTTAGGAAACATAACCATCTTTGATCAACAAGCTAGTCAAGTAGAGGCATACTAGTGACACTCTGTTTGTCTATGTATTCACACATGTATTATGTTTCCGGTTAATGCAATTCTAGCATGAATAATAAACATTTATCATGATATAAGGAAATAAATAATAACTTTATTATTGCCTCTAGGGCATATTTCCTTCAGTCTCCCACTTGCACTAGAGTCAATAATCTAGTTCACATCGCCATGTGATTTAACATCAATAGTTCACATCACCATGTGATTAACACCCATAGTTCACATTGACATGTGACCAACACCCAAAGGGTTTACTAGATTCAATAATCTAGTTCACATCGCTATGTGATTAACACCCAAAGAGTACTGAGGTGTGATCATGTTTTGCTTGTGAGTGAAGTTTAGTCAACGGGTCTGCCACATTCAGATCCGTAAGTATTTTGCAAATTTCTATGTCAACAATGCTCTGCATGGAGCTACTCTAGCTAATTGCTCCCACTTTCAATATGTATCTAGATTGAGACTTAGAGTCATCTGGATCAGTGTCAAAACTTGCATCGACGTAACCCTTTACGACGAACCTTTTGTCACCTCCATAATCGAGAAACATATCCTTATTCCACTAAGGATAATTTTGACCAATGTCCGGTGATCTACTCCTAGATCACTATTGTACTCCCTTGCCAAACTCAGGGCAGGGTATACAATAGGTCTGGTACACAGCATGGCATACTTTATAGAACCTATGGCTGAGGCATAGGGAATGACTTTCATTCTCTCTCTATCTTCTGCCGTGGTCGGGTTTTGAGTCTTACTCAAATTCACATCTTTGTAACACAGGCAAGAACTCCTTCTTTGACTGTTCCATTTTGAACTACTTCAAAATCTTTTCAAGGTATGTACTCATTGAAAAACTTATCACGTGTCTTGATCTATCTTTATAGATCTTGATGCTCAATATGTAAGCAGCTTCACCGAGGTCTTTCTTTGAAAAACTCCTTTCAAACATTCCTTTATGCTTTGCAGAATAATTCTACATTATCTCCGATCAACAATATGTCTTTCACATATACTTATCAGAAATGATGTAGTGCTCCCACTCACTTTCTTGTAAATACAGGCTTCACCACAAGTCTGTATAAAACTATATGCTTTGATCAACTTATCAAAGCGTATATTCCAACTCCGAGATGCTTGCACCAGTCCATAGATGGATCGTTGGAGCTTGCATATTTTGTTAGTACCTTTAGGATTGACAAACCTTCTGGTTGCATCATATACAACTCTTCTTTAATAAATCCATTAAGGAATGCAGTTTTGTTTATCCATTTGCCAGATTTCATAAAATGCGGCGATTGCTAACATGATTCGGACAGACTTAAGCATAGATACGAGTGAGAAACTCTCATTGTAGTCAACACCTTGAACTTGTCGAAAACCTTTTTGTGACAATTCTAGCTTTGTAGATAGTAACACTACTATCAACGTCTGTCTTCCTCTTGAAGATCCATTTAATCTCAATGGCTCGCCGATCATTGGGCAAGTTAATCAAAGTCCATACTTTGTTCTCATACATGGATCTCATCTCAGATTTCATGGCCTCAAGCCATTTCGCGGAATCTGGGCTCATCATCGCTTCCTCATAGTTCGTAGGCTCATCATGGTCAAGTAACATGACCTCCAGAACAGGATTATCGTACCACTCTGGTGCGGATCTCACTCTGGTTAACCTACGAGGTTCGGTAGTAACTTGATCTGAAGTTACATGATCATCATCATTAGCTTCCTCACTAATCGGTGTAGTAGTCACAGGAACAGATTTCTGTGATGAACTACTTTCCAATAAGGGAGCAGGTACAGTTACCTCATCAAGTTCTACTTTCCTCCCACTCACTTCTTTCGAGAGAAACTCCTTTTCTAGAAAGGATCCATTCAAAGCAATGAATATATTGCCTTCGGATCTGTGATAGAAGGTGTACCCAACATTTTCTTTTGGGTATCCTATGAAGACGCACTTCTCCGATTTGGGTTAGAGCTTATTAGGTTGAAACTTTTTTACATAAGCATTGCAACCTCAAACTTTAAGAAACGACAGCTTAGGTTTCTTGCCAAACCATAGTTCATACGGTGTCGTCTCAACGGATTTACATGGTGCCCTATTTAACGTGAATGCAGCTGTCTCTAATGCATAACCCCAAAACGATAGTGGTAGATCGGTAAGAGACATCATAGATCGCACCATATCTAGTAAAGTACGGTTATGACGTTCGGACACACCATTATGCTGTGGTGTTCCAGGTGGCGTGAGTAGTGAAACTATTTCACATTGTTTTTAACTGAAGGCCAAACTCGTAACTCAAATATTTTACTTATGCGATCATATCGTAGAAACTTTCATTTTTGTTACGATGATTCTCCACTTCACTCTGAAATTCTTTGAACTTTTCAAATGTTTCAGACTTGTGTTTCATCAAGTAGATATACTCAAATCTGCTCAAATCATCTGTGAAGATCAGAAAATAATGATACCTGCCACGAGCCTCAATATTCATCGGACCACATACATCAGTATGTATGATTTCCAACAAATCTGTTGCTCGCTCCATTGTTCTAGAGAACGGAGTCTTAGTCATCTTGCCCATGAGGCATGGTTCGCAAGCATCAACTGATTCATAGTCAAGTGATTCCAAAAGCCCATCAACATGGATTTTCTTCATGCGCTTTACACCAATATGACCTAAACGGCAGTGCCACAAATAAATTGCACCATCATTATTAACTTTGCATCTTTTGGTTTCAATATTATGAATATGTGTATCACTATGATCGAGATCCAACGAACCATTTTCATTGGGTGTGTAACCATATAAGGTTTTATTCATGTAAACAGAACAACAATTTATTCTCTTACTTAAATGAATAATCGTATTGCAATAAACATGATCAAATCATATTCATGCTCAACGCAAACACCAAATAACACTTATTTAGGTTCAACACTAATCCCAAAAGTATAGGGAGTGTGCAATGATGATCATATCAATCTTGGAACCACTTCCAACACACATCATCACTTCACCCTTAACTAGTCTATGTTCATTCTGCAACTCCCGTTTCGAGTTACTACTCTTAGCAACTGAACCAGTATCAAATACCGAGGGGTTGCTACGAAGACTAGTAAAATACACATCAATAAGCTGTATATCAAATATACCTTTGTTCACTTTGCCATCCTTCTTATCCGCCAAATACTTGGGGCAGTTCCGCTTCCAGTGACCAGTCCCTTTGCAGTGGAAGCACTTAGTCTCAGGCTTAGGACCAGACTTGGGCTTCTTCACTTGAGCAGCAACTTGCTTGTCGTTCTTCTTGAAGTTCCCCTTCTTCCCTTTGCCCTTTTCTTGAAACTAGTGGTCTTGTCTACCATCAACACTTGATATTTTTCTTGATTTCTACCTTCGTCGATTTCAGCATTACGAAGAGCTTGGGAATCGTTTCCATTATCCCTTGCATATCATAGTTCATCACGAAGTTCTACTAACTTGGTGATGGTGACTAGAGAATTCTGTCAATCACTATTTTATCTAGAAGATTAACTCCCACTTGATTCAAGCGATTGTAGTACCCAGACAATCTGAGCACATGCTCACTACTTGAGCTATTCTCCTCCATCTTTTAGCTATAGAACTTGTTGGAGACTTCATATCTCTCAACTCGGGTATTTGCTTGAAATATTAACTTCAACTCCTAGAACATCTCATATGGTCCATGACGTTCAAAAACGTCTTTAAAGTCCCGATTCTAAGTCGTTTAAGCATGGTGCACTAAACTATCAAGTAGTCATCATATTGAGCTAGCCAAATGTTCATAACATCTGCATCTGCTCCTGCAATAGGTTTGTCACCTAGCAGTGCATCAAAGACATAATTCTTCTGTGCAGCAATGAGGATAAACCTTAGATCACGGATCCAATCCGCATCATTGCTACTAACATCTTTCAACCTAGTTTTCTCTAGGAACATATCAAAAATAAAACAGGGGAGCTAAACGCGAGCTATTGATCTACAACATAGATATGCTAATACTACCAGGACTAAGTTCATGATAAATTAAAGTTCAATTAATCATATTACTTAAGAACTCCCACTTAGATAGACATCCCTCTAATCCTCTAAGTGATCACGTGATCCAAATCAACTAAACCATGTCCGATCATCACGTGAGATGGAGTAGTTTCAATGGTGAACATCACTATGTTGATCATATCTACTATATGATTCACACTCGACATTTTGGTCTCCGTGTTCCGAGGCCATATCTTTTATATGCTAGGCTCGTCAAGTTTAACCTGAGTATTCCGCGTGTGCAACTGTTTTGCACCCGTTGTATTTGAACGTAGAGCCTATCACACCCGACCATCACGTGGTGTCTCAGCACGAAGAACTTTTGCAACGGTGCATACTCAGGGAGAACACTTATACTTTGATAATTTAGTGAGGGATCATCTTATAATGCTATCGTCAATCAAAGCAAGATAAGATGCATAAAAGATAAACATCACATGCAATCAATATAAGTGATATGATATGGCCATCATCATCTTGTGCTTGTGATCTCCATCTTCGAAGCACCGTCATGATCACCATCGTCACCGGCGTGACACCTTGATCACCATCGTAGCATCGTTGTCGTCTCGCCAATCTTATGCTTCCACGACTATCGCTACCGCTTAGTGATAAAGTAAAGCATTACAGCGCAATTGCATTGCATACAATAAAGCGACAACCATATGGCTCCTGCCAGTTGCCGATAACTCGGTTACAAAACATGAGCATCTCATACAATAAAATTTAGCATCATGTCTTGACCATATCACATCACAACATGCCTTGCAAAAACAAGTTAGACGTCATCTACTTTGTTGTTGCAAGTTTTACGTGGCTGCTACGGGCTTAACAAGAACCGTTCTTACCTACGCATCAAAACCACAACGATAGTTTGTCAAGTTGGTGCTGTTTTAACCTTCGCAAGGACCGGGCGTAGCCACACTTGGTTCAACTAAAGTTGGAGAAACTGACACCCGCCAGCCACCTGCGTGCAAAGCACGTCGGTAGAACCAGTCTCGCGTAAGCGTACGCGTAATGTCGGTCCGGGCTGCTTCATCCAACAATACCGCCGAACCAAAGTATGACATGCTAGTAAGTAGTATGACTTATATCGCCCACAACTCACTTGTGTTCTACTCATGCACAACATTAACGCATAAAACCTAGGCTCGGATGCCACTATTGGGGAACGTAGTAATTTCAAAAAAATTCCTACGCACACGCAAGATCATGGTGATGCATAGGAACGAGAGGGGAGAGTGTTGTCTACGTACCCTCGTAGACCGGAAGCGGAAGCGATAGCACAACGCGGTTGATGTAGTCATACGTCTTCACGGCCCGACCGATCAAGCACCGAAACTACGGCACCTCCGAGTTCTAGCACACGTTCAGCTCGATGAAGATCCCCGGACTCTGATCCAGCAGAATGTCAGGGAAGAGTTCCATCAGCACGACGGCATGGTGACGATCTTGATGTTCTACCGTCGCAGGGCTTCGCCTAAGCACCGCTACAATATTATCGAGGATTATGGTGGAGGAGGGCACCGCACACGGCTAATAGATCTCAAGGATCAGTTGATGTGTCTTTGGGGTGCCCCCCTGCACCCGTATATAAAGGAGCAAGGGAGGAGGAGGCCGGCCCTAGGAGGGGGCGCGCCAAGTATGGAGTCCTACTAGGACTCCCTAGTCCTAGTAGGATTCCACCTCCCATATGGAATAGGAAAAGAGGAAGGGAAAAGGAGAAGGAAGGAAGGGGGCGCCCCCCTTCCCTAGTCCAATTCGGACCAAATCAAGGGGAGGGGTGCGGCCACCCTTGAGGCCCTTTTCCTTCTTTCCCGTATGGCCCAATAAGGCCCAATACGTATTCCCGTAACTCTCCGGTACTCCGAAAAATACCCGAATCACTCGAAACCTTTTCGATGTCTGAATATAGTCGTCCAATATATCGATCTTTACGTCTCGACCATTTCGAGACTCCTCGTCATGTCCCCGATCTCATCCGGGACTCCGAACTCCTTCGGTACATCAGAACTCATAAACTCATAATATAACTGTCATCGAAACCTTAAGCGTGCGGACCCTACGGGTTCGAGAACAATGTAGACATGACCGAGACACGTCTCCGGTCAATAACCAATAGCGGAACCAGGATGCTCATATTGGCTCCCACATATTCTACGAAGATCTTTATCGGTCAGACCGCATAACAACATATGTTGTTCCCTTTGTCATCGGTATGTTACTTGCCCGAGATTCGATCGTCGGTATCTCAATACCTAGTTCAATCTCGTTACCGGCAAGTCTCTTTACTCGTTCCGTAACACATCATCCTGCAACTAACTCATTAGTTGCAATGCTTGCAAGGATTAAGTGATGTGCATTACCGAGAGGGCCCAGAGATACCTCTCCGACAATCGGAGTGACAAATCCTAATCTCGAAATACGCCAACCCAACAAGTACCTTCGGAGACACCTGTAGAGCACCTTTATAATCACCCAGTTACGTTGTGACGTTTGGTGGCACACAAAGTGTTCCTCCGGTAAACAGGAGTTGCATAATCTCATAGTCATAGGAACATGTATAAGTCAAGAAGAAAGCAATAGCAACAAACTAAACGATCAAGTGTTATGCTAACGGAATGGGTCAAGTCAATCACATCATTCTCCTAATGATGTGATCCCATTAATCAAATGACAACTCATGTCTATGGTTAGGAAACATAACCATCTTTGATCAACGAGCTAGTCAAGTAGAGGCATACTAGTGACACTCTGTTTGTCTATGTATTCACACATGTATTATGTTTCCGGTTAATACAATTCTAGCATGAATAATAAACATTTATCATGATATAAGGAAATAAATAATAACTTTATTATTGCCTCTAGGGCATATTTCCTTCAGAAAACACATAACTCGTAATACAAATCGGCATCAAACGTTAAGCGTGCGGACCCAACGGGTTCGAGAACTATGTAGACATGACCGATACACATCTCCGGTTAATAACCAACAGCGGAACATGGAAGCTCATATTGGTTCCTACATATTCTACGAAGATCTTTATCGGTCAAACCGCAATGACAACATATGCGATTCCCTTCGTCATCGGTATGTTACTTGCCCGAGATTCGATCGTCGGTATCTTCACACCTAGTTCAATCTCGTTACTGGCAAGTCTCTTTACTTGTTCTGTAATCCATCATCCCGCAACTAACTCATTAGTCACATTGCTTGCAAGGCTGATCATGATGTGCATTACCGAGAGGGCCCAGAGATACCTCTCTGATACTCGGAGCGACAAATCCTAATGTCGATCTATGCCAACCCAACAAACACCTTCGGAGACACCTGTAGAGCATATTTATATCACCCAATTATGTTGTGACATTTTATAGCACACAAGGTGTTCCTTCTGTATTCGGGAGTTGCATAATCTCATAGTCAAAGAAATATGAATAAGTCATGGAGAAAGCAATAGCAATAAAGCTTAACGATCATTATGATAAGCTAACGGATGGTTCGTGTCCATCACATGATTCTCCTAATGATGTGATCCCGTTCATCAAATGACAACACATGTCTATGGTCAGGAAACTTAACCATCTTTGATTAACGAGCTAGTCAAGTAGAGGCATACTAGGGACACTTTGTTTTGTCTATGTATTCATGCATGTATCAAGTTTCCGGTTAATACAATTCTAGCATGAATAATAAACATTTATCATGATATAAGGAAATATAAATAGCAACTTTATTATTGCCTCTAGGGCATATTTCCTTCAATACCGAGATACATCATGCGTCAAGTATTACATTGCGGATCCCGTGCTTTACAATACACACCTGCTTAGCTAATAGGCTAGCTTAGAATATAATTATGCAGCGGAGATATCATTCTAGTCTTGTGGAGCCCATGCACTCACGGGCAGAAGTTGAGTATAGTGTCGTAACCCTACTTCGTACCTTCCACTCGATGCAGTAAACCTGCAACATGATACGTTTCGGCCACAAGGGTCAATACATAGAATCTATTGGCAAGTCTCACCAGGGTTGGCTTGTTGGGAAAGTAAACATGCACGGTGGTGCGGTTGATTTTTCTTTGCACGAAAATAATTTCCCTATCTTTTATATAGTGGTCTACTCTAGTAATAGGACAGATTATATCACATGACCATCCAATTGTAGCATTTGAGAATGTGGGTTCCCGTGTCACGTAGTACCCCAACCTTCCCAGATGATGATGTTGGTATCATGCCAGGTGTTGGGGAACGTAGCATGCAATTTCAAAAAAAATCCTACAATCATGCAAGATCTATCTATGAGATGCATAGCAACAAAGGGGGAGAGTGTGTCCACGTACCCTCGTAGACCGAAATCGGAAGTGTTAGGTTAACAAGGTTGATGTAGTCGAATGTCTTCATGATCCAACCGATCAAGTACCGAACGTACGGCACCTCCGAGTTCAGCACACATTCAGCTCGATGATGTCCCTCGAACTCTTGATCCAACAAAGTATCGAGGGAGAATCTCGTCAGCGTGATAGCGTGGTGATGGTGATGTGATCCGCGCAGGGCTTCGCCTAAGCACTACGACAATATGACCGACGGAGTAAATTGTGGAGGTGGGCACCGCACACGGCTAAGAAACAACGGTTGTACTTTGGGGTGCCCCCTGCCCCCATACATAAAGGGGGAGGGGAGGATGCCGGCCCTAGGGGCGCGCCCAAGTGGGGGAAACCGAATAGGACTCCCAATCCTAGTCAGCCCCCCTTTCCCTTCTTCCGGAGAGGGAAAAGGGAAGGAGAGGGAGAGGGAGAGGGAGAAGGAAAGGGGGTCACGCCCCCCTCCCCCCTGTTCAATTCGGACTCCCATGGGGGGGGCGCCACCCCTTGCGGGCTCCCCTCTCTCTCCCCCATGGCCCATGTAGGCCCATTACTTCCCCGAGGGGGTTCCAGTAACCTCTCGATACTCCAAAAATACCAGAATCACTCTGAAACCATTCCGGTGTCCGAATACCATCGTCCAATATATCAATCTTTACCTCTCGACCATTTCGAGACTCCACGTCTTGTCCGTGATCTCATCCGGGACTCCGAACAATCTTCGGTCATGAAAACGCATAACTCATAATACAAATCTACAGGTTCGAGAACTATGTAGACATCACCGATACACATCTCCGGTCAATAACCAACAGCCAAACCTGGATGCTCATATTGGTTCCTACATATTCTACGAAGATCTTTATCGATCAAACCGCAATGACAACATACGTGATTCCCTTTGTCATCGGTATGTTACTTGCCCGAGATTCGATCTTCGGTATCTTCATACCTAGTTCAATCTCGTTATCGGCAAGTCTCTTTACTCGTTCCATAATGCATCTTCCCGCAACTAACTCATTAGTCACATTGCTTGCAAGGATTATCATGATGTGCATTACCGAGAGGGCCCAGAGATACCTCTCTGATACTCGGAGTGACAAATCCTAATATCGATCTATGCCAACCCAACAAACACCTTCGGAGACACCTGTAGAGCATCTTTATAATCACCCAATTACGTTGTGATGTTTGATAGCACACAAGGTGTTCCTGCGGTATTCGGGAATTGCATAATCTCATAGTCAAAGGAATATGTATAAGTCATGAAGAAAGCAATAGCAATAAAGTTTAACGATCATTATGCTAAGCTAACAGATGGGTCATGTCCATCACATCATTCTCCTAATGATGTGATCCCGTTCATCAAATGACAACACATGTCTATGGTCAGGAAACTTAACCATATTTGATTAACGAGCTAGTCAAGTAGAGGCATACTAGGGACACTTTGTTTTGTCTATGTATTCACACGTGTATCAAGTTTCCGGTTAATACATTTCTAGCATGAATAATAAACATTTATCATGATATTAGGAAATATTAATAGCAACTTTATTATTGCCTCTGGGGCATATTTCCTTCAATACCGAGATACATCATGCGTCAAGTATTACATTGCAGATCCAGTGCTTTACAATACACACCTGCTTAGCTCATAGGCTAGCTTAGAATATAATTATGCAGCGGAGATATCATTCTAGTCTTGTGGCATCCATGCACTCACGGGCAGAAGTTGAGTATAGTGTCGTAACCCTACTTCGTACCTTCCACTCGATACAGTAAACCTGCAACATGATACGTGATGTCTACTACGCAACTTTATTCTTGTAAACACGTGTTGGGCCTCCAAGCGCACAGTTTTGTAGGACAATAGCAATTTTCCATCAAGTGGATGACCTAAGGTTTATCAATCCGTGAGAGGTGTAGGATGAAGATGGTCTCTCTCAAATGACTCTGCAACCAAATACAAGAAATCTCCTGTGTCCCAACACACCCAATACAATGGAAAATTGTATAGGTGCACTAGTTCGGCAAAGAGATGGTAATAAAAGTGTAATATGGATGGTAGAAATATATTTTTATAATCTGAATAAATAAAAATAGCAAGGTAGCAAATAGTAAACGGGCACAAAAACGGTATTGCAATGCTTAAAAACAAGGCCTAGGGTCCGTACTTTCACTAGTGCAATCTCTCAACAATGATAACATAGTTGGATCATATGATTATCCCTCAAAGTGCAATAAAGAGTCACTCTCGAGTTCCTATTAACAGAGAACAAAAGATAGGAATTGTTTGTAGGTTAGGAAACCACCTCAAAGCTATTCTTTCCATTTGATCTATTCAAGAGTTCGTACTAGAATAATACAAAGCTATTCTTTACGTTCGATCTATCCTAGAGTTCGTGCTACAATAACACCAAAGCAAATTCATATTCATAATACTCAATCCACACAAGGAACTACAAGGGACCCCAAAGTTTCCGTCAGAGAAAAGATAATAAAAATGTGCATCAGCCCCTATGCATAGATTACCCCAATATCACCACGGGAATCCATGAGTTGAATGCCATAACATATATCAAGTGAATCAATAAGATACCCCAATTGCCACCTCAAGTATTCATACCGCAAGACATATATCATGTGTTCTCATCTCTGAATATTCAATCCGACAAGACAAAACTTCAAAGGGTAAACACTCAATTCATCACAACAAGAGTATAGAGGGGAGAAACAATCATATGATCCGACTATATTAACAAAGCCCATGATATAGATCATGAGAGAGAGGGATTTATCACATAGCTACTGGTACAAACCCTCAGCCACGAGGGTGGACTACTCCCTCGTCATCGTGGTGGCCGCCGAGATGATGAAGATGGCCACCGAAGATGATTCCCCCCTCTGGCAGGGTGACAGAACGGGTCTAGATTGGTTTTCGGTGGCTACGGAGCCCTACGGCGGTGGAACTTCTGATCTAGGTTAACCCTGAAGGGTTTCGGAATATTTGGGAATTTATACTGCAAAGAGGGGGTGCGGGAGGCCACCGAGGTGGGCACAATCCACCTGGGCGCGCCAGGGGGCCCAGGCGTGCCCTCGTGGGTTGTGCCCCCCCCCCCACGGGGCACCCCCCAGGTGCAGCTCTAGCCCATTGGGTTCCTTCTGGTCCATAAAAAATCCACAAAACGTTTCGCGGTGTTTGGACTCCGTTTGATATTGATTTTCTGCGATGTAAAAAACAAGCAAAAAACAGCAACTGGCACTGGGCACTGGGTCAATATGTTAGTCCCAAAAAATGATATAAAGTGGCTATAAAATGATTGTAAAACATCCAAGAATGATAATATATTGGCATGAATACTTCAAAAATTATAGATACGTTGGAGACGTATCAATACGTTTCAGCCACAAGGGTCAATACATAGAATCTATTGGCAAGTCTCACCGGGATTGGCTTGTTGGGAAAGTAAACATGCACGGTGGTGCGGTTGATTTTTGTTTGCACGAAAATAATTTCCCTATCTTTTATATTAGTGGTCTACTCTAGTAATAGGACAGATCATATCACATGACCATCCAATTGTAGAATTTGAGAATGTGGGTTCCCATGTCACATAGTAGCCCAACCTTCCCAGATGATGATGTTGGTATCATGCCAGGTGTTGGGGAACATAGCATCCAATTTCAAAAAAATTCCTACGATCACGCAAGATCTATCTATGAGATGCATAGCAACAAGAGGGGGAGAGTGTGTCCACGTACCCTCATAGACCGAAAGCGGAAGCGTTAGGTTAACGTGGTTGATGTAGTCAAACGTCTTCACGATCCAACCGATCAAGTACCGAACATACGGTACCTCCGAGTTCAGCACATGTTCAGCTCGATGACGTCTCTCGAACTCTTGATCCAGCAAAGTATCGAGGGAGAGTTTCGTCAGCATGACTGAGGGAGTCCTGGATTAGGGGGTCTCCAGACAGCCGGACTATATCCTTTGGCCGGACTGTTGGACTATGAAGATACAAGATTGAAGACTTCGTCCCGTGTTCGGATGGGACTCTACTTGGCGTGGAAGGCAAGATAGGCAATACAGATATGTATATCTCCTCCTTTGTAACCGACCTTGTGTAACCCTAGCCCCCTCCGGTGTCTATATAAACCGGAGGGTTTTAGTCTGTAGGACAACATACAATCATACCATAGGCTAGCTTCTAGGGTTTAGCCTCTCTGATCTCGTGGTAGATCAACTCTTGTACTACTCATATTATCAAGAACAATCAAGCAGGACGTAGGGTATTACCTCCATGAAGAGGGCTCGAACCTAGGTAAACATCGTGTCCCCTGCCTCCTGTTACCATCCGCCTTAGACGCATAGTTTGGGACCCCCTACCCGAGATCCGCTGGTTTTGACACCGACATTGGTGCTTTCATTGAGAGTTCCACTGTGTTGTCACAATAAGGCTTGATGGCTCCTTCGATCATCCCTAGCGATGCGGTCCAGGGTGAGGCTTTCCTCCCCGGACAGATCTTCGTATTCGGCGGCTTCACACTGCGGGCCAATTCGCTTAGCCATCTGGAGCAGATCGAAAGCTACGCCCTGGCCATCAGTTCAGATTTGGAAACTTGAAGTACACAGCCGACATCCGCGGAGACTTGATCTTCGATGGATTCGAGCCCATGCCGGACGTGCCGCACAGTCGCGACGAGCAAGACGTAACTCTATCGTCGGACAGTGTTCGGGAGATCGCATTTGCAGCTACTCCGGTCGTTAATTCGGAGCAAATCGCGCCATCCGAGAGCGAAGGGATAGACCCCGCCATGGAGGACGCACTCTCAGCGGCGATACAGCCAGATACTGACTTCACCCCTTTCGAGAGCCATGTCGCCGAACCACTGGATTTATCCCCGGCCACGGACTCCGAGCCGCTCACATCCGTGCCCGTCGAATCCGACTGGGCGCCGATCATGGAGTTCACCTCTGCGGATATCTTTCAGCACTCGCCCTTCGGAGATGAGCTAAATTCATTAAGGTCTCTCTCCCTATCAGGAGAACCTTGGCCGAACTATGTCCGGCTAGAAGGGGATGCGGACGACGAAGAAATTCGCGGCCCACCCACCACCCACTTAGTAGCCACTGTCGATGACTTAACCGACATGCTCGACTTCGACTCCGAAGACATCGACGGTATGGACGACGATGTAGGAGACAAACCGGAACCACCGCCCACAGGGCACTGGACCGCTACTTCATCACATGACGTATACATGGTGGATACACCCAGAGAGGGCAATGGCGAAGAGACAGTGGAGGATGCACCCTCCAAGCAACCCAAGCGCCGACGTCAGCGGCGCCGCTCTATGTCCCGCCATAGCAAAAACAGCGATAACAGCGCAAGAGGAAATAATAGTCCACTCGACTCTGGAAGAAACGACAACTGCACCACCCAGGTGGCAGAGCATGATCAAGATGCAAACTGCAAACATAGTACGGATCCGACGTCCGAACACAATGACGCCAAAGATAAGCCTCATCAAACCCCGTCGGGGGAAGAAAACAGTTCGGACGAAGATGCACGCATCATCCCGGAAACACACTTGGAGCAAGAGAACCTCCGCAGAAGGCTTATTGCCATAGCGAGGAGCCTAAAGAAACAGAAGAAAAGGCTCAAGGTAGCACAAGATACGCTCAACAGCAGGTGGAACAAAGTAACAAAGTATGGTGGAAGCTACCATAAAAATAGCTATCCAAAGCGCAAGCTATTACCGGAATTCGACGATGAGGCCTTAGAGCCCACACAGCCGAAGAATGATACGGCCAACCGGCCGGATCCACCACCTTGTGAGCGCGATAGAGCGGCTAACAAGGTCGCGCATAAGTCAACACACGATCTACGTGAGAACTTGCGCCAAAAATCTGGCACGACCAGATCCATCTACGGATCTAGGAAGCGCGCTCTGGTACAAAACCAAAACCGAATACTACAATCGTCCGAACACCATGGCACATCCCAATACAGGGGTGCCGCACACCCCAATACAGGGGTGCCGCACACCCCCTATGTTTCACCGATGAGGTGCTGGATCATGAATTCCCAGAGGGATTCAAACCGGTGAACTTAGAGGCGTACGACGGGACCACAGACCCTGGAGTCTGGATAGAGGACTTCATCCTCCATATTCGTATGGCTCATGGAGACGATCTCCACGCCATTAAATACTTTCCCCTCAAGCTTAAACGGTCAGCTCGGCACTGGCTGAAAAGCCTCCCCGAAAGTTCAATTGGAAGTTGGGAGGAGCTCGAGGACGCTTTCCGGGCCAATTTTCAAGGGACTTATGTCCGACCTCCCGATGCAGACGATTTAAGTCATATATTCCAACAGTCCGGAGAGTCCGCCCGAAAGCTTTGGAACAGGTTCCTCACCAAGAAGAACCAAATCATCGATTGTCCGGACGCCGAAGCCATAGCAGCTTTTAAACACAGCGTCCGAGACGAATGGCTCGCCAGACACCTCGGCCAAGAAAAACCGAGAACGATGGCAGCCCTAACAAGCCTCATGACCCGCTTTTCTGCGGGCGAGGACAGTTGGTTGGCCCGTAGCAGCACCAGCGACCCAAGCACATCCGAAGTTAGGGATGGCAATGGTAAACCACAACGCAACAAAAACAAGCGTCGAAATAAAGAAGGTAGCCCAGATAACATGGCAGTAAACGCCGGATTCAGGGGCTCCCGACCAGGTCAGCAGAAAAAGCCTTTTAAAGGCAGCAGAGAAGGACAATCTGGCCTAAACAAAATTCTTGACAAACTCTGTCAGATTCACGGCACCCCAGACAAACCTGCAAATCATACCCACAGAGAATGTTGGGTCTTCAAGCAGGCCGGTAAGATAAATGCCGAACACAAAGGGGAAGAGACACCAAGCGAAGATGAGGATGAACCTCGCCAGCAAAGCACCGGAGGACAAAAAAAGTTCCCACCAGAGGTTAAAACCGTAAATGTGATCCATGTGACAAAAAGGAAAAGCAATCATGCACTCCGATGCACATAAGCCATAGAGCCCGACACCCCTAGGTTCAACCCCTGGTTGGCCTGCCCGATCACTTTTGATCATAGGGATCATGATACAAATATCCGGCGCGAAGGACTGATGGCCTTGGTGTTAGACCCAATCATAAATGGGTACCATTTCACACGAGTCCTCATGGACGGCGGCAGTGATGTAAATCTGATATATCAGAACACAGTCCGCAAAATGGGGATAGACCCGACACAAATAAGCCACAGTAATACTACCTTCAAGGGAGTAATACCAGGCCAAGAGGCCCGCTGTATGGGCTCTCTACTACTAGAGGTGGTATTCGATTCTCCTGATAACTTCCGAAGCGAAATGTTAACTTTTCACATCGCTCCATTCTGAAGTGACTATCAACTCGGAAGGGCGGCCTTCGCTCGCTTTAATGCAATACCGCATTATGCCTTTCTCAAGCTCAAGATGTCCAGTCCGCGTGGCATCATCACAGTTAGCAGAAATACCGAATGTTTTTTATGTACGGAAGAGGACGCGGCAGCTCTAACAGCCGCGAACTAGACGGCATCACCAACCAAAAAAATGGCAGGGCGTCAAGACCACGGATACGGTTAGACGAGGCCGGCGTTCCATCACATATACATGAGACGGGTTTGATGATCAAACCCTCATAAACGGTACCAGGGGCTCCCGCGTGTAATCAGGGCCAGCCCGGCTCAACTTGACTTCTCCTGAATTTTGATAGTTCATTGATAATAACCAATTCTTCCTTTTTTGGCACGGCAACTTTCACCTAAGTTCTTTCCTTTTACAGATGATAATCGTGCTACACCCATCCAGGACATGGCACAACCGAGACACAGGCACAGACGTGCAGCAGGGACCCGCCCAAAGGTTTCTTTTTAGATTAAGACCCTGCGTAAACCTTTTTTACTGTCTCTTGTTGCTCATATCCTCCAGATACTCCACACAACCGAGAAGGATGCTGGCATTATTGGCATGTGGCCACGCCAGGATTTTGCACGTACTTGGACACATGGGGTTTCTTATTAAGGGCATTGTTTAGCCAGGTATATGTTATAAAGACCGACCACCTTAGGGGGTGTTCGGCGTCGTGAGTTTGGCCCTATATGTATCAGCTCCGAATCATGTCTTTGGTCAAATGGCGGGTTTGCCCGGCTCCCACGTTTTGGTACCTTGCGTTCCGTTATATCGGCTAAGGTAGCACTGGGAGAACTACTGTGATTGTGCCCTGGTTCATCCGGATGAGCACCTCAGTAGAGAAAGCCAAAAACTGACTGTCATGATATAGCGAGAGACTGGTCAACCACTCGATGACTCATCAGAATCTTCGAGATTCCTCCGCATTAACGAAGGGTCGTTTCCCAGTCATGTACGTACGCACCCCGTATTCGGATGAGCGCAGAAGTACCAGGGGCTATATAGTAGCCCCACTGTCAAACTCCTATGGCTAAGTGAAAGTGTTAAAGCAATATAGTCTGATTGCCTCGTTCGCTACGCTATCACCTCCTTAACAGACCAAGACGTTGGATCAAGTGTGGATATGCATTTTCCACGAACACCCCCGCATTATATGCGTGGGGGCGGAAGCCGATGACTGCAAACTTTCAGGTTATGTACATATATACGTAAACGGCCCCACAGGAGGCAACATAGTACTTTCGGGAAAAAGTATAAATACAGCCTTGATAATTCAATAAAACATTGTTTTTACAATGGGAATACATGTCACTAGAACATAATATTCTTCGAGCACTGAGCCTCTATCGAA
Organism: Triticum urartu; assembly: GCF_056163025.1. Classification (NCBI taxonomy): domain Eukaryota; kingdom Viridiplantae; phylum Streptophyta; class Magnoliopsida; order Poales; family Poaceae; genus Triticum; species Triticum urartu. Next base: position 472,160,769 of record NC_141874.1, read on the forward strand.
CGAGCGCCTTCAAGAACTTCTTCAAAGTAGTGCTCGGCAGCCACTCGGCCTACGGCCGAACCCTGTGTCGCAACAGTGGTGGCCTCCATCTCCGCCCAGTATGTCTTGACACGGGCAAAGTCCATCCGTGCACCCTCTATGCACGCTGATCTCTTTACATCATCGATGCGTGGCACAGCACCAAGGAATTGTTGCACTAAACTAAAGTAGCTATTCGGCCTTGGCCCTCCCGGCCACAGGTGATCCACAACGGACCTCATGGCAAGTCCGGACAACCTATGGAGCTCGGCCCACTCGGCCAATCGCTCATTCAACAGCAGCGGATGGACTGGAGCGTGAAACTGTGACCAGAACAGCTTTTCCACTTCGGGACCTTTCTGATCCTTGAAGTACTCGGCCGCATCAGTAGCACTTGCAGCCAAATCCATGTAGGCGTCCGCAGAACTCCATAGCCGGTCCAGAGGAGCATACTTCGGATCTTCGAACTTAGTCCGCAACAAGAAGGGCTTCCCAGACACGATATCTGCAGCTTGATTTAGCTCCTCCTTTGTCGCTCTAATTTTGGAGCGGGCTTCCTTGGCAACCACCAGGGCCTTCTCCAGGTCCGTCGCCTTCGCCCGGTTTTCTTCTTCAAGAAGCTGATAACGGTCAGCAGCATCTTTTAACTCTACAGCCATCTTGGCTATTTTTTCCTTGCTCTCGCAATGCGCGGCCTATTCGGCCCTTAACTCTTCGGCCGCCTTTAGAGCGGCCGCATTGCTACTCCTTGCTTGCTCCTTGGCTCGGACAAGCTCCGCCCGAAGGGTCTCCATGGTGGCAGCTCCATCTGCAGTCACACAAACATATTAAAGATACTAGCATCATTCTACTCTTATTATGTGACGATCACCAGAGAAATCACTCACCCTGTGCCTCGTCAAGCTGCTTGTTGACGAGCACGATGTCGGCGCCTGCCGCATCAAGTTGCCGCTTTAGCTCGGCAAACCCATCAGTCCGGCTAGCCACCGGAGCTTCAGCCACCTGCACATAAAGGCGGTCTGGTTATTACCTGGGACTATGATCCTCTGTTTGCCGCCGTTTTCGACGACAACCAGAGTCTCAGGGGCTACTATCTGCATAGGGCACACCTAATGTATGCGATACTATCAAAAACATACACTATTTCACGTACCTCGAAGCCTTTCAGCGGACTCATAAAGGCTTCATGCAAACTGCTTTCAGCGGATGAAATCCTTTAAATTACCATACCCATTAGCGTATGATGCGCTTCTGAGACGGTTGCTTGCCCCAGAAGATCCTTCAGCGCGTCCGACCGCACACTGCATGGACCCTTGCTGTCGCTCTCTTTAGGAGCCGGATACTGGGAATCCCGGGTAGCCAAAGGGTTATCCTCCGGCCTTAGGGGATCCGGAGATACCCTTCGCGACGACACTTCAAGGTCGCCCACTTCGTGAGGCAGGGTGTCGGGGGGAGGCATTTCGCTCTCCATAATCTCCGGAAGAAGATCCCCCAAAGATGAACTTTGTCGAGACGGGCTACGATCCGGATTACAATTTATAAGCACTAGTTATTGTCTTCGGAAGTAAGGTAGGATATTTCCACTATTAAAGTACTTTTCGATTACTTACAGCTCGGTAGAAGGCTGATCTCCGCGCGGACACTATGCGGCAAGAATACCCTCTGAGGCAGGACCCTCTGATGAAGATTTCTTCTCCCGTTTGGAAACCTTAGTTTCCGGATCTTCAGAGGTAGTCCTCTTCCTTCCCCAGGGAGAGAGAATGTCAGATTCTTCCCTTTGATTGTCCTCCCTCGCGGACGTGCTTATCCCCTCGGCTGGAATGAGTAGCGAGTGAGGCCCACTTTCGCCCTCTTTATTCCCCCCATCATCTTCCTTCGAGGGCGCTGGATAAGGCGCTGGCTCGAGCATCTTGTCCAGTACCGGATTGTCCAAGCCCTCAGGAAGGGGGGCCGAACACCTGATCATCATCGCCTTTGTTATCTAGTCCTGGTCAAAGAGCGGCTCCTTAGAATGATGCCATGATAAATAAAAGGACAGCAGGTTCGGCATGAGATTACTTACTTGGGCAGCGGGGCGGTTGCAGCTCAGGCCCACGTCCTCGGTGGTGTCCAGACACTACATTTAGGGTTTGAAGAATGATTTGTACATCTCTTTGTGTGTCATGCCGAGGAAATGCTGAATAACTCGCGGTCCTTCCGGGTTGAATTCCCACATGCGGAGGGGGCGGCGTTTGCAAGGTTGGACTCGACGAACCAGCATAACTTGCATTACCATAACCAGACTGAAATCTCCCTCGAAGAGATCTCGGATATGGCTCTGCAGTATTGGCACGTCCTTGGCTGGACCCCAGCTCAGCCCCCTGCTGATCCATGACATCAGTTGTGGTGGGGGGGCGAGCGAAAGGCGGGGGCAGCTACCCACTTGGCACTTCGGGGAGCTGTGATGTAAAACCACTCCCGCTACCACAATCCGGACACCTTTGGGAAGGAACCCTCTGGCCATGGAGCGTCAGTGATTTTGCTTATTAAAGCACCTCCGCACGATGTGTGCTGCCCCTCGATCATCTTCGGCTTCACATCGAAGGTCTTGAGCCACAGGCCGAAGTGAGGGGTAATGCGGAGGAAGGCCTCACATACGACAATAAATGACGAGATGTGAAGAAGGGAATCCGGGGCCAGATCATGAAAATCCTGCCCGTAATAGAACATAAGACCCCTAACAAAGGGATCTAGAGCGAGGCCTAGTCCTCGGAGGAAGTGGGAGACGAACACAATGCTCTCGTTGGGTTCGGGAGTAGGGACGACCTGCCCTCGGGCGGGCGGCCTATGCGAAATTTCGGCGGTCAGATATCTGGCCTCCCTCAACTTCTTGATGTCCTCCTCCATGATGGAGGAAGGCATCCACCGACCTTGAAGGTTGGATCTAGACATGGTTGAAGGTCCGAAGCACCTGACCTGAGCTTTGGGTGTTAGAACTTGAGGCGGGGGAAGGATTCGATTGAGCGCGGGAGGGGAAAAAGAAAAAGCCTTGTCCCCTTTATAAAGAGGGTGAATATTAGGCGTCCTCCTCGTGGCCGTTTGGGACTTACCTAAGATCTAGGAGTCATACCAACAGGCATGGTTGGGTTACCCACGTTTGTATTGATGAGAATCCCGTGATAAGGGGGACACGATCTCTGCTTTGACAAGACGTGTCAAGAAAACCGCCTCGCGTTATGTGCGGAGCTGGTTTAGAGAAATGGTTCGAATAATGACCGGTCCATAGCGTGATGTCATGCTGTCAAAACGTGTCAGCAGATTAGATTTGTGGAAATATTATTCTCTCTACAGTGGTATGTGGAACTTATTTTGCAGGGTCGGACATTGTCCTTGTATTCAAACTCTTCCATGGTGTATTCGGAGGAGGAACCCGCCTTGCAATGCCGAAGACAACACTGCGCGCCAGACTCATTGTCATCGAAGCCTGGTTCAGGAGCTACTGAGGGAGTCCTGGATTAGGGGGGCTCCGGACAGCAGGACTATATCCTTTGGCCAGACTGTTGGACTATGAAGATACAAGATTGAAGACTTCGTCCCGTGTCCGGATGGAACTCTACTTGGCGTGTAAGGCAAGATAGGCAATACGGAGATGTATATCTCCTCCTTTGTAACCGACCTTGTGTAACCCTAGCCCCCTCCGGTGTCTATATAAACCGGAGGGTTTTAGTCCATAGGACAACATACAATCATACCATAGGCTAGCTTCTAGGGTTTAGCCTCTATGATCTCGTGGTATATCAACTCTTGTACTACTCATATTATCAAGAACAATCAAGCAGGACGTAGGGTATTACCTCCATCAAGAGGGCCCGAACCTGGGTAAACATCGTGTCCCCTGCCTCCTGTTACCATCCTTCTTAGACGCACAGTTCGGGACACCCTACCCGAGATCCGCCAGTTTTGACACCGACAATGACGGTGTGGTGACGGTGATGGTGATGTGATCCGCGCAGGGCTTCGCCTAAGCACTACGACAATATGACCGGAGGAGTAAACTGTGGAGGGGGCACCGCACATGGCTAAGAAACAACTGTTGTACTTTGGGGTGCCCCCATGTATGAAGGAGGAGGGGAGGAGACCGGCCCTAGGGGCGCGCCCAAGTGGGGGGAAACCGACTAGGACTCCCAATCCTAGTCGCCCCCCCCCCCCTTTCCTTTCTTTCGGAGAGGGAAAAGGGAAGGAGAGGGAGAGGGAGAGGAGAAGGAAAGGGGCCACGCCCCCTCCCCTTGTACAATTCGGACTCCCATGGGGGGCGCGTCCCACCCCTTGCGGGCTCCCCTCTCTCTCCCCTATGTCCCATGTAGGCCCATTACTTACCCGAGGGGGTTCCGGTAACCTCCAGGTACTACAAGAAATAACAGAACCACTCCGAAACCATTCCGGTGTCCGAATACCATCATCCAATATATCAATCTTTACTTCTCGACCATTTCGAGACTCCTCATCATGTCCGTGATCTCATCCGGGACTCTGAACAATCTTCGGTCACAAGAACACATAACTCATAATACAAATCGTCATCGAATGTTAAGAGTGCGGACCCTACGGGTTCGAGAACTATGTAGACATCACCAATACACATCTCTGGTCAATAACCAACAGCCGAACCTGGATGCTCATATTGGTTCCTACATATTCTACGAAGATCTTTATCGGTCAAACCGCAATGACAACATACGTGATTCCCTTCGTCATCGGTATGTTACTTGACCGAGATTCGATCATCGGTATCTTCATACCTAGTTCAATCTCGTTACCGGCAAGTCTCTTTACTCGTTCAGTAATGCATCATCCCGCAACTCACTCATTAGTCACATTGCTTGCAAGGCTTATCGTGATGTGCATTACCGAGAGGGCACAGAGATACCTCTCTGATACTCGGAGTGACAAATCCTAATGTCGATCTATGCCAACCCAACAAACACCTTTGGAGACACCTGTAGAGCATATTTATAATCACCCAGTTACGTTGTGACGTTTGATAGCACATAAGGTATTCCTCCGGTATTCGGGAGTTGCATAATCTCGTAGTCAAAGGAATATGTATAAGTCATGAAGAAAGCAATAGTAATAAAGCTTAACGATCATTATGCTAAGCTAAAGGATGGGTCATGTCCATCACATCATTCTCCTAATGATGTGATCCCGTTCATCAAATGACAACACATGTCTATGATCAGGAAACTTAACCATCTTTGATTAACGAGCTAGTCAAGTAGAGGCATACTAGGGGCACTTTGTTTTGTCTATGTATTCACACATGTATCAAGTTTCCGGTTAATACAATTCTAGCATGAATAATAAACATTTATCATGATATAAGGAAATATAAATAACAACTTTATTATTGCCTTTAGGGCATATTTCCTTCAATACCGAGATACATCATGCGTCAAGCATTACATTGCAGATCCAGTGCTTTACAATACACACCTGCTTAGCTCATAGGCTAGCTTAGAATATAATTATGCAGCGGAGATATCATTCTAGTCTTGTGGCGTCCATGCACTCACGGGAAGAAGTTGAGTATAGTGTCATAACCCGACTTCGTACCTTCCACTCGATACAGTAAACCTGCAACATGATACGTTTCAGCCACAAGGGTCAATATATAGAATCTATTGGCAAGTCTCACCAGGATTGGCTTGTTGGGAAAGTAAACATGCACAGTGGTGCGGTTGATTTTTGTTTGCACGAAAAAAAATTCCATATCTTTTATATTAGTGGTCTACTCTAGTAATAGGACAGATCATATCACAAGACCATCCAAATGTAGCATTTGAGAATGTGGGTTCGCGTGTCACATAGTAGCCCAACCTTCCCAGATGATGATGTTGGTATCATGCCAGGTGTTGGGGAGCGTACCATGCAATTTGATCCTATGATCACGCAAGATATATCTATGAGATGCATAGCAACGAGAGGGGAAGAGTGTGTCCACGTGCCCTCATAGACCGAAAGCGGAAGCGTTAGGTCAATGCGGTTGATGTAGTCGAACGTCTTTGCAATCCAACCGATCAAGTTCGGAATGTACGGCACCTCCGAGTTTAGCACACATTCAACTCAATGACGTCCCTCGAACTCTTGATCCAGCAAAGTATCGATGGAAAGTTCGTCAGCATGACGGCGTGGTGACGGTGATGGTGATGTGATCCACGCAAGGCTTCGCCTAAGCACTACGACAATATGACCGGAGGAGTAAACTATGGAGGGGAGCACCGCACACGGCTAAGAAACAATTGTTGTACTTTGGGGTGCCACCTGCCCCCGTATATAAAGGAGGAGGGGAGGAGGCCGGCCCTAGGGCGCGCTCAAGTGGGGGGAAACCGACTAGGACTCCCAATCCTAGTCGCCCCCGCCCCCCTTTCCTTTCTTTCGGAGAGGGAAAAGGGAAGGAAGGGAGAGGGAGAGGGAGAAGGAAAGGGGGTCGCTCCCCTCCCCCTTGTCCAATTCGGACTCCCATGGGGGGGCGCCACCCCTTGCGGGCTCCCCTCTCTCTCCCCCTATGGCCCATGTAGGCCCATTACTTCCCCGAGGGGGTTTCGTAACCTCTCGGTACTCAGAAACCATTCCTGTGTCCAAATACCATCGTCCAATATATCAATCTTTACATCTCGACCATTTCGAAACTCCTCGTCATGTCCGTGATCTCATGCGGGACTCCGAACAATCTTCGGTGACCAAAACGCATAACTCATAATACAAATCGTCATCGAACGTTAAGCGTGCGGACCCTACGGGTTCGAGAACTATGTAGACATCACCGATACACATCTACGGTCAATAACCAAAAGCGGAACATGGATGCTCATATTGATTCCTACATAGTCTCCGGAGATCTTTATCGGTCAAACCACAACGACAACATACGTGATTACCTTTGTCATTGGTATGTTACTTGCCCGAGATTCGATCGTCGGTATCTTCATACCTAGTTAAATCTCGTTACCGGCAAGTCTCTTTACTCGTTCCGTAATGCATCATCCTGTAACTAACTCATTAGTCACATTGCTTGCAAGGCTTATCGTGATGTGCATTACTGAGAGGGCCCAGAGATACCTCTCCGATACTCGGAGTGACAAATCCTAATCTCGATCTATGCCAACCCAACAAACACCCTCGGAGACACCTGTAGAGCATATTTATAATCACCGAGTTACATTGTGGCGTTTGATAGCACACAAGGTGTTCCTCCGGCATTCGGGAGTTGCATAATCTCGTAGTCAAAGGAATATGTATAAGTCATGAAGAAAGCAATAGCAATAAAACTTAACGATCATTATGCTAAGCTAACGGATGGGTCATGTCCATCACATCATTCTCCTAATGATGTGATCCCGTTCATCAAATGACAACACATGTCTATGGTCAGGAAACTTAACCATCTTTGATTAACGAGCTAGTCAAGTAGAGGCATACTAGGGACACTTTGTTTTGTCTATGTATTCACACATGTATCAAGTTTCCGTTTAATACAATTCTAGCATGAATAATAAAAATTTATCATGATATACGGAAATATAAATAACAACTTTATTATTGCCTCTAGGGCATATTTCCTTCAATACCGAGATACATCATGCGTCAAGCATTACATTGCAGATCCAGTGCTTTACAATACACACCTGCTTAGCTCATAGGCTAGCTTAGAATATAATTATGCAGCGGAGATATCATTCTAGTCTTGTGGCGTCCATGCACTCACGGGCAGAAATTGAGTATAGTGTCATAACCCTACTTCGTACCTTCCACTCGATACAGTAAACCTGCAACATGATACGTTTCAGCCACAAGGGTCAATATATATAATCTATTGGCAAGTCTCACTGGGATTGGCTTGTTGGGAAAGTAAACATGCACGGCGGTGCGGTTGATTTTTGTTTGCACAAAAATAATTTCACTATCTTTTATATTAGTGGTCTACTCTGGTAATAGGAAAGATCATATCACACGACCATCCAAATGTAGCATTTGAGAATGTGGGTTCGTGTGTCACATAGTAGCCCAACCTTCCCAGATGATGATGTTGGTATAATGCCAGGTGTTGGCGAACTTATGATGCAATTTCAAAAAAATTCCTATGATCACGCAAGATCTATCTATGAGATGCATAGCAAGAAGAGGGGAGAGTGTGTCCACGTACCCTCGTAGATCGAAAGCGAAAGCGTTAGGTTAACACGGTTGATGTAGTCGAACGTATTTGCAATCCAACCGATCAAGTACTGAATGTATGGCACCTCCGAGTTCAGCACACGTTCAACTCAATGACGTCCCTCAAACTCTTGATCCAGCAAAGTATCAAGGGAGAGTTTCGTCAGCATGACAGCATGGTGACGGTGATGGTGATGTGATCCGCGCAAGGCTTCGCCTAAGCACTACGACAATATGACCGGAAGGAGTAAACTATGGAGGGGGCACCGCACACGGCTAAGAAACAATTGTTGTACTTTGGGGTGCCCCTTGCCCCCGTATATAAAGGAGGAGGGGAGGAGGTCGGCCCTAGGGGCGCGCCCAAGTGGGGGGAAACCGACTAGGACTCCCAATCCTAGTTGCCCCCCCCCCCCTTTCCTTTCTTTTGGAGAGGGAAAAGGGAAGGAGAGGGAGAGGGAGAGGGAGAAGGAAAGGGGGTCGTGCCCCCTCCCCCTTGTCCAATTCGGACTCCCATGCTGGGGCGCACGCCATCCCTTGCGGGCTCCCTTCTCTCTCCCCTATGGCCCATGTAGGCCCATTACTTCCCCGAGGGGGTTCCGGTAACCTCCCGGTACTCCGAAACCATTCCTGTGTGCGAATACCATCGTCCAATATATCAATCTTAACTTCTCGACCATTTCGAGACTCCTCATCATGTCCGTGATCTCATCCGGGACTCTGAACAATCTTCGGTCACAAGAACACATAACTCATAATACAAATCGTCATCGAATGTTAAGAGTGCGGACCCTACGGGTTCGAGAACTATGTAGACATCACCGATACACATCTCTGGTCAATAACCAACAGCTGAACCTGGATGCTCATGTTGGTTCCTACATATTCTACGAAGATCTTTATCGGTCAAACCGCAATGACAACATACGTGATTCCATTTGTCATCGGTATGTTACTTGACCGAGATTCGATCATCCGTATCTTAATACCTAGTTCAATCTCGTTACCGGCAAGTCTCTTTACTCGTTCAGTAATGCATCATCCCGCAACTCACTCATTAGTCACATTGCTTGCAAGGCTTATCGTGATGTGCATTACCGAGAGGGCACAGAGATACCTCTCTGATACTCAGAGTGACAAATCCTAATGTCGATCTATGCCAACCCAACAAACACCTTTGGAGACACCTGTAGAGCATATTTATAATCACCCAGTTACATTGTGACGTTTGATAGCACATAAGGTATTCCTCTGGTATTCGGGAGTTGCATAATCTCGTAGTCAAAGGAATATGTATAAGTCATGAAGAAAGCAATAGTAATAAAGCTTAACGATCATTATGCTATGCTAAAGGATGGGTCATGTCCATCACATCATTCTCCTAATGATGTGATCCCGTTCATCAAATGACAACACATGTCTATGGTCAGGAAACTTAACCATCTTTGATTAACGAGCTAGTCAAGTAGAGGCATACTAGGGGCACTTTGTTTTGTCTATGTATTCACACATGTATCAAGTTTCCGGTTAATACAATTCTAGCATGAATAATAAACATTTATCATGATATAAGGAAATATAAATAACAACTTTATTATTGCCTTTAGGGCATATTTCCTTCAATACCGAGATACATCATGCATCAAGCATTACATTGCAGATCCAGTGCTTTACAATACACACCTGCTTAGCTCATAGGCTAGCTTAGAATATAATTATGCAGCGGAGATATCATTCTAGTCTTGTGGCATCCATGCACTCACGGGAAGAAATTGAGTATAGTGTCATAACCCGACTTCGTACCTTCCACTCGATACAGTAAACCTGCAACATGATACGTTTCAGGCACAAGGGTCAATATATAGAATCTATTGGCAAGTCTCACCAGGATTGGCTTGTTGGAAAAGTAAACATGCACAGTGGTGCGGTTGATTTTTGTTTGCACGAAAATAATTTCCATATCTTTTATATTAGTGGTCTACTCTAGTAATAGGACAGATCATATCACAAGACCATCCAAATGTAGCATTTGAGAATGTGGGTTCGCGTGTCACATAGTAGCCCAACCTTCCCAGATGATGATGTTGGTATCATGCCAGGTGTTGGGGAATGTACCATGCAATTTCAAAAAAAAATCCTATGACCCCGCAAGATCTATCTATGAGATGCATAGCAACGAGCGGGGAAGAGTGTGTCCACGTACCCTCATAGACCGAAAGCGGAAGCGTTAGGTCAATGCGGTTGATGTAGTCGAACGTCTTTGCAATCCAACCAATCAAGTTCTGAATGTACGGCACCTCCGAGTTCAGCACACATTCAACTCGATGATGTCCCTCGAACTCTTGATCCAGCAAAGTATCGATGGAAAGTTCGTCAGCATGACAGCGTGGTGACGGTGATGGTGATGTGATCCGCGCAAGGCTTCGCCTAAGCACTACGACAATATGACCGGAGGAGTAAACTATGGAGGGGAGCACCGCACACGGCTAAGAAACAATTGTTGTACTTTGGGGTGCCACCTTCCCCCGTATATAAAGAAGGAGGGGAGGAGGCCGGCCCTAGGGGCGCGCTCAAGTGGGGGGAAACCGACTAGGACTCCCAATCCTAGTCGCCCCCCCCCCCTTTCCTTTCTTTCGGAGAGGGAAAAGGGAAGGAGAGGGAGAGGGAGAGGGAGAAGGAAAGGGGCTCGCTCCCCTCCCCCTTGTCCAATTCGGACTCCCATGGGGGGGCACCACCCCTTGCGGGCTCCCCTCTCTCTCCCCCTATGGCCCATGTAGGCCCATTACTTCCCCGAGGGGGTTTCGGTAACCTCTCGGTACTCAGAAACCATTCCTGTGTCCAAATACCATCATCCAATATATCAATCTTTACATCTCGACCATTTCGAGACTCCTCGTCATGTCCGTGATCTCATGCGGGACTCCGAACAATCTTCGCTGACCAAAACGCATAACTCATAATACAAATCATCATCGAACGTTAAGCGTGCGGACCCTACGGGTTTGAGAACTATGTAGACATCACCGATACACATCTACGGTCAATAACCAAAAGCGGAACATGGATGCTCATATTGATTCCTACATAGTCTATGGAGATCTTTATCGGTCAAACCACAACGACAACATACGTGATTACCTTTGTCATTGGTATGTTACTTGCCCGAGATTCGATCATCGGTATCTTCATACCTAGTTAAATCTCGTTACCGGCAAGTCTCTTTACTCGTTCCGTAATGCATCATCCTGTAACTAACTCATTAGTCACATTGCTTGCAAGGCTTATCGTGATGTGCATTACTGAGAGGGCCCAGAGATACCTCTCCGATACTCGGAGTGACAAATCCTAATCTCGATCTATGCCAACCCAACAAACACCCTCGGAGACACCTGTAGAGCATATTTATAATCACCGAGTTACATTGTGGCGTTTGATAGCACACAAGGTGTTCCTCCGGCATTCGAGAGTTGCATAATCTCATAGTCAAAGGAATATGTATAAGTCATGAAGAAAGCAATAGCAATAAAACTTAACGATCATTATGCTAAGCTAACGGATGGGTCATGTCCATCACATCAGTCTCCTAATGATGTGATCCCTTTCATCAAATGACAACACATGTCTATGGTCAGGAAACTTAACCATCTTTGATTAACGAGCTAGTCAAGTAGAGGCATACAAGGGACACTTTGTTTTGTCTATGTATTCACACATGTATCATGTTTCCGGTTAATACAATTCTAGCATGAATAATAAAAATTTATCATGATATAAGGAAATATAAATAACAACTTTATTATTGCCTCTAGGTCATATTTGCTTCAATACCGAGATACATCATGTGTCAAGCATTACATTGCAGATCCAGTGCTTTACAATACACACCTGCTTAGCTCATAGGCTAGCTTAGAATATAATTATGCAGCAGAGATATCATTCTAGTCTTGTGGCGTCCATGCACTCACGGGCAGAAATTGAGTATAGTGTCATAACCCTACTTCGTACCTTCCACTCGATACAGTAAACCTGCAACATGATACGTTTCAGCCACAAGGGTCAATATATATAATCTATTGGCAAGTCTCACCGGGATTGGCTTGTTGGGAAAGTAAACATGCACGGTGGTGTGGTTGATTTTTGTTTGCACAAAAATAATTTCACTATCTTTTATATTAGTGGTCTACTCTGGTAATAGGAAAGATCATATCACACGACCATCCAAATGTAGCATTTGAGAATGTGGGTTCGCGTGTCACATAGTAGCCCAACCTTCCCAGATGATGATGTTGGTATCATGCCAGGTGTTGGCGAACTTACGATGCAATTTCAAAAAAATTCCTATGATCACGCAAGATCTATCTATGAGATGCATAGCAACAAGAGGGGAGAGTGTGTCCACGTACCCTTGTAGACCGAAAGCGAAAGCGTTAGGTTAACGCGGTTGATGTAGTCGAACGTATTTGCAATCCAACCGATCAAGTACTGAATGTATGGCACCTCCGAGTTCAGCACACGTTCAACTCAATGACGTCCCTCGAACTCTTGATCCAGCAAAGTATCAAGGGAGAGTTTCGTCAGCATGACAGCGTGGTGACGGTGATGGTGATGTGATCCGCGCAAGGCTTCGCCTAAGCACTACGACAATATGACCGGAAGGAGTAAACTGTGGAGGGGGCACCGCACACGGCTAAGAAACAATTGTTGTACTTTGGGGTGCCCCCTGCCCCCGTATATAAAGGAGGAGGGGAGGAGGTCGGCACTAGGGGCGCGCCCAAGTGGGGGGAAACCGACTAGGACTCCCAATCCTAGTTGCCCCCCCCCCCTTTCTTTCTTTTGGAGAGGGAAAAGGAAAGGAGAGGGAGAGGGAGAGGGAGAAGGAAAGGGGGTCGCGCCCCCTCCCCCTTGTCCAATTCGGACTCCCATGCTGGGGCGCACGCCATCCCTTGCGGGCTCCCTTCTCTCTCCCCTATGGCCCATGTAGGCCCATTACTTCCCCGAGGGGGTTCCGGTAACCTCCCGGTACTCCAAAACCATTCCTGTGTGCGAATACCATCGTCCAATATATCAATCTTTACCTCTCGACCATTTCGAGACTCATTGTCATGTCTGTGATCTCATCCGGGACTCCGAACAATCTTCGGTCACCAAAACACATAACTCATAATACAAATCGTCATCAAACATTAAGCGTGCGGACCCTACGGGTTCGAGAATTATGTAGACATCACCGATACACATCTCTGGTCAATAACCAAAAGCGGAACATGGATGCTCATATTGATTCCTACATAGTCTATGAAGATCGTTATCGGTCAAACCGCAATGGCAACATACGTGATTCCCTTTGTCATCGGTATGTTACTTGCCCAAGATTCGATCGTTGGTATCTTCATACCTAGTTCAATCTCATTACCAGCAAGTCTCTTTACTCGTTCCGTAATGCATCATCCTGCAACTAACTCATTAGTCACATTACTTGCAAGGCTTATCGTGATGTGCATTACCGAGAGGGCCCAGAGATACCTCTCCGATACTCGGTGTGACAAATCCTAATCTCGATCTATGCCAACCCAACAAACACCCTCGGAGACACCTGTAGAGCATCTTTATAATCACCCAGTTACATTGTGACGTTTGATAGCACACAAGGTGTTCCTCTGGTATTCGGGAGTTGCATAATCTCATAGTCAAAGGAATATGTATAAGTCATGAAGAAAGCAATAGCAATAAATCTTACGATCATTATGCTAAGCTAACGGATGGGTCTTGTCCATCACATCATTCTTTAATGATGTGATTCCATTCATCAAATGACAACACATGTCTATGGTGAGGAAACTTAACCATCTTTGATTAATGAGCTAGTCAAGTAGAGATATACTAGGGACAATCTGTTTTGTCATGTATTCACACACATATCAAGTTTCTGGTTAATACAATTCTAGCATGAATAATAAACATTTATCATGATATAAGGAAATATAAATAACAACTTTATTATTGCCTCTAGGGCATATTTCCTTCACCAGGAACCTGGGTTGGACCACACTCCCCTTTGGTTCAACCATTCATTTTAATTTAGAATAGGTGATGAGATCAAAATGATAATTCTCGGATGAATTGCTCAAAAGTTGTCCATAACTAGGGACACGGCTACTCATGATCAGTTTTTATAATCACCCATAAGACACTAAACTTCACTTGTGAAGTAGCCACGTAGATCAAGACAAAACCTTTGAGAAACGGTTACCCTCTCAGAAATGGCAGACTCAGTCCAACGTACATGCAAGAACTAGATATACTGGACATGCCCAGGAGGGTTCCCGTAACTCACTAGTTCAGATCGAGCCCATATTGTCTCACGCTTACACATGGAAGCTACTCGACTTTGAACTTGTACAATCCCTTTGAGCCTGGGCGGTCGCCCACAAAACGCGTGTCCACCAAAGCAATCCCGAAGCACTGCCTAGATGATTCATTAATTAAGTAGTACTTAAGTAGTCAACCATGAGGTTGTATGGTGGAATAATATAGGTGTTTCCCAATCCATGATATAGCAGCTAAGCAACTACTCATTGTTCACAAGGTTAGGGCATAAATGGGCCAATATCATTCTCCTGGGTTCTTTCAAGCATAAAGTAAAATCCTATATGGGATACCTAGTTTAAAATAACTACAATGCAAGAAAACATAGGTTATGATCAAAGGCTCCACTTGCCTGTATTGATGATTCTTCAATCTCACAATCTTGATCACGTTACTCTTTGATCTCCATACAATCTTACGTAAATAAAGATTTTAGTCATAAACAACCATACAATTCAATCAACAAACAACAAGTGATGTGCATGGTGTCAGTATCATTGTTTTGTGAGATCATGTGTCAAGGTTAACCCGTAAGAGTTTGGGAAACAACATAGTGGTTGTTAATCTAAATACATGTGACATAAGGGTTCACATGCAAGTTTCAAATAAGGGTTCATAACATAAGAAGTATGTGATGTCAAGTTATGGTTGTTAGATTCTGGAAAAGAATGTTAACAACAAAGTCATGGTCTATGAATCTTGGTTAGCCAAGTTCATGTTCAAGTTTGAATGACAGTTCAAACTTGTTGACCTTTCATGAGCTTGAATAGACTAAGGGCTGAAAATGATAACTTGGTCTAGCTTCCTATTCAAATTGGATTTGGATTAGGGTTCATCTTATTTGAATTCAAAGTGAATTGTGTTCACAATTTGATTTGGTTCCACTAAGTTAGTTTGAATTGTGAATGATTTCATAATTGACTTAGTCAGTTCAATTCAATTCAAATACTATTAACGCTTTCCCTAAAGTCAAATACAAATCCAATAATATTACTAATGTCTATTTATTTAAATTCAAGTTCAAACTAAAGTAAATATAAATCCAATATGTCTGCTATGTATTCTTTATTTGGTTGTAGTTTAAACTAAAGTCAAAAAATAAATTCACATTATTAGTAAGTCTATTTCTTTGATCTGAAATAAAGTTAAATTTTAATCCAAAATGATTTATTATGTGCAAATAGTTTTCGACTTCTATTTGAATTTAATTTGAATTCATCTTTCCCTATAGTCAATTATTAACTCTAATACAATTACTAGATTTAATTCATTTAATTAAATTATATTCCATTAGTTTATTCAAATTAAACCTAGGGTTTCAAAGTCGTATTCAAACTATGTTTGAGATGAACTCAAATGTTATTTGAATTTCCTAAAGTCAAATAATAATCCAAAATAATCACTATGTTCACATAGTCACATTATAGTTTCTGAACTCAATTGTACCATAATTGTTTTTTTAAATAATTTTTATTTCAAAGTTCAACCTATTTAGGTTTAATTTGTATTTGAATTCTGACTATATTGTATTCTGTTTAAAATATATTTTAAAAATATTAAAATGTAAACTAAAGTGTTCTGAGATGATGATACATTTCACTAGGTTCAATTTGCAAAGAATCAACTAATTTGGATTTATAAATTGAAGTTATGGCCATTTTAAGTTTGAATTCATTATATTTGAATTTTAAATTATTCAAACATGAAATTTTTCTGGGCAAGGTGAAACTAGATTTCATAAGGATCATTTTGCCAAAAGAAACAACTAATTTGGACTTGCACATAATTAGTTATGATGGGTTTAGTTTCAGGGGGTTTCCTACAAAAATGCCATTAATTCAACTTAACAAAAAAGTTTTGAATAATGCTATTGATAAGGTTGTGATGTGGCGCTCTCTGGTTACCTGATACCGATTCTGGTTTGAGTTAAAACATGGTCGTTGGATCTGAGATGGACGGCTAGGATTAGAACACAGGGGGTGCTCATCGACTAGGTCACCGGAGATGACGCAGACAGCGGCGCATGGCTCAAACCTCGTCGGGATGGTGTTTCAAGGGTCGCTAGAGCAAAAGGAGGGCATGGCTGGGCTCTTCTTGGTGCGGTGGGTCCTCTGGTGCATGCAGTGGTCGTCAGGGAGGACGGCAGCAATGACTGCGAGCTCGCCGGAGACGCGCGAGCAATGGACATCCTCTGATGAAGATGGGGCGCTCGAATATGAGCCCTCCTAGACAAGCGGTTGGGTCGGCGAGACATTCAACAAGACGAAGCAGAGGGACAAGGTGCACGGGTCCAAGTGTTGGAAATATGCCCTAGAGGCAATAATAAAATGGTTATTATTATATTTCCTTGTTCATGATAATTTTCTACTGTTCATGCTATAATTGTGTTATCCGGAAATCGTAATACATGTGTGAATACATAGACCACAACATATCCCTAGTGAGCCTCTAGTTGACTAGCTCATTGATCAATAGATGGTTATGGTTTCCTGACCATGGGCATTGGATGCCATTGATAACGGGATCACATCATTAGGAGAATGATGTGATGGACAGGACCCAATCCTAAGCATAGCACAAGATCGTGTAGTTCGTCTGCTAAAGCTTTTCTAATGTCAGGTATCTTTTCCTTAGACCATGAGATTGTGCAACTCACGAATACCGTAGGAATGCTTTGGGTGTGCCAAACGTCACAACGTAACTGGGTGGCTATAAAGGTGCACTACGGGTATCTCCGAAAGTATCTGTTGGGTTGGCACGAATCGAGACTGGGATTTGTCACTCCGTATGACGGAGAGGTATCTTTGGGCCCACTCGGTAAGACATCATCATAATGAGCTCAATGTGACTAAGGGGCTGGTCACGGGATGATGTGTTACGGAATGAGTAAAGAGACTTGCCGTAACGAGATTGAACAAGGTATCGGTATACCGACGATCGAATCTCAGGCAAGTGCTATACCGGTAGACAAAGGGAATCATATATGGGATTGATTGAATCCTTGACATTGTGGTTCATCCGATGAGATCATCGTGGAACATGTGGGAGCGAACATGGGTATCCAGATCCCGCTGTTGGTTATTGACCGGAGAGATGTCTCGGTCATGCCTGCATGGTTCCCGAACCCGTAGGGTCTACACACTTAAGGTTCGATGATGCTAGGGTTATAGGGAATAGAAGTACGTGGTTACCGAATGTTGTTAAAAGTCCCAGATGAGATCCCGGACGTCACGAGGAGTTCTGGAATGGTCCGGAGGTAAAGATTTATATATGGGAAGTCCCATTTTGGACACCGGAAGTGTTCTGGGCGTTATCGGTAACGTACCGGGACCACCGGAAGGGTTCGGGGGTCCATCGGGAGGGGCGACCAGCCCCGGAGGCCTGCATGGGCCAAGTGTGGGAAGGGACCAGCCCCTAGGTGGGCTGGTGTGCCTCCCACAAGAGGCCCAAGGCACAGGGAAGGGGAGAAGGGGAAACCCTAGGCTCAGATGGGCCTACGGCCCACCAAGGGTGCGCCCCCCTCTCTCCCCCTCTGACCGCCCCCCTAGATGCGTCTAGGGTTGGTCGCCACCCCTAGGGGGGGAACCCTAGATGGGGGTGCAGCCCCTCCCCTCCCCATATATATAGTGGGGGTTTTGGGGCTGCCAACGACGCGAGTCTCCCTCTCTCTTGGCGCAGCCCTACCCCTCTCCCTCCTCATCTCTCGCAATGCTTGGCGAAGCCCTGCTGGAGTGCCACGCTCCTCCACCACCACCACGCCATCGTGCTGCTGCTGTACGGAGTCTTCCCCAACCTCTCCCTCTCCCCTTGCTGGATCAAGGCGCGGGAGACGTCACCGGGCTGCACGTGTGTTGAACGCGGAGGCACCATTGTTCGGTGCTTAGATCAGATTCGGCCGCGATCTGAATCGCTTCGTGTACGACTTCTTCATCCGCGTTCTTGTAACGCTTCCGTTTCACGATCTTCAAGGGTATGAAGATACACTCCCCTCTCTCTCGTTGCTAGTCTCTCCATAGATTGATCTTGGTGATGCGTAGAAAAATTTTAATTTCTGCAACGATCCCCAATAGTGGCATCATGAGCTAGGTCTATGCATAGTTTCTATGCACGAGTAGAACACAAGTTGTTGTGGGCGTCGGTTTTGTCAATTTACTTGCCGTTACTAGTCTTATCTTGATTCGGCGGCATCGTGGGATGAAGCGGCCCAGACCGACCTTACACGTACTCTTACGTGAGACTGGTTCCACCAACTGACATGCACTAGTTGCATAAGGTGGCTAGCGGGTGTCTGTATCTCCCACTTTGTCGGATCAGATTTGATGAAAAGGGTCCTTATGAAGGGTAAATATAAATTTGCATATCACGTTGTGGTTTTGGCGTAGGTAAGAAACGTTCTTGCTAGAAACCTATAGCAGCCACGTAAAAACTTGCAACAACAATTAGAGGACGTCTAACTTGTTCTTGCAGCATATGACGTGTGATGTTATATGGCCAAAAGGATGTGATGGATGATATATGTGATGTATGAGATTGATCATGTTCTTGTAATAGGAATCACGACTTCCATGTCGTTGAGTATGACAACCGGCAGGAGCCATAGGAGTTGTCTTAATTTATTTATGACATGTGTGTCAACATAAACGTCATGTAATTACTTTACTTTATCGCTAACCGTTAGCCATAGTAGTAGAAGTAATAGTTGGTGAGACAACTTCATGAAGACACGATGATGGAGATCATGATGATGGAGGTCATGGTGTCATGCCGGTGACGATGATGATCATGGCGCCCAGAATATGGAGATCAAAAGGAGCAAAATGATATTGCCCATATCATGTCACTATTTGATTGCATGAGATGTTTATCATGTTTTTACATCTTATTTGCTTAGAACGACGGTAGCTTAAATAAGATGATCCCTTGCAATAATTTCAAGAAAGTGTTCCCCCTAACTGTGTACCGTTGCTAAGGTCTGTTGTTCTGAAGTACCACGTGATGATCGGGTGTGATAGGTTCTAACGCTCGCATACAATGGGTGTAAGCCAGATTTACACACGCAATACACTTAGGTTGGCTTGACGAGCCTAGCATGTACAGACATGGCCTCGGAACACGGAAGACCGAAAGGTCGAACATGATTCGTATAGAAGATACGATCAACATGAAGATGTTCACCGATGATGACTAGTCCGTCTCACGTGATGATCGGACACGGCCTAGTTGACTCGGATCATGTATCACTTAGATGACTAGAGGGATGTCTATCTGAGTGGGAGTTCATTAAATAATTTGATTAGATGAACTTAATTATCATGAACATAGTCTAAAACTTTGCAATATGTCTTGTAGATCAAATGGCCCATGCTAATGTTGCCCTCAACTTCAACGCGTTCCTAGAGAAAACCAAGCTGAAAGATGATGGTAGCAACTACACGGATTGGGTCCATAACCTAAGGATTATCCTCATAGCTGCCAAGAAAGCATATGTCCTTGAAGCACCGCTAGGTGAAGCGCCCATTTTCCTAGCAACTCAAGACGTTATGAACGCCTGGCAGTCACGTAGTGATGATTACTCCCTGGTTCAGTGCGGCATGCTTTATAGCTTAGAACTGGGGCTCCAAAAGCGTTTTCAGCAGCACGGAGCATATGAGATGTTCCAAGAGCTGAAAATGGTTTTCCAAGCTCATGCCCGAGTCAAGAGATATGAAGTCTCCGACAAGTTCTACAGTTGTAAGATGGAGGAGAACAGTTCTGTCAGCGAGCACATACTCAAAATGTCTGGGTTGCACAACCACTTGTCTCAGCTGGGAGTCAATCTCCCAGATGACGCGGTCGTTGACAGAATCCTTCAGTCGCTTCCACCTAGCTACAAGAGCTTTGTGATGAACTTCAATATGCAGAGGATGGAAAAGACCATTCCTGAGGTATATTCAATGCTAAAATCAGCGGAGGTGGAGATCAAAAAGGAACATCAAGTGTTGATGGTGAATAAAACCACTAAGTTCAAGAAAGGCAAGGGTAAAAAGAACTTCAAGAAGGACGGCAAGGGAGTTGCCGCACCCGGTAAGCAAGCTGCCGGGAAGAAGCCAAAGAATGGACCCAAGCCTGAGACTGAGTGCTTTTATTGCAAGGGAAACGGTCACTAGAAGCGGAACTACCCCAAGTACTTAGAGGATAAGAAGGCCGGCAATACCAAAGGTATATGTGATATACATGTTATTGATGTGTACCTAACCAGCGCTCGTAGTAGCTCCTGGGTATTTGATACCGGTGCGGTTGCTCATATTTGTAACTCAAAACAGGAGCTGCGGAATAAGCGGGGACTGGCGAAGGATGAGGTGACGATGCGCGTCGGGAATGGTTCCAAGGTCGATGTGATCGCCGTCGGCATGCTGCCTCTACATTTACCTACGAGATTAGTTTTAAACCTCAATAATTGTTATTTAGTACCAGCTTTGAGCATGAACATTGCATCTGGATCTCGTTTAATGCGAGATGGCTACTCATTTAAATCCGAGAATAATGGTTGTTCCATTTATATGAGAGATATGTTTTATGGTCATGCCCCGCTGGTCAATAGTTTATTCTTGTTTAATCTCGAACGTGATGTTACACATATTCATAGTGTGAATACCAAGAAGTGTAAGGTTGATAATGATAGTCCCACATACTTGTGGCACTGCCGCCTTGGTCACATTGGTGTCAAACGCATGAAGAAACTCCATGCAGATGGACTTTTGGAGTCTCTTGATTATGAATCATTTGACACGTGTGAACCATGCCTCATGGGCAAAATGACCAAGACTCCGTTCTCCGGAACAATGGAGCGAGCAACCAACTTATTGGAAATCATACATACTGATGTGTGCGTTCCAATGAGCATTGAGGCTCGCGGTGGCTATCGTTATGTTCTCACCCTCACTGATGACTTGAGTAGATATGGATATGTCTACTTAATGAAACACAAGTCTGAGACCTTTAAAAGTTCAAGGAATTTCAGAATGAGGTAGAGAATCAACATGATAGGAAAATAAAGTTCTTGCGATCAGATTGTGGGGGAGAATATTTGAGTCACGAATTTGGCACGCACTTAAGGAAATGTGGAATTGTTTCACAACTCACGCCGCCTGGAACACCTCAGCGTAATGGTGTGTCCGAACGTCATAATCGCACTCTATTGGATATGGTGCGATCTATGATGTCTCTTACCGATCTACCGCTATCATTTTGGGTTTGTGCTTTAGAGACCGCCGCATTCACTTTAAATAGGGCTCCGTCGAAATCCGTTGAGACGACACCGTATGAATTATGGTTTGGGAAGAAACCTAAGCTGTCGTTTCTGAAAGTTTGGGGATGCGATGCTTATGTCAAGAAACTTCAACCTGAAAAGTTCGAACCCCAAGTCGGAAAAATGCGTCTTCATAGGATACCCTAAGGAAACTATTGGGTATACCTTCTACCTCAGATCCGAAGGCAAGATCTTTGTTGCCAAGAATGGATCCTTTCTGGAGAAAGAGTTTCTCTCGAAAGAAGTAAGTGGGAAGAAAGTAGAACTTGATGAAGTACTGCCTCTTGAACCGGAAAGTAGCGCGGCTCAAGAAAATGTTTCTGTGGTGCCTGCACCGACTAGAGAGGGAGTTAATGATGATGATCAAGGAACTTCGGATCAAGTTGCTACTAAACTTCGTAGGTCCACAAGGACACGTTCCGCACCAGAGTGGTACGGCAACCCTGTCCTAGAAATCATGTTGTTAGACAACAGTGAACCTTCGAACTATGAAGAAGCGATGGCGGGCCCGGATTCCAACAAATGGCTTGAAGCCATGAAATCCGAGATAGGATCCATGTATGAAAATGAAGTATGGACTTTGATTGACTTTCCCGATGATTGGCGAGCCATAGAAAATAAATGGATCTTTAAGAACAAGACAGACGCGGATGGCAATGTGACCATCTATAAAGCTCGGCTTGTCGCTAAGGGTTATCGACAAGTTCAAGGGGTTGACTATGATGAGACCTTCTCACCCGTAGCGAAGCTAAAGTCCGTCTGAATCATGTTAGCAATTGCCGCATTCTATGATTATGAAATATGGCAAATGGACGTCAAAACGGCATTCCTTAATGGTTTCCTTAAGGAAGAATTGTATATGATGCAGCCGGAAGGTTTTGTCGATCCTAAGAATACTGACAAGGTATGCAAGCTCCAACGCTCAATCTATGGGCTGGTGCAAGCATCTCGGAGTTGGAACATTCGCTTTGATGAGATGATCAAAGCGTTTGGGTTTACACAAATTTATGGAGAAGCCTGTGTTTACAAGAAAGTGAGTGGGAGCTCTGTGGCATTTCTCATATTATATGTGGATGACATACTATTGATGGGAAATGATATAGAACTCTTGGAAAGCATAAAGGCCTACTTGAATAAGTTTTTTCAATGAAGGACCTTGGAGAAGCTGCTTATATATTAGGCATCAAGATCTATAGAGATAGATCGAGACGCCTCATTGGTCTTTCACAAAGCACGTACCTTGACAAGATATTGAAAAAGTTCAATATGGATCAGTCCAAGAAGGGGGTCTTGCATGTATTGCAAGGTGTGAGATTGAGCACGGCTCAATGCCCGACCACGGCAGAAGATAGAGAAAAGATGAGTGTCATCCCCTATGCCTCGGCCATAGGGTCTATCATGTATGCCATGCTGTGTACCAGATTTGATGTTAACCTTGCCGTAAGTTTGGTAGGAAGGTACCAAAGTAATCCTGGCATGGAACACTGGACAGCAGTCAAGAATATCCTGAAGTACCTGAAAAGGACTAAGGACATGTTTCTCATTTATGGAGGTGACGAAGAGCTCATAGTAAAGGGTTACGTCGATGCTAGCTTCGACACAGATCTAGATGACTCCAAGTCACAAACCGGATACATGTATATTTTGAATGGTGGGGCAGTCAGCTGGTGCAGTTGCAAGCAAAGCATCGTGGCGGGATCTACATGTGAAGCGGAGTACATGGCAGCCTCAGAGGCAGCACATGAAGCAATCTGGATGAAGGAGTTCATTACCGACCTAGGAGTTATTCCCAATGTGTCGGGCCCGATGACTCTCTTCTGTGACAACACTGGAGCCATTGCCCTTGCCAAGGAGCCCAGGTTTCACAAGAAGACCAGGTATATCAAGCGTCACTTCAACTCCATTCGTGAAAATGTTCAAAATGGAGACATAGATAATTGTAAAGTGCATACGGACCTGAATGTCGCAGATCCGTTGACTAAACCTCTTCCACGAGCAAAACATGATCAACACCAGAACTCTATGGGTGTTCGATTCATCATAATGTAACTAGATTATTGACTCTAGTGCAAGTGGGAGACTGTTGGAAATATGCCCTAGAGGCAATAATAAAATGGTTATTATTATATTTCCATGTTCATGATAATTGTCTATTGTTCATGATATAATTGTGTTATCCGGAAATCGTCATACATGTGTGAATACATAGACCATAACATGTCCCTAGTGAGCCTCTAGTTGACTAGCTCGTTGATCAATAGATGGTTACGGTTTCCTAACCATGGGCATTGGATGTCATTGATAATGGGATCACATCATTAGGAGAATGATGTGATGGACAAGACCCAATCCTAAGCATAGCACAAGATCGTCTAGTTCGTCTGCTAAAGCTTTTCTAATGTCAAGTATCTTTTCCTTAGACCATGAGATTGTGCAACTCCCGGATACCGTAGGAATGCTTTGGGTGTGCCAAACGTCACAACGTAACTAGGTGGCTATAAAGGTGCACTACGGGTATCTCCGAAAGTATCTGTTGGGTTGGCACGAATCGAGACTGGGATTTGTCACTCCGTATGACGGAGAGGTATCTCTGGGCCCACTCGGTAAGACATCATCGTAATGAGCTCAATGTGACTAAGGGGTTGGTCACGGGATGGTGTGTTACGAAACAAGTAAAGAGACTTGCCGTACCGAGATTGAACAAGGTATCGGTATACCGATGATCGAATCTCAGGCAAGTGCTATATCGGTAGACAAAGGGAGTTGTATACGGGATTGATTGAATCCTTGACATCGTGGTTCATCCGATGAGACCATCGTGGAACATGTGGGAGCCAACATGGGTATCCAGATCCCGTTGTTGGTTATTGACCGGAGAGATGTCTTGGTCATGTCTGCATGGTTCCCGAACCCATAGGGTCTACACACTTAAGGTTCGATAACGCTAGGGTTATAGGGAATAGAAGTACGTGGTTACCGAATGTTGTTCGGAGTCCCGTATGAGACCCCGGACGTCACGAGGAGTTCCGGAATGGTCCGGAGGTAAAGATTTATATATGGGAAGTCCCGTTTTGGACACCGGAAGTGTTCTGGGCGTTATCGGTAACGTACCGGGACCACCGGAAGGGTTCAGGGTCCATCGGGAGGGGCCATGTGACGCCCCGAGACCGTTGTGCCAGGTGTCTTCCAGTTATTCGATGTCGTTGTCATGTCATCTGCTTGCGTGTTGCATCTTATCATGTCATCATCCGCATTGCATCATCATGTTTTCAAAACTTGCATTCGTCCGGGTTCTCCGAGTTCTCTCCGTTGTCCGTTCTGAGTCCAACCACACTTGCACGCGCCCGCGGCTTGTCCGAAATATTATTTTATAAGTGGCCGAAAAATGTTCTCGGAATGGGATGAGAGTTGGCGTGCGGTCTTATTATAGTGTAGATAGACCGCCTGTCAAATTTCATTGCATTCGGAGTTCATTTGATGCCCCAACGGATAACTATAGCGGCATTATAGTCGGCCAAACGTCGGACGTTTTCGGTCTCCGGAAACAGTCGCCGGGCCTCTATCTCTCTTCTCTCCTCTCTGCCTGAGGCCTTTTGCACAACCCACACGCTCCAACCTACCCCTCCTCGTGTCCGGAGCTGTCGGATCGCGATCGGAGGCTCCGAAAACCCCCCTAACCCTAGAACCTGCCCTATATAAACCACCTCCCTTTCCATTTTTGGGCAGCTACCTACCCCTCCTCCTAAAATTCCGCGCTCCTAATCATCAGCCGCCGCCTCCACCTCGTTTTCCGCAGCCACCCTCTTCCCCGCCGCCACTTGGCACCTCCTCCTCCACCACCAGCCGCCGTGGCCCGTGAAGCCCATCCGGGGCCTGCCCAGGCCCGGATCTCTCCACCGTCGCCTGTACGCCGCTCCTGAGATGTCCCGCTCGTTCTGGGTCGGGAGAGCCTCCCGAGCTCCTCCCGCTCGATCTGGAGCATCCCCGCGCCGGCCGAGCCTCCTCCTCCTTACCTCGTCGCCGGTGAGCGCCGTCGTCAGACAAGCCGGCCAGGCCAGTACCCCGCCACCCTACGCCTTCCCTGACCGTCTCCCTCTCCTCCTCCCTCTAACCTCTCTCTCTCTCTCCCGCCATGTTCAGGGTCCCCCATGGCCGCCGGATCTGGGTGCCCCGCCGTCGTCCTGCTCGTTTCCGGCCTCCCCTGCCGCTGCCTCGCCCGGATCAGGTGGATCCGGCGAGTTCTTCGCCGCCGCCGTCCGCATCGAGTTCCGGTTCGTTCCTTGCTTCAGGAACGAGAGGATGAGGCGCCCGTTAGCCCGTGCCTCGCGTTGACCGCGCCTTCGCCAAGTCCAGCGCCAACTCGTGCTTGGGCCACCTCCCATTCGTACGTTGACCACAGGCCCAGCCAGCGCCAGGAGGGCCCAGCTTCCTCCACGGCCTGCCCGCACCGCGCCTGCGCCAAGGCCCAGCCGCCTACCTTGTCCAGCCTAGCACCGACGGGCCAAGGCCCATGGGTGAGGCCACACCGCAGCGCCCCTCCTCTATTTTTTTCTCCTGTTGGGCCAACTTGTTTCAGCCCGTAATGGTTTTTTTCAGATCTGGCGTTTTTGTCATTCTTTCCTGAGAGTGCAGTTTTACAGAAAAGCCCTCTTACATCATGCATTTAATAACTCATAAACCGTGCATCGGATTTAAACAAACTTTATATGAAAAATGCTTAGTTTTTCATCTAGTTTCATAATATGTCATTTTCAACCATGTTTAAAATGCTGTTTGTTTAAATTTGCCCAAATGCCATGCTAAAATGATTTAATTCATAACTAAATAACCGTAACTCGGAATTTAATAAACTTTATATGTAAATGGGGTGGAAAAATGCCTAGTTTAACATGGTGGTTTTATTTTGCATGTTTAATAACTCTAAAATTGTGTTTAGGGCAGAACAGTACCAAATCTAATTTATGCACATGAGGAGTTTCCGGATTTGTTGTTCGTTGCTTCCAGCCTCATTTAACCTTGACTAGATAGGTAGTTTTAATTTGCTTCACCCTCTTGCCATGTTTAACAACATTTAATATTGTTGGGTACATAAACGAGATCGAACTAAATAACTTGAATGTGGTGTTTCGTCAATATGCAACGGAGTTGCATATTGAGCTCCACTTAATTTGTAGCGTTGTTTGTGCACTTTGTCGTGCCATGCCATGCCTCATTAAACCGGACATGCATCATATTTGTTTGTGCATCATGCCTTGTCTATGTGGTGGTTGTTTACTATGTTGTTTGCTTTCTTTCCGGTGTACTTCTTCTCGGTAATCTAGTAACGTTGCGTTTGTGAGGATTCGTTGGCTACGTTCGTTTGTCTTCTTCATGGACTCGTTCTTCTTCCTTGCGGGATCTCAGGCAAGATGACCATACCCTCGAAATCACTTCTATCTTTGCTTGCTAGTTGCTCGCTCTTTTGCTATGCCTATGTTGCGACACCTACCACTTGCTTGTCATGCCTCCCATATTGTTGAACCAAGCCTCTAACCCACCTTGTCCTAGCAAACCATTGTTTGGCTATGTTACCGCTTTGCTCAGCCCCTCTTATAGCGTTGTTAGTTGCAGGTGAAGATTGAAGTTTGTTCCTTGTTGGAACATGGAGATGTTGTTCCTTGTTGGAACATGTTTACTTGTTGGGATATCACAATATCTCTTATCTAATTAATGCATCTATACACTTGGTAAAGGGTGGAAGGCTCGGCCTTATGCCTGGTGTTTTGTTCCACTTTTGCCGCCCTAGTTTCCGTCATATCGGTGTTATGTTCCCGGATTTTGCGTTCCTTATGCGGTTGGGTATAATGGGAACCCCTTGACAGTTCGCCTTGAATAAAACTCCTCCAGCAAGGCCCAACATTGGTTTTACCATTTGCCACCTAGCCTTTTTTCCCTTGGGTAGGCCTGCCCAAGGGTCATCTTTATTTAAACCCCCGGGCCAGTGCTCCTCTGAGTGTTGGTCCAACTTGTCAGCCGCCGGTGGCCACCAGGGGCAACTCTCGGCTGGCCTACCGGAAGTTTGGACAATCTGGTGTGCCCTGAGAACGAGATATGTGCAGCTCCTATCGGGATTTGTCGGCACATTCGGGTGGCTTTGCTGGTCTTGTTTTACCATTGTTGAAATGTCTTGTAACCGGGATTCCGAGTCTGATCGGGTCTTCCCGCTAGAAGGAATATCCTTCGTTGACCGTGAGAGCTTGTGATGGGCTAAGTTGGGACACCCCTGCAGGGATTTGAACTTTCGAAAGCCGTGCCCGCGGTTATGGGCAGATGAGAATTTGTTAATGTCCGGTTGTAGAAAACCTAAAGTTGATCTTAATTAAAATGCATCAACCGCGTGTGTAGCCGTGATGGTCTCTTTTCGGCGGAGTCCGGGAACTGAACATGGTGTTGGAGTTATGCTTGACGTAGGTTGTTCTAGGATCACTTCTTGATCATAGTTGTTCGACCGTGCTTTTGCCCTCTCTTCTCGCTCCCATTTGCGTATGTTAGTCACCATATATGCTAGTCGCTTGCTGCAGGTCCACCTCATACCTTTACCTTACCCATAAGCTTAAATAGTCTTGATCGCGAGGGTGTGAGATTGCTGAGTCCCCATGACTCACTGATACTTCCAAAACCAGTTTGTAGGTGCCGATGATACCATGCAGGAGACTCAACCAAGCTCAAGGAGGAGCTCAATGAAGATCTTGTCCTTTGTATTGTTTCGTTCTAGTTGATCAGTAGTGGAGCCCAGTTGGGGTCGATCGGGGATCTGTGTAGCATTTGGGGTTTTCTTCTTTTATTTTGGGTTCCGTAGTCGGACCTTGATTGTATCTGTTTGATGTAATGCTTTATTC
This sequence comes from Triticum urartu, assembly GCF_056163025.1. Taxonomy (NCBI): domain Eukaryota; kingdom Viridiplantae; phylum Streptophyta; class Magnoliopsida; order Poales; family Poaceae; genus Triticum; species Triticum urartu. Next base: position 472,189,506 of record NC_141874.1, read on the forward strand.
ATGTAATTGTGTGAAGTGGCGATTGTAAGCCAACTATGTATCTCTGTCCCTTATGTATTACATGGGTTGTGTGAAGATTACCTCACTTGCGACATTGCTTTCAATGCGGTTATGCCTCAAAGTCGTGCTTCGACACGTGGGAGATATAGCCGCATCGAGGGCGTTACAAGTTGGTATCAGAGCCTTCCCCGACCTTAGGAGCCCCCACTGCTTGATCGAATTAGCTAACGAGTTGAGTCTAGAAAAATGTTTTGAGTCATTTAGGAATTATATATCGGAGAGTTAGGAATTCTTTTTACTCCCCAGTCCCTTCATCGCTCTGGTAAGGCATCCTGACGTAGAGTTTTGACTCTTCTCTTCTCAAATTTCACTAAAAAAAATTTAGGATCACGCGGGTATCTTGGAATCGTTCCGATGGTTTTGTGACGAGAACATTGTTCTTGGTGCCTCCTATCATTTAGGCATTGTGGCAGTGTCCCGAGGAGTTGAGCTCTGAGGTGTTGTCGTCACAATTTTATCGTTGCAGTTCTGGAATACCTGAGTTTAGTTTCGCCGACATCGAAAATCTCTTTTATGCAGTTGTTGGTGAGATAACCTCAACGCCACCCAGTACTGGGGCGGGAGTTCGGGAGTATTGCCATAACTCGTATAACGAATGCTTTTCGAAGGTTGAGGTAAACAATTTCCGAAGGTTTCTTGGTTATGTGTTGAAGGATGGATACAGCTGGATGTAGGATTTGCTGGTTTTGGGTGAGATATTATGCTTCCCCTGTATCCCCAACACCTGATTGCATAACCGGAAAATTTCGAGAGTTTATAAGTGGGAATTCAGCTCTTAGGATATCTTTCCGACAGATGTATGATTTGAAATTGGGGTTCGACGTCTAGTGGTCTGCCTATTCACGGTCGGTTTTACAGTGGTCTCGTTGTGTCTTAAAGAGTCCTTGGCTATGCCGACTCGGGGACGCTTCGTATGTCATGTGCACTGCCTTGTACATGATGGTGTTGTACGATCGAGCCCGTGTAGGCCCCACCACGAAAACTTCGGACGAAATCTCTATCATATGTTTGTTCCGGCTTATTCCGCTAGCCAATCCTTTGTGTTGTTTTTGAGTTGTGGTATTCGAGTTGCTTCGAAGTCAAGTGTTGATTCCATACCTTTTCTAAGCGGTGTTCTCATATTTCTATGTGAATACTTATCCTTCTCGATCATCGAGTTTGTCTTTTCAATTTCTTTTCAACCGGTGTGCTCCTCTTCAAATGGATCCAATCTTGTCAACATTCACAAGATCAATTATCAGTTTTTCTCAACGGTATTTGTTTCATCTGTCTCCAAGTTGCCTTTGTTTTTCCCGCCCACCCACCCTTTTTATTCAAGGATTCAGATGTCTTAATCAAGTATCCTTTTATTCATGTGAAGTCTCTCCATTCTTTTCTGTCAATATTCTTACCCGGTGATTCTCAAGAAGATGTTCTACTAGTTCATCATTCTTCATTCTTTGTTTCTTTTATCCTCTCCGGTGGATTCAATTCAAGCTTTATGGATCATATCCTTTTTCTCCTTTCTAATACCCTCTCATGCTGGTGCACCTCATAATCATCCACTTCTTGCTATTCTTTTGTTCCGGAGTGCTCAAGATATTTCAAAGATTCGTGTCTCCACTCTGCATTCGTTCAAGATCTTTCGAGGATGTTCTCTCATTCAAGTCTTTTAATTCAACCGGTGTAATCTATCTTCCAAGCGACCTTTTCAACGGTGTTTTTTTGGGTGGGCCCTAACCCACAGCTCTTTTCCCAAGATCTTACCTGACTCTTCTAATTTTCTCGGAGCTATCCTAAATTCGTTTCAAAGTTTGACGTAAGAATGAGTTATCATCAGTCAAATGCCTTTCTCCAAGATCTTTCAATTTCTTTTCATCGTTGGTTCAACCTCTTCGTTTTTTGGGGATTCTCTCGGAGTGCCTAAATAATTCATGGTAGTGTTTCTCATCGTCATTCTCGGATTTTGAAGACCGAAGAAGATTTTTTCCTCCATATCCTTCATGTTCTCTCGAGATTCATGGTTCTAGCTTGATGTCTTCCTCTCATAATTGTTTTAGATTGTGAGAATTCTTTTCACCCATCTGGAGCATTTCATGAGTTGTTTCCATTTCTTTCCTCGGAGGCCATCTTTTCAAATATTACTCATTCCCAGTTTTCAGCTCTCGTTCTCCAAATCTTACCGGGGCATCGTTCAAGTATTCTCTAGTCAGCTCGTGATCTCTTCGTTCTTTTGTATCAATTCTCTCAAGTATCTTCGTTCTTTTTTTTAATTCCTCCCGATGTTCCTTTATCTTTTGCTCGTTCATTTTTAATTCTTACGGTGGTTTGCTCAAGATTCTATTCCATGGTTATCATATTAATTCATTCGTTGTTTCAATCCTACCAGTGGTTCGTTGAAGACCTTCTCAAGTTTAAGCTATACCTCTCTTTAATCTTTTCCATGAGAATAAGTAGTATGCCAAATACGTTGATTGTCATCAATTTAAATTGGTGAAGGATAAGCATAATGTAATTCTTATTCTTGTTTCATCCAAGCGATTAATTCCTTATTCCGGAGGGTCATCAAATTCTCGGTTGCAATTGTTTCATCTTTTCTTTTCCAGAGTTCCAAGCTCTCTCAATTTGTTTCATCGTGAAGATCCATCTAATCACTGGAAGTCTTCACTTTGTGCTTTCAACTTATTTTTCCTTCCGTTTGATCGTCCTTTTGTTTAACGGAGTTCTTCATGAAGGTTCTACATGATGGTTCATAAAGGATTTAATTCCTTCTCAAAGTGTTCATTGAGATCCTTTTCAGAGGAGCTCAAGCATTATTCATCTTGCAATCCGGAGCGCAATTATTCTCCCTTATCTTTGAGGTGGTAATTTATCATTCTTCATTCACAAGAATGAAATATTTTAAATCCATCAATCTCTTCTTTGGAGTTATCTTGGGTTATATTTCACCTAAAGCCTTCCCTAAGGTTTGTTGCTATCTATGGTGCTTATAAAGGACCCAAGTTCTTCTTTATCCTCCCGGTGAAATACTTTCTCGTCTCCTTGTTGATATCAATCCAATGCTTCTTCCCGTGAGTGGCAGGTTGTCACCTCATAATTTGAGATGTATTCCATAAGACCATATCAAGATTATTCTTTTCGCTGTTGGTTTTCCAACAACTCCGTTCTAGCATTTGTTGTAAGCGTGCTCTCTCAAGATCTTGTTTTCTACTTTGTTCACTCCTTTCCATTCTCTCTTTTCTTCTGGAGGCATTTTGATGTTGCTCTCTTCTACCTTTCTTCTTGTTCTTGTCAAGATCAAGTTGTTTTCATCTTATCAAGTGTTGCATCTCTTTTCAACCGGAGCGCTATACGAATTTGTTCTTCTTTGTTCCTCCTTTCTATCAGTGTGTTTTCAATTTTGTTCATCTCCTTTGTATTCTTTTCTCGTATTTGCTTAACCTCTCAAGGTTCTTTGGTTTCACTCGTTTGTCAAAGCAGCAACTTAGTTTTACCTCTTCTCTTTTCTCTTCCATTTTTCCTCCGGTGCCATTCTAGATCTCGGGACGAGATCCTCTCGTAGTGGTGGAGTGTTGTGACGCCCCGAGACCGTTGCGCCAGGTGTCTTCCAGTTATTCGATGTCGTTGTCATGTCATCTGCTTGCGTGTTGCATCTTATCATGTCATCATCCGCATTGCATCATCATGTTTTCAAAACTTGCATTCGTCCGGCTTCTCCGAGTTCTCTCCGTTGTCCGTTCTGAGTCCAACCACACTTGCACGTGCCCGCGGCTTGTCCGAAATATTATTTTATAAGTGGCCGAAAAATGTTCTCAGAATGGGATGAGAGTTGGCGTGCGGTCTTATTATAGTGTAGATAGACCACCTATCAAATTTCATCGCATTCGGAGTTCATTTGATGCCCCAACGGATAACTATAGCGACATTATAGTCAGCCAAACGTCGAACGTTTTCGGTCTCCGGAAACAGTCGTCGGGCCTCTATCTCTCTTCTCTCCTCTCTGCCCGAGTCCTTCTGCACAACCCACACGCTCCAACCTACCCCTCCTCGTGTCCGGAGCCGTCGGATCGCGATCGGAGGCTCCGAAAACCCTCCTAAACCCCCTAACCCTAGAACATGCCCTATATAAACCACCTCCCCTTCCATTTTTGGGCAGCTACCTACCCCTCCTCCTAAAATTCCACGCTCCTAATCATCAGCCGCCGCCTCCACCTCGTTTTCCACAGCCACCCTCTTCCCTGCCGCCACTTGGCACCTCCTCCTCCACCACCAGCCGTCGTGGCCCGTGAAGCCCATCCGGGGCCCGCCCAGGCTCGGATCTCTCCACCGTCGCCTGTACGCCGCTCCTGAGATGTCCCGCTCGTTCTGGGTCGGGAGAGCCTCCCGAGCTCCTCCCGCTCGATCTGGAGCATCCCCGCGCCGGCCGAGCCTCCTCCTCCTTACCTCGTCGCCGGTGAGCGCCATCGTCGGACAAGCCGACCAAGCCAGTACCCCGCCGCCCTGCGCCTTCCCTGACCGTCTCCCTCTCCTCCTCCCTCTAACCTCTCTCTCTCCCGCCATGTTCAGGGTCCCCCATGGCCGCCGGATCTGGGTGCCCCGCTGTCGTCCTGCTCATTTCCGACCTCCCCTGCCGCTGCCTCGCCCGGATCAGGTGGATCCGGCGAGTTCTTCTTCGCCGCCGTCCGCATCGAGTTCCGGTTCGTTCCCTGCTTCAGGAACGAGAGGACGAGGCGCCCGTTCGCCCGCGCCTCGCGTTGACCGCGCCTTCGCCAAGTCCAGCGCCAGCTTGTGCTTGGGCCACCTCCCATTCGTTCGTTGACCACAGGCCCAGCCAGCGCCAGGAGGGCCCAGCTTCCTCCGCGGCCTGCCCGCATCGCGCCTGCGCCGAGGCCCAGCCGCCAACCTTGTCTAGCCCAGCACCGACGGGCCAAGGCCCATGGGTGAGGCCACACCGCAGCGCCCCTCCTCTATTTTTTTCTCCTGTTGGGCCAACTTGTTTCGGCCCGTAATGGGTTTTTTCCAGATCTGGCGTTTTTGTCATTCTTTCCAGAGAGTGCAGTTTTACAGAAAAGCCCTCTTACATCATGCATTTAATAACTCACAAACCGTGCATCGGATTTAAACAAACTTTATATGAAAAATGCTTGGTTTTTCATCTAGTTTCATAATATGTCATTTTCAACCATGTTAAAAATGTTTAAAATGCTGTTTGTTTAAATTTGCCCAAATGCCATGCTAAAATGATTTAATTCATAACTAAATAACCGTAACTCGGAATTTAATAAACTTTATATGTAAATGGGGTGGAAAAATGCCTAGTTTAACATGGTGGTTTTATTTTGCATGTTTAATAACTCTAAAATTGTGTTTAGGGCAGAACAGTACCAAATCTAATTTATGCACATGAGGAGTTTCCGGATTTGTTGTTCGTTGCTTCCGGCCTCATTTATCCTTGACTAGATAGGTAGTTTTAATTTGCTTCACCCTCTTGCCATGTTTAACAACATTTAATATTGTTGGGTACATAAACGAGATCGAACTAAATAACTTGAATGTGGTGTTTCGTCAATATGCAACGGAGTTGCATATTGAGCTCCACTTAATTTGTAGGGTTGTTTGTGCACTTTGCCGTGCCATGCCATGCCTCATTAAACCGGACATGCATCATATTTGTTTGTGCATCATGCCTTGTCTATGTGGTGGTTGTTTACTATGTTGTTTGCTTTCTTTCCGGTGTACTTCTCGGTAATCCGGTAACGTTGCGTTTGTGAGGATCCGTTGGCTACGTTCGTTTGTCTTCTTCATGGACTCGTTCTTCTTCCTTGCGGGATCTCAGGCAAGATGACCATATCCTCGAAATCACTTCTATCTTTGCTTGCTAGTTTCTCGCTCTTTTGCTATGCCTATGCTGCGATACCTACTACTTGCTTGTCATGCCTCCCATATTGTTGAACCAAGCCTCTAACCCACCTTGTCCTAGCAAACCGTTGTTTGGCTATTTTACCGCTTTGCTCAGCCCCTCTTATAGTGTTGTTAGTTGCAGGTGAAGATTGACATTTGTTCCTTGTTGGAACATGGAGATGTTGTTCCTTGTTGGAACATGTTTACTTGTTGGGATATCACAATATCTCTTATCTAATTAATGCGTCTATACACTTGATAAAGGGTGGAAGGCTCGGCCTTATGCCTGGTGTTTTGTTCCACTCTTGCCGCCCTAGTTTCCGTCATATCGGTGTTATGTTCCCGGATTTTGCGTTCCTTACGCGGTTGGGTATAATGGGAACCCCTTGACAGTTCGCCTTGAATAAAACTCCTCCAGCAAGGCCCAACATTGGTTTTACCATTTGCCACCTAGCCTTTTTTTCCCTTGGGTAGACCTGCCCAAGGGTCATCTTTATTTAAACCCCCGGGCCAGTGCTCCTCTGAGTGTTGGTCCAACTTGTCAGCCTTCGGTGGTCACCAGGGGCAACTCTGGGCTAGCCTACCGGAAGTTTGGATAATCCGGTGTGCCCTGAGAACGAGATATGTGCAGCTCCTATCGGGATTTGTCGGCACATTCGGGTGGCTTTGCTGGTCTTGTTTTACCATTGTTGAAATGTCTTGTAACCGGGATTCCGAGTCTGATCGGGTCTTCCCGCTAGAAGGAATATCCTTCGTTGACCGTGAGAGCTTGTGATGGGCTAAGTTGGGACACCCCTGCAGGGATTTGAACTTTTGAAAGCCGTGCCCGCGGTTATGGGTAGATGGGAATTTGTTAATGTCCGGTTGTAGAAAACCTAAAGTTGATCTTAATTAAAATGCATCAACCGCGTGTGTAGCCGTGATGGTCTCTTTTCGGCGGAGTCCGCGAAGTGAACACGGTGTTGGAGTTATGCTTGATGTAGGTTGTTCTAGGATCACTTCTTGATCATAGTTGTTCGACCGTGCTTTTGCCCTCTCTTCTCGCTCCCATTTGCGTATGTTAGCCACCATATATGCTAGTCGCTTGCTGCAGCTCCACCTCATACCTTTACCTTACCCATAAGCTTAAATAGTCTTGATCGCGAGGGTGTGAGATTGCTGAGTCCCCGTGACTCACAGATACTTCCAAAACCAGTTTGCAGGTGCCGATGATACCGTGCAGGAGACTCAACCAAGCTCAAGGAGGAGCTCGATGAAGATCTTGTCCTTTGTATCGTTTTGTTCTAGTTGATCAGTAGTGGAGCCCAGTTGGGGTCGATCGGGGATATGTGTAGCATTTGGGGTTTTCTTCTTTTATTTTGGGTTCCGTAGTCGGACCTTGATTGTATCTGTTTGATGTAATGCTTTATTCATGTAATTGTGTGAAGTGGCGATTGTAAGCCAACTATGTATCTCTGTCCCTTATGTATTACATGGGTTGTGTGAAGATTACCTCACTTGCGACATTGCTTTCAATGCGGTTATGCCTCAAAGTCGTGCTTCGACACGTGGGAGATATAGCCGCATCGAGGGCGTTACAGGCCACCATCCCCGGAGGCCTGCGTGGGCCAAGTGTGGGAAGGGACCAGCCCCTAGGTGGGCTGGTGCGCCTCCCACAAGAGTCCCAAGGCGTAGGGAAGGGGAGAAGGGGGAAACCCTAGGCTCAGATGGGCCTAAGGCCCACCTAGGGTGCGCCCCCTCTACCCCCCTCTGGATGCCCCCCTAGATGCATCTAGGGCTGGCCGCCACCCCTAGGGGGGGACCCTAGATGGGGGCGCAGCCCCTCCCCTCCCCCTATATATAGTGGGGGTTTTGGGGTTGCCAATGACGCGAGTCTCCCTCTCTCTTGGCGCAACCCTACCCCTCACCCTCCTCGTCTCTCGCAGTGCTTGGCGAAGCCCTGCTGGAGTGGCACGCTCCTCCACCACCACCACGCCGTCGTGCTGCTGCTGGAAGGAGTCTTCCCCAACCTCTCCCTCTCCCCTTGCTGGATCAAGGCGCGGGAGACGTCACCGAGCTACACGTGTGTTGAACGCGGAGGCACCATTGTTTGGTGCTTAGATCGGATTCGGTCGCGATCTGAATCGCTTCGTGTACGACTCCTTCATCCGCGTTCTTTAACGCTTCCATTTCGCGATCTTCAAGGGTATGAAGATACACTCCCCTCTCTCTCGTTGCTAGTCTCTCCATAGATTGATCTTGGTGATGCGTAGAAAAATTTTAATTTCTACAACGATCCCCAACACCAAGTACCTCAGGGCTCACCCAAACTTCGATGTGGGCGGTGATAAGGTTCAGTCCTCATCGAGCTTGTGTTGGAAATATGCCCTAGAGACAGTAATAAATTGTTTATTATCGTATTTCCTTGTTCATGATAAAGGTTTATTATTCATGCTAGAATTGTATTGACCGGAAACTTAAATGCATGTGTGAATACATAAACAAATACTATGTCCCTAGTGAGCCTCTACTAGACTAGCTCGTTGATCAAAGATGGTTAAGGTTTCCTAACCAAAGACATGAGTTGTCATTTGATAATGGGATCACATCATTAGGAGAATGATGTGATGGACAAGACCCAACCGTAAGCTTAGCATTCAATCGTAGCACTTGAGTTTATTGCTATAGTTTTTTTTGAATTTTCACCGGGGGGAGAAGTAATCCTCCCCACCCGAATTGTATTCATTTGCTGCCTATAGGCTTTGCAGCCTAAAACAAGATAGGGTTAAAGTGAACCAGAAGTACAGGGGGCACAGGAAGAATAAATAAAGCAAAAACAACACATGTCGAGGGGGACACAACACAACAGGGGGCACCACGGGGCGCTTGAACTGCGGCGGCAAGCTGAGACTAAGCCTTGACACTGCACCGTCGACGTCGTCGAAAAACACCGGGCAACCAAGACTGCACAACGCCATGACACCACCTGTGTCATGGGGTACGTTCGAACGGTCATGTCGGGCCAAGACGACGCCACGACACCTTTATGCCACCGACATAGTCAAAGGGCATCACCAAGCATAGAACTCCACAGAGCGCACCCAAAACATCACAACAAGGGGCACCACGGGCGCTCGAACTGCAGCGGCGAGCCAAGACTAAACCACGACACTGCACCATCGACGCAATCGAAAAGCACCGGGGCAACCAAGACTACACAACGCCGCGACACCACCTATGTCATGGGGTACATTCAAACGGTCATGCCAGGCCGAGACGACGCCAGAACACCTGTGTGCCATCGGCGTAGTCGAAGGGCATCACCAAGCATAGAACTCCACAGAGCACACCCAAAACATCACAAGACCGGGGGATGAAAACAACGTCATCAAGATGGAAACGAGGGGAAGCATCGCCGCTGTCTCGGTCAGTAGCAGCTGGCCGACCATGGATTTCTCCCAAACCCCGGTCACATCCTCCCTCCGACGAGACGCAGAGCAGCCGCCAATAGCGCCGGGCAGCGCTAGGATGGACGGCCCCAGATCCAGGTGAATCCAACCAGCAGCGACGTCGACATGCACCCTTGATGCCAAGGCCACCAGTGAGGACCACTGGTGCGGCGCCCCCTGCAGGTGAAGCCACGAGACAGCGACAACCCACCGGGGGATCTGGGAGGTGGAGGGCTCCCAAGATGTAGGAGCCATGACGCCACCTTCGTTTGGCGAGTGCGCGAAGGAGGACGGCGACAACAGAACGGGCGGTGGCGGAGCACGGGACGGGCGCGCAGGGGCAAAGACATCCAGATCGGACTCTGCCATGGCTGATCCAACACGAAGAAGGTCGGGGACGGAGGCACCCTCCAACGGCAAGGCCCGGCGCGGACATGGCCCAAAAGGACAGGGAAATGCCTGGCCATCCGCCACGAGAGGAGAGCCAGCACGGGCAGCATGTCAGAGGCACGAACGCGAAGGGAAAACCACCGGTCGTGGGCGCCGCCGGAGCCAGCTCGCAGAGCAGGATGGGGAGGTGGTCGATGCCGACGATGGAGAGGGACGAGACCAGCCAGGGAGCAAGCCGAAGCCGGGGCAGCCAAGCAGGAGGCCTGCGGGACCGGATCCGGCCACGGACAGCACCCCCGAGCAGGAGGAGGGGCGGATCCGGAGGCTAGCATGCCAGATCCGGCACGGGAGAGGGTGGGAGAGACCGGCTCAGAGGGCCCGCCATGGCCATGTCGACGGAGCTATGGTTGGATTTGAAGGAGCAGGTGGGGTGGTCTAGACGGGAGGTACCTCGCCGCCGCCGTCCGCCGCTAGGCTTCGCCTCGCGGCCTCCTCCGGCGACGGCGAGGGGAGGGAGTGGTGGAGAAGGGCGAAGGGTAGGTGGTGGCGGCGGCCTCCGGAGTCGCCCGAGGAGAGCGACCCGGGAGGCAGGGTTTTTTCCGATATGTTCAGGGGAGAGCTTGTCAAGTGTCTATTCCTAAGACCAGGAGATCATGCAACCCCAGATACCGAAGGAATACCTTGTGTGCTATCAAACGTCACTTCGTAACTAGATGATCATAAAGATGCTCTATAAGTATCTCCAAAGGTGTCTGTTGGGCTGGCATGGATCGAGACTGTGATTTGTCACTCCGTGTGACAGAGAGATATCTCTGGGCCCTCTCGGTAATACAACATCGTGAAGAGCTTGCAAGCAATGTGGCTAATGAGTTAGTCATGAGTTCTTATATTACGGAACGAGTAAAGAGACTTGTCAGTAACGAGATTGAAGTAGGTATGGAGATACCGACGATCGAATCTCGGGTAATTAACATATCGATGTACAAAGGGAATTGCATACGGCATTAACTGAATCCTTGACATCGTGGTTCATCCGATAAAAGATCTTTGTGTAATATGTAGGAACCAATATGGGTATCTAGGTTCCTCTGTTGGTTATTGACCGGAGAGGTGTCTCGGTCATGTCTAAATAATTCTTGAACCCATAGGGTCCACACGCTTAATGTTTGGTGACGCTAGAGTAATATTGGGATATGCATGTTAGTGACTGGATGTTGTTCGGAGTCTTGGATGAGATCCCGGACGTCACAAGGAGCTCCGGTATGGTCCAGAGATAAAGATCTTTTTCAAAGTTCTAGAAAAAGTTTCAGTTTTTTCGAAGAGCTTCTATAAGGTTGCGGAAATTTTCAAAGAAGTCCAAAAGTCCACCAAGAGTTCCACCACGTCTTAAGGTTCATCATGGACTGAGGGGAGGCGAAGGTTGCGGAAATAATACCCCATTGTTTTACAGTTTGTTCTCATCTTCCCATTTATTGAGCGAGGGGATATTCTCTCTCTTTTTTCTGGTCAAACTGGTTGCGTCAGGTCAAACATGGACCAAATTGTTTATAATTATTTTCCGTTCCCAAAACACCAGTAGCATCTCCATAAAGGAAGACATCGTATTCTCCCTCCTCCATTTCTGGTCTTCCGAAATCCATCCTGTCAAACAAGAAACAAACCTCCTCTTTCTCCCTCCTCTCCCCTCTTCGAATCATCGCCGGGGCGCGAATTGGCGCTGGTTTCTGGATTCGACGATGAAATCGCCATTGCGCAAGTTCCGGGGCCTCGCCCTCCCCCACCACCACAAGGAGAAGAAGGACCAACGGCCGCCGCCCGCCAAGCTCGACAACCTCGTCGACGCCGCCCAGGTTTCGCCGACTCCCTACTCTGACTACGATTTCTTTTCCCGGAATCATCACGCGCTGCTGGTTTGGAATACGCCCTTAAATTGGATCGCGAGGGGCTTGGCCGATCGAGAAGTCAGCGGTATTGCCGGGCTGTTCCTATTTTGTTTTTGTGTGTATATCGGTCCTTGTTGGCTGCGGTGAATTCTTTTTGCTCGTGGCGATTCTGTGAGATCGAAGGGAATCAAACTCCAGCGAGGGATACAGAGATCGTTTTTTTTTCTCTTCGTCTGCCTTTCTTCTTCTACGCGTGAGGATGAACAAAGCAAGAGTTCTATGCGACTGCTGTAACGATATTTTTTATATTTCTATAATATGTGAAATTTGTGAGAGCTGATTGTTTTATGTGTTATTCTGGCTGTTACACGCGTTTGATATTTGTGGCTTGGCTCTGCTGGTCAAAGTCTACGGCAGGAAACTTTTATTGGAGAAAGGTGCTATCTGGAACGAGTCTCGGGTCAGCAATTCAAAGTCATTAGTGGAGTAATTTTTTATACGCGATAAACTTAACTTGGCTGATGATTGTTATATACTTATCAAATTATCAAAATATGTAGTGTTTGCTGCTGATTATATATACAGGATTAATATAAAAAAATCTTTTATATTAGGGAGTAATGGCTGCTGAGTCATACCAGCATCGTCCATTTCAACAGCAATGTAGTCAGTCCAACTTAGATGAAAGTGATTGAATCGTTGATAGATGCTTGAAAGGGACTACGGGATTTTAGTCATGGCTAGAGTTGTAGAGCAGCACGGTGGATGAGTGCAGTGCTCTGATTAATCCGCAAGAAGTATTTTATTTCATTTAGTTTTTCTTTTTGATGTTTTGGGATAAAGAATAAAAAGTTGACGCTTTTGCACGCGGCGATAATGAAGGAGAAGATTTAAGCATGCCAATGTTAAATGTAGGATGGTTTGTTTTTGTATGCTGGTTCGTTTCGCTAGAAGGCTACCACTGCCATTTGTCATTCGCCGATGGGGCATGTTGCTAGCAAGCAGTGAATCTCAAAGCTGTTGACGATATACTATTTGCTCATCTACTTTGCCCTTGTAGGATCAAAACTTCAAATATCTATATGAAGTGGGCCAAACCTTAGCTTTTGTGCAACATGATCTAATGGATCCAGACTGCCAAACTCCTGTCAGAATGGTTTTTCCTGCTATTTGTTAGTGCTCACAGTTCACCTGTCACTGACATGTGCAAAGATTATCAGTCTGATGGAAATATGTTTTTGTAACCCAACTTATGTGAGGTTCTTATTTTGCAGGAGATGGAGGAAATGAGAACTTGTTATGATAGCTTGCTTTCGGCTGCAGCTGCAACAACAAATAGTGTATATGGTATGCTATAACATTTCTTTGATATAGTAATTTTTAATGGGACAACGGTGCCCAAGTAACTTCTAATAGAGTGTGTACTTGTGTAATAGTACTTTCATAATTCATTGTGATCAAATGTACACAGAGTTTGCAGAAGCTATGGAAGAAATGGGAACTTGCTTACTTGAGAAAACTGCATTGGATTGCGATGATGATGACAGTGGTGAGTTGTCTGAATTTATAAGCACATATTATGTGGAAACTTGCATTCCTGGATTTATTCTTTGCAGTTTTTGCAGCAAAGGACATTTCTTGATTAATAAAGCTAACTCTGTTATGTTTCATGTTACTGTTTTTTTTCTTCGTCAAAATTACCAGATCCTTCATGAAAAACAAATACCCCTGATGCTACTTTTTCTATGCATTTGATTATTCTAGATCTGTCCATTCGTTTTCTTATGGAACAAGGTGATAGTCGGATTTCAGTGAATCGAGAGCAAAATTCTTGTGTTGTTTGTTTTGGAGGTCTACTTCCTTAGTCATAGAAGTATTTGGTCCTCTTGCGTTATTCATGTGGTCTTTTACCTGCAGGCAGGGTGCTGATGATGCTAGGAAAGGCTCAATTCGAACTACAAAAGTTTGTGGATAACTATGTAAATTTTCTTTCTACCTTAGTAACATTGAACTGAAACAGTCTTAGAAGTTGCCATACTGTCATCTTCCATGTACTGTAATACTCTGACCTGTAATGTTATTTTTTCAGCGCACAAATATCATAAATACAATCACAAACCCTTCAGAGTCTCTTCTCAAGGAGCTACAAGTTGTAGAGGTTTGATCTTTTTGGCTGTGGTTGTCTCAACTTAATTAATACAATTAGTTGCTACCTTCACATTTCGTAATGTCATTCCAATTTAGTGTTCGTGTTGTAATTACATCATTTCAGAATACTAACTAACTAATTGAATTCCTTTTATACTTCAATTTATGAAACCATGACACGCTGTCCCTTTCATTCTTACTGATGCAGGAAATGAAGGACCACTGTGATCAGAAAAGGTACAAACTTTACCTTGAATTTATCACATTTACCTTTTCTCTCTTCAAGTTCTAAAAAATGTGTTTTTTTTTTGCTTCAGAGAGGAATATGAAACCATGCGGTCAGCCTATAAAGATAAAGGACGATCAAGGCATCCCAAAACTGAAACATTCTCCCCAGAACAATTGCAAGCGTCCTATCTCGAGTACCAAGAAGATGCAACATTATTCATATTTCGCATGAAATCATTGAAGCAAGGTCAATTCTTGAGTATTTTAACACAGGCTGCTCGCCATCATGCTGCTCAGGTACTTTAACTCTTCTTCACAGGAGCTATTAATAATTTAATATGGTTCATACGGTGGTATACACTATAATCATCTCATAATTGTTTGAACTTTCAGTTGAGTTTTTTCAGGAAAGGGTTGAAGTATCTAGAGGCTCTAGAACCTCATGTAAAAGCAGTTGCTGAGAAGCAGCACATTGATTATCACTTCAGTGGACTAGATGATGACACTGATAATGATGATTACAGCTCTTACCAGGACAATCATAGTGAGGGCAGTGAGTTGAGTTTTGACTACGGGATAAACTTTCCTGCTTCCAGGAGTTCAATGGATGTAAGCTAACCTTTTCCCAACTCGTCCATTCAATCGTTATTTGACTCATCTACTAAAAACTTCATCTATTCTCACTTTGTACTATACCAGTATCCAGTATCTCCTAATATGAGCACTTTGCGAAGATTTATCTGTGCTGGTCAATACTCAAGTTTTTTTGTGACTGCATAGTCTGTTTCTTTCGGTGTCAGTTAGTAGTTGTGGCACTCCCCTTGGCCAGCTTCCTAACATGAGGTTTTGATGCTGTGATGCTGGAGAGCAGCATACAATTGGATAATGGGGTGAGAGGGGAGAAGAGGGATGAGGAGCAAAATTCGTATTGCTTCAGAACAAAAGATTACAGTCGTCTCTCTTCATACAGTGCCCATGTTTTAAAGTGGCATGCCTGTTTAGACCAAGAAACCAACTAGGACTTCTGCTTGCTGATTACAACTATGTCTTTTGTAATCTATGGGCTCCAGCTCTGAGCCGACTCAAACACCAACTCCTGCCTCTGCTCAGCTCCCTAGCCTGCTGAACTTCTGTCGCAACATGTGAATTGCATGCCGCAGCAATGTGAATTTTTACTGCTATAGCCTGTGTTCTTCTGTAATCTTTTCCACATAACAAAAGAATACTTAGGAAGAATTAGATGGGCCTGCCACTTGATCATAAAAGAAAAGAAAAAGGTTCATGAGGATTGCATCTAATGGTAACGAACTAACATCAGGAGAAACTATGCTGCTGATAATCATTTCATTTTGTTAAATTTTAACCGGTAACTGTTGTAAAGGTAATTGGTTTTCAGAGTGCTTCCTGTTGATGCTAATTTTAATCAGAAAGCCAGTTCTTGGCTTTTCCCTAATTCCTGTTTTCTAGACCATTTTTGGTTACCATGGCCAAATGAGCCAAAGAACTACCATCCCAGAACTTCTGAAAAACTGGATCTAAGAATAGGCTGGTAACTGTATGGTTAGATGTGTATCGCTCTAGAGCAGCAGTGGTGGTGGCCTGTATGTATGCTCAAAGTGTGATAGTGCTGGGGTTTCCACATGAGTTTAAAGTGCACAGTAGAAACATATATTAGTTGAGGTTCCAAATATAATAACGCCACGTTAAACATTTTAGGCGAGGATAGGACTGAAGCCCAAATAAGTTGGTACTCATTTGTAAGCCAGTTCAGCATGTGCTGCTTGGACTGTGGTCTCTGGTGGCATTCATGAGTGCAGTGCATTGAATATGAAAACTTGTTTTTATATTCTAGAATGGAGTGTTGCTAGGCCTCAATTTGCTTGCGGTTGAGGGCTGGCCTCACTGTATTGTGCTCATGGATTGTTTCTTCTAATTAGAAAGAGTAAATTGCTGGAAGGCACAACTCTAGGGGCTAATAACGCAGAACCATAACTCTAGGGGTTTTGAACTGATACTCCAGACTCTGGGGGTAAGTAATAACTAAAAAGAACTCATAATCATGTTGAACTGTTGATTAGTTAGCTGAAGAGAAAACTGGCAGGCGGCACCCACATGTGACAGACTAAGGCACTGGCTCGGCTCACTTTCGGCTTGACCCATTAGTTGACCTCGGCTTGAGCCGGAACCGAAGCTGAGCTGGTTCTATTTTTGCCATATTAGACTGAATTACTAGTTTTTTTTTCTTCAGTTTTTTGGTATTTTTGTGGTGATTTTTTCTTCAGATTTTTGGGTTCTTTTTTCGAATTTACAAAATAGGTCGGCACTTTCAAATAGCTGAGCAAAATATGCTGAAATTTGTCTAGAATGCTCAGGAAACTAGATGAATTACTATCTTTTTCAGATCATTTCTCAAAAGTATGATTTTTTTCAGAAGAGCTCACCTACCGGCTGAAGCCGAAAATGTGCCGAACAACTGCCATAGTCAATGCCATGCCGCCCTGTCTATTAGTCTATTAGAGTTCGCTTTAACCGACTAATTGAGATGATTATGTTTTTTTTTACTGCTTGCCCCTTGAGTCTAGAGTATCAGTTAAAAATACCAGGGTTGTAGTTTTGTGTTACTACAGCCCCTAGACTCGTGTTTTGGTTGATTTTTCTTTTCTCCTGGCAACTTTCAGCAAATTAAACACTACTTTCGCGCTAAATATCAACGACTTATCTATTTTGCTTTGAAAAACTTTGCTGTTATGGTCCACCATAGCTGTTTACAAATCGCATTGATATTTGGTAGTAAATTGGGGATAACTGAGGTGAATTTGCGGGAGAGCAGAATCAGAGATACGGAGCAGAGGTGCCAAATGAGAGGAACACGATACTTCTGATCTGGTCTGTCCTTTCTAGCAAACGTTCGTGTGCTCCTTTTATGTGCCATCCCACATACCTGGGCTTGGTGATCCCCGAGTCTATACGGCAGCACAGCTCAATTCCATTCCTGGGCAGATGCATCACAGTGCTCACCCAGACTTTCCATTCCCATGTTTTAACTAAAGAATGTTAAAATGCTTGTCCTATCTCCTTTTTTATTATCCTTTAAGTTCTAAACATCATTTATTTTGTCTGTAGTTGGATCAGTCTAATATGGCGAGTCCCACGAAACCTCTGAAGGAACATGAGCAGGTAATCCTTGAACTTCTAGTCATGCTACCCTTGCCATTCCATGGTCAACGAGTTACATGCTGGTTACAAGCATTCTCTTAAGGAAACGTGTAGCCATGGTATGTGCTGCCACATGGTTGTCTAGGTTAACCTGAAGTGGACCTGTTTCCATATCAAGTTACTACCTCCGTCACGGTTTAGAAGGCGCGCTTGAAAATTCTCTGGGACCTAGGTGGTTATCTATTGGTTGTGAGATGGGCTAAAAAATAGCATTCACACTACGCATGCATATAGAAATAGTATATGTTATGGCGCTGCTAGAAGGAGGGCGCAAGAAGGCCGGCCGGGGGCCTTTTGCCCACGGCCGGGCAAGATGGAAGGATTTCCTTCTTAATTCTTGCTTGATTAGATTGATACATCTCCTCTCTTTATATAGAGAGGTTTACTTGACTCCCAAGCAAGGCTTACTTGACCCCTAAGAAAGCGACTCTTATCTCTAATTAACCCTAAGACTAACAGGCCCATTAGGCCCATTACGTACTCTAACACTACACCCCACCTGGACATGCAGCTTGTCCTCAAGCTGCAGCCTAACCAACTTATAACCATGACTCGACGCAACCCAAACCTAACACCTAAAAACAAGCCTTTTACATCTCGGCTTGTTTTATTATTCTCAACCTGAAATGGACTGGGACGATTTATTTTGGACCTCTTAACAAAAAGTGGATACCATCCGCACGTCGGACGTGCACGTGTACAGCCACCTGGATCCCATGGACACCATCTGGACAAAAGGAGTGCATGTGTATGGCCACCTGGAAGTGGTCGCAAGAGTGACCAGCAGAGGCGCCCTTGCGGCGCCCGGTGACGGAATGCAGTGGTGCTACGTGGTGCGTTGTTGTCGGTGACACCATGCCTTCTTCCTGCCGGACGGCTGTTGGTCTGCACCGCACAGGGAAGAGTGGGGGGCTTGCGATGGAGAATGACGAGGAGGGGTGCGCCCCCCCAACCGCCAATGTCGCAGACTTGGAGGTCGCTGCCCGTGGGGAAAACAGCATGCCCGCTGCCTGTGGGGGAAACCGCATGCCCAAGATCCCCGGCGGAGCGAATGAGATCGAGGTCCTTTGCGCAGCGAAGGGCAACTTGGAGGAGCGGCAGCTGCAGACCACGCATCTCCCGCACACGCCGACGCGCTAGGAGGCCGCGCGCAGTAGCCTGCAGCCTCACCGCCGCCGACACGTGGCGGGTAGCGATCCAAGACGGAAGCGGTGACGGCGACGGCGGGGACTGGACTTGGTGGAGCGGGACTCCCGCCGGCGCGGTCGATGCGGGGCCGGAGCTAACCGGCGGTGGCTGCGGCAGCGGCTGCGGCGGTGGCGCACCGGGCAGCGGCAGCGGCTGCTGCGGCGGAGGCCGGCAGGAGCGGTGGCTGCCAATGCAGCCAGGGCTGAGCGGTGGTGGCGATGGATGGCAGCTGCAGTGGCCCGGCGAGCGCGGCGAAGGCCGCCTGGTGCGGCGGCTGCCACGACAGCCAGGACGGGGCGATGGATGGCAGCTGCAGTGGCCCGGCGAGCGCGGCGAAGGCCGCCTGGTGCGGCGGCTGCCACGATAGCCAGGACGGGGCGATGGATGGCAGCTGCAGCGGCTGCTGCAGCAGCCCGGCGAGCGCGGCGGGGGCCGCTTGGTGCGGCGGCTGCCACGGCAGCCACGGCGGCGCGGTGGCGGTGATGGGCGGCGCAGCCGGGTGCGGCCCATAGGACCCGGCCAAGAACAGGTGGATCTCCTGGACTGCCTGTGTTAGGTCCCGCAGCGCCCCGGACACCTCCGGGGTGAGGGCGACGGGGGCGGGCGCGACGGAGGATCCCGGCGCGGGCAGGAGCGGGGCGACGGTCGTGACCGGCAGCGGAAGAGATGGGTTGGGCGGCGGTGAAGACATGATCGAACCGAAGCTAGCTGATACCAAATTGTTATGGCGCTGCTAGAAGGAGGGCGCAAGAAGGCCGGCCGGGGGCCTTTTGCCCACGGCCGGGCAAGATGGAAGGATTTCCTTCTTAATTCTTGCTTGATTAGATTGATACATCTCCTCTCTTTATATAGAGAGGTTTACTTGACTCCCAGGCAAGGCTTACTTGACCCCTAAGAAAGCGACTCTTATCTCTAATTAACCCTAAGACTAACGGGCCCATTAGGCCCATTACGTACTCTAACAGTATATCGGAGTACTAATTAGCTACTAGAAATAAATGCAATGCGCCCTAAACCTTGTCTATTATGGAAACGCACGCAAATTTAACTGTGCCTTCTAAACTGTGACGGAGGGAGTACTGCCGTATCAGTTCTTTTTCCTTTTTTTTGGGATGAGAGTTTTGGGGCATTGATATTTTGGTTGAAGTGACGTTCAGTTTTTGCTGGTGATAAATATTTCTGATATAGACTCTTCACAATTTTCTATATAGATCACCTGCTTGAAGCAAACTGTCATCATCTTTTTAGCCTACAGATTGCCGTCATTTTTTTTGTCAGTGGTGTGTGCCTATACTGGGAACTATTGATTATAGTTGTACAAAATGTCATTCCGTATAATATCACTCAATGAAGCACACTAATCTGAACTTCCTTGCTATATAAGGTTTAAATAACAGTGTGATAATCAGATTGGGATTTGTGTATGGTCCTTGCTTCCTTCGCTTGTTCCAGTCCTTGTTTTTTTTTACTATTTTTATACTCCTGCTCTCTTGTTATTTAAGTCTGACGGTGCAGCATTTTGAGTGTGTCCTGAAGTTCTTTTAATTGTCATTTGTTCACTTACAGGAACATGCCAAACAAAGAGAGACTGATTTTGCAGCTCCTCGAGTGAAGCCTGAGTTTGGTACTCAATCAGCACCAATTTTTGCTGATAATGTGCTTGATCCATCTGTGAGGCTTCGCAAGTTGAATTCTCCAATGTTCTCGAGCCCACTACAGTCAAGTAGAACAAACTATTCCTACAAACTCCCGACACCAGCTGATGATAAAATCTCCACTTCAGCAGACACCAACAGATCACCTCATTCAGACAAACCAGAGAGTTCACATGTGGCAGCAAATTTGTGGCATTCCTCTCCGCTCGTGAAAGATTATAAGCCGAGCTCCTTGTATAGCGGGCCTGTTAAGATGCCATCAAGTACTGAGAGGAGATCATCACCATTAGTTTATTCCTACTCCACTTCAGATTCTAAGAAAATGAAGAGGGAATCTTTTTCTGGCCCAATTCCTAGTAAAGCAGGACTAAGCAAACCCTTGTTTTCAGCTGCTGGTCACAGAGCATCAGTAAATTATCCTCCTCGTGTTATGTCAACAAAATCACATGGACCAGGTTCTCTTCCATCTGTGGCTCCAAAAGTCCCTAGGATAACTTCACTGCCAACAACATCCCCCAGAATTAGTGAGCTTCATGAGCTGCCTAGGCCTCCTGCAGCTTTAGACACTCTCCGGCCTGGTTTGGTTGGATATTCTGGTCCTTTGGTATCAAGGCGGCAAATTCCTACCCGTGCCTCCCCACCGTCAAATACAGCATCACCGCTTCCACGACCACCTGCTGCCATGACTCGCAGCTATTCTATACCTTCAAACAGCCAAAGAACACCTATTATTACTGTGAATAAGTTGTTGGAGTCTAGGCATAGCAGAGAGAGCAGCGAAGTGTCCTCGCCCCCACTAACACCTATATCTTTGGCAGATGTTTCCCGCAAAGCAATAGCAGAAACAACTATAGACACCAGAAGGATGAAGGGTAAGTTTCTACTGCTAAATAATTGGTTTCACACATATTTATCTCTAGATAATAATTTCATGTTTAAACCTCACCATAGATTTCTGTTCTGAACTGTACCTTAAGTGTTGGTTTTACTCCATTATTGTTTTCGATCATCTCACTGCGATATGTTTTCCATTTTTAGATATCTGCTCTTTTCAATGGTTTCATTGGTTTTGATCATGGCATTGTGAGTAGTTTTAGGCAAAGTATTTAGATCATACTATACTTCACAACTTCACATGTGAATGAAATGCAATCCACTCATGATTTTTTTTGCAAGATTCCAAGATTCAGATATATTCAGTATTTTACTGCACAAATGCTACTACACACAATGTATAATGCCATGTCTAACTATACTCTATCCTTTGATTGCAGAAACCTCGTGAGCACTCACACATCCAAACCTGTTTATAATTGTAGGCAATTTTGTACGTAAGTAGTTTGCATTCTTGGTTTTCTTCAATAGTCTTTGGTGTATTTTGTGAAACAAAAAGGTGAAATAAAGATAGCAATATTTTACCTTCATTCACATATGAAAGACTTCCTATCCTTGGCTTATTTATTTGGCCTGCTTATTGGATTATTTTTACTCCATGGCTTGCATATCTGAAGTATTTATTGGATTTAGGTGTATCTGTCCACCATTGTCCTTGTTTGCACAGAGATTCAGTTTTTCAAAGTGCGGGATGATATATAACTCGAATGGTTAAATTATTGTTTCTTTAATCAGTGGATATATATATATATATATATATATATATATATATATATATATATATATATATATATATATATAAGAACCTCACTTCACAATTATGCGGTCTACTAAAAACAAATTTGTGCCAAGTTCAAAAAACAAATCTGTGCTGACATAAGCCTGTTTTTGTGCTAATTATATATACATGATAATGATTTGATGTTCTCCTAACATAGTACTGATGGTCCATTCGTCCTGAGCTGAATTCGTGGTGGGTTTTTAAGTAAAAAATAGCACATGATGGAGCTAGACTATAAATGGGACGCGTCGTTTCCATGATTGTGATCCAAAGTCTAATAATTGGGCGTTGTGAGTCAAAGGTTGGGTATAGCTTTGAGCTTCTTTTTTTTCTTTTTTTCTTTTTGCGAATCAAAGGACTCACATTAATTGGTAGGAATATGCTTACAATCCTTCAAAAGGAGCTGAAAAATCAGGGGAGGTGCATCCAAGATCAAAATCGACCTATTCGCACGACATATTGCAGATTTAGCTAACCCATGAGCCACCTAACATCTCTGAAGCGTGAAGAGAGCCTCCAGACTTCTCGGTACCGGAAGCACGCCGGCGACCTAGAGCGCGTTTGGATTCCCTCGGCTCCGCGCCGGAGTGAAAGTGACAATCCAATTTTAATTTGCGGAGCTGATAAATCGCCGCTCCGCTGCCGAACAGGCGCCTAATCTCACTGCCTTGGATCAACGAGCGGGCGACATTGGAACAGTTCGGCTCCAGGATGCAATGCATGTCAGCACGTTCAGAAGGCAGTCTTTTGTCCCTTCCACGCATGCCAAGCGCTCAGCCACTTTGACTCGTACCACCCGGAACAGCCGCTGCTAGCAACACTTCGCCTCTACAGTTTTGCACCACCTCATCTTTGCTATAGAGCTAGCATCAACATTTTAATAGATGAGGCAAATCTTTGAAAAAAAAATCTTTGCCCTTCCGTCCGGGGGAGGAGACTGAGCATCTTCTGGTGCCAACAGTCTATGTTTTTCTATCGGGCGCTGCTACGGATCAACCGACTGATTTCCTGGGAAATCAGTCGGGTCAGAAGCCGTCCGATCCATCTTGTCTAAGCCGTTAGATGGGTCAACGCTTCATCGTCCACCTTGCTTCCCCCGAGCACACTCAGCGACGCATGGTTCATCGCTTCCTTCCTCGCCCGAGCACACGCCGTAGTTTGCTGTTACGTCCCCCGACAGTAGCAACGCTGGCGAGGGCTACATCCCAGCACATGCGGCCGCGACATATGCATCGCAGCACGAGGCGGCGATGCAGCGTCGGAGGCAGCGCGTCGGCCATGACCATGACGGAAGCTGCAACGCGTCTGGGACGCTGCGCCGGCGGTGACCATAGATGAAGGTGCGGCGCAGTGCTCGCTACTGATGCTATGCAGCACCGGCGATGACCTGCGGATGCTGTGATGCAGCACCGGCGGCGGCGATGGACGAAGCTGCGACGCGGCGCTGGGAGTTGCTGCTATGCAGCGCCAGCGGCGGCCATGGACGAATCTACGACACGGCGCTGGGAGTTGCTGCTATGCAGCACCGGCGGCGGCCATGGACGAAGCTGGGACGCGGGGCGGGGAATTGCTGCTATGCAGCGCCGGCGACGACAGATGTTGCAACGCCGCACGCGGCAGCTATGACGGGACCTATGAGGCAGTGCGGCGGCCATGACTGCAGCTGCAACGCAGCACGTGGGGGAGGGGGGTGCTGCGATGCAGCGTCGATGGTGACGGGGATGCGGCGATGGAGCACCGACGGCGACGGGTGCTGCAAGCGACGACCATGGCCGAAGCTGCGATTCAGTACGAGGATCTGTTGCTATGCAACTCCGGCGCGGTTCAAATGCAGCCGCGGAGGCGCTTCATTGCAGCCCCTGGCGTGGGATGAATCAAGGCGGCGCCGCCGATGGTCGTCCCCTCCTCCACGGCCGTCGTTGTGGTGTTTGCCTCTTCTCTGCTGCGTGACGAACCAGGGAAAAGAAGAACGGGTGGAGGATTGACTCCGTGAAGAAGATAAGATGAAGGGGGTCGAAGCGGTGGGAGTGCCCCCACAGGGACACGTGGTGAGCAAAGAAAGCAGTTTACGGGAGAGAAAATTCATCGGGCTGAAATTAAACGTTTCCCTTTTTTATCAGTTGCTTTGTGTGGTAGTATGATAGCAACATCCTACAGTCAGAACAGAGCAACACACATGGACTCGTGCTACTAACGAGATAAAAGAAAATCTTTCCTAAGAGAGAAATGATTAGATGAAACAAAGCTTGGAGTTGTAGAGCTGTCAAGCCATTAGTTACGCTATACACACCCTGTAAAAGAAGGGAGTTCGGGAGTGGATCAACAAAAAATAGCCATGTTATCAATTCAATCATCTTGCAATCATCAATTCAAAACATCCACACCTCAAGTTGGAGGGGGCCGCCATATTAACAAGTAGAACTGACCGCATACGTCCACACATGTATTATTAGAACCACTATTAGTTCATCTGTGGCTGTCATGAACGTACGCCGACGATGCAGGCTCATGTGCACTTGCATCCCTTGTCTAGATGCTAAAAACAACTCTAGCAGAGTTTTCATATTGGCAGCCTTCATAGCGTTTATGGAGGACGCTTCATATGCATTTGAAGGATGACAAGGCGATGTGCATACTCAAAATCCCATACATGTAGCTTAAAAAAGAAATCTCCTGTGGGACCCGTTTATCATTGGCTGCAAGACCTCTTGCTTCTCCACCTCAACAGTGGAAGGTTTCCGCACTAGATTCCAACATGGATCACAACTAGGATTTGAACAACCATAATTGTGATCCCCTACTAGAATTTGTGCCATGGGTTCTTCCTCCTTTTTGAAGTGGCCTCGCAGGCGGGAGAGGCTTTGGCTGCGGTCGAAGAGCGTGGAGCCTCGCTCTTTATAGGTGGGAAGGCGTGAGGGCCTCACGATTAATGGTCGGGCTCACGTCCCATTGCTCGCGTGATTGGCCGATGGGACGGAGCCTCATAATTTCACTTTGGGATCAAGGCAATGTACCATGGTTGAGGGTGACGACTCATTTTCTATGCCCACGGTTTTGACGATGTCCCGTCAAAGGGCTTTTGGCCCACCCATATGTTGTATCTCCTCGGAATCACCTCCAGTTGGCAAGGTCGGGGGCTATTGTCCGTGATACGGAAAACAGGGTCCCCTCGATAAAGCAAGACGGTTCATCCCCATATCCCAGCAACGTGCGTTAGTAGGTGCTACAAAGAGGCGGTACGAATCCGATGTTGGACGATAGAGTCCCCAGGCGCTTTTGACACCACCGTCCCTCCCTGGGGACGGGGGTTATGTGGTGAGCCATACTCGCCATTTGGGTACAAGTGCTTGGTGGGGCGGTGTTGGCAACCCCCCCCCCCCCCCTCCCATGGGCTTTCCGGGGTGGCGAGCCCCTACCCACTCCATTCCGCCGACACACTACATTCCACTGACAATGGAAGCCCAGGAGGTACTGTAGGGGTACAACAATGTGGTGACATGGGTGTCCTTTGCCTACCGCTGCCCACCCAGTGGCGGCATGATGGACCCCGTGTGGGCGATGTGCGAAGAGCGCCACCCCATCCCAGTCGGTACACGGGTCGTGGGGGTTTCTTCTTTCGAGTTATATAAGGAAAGACGAAAGGCCGTCCGAGAAAAAGTAAGGGAGAGAAGGTTTAAGAACTCATTGGCCCCGTTGTAAGCGGGAGAGCTCTCGATATACGACAGAAAACACACAAACCAAGAGTAAGGTGTTACACCTCGCGCGGTGACTTGAACCTTGTAAATTGTGTTTGTGTCTCTAAAGTGATTGGAGTGTTTTAACCCCGGGCCGAACAATCTAGGAGATCTCCCTGGTCCCTGCTCTCGGTGATCACCCATCGACAGGTTGTCTCTGCTTGGACAAGGAGACAATTGTGTGAGGACGTCGATCCCTTCTTAAAGGCGTTGCTGCGGAAGAAGTCGACTAAGTTATAGGTCTTCATGTAATATCCTGTAATTTTGCTTAATATATAATAAGAATAGATGTGTGTGTCACAACGATGCAAAGGATGGGGCTTTAACCTCCTGTTCGAAAAAAAAGATGGTATTCTAATTCTTGTTATCTTGATATTTTGCATTCCAAAATGTCAAAATTTTGCGCAAATATTTGCAAGCACACACAATATAGCCTGTTACATACTCCCTCTGGCCAAAAATATAGTGCATATTTAATCTAAAAGAATAGTGTGTATTATTATTAGAGTCAAATATGTAAAATTTGACCAAGTTTTATGGAAAAATTAATTAACATATAGATTACTAAATCAATATTTCTAGATTCATCATGAAATTTGATATTTTTTCTATAAACTTGCTCAAACTTTGTGAAGTTTGACTTCCATAGAAACCAACACGCAGAATCTTATGGACAGAGGGAGTACTATTTAGTATCACTGTTAACCGGTTTTCCAAAATCTCTGCTTCATGAAATCTTTGTTAATTTCACAAAGATTTCACGTGAGTGGTCTACTTGTACGCTAGATGTAGAAAATGAATCTAAGCTGTACTGTTGGAAAACTTTGAAAGAGAAATCCAAGCCCAACTTTCCGCTTCATGATACCGTTGGCTCTAGAAAAGGAACTTTTCCGTGCAAGAAGCCATGGCAGCCATCAAAAGTTGTGATATTCTTCATCCAAAGACTTCGGTTCCTGTCTCCGTCCCGTTGCAAGAATAAGGGCACGCGATCGTTTTTGATTGACACGTAGAAGATGAGGAATGGACAGAAAGTTGTGTGAAGTCAACTGCCCCTTACCAACTTGGTAAGGCCGAGATGCGTTCTGAAAGGGGGAAAACGTTTTCAGAAAGCAAAGTGTAACTTTCATGCACCAGGCATTTGATTGTCGAAACAAATTGCCTGAATATGAACAGTTGGATATTCAGAAACCTTCAGAGTAGCATGAGTTGTTAGGGGACCTCTAATCTCTGTACATCCTAGACGGACTTTCTATTACCACAACAGATAAAAGGATGCATTTATTTATTTAGTGCGAGCAAGATTTCTTAGTTAGTAAGATGAGTTACACAAACCCAAACTGTAGGGAATAATAACTTTAAATAGGCGTGGACGACGCCCCCTCCTCGTCCCCACATCACAAAAGCATAAGGTACTCTGCAAGGTAGATGAGCTCTTCTCCAAAATGATAGTACTACATATCCAAGAGGGAATATATCGAGATTTGCTTTGGATTGCGTGACCACGGCAAACTTTCTGTTTTATTGGAAATGGGAAATCGGAATGATAACTGTTGTGTCGGTATTGTTCTGCAAGTGTATGCACCTCTCGCCATTTAACTGAAAATGTCCATGCCCGGTGGACCTCAGCCTCCGTATCCTTCCCCCTTAGCCTAGTGATCGAACCGAATATATTCCGGTGCCATGAAATATATATGCGTCAACGATCAGTGACCGGTATCTGTCGAGGCTGCGGACGGCGGCAAACTGATAAGTTAGCATCCTAGCTCCCACATTTTGGCTATAAATAGCACGAAACATAAGCCGCAATGCGTCACCAATGTTCAGTAGGAAGAAGAAGCCTGGGAGAAGATGGGTCTTGCATGAGGGCCAGAGCCTGCCTGGTCTGGTAGCCAAGGATGACTTGCCTATATGCTCTTTCAGAAGCCCCGGTTATTACATGGCTGGTTTCGGATGAGTTCCATGATAGGCGGTCACCTTGGCTAGCCTGAGCAGCTCTTGTCTGTCATGGAAGGCCTCTCCTTCTCATTCTCGGCCATTCTATCTCAGGGTCTTAGGACTGTTTGAATTTCAGCTGACAGGTAATATGATTCAATGGCTATTCATGAATATATATGGCCTGTAGTTATTTGTTTCCAGTGCTCCAATGCATCTGCCCCTGCTATCTACGGTGTCCTAGAGAATTGTTGATGTCCTAGAGAACAGTAATTGCCATTTTTCTGCTCTCACAGCTAGCCAAATCATCACAATTATCATAGCCGTTGGATAAGCTAGCTCAATCCACAATACCCGTGCGATCAAGATGTTGAGAGCCTCTCCACTAAACAGCATGCAGTACCCTACGCTTACAATTTAAGTGGGTTTTTAATACTATCATCACCTCCTATTAAGTTCAGACTCATGTATGGTTCGCCCTCTCATCACATGGCAAAGCAACGTGAGTAATACTTATGCTTTCTTATTCGTCCTTCATGGTACAGCTTGTGCATAGAACGTAAGTTAATGTTCAGATTTCTTATTTTGTTCAGGTAGGCCAGACCATGCAAGGGGATAGTACGTTTTATTTTTATTAAACCTTCAATTACTCTGAGCATGTAGACCAATATAGGTCACCATGCGTCATGTCAGCACTTCCTGTTTTGGTTTTTTTTTCTTCTGAAAAGGAGGATGACCCCGGCCAAGACCCTGCTGCACCACGCTGCCGAGACTCCACATCATCGATGCGTGACATGGGACGCCGCTCCACCATTAAAACCGTCCGCTGGTCCCTCGAGCCAATGCACACCTTCAAAAATGACGCCCCAAAAAGAGAACGACACAAGAGCGCCGTCATTATCAGATCGACTGATCAAGGGTTTCTTCCGGAGGTAGCGAGAGGAGTTGGGAGCTTCACCTCGATGATGCCTTCATGAAGGAAGCAACGCCAAAGGCGTCACCATCACCGGCTCCGGCCATCGGCCGAAGACCAGATGTTCATCCAGATCTGTCCCAAGAACATCCAAGCGTACTGGTCGGGACGCGCGAAGGCAAGAGTCCGGATAGGCAAAGCCAAGGTGTGCACGCGCATTAGTCTGGCTAGCGCAAACGTACAAGCATAGTCGAGGGCATGCGACCCTGACAGGGTGACCCGGCCTCTCCTCGCGCAGCGCACCGTATGGAGCGGCACACGCGGGCGCGATCAAAATCACCACATAACGGTGACCCCGGCGCGCCCACGGTCCACCCATTATAGACCCCCTAGGTAGGCCGGGCGTTGTTCGAGCAGATCAGACCGTGCGGAGAGCCCCAGGAAGGCAGCTGCAGGAGTCCAGCACAAAACGGACGGCGCAGAGAGCCTCCTTGCCGAGCAGGTCTCTAGCACTGGTCGGCTGGTGTGAGTGTGACACACGCCCCGCTTGTCGCGAGCAAACCAGTCCGACGCAGGCTGAAGACTCCGACAGACAGGTCCGCCTTTCCCATCGCGCGCGGGGCAACATGCGTAACCTAGCACGATGGCCTAGGTTGCGTCCACGGTCCATCTATCATGAACCCCTGAGGCGACCCGTCTGGATCCGCGCCGTCCGGGCAGATCGATCGGCACGAAAAGCCCAGAGAGGCGCCCGCGGCACGCCACCACACAACGGACGGCGTGTAGGCCCTCCTCGTCCTTGGAGGCTCCCACTAATTTGTACGGATTGGAGCTAGGCATCAATAAATTGAGTTTCGGTGACACAGGATAGGCACAACCGCATAAGACCACCATGGCATGAATGAAAACAAAAAACGAACGGTGCTGCTAGCTGAAGTCATCGCCCGGAACAAACCTGAGAGCAACCGAGGATAGCCTCTTTTTCTTGTATTCCTCCCGAAGCTTGCAACTCAAAACAGACACCGCTGAGAAACGGAGAGAACGCAGACTGCAGCATGCAAGGCTCAAGGAATGCGTACTCATCCCAAGGCAAGAAAGATTCATCCTTCTCGAATCATTACCAATCGGTGGTTCTTTGGTAATTGCGTTCCAGCACACGTCCTTTTTCCTCATGAAGATTCTTGCTGTTGTCCTACTTCGGTTCTTGCAAAGAGCCTCACATGTGGTGTGATTTTCTGCTTGATCATTGTTTCTGAATGCTTAGTTGGAGTTTAAATCCAAATAAACATTCTCTGAAGTTGGTACGGTTTGTATTTTTTGAAGGCAAAAAACTGAAGTTGATAGATTTACGCCCTGTATTCTTTTTCGTGGAAACCTGTTTCAGTGCACAACTTGTTCCCATACCCTGAAGCAAGCGTGTACCCGCCACCGAGCTCACATGGCTACCAGACCCACCTTGGCGAAGAGAACCCTTCCTATAACTGGGCAGGGCAACCGGCTCCATCTGATCGTGGACCTCACTTGTACAGCTACCAAGATGATCCTGACTGCCTCACCTTCCTGAGAGGATGGTATGATGCTTTTTCTGAGCTCATTTCTCTACATAGCATGCATAGTTGGGACATGCAGTTTGTTACTCCCTCCGTTCTAAATTACTCGTCGCAGAAATGGATGTATCTAAAACTAAAATACATCTAGATACATCCATACTTACGACAAGTAATTCAGAACGGAGGGAGTAGTATATATGGGCTTTGTTAGGCCCTGCTACTGGCTGTGCTACTGCTAACCGGTACCCCGTGATGGCTACATGCTTGGCTGGGCTGTGCTGCTGCTGCTTGTTGGAGCAGTGTTGCTACTACTGACTGCTACTACGATTACCTGCTGAGACGTGTGTCTAGCCTTCTCCCCTTGGGTGATTCCCGGGTACTCAAGTTGAACAACTTTGCTTGTGCCTGACTATGGTCTCATCTGTACTCCTGTGTAACTCTAGACATGAGTGAAATAATGAGGCTGCCAGCCGGTTCTTTCTTTGCAAGTTCCGTAGAGCTTGCTGAGCTCCTACTGTACGTTGTGAGAGTGTAATAGTGGTGCAGACGAGACGAGCCGCGCGAGTCTGAAACGACGACAGAAGCGCGCACACGTTTTTTGTCTGTCTGTCCTATAGAGCAGTGGGCGGGCAGCTCGACATGGCTCAGAGGCCACGCCGGCGCAGGGCGCGGCGTGGGTGCGCGCCCGTGCGACCCTGGTGCAGATTACGACGACTCGGCGACTGCACGCCTGACACAGCCGAGTGGGACGGCCGGCCTGCCGCGGCGCATCTTGTCTTTTGTTCCATTTCCACTCCACCCGACCAAAGAACGGAGGCGATGCTCGGGTCGCGCCGCGGCGTTTGGCTTGCTACCTGCTCGCGGCGTGTGCGTTTCCTGTCCAGCCAAATACCCCTGTATCGCACGTCTCTGCCGCCGCATCCACATCCACACCCGTACTCGTCGCTAGTCTAGAGCCTCTGCTGGAGTTGGGAGCCTACACACGGCAGTCAGGTCACGTCGCGATCCTCTCAGCTCGGAGTAAGAGCATCTACTGTCGGATTTTGTAAATCCGGCCCTTCAAATACCCGCAGACGTCATGAGCACTAACCGGGCAACCTTCAAATTATGTCGCCAATATCCGTGTATTTCATATCCGGTCCCTCATATCCATACTAGCAATTAAAGTAGAAAAAAAGAACGTAGATCACCGATGGATGTCCAAAAAATTATCAAAGTTCACATAATTCACATAAACTTAAACTACATTACTAAAAACTAAAACTGAAGACGGAGACGACGGAGATTCACCACTTCCTCGCCGGCCCTTTGCCCTTCCGGTCGCCGGCGCGACTGTAGGCGTCGGCGGCTGGTGGCGGATCGTTCGAGTCGTCGGAGGAGCTGTCCGAGACGTCGTCGTCGGAGTCGAAGAGGATGACGAGCCATTTTAGCCGTCGAACCTCCCTGTCCTGCTGCCGCTTCAGCTTCGCAAGCCGAACCGCCTCCGCCACTGCCTCCGCCGACTCGCGCTCGGATTGCTCAATGGCAATCCGTAGCACCTTGGCGTTCTTCCGCCGGAGCCGCCGCGCGTCCGTCTTCGCGGTCGTAAGCGACCAGCGGTAGACCCATTTGAGGAGCCGCGCATCCTCATCGGGCTCCGCCTGCATCTCGCGGCGGCGGAGCACGGACTGCTCCGCCTCCCCCCTCTCCCTTTCTCGCTGCCGCTCTCGGCGGGCGGCGCACGCCTGATTCAGGCGTGCGCATCCGGGCTGGTGGGGCGGGCACAAGCACCCGCCACTACCCATGTGGGGGAGCAGCAGCCAGCGGGGGCAGGGGGGAGCGTAGGGGAGGCGCGGATTGCGCAAGCCGCCTATCGGAGCTGCGCCCGGGTCGAGAGGGGCCAGTGCAGGCATCCGAGTTGCACCAACAGTGAAGCTGCAGCTGCGGCGAGGCTGCAGATCCGGAGCTGCCCCTGGTCTCCACCTTGGACCGCTCTAAGGCGACGCGAAGGGCAAGCTCATAGTCCGGATCTAGCTCGAGGTCGGAGCGGCTGCCGGAGCTCGACATTGTGTCGTATTCGATCGGAATCGCTGCGGGAAAGGAGAGGACAGAGTGAGAGAGAAGAATGAGTGAGCTAGGGTTTCGGAGTAATGAGTCGGATGGAGTTTTTTGTGGGACATCCTTGGGGTCGGTGGTGGGCCGGCGTTGTCAGGCGGACGTGCCTGGGCCACCCCATATTCACCCCATATTTGGGCTGAATATGAGAAGTCCCGGTTAGTCCGGGCATTTGAGGCGTACGTCTAGGTCAAAAAATCGTAATCGGTCAGTGACCGGGCGGGCGGCCCGGGCGTTTGAGGATCTACAATCGGATCCCCACATCCATCCTAAACACCCGGGTGGATTGTCCGGTCATTGCTGAGATAAAAACCGCACCTAGCCGGACTCCTCACAGCTAGTCCAATCCTCCGGACAGTCCAACAACCCCCATATCTAGCCTATATGTAGGATGGACATGGGAAGGCCCGAACGTGCCCGGGCACGCCGCCACGTTGGACCGGCCCGCTATGGCCCGAGCCATCCTCACCAATGTACCCACAAAAACCCCATTCAGCTGATCATCCTAGTCAAACCCCACTCCTCTCTCAGTCCTCTTTGTTGGGATATCCTCCTCGTGTGGGTTGTGAGGAGATGAACATTTGAAGCCTTTTAGGCAGCCCAAGAGGTGCAGAAACTCACTACCCATTAGGGTTATGACCTAGGGTCATTTTGGACTTTGCACGTGAGTGAATGGGGATGCTTTAGCCTCCATCCAGTAGCCACCACCAAGTGTTACGAAAATCAGTTCATCCTCCAAGGGAAGAGAGAAAACCAAAAGAGAAAGGAAGAAGAGGAAGATTGAAGGAAGAAGCAAAGGGAGCTCCTCCCCAAGGTAGTGATGGTCTAGATCCACTACCTTGTCTCCTTCAAGCTTCGGTTCCACCATCTTCGATGAGATTGTTCCAATCCCTAGTTCTTGAGCCCCAAATCTTGGTGTCTTCATCCAAGATTCAGGAGTCTTGATTTTATGAGATCCTTTGGTGTTATCTAGAGAAGAACTTGTTGTATCCCACATTCGATAATAGTGGAAGAGGATTTGGATGGCTTTGGCCCGTGGTTTTTCCCCTCGAGTTGGGGGGGGGGGGTCCACGTAAAAATCTGGTGCCTCTTTGTTGATGCTTGCTGCTGTCTAGAAAGTTACTCCTACCACAAGACACTCGGCTAAGGAGTGTCTTGTCTGCTGAGTAACATTTTATCTCCATATATGCTGATGCATATGCTTCCTTTCGTGCTATGCAACAACCCTTGAGTTAGTACATGATGTGGTGCTAAGATTACTTTGATTCCACTGCAGTTTTCAGTTAACCACAAGTCCATTTGCGTGCCAATTCGCAACACTCTCGCCCTCTCCGCTCTCCTCCCTTTCAGCCCAATCTATCTCGTCCCCTCAGCCATTGCTGAAAGCGGCTCTGGCGAGATTGATTGGGTGGGACTGTCCGTCACAAACTCATTGAGCTCATCTGACCTAGACGAGGAGGAGCTCGCGCTTGTGGATGGGCCGGGGCAGGAGCTCCTCCACGGCGTCCTCGACGTCCTAGGTAGGCAGCTCATCCTCCATGGCGGCCCGGCGCTGCCCTACGCGCTCTCTGCCATCCCCGGTGAGGCGGCAGGGCGAGCAACGGCGCCCAGCACCGCCAGCACCTGTCGTTCTAGGAGTCGCTGGGTGTTGGTGCCTGCACCCCCAGCCCGCGGGTGCGACAACGATAGCCAGAGATGGTGGATTGCGCCTGTTGGGAATCGTTGCATGGAAAACAAAAAAATCTATGCACACGCAATGATCTATCCACGGAGATGCATAGCAATGAGGGGGAGAGTGTGTCTACGTACCCTCGCAGATCGTAAGCGGAAGCATTTATACAACACGGTTGATGTAGTCGTACACCTTCACGATCCGCCCGATCAAGTAC
The DNA here is from genome assembly GCF_056163025.1 of Triticum urartu. Classification (NCBI taxonomy): domain Eukaryota; kingdom Viridiplantae; phylum Streptophyta; class Magnoliopsida; order Poales; family Poaceae; genus Triticum; species Triticum urartu. Next base: position 472,223,369 of record NC_141874.1, read on the forward strand.
CAAATGGACGGCACCATCTTGATCCAACAAGCGGGGTGAGGTAGTAGATGAGTTCCGTCAGCATAACGGCATGGTGACGATGGTGGTGAAGCAATCCCGCAGGGCTTCGCCTAAGCACTGTGACGATCTAGAGCGGAGGAGTAAACTAGAGGCGGAGGGGTCTCAGCAAACGGCGTGGAATAAGCTGTGTATTGTGTGGCACCCCTCCCCACATATATATAGGCGTGGGAGGGGAGGAGGCAACCCCTAGGGCGCCCCAACAGGTGTGGCGGCAGCCCTAGGGCTCCTCCCTGTGGTGTGCCAAATAATGGCACACGGGGAAGGAAAGGGGAGAGGCGCCCCCTTCTTTCCTTCCTCCCTTCTCCGGGATATGGTGAGAGGAGGAAGCGCCCCCCCCTTACCATGTATTAGGTGTGGCTTCCCTAAATGGGGCGCACCAGCCCATGTGGGCTGGTGTGTTCCCTTCCACTTGGCCCACTAAGGCCCAATACTCTCCCGGTGCCTCCGGAACCCCTTCCGGCTTTCCGATAACTTTCCGCTGCATTCCGAAACTATTCCGGAGACCAAATAGCATTGTCCTTTATATCAATCTTTACCTCCAGACCATTCCGGAGCTCCTCGTCATGTCATCCAGGACTCTAAACAACATTCGTTCACCAAACCACATAACTCATATTATACCAAATCGACATCGAACGTTAAGCGTGCGGACCCTACGGGTTCGAGAACTATGTAGACATGACCGAGACACCTCTCCGGTCAATAACCAATACGGAACCTGGATGCCCATATTGGCTCCTACATATTCTACGAAGATCTTTATCGGTCGAACCATTATGACAACATACGTAATTCTCTTTGTCCATCGGTATGTTACTTGCCCGAGATTCGATCGTCGGTATCTTCATACCTAGTTCAATCTCATTACCGGCAAGTCTCTTTACTCGTTCCGTAATACATCACCTCATGACTAACTCCTTAGTCGTTTTCTTGCAAGCTTATGATGTGTATTACCGAGAGGGCCCAGAGATACCTCTCCGATACTCGGAGTGACAAATCCTAATCTCTATCTATGCCAACTCAACAAACACCTTCAGAGATACCTATAAAGCATCTTTATAATCACCCAGTTACCTTGTGACGTTTGATAGCACACAAGGCATTCCTTCGGTATCCGGGAGTTGCATAATCTCATAGTCGAAGGAATATGTATTTGACATGAAGAAAGCAATAGCAATAAAATTGAGCGATCATTATGCTAAGCTAACGGATGGGTCTTGTCCATCACATCATTCTCCTAATGATGTGATCCTGTTATCAAATGACAACACATGTCTATGGTTAGGAAACCTTAACCATCTTTGATCAACGAGCTAGTCTAGTAGAGGCTCGCTAGGGACACGGTTATGGAGGTCACAAAGAGTTCGTCGTAAAGGGTTACATCAATGCAAGCTTTGAGACTGATCCGAATGACTCTGAGTCTCAATCTGGATACATATTGAAAGTGGGAGCAATTAGCTAGAGTAGCTCCGTGCAGGGCATTGTAGACATAGAAATTTGCAAAATACATACGGATCTGAATGTGGCAAACCCGTTGACTGAACCTCTCTCACAAGCAAAACATGATCACACCTTAGTACTCTTTGGGTGTTAATCACATGGCGATGTCAACTAGATTATTGACTCTCGTAAACCCTTTGGGTATTGGTCACATAACGATGTGAACTATTGATGTTAATCGCATGGCGATGTGAACTATTGGTGTTAATCACATGGCGATGTGAACTAGATTATTGACTCTAGTGCAAGTGGGAGACTGAAGGAAATATGCCCTAGAGGCAATAATAAAGTTGTTATTTTATATTTTCTTATTCATGATAAATGTTTATTATTCATGCTAGAATTGTATTGATTGGAAACTTAAATACATGTGTGAATACATAAACAAATATTGTGTCCCTAGTGAGCCTCTACTAGACTAGCTCGTTGATCAAAGATGGTTAAGGTTTCCTAAGTAACTAACCATAGATATGTGTTCTCATTTGATAATGGGATCACATCATTAGGAGAATGATGTGATGGACAAGACCCATCTGTTAGCTTAGCATAATGATCGTTCAGTTTTATTGCTATTGCTTTCTTCATGTCAAATACATATTCTTCCGATTATGAGATTATGCAACTCCCGGATACCGGAGGAATGCCTTGTGTGCTATCAAATGTCACAACGTAACTGGGTGATTATAAAGATGTTCTATAGGTATCTCCGAAGGTGTTTGTTGAGTTGGCATAGATCGAGATTAGGATTTTTCACTCAGAGTATCGAAGAGGTATCTCTGGGCCCTCTCGGTAATACACATCATAAGCTTGCAAGCAAATGACTAAGGAGTTAGTCATGAGGCTATGTATTACGGAACAAGTAAAGAGACTTGCCGGTAACGAGATTGAACTAGGTATGAAGATACTGACGATCGAATCTCGGGCAAGTAATATACCAATGGACAAAGGGAATTATGTATGTTGTCATAACGGTTCGACCGATAAAGATCTTCGTAGAATATGTAGGCGCCAATATGGGCATCCAGGTTCCGCTATTGGTTATTGACCGGAGAGGTGTCTCGGTCATGTCTACATAGTTCTTGAACCCGTAGGGTCCACACACTTAACGTTTGATATCGATTTGGTATAATACGAGTTATGTGGTTTGGTGACCGAATATTGTTCTGAGTCCCGAATGTGAACACGGACATGACGAGGAGCTGTGGAATGGTCCGAAGGTAAAGATTGATATATAGGACGATGCTATTTCGTCTCCGGAATAGTTTCAAAATGCATTGAAAAGTTATCGAAATGCCGGAAGGGGTTCCGGAGGCACCGGGAGAGTATTGGGCCTTAGTGGGCCAAGTGGAAGGGAACACACCAGCCCACATGGGCTGGTGCACCCCCTTTAGGGGAGCCACACCTAATACATGGTAAATGGGGGGGGGGTGCCACCCCCTCTTACCATATCTCGGAGAAGGAAGGAAAGAAGGGGGCGCCTCTCCCCTTTCCTTCCCCTTGTGCCATTATTTGGCAAGGGGGGCACACCACAGGGAGGAGCCCTAGGGCTGCCACCACACCTGTTGGGGTGCCCTAGGGGCTGCCTCCTCCCCTCTCACACCTATATATATGTAGGGAGAGGTGCCATACAATACACAGCTTATTCCACGCCGTGGGTCGACCCCTCTGCCTTTAGTTTACTCCTCCGCTCTAGATCGTCACAGTGTTTAGGCAAAGCCCTGCGGGATTGCTTCACCACCACCATCACCACGCCGTTATGCTGACGGAACTCATCTACTACCTCGCCCCGCTTGCTGGATCAAGATGGCGAGGACGACACCGAGCTGAATGTGTGCAGAACGCGGAGGTGCCGTCCATTCAGTACTTGATCGGGCGGATCATGAAGGTGTACGACTACATCAACCGCGTTGTATAAACGCTTTCGCTTGCAATCTACGAGGGTACGTAGATACACTCTCCCCCTCGTTGTTATGCATCTCCATGGATATGGAGATAAAGATTGTTGGGAATCATTGCATGGAAAACAAAAAAATCTACGCACACGCAATGATCTATGCATAGAGATGCATAGCAACGAGGGGGAGAGTGTGTCTACATACCCTCGTAGGTCGTAAGCAGAAGCGTTTATACAACGCGGTTAATGTAGTCGTACACCTTCACAATCCGCCCGATCAAGTACCGAACGCACGGTACCTCCGCGTTCTGCACACGTTCAGCTCGGTGTTGTCCTCGCCACCTTGATCCAGCAAGCGGGGCAAGATAGTAGATAAGTTCCGCCAGCATAACAGCGTGGTGACGATGGTGCTGAAGCAATCCCGTAGGACTTCACCTAAGCACTGTGACGATCTAGAGCGGAGGAGTAAACTAGCGGCGGAGGGGTGCCGACACACGGCGTGGAATAAGTTGTGTATTGTGTGGCACCCCTCCCCACAAATATATAGGTGTGGGAGGGGAGGAGGCAGCCCCTGGGGCACCCCAACAGGTGTGGTGGAAGCCCTAGGGCTCCTCCCTTTGGTGTGCCCCCCCTTGCCAAATAATGGCACAAGGGGAAGGAAAGGGGAGAGGCGCCCCTTCCTTCCTTCTCTGAGATATGGTAAGAGGGGGTGGCGCCCCACCCCCTCCCCCTTTACCATGTATTAGGTGTGGCTGCCCTAAAGGGGGCGCACCAGCCCATGTGGGCTGGTGTGTTCCCTTCCACTTGGTCCACTAAGGTTCAATATTCTCCCGATGCCTCCGGAACCCCTTCCGGCATTCAGATAACTTCCGGAGACCAAATAGCATCGTCATATATATCAATCTTTACCTCCGGACCATTCTGGAGCTCCTCGTCATGTTTGTGATCATATCCGGGACTTCGAACGACATTCGGTCACCAAACCACATAACTCATATTATACCAAATCGACATCGAACGTTAAGCGTGCGGACCCTATGGGTTCAAGAACTATGTACACATGACTGAGACACCTCTCCGGTCAATAACCAATAACGGAACCTGAATGCCCATATTGGCTCGTACATATTCTACAAAAATCTTTATCGGTCAAACCGTTATGACAACATACGTAATTCCCTTTGTTCATCGGCATCTTATTTGCCCGAGATTCAATCGTCGGTATATTCATACCTAGTTCAATATCATTATCGGCAAGTCTCTTTACTCGTTCCGTAATACATCACCTCGTGACTAACTCCTTAATCGTTTGCTTGCAATCTTATGATGTGTATTACCAAGAGGGCCCAGAGACACCTCTCTGATACTCGGAGTGACAAAACCTAATCTTGATCTATGCCAATTCAACAAACACCTTCGGAGATACCTGTAGAGCATCTTTATAATCACCCAGTTACGTTGTGACGTTTGATAGCACACAAGGCATTCCTTCGGCATCCAGAGTCGCATAATCTCATAGTCGAAGGAATATGTATTTGACATGAAGAAAGCAATAGCAATAAAACTGAACGATTATTATGTTAAGCTAACGGAAATGACAACACATGTCTATGGTTAGGAAACCTTAACCATCTTTGATCAACGAGCTAGTCTAGTGGAGGCTCACTAGGGACACGGTATTTGTTTATGTATTCACACATGTATTTAAGCTTTCGATCAATACAATTCTAGAATGAATAATAAATATTTTATCATGAATAAGGAAATATAAAATAACAACTTTATTATTGTCTCTAGGGCATATTTTCTTCAGCGCCTGTTGCCAGGTGATGAAAAAGGTGGCGCGGGGCGGATTGAGGTACGGATACGGGTCATTCAGATCTGTGCCGGAGCCACTGCCACCCGGCTTAGACAACAATGAGGCGCTCGTGCCGCAATCCGGCAGTCATACACCTCAACAGAGACTTATGCCATCGTTGATGTCACAAGTAACACATCGGCGCTCCAACGGGTGCTCAAGGAATCCGCAAAGCTAGCGCGACAGAAAGATATGGCGGCGGAGAGAGCCGCCCGGCTCGTGGCAGAGCAGAACAACGCCGCCCGCTGACAGGGTTCCTCATCTCATCCTCCTCCGACAACGACACAACGGACGACCCGCGGCCCGCCTAGTTGTTTTATCTTCTATTTAGGTTAAATTTAAACTCTGTCGGCCCTTTTGGATAAACTTTGTCGATGTCCAATTTGGTATGTTTTTATGTCAGCCCTTTTGGATGAACTTTGTCGATATCCGATTTGGTATGTTTTTATGCTATCTTATGACCTACGTACTATGCATGTATTTGTATAAAATATGATGCAGCCATATGGAGTTTGTGGTTGTGGAGTGAGCAAAATGGGCTTTGTCCAGGCACTGCCAGTATGATGCGTCCATATGGGGTTTGTGGCTGTTGAGTGCGCAAAATGGGCTTTGTCCAGTCACTGCCAGCCGACGCGCCGGAGTGGTATAGAGCAGTAGAATAGTCAACCATGGTTGTTGATGCTCTTAACACATAGAAGGGCAAGATGTGGTTTGATTTGGTTGGCTTCCCGACCAGAGAAAACAAAGGCACAGGCGGCATGCGCTCGTCCGGACGCACACAATGTCATTAGCTAAAAAACACAAAGGGACGGTAACAAGTGCCGAAAATGAAGTAAAGTGCTGATGAGCAACAAATTATTCCAGCCTCTGCTGCATGATTTCACGGGAGCAAGATCATTGGCCATCGTCGTTTCGGTCAGGTTCAAACAAACGTTTACAACAAGAGCAACAGCGACAGCAGAGGCACATTCCACTGTGGCAATGTCAAAAGCAAATGGCTACGGAGTACAGCATAGTAGAGGAAAAAGGAAAAGAAAGGATTGGTTGGTTGGTGGTCCTCTTAAGAAAAAGAAAAATGCACAGGATAAAGGCAGTGGCCATATGACCAGACGCTAAAAAGGGAATGATGGATCCCCGGACAGAGATGCTCCAGGATAAGGAGCACACTGACGTGGCTTTTCCTGGCGCTGCAAAGCCGAGGGGGGCAGCGGGAGACTTGCCACTGTCCACAGGCCCCCGCCGGATTCCATTCCGCCGACCATCTGTAAAAGCAGTCCAGTATAGGGAGGTCAGATGGAATGGGGATCATATCATGCGATATATCAGCAGCACTCTATGCGTCGGCACTATGATTGAGCAGCTACAATCTAGTGAGGAAGTAGATGGGAGATTTGGACGAATAAAGTTGATTCGACATCATTTTCAACTATGTACTATATTTTCATCTTTTGAAAAATCATTTGCAAGTTGCGTGTTGCATGCACAACATATTTAGAGGAACATACGAGCTGCGGAGAAACAAGAGAATGCAACTTCAAAATTTAGATTCTTCAAACAAACAAGATACCTTCTGAATGAAAGTAGATAATTTGAGAAGGATTACCTTATACAGCAAGGAGATACCAGGCAATTCTCAACTAGCTCTATAGGATTTTAACAAAATTTGGCGCATCATCCCTTGCCCCAGCAGTTGTGCGGTAAACATATAACTTGTCAACTTTGGGGATTCCATGGTTCTCATCCATTTCATTGCTCTCATCTACCTCATTTATAACCTCCACATTAAGCATTGGCATCTTTGATGCAAGGATTTGGCACCCCTTTTCTGTGACATTGCATGATGACATCCAAAGGGATCGCATTGTCTCATACTTGGTAACATTCTCCAGGAGTGCAGCATCACCAAATGGGCTATCTCTAATCTCCAGCTTCCTCAGATTATTGCATCCTTCCATAACATGCATCATTCCCGCATCACTATCTCCAGCAAATGCTATTGAAAGCATCTCAAGTTGTTTCGCGAATTTACCAATATACATGAAAACCTTGTCGGTGAGAAGACCCGATATTGACAATCGCCTTAGCCCTTTGCATTCACGAACAATAGCACCAAAACCTTCATCTAATGGTTGGTTTGTCATGGCATCAGGCTTCCCAGGCTCAAGAATACAGAGTCTGAACCGCGTGAAATTTGGGCAGTTCTTAGCTATAGTAAGCAGTGCGGCATTCGTCATTTGATGACAAAAATATAGCAATGAGCTCAGTTTTTGACAGCCCAAGGATATTGCAACAAGTCCCTCCTCTGTTACTGGGGAATACCCGGCGATATAGAAGTCTGATGGGAATACCCTGAGTTCTTGTAGATCCTTGCAACTGGAGGCCACCACTTGCAAGCCCTTATCCGCGATGCAATCCAGTACCTGGAGTGTACAGGATAAAGGCTCAAACCCTGTACTGAATTGTCTTAATCAAGCATAAAAATAGTAAGGTGAGTGCGGCAGCAAGGGAACTCACCCAAAGACGTTGGAGTTTCACACAGTGGCTGATCATTTTGGTGAGATCAGAAGAATCAAGTGTCGGAGCATAGCTCAAGTTTAAACCTGTTAGTTGCCCACATACAGGATAGATGAATGGAAGGCACAAAGGCGAAGCATCCCAAAAGCCCGATAAACTCCTCAGCAGTTTGCATTTCTCCAATGCAAGGGTCAGCCTGAGATACGATTCAGCTTGGAAGTCATCTGTCAAGTTCCCAGTCCCTAGATCCTCCAAATTAGGGGCGCGCATTAATATCTTCGAGAGTGTATCTACTGACACAGATCGATTCAACCTCAAACTCCGAAGACTTGGGGACCTAGCAACAAGTCTCTCTAATGAACCAGCATTAACCTCCCCTTTGATGCAGGCGAAATTCAAGGAGACAAGGGACGTGCAGGAATCAGGGAAGCAGGAGAGCCACCTTGGCCCTCGATCATCCACCTCATTTTCCTGCAAATCTAACTCCCTCAGGAGCCTAGACCAGATAACAATATAAAAAACAATGTCAGTGTATTGACCATTAAATGCATGTAACAAGAGTAGATTGGTGCCTTTAATGAGATAATAATAATGCATTAATGAAATTAATCAGAACTGGCATCCTGCCCTAGCAGATTGTGTGCACCATGAGCATAACAATACCAATTCATCCTACCAAAAAGGAAGTATAGACAAAATTAACTGATAAAATGTAAAGTCTAACGAGCTAAATAAAAAGATAACAGACATACTATACACGAATCTAACACAAGAATGGTCCGTCAAAAAATGGCAGGTACAAAATTTGGACAGAACATCAGGATAACTAACTAAGGACATCAGATGCAACTGGATCATTCAGACCCTGAAAGAGTGCTCATGCAATTCGGGAGATTTTGTAGCTACAGAATTGTGCAGCAGATCAAATTTGATCCTTTCAACTTTACTTGCACATAGCATTGGAACAAGTGCTGGATCTAGGCTTCAAACAAGTAATAACTGGCAGGACCGAAGCAAGAAGGCTAGTAGCTAATCAGAAAAGAGCAAGAAAGGCATTTCATATTTCAATACCTCACCAAATTAAACCATAAGATCTAGATGCACGCAGAAACTAAAACAGCAAATCAGAAAACTATGATGCCTTAACAAACTGCAATTTTAAGTACACTCACTTGCAGTGACTTGCAATAGCTGCTAGTCCATCGGTGCTGAACCCCTCACAGCTGATAAGAACTAGGGCCCTGAATCGTGGGAATGATTTGGCAAGCAGCTCCAGGCTCTCATCTGACACCACCATCCGCTTCATCCGCAGCTCCTCAAGACCCACGCAGCCCCTGGCTGCTGCCTCGATCCATGGTCCGGCGTACCCACCCCAATCAGGTGGCACAAGGTTGAAATCAGCGAAGTGTGGTTTCCCCTTCACTGTCAGTGCCCGCACATTGGGGAACCGAAGCACCACGCGCTCAGGGCGCACAGCATAGCAGTTACCCACAAAGACAGTTCGCCGGCTCAGCCTTTCAATCTCATACCATACCTTGCAAACAAGTGAAACGGTGTTCCGGTCACATTGCGCGGGCAAGAAGCTGAATATGTGCTCCACCACCTCCTCCGGAAAGTAGGTCATGGTGCCTTCCCCCAGCACCACCTTATTACTAGAGCTGCAGGACGGGATCTGTTTGCTTGCAGTCTCCAGGTTATCAAAGCTACTAAACAAAGCCGACGAAATCAACAAATGGAAGCTGCAACCTTGCTCAACCAGACACAGAGAGCACACAACTAATGCTGGCTTGGGCAGATCAGGCTCCAGCCAGATTTGTTGAGCTAAAACTGGCAACCAACACTGGCAACAAGCAATGGCAAGGGGGCACTAGAAAGCGGCCTGGTTCACCTCATCTGGCAGAGCTACAACTACAGCAAGGGGCACAAAAATGGGTTTCAGATCTGCAGCTGAAGTTTCTTCAAGAGATACTAGTAGTTACTGCATCTGCCGTCCATACCCTATTTAGAACACGCAAACCCCCTAGTAACCCAGAACGGACAGCACCAAAATGGCTAGGAGGATTGCGACCGCCAGTCCCGATTCCTCCACCCAAAACCTGCAAAGAAAGATCAGCGACCGCTGAGTTCTTGCCGCCTCCGGGAACTTGCTAAGAAAAAGGAAACAAATAGCGACGGGGAGAAGGAAACGAAAAAAAAAATGCAGCCTACCAACAGCTCAGATCCAGAGCGCCGAAACCTCCAGATCTAACCTATGGACGCCGCCGGTACTGCAGACTCCGCACCAGACCCCTCCGCGAAAAAAGCTCTCCTCCAGCAATGATCGCGGGCCGCGGCGCCCCGGACCGAAAGCCCGCACCCGGAGCCGCCGGAGAGAATGACCCGAGAAATTCGGCGGGGCGCGGGGAGACTCCGAGCGGAGGGGAGCCCCGCTGTCGGCAGGCCGCAAGCGAGGATAAGACCCGAGGGAATCGGCGGGGCGGGCGGGGCGAATGCGACGCCGGAGCGGGAGAAGTGGGGAGCTTTGGGAGGGGAGGCAGCTGGGGGGGAGGTTGGAGGAGGGGAATGCTCTCTCCCTCTCTCTCTCTCTCTCTCTCTCTCTTCAGTAGTAGGAGTAGGACTTGGGAGGAGGCTGGAGATGCACGCATCCAAACCAGCCCTCACCGGGTTGGTCTTTACGTGATGTGAGAAATTAAAAAAGAAATGATCAAAAGGTGAGGTACGAAAGACTGGTCGACGAAATACGAACGGGCCACCTCAAAAGAGTATATTCTGGTTGCCAAGGAATGCATTGGCCACCACCAAGGATCACTTGATTCAAATGAAATTTTTAAACGGGTATTATTGATGGCGATGATATAAGTCACTTGATAAACAAACATGGAGGTAGAGCAAGTTTGTTTATTTGCGAGCAAATGTTCCAAATTTACTCATTGGTTAATTTCTTTTTGGAGTTCTTATTATGCGTGGCATAAAAGAATCGTCAAAAATGAGAATTATAAAAGAGTATTGGTTTTGATATACCTCAAAATAATATATTCTCGTTGTCGTAAAATGTATTGGCTGGTAAGGATCACTTGAACCGAATAAAACTTGGAACAAGAATCGTTGATGTCACGACCCGGTCCCTTATAGGAGCCTGAATCTCTACGCTTACCGTGTCAGTCCCTACACCAATAGTTGGCATGCACAGTCGAGGATGAAATACCAAGAATACATCACATGTCATAGTATTACATCGTAAATCCAGTGCTTTTACAATACACAAATGCTTGGCTCATGGGCTAGCTTATAATACAATCATGCAGCGGAGACAATGTTCTAGTCTTGTGGCGTCCATCCACTCACAGCCAAGAGTTGAGAATAGTGTCGTAACCCTACTTCGTACCTTCCATTCGATTACAGTAAACCTGCAAACATGATACGTTGCAGCCACAAGGGTCACTACATTGAATGTATTGGCAAGCTTCATCAAAATTGGCTTATTGAATTCTCCCCCAAGCAATCCTAACCACAAAGCAGGAGTAGGGTTTTACACTGCAAAGTGGCCCGAACATGGGTAAACTGTCGTGTCCAATGTTCTTCTTCTCTATCTCATGCTCGTCGGAGCCTCGTCGCGAGGTTTGCAAGGTAGAGTAGGGCGGTAGAAGCGAGCGCACCCAGTGTTCGAACCTCTTGATTCCCCGCAGCCCCGATTCTGACAGATACGTGCTTGTATGATACTCCCATTGCAGCAATGATGCCCAGTAGGACTAGCACGTCCTGTAAGAAGAAATTGTCACGCAAAACTTACTTTCTTCTTGCCTTCTTCCTCATACAGTACTACTACTAAGGATGGCAATTTTACCCATGGACATGGATACCCATGGAGATCCTATCTGAATGGATAGAGTTTGAATATACTTTTGTGCCCATGGGCGGCGCCCAAACCCGATCTGATTGGTCGTGGGTAGGGCATGGATATAATCTTATACCCGTGGGTATATTCAAACAGCACGAACTGTATTTTAAAGTACACAACCATGTGGCGGTGTCGACGGTGGCCTCGAAGTCGAGGTGCTCCTCCAAGATCTGGCGATCGGCACGCATGGCAGCCATAGCGACCTCATGCGTGCGTGCGGTCGCATGTTACTGAGCTCCACGTTATACTGCGTGCAAAATGGCTGTGGGTGGTGCTTAATTGGAGGAGGAGGACAGTGATTTCAGTGGAAGGTGTCGCGTTGTCGATCGGGGCATGTGGGACGAGAAAGGATGAGGATGGTGTGGGTGGGGTGTGGATTACCTAACCATATCGACGAGGCCGCGCGGCAAGAAGAAGGGTCGGTGGCGAGGAGGCCGCACAGCAAGAAGAAGGGTCGCCGGTGAGGAGGCGGTGCTGCAAGAAGAAGGGTCGTCGGCGAGGAGGCGGCGCTGCAAGAAGAAGGATAACCGGCGAGGAGGCGGCGCTGCAAGAAGAAGGGTCGTCGGCGAGGAGGCTGAGCTGCCAGTAAGCAGCGGTGAAGGTTTGAACTTGGAAAGCAAGGAGGAACAGTGAAAATGTGGCTTTTGGTGAGAAGGAGGGGCGGAAGATAGATATTTCTGCGGTGGCAAAAAAACGCTCGGTGCCGCGAGAAACTGGCACGCAAGTGTGGTTCAAGCAGGAGCGCTGGACTGTAGACGACGAAACTTCCTGCGTAAGCCAGACAAGACGGTGCACCAAGGTATTTTATATCGCATCCCACACGATTCTTTCTAGTAAACTGTTTTATGGTATACCTGATTTTTCATTATGTTTTAAAAGACAAAATGGTGTTACAGAGGGAAAGGATGGTGTTTGAATTGCTAGAACATTTACGTACAGTGAACATGCAACTAGTACATGAGTGTCGTGTTTAAATTTGGAATTATTTTGGATTCGTTTGGCATTTTTATGCATTAATTGAGTTTTGGGGCATTTAGTGTGCATAGTTCAAATTTGAACTACAAGCACATGCTCTAGTGCATCAAAGTTTGTTGAAAAATCACATGTGTGTCTTTCGGTGAATTTATAGGTCCCATGCAAAAAAAATGCAATTCAAACATGTGGGCGTCGTGGCTCAGCCGAAAAGATTGGGAAACTTGGTTTTTTAATTACTGAAAATCCAAAACACGCCTGAAAATCATGAAACTTGTCATGGTGTCATGACATGGCACCAACATGTTGCGGTAATTTTTTTGGCCGGATTGGGACAAACTTTCATGTAAAATTCTTGCAAACCGGAGCTTCCCTCAAAAAGGTTCGTGGTTCTAAGATAGAACGTGTCACCTCCGTGTGCGAAACGACATACGTACACTGCCTTCTCCCGCCTTAATTTTTTTACACAGACAAATTAGACCAAATAGAAGTATTGTGCTAAAATTTAGAATTATTCCAGGTTCGTTTGGCCTTTTTATTAATTAATTGAGTTTTTGTGTATTTAATGTGCATAATTCAAATTTGAACTACAAGCACATGCTCCAGTGCATCAAAGTTTGTTGAAAAATCACATGTGTCTTTGGGTGAATTTATAGGTCTTATGCCAAAAAATGGGAAAGAAATTTAAACATCTGGGCGGCGTGGCTCGGCCGAAAAGATTGAGAAACTTATTTTTTTTAATTCCTGTAAATCCAAAACACGCGTGAAAATCATGAAACTTAGCATGGTGTCATGACATGGCACTAACATGCTGCGGTAAATTTTTTGACCGAATTGAGACAAGTTTTGGTGTAAGTTTCTTGCAAAACGGAGCTTCCCTCAAAATGGCTAGTGGTTCCGAGAGGGAACGTGTCATCTCCGTATGCGAAACGACATGCGTACACAGTCTTCTCCCGCTTTAATTTTTTTACACAGGCAGATTAGACCAAATAGAAGTATCGTGCTAAATTTTGGAATTATTCCGGATTCGTTTGGCCTTTTTATACATAATTGAGTTTCTGCGTATTTAATGTGCATAATTCAAATTTAAACTATAAGCACATGTTTCAGTGCATCAAAGTTGGTTGAAAAATCACATGTGTGTCCTTGGGTGAATTTCTAGGTTCCATGCAAGAAATGAGAATGAAATTCAAATATCTGAACGTCGTGACTCGACCGAAAAGATTGCGAAACTTGGTTTTTTAATTCCTGTAAATTCAAAACATGCCTAAAAATTATGAAACTTGGATGTTGTCATGACATGGCACCAACATGCTGCGGTAAATTTGTTGGCCGAATTGGGACAAACTTTGGTGTAAGCTTCTTGCAAACCGGAGCTTCCCTCAAGAGGCTCATGGTTCCGAGAGGGAACGTGCCATCTTCGTGTGCGAAACGGCATACGTACACTGCCTTCTCCCGCCTTAATTTTTCTACACAAGCAGATTAGACCAAATAGAAGTATCGTGCTAAATTTTGAAATTATTTCGGATTCGTTTGATCTTTTTTATACATTAATTGAGTATCTGGGCATTTAATGTGCATAATTCAAATTTGAACTACAAGCACATGCTCCGGTGCAGCAAAGTTGGTTGAAAAATCACATGTGTGTCCTTGGATGAATTTCTAGGTCTCATGCAAGAAATAAGAATGAAATCAAACATCTAGGCGTCGTGGCTCGGCCGGAAAGATTGAGAAACTTGGTTTTTTAATTCTTGTAAATCCAAAACACGCCTAAAAATCATGAAACTTGGCATGGTGTCATGACATGGCACCAACATGCTGTGGTAATTTTTTTGTCCGATTTGCGAAGGCGCATACATTAACAATCAACAAAGTCATTTTGGAACAAGTGTTGTCACGTTACAAATCGGAAACACAAGTATTATTGAAACCGTGGGTGTTCTACTTACCAATTACATGCCGCCACACATCTCCCTTTTTTATTGGCTAGGAGGTGCCATGCGGGGTAGCTATTTGAGTACGGAAGGCGTGCAATCAGACCCCTGCGTGTGCTCATATGGAGGAGAGCCCTTTGACCTCTACCCGCCGCGCACCTCCCTCCCAACGTCTCCATTAATGGCTTCCGAGCCCCTGTTCTACGGCGTGGCTATATGTCTCACTGAACTGCGATTTAAGAGAGAAAAATGAAAACCTGAAAAGAAAGTTTTGCACGGATCTTGATGTAAGATCCGACGGACCCATATAGCATCGACTGTGACTTATAGCAAGCATGATGAATATAAGGATGATGACAGTGAATAATAATTGTCTTACATATTTAGGAACATAATTAAAATCCCCACAAAAAGGAACATAATTAAAAAAAGCCACATGCAGCAACGCCCGAAATACATAAGGGCAAAAGAAGAAGGAAGACAATGATCTGGCTCGCTGATCTCTACTTTCTTGATGCGTTGCTGCAGGCCGCGGGAACTACTCTCCGCGGCGAGCGGCGATGAGCTCATTCTTGTTCTTAAGATGCTACTTGAGAGAATCCACGGATTCCTCCACCAGCCTTCTGCAGTCGATGCGCAGCATGACATTCATGTCCATAAGTTTCTCGACGATGACGCTGGTCCTCTTCAACAAGGCAGTGGTCTCCTCTGGCTGCTCCGCACTTCCAACGATCTTCGCCCTCAGCAGGTCCCGCTCGGCCCGAAGCTTCGCATTGCTCTCATTTAGTTGTCGGGTGACGCCAGTAGCCTGTTCAAAAGAGGCTTTCATGTTGTCCTGTAACCTCGCCCAGCCGGAGATCTGATCCATATGGCTATGGATGATCGCAACAGGGGAGGTGGTGGAGAGGTCTACGGCTGGGTCCCCGGTGTCGGCGGACGAAGGGAGGGCCACGTCGGCGGTCAGCGCTCTGGATGAGAAGTAGTGCACATAGTCGGGAGGCAGTGGGTGCTTGGGCCAGCTACGTGATGCGAGGAAGGCGGAGGGCATTGGGCACAAGTAAGAAGGAAGGGGGCGGTGCTGGAGGAAGCACCGGCAGTGGGGGGGGGGTGGCGCGTCGACGACGAGGAAGGAGGTGCGCCAACAGCGGGGGAGGTTGCACGCAGCGGGGTTTTGGGGAGGGCGGCGTCTGGCAGATCCGGTGGGGTCTTCGGGGAAGGCTTGCAGTGGTAGGTGTTCCGAGGAGGGCGGCGCGCAGCAGATCCGGTGGGGGGTTCGGGGAAGGCTTGCAGTGGCGGGGGGGTCCGGAGGACCTCCTCCTGGGGGCCTCGTCGGGAAGAGGCAAGCTGCCTCTACGCGTGGCCAAGGGCGACGGCGGTTGCTGAATGCGGTGGGCGGCGGAGGGGAGGCAGTTCGCCGGAGAGTGGGAGGCCGGCGGCCACGCTGGATGGGTCGTGGGGGGTTGAGGTGGTGGAAGTTCAGGTGACGCGGGTGGTGGGAGGTTCAGGAGTTTGGGACCATACCGCCAGCTCCTATATAGGACGCGCCATGATCCAAATAGTTATTATAATCCTGGGATTAGAATAGTGCTACTCTCTCTTTCTCTCTCTCTATATATAGGATGGGTCTATTATGATAACACCCTTAAGACCTTATTCTCCCAACAAAATCTCCTTATTCTGCTAACAGTTCGGCACTGCGACAGAACGCGAACCGAACCGCGCAGGCAATAAAAAAGAAAACCACCACACCTCGCTACTACTACCACCTATCACCACCATGTCAACCCACCCTCGCACCACTCCCCATGGTCAAACGGGGCTACCCCACCTCTCGATCCAACCACCACATAGCGTCGCCCGCCCCAGCCACCAACCACCCCCCGCCGCCCACCCCCGCCGCCGGCCACCACCCTGCGCTGCCCGCCGACGAACATAACCATGCGCCACCCGCCCCGGCCATAGCCGCGAGCCGCCCTGCCTCGGCCACCACCCGCCCCGCCTCGGCCACCACGAGCCGGCACCGGATCCAGGCCGCGGCGGGCCCCCGTGACGTCCCGGCACCGGATCCCTACAATGGCGGGCCCCCGCGACACCCTGCTACCGAGGCCAGGCCGCGCCGGCCTCCCGCTGCCCCACCTGCTCCCCACCGGATGCGCCTCCGCCGCGCACCGCACTGGTGTGGGAGAACACCAGTCGAGGGCAGCCCTGCACGTCGCTCCCAAGCTCGCGAGGATGGGCACTCAGCTGGATACATGCCTCCACGGCCACCCCACCGCTAC
Organism: Triticum urartu; assembly: GCF_056163025.1. Classification (NCBI taxonomy): domain Eukaryota; kingdom Viridiplantae; phylum Streptophyta; class Magnoliopsida; order Poales; family Poaceae; genus Triticum; species Triticum urartu. Next base: position 472,240,278 of record NC_141874.1, read on the forward strand.
CTTTCTCCCATCCGGTCGCGCAGCCCTGCCCTGGTGGCATGCCTCACCACCTCCCTGGATCCATCTCCTACACTACTTCATGCAGCACCCGCGGTAGTGCTCTCCATCAGCCAAGAGGACCACGACTTCGCCCCCCTGAGCCCCCCCTTTTCTCTCGCCACTTTTACCAGCGAAGAGCTGCTGCATAATGCTCATGGCTCGTCGCCGACGACCCTGCTACCTCTTGAGCACTGCGTTGGTTTTCCCCGAAGAGGAAGGGATGATGCAACAAAGTAGTGTAAGTATTTCCCTCAGTTTTTGAGAACCAAGGTATCAATCCAGTAGGAGGCTACGCGCGAGTCCCTCGCACCTGCACAAAACAAATAAATCCTCGCAACCAACGCAAATAGGGGTTGTCAGTCCCTATAAGGCCACTTACGAGAGTGAGATCTGATAGATATGATAAGATAATTTTTTTGGTATTTTTATGATAAAGATGCAAAGTAAAATAAAGGCAAAGAAAATAGCAAAGGAAATAATTAAGTAGTAGGAGATCAATATGATAAAGATAGACCCGGGGGCCATAGATTTCACTAGTGGCTTCTCTCGAGAGCATAAGTATTCTACGGTGGGTGAACAACTTACTGTTGAGCAATTGACAGAATTGAGCATAGTTATGAGAATATCAAGGTATGATCATGTATATAGGCATCACGTCCGACACAAGTAGACCGACTCCTGCCTGCATCTACTACTATTACTCCACTCATCGACCGCTATCCAGCATGCATCTAGAGTATTAAGTTAAAAATAGAGTAACGCCTTAAGCAAGATGACATGATGTAGAGGGATAGATTCATGCAGTATGAAGAAAATCCCATCTTGTTATCCTCGATGGCAACAATACAATACGTGCCTTGCTGCCCCTACTGTCACTGGGAAAGGACACCGCAAGATTGAACCCAAAGCTAAGCACTTCTCCCATTGCAAGAAAGATCAATCTAGTAGGCCACACCAAAACTGATAATTCGAAGAGACTTGCAAAGATAACCAATCATACATAAAAGAATTCAAAGAAGATTCAAATATTATTCATAGATAGACTTGATCATAAACCCACAATTCATCGGTCTCAACAAACACACCGCAAAAAGAAGATTACATCGAATAGATCTCCACAAGAGAGGGGGAGAACATTGTATTGAGATCCAAAAAGAGAGAAGAAGCCATCTACCTACTAACTATGGACTCGTAGGTCTGAGGTAAACTACTCACACTTCATCGGAGGGGCTATGGTGTTGATGTAGAAGCCCTCCGTGATCGATGCCCCCTCCGGCGAAGCTCTGGAACAGGCCCAAGATGGGATCTCGTGGATACAGAAAGTTGCAGCGGTGGAATTAGGTTTTTGACTCCGTATCTGATTGTTTGGGGGTACGTATGTATATATAGGAGGAAGGAGTATGACAGTGGAGCAACAGGGGGGCCCTCGAGGGTGGAGGGCGCGCCTGGGGGGGTAGGCGCGCCCCCTACCTCGTGGCCTCCTGTTTTCTTTCTTGACGTAGGGTCCAAGTCTCTCTGGTCTTGTTCGTTGAGAAAATCACGTTCCGGAAGGTTTCATTCCGTTTGGACTCTGTTTGATATTCCTTTTCTTCGAAACCCTAAAACAGGCAAAAAACATGAATTCTGGGCTGGGCCTCCGGTTAATAGGTTATTCCCAAAAATAATATAAAAGTGGATAATAAATCCCAATAATGTCCAAAATAGTAGATAATATAGTATGGAGCAATCAAAAATTATAGATATGTTGGAGACGTATCAAGCATCCCCAAGCATAATTCCTGCTCGTCCTCGAGTAGGTAAATGATAAAAACAGAATTTTGATGCGGAGTGCTACTTGGCATAATTTTAATGTAATTCTTCTTAATTGTGGTATGAATATTCAGATCCGAAAGATTCAAGACAAAAGTTCACATTGACATAAAAAATAATAATACTTCAAGCATACTAACAAAGCAATTATGTCTTCTCAAAATAACATGGCTAAAGAAAGTTATCCCTACAAAATCATATAGTCTGGCTATGCTCTATCTTCACCACACAAAATATTTAAATCATGCACAACCTCGATGACAAGCCAAGCAATTGTTTCATACTTTTGACATTCTCAAAACGTTTTCAATCTTCACGCAATACATGAGCGTGAGCCATGGATATAGCACTATAGGTGGAATAGTGTGGTGGTTGTGGAGAAGACAAAAAGGGAGAAGATAGTCTCACATCAACTGGGCGTATCAACGGGCTATGAAGATGCCCATCAATAGATATCAATGTGAGTGAGTAGGGATTGCCATGCAACGGATGCACTAGAGCTATAAGTATATGAAAGCTCAAAAAGAAACTAAGTGGGTGTGCATCCAACTTGCTTGCTCATGAAGACCTAGGGCAATTTTAGGAAGCCCATCATTGGAATATACAAGCCAAGTTCTATAATGAAAGATTCCCACTAGTATATGAAAGTGATAACATGAGAGACTTTCTACTATGAAGATCATGGTGCTACTTTGAAGCACAAGTGTGGCAAAAGGATAGTAACATTGTCCCTTCTCTCTTTTTCTCTCATATTTTTTTATTTGGGCCTTTTTTATGGCCTCTTTTCTTTCTCTTTTTTTATTTGGGCTTCTTTGGACTCTTTTATTTATTTTTCGTCTGGAGTCTCATCCAGACTTGTGGGGGAATCATAGTCTCCATCATCCTTTCCTCACTGGGACAATGCTCTAATCATGATGATCATGAAACTTTTATTTTTCTTACAACTCAACAATTACAAATCGATACTTAGAACAAAATATGACTCTATGTGAATGCCTCCGGCGGTGTAACGGGATATGCAATGATGCATGAGTGACATGTATGAACGAATTATGAATGGTGGCTTTGCCACAAATACGATGTCAACTACATGATCATGCTAATAAATATGACAATGATGGAGTGTGTCATAATAAACGGAACAATGGAAAGTTGTATGGCAATATATCTCGGAATGGCTATGGAAATGCCATAATAGGTAGGTATGGTGGCTGTTTTGAGGAAGGTATATGGTGGGTGTATGATACCAGCGAAAGGTGCGCGGTATTTAGAGAGGCTAGCAAAGGTGGAAGGGTGAGAGTGCGTATAATCCATGGACTCAACATTAGTCATAAAGAACTCATATACTTATTGCAACAATCTACAAGTTATCAAAGCAAAGTATTACGCGCATGCTCCTAGGGGGATAGATTGGTAGGAAAAGACCATCGTCGTCCCCGACCGCCACTCATAAGGAAGACAATCAATAAATAAATCATGCTCCGACTTCATCACATAACGGTTCACCATACGTGCATGCTACAGGAATCACAAACTTCAACACAAGTATTTCTCGAATTCACAACTACTCAACTAGCACAACTTTAATATCACCATCTTTATATCTCAAAACAATTATCAAGTATCAAACTTATCATAGTATTCAACACACTCATAAGAAAGTTTTATTATTAATCTTGTATACCAAGCATATTAGGATTTTAAGCAAATTACCATGCTATTAAGACTCTCAAAATAATCTAAGTGAAGCATGAGAGATCAATAGTTTCTATAAAACAAATCCACCACCGTGCTCTAAAAGATATAAGTGAAGTACTAGAGCAAAATTATATAACTCAAAAGATATAAGCGAAGCACATAGAGTATTCTAACAAATTCCAAATCATGTATGGCTCTCTCAAAAGGTGTGTACAGAAAGTATGATTGTGGTAAACTAACAAGCAAATACTCAAATAATACAAGACGCTCCAAGCAAAACACATATCATGTGGCGAATAAAAATATAGCTCCAAGTAAAGTTACTGATAGAAGTAGACGAAAGAGGGGATGCCTTCCGGGGTATCCCCAAGCTTTGGCTTTTAGGTGTCCTTAGATTATCTTGGGGGTTCCATGGGCATCCCCAAGCTTAGGCTCTTACCACTCCTTGTTCCATAATCCATCAAATCTTTACCCAAAACTTGAAAACTTCACAACACAAACTTAAAGTAGAAAATCTCGTGAGCTCCGTTAGCGAAAGAAAATAAAAGACCATTTCAAGGTACTATAATGAACTCATTATTTATTTATTGGTGTTATACCTACTGTATTACAACTTCTCTATGGTTTATAAACTATTTTACTAGCCATAGATTCATCAAAATAAGCAAACAACATACGAAAAACAGAATCTGTCAAAAACAGAACAGTTTGTAGTAATCTGTAGCTAGCGCAAGATCTGGAACCCCAAAAATTCTAAAATAAATTGCTGGACGTGAGGAATTTATCTATTAAACATCTGCAAAAATAATTAACTAAATATCACTTTACAAATAAAAATTACAGCAGTTCTCGTGAGCGCTAAAGTTTCTGTTTTTTACAGCAAGTTCAACAAGACTTTCCCCAAGTCTTCCCAACGGTTCTACTTGGCACAAAAACTAACTAAACACAAAAAACACAACCAAAACAGAGTCTAGATAAATTATTTATTGAATAACAGCAAGGATAAATATTGAGTTGTCTCCCAACAAGCGCTTTTCTTTAAAGCTTTATAGCTAGGCATAATATTTCAATGATGCTCACATGAAAGACAAGGATTGAAGCACAAAGAGAGAATCATAAAACACGTGACAAACACATCTAAGTCTAACATACTTCCTATGCATAGGCATCTTATAGGGAAACAACTTATCAAGGCAAGCAACAACTAGCATATGCAAGGAACCGGAAACAAACAATAGCAACCTCAACATAACGAGAGGTAAAATAGTAACATGAAAATTTCTACCACCATATTTTCCTCTCTCATAATAATTGTATGTGGGATCATAAGCAAATTAAACAAAATAGCTATCACATAAAATATTTTCAACACGATCCACATACATGCAAAGTTGACACTCTTCCAAAATAGTGGGATTAACATTAACTAAAGTCATGACTTCTCCAAACCCACTTTTATCAAAAATTTCATAAGATTGGACATTCTCCAAATATGTGGGATCTAAAGTTGACATTCTTCCAAACCCACTTTCAATAATATTGCAAACACTATTATCAATCTCATATTCATCATGGGGCTTAAATAAATTTTCAAGATCATAAGAAGAATCACCACAATCATGATCATTGCAACAAGTAGAGGACATAGCAAAACTAGCATCCCCAAGCTTAGGGTTTTGCATATTATTAGCACAATTTACAAAAATAGAATTTATAATAAAATCATTACAATCATGCTTTTTATTCAAAGATCTATCGTGAATCGCTTCATGAAGTAATTCATCACACTTTTCAGATTCACGAATTTCAAGCAAAACCTCATAAAGATAATCTAGTGCACAAAACTCACTAGCAATTGGTTCATCATAATTGGATCTCTTAAAAAGATTAGCAAGTGGATGAGGATCCATAGATCTTAGGTTCTCCGTTTAGTAATAAATAAACAACTATTCTAACCATACGAGCAAACAAGAAGCAAGCGAAAAAGAGGCAAATAGAGAAAGAGAGGGAGGATAGAGAGAGAGAGGGCGAATAAAACGGTAAGGGTGAAGTGGGGGAGAGGAAAACGAGAGGCAAATGTCAAATAATGTAATGCGGGAGATAAGGGTATGTGATGGGTACTTGGTATGTTGACTTTTGCGTAGACCTCCCCGACAACGGCGCCAGAAATCCTTCTTGCTACCTCTTGAGCACTGCGGTGGTTTTCCCCGAAGAGGAAGGGATGATGCAACAAAGTAGCGTAAGTATTTCCCTCAGTTTTTGAGAACCAAGGTATCAATCCAGTAGGAGGCTACGCGCGAGTCCCTCACACCTGCACAAAACAAATAAATTCTCGCAACCAACGCAAATAGGGGTTGTCAGTCCCTATAAGGCCACTTACGAGAGTGAGATCTGATAGATATGATAATATAATATTTTTGGTATTTTTATAATAAAGATGCAAAGTAAAATAAAGGCAAAGTAAATAGCAAAGGAAATAACTAAGTAGTAGGAGATCAGTATGATAAAGATAGACCCGGGGGCCATAAGTTTCACTAGTGGCTTCTCTCGAGAGCATAAGTATTCTACGGTGGGTGAACAAATTACTATTGAGCAATTGACAGAATTGAGCATAGTTATGAGAATATCTAGGTATGCTCATGTATATAGGCATCATGTCCGAGACAAATAAACCGACTCTTGCCTGCATCTAGTACTATTACTCCACTCATCGGCCGCTATCCAACATGCATCTAGAGTATTAAGTTAAAAACAGAGTAACGCCTTAAGCAAGATGACATGATGTAGAGGGATAGACTCATGCAATATGAAGAAAACCCCATCTTGTTATCCTCGATGGCAACAATACAATACGTGCCTTGCTGCCCCTACTGTCACTGGGAAAGGACACCGCAAGATTGAACCCAAAGCTAAGCACTTCTCCCATTGCAAGAAAGATCAATCTAGTAGGCCAAACCAAACTGATAATTCGAAGAGACTTGCAAAGATAACCAATCATACATAAAAGAATTCAGAGAAGATTCAAATATTATTCATAGATAGACTTGATCATAAACCCACGATTCATCGGTCTCAACAAACACACCGCAAAAAGAAGATTACATCGAATAGATCTCCACAAGAGAGGGGGAGAACATTGTATTGAGATCCAAAAAGAGAGTAGAAGCCATCTACCTACTAATTATGGACCCGTAGGTCTGAGGTAAACTACTCACACTTCGCCGAAGGGGCTATGGTGTTGATGTAGAAGCCCTCCGTGATCGATGCCCCCTCCGGTGGAGCTCTGGACCAGGCCCCAAGATGGGATCTCGTGGATACAGAAAGTTGCGGCGGTGGAATTAGGTTTTTAGCTCCGTATCTGATCATTTGGGGGTACATAGGTATATATAGGAGGAAGGAGTACGTCGGTGGAGCAACAGGGGGGCCCACGAGGGTGGATGACGCGCCTGGGGGGGGGGGGTAGGCGCGCCCCCTACCTCGTGGCCTCCTGTTTTCTTTCTTGACGTAGGGTCCAAGTCTCTCTGGTCTTGTTCGTTGAGAAAATCATGTTCCCGAAGGTTTCATTCCGTTTGGACTCCGTTTGATATTCCTTTTCTTCGAAACCCTAAAATAGGCAAAAAAACAGCAATTCTGGGCTAGGCCTCCGATTTATAGGCTAGTCCCAAAAATAATATAAAAGTGAATAATAAAGTCCAATAATGTCCAAAACAGTAGATAATATAGCATGGAGCAATCAAAAATTATAGATACATTGGAGACGTATCAGACCCAGCGGTCCACCACTGCAGCTCTGGATAGTGGATAGGTGCGGTGTGGCTAACACACTGTTGCAGTGCGGAGTGTTTTTGGTGCAGGTTTGGGTGTTGTTGATGCAGTGTAGAGTCCTCTCGACACAGTCCATAGCATTTTTTGATTTTTTTTTCAGGTTTGGCCTTGTGTTTTATCTGCAGTTCATTGAAGTGGAGTTCTAGCAGATTAGTTTGATGCAGTTTTGGGCACAATAATGACCAGCCTCAGATTCACAAACCGTGCTCCAAATCGCCAGGAGCGTGTTGTGCCTCCTCCCCTTGCAGTCCGGGCGTCCGCAGACTTGAAGTGCGCCTGGGCGCGCAATGCGGTTCGGCGGCGCTTGGCCGTCCTGTTCGCGATGTGTCTTGGTGCAGAATGCCGCGTGATTGTAGTGCAGTCTGCTGCAGTTTGTGTTTTTTTTGTGTATCTGTCGAATGTATCTGGTTGGGATATGATGTATTTTGTGTAAAAAATAATAGTTGAGAAGTTCATTTCAAAAATCATTAAAAATGGTTCACTTTTCAAGAGAAAAAATGGATGCATGCAGCCCACTTCGAGGAGTCTTGTGGTTCACTACATTTAGCAAAAAACACGATGGTGGATAAAAAAACAAAAACAAGCAAAAAACAGTGTGGTTCACTCGCCTTGTACTAGCGGTTCACTCGCCGCGTCCTCAAAGTGCGGAAGAATTCTAAAATTAAAAAGAAAACAAAAAATGTGTGTCGTTCATTTTGCAGTGTGTTTGGTCCTCCGATGTGGTTCACTTTTGAGCGTGATGCTGTTCACTTGCGCCCAAAATGAAAGTGTAATTTTTTTAAATAAAACAACAAGATAGCAATGAGGTTCACTTCGATATATGTCGCAGTTCATTTGCCCTCGTCTCTGCGATCCACTCTTGTTCATAAAACAATGACAACAAAATCTCACAAAAAACTCATATGAGAAAATTTACGCCCGACAAAAGAAATCATGAAGTTCACTTGACTGTCTGATACAGTTTGGTTTTCTGTCCGAAGCAGTGCGTTCTTCCGTCGTTCATAAAAAACTCACAAAAAACTCACAAAAAGCTCATATGAGAAAATTTACGCCCGACAAAACAAATCATGAAGTTCGATTGACTGTCTGATGCAGTGCGGCTTTCCATCTGAAGCAGTGCGTTCTTTTGTCGTTCATAAAAAAATGACAACAAAAACAAACAAAAAAGCTCATCTGAGAAAATTTACGCCCGATAAGACAAATCATGAAGTTCGCTTGACTGTCTAATGCAGTGCGGTTTTCTGTCCGAAACAGTGCGTTCTTCTGTCTGATGTGGTACACACGTCAGTTTTGGTGTCGCGAAAAACAAAGTATCCGCATTTTGGTAATATTAAAACTACCCTTAAACCGTAAGGAATTAGAGAGCGTGTTCTACATGAAAAAGTTGTGCCTCGTCGATATCTTTCCGATGATGTATCATTTGCATCATTCCGCCGAGCGGTTTGAAATTTTTTACGAAAAAACGGCCGCTGCCACTCGTCGTTCGCCGCACGATTTTCAAAATTAACTTAAAACTGTAATGAATCTCCAAAATATTTCACCATATCAAAGTTGCGCCTCGTCCATAGCTTTCCAACAGCATATCACACGCCTCGTTTAAACGGTTCAAAAACTAGAGCAAAAACAGTACCGAAAATTTGATTTTTTTTGAAAAACAGAGTTCCGCAATTTAGTAAATTTGAAACTGCTCTTAAACCGTAACGAATTAGAGAAAATATTACATATGAAAAAGATGCGCCTCGACGACATCTTTTCAACGGTGTATCATTTGCTTCATTCCGATGAGCGGCTTAGAAAAAAACATGAAAAATGCTCGCTACCACACGTCGTACGTCGCACCATTTTCAAAACTGCTCTTAAACCATGAGGAATCTCGAAAAGTGTTCAACATGGCAAAGTAGTGCCTAATTCATAGCTTTTCAACGGTATATTACACGTCTTGTTTCGATAAACAATTAAAAAATTAGAGTAAAAAAGGTACTGAAAAACTACAGCGTGCAGTTTTTTCTGACGGGAAGTTCAGTCGCCTGAGTACTGCAGCACACTTGGTTCAAACAATGACGTGCACTTGCGTTGAGCGTGCAGTGCGAAAGTGTTATCAGAATAGTTATTCTGCTAATATTAGCATAATAGACCGGCTATATATATAGGGTGGGTCTATTATGATAACACCCCTTAAGACCTTATTCTAATAACACCCGTGCTTATTCTAATAACACCTCTCCTTCGCTAAAAAGCACACCCACCGACCCGACCCAGGCAGCCCACTACCCCCGACCCCCACCTTCTTCTCCCGACACCTCCCACCCTCGGCGGCGCCTCACCATCACCCACCACCGCGGCGCCCCACCTCCACCCCAACCCCCAGCGCCCCATAACCACCCCACCCCTCTTCCTCCTGGCCGGCGCTGCCGCCCATCCTCTTCCTCCCAGTCGGGCCCGCCGCGCCTCCTCTTCCTCACGGCCGAGGCCGCCGCGCTTCCTCTTGCTCCCGGAATCGCCACCGCCCCTGGATCCCCTTCCTTCTTCCACCTTTCTTCAACGCCCACGGCTAGCCCACTGTGCCTCTCCTAGTCATTGCATCCCTCGCAGATCCTCCTCGGCGTTGCCCAGATCCAGTGGAGCACGCGCCCGATTAGCAACCGGGCTTTGGTGGCCGGGGGTGACCGTTGTCAGAGGAGGAGGTTGGGGGAAGGAGCGGACCACGAGACTCGGCAGATGCGCGTATGAGGGGAGCTGGTGAGCCTGCCGCGGCGCCGAGGATCGCAGGTTCTGAAGGTGGCCGGAGATCACCGTCCTCCTCTCTCTTTAGTGGAGCCTGCTGCCCGATGAGGGCGAGTAGTGGAGCCTGCCACCCGATGCAGTTCGATTGGGTCCTCCCTTGCATGAGCAGCCCAAGGCGCGTTGCTGGAGCAGTACACAATAACAGGTGTGCTCGGCCATCAGCCTATGGGATTCAGTTTGCTAGAGCACCCCTCGCATCTCCCTTCTCGCCGGAGAAGTACGACAGTGTGCTGGCTTGCAGTCCAGTGGTGCCGTGTAGTTAGTCATCCAAATACCATACAGGGTTGCTGCTATTCAGAAGAATTTTCTAGTCTTTTTCTGAAAATTTGATGAGTTGTTTTGGATGCAGTACAATACAGTTCGTGGGCGCGCCAGCAACGACCGCAACAACGCAGCCCACCCCAAAATGCGACCAACGACGGCAGCAACGCATCCCACCCCAAATGCGAGCGACGGCAAGGATTGGCCAATGCAGTGCGTGCGTGCACTTCAGCTTGTCTGTTTTGTTTGAAGATTTTATTGCTTATAATGGCAGCGATTCATTTGTAAAAAAGTGGTGGAACTTCGATGCAGCTCATTCCAGAAAACTCTGTGGTTCAGTTCAAAATTTGTGTCTCGGTTTTGTTGTTCTTGCAGTAGGGGGTAACATCAAAAGGCAAAAAGAAGAAGTGAAAATACAGATGCAGTTCTCTGCCTAGTGTGGTTCTGCTCGGTACTAGATGTATCTGCAATACAGATGTCTATGAATTTGTTTGAAGAAGACAAAGTAGTTGACTCCAAATTGTGTAGCAGCTCATTACCCCTCTGGATGAAGTGCAATTTGCTTTTTGTCTCAAAATTTAGTCGACTACATCAACATTTGTAGTGCGTTTGGTCCTCGGATGTGGCTCACTATTGAGAGTGATGCCGTTCACTTGCCCTCAACATGAAAACGCAAAAAAATTAGCAAAACAACAAGATAGCAATGAGGTTCACTTTGACATATGTCACGGTTCATTTGCCTCGTCTCTGCGGTCCACTCTCGTTCATAAAAATTGTTGAGAAAAAGACAATAAAAAACTCACAAAAAACTCGGGTGAGAAAGTTTATGTCCGACAAAAAGAAATCATGAAATTTACTTGACTTCCTGCTGCAGTGCGGTTTTCCGTTTGAAGGAGTGCGTTTGTCTGTCCGATGAAAAGGTCCACTCGCTTGGTCAACACGCACAAAAAAATAAGTATGAAAAAAATACAACAAAAACTCATGAGGTTCACTTTTGATAGTGTTGCGGTTCATTTTCGGGAGTGTTGCGGTCCACTCTCGTGCAAAAAAAAGTTGAAAAAAAGACAACAAAAAACTTTTGCGAGCAAGTTTATGTCCGATAAAAAGAAATCATGAAGTTCACTTGACTGCCTGCTGCAGTGCGGTTTTCTGTTTGAAGCAGTGTGTTCTTCTGTCCGATGAAATACACACGATGATTTTGGTCTCGCGAAAAACAGAGTGTCCGCTTTTCGGTAAATTTAGAACTGCTCTTAAACCGTAAGGAATTAGAGAGAGTGTTCTACATGAAAAAGTTGCGTCTCGTCGATATCTTTCCAACGACATATCATTTGAATCATTTCGACAACCAGTTTGTAAAAATTTCGCGAAAAACGTCCGCTGCCTCTCGTCGTCCGCCGCACGATTTTCAAAATTAACTTAAAACTATAAGGAATATCAAAACCATTTCTACATATGAAAGTTGCGCGTTGTCCATAGCTTTCCAATGACGTATTACATGCCTCGTTTCGACAAACGATTCAAAAACTAGAGCGAAAACAGTACCGAAAATTACAAAAATTTCAAAAAAAAAAGAATTCGCGATTTAGTAAATTTAAAACTGCTCTTAAACCGTAACGAATTAGAGAAAAAGATGTGCCTCGATGATATCTATCCAACGGTGTATCATTTGCCTCATTCCGACAAGTGGTTTAGAAAAAAAACGCGAAAAACGCTCGCTCACACTCTTTGTGGGCCGCACCGTTTTTTAAAACTGCTCTTAAACCGCGGGGAATCTCGAAAAGTGTTCAACATGGCGAAGTTGCGCCTAATCCAACGGTATATTACACACCTCGTTCCGATAAACGGTTAAAAAATTAGAGCAAAAACAGTACCGAAAAAACACTACACGCAGTTTTTTCCGACGCGAAGTTCACTAGTCTTTGTAATGCAGTACTCTTAGTAAAGAAAGTGCAGTGCCCTCGCATTGAGCATGCAGTGCGGAAGTGTTATCAGAATAACTATTCTGATAATATTATCAGAATAGACGGGCTGCGCTATTCGTCACCCTGGGTGAGGAATAATTATTCTTCACCCATCTCTATTTTGACGTCAATGCATCGTATTTTTAGGTTCCATAAATTTTATCTTATTTCATACGTAAAAAGAGAACGTAAGAAAATATATACTCGCCGTAAAAAATATTTTATTATGGGGACCCTGACTCATAAGTCGTGATCACCGAATGCACGTGTACAGTGATCCCAGAGATCAATGCTCATTGAACACACAGAAGCTGAATAACAAGAGTCTTACATCCATACATATCGTATTACACAAGTAGGACCATTATGGTCAAGTCTTGAGTATAGCATCGCAGCGGAAATTTCCGTTGACAACTTGGACCCATGCCATCTGCCTTAACCCTATAGGCATTCGTCCTAGCTCGCATGTTCGTCGCCAAAGAAATCTTCATCTTACTCCTTTTCTTTCATGCCTGGCCGATAAAATAACCAGTGGCAAGCCAATGAGTACTTTGAATGTACTCGCAATCAACCCAAGGGTGATAACAGAACAATTATGCAAGGCACTACTGCTAATTTGGCATTTTTGCGGAAAGCTAGTTTTTCTCATGCAAGTATGATCAACATTTATCAAGGATATGAATGCGTCTGCAACAAGTATCAGGAGGTTACAGAGATCGACATCGAGAGAGAGTTATGAACAACTCGTGCTCAAGCTCACCGTGACTTCCTCACGAATCACGTCAATAGTTTTACCAAACCGTGTTGTTTGTCAGAAACATATGGACGTAGTCTAAGCAGCACCACCCAACTGTCCTTGACCGTGGACACGGCTATTCGAATAGTTTTACACTCTGCAGAGGTTGCACACTTTACCCACAAGATCCAGGGAACTTCCGTGTCATCCACGACCCGCGGTACCTCAAGTACCCGGGGTAAGCACCCGATCACTATCTTTCCCTAGACGATACTAACATAGAGTCCACTCGATTGGTAGTAACCCCCGTGCCCAACATTTCACAACTTAAAATTGTGGAGCCTCGCTCCCATATTCATCACATACCACTAGCACGGGGTACCAACGGTGTGTTCGGTTCCCCATAAAAATGGTCTTGGCCGCCCTACCTGGCACGACCCCGTCCCGAGAGAGAGCACCAACTCTCCCCCGTCACTAGTAATGCGGGCTCCAAGCTAGTATCGGCCTAGGTAATCAATAATGCCCTTTCCCATACAAGGGTAGAGTGGTTGCGCATGTAAGGTTGGGACAGTCGACAAATCTTAAATCTAATCCGTCTCTGTAAACAACACTTTTATCGAGCCTCGGTACACTACCTCTCCACCAAGTAGTGACGTAGTTCATCATCATCTCCCAGGGGCATTAGTGGCACCCACTGGGCTTTTTGCAAGTATGTCAAACCACACTTGTTTCTTTCCATGCATAACCCTGACCCACTTTGCGTAGCCATTTACTATAGCATATTTCTACAACCCACCAACACAACTCTAAGCAAGGGCAGAGTCATGAACAATGCAAGTATCAATGGAGTATGCAACGGAGGCAAGCCTAGCAAGGTTGCCATTCAAGGTATATCATGCACTCGGTGAAGCAACAAAAATGCCATCATCATGTAAAATGGTTCATCATGGTCAAAGGGTTGCTTGCCTGTTTTAACAAAGTCTTCGAGGTATTCAAATATCTCTGGTCCAACTCCAAGCATTTCGTCTACTTCGTCAACTATCGTTGAAAGCAACCATAATAAGCAACACAACAAGGCAGAAAATAAAAGTGCTCTAAAAATATGAAGTTGACTTTTCTAGGACTCCCCTGGTTATATGAAAAATAACCAGAGTGGTTTCATTGGAATTGGATCAATGGTTATTTCTGAACATTTCAATATGATAGAATTAAGGGCTTTATGGATTTGCAAGAGGTGTACAGAAATATTATTTTGAAAAATGAGCAAAGATACCCATTTAACAAGGCATGATTTTAGAAGCATCTAGGAGTTGGTTTCACTCGATTTGGAGTTCAAATGATTTCCCTATGAATTTGCAAAGTTGACAAATATGAAGAAATGGCTCATTATTTTGTGAGGCACAAAAAGTATTAATAAAAATGTTCATAAACTAAGTTAGGAACCTAGAAGCACCTAGGAATTTGAATAATGCCATTTGGATCAAATTTGAGCCCTCTGTGATTTTCTAAAGTTTATCACAGAATTAAGAAAATTGGGATTTACTAAATAACTGTGAAGGAAACTTCTCTGGAAAAATGTGCCAGCTCCTCTATGAGGTAGGGAATGATTTATAGAGTCACTAGAAATTTGAATCACTAGATTTGGAGTTCATTTGAATATTTGGGAGCTTTTACAATTTTATCTGGAAAAGAAAAGAGAAAAGGGGGTATTACCCTTATCCTGCGCACCAGGCGGGAGATAGCAGTGGGCCGGCCTAGCGGCTCAGCTGCGCTGGCGACAGGAGGGTGACGTCGAAGACGGCTCCTCGTGAGGGCGCTTTCGCCATGGAAACGCGGGAGTAGTGCGGCCCGCCTCCACTTACGCGAGCGAGCAGGCGCGCGGTGGAGTTTTAAACCTGACAGGCAGGGCCCCATGTCAGGATGTGAGGCTGACCGACGGGCCCCACGGCCATCGTCGTCAACCTCCGTCCAAAGAGGACGGCGAGCTCACCGGCGGTGATTCTGGGCACGGCGAGGCGAACAGGTGGCACCGATGTGTTCAGCGTCGAAGCGCACTTCGGGTGGAGGTGGTGACGGTTGTCGGGGAGCAGTGGTTCGCCGGCGACCAAGAAGCCGGCGGCGAGGCTTTGGGAGGTGGATGGATAGCTCACTTCGGGCTGAAATCGAAGCGGTGCAAGAAGAGGAACGAGTCAGTGGAGTCTTCTTGCTCCAGATCGAGAGAAAGGGGAGGCAGAGGAGGCTTATACCTCTGGATCGATGGTGACCCGAGGCGGCGGGGCTCGAGCTCGATCTCGAGCTCGGGCGTCTCTGGGCATGAACTGGTGGTGCGGGTGGACGATTTGGAGTGGGAGAGAACGAGCATGAGCAAAAGGATGGCTCGGGGAGGCCTTTAAGTAGGCGAGCTACGGCTCACCGTAGACCCGTGCGCCGGCGAGGTCGTTGCCGTTGCTGTGGGTCACGGGGGCACGCGTGGGCATGTCTGGGGTGCTCATGGGTTTGGTCCAGAGCGAGGGAAAGAAGAGAGAGGAAGCAGGAGGGGCCAGAGGCGCCACGCGTGTGAGGCCGCTCATTGGAGCTCTTTGGGCGGCCCGCGCGCGTGCGAGAAAGGGCAGCAAGAGGGAGAAGGAGGAGGGGGACAGAGGCGTAGCGTGCTGCGGACGTCGGGGAGCATCGGCTGGCGTGAGGGGGAGAGCCGAGGTGGCCGGAGGTGGTTGGCAGGGGGCGGCTACAGTGCGGGAGCGCACTGTAGCGTGCTCCAGAGCGTGCAAATGGCCGACATGCCATTTTTTGGCAAAGTGGGCACGGCTAAGCATGTCTGGTAGCTCTAGGGAGGAGTAAATAATGTGGGGAAAGCCTTGGATGCCTTGGGTGGCCACTGGAGTGAGGTGGGAGGTGAGGAAGAGGGGTGCAAGGGCTGTCCAGAGGGGTAAATGAGGTGTTTTCACTCCTCAATTATTGATCTGAGATGTAGCCATTGCTACTGGAGGTAGAAGAGGTCTAGGAGGGGTTGTGGTAAAAAGTGGAGGCCATGGAGAAGAGTGGAAGAGGTCAAAACAGGGGTTTTAGTAAAATGGCGGAATGTGTTTGATGCTTGTTTGGTTAAGCAAATGAACTCCATTTGGCAGGAGACTCCACAGGGTGAAATTGCACATATAATTAGGGCCTTACACCAATCTTGAGATTATCTGGGCAAAGTTCACAATGTAACTTTTGTAAACCCTAGAAATTAGCAGAAATGAACTTGTGTAGATCTAGTTGAGAAAATCACTTCTCCTTGATGCACCACTTGGTGTAGTGTCATCATTTGAGGATTTGAACATGTCCACAAAAATTCAGATCAAAAGGACACACTTGGCAATGTAGAGTTGTTCAAATTTGGTTCTGGACAAAAAGGGTTTTGAGGGGGTTTGATGATGTTTTCTTGATCTTCAAGGCATGAGGCTTTGTTAGATCATCAAATATGTCATATGTGACATGCTAGAATTTTCTTGGATTTTTATGGAAATATTTCCTGTAGAAATATTACAAATCCTTGAAATGGGCAGAAATGGTTTTGGGAGGTTTTGTCCAATATTTTGATCATGACCATATGTTGAAACTCATATATATGGAAAATGTATGCCCATTGAGTCTCCCTAATTTTTCTCAAATATTTTTAAAGCTTTAAAATAATTTTAACCTATTAAAGACCATTTCTGGCCTTAAGAAAAAGCCTTTAAATAAAATAGGAAAATAACTTTTAAAATTATATTTTTGTGGTTTCTGGGCATCCTATATCTAATAAGAGTCAAACATATTTTTGGAAAGATTTTTTCTGCCCTTAATTAAGTATTTGCAGTGCAAACCTCAATTCAAGGGTTTTTGGAAAACTAATTTTTGAAAATACTTTTTGGCCAAATTATTTTTGTAAGGAAATACTATATTGCTCTATACACATGGCATGATCATTGGGAAAAGGTTTTGGATCAAGGAGAAGGAGTATAAGAGTTGGAGGATTTATTTGATTTTTAGAGCACTTGCAAACAGCAGTCAAACATTCAATCAAAGCAAAGACAAAACACTCAAAAGTTTTTGTCAAACCACATTTTATCAGGATTTATTAGCTTAAGTGTTGTGGCATGAAATCAGGGTGTGACAGACCTACCCCCCTTACAAGAATCTCATCCCTGAGATTCCCAAACTAGGTGTGGAAAGGAATATGGAAACTTGGATATGGGGTAGTCTTCACGTCCCCATACTGCTTCCGAATGGTGCTCCATTGAACCTTGAAGTACTTGATGATGTGTCTTCGTGTATGATGTTCTTCTTGATCCAGGTTGCTAAGGGGTTTCTCACGTAGGTCAGGTTGGGTTGGGGGTCGATGGCTCGGTGATCGATGTCCTTGTTAGTGATCGGGCTAGCTAGGAAGTCGAAAACACTTCCGGAGTTGTGTCATGTGGAAACATTACGCACAGTGGGTAACTCAGGTGGTAACTCCATCTGGTAACTGTCTTCTCTTCATCTTGTGGAGATCTCGGAGGGGGTTGTTAAATCTTGGAGTGATCTCGAAGAGGGCCAATGGATCTTGGTGTGGGTTTCCTTGTCATGAAAATGCTTGGTTCTCTTTGAGAGAAGTGGCTCGCAGATACACATGGTCTTCGACGAGAAAGTTCACTTCTTGACGATGGTGGTGGGTGTAGTTCTTCCTCCTGGACATGGCGATCCTCAGATGTTCCTTGACCAGCTCAGTGATTCTTCTTCCGTCTTCGGGTAGACAAGTATGTTACCAAAATAAAGATGACAACCAACTTGTCCAAGTACTCCATGAAGACTTTGTTCATGAGGTACATAAAGTAGGATGGGGGTATTAGTGGTGGTCACGGTTGAGTATGGTCCAAGGTATTCTCGATCTAGAGTCAAGACCCACGGTCATGGTCTGACCATGTTGTAGCTTGGTAGGGCTTAAGGGTTTCAAGGATTCTAGGGTGTGAGTGAACATTTATCATCTTATCTTTAAGCACGGTTTCTAAGATGCCAATTATGCTATCTAGTCCTTTAAACAAATCACATCATATCACCAATAGCATCATTTCGTATAGGTCAACTCCAATCATCACTCATGTGATTCATACCCTCATGACTCTCGAGAGGAGGTCTAACAAAATCATATATGTCTACAATCCCCAAACTCATATGTATGTCTACCCCTAAAAATCCATGGGTAGAACATACAAGCTACTAAGCTTGAACGTGACAATCCAAGTGCTCAGCCTACTCTTCCAAGGTCTAAGATAGTGCATCTCTATCCTAAGGAAACACGTCGTATACCACTCCAAGATCTTGTTTCCTTCCTATGGATCAACTCCAACAACCCATTAACTTCCATCAACCACTACACAATCCATTAATTCTACAAATCCAATGTTTATGGTGTACCACATGATCTTCTAATGTCCTATAATCCTCATATACTTGAAAAGGGTTATCTTTACTATAGTCAGTCCACCAATTTCCCATTATCGGGGTCAAGTAACTCCAAGGTCAAGCTTATATAGATCCCTAAATCAACTCCGACAATTAGTCCAATCTCCTAGTTTATCATCCACCGAGAAACATGGTATCATGATCGAGATCATCAGTCTAAATCCAATTTACTCCGAACCATGTAGACATACTCAACATCTATATTCAACTAGAATCACCTACTTAAATCCAAATCTCTTGTCCAACGAGAATTCCTACATGTTCCCCTCAAGTTATTTACGTAATATCAACTGTCTCCTATCAATATCATCTGATCAAGTCAAATCCTTGCACTCCCAGGAGTTTCAGCTTGCGATCATAATTGTCCTATAAATCCAATTTACTCAGGGGTAAGGAAAGCTGTGCTAATCTATACTCATGATCCCACCAAGTTCATCTACCAACATCGAAGCCTCATAATCCACCAAATAGTCTCATATAATTCCTCGAGTCATTGATATAAACTCATCAAGTCATTTGTCCTCTATTCCTATATCCTCAAACTGGTCTTCCTATGGCATCGTCAGTTCTGGTGCTATATTAGGATGATAATGTGCTCGTTCACTATGTCCACTAGTTCCATAATGAACCCAGTGTTATGCAAGGTTACAGAGGCTTAACAGGTCCTCTTGCAATTCTGTGGGTTGAGCACATGGTTAAGGATTCGAGCTGGGGAATCTTGTGAAGTCTCGAAGGGTCTAGGAATGGGTTTCTAGTCTGGAGGGTCAAATATAACTCTACGGGGTTGCACTTGGTCATGGAGATTGTAGCAGAAGTCTTCATTGCTAGTTGGTTGCTGAAGTAGAATCCTTGGTGTTGCCGGTCTTCAGTTGAGAGAGATGAGAGGGAAAGGTAGCATAGAGGAGGTGGGATGCCTAAAGGGGGTTCTATAGTGCAAGTATAAACAAACAGGTGCAAAAAGGGCCAAACACAAGCATTAAGATAAGGAAGGTGATATAGACGCGTACTTGTTGCCTAGGGCAAAAAGGGCGACTGATGTCAAAACACAACAAATAAAAACAAGAAACACACAATCATGGTTCTATTCGAACCATCATATGGACTCGACTGCGCATAGGGGGTACACGACTCATCCTACCCTAGGGGTTCTCGGATTCAGTAGTCGTGCTTTGCTTCGTGCCTCGTGCAGTCTTCTGGGTTTCCCTCAGGTGTTGCTACGTCTCTTTGTTCGATGAAACAATCCAGATTGAGCCTGAAGATTCTTCAACAACTTCTTGCCTGTTGAAGTGGTGGGGTGAAGGTGGCTTCTCGTAGCAGGCATTGACTCGACCTTCTGTTGTCTTCTTAATCATGACGATCCCTTTTTGTCTTCTAAGGCGTCGATGGTACCAAGTGGGTGATCCTTTATGCAATGACCTTAACAAGGCATAGTAGAGGTCCAACATGTCGGTTATGTTGATGACAACATCGACACCGAGAGCGGGGGATGAAGAGAACCGTTTTCCTGCTCACTATATTGAGGCGGACCAAATGGCGAGGTTCTCATCCACTGGTGGTTGCCGATACAACAATGGTAAGGACATGGTTGCTCTATTAGCGATGTATATCGTGATCTTGCATATCTTACACCCCGATCGTCATAGGACAAGGTTGCATCATCCTGGGGCAAATTCAAAGGTTTCACCATCCTCTGGGTCTTCATGTCCCCATTCCTCAAAGACGTATCTTCTGTTGGCATCGTCTTGCTGTGGTGTCACCAATCTTGTATTCAGAAGAGGTGGGTGAGTGTTTGGCAAGGTGTACTCCCGCTAGGTTATTTACGAGGACTACAAGGAATCCCGTGGTCAGGGGCTTGAGGGTGCTAGCGACCGTTTGCAATAATTTTGAAGGGAAGAGATTGATGGGGAAAGTATACCTTAGTTTTCGAAGAACTGAGAAGGGAAGAGAAGTATAGATAGTTTTGAAAACTAGTAGTAGTTTTGGAAATAGTTTTACCTTAACTAACGACCATGCTAACTAAGGCTTCCTACAGTCAGGATGGCTCTGATACCAGCTCTTCGGGACCCCGACTCATAAGTCGTGATCACCGAATGCACGTGTACAGAGATCCCAGAGATCAATGCTCACTGAACACACAGAAGCTGAATAACAAGAGTCTCACAGCCATACATACCGTATTACACAAGTAGGACCATTATGGTCAAGTCTTGAGTATAGCATCGCAGCGGAAATCTTCATTGACAACTTGGACCCATGCCATCTGCCTTAACCCTACAGGCATTCTGACTGGGAAGCGTCCTAGCTCGCATGTTCGTCGCCAAAGAAATCTTCATCTTACTCCTTTTCTTTCATGCCTGGCCGATAAAATAACCAGTGGCAAGCCAATGAGTACTTTGAATGTACTCGCAATCAACCCAAGGGTGATAACAGAACAATTATGCAAGGCACTACTGCTAATTTGGCATTTTTGCGGAAAGCTAGTTTTTCTCATGCAAGTATGATCAACATTTATCAAGGATATGAATGCGTCTGCAACAAGTATCAGGAGGTTACAGAGATCGACATCGAGAGAGAGTTATGAACAACTCGTGCTCAAGCTCACCGTGACTTCCTCACGAATCACGTCAATAGTTTTACCAAACCGTGTTGTTTGTCAGAAACATATGGACGTAGTCTAAGCAGCACCACCCAACTGTCCTTGACCGTGGACACGGCTATTCGAATAGTTTTACACTCTGCAGAGGTTGCACACTTTACCCACAAGATCCAGGGAACTTCCGTGTCATCCACGACCCGCGGTACCTCAAGTACCCGGGGTAAGCACCCGATCACTATCTTTCCCTAGACGATACTAACATAGAGTCCACTCGATTGGTAGTAACCCCCGTGCCCAACATTTCACAACTTAAAATTGTGGAGCCTCGCTCCCATATTCATCACATACCACTGGCACGGGGTACCAACGGTGTGTCCGGTGCCCCATAAAAATGTTCTTGGCCGCCCTACCTGGCACGACCCCGTCCCGAGAGAGAGTACCAACTCTCCCCCATCACTAGTAATGCGGGCTCCAAGCTAGTATCGGCCTAGGTAATCAATAATGCCCTTTCCCATACAAGGGTAGAGTGGTTGCGCATGTAAGGTTGGGACAGTCGACAAATCTTAAATCTAATCCGTCTTTGTAAACAACACTTTTATCGAGCCTCGATACACTACCTCTCCACCAAGTAGTGACCTAGTTCATCATCATCTCCGAGGGGCATTAGTGGCACCCACTGGGCTTTTTGCAAGTATGTCAAACCACACTTGTTTCTTTCCATGCATAACCCTGACCCACTTTGCGTAGCCATTTACTATAGCATATTTCTACAACCCACCAACACAACTCTAAGCAAGGGCAGAGTCATGAACAATGCAAGTATCGATGGAGTATGCAACGGAGGCAAGCCTAGCAAGGTTGCCATTCAAGGTATATCATGCACTCGGTGAAGCAACGAAAATGCCATCATGATGTAAAATGGTTCATCATGGTCAAAGGGTTGCTTGCCTGTTTTAACAAAGTCTTCGAGGTCTTCAAATATCTCTAGTCCAACTCCAAGCATTTCGTCTACTTCGTCAACTATCGTTGAAAGCAACCATAATAAGCAACACAACAAGGCAGAAAATAAAAGTGCTCTAAAAATATGAAGTTGACTTTTCTAGGACTCCCCTGGTTATATGAAAAATAACCAGAGTGGTTTCATTGGAATTGGATCAATGGTTATTTCTGAACATTTCAATATGATAGAATCAAGGGGTTTATGGATTTGCAAGAGGTGTACAGAAATATTATTTTGAAAAATGAGCAAAGATACCCATTTAATAAGGCATGATTTTAGAAGCATCTAGGAGTTGGTTTCCCTGGATTTGGAGTTCAAATGATTTTCCTATGAATTTGCAAAGTTGACAAATATGAAGAAATGGCTCATTATTTTGTGAGGCACAGAAAGTATTAATAAAAATGTTCATAAACTAAGTTAGGAACCTAGAAGCATCTAGGAATTTGAATAATGCCATTTGGATAAAATTTGAGCCCTCTGTGATTTTCTAAAGTTTATCACAGAATTAAGAAAATTGGGATTTACTAAATAACTGTGAAGGAAACTTCTCTGGAAAAATGTGCCAGCTCCTCTATGAGGTAGGGAATGATTTATAGAGTCACTAGAAATTTGAATCACTAGATTTGGAGTTCATTTGAATATTTGGGAGCTTTTACAATTTTATCTGGAAAAGAAAAGAGAAAAGGGGGTATTACCCTTATCCTGCGCACCGGGCGGGAGATAGCAATGGGCCGGCCCAGCGGCTCAGCTGCGCTGGCGAAAGGGGGGTGACGTCGAAGACGGCTCCTCGTGAGGGCGCTTTCGTCATGGAAACGCGGGAGTAGTGCGGCCCGCCCCCACTTACGCGAGCGAGCAGGCGCGCGGTGGAGTTTTAAACCTGACAGGCAGGGCCCCCTGTCAGGATGTGATGCTGACCGACTGGCCCCACGGCCGTCATCGTCAACCTCCGTCCAGAGAGGACGGCGAGCTCACCGGCGGTGATTCTGGGCACGGCGAGGCGAACAGGTGGCACCGACGTGTTCAGCGTCGAAGCGCACTTCGGGTGGAGGTGGTGATGGTCGTCGGGGAGCAGTGGTTCACCGGCGACCAAGAAGCCGGCGGCGAGGCTTCGGGAGGTGGATGGATAGCTCACTCCGGGCTGAAATCGAAGCGGTGCAAGAAGAGGAACGAGTCAGTGGAGTCTTCTGGCTCCAGATCAAGAGAAAGGGGAGGCGGAGGAGGCTTATACCCCTGGATCGACGGTGATCCGAGGCGACGGGGCTCAAGCTCGATCTCGAGCTCGGGCGTCTCTGGGCATGAACTGGTGGTGCGGGTGGACGATTTTGAGTGGGAGAGAGCGAGCAGGAGCAAAAGGATGGCTCGGGGAGGCCTTTAAGTAGGCGAGCTACGGCTCACCGTAGACCCGTGCGCCGGCGAGGTCGTTGCCGTTGCTGTGGGTCATGGGGGCGTGCGTGGGCATGTCTGGGGTGCTCATGGGTTCGTTCCAGAGCGAGGGAAAGAAGAGAGAGGAAGCAGGAGGGGCTAGAGGCGCCGCGCGTGTGAGGCCGCTCATTGGAGCTCTCGGGTGGCGCGTGCGTGTGCGAGCAAGGGCAGCAGGAGGGAGAAGGAGGAGGGGGACAGAGGCGTAGCGTGCTGCGGATGTTGAGGAGCATCGGCTGGCATGAGGGGGAGAGCCGAGGTGGCCGGAGGTGGTTGGCAGGGGGCAGCTACAGTGCGGGAGTGCACTGTAGCGCGCTCCAGAGCGTGCAAATGGCCGACATGCCATTTTTTTTGGAAAAGTGGGCACGGCTAAGCATGTCTGGTAGCTCTAGGGAGGAGTAAATAATGTGGGGAAAGCCTTGGATGCCTTGGGTGGCCACTGGAGTGAGGAGGGAGGTGAGGAAGAGGGGTGCAAGGGCTGTCCAGAGGGGTAAAAGAGGTGGTTTCACCCCTTAATTATTGATCTGAGATGCAGCCATTACTACTGGAGGTAGAAGAGGTCTAGGAGGGGCTGTGGTAAAAAGTGGAGGCCATGGAGAAGAGTGGAAGAGGTCAAAACAGGGGTTTTAGTAAAATGGCAGAAGGTGTTTGATGCTTGTTTGGTTAAGCAAATGAACTCCATTTGGTAGGAGACTCCACAGGGTGAAATTGCACATATAATTAGGGCCTTACACCCATCTTGAGATTATTTGGGCAAAGTTCACAATGTAACTTTTGTAAACCCTAGAAATTAGCAGAAATGAACTTGTGTAGATCTAGTTGAGCAAATCACTTCTCCTTGATGCACCACTTGGTGTAGTGTCATCATTTGAGGATTTGAACATGTCCACAAAAATTCAGATCAAAAGGACACACTTGGCAATGTAGGGTTGTTCAAATTTGGTTCTGGACAAAAAGGGTTTTGAGGGGGTTTGATGATGTTTTCTTGATCTTCAAGGCATGAGGCTTTGTTAGATCATCAAATATGTCATATGTGACATGCTAGAATTTTCTTGGATTTTTATGGAAATATTTCCTGTAGAAATATTTCAAATCCTTGAAATGGGCAGAAATGATTTTGGAGGTTTTGTCCAATATTTTGATCATTACCATATGTTGAAACTCATATATATGGAAAATGTATGCCCATTGAGTCTCCCTAATTTTTCTCAAATATTTTTAAAGCTCTAAAATAATTTTAACCTATTAAAGACCATTTCTGGGCTTAAGAAAAAGCCTTTAAATAAAATAGGAAAATAACTTTTAAAATTATATTTTTGTGGTTTCTGGGTATCCTATATCTAATAGGAGTCAAACATATTTTTGGAAAGATTTTTATTGCCCTTAATTAAGTATTTGCAGTGCAAACCTCAATTCGGGGGTTTTTGGAAAACTAATTTTTGAAAATACTTTTGGCCAAATTATTTTTGTAAGGAAATACTATATTGCTCTATACACATGGCATGATCATTGGGAAAAGGTTTTGGATCAAGGAGAAGGAGTATAAGAGTTGGAGGATTTATTTGATTTTTAGAGCACTTGCAAACAACAGTCAAACATTCAATCAAAGCAAAGACAAAACACTCAAAAGTTTTTGTCAAACCACATTTTATCAGGATTTATTAGCTTAAGTGTTGTGGCATGAAAATCAGGGTGTGACATTTATGTTACGTAAAATTACGAACGTAAAATATAGTGTAAAACATACATAAATGCGATATTTCTGGTCTTATAACGTATTTTTTTGTTTTCTTATATCAAATTTTACGTAGTGAATCAATATAAATGTAACTATTTGTATTTCAAACGTAATTTATTTATGAAGCGGTCGTAAGATTACGTCGGGTGAAGAATAACTTATTCTGCACCCTAGATGATGAATAGTATCACTATATATATATATACATATATATATATATATATATATATATATATATATATAGGTAAAATGTGTGGGCACCTAGTGCCTGAGCACCTAAGTCCGAATATAGCAAGTCATATTTGCAGTGCATCGCTTTCCAAATTT
This sequence comes from Triticum urartu, assembly GCF_056163025.1. Lineage (NCBI taxonomy): Eukaryota > Viridiplantae > Streptophyta > Magnoliopsida > Poales > Poaceae > Triticum > Triticum urartu. The sequence continues at coordinate 472,265,934 of NC_141874.1, forward strand.
TGTTTGCATGCACTACAAGCATCAATGGTCAAGAATTGCTTTCCAGAAAAGATAATATACTACCGATGTCCTAGTAGGATTCCTTTTTCAAACAAAAATGGTATGTCTATACAGTCCTATTTCTTAAGGTATCAAATATGATAAATAATACGATATGTCTCAAAGGTTTGTATGTATATTAAGGATGTTTTTATGTATTTTTCTAAAGTTTTACTTTTCAAGGTATGTAGTATTTAAAAAATTAAGACCAGATCGGACTTTTTAACCGCTAATATTTCTAGGGTATATACATACAGAAAAATCTAATCAATACATACTAAGTAAAGGAATTCATACATATGTAATCTAATGGGTATGTATTAAATATTCTGGGTATATACATACACAAAAATCTAATGCGTTACATACTAAATATTCTGGGTATATACGTACTAAAAATATATCTAATGAGTGTGTAATAAATAAATGAATCCGTACATAGCTAATCTAATTGATACACACTGAATATTCTGGGTATATGCATGGACAAAAATCTAATGTGTACGTACAAAATATTCTGGGTATATACGTATAAAAATTTAACGGGTACATACTAAACAGATGAATTCATATATACCTAATTCGTAATATATCTAATGTGTGGTATATTTCCTTCTAATGATATGCTACCATGCATGTCGTGCTTAATGACATTCATTTATGATATACATCATAATTGTTTTCATACTTAATTGTTTCATAATTGGCAATTAGTAATGGGTTTACCTGTTACCTTCTATACCTATCAGAATAACACGCGTCTAAATGCAATCAAATGGTGGAAAGGCAAGGAGCCTGGGCACCTAGGTGTCCCATACTGCCCACTATTCTAATCACGGGATTAGAATATTATTCTGATCACAACATAAACTTCCTGAGTTACACGCCTGAACTTCCCTCTGTAGGAACCCGACCTTCGGGCTATCTTCTCAACCGTGTCTTCCGCGCATTTTTTGGTCAGTCATGTTCTATGTGATGTAAGTGTAATCTACAAATAGTTTTTAGAAACTAAATTGCCGTTTTAAATAGGAATCTTGATCATTGGCGGATTTGCTCTCGGGTCATGCTGAAACATGTCTCTGTTGCAATTTTACTGCCTAAGTTGTTCGACCTGAACTTCCCCTAGTGCTAGGTTGAACTTCCATCAATATTGCCTAAATGGGGCTTGCGATATACCGTTGAAAATCTATGGACACGAGTATCATGACCCAAGTTAAATTTTTGGCTAAATGTAAGCGGTTTAAGAGCAGTTTTGAAAAGCGTTTTTTCTTCATACAAAAAATGTGAATCGTATTTTTGACCGCATTTCAAAACCGTTTATCGAAATGAGACAAATAATATGGCGTTGGAAAGCCGCTGCAAAACCGCTCCTTCCACATGTTGATAGTTTTCTCTAATTCCCTACGGTTAAAGAGTAATTTGGAAAATCGTAAAATTTCGCAAATCGAACAGCCGAGTTCATATTTTCGATGTCATTTCTAAATGGCTAATCCAATTGAGGCAAATGATATGGCATTGGAAGCTTATGAAAATGCGCTACTTTTTCATGCTTAAAGGTTTTTCTAATTTTGAACGGTTTAAAAGTGATTTAGAAAACGGTCCAGGTTGCACCGAGTTCGTATTGTCGAGCTAATTTTTTAACTATATGTCCGAATGTAGCAAATGATATGGCGTTGGAAAGCTTGAGGAAATGCAAAACTTTTTGATATATATTGTTTCTCCCAATTCCTTATTGTTTTACGTCAATTTTGAAAATGGGTAAAAACGTATTTTCGCCGTAATTTCTACAAACTTTATCGGAATGGGGCAATTAATATACTGTTGAAAAGTAAGGAAAATGCAAAACTTTTTCATGTTGATGGTTTTCTCTGGTTCCTAGCCGTTTCAAGTAATTTTGAAAATGGCGAGATCCTTCATTCTACCTTTATTGCAAAACAAATTCTTGGAAAATGCACCGCATGAAGAACCTGAACTTCTCGGCATGTGTACTTGAACTTCACTCTGTTTTTTCCACGTGCTTTTTTTGCCCGTGGCACTCCAACCACTGACCGGAACACTCACCGGAATTGAGCAAGTAATATACCAGTGGAAAGCTGATGTAAACACGCAATTTTCATGTGTTGGTCGTTTTTTGATACTCGCAACGATTTAAAAAGTTATCATCTCAAATTCATTCACCATAGTAGTCGAACTTCCTGCTATTTTCACGTTGAATTTCTATGACGTATTTTCATTTGTACTTTTGTCATCCATTTCGTCAGTGTTATACAAATGATATTCTTTTTGTACAAACCTCTCTCACATTATTTTTTTGAACTTTCTCCGAACGAGGACTTGAACTTACACAAATGATATTCCTATCATTTTAAAGTAAATTAGAGAAATGACAAGATCATGATTTCTGCCTTCATTGTGAATGGAAACACACTGCATGAAGTAGTTGAACTTCTCGGGCATGTCTGTTTGAACCTCACTCTGTTTTTGACGTGATTTTTTTTGCACTACGTGATGTAGTTGAACTTTTGGGCATGTCTGTTTGAACTTCGCTTTGTTTCACTTTATTTTTTTCTTATATGAAATACACACCATGTAGTACGTGAACTTCTGGTTATTATCACTCTGAACTTCTCTCTCGTTTGAGAGAATTATTTTAAAACACAAAAAACAACACATTTTTAATGTATTTTGGACATCTAAATACACGGTGAACCTCTCTCACAATAATTTTTTGAACTTTTCCTCACCGAGCACTTGAACTTCTAGCAACCATTTTTTTCGTTTATGAGTTGTTTTTGAAAGTGCAAAAAATGGCGTTGTGTTTTTTTATTTTTTGAACAGGTAAATCCTAGGTTTTAATAAACTCCAAACTTCTTTGTTATTTCAGTATGAACTTCACCTTTTTATATTTTGAGCAAAGAATTGTATCCAATTTTTAAATGGAAAAAATCGAACATGGAAATACAAGGTGAACGTCTCTCGCAAGAATTTTTGAACTTCTCCGGACAGAGCACTTGAACTTCTTTCAACAAACCTTTTAAGCTTCTATTTTCTATACTTTTATTTCTCACCTGAAATGCATTCCTTGCAGTACTTGAATTTCTCATTGTTTTCACTATGAACTACTGTCACATTTTAGTGTGTACGATGAATTACACGCAATTGAAGGTTGAACGTCATTTTTTGCCATTTTTAAAACAAGTAATTGGAAGTCGGTTGTCCCGCAATACAAATTCTGAACCGTCCACGGAGGTGCACGTGAACTTCTTGCAACAAATCTGAGTTTTTTATATACTTTGGACTTCTCTGTTATTTTAATTTCAACTTCTTAGTCATATTCTTCGAACGGAAATATGTTTCTAAATAAGCATCAAACATTTTTTTTGTAAATTGAACTTCATAGTTTTTTTCTTAGAGACAGTAATAATTTGAGTTTCCCGTATAGATCGAACTACTCGTCTATTTTAATTTGAACTTCTACATTTTTATTCTTTAGTGACAAGGAAAATTTGAGTTTCTTTATAAATATCGAACTTCTCTATTTTGTAATTTGGACTTCTTGGTTTATTTTGTTTTAGCACCAAAATATTCTAGTTTTGTCATAAATATTGGACCCCTGCACATATTTTTAATTTTTGATTTATTTTTAAAAACATAGACACAAACGGGAGAGAGAATTATGTGTGCATAAAGTGGGTAGAAATTTCCAACTTTCCCTTGTCGAGCACTTGAACTTTTAGCAAGAAATGTTTTTTTTTTCATTTTATGAGTTGGTTTTAAAAATGCCAAAATGGCATTGGTTTTTGTTTTGTTTTTGAAGCACAAACTTTTTAGGCTTTTAGTGTTGTATTCCTTTTATTTTCATCTGAAAACACATTCTGTATAATAGTTGAACTGCTCGTTGTTTTCACATTGAACTTCGGTCATGTATTTTTGTTTGTCATTCCTCACCCGTTCGTCGGAGTTGCGCAACATTTTGTGTGTGTTTTTGCACAAGTAAATAGACGGAGAGCCTCCTTTACAAGAATATTTGAACTTCCTGGGCCCACCACGTGAACTTCTAGCTAAATGTCTTTTTAGACCTTGTCTTTTTGTTCGTTTTTTCGTATATGAAAAACACTCCATGTTGTAGTTGAACAACTAGTAGTTTTCACTTTGAACTTCTGTGTTATTGTTATTTGAACTTCACATTTTTATTTTTTCAGTAAAGATTTTTTTCTGATTTTTCAAACAAACATCGGATTTCACATTTTTTTTAATTTGAACTTCATGGTTGATTTTTTAATAACAACAGATATATGAGCTTTTAAAAAAGGTAAAATCCTATATTTTTTAAATAACCATCGAAAAATGTTGTTGTTTTAGTTTAAATTTCTAGTTTTAAGAAAAAGGGGGAAAGATCTTTTTAAACTTTTTATTTGTTCCTTTATTTTATTTTGAACTTTTCCATTTTGTTCTTTAGTAACGAGAAAAATCTGAGTTTTCTGTATACTTCGGACTTCTATGATATTTAATTTAAAATTCTCCGTCTTTTTTAGAAAAATTATGTTTTAGATAAGAATCAAACATTTAAATAAAATTGAACTTCATACTTTTATTTTTCCTATAAACGGAAAGAAGTTGAGTTTTCCGTATACATCAAACCACTCCTTTTTTTAATTTGAACTTCTTCATATTTTCTGTTTACCAACAAGAAAAATCTGAGGTTTTTTGATAAATATCAAACTTCTCTATTTTTGTAATTTGGACTTCTTAGTTTATTTTTTAGTAATGAAAAAAATCCTAGTTTGTAAGAAATATTGAACCGGTCCGTTATTTAAATTTGAACTTGTAGAGTTTTTTTATTTAGAAAAGGCAAAAAAAATTATGAATTTTGAAATGTTCTTTTTCTTGCTTCAACTTCTTACTTTTCATTATTTAGTCAGTTGTTTTAAAATTTGAACTGCTATTTTATTTGATTTGAACTTCTTAGTTTTTTCTTTGAACTTCTGTGTTTTTATTTTAGAAATGGGGAAATATCAAACCGCTTTTTTTAATTTGATCTTCTACGATTGTAGAAACGAGGAAATGTATTTTTTATATAAATTTTTAACTGCTCCATTTTTTATTTGAAGTCCTTGGTTTTAATTTTTATTGGTAGTTAAATCTGAGTTTTCTGTAAACATTGAGCCGCTCTGTTATTTTAATTTAAACTTCTATGGTGTTTGGTTTTGAAACAAGAGAAATCCATTTTCTAATTAAATTTTTTGAACTATATTTGTTATTTCAATTTGACCTCGTGTGGGATATTTTGATGGTGTGTTCCTCTTTTATTCGAATATGTGCAATGAACATTTTTAGGTTTGATTTCATTACTTTTTCCTCATCTGAACTTGTGGTCTTGGCACACACCCACACACAAAATACATTATTTTGCATACCAACATTTTTTTGAACTTCAATTTTTTGTATGTATGAACTTCTGATTTATTCAAAAAATAAAGGAAAAGCATACCCATAGCATGAGCACACCAAACGCATGCACACATGACTGTCTTATAAAAGAAATGGGTGGTGACATACTGTGGGCTTGCCAAGTTTTTCTAAATTGGTTCCATTTTATCTCAAAATGAGGTTCATTGGTGATTTTCCTTCTCTATTGGTAGTAGCAAGACTTCACACATTCACCAAATATGCTAGTTACTAGATAAAAAACCAAATCCCTCGAATCCATGTACACACACGATTGGAGTAGATGAATCATTTTATCATTTTGTTTTAAGGTGGGGCAGAGACGAATTGCAAGACACACTCTCGAACTAGTGAAACATGTGAAGTATAGTTTCTATATGTCTTCAGTGGAACTTTAGACCAACCATTCAGACTAATCATCCACATGTCACCTGCAGTCCAATCAGAGGAGATAGTTAAGTTCAGTCAACAAAAATAAAGAAGAACAAGAAGAAATGCATCAGTTTTGGTCAGGAGAAACACGAGCTCCAACAACCACTACTCAAAGCCGGCAACATCCATTGGATCTCAGCCATGGTGGTCATCAGAGGATCTAGAGGCCAATATATTGGCAGTGCCTCCCGTGCAAACCAGCCGAATGAAGAGCGAGACGGCAGCTACCGATGGCAGAGCAGGGCTCCAGGCGGCATGGGGGGATGGGGCGACAGAGATCGAGCGCCCGATGACCTAGGGCGACGTGATGACTGGAAGAGGAGCTCGAGTTGGGGGGGGGGGCGATGTATTGTACACTAGCAGGGTCAGATGAAAGTGGCGGGGCCGGAGGGCGCCTCATGCCATGGCTGGCGGTGGGAAGCGAAGGTGATGCGGGAGGCTAGCTCATCTTCGGCGAGGTAGGGGAGGGAAGAAGGTTGCGGTGGCTGATGGAAGAAGTTCACAACGGCAGGTGGAGGAAGGTCGCATGGTGGGAGGATCCTGGTAGTTGTCACGCTGCAGTAGGACCCCGACGACGGGAGGTGGGTCGATGGCAGTTGAAGTGGCGCGATCCCCATCGTGGGATGGCGGCGATGGCGCATTGTGGGGTGATGGACGGTGGCGGCGGCACGATTCGGGTCGAGGGACGGATCCGGTGCCAGTTGGTAGCGGTGGCGCATTCTGGGTGGGGCAGGGGGAGGGATGCACCAGGTGGGGATGGGGACGATGGGCGGGTCATGGGGGGTCTGGAGCGGTGCCGGTGCAGCTGGTCGCCGGCGGGTGGTCGGCCAGGCCACGGTCGCCGGGGTTTCAGGAGGCAGGCGGAGGCTGACGAGGGTGGGTGGCCGGATCAAAGAGGAATGGGGGCGTGGGGGTAGTGGGAGCGTGGGTTTGGGAACATGTCCATCGCTACTTAGAGAGGCTGATCATGATCCAAATAGTTATTCTAATCCTGGGATTAGAATAGTGCTACTATATATATATCACCACTGCAGGATGCTGCTTACGCGACACTACGATCACAGACCCTTTGACGAAACTATGTGCGATGCACTAATCACAAACGGTGATGTAAAATAACCGTTAAAAAGATGCAAAATGTTTGCGATGGCGGAGCCATCAAACACGGTTCCCATTTTAATTGCGTGTGCGATGCATGGCATACGGTTCAGTTCAATTAGCTGTTTGCGATGAGGAAGAAGAACAGAAACGGGTGGCCAGATGCAGGCGTGTGTGATACATGGCATACAATTCACTCGGATGAACTGTTTGTGATGAGGCGGAACATCAAAAACAGGCAGCCAGATGAAGGTGTGTGTGATATACGGCATACAATTCACTCGAATGAACTGTTTGCATTGATCCAAGAGAACAGAAATGGTTCAACTTAACAAGATGTGTGTGATACGCAACAAACATGTTTGTAATCGAAAATGTGTGGGTGGGAAGACCGATAACAACACAGACGATTCCTGTTAACAAGTTGTGTGTGTTGTGAACAAACGATTGCTGGTATACAATTGTCAGTGATTGATGAAATCATCACCGACGGGTTCCATTGTTTAGTCCGTGTGCGATGTGATTTGCTCTGTCTATAGAGCATCAACATATATACTTAAAAAGACAGCATTGCAAAACCAAATTAAGCATACAATTACACAAGTGACTACACACATAACATTTCCACACACCAAAGTAAGCAATTACATGCATACTAAAGTAGGAGAAATGAGGATCCAATCATCTACTTATTGTTGCGAGGATGCTTGCCATTGCTCTGCTTCCGGTTGGATCCCTAGCCGTTTTGGGGAAGGAGGCACTTCCTCATGTTAATGATCCTCCTGTACATGTCATAGCTCGTGTACGCCTCCTTGGCCGCGTACACGACGTGAGCTTTTTCGAGTTTGTCCATCTAGGCCGAGTGCCAGGCACGCTTGTCCTTGTTGTAGGAATCCTTCATGTCTCAGTCGTAGGGGTCGATGATGGCCTCAGCAAGGTGAACCAATGAGTCCTTCTCATGCTCCTTGCTGCCCCAGATCTTGTATTGGCCCTGGATGTTGACAAGATTCTGGCAGGCGATGCCCGAATTCTTGAGCACCTTTACATCGTTGGTGATGTCCACCATAGCAAACATGTAGTGGGGGTTGTTGACAAACCTGGCGAAACGCTCGCAAGGCCTTATGGCCAAGCAGTAGTGGTAGACGAGGACGTGGTTGCGCACGCACATTTGGGTGATGGCGACCTTGGGACGAGACCCGACACGAGCGCGAGTGTACTCGAGGTCGAACACGACCACCTTCTACTTCTCCTTGGCAAGCAACAGCTCCATGATGTGGATGGAGTGCTCCAGCCAGACCGGGTTGTTGGTGTACACCACCGAGAGCTCCGTGAACCTTCTGTGGGTGTCCACCTTGGCATGCATGGTGAACTGCTGCTCGTCGTCAGCAGCCACTCAGAGCGCCATTGGAGCCGCGCAAGATACCATCTAAGAATTGTCATGGTGGGTGTGCTTCTTGCAATGGTGGGGCACGAGCAAAAGGTTGAAGAGACATAGGGGTTAAATGGCTGCTGTAATAAACAGGGGTCGGCCGGCCTGTAATCGTCACGTCTTGTCACGACATTCATAGCGGAGGATTCCAGTGCATGCTTGACAATACCGCACCGCACGTATTTCGTTTGACCACACGTGGGCTCGAAGAGGCGCCAAATGTATAGTTGGCGAGCCTATTCCCGCGCTACCGTGCGGTTTACCATGCAAGCTTCCTGCCCGGCTAGTTTGGCCACGTGTCGGCTAGAAGAGGGACAAATCGTGGGCGTTTATTGGCAAAAAGCTTTATAAAAATGAAGTCTGTGGAATGACTTCGGTCATAAGTTTACCCATGGGTGATGAGGTCAAAGTTACATAGAAGGGTGATGATGGACACCCGAGTGCGATAATTAATTCTACGCTCTACAGGGCACATGGTTGAAGAAATCAACTATGTGCAATAATGTCGAAGATCACAATTGAGTTAGCTATACAGATCGTGTGCTATGAGATCGACAAGGTAAACAGATTCGAGAATGGTTAATAAAATTTGAGACCATTGCATATTAAGGTCAAATTAGTGCTACCAATATACGAGTCTCATACGATGCCATTTCAACAAATGTACCACAAAAGCTAGAAATATTACAAGGTTCAAATTCCAGTGTTATATGGCTCAAATTCAAAGATTACAAGGTTCAAACTGATATTAGAAATCAAATTCAGCTCATCAGCTGCAAACGCTCGCGCTGATCCACTGAACATGGATATCGGAGAGGTTCAAACTAATACTACCACTTCTAAGTCTGGTTTCAAAACCTCATAATTTTTGCAAAGGGGCCAGCCACTGAGAAGTCATGTATGAGGTTGACATGATGACTTCTAATTACTCTGTCATCTAAAGTTCCAAAATGAAATTTAGAATTTTCGGAACCTATTCCATTCTGCCGCAGCTGCCGGCGCTGATCAACAAACCATTCATTTTAGCGAAATAATTGTAGGGCAAACCTCATTACCTTCAGCACCCTTGCTCTGACAACAAAGAACCTGGCAAATATAATCTTCGGTAATGTCCCTCGATAGGATTTCAAAGTAATTTCTGAGAGATGCAGATCTAGGCATTTGACGTGATTATTATATTGTATCACATTATCCAGCACTGGGCCTAATCTTATCTGCAAAAGAAGAAAAGGTGGTAGTGCCTACATGCAGTTTTGAACACTACTGCAGGCCTATTTGGTTTGCAGGATTTGTAAAATGCACTAACATGCCATCTTCGATCTGACATGAGTAACATGGGCATTTGATTGCAATCTAGAAAAATGTAGCCTTCTTCACAAGAGGTTGGAGTGGATGAAAAGTTCCCAAAGAAAACTAGTACAGATGAATCCAAAGGAGAAATGCTTATGGATTGTAACCATATGGATCATGCAACCAATATGGGGGGGGGGGAACATGTATGTATTGAAATCCTCCAAAAGAATCCTTCGAAAATCATAGTACATTGTCATTTTAAACTTGGAAAAATGTGTCAGAAATTGAACTCCCTTATGGTTAACATTTAACAGGAAAGGCACACCACCTGGATATATAGCTTCTCCAGGCACGGAAAGCATCTCAGGAAACTGACAACTTGCTCTAGTTTGGGCCTGATAGATTCTAGTGCCAAGACCTTCACTATGCGCAGTTTCGGGGTCAAGCTTGTCGGGATCATTTCCTGGATGCCAGACGAACATACATCTTCAAAATTAGAAATAATGTTAATTTGTAGAAGGAGAGGTAGAAGGCAGCTGTTGTACCTGAACGGGTGTGGATCCAAAACAAGTTCCGAGTATTTGTTAGACGAGTAGCCCACCACTGTCAATTTTGGCGCAGAAATGACATTGATTCTTGTTGGACCTTCTTGATCAACTACAAGTAATCTCTCAAGTGCAGGTGTGTCCTCAATGACCATACAGTGGTACACATCTTGTGATGTCTTCTTGCCGCACCATCAACACACATAAATAGTCCGGAGTGTCATGGAGGTGATGCGGAAGCTACTCAACCCATTGATCGCCAGAAGGCGAAGGTACTCGAGTGTAGTACAACCACAAAGTAGACGCTCCATGTCACCATTTGGGAGGCAGACGGCGAGGAGCTCGAGGTGTTTCAGTCATGGTAGAATAAGAGCGAGCATGTCATTAAGGGGGGATGGCAGTTCCAGAACTTGGTGACGCGTAGTGTGGGCGCGAGGCGGAGCGCGGACGTTGGCAGCGTGCACATATGGCCATCATCAAAAGTGAGCTCCTCGAGCTGATCTAGGGCCGGGGATCGGAACCAGTCATCAAGCTTGGCTTGGTCCTTGCCGTTGGAACGGAACTTGCCCATTCTAAGGCCTCTGGTTGGGCCAAGGTGACCGCCGAGGATCTTGGAGAATGCATCCAAGCTTTTGCGATAGCCATGGCAGAGCTTGTGGGTGTCGATGAGGTCGAGAGGGGTGGAGTTCCATAGGGGGCACCACCGTCGGGAAAGGACGGTTGTCCGTGCCCCGTATTTGACTGGGAGGAGGGAGATGATGCATGACTGTCAGCATATCATCAGGGAGGCTACTGATGAGGTCTAGGCCTGCTGGAGTCACTGACGGTTCTTGCTCTCCCCGCCTCCGCTTGTTGGCAGCCCCATTCTCCACCTCTGGAGTCTCCTTGTTAGTGGCGCTTTCTGATAGAAGTGGGATTACAGGAAATATTTAGTTGAAACAGGGCAATAGAAAAGTGCATTGGTAACTAGAATTTATTAGGTAGGAATATAATAAGAAAATGGAATAACAGTTGGTTGCTTAAATACTACACAATTCATTTGATATTGCTAGGTAAGTCAACATGCAGATACTTGAAAAGAAAACTTACTTTGAACAAAGTCTGGACGGATGATATCGTTGGGGAAGTTAGCATATATCTCATGACCAGGCTCTTTTATGTGTAGTGCAATTTTAGTGCCACCTTTCAGTACATAAAACTTAGAAATTTCTTTCCAAAGGCCAGTGACAAAATAGGAGTCACCACGTTCATCAAGTCTTATAGTAGCAACGATGGTAAATCCATTGTTTGTGTTGAGTATGACATCCCTGTAGTCTTGATTTATGTAAAGGGAAAGATTGTGCACTACAGATGTTTCATAGCCAGGGATGCGCTGCAGAAAATGGTAGGATTTTTAAAGAAAATATGGTAACATGCAAATATGGGCCCAAATTGAAAGAAGTGTACAACATTTGAAATCGAAGGACAAAAATCTATAATTAAACAGATAGGGTAAACATGATGTCATGGAAATATGAGAGTAATCAAAATAGCAATACATCATTAATTTGCCTAATATAGAAAGACGAGTGAAAAAAAATCCCCTTTGACGTATATGGTGCATGTGGCACCTTTTATCCAAATGTAGCAATATTTAGTATATGTTCAACAAAGTAGGTCGTGCCAACTGATTTAGGGTGAGATTGAACATACCGCGCACATCCTCAAGTCATCTGGTACGGTGAGATAGAATGTCTGGCGGAGGCCGCGAAGTCCTGATGTGTCTGCGCACTGTACACTCTATGAATGAACGAAAACCCTTAGTGAGCTTGAATAAAAATGAATTCACGGCGATTTTGGCTGGGTGATTAAAGGAGGCAGATGAATTGGGATAAGAGATGAGATAATATCTCATTAAATTAGTTACCTTGTTGTCCATGAGAAAGAACCCATAGTACAGAGGATTCCCCAGCCGAGCAGAGCTGGGTCGGCCGCGAGCAGCGTCGAGAAAGTCAATGGTGATAGGCGGCGGCAAGTGGAAGTGGCGAAATGCGATGGGGTTTCCCGGCAGCCTAGCGGCAGCGACAGGCGTCGAGCTAAGTGGTTGCCGCCACGATAGGCGGAGCCATGCATAGACACGGAGGAGCTTGTGCAGGTGTGAATGGGGATCAGAGGGGGTGGTGGGCGGGGTGAGGGTTTTTGTGATGTGGGGATGGTGAGGGTTTTCTTTTTTGAATTGGGTGGTGAGGGTTTTCTGTCCCACAAAGAATTTTGGAGGCAACGGTTTGCTAGAGCCAACTGTGTGTGATTGACGCAACGGGCAAAATGAAAGTCATTTCACACGGTTCCAATTTTGGGAACCGTGTGTGACTGACGTACTACCTCCATCCTGGTTTATTAGTCCCCATTGTAATTTGTACCAAATTTTGACCAAATAACAAATGTTTATGCATGTCACAAAAAATCATATCATTAAACACTATGTTCAAATATGCATCCAATGATATAATTTTTGCTGACCTACACTAACAATTTGTCAGTTAAATCTTTGGTCAAAATTTAACACAAATTACATAGGGGACAAATAAACCAGGAGGGAGTAGATTCCATCAACCGAACTGATTGCATCCATATCCCACATCTGGACATAAGTAAATATAGATTAAACATACCCAGACATATATAATAAGCATACACAAGCATAGTGTAACCATAAGTACATAGCTCAACCGCCATTAAGACACTACATAGCCATACATAGTTCGATCCCACATCTCATCTCATCTGTCGGCACGATCCTGAAGCTTCTCCAGGTACTTGGCGTACACGCCATGCGCCACACTACGAGAATACTTATGCTTGAAGGAGCCAACGACCCGTCCTCTTGCATGCGCCAGAACACTTTGATACACGTCATGAAGCTTGTGGTTGCAAAATGGGCATCAATAGCCGCCGTCCCAGGTCCTAATATGCCTGTTATGCATTCCTGCATAAAGCTCCCTCAGGATTTGCCTCTTGTACCTCCTCTGGACATCTTCATCCTTGCTATCCACATCGTCAGACAACACCTATACAAATAGTAAAAAATTGGCATCAAATCAATGTTTACATGCCGTGAAGTAGGATTAGGAATTTATGGCTATTTTTATACATATCCAGAGATTATGGTTCGATTTTTAAGCACAGCCGTCTATGTACAAACCAATCTTGAAGAAAATAATGGCACAAACATATATGTAGGTCATTCAAAATCAATTGTCAAGTCCTGGCTAGGAATTATTAGCATGAACACTAACCCTAGTCGAATTACAAGCAGAAATCATTTGCACAGGTGAAACAACTAATCACTTATCACTTGTACCATTCAAAAAATCAATACACTACACGGACTAACGAAACTTACTCAGATTTCATGGATTGGGAGAACGTAACCATTGGATTTCTATTCCAAAAAGGGGGAGGCAGGAGTAACCAAAGAAACCCTAGGATCTATTTGACACATAAATGGGTATAGATGACTAACCAGTTGTCTGTCGTCGTCGGAGTCGTCGCCGGAGTGGTCGTCAGAGTCGTCGCCGGGGTCATCGCCCGAGTCGTCACCAGAGTCGGTGTGGAACTCCGCCTCCGGCTGTGGAAGCTCGACGCCGTCGACGATGTCAGGATGCAGCGATAACTCGCCGGTGGTGACGGCAACCTATGTCTCCATCTACACGCCATGCTCCGGTGCTTCAGCAGCCCCAGCGTCGCCACTCCCTCCGATGCGGTGCTTCGGCGGCATCCTCATACACTGATGGCTCTGAGGACTGAGAGCGGCGTCGAGGATGCAAGCGAAGACAGAGGATTGTGTGTGTGTGGCGAGGATGGGGGGTGCGGCCGCTCGGGCGCACCATTAATATGGAGTAGTGGGAGAGAGGTGGGCAGTGGTCAAACCGCCGGCTCGCCTCCTGGTGAGCCTGCGCACTGGATTGCTGGCATGACTATCGTAGTTTCACACAGCTACTCGCACGCCTCCCGATAACACTGCACAGCGAGCACGCCTCCGTCAATTCACACACCTGCACGCACGCCTCCCGGTCTGCCTGCGCGGAGGACTGCTCGCACGCGTCCCATCTACTCACGCCTGCTCACGCAGCACACGGGTCGCGTGGCGGCACATATATTGTTTTTCTATTTGGATGATTAATGCTGCCGCTTTATTGCTTAACTGAAGCATGGCACGTATCCATTGTTGGTCTAACGCTCACAGTTCGAATAAATAATCTGTTTGGGATATTGGTTCCCAATTATTAATAATCTGCCATTTGTAATTAGATAAATATTACATCAAAACTGGTCTGAAATTTGACAAAAAAGTACAATGCCACTTTGTATTGGTGTCCATATGACAAAACGATAAGTTTCATGAACTTCAAATGAGTTTTGGATGTACTAGAATTTAAAAATCAAGATTCTCAATGTTTGAAATTTCTTGCGTGGGGAGTAAACATGCACCGAGTGAGAAACATGTGTTTTTGCAATCCATTTAGGTGCACTGTCACATGTGCATGTAGCTCAAATTTGATTTTTGCAAATTATACCCATAGAAAATCAATCAATGTACTAAAACATCTTAATGATCTATGTTTTTTTCAAAATTAAAACGTCCCTCCTTTGGTAACATATGTTCACCGTGGGATAATTTAACATGCATCGTAGTTGCAGTGGATTTGCGGTGTGTGTGGGTGTGTGCGTCTGGGGGTGGCGGGTGGCTCGTAGTGCACTACGAGTTGTGAGCCACTTTCGGTGTCAAAACCGGCGGTTCTCGGGTAGGGGGTCCCGAACTGTGCGTCTAGGATTGATGGTAACAGGAGACGGGGGACACAATGTTTACCCAGGTTTGGGCCCTCTCTATGGAGGTAATACCCTACTTCATGCTTGATTGATCTTGATGAATATGAGTATTACAAGAGTTGATCTACCATGAGATCGTAATGGCTAAACCCTAAAAGTCTAGCCTGGCTATGATTATGAGGATCTATCTACAGACCTAGCCCTCCAGTTTATATAGACACAGGAGGGACCTAGGGTTTACACAAGGTCGGTTACAGAGAAATGAATATTCATATTTGGTTGCCAAGCTTGCCTTCCACGCCAAGGAGAGTCCCATCCGGACACGGGTAGAGTCTTCGGTCTTCGTATCTTCACGGCCCATTAGTCCGGCCCATATCCAATAGGTCGGATGCCCGAGGACCCGTTAGTCCAGGACTCGCTCAGTAGCCCCCAAACCAAACTTCAATGACGAGGTGTTCGGCATGCAGATAGTCTTCGGCATTACAAGGCGGGTTCCTCCTCCTATGACTTTAAAGTGATGTATTCAGCTCTCCATTTAATGTCGCACCCCTCGTCTTCCGTGCCTTCCTGACTTTAGCTTCCACGTGTCGAGTGAATACAAGAGGTTGGGGTATTTTTACATATACCACCCTGACCGTACCAGAAAGGTGCCTATTTGTCGGATTTCGGGTTCCGGCAGACCCTTGAGGTTCGAACACTGGGGTGCGCACGGAGATTTCGCCTCCTACCTACCTGCACCCCTCCGCCGTGCTAGGATCAAAACTATCGAAAGAACAACACAAGAGACACAGGGTTTATACTAGTTCGGGCCACCGTTGTGGTGTAATACCCTACTCCAGTGTGTGGTGTGGTGGATTGCCTCTTGGGCTAGTGATGATGAACAGTACAAGGAAGAACAACCTCGCGAGGGTCTTTTCTTGGCTGGGGCGACGAACTGCTGGGAGGAGTTCTACCACCTTTCTCTCTCTCTCTCTCTCTCTCTCTCTCTGCTTCTAACCTCTCTAACGAGCCTCTTTCTTCCTACCACCCAACCCCCTTGCTCTGTTGGTGGCTGGTCCTATTTATAGAGGCCCTGGTCCTCTTCCCAAATATTGAGCGGGAAGGGAGCCAACAATGGCGGGCTAATTTGAAGGGGGACAGCAAGTATCAGCTATGCTGACAAAAGTAGTCTTCGCCTGCGCAAAGCTCTGGTGATGACGCCGTCTTGGGCTCCACGGTGACCTCTGTCTCGTAGTCCTCCTGGTCTTGGTCTTGTTGCACCGAAATGGCAACCTTTGCCTGATGCCTCGGTACTCCGCGGCTGCGCTTGCCCCCTTTGCACCAAAGAGGAAAGGAGGACGCTGCGCGGGCTGGCGCCCGCCTGGCGCCCTTGGTCGTCATGGCTTGCGTCACAGGCACCTCGTGAGGTACCCCGCCTTGATCTCTCCGCCTCCTCGCGAGCCATCCTGACAAGGCCGTGCCTGAGGAAGCTCTGTGTCGTCCGCCCCGCGAGGCTTGGCCCCTCGCGAGGGTCTTGAGTTTGTGTTGGTGAAGATGGGCCGTGCTGGGCCCCGCTTTGAGCCACGCTGCAGGCAGGAAAGTATGGGGACCCCCGTTCCCAGAACGCCGACAGTAGCCCCCGGGCCCAAGGCGCGCCCGAACTTGGCCGTGCAGGGAGGCGAAAGGCCAAGAGCGAAGCGCCGCGGGTCCTAACAGCCTGCGGCCTTGGGCGCCGCGTGGCGGTTGACTGGACGTGGGCGCCTCCGCTTCCCCACGGCGCCTCGGCAACTGCACGGATTGGACAAGTCCCTGCATGCAAACAGGTCATGATTACCTGCGATCATGGAGGTCGGCGGTTGGCCTCCGCCGGCTATAAGTACGGAATCGTCGCGCGCCCTTCCAGTCCATCCCTCCTTGCTTCTCCTTCTTCCCGATTCTTGCTCCGTCTTGCTGCGATGGCTCCGATTCGCTGGTTCTCGATGGCAGAGAAGGGAAAGGCTCCCCGAGAGGGACCAGACCCACTTCCGCCGAAGAAACGGCATGTCCACCGTGGCCCGGACGAGGGGGCCCTTCAGGTGGTGTCGAGGCCTTGGGGCGAGCGGGCGCCGCCGGGGTTCCCGCTTCCATTGTACGCCCACTTCGAGGGCCCCGAAGGAGCTGATGCTGACCGCCACGGGCGGCGCCGTCGTCGGCGCCGACGGGTCACGAAGGTGTGGGTCGTCCCCCCTGGGGTCCACACCGAGGGCTCCTCCCAAGAGTTCGTGCTCCACGTCGCCATTCCTCTTCAGTCTTGGATCCGTCTTCCTCCCTTCTTCGCCTCCGTCATCCTGCAGGGGGAGCCCCTGGAGCTCTGGCTGCAGCACGCCGGCTGCAGCACCCTCACGACCGAGGCAGAGGTCGCGGTCGTCGCCCCGGGCGAGGTCTACATGACCCGGGGCTGGAGAGAGATTGCCCGGGTTTACAGGACAAGGGGCGTCTTCGCGATCCACTTGGACTACGACGGTGCTTCGGTGATGCTCCTCAAGGTCTTCGACGCGGACGAGCGCCGGGTGGAGAGCTGCCCCGGTGAAGGCGGCCAGGGCCCTGCTGTGACGAGGACCGGGCTCGCCAATCGCTCCCTTGGCGGCTCCTCAGGCGGTGGAGACATCGGAGGCTCCAGCGACTCTGGCGAGCCCTTCGCGACTCCGGAGACGAGCGACGACAGCTACGAGCCCCCGAGCTGGCGCCGCTCCCAGAGCAGGGCAGGCTCGTCAGGCCGCCGCCGACTCTAATCTGGATGGGGTTGGCGTCGGTGCTTGACGGCCCACTGTTGATGATGGCGTATTTTGTAGCGATGCGCGTAGTTTGCATCTCTTTAGGATCTGTTCCCTGCGAGGAACCAAAAGCGCGCCCCGTGGGGGCTTGTAAGGTGCCTGTGATCCTGTTTGGTTAATATAACCCTTGCCGTAGATTTACGCGAGTTGCTCATCCCGTCTTAGCTCGGTCCTCCCTTTCGAACCTCACGAGGGCTTGGTGCTCTGCATCGATAGGTCCCAGTCCCAAGGCGGCTTCAGCCATCGCTGGTATGCCAGGTCGCGATGCCTTGGTCAAGGCCAGGAGGTGAGCGACCCGGAGTCCGGTAAGAGCCCCTGATTCGCGATGCTCAGGAGGTCCCTTTGGCGCCCAAGCAGCCGTCGTTCGGTGAGAAAGGGGAGCGACGTCGCTAACATGGGATAGCATTAGGTGCAGGGATGGTGCCACGGTAGTTGGCGCTTCCGGGTGATAACTTATCTTGAGGATCAGGGGCCGCTCTCTGGTGTGTGGCCGGGTCCGTGCATCGGCAGGCGCGAGGTTGCTCGGCGAGGTCCTCGTGTGTCTCTCCCCTCTCTCCTTTGCTCCCCTTTCTGCTCTACGTCCTCGGGTCCCGGCCCTCGAGCGAGTCTCAGCCGTCGCTGGTATGCCAGGTCGCAATGCCATGGTCAAGGCCAGAGGGTGAGGGCTGGAGAGCCAGTAGGAGCCCTGAGTCGCGATGCTCAGGCACCCCCCTTTAACGTGCAAGCGGTTCGCGCGGACGAGAGCGAAGGAGACACAGCAAGAGCCTCGCCTGACGCAGCTCCTTCAGGAGGTCCTGCAGGTCCATCATAGAAAGAGCAAGGAGTTGCCATAACAATTGACGGTCAGCCGTTGGTTGCTTCCGAAGGGTAGTGAGGCACTGAAGGCTTGACGAGGTGACGCTATGCGGGGCTGCCGCGGCCAGAGCTCAGCCATCCAGGTTTGTCGGTGTTGCAGGGACGAACCCATGCGCAAGCGTCGTGCCGTTTGGGAGCAGCTCCGTTAGTTGGCGTCAGCTGAGCAGGCAACTAGGTAAAGCACATTAGCCGCGAAGGAGTGGATTCGTTCAAATAGATGCGGAGATCACTGGGTCAGGCCCGAGCGACTTGGGGATCATGCAGCCCGAGGGGCGCCCCCAACAAGGTAGCTAACAACATGGAATGCAAAGGAATACGCGCCGCAGGGACGGACCCACGCGGCCTGGGGATAATGCAGCCCTGGGGGCGCTCCCAGCTGGAAGTGAAACTTGAAAGATGTCACCTGATGATGTTGAAGACGAAGGGGTGTCGGTGTAGCGGACTTGGTGGGCTGCGGGAGCCGATCCTCATGAGCCCCCAGGCCCAGGGACCTCGGGAGGTTCCGGAGGCGCTGGCGGTTCCTCGCGGGCCATCTCCATCTCCGCCAGGGCTGCGGAGCACCTGGCCTCTTGTGCCTCCGTGATGCCCCTTATAAGGCGCTGGTGCGTGTCATCCGCGCTCGGCAAGCTGTAAGGCATGCGAACGTAGCTGTGGGGTGGACCTCCGCAGCGCCCCACTCGCGAGGGCCAGAGGTGCTCCAGGGAGGCGACTTGGTTGAGCCCTGGTACGTTGATGCAGACACGCAGTCCGCCATCCTCGCTTAGATGGGGAGCCACTGCTGGTAGGCGGCGGGCACCTCTCATGACTCTGGACTCCTGTAGCTCCTGAATGGCCTTGCTGACGAACTCCTGTGGGTCTGGATCTCCTTGCCTTGCTCCTTCTTGAGGGAAACGTGCTTCGAAACACGCCTCCATGTGGTGCCCCAGCGCCTCCCTCGTGACCCTAGCTAGGTCGGTGGCCCTCCAGGGGAGAGCCCCCGAGCCCTTCCTGAGGAGGGCACCGGGTGCGCTTTCCTATGTGATGGAAGGAGGTTCCCCCTGGGCAGGCACGGGCCCAGAGGGGCCTGCCTCCTAAGGGGCCAGGCCAGACGATGTCTTTTTCTTCTTGGGGGCGGCCTCGGGAAGCCTCCTGCTTCCGCGATCCGGGTCTTCCAGTGACGCGGCCTGAAAGGCTCGCTCCAGGGAACACACCGCGTCCTTCTCTTCACAGGGCACCGTGATGACTCCGCCGCTTCCTGGCATCTTGAGGACGTTGTAGCCGTGGTGAGTCACGGCCATGAACTTGGCCAGCGCTGGGTACCCAAGGATGGCGTTGTATGGCAGGCGGATGTGAGCGACGTCGAAGTCGATGAGCTCGGTGCGGTAGTTGTCGCGTGCCCCGAAGGTGACAGGGAGGCGGACCTGCCCAATCGGGACCGTGGAGCCGTCAGTGATACCGGAGAAGGGCTTGGTTGGCTGAAGCTGTCTGTAGGGCACTTGGAGGTTGTTGAATGTCTCTACGGACAGGACGTTGAGCCCTACCCCGCCATCGATGAGGGTCTTCGTGACCACCACATTGCTGATGATTGGGGAACAAAGCATCGGGAGGACTCCGGCCGTAGCTGCACAGTTGAGTTGATCTGCTGAGCTGAACGTGATAGCGCACGCCGACCACCTGAGAGGGTGCGTGGCTTCGAGCCTGGGGAGGACTGCGTTCACTTCGCGGGCGAACTGCTTGAAGATGCGCTGAGAGGCTGGGGCTTGAGGTCCGCCCAGGATGCAGGCGATCGCGCGCGGCTCCTGGAAGCCCCCAGCCTCCTCGTCCTGGTGGCGGTCCTCGTTTCTCCTTGGCTGCGGCGGCAATGGCGGGAGGCCTGCGTTGCCCTGCGGGCGATCCTCGCGAGGATGATCCCTCCAGCCTCCCTCGCGAGGTGGGTCTTGCCAGCGATCCTCGCGAGGTTGGTCGCACCACCCCTGGCGCGGGCCACGGTCTTCCCAGCGCCCTGCGTTCCTTCCTCCTCCTTGGCCGTAGCCCCGGTCACTACGGTCAGGGCGACGGCCGATCCTTCCTTCTCGCACGGCTCGGAGTTCTTGGCATTCGCTGGTGTTGTGGGTGTGGAGGTCGTGGTACACGCAGTACCGGCTGCCCTTGGGAGGTTCGGGCTGATCTCTGCCCCGCTTGGTGTCCGGTTCTGCCGCGAGCACGGCAGCCCCCTTGCGCTTCACTTCCTTGGCCTTGAGCTTCTTCTCTTCTGGGTCTGCGGCAGGCAGCTCGAGGAGGGAGAGACGCCCTTCCTCAGCCCTGGCGCACTTGTTCGCCAAGTTGAACAGCTCCAAGGAAGTGCACAGGTCTTCATGCATCGCCAGCTCCTCCTTCATCTTGACGTCGCGCATGCCGTCGGAGAAGGCTGAGATGATGGCCTCTTCAGTCACCTTGGGAATCTTGAGGCGTGCGTTGTTGAAGCGCTGGATATACTTCTGCAGGGTCTCCCCGGGTTGTTGCTTGATGCGGCGCATGTCACTCACGGCGGGTGGCCGGTCGCGAGTACCTTGGAAGTTGGCGATGAAGCGGGTGCGCATCTCTTCCCAGGAGGAGATTGTGCCTGGAGCCAGGTTCAGGAGCCAGGTGCGGGCCCCGTCCTTGAGCGCCATGGGAAACCAGTTTGCCATGACCTTCTCGTCTCCGTTGGCAGCTTCGATGCCCAGCTCATAGAGCTGGAGGAACTCCGCAGGGTCGGCCGTGCCGTCGTAGCGAGGAGGCAGGTCTGGCTTGAACTTGCCTGGCCACGCGATGCTACGCAACTCGGTGGTGTAGGCACGGCAGCCTGCTGTGGCCATGGGAGGCCTTGGGTGATGGAGAGCCTGGTCTTGCATGTCCCCACGCGCTGGAGCAGGAGGATGGTCGCGACGTGCTAGCGCAGGGAGCGCCCGGGCAGCTTCTGGCGGGCGAGGGACTTCTTGGCAGCTCTGTTCTTGCCGCGCTGGCACCTGACGGAGCGGGTTCCGCCTAGGGGCCACGCTCCTTGGAGCCATGGCGTCTTCTTGAGGAGGAGGCGGCCGGGGCGCCGCCGGAGCCTCTTTGCCCGCGCGGGGCGGAGTACACTGCAGCGGAACGGATGGTGCGGAAGAGCCCCCTGCGGCGCGGACGAGCTCGGTGACGCGGTCGATCCATTCTTCGTAGACGTCGTCAACGGGACGGTAGCGCAGGAGATTGTTCGCCGCGATGAGTGCAGCCCGAGCCTCCATGGGCGCGCGGAGCGCGCGGGACGAAGATCCAGCTGGCGCGAGCGAGGGAGTTGCGGTGCGGCCGTCTTGGCACATGGATGGATGCTGAGACGATGCTTGCTGCTCGTCCCCCACCGGGCTGGTGGCGGCGTTGACGGCAGGTGACGGGGAACGGCGAGGACGCCCGCCAACAGGGGCTGTCTGGGCGACGCGGGAAGCGAGGGCGGCCCGGCGCTCCGCGCGGGCTCGACGTGCGTCAGACATGAGCGTGATGGTCGGAGGAGAGCGGGGCGGTGGAAGATGAATTCCGGCGCACCCCTACCTGGTGCGCCAAATGTCGGATTTCGGGTTCTGGCAGACCCTTGAGGTTCGAACACTGGGGTGCGCGCGGAGATTTCGCCTCCTACCTACCTGCACCCCTCCGCCGTGCTAGGATCAAAACTATCGAAAGAACAACACAAGAGACACAGGGTTTATACTGGTTCGGGCCACCGTTGTGGTGTAATACCCTACTCCAGTGTGTGGTGTGGTGGATTGCCTCTTGGGCTGGTGATGATGAACAGTACAAGGAAGAACAGCCTCGCGAGGGTCTGTTCTTGGCTGGGGCGACGAACTGCTGGGAGGAGTTCTGCCACCTTTCTCTCTCTCTCTCTCTCTCTGCTTCTAACCTCTCTAACGAGCCTCTTTCTTCCTACCACCCAACCCCCTTGCTCTGTGGTGGCTGGTCCTATTTATAGAGGCCCTGGTCCTCTTCCCAAATATTGAGCGGGAAGGGAGCCAACAATGGCGGGCTAATTTGAAGGGGGACAGCAAGTATCAGCTATCCTGACAAAAGTAGTTTTCGCCTGCACAAAGCTCTGGTGATGACGCCGTCTTGGGCTACACGGTGACCTCCGTCTCGTAGTCCTCCTGGTCTTGGTCTCGTTGCACCGAAATGGCAACCTTTGCCTGATGCCTCGGTACTCCGCGGCTGCACTTGCCCCCTTTGCACCAAAGAGGAAAGGAGGACGCTGCGCGGGCTGGCACCCGCCTGGCGCCCTTGGTCGTCATGGCTTGCGTCACAGGCACCTCGTGAGGTACCCCACCTTGATTTCTCCGCCTCCTCGCGAGCCAGCCTGACGAGGCCGTGCCTGAGGAAGCTCCGTGTCGTCCGCCCCGTGAGGCTTGGCCCCTCGCGAGGGTCTTGAGTTTGTGTTGGTGAAGATGGGCCGTGCTGGGCACCCCTTTGAGCCACGCCGTAGGCCGCAGGCAGGCAAGTCTGGGGACCCACGTTCCCAGAACACCGACACTATTTAAAGAGAATAGATCTCAAATCCCTTCCAAATCCCATGGAAAAAATCCTCAGAGCTTGGAGAGCAGAACCACCCCAACATGGCTAGTGCTCCCAGCTCTTCCTCTCGTCCCCACAACTCTGAAAAGGGCGATTGGGAGAGATATTCTATTTCTCACAGTTAGCTGGTGAAGCTGCAAACACATGGCTTTCTTCCTCCCGCAGATTTGGTCCCCGTACGAGCAGGGATGACGTCCTTCAATGGAGGGGCTCAAGCAAAGAACTTCCCCAATCCGTCCAGGGGGGACGAGTATGCTTCGTCCCCTTCTTGTTAAGAGGTGTCGGATTTCCGATCCATCCCTTCCTCCGAGGTCTACTGGAGTATTATGGCCTCCAACTTCACAGCCTCACTCCCGCCTCCATCCTGCATATTGCGGGTTATGTCGCTCTATGCGAGCTATTCCTGGGCTGCGAGGCCCATTTCGATTTATGGAGAAGACTGTTCTGCCTCGTCCCTCGTAATCAAGGAGGGTCAATATTTGAAGTGAGGGGAGCCGAAGTGTGGCGCATCGCCGGCACCGGATACCTGTCCGGCACGCCGAAGAAGGCTTCCGAAGAGTGGCCTTCTGAATGGTTCTATATTGACGATGTCGCTCTTCCCGACCCAGTCCGTATGGGCCTCCCTGAATTTTCAAGTGCTCCGTTGAAGAAACGCCATAGTTGGCGTCCTTGGAGCCTCAAGGAAGAGGATAACGCAGAGGTCAGTCTGCTGCTGGGCAAGATTAAGATGCTCGCCCAGTCCAGATTGTCAATAGTCGAGGTAATGGCGATCTCCATAGCGCGCGGGGTCCAACCACTCCAATACAGAGGGCTACCCATGTGGCACTACAATGGGGAAGACGACGCCTCACGCTGCGGTCGGAAGGGTCCAAAGACCCCCGCCGCTCTGGCTAAAATATTGGCCAAACTATATAAAGGGGAGAAGAAGGAGTTCACCCGTCTCCAATACCGAGACGGATTTTTCATGTATAATCCTCCTAGCTGGGTAAGCTCCAACTCCACTATTTTACCCCTCTCCCTGAATTATCTTTGACGGGGAGTATCCTATCTACTCATGACAGGAATGGCGAAAGGCTATCGAGGGGATCCATGACCCTGCCCCTCAGCCAGAGAATCGCAACCGGGATCTTGACCCCGGATATGAAGAAGATCCGGACATATTTGTGGAGCTCGAGGATGGAATATTCTATCAGACGAGCTATGACGGCACGGTTGTACCTATCATCACCGATTACCCCGGCCTCCTTCTTGCTTTGCATGTCAGTAATTCAAAAGACACTTTCTTTGAAAGAGTTCCCTTATTGTGCCTCACCCACCACACCATTCCGTGTTCCAAAGGGGAGGCGCTCAGCACCTCAATATGCACCGGAAGCATCTCCGAGGAGAGCAGCGCCCATGCCTGGCACATCTTCGAAGAGGAAGGCAAATGATAACACGAGAGAACCCTCATCAAAGAGGTAAGGCTTTTCTTTTCAAGAATACCCTTTCTGATTGTCACATCAAATTGTAATACCATTCGCCGCATCCTATCAGGAAAAGTATCCGCCGGACTATGTCCGGGGATCCGGCCGGACGTGCCTCCACTAGTCAGGTTCTGGACCCTGCCCAAAGGACGGGGGCTGACATGGGAGTGGCGCCGAACTGTCCTTCCATAGAGTATTCGGACGACATGTCCGTCACGAACTCTAAAGTGGAGAGCGCTATGAATCATCGTCGTCGGAGGGCCGTTCTTCGTAACCCTGGTTTTTCAAAAGAGGCATTTGATGCCTTCAATTCGGCCAATGCGTACATCTGAGCTGCTCGAGATGGGCTTGTCAGAGCCACAGACCAGCATCTGAAAGATATGCGGGTAAGCATAGTTTTAATAATCATACACCAGTAGCCCCCGAGACTTAGTTGATACAACTGATTTAAGGATCAATGTATAACCAGGTGCTTACGGAGAAGAACAACCTGTTATCTTAGGAACTAGAAAAGTGTCGGAGCCAGCTAACTGCTGCCAATGCTGAACTGGAGAAATCCAAGAAGGCATCTCCTGGTAATGTTTTCCTCCATCGAGAAAACATAATGGTATACCAATAATGCCAACACAGTTGCTTACCTCTTAATTGGACCATTAGGTCAACTGCAAGAACAACTGGAAGCCGCTCGAAGCAGAGAACGGGGATCCAAAAAACTTCTAGCCGTGGGCGAGCATGTGTTAACAAAAGTCGTTGTGGAGAAAAACAAGCTCCGGGATTCGAACACCCAACTGGGCGAGGAACTGAAAGATGTACGGGCCCAGCTGGCGGACTCCGTAAAGGAGAATAAAAGGCTGCAAGGCGGCATATTCAGTATGTGGTCGAACTTACCTTCGAATAATTCGGAGGCAGAATGTGCTGATAGAGTTATATCTGCAGGTATGCTGACCGGTCGTCCCGAAGAGGAGATGTTCGGATCTTCGAGCGATCTGCTACAAGAGCTGTCGCAGGTGCACGAGCAAGCTCGGCAGGCGATGCGAAGTGTTTTCAAGGCCCTATGGCCATCTGCCTCCCCTCCGGGAAAGATGGAGGAGCTGATACAACTATTCAAGGGAGCACGGCGGCGATTTCGACTGTGGAAGATATCGGTCTGTCGGGAAGGTGCACGGGAAGCCTGGGCCATGGTGAAAACACGATATACCAAGCTTGATTCGAATCATATGGCTCGGGTCGGACCTCTAGGGTTAGTTGGAAAAGAAGTTCCTGTTAATTTGGTATATGACCAAGTAGAAGTAGCCGCCAAGTATTCCTAGCGGGATTGTAAGTTTGACCGCCTGCTGGACGGCATAGAGGAGGAAATTTTTGAGTCCTAGTGACTATGTACTTTCCTTGACATATGTGACTCTAGCAGAATTATAAAAACAATTGTCATGGCAGACCTTTTTGCTTCAACCTCTGGACCCAAAGGTGCGGAGTGTTTTCGAATACCCTAGCAGTAAAATAGACCGGGGTATGCGTGGGAACCAGGCGTAGGGGTCATAGTTGCTTGAATAGACAATGTGTATCTAGCTAGTTATGTTATATTACATTACGATTGTAAGAAACATCTTCCAGGGAGAATAGTTCCGTTAGGGGTTCCTTTCCCTAGGTGTGCATGCATTAAAATGCATGTCTGAAAAGTGATTAATACCATTATAGTATAGGTAATCATCTGGGGGTTCATAATGGAAGGAATATAAAGCATCTTTAGTCTGCTGACCGAGTATGCTCTTAAGAACACTAGCTTTCGGCTTCATCTAGTTTGAGGTACACATCCGGATGACCCGGCAGTAACAATCGCAGAGGTGCTCCCTTTATGCCCTAGCCGAACTAACGGGAACGTAGGGCATAAGCACAGGAGCCAGGCAACCCAGCTTGGCCAAAACTTAAGTCATATCGATGCATATAATGGCGAAAAAAGGTATATATGAGAAGAAGCACATATGTGATGAGCTTGATGCTCGGAAAATAAGCTTCTATCCTGGAAGCCCCCAGGTATAATGGACGTACATGCTCAAGGATGTGTACATCACAGGTGCACGGTTTAGCCGTGCGAAAGAGTTTAAGTTCTAGAAAAAAGAGAAAACGAAAAGAGAGAAAAAATAAAGGATACAACAGGGAGAAGGAGACAAACACATAGTTCGGTGCTAGGCATAGAATCTTCGGAGTCTGGCCGCGTTCCAGGGATTTGGCTCTAGGCGATTGTCTGATGCAACACGCAGGCAGTAAGCTCCTCCCATGAGAACTTCGTCAATTATGAAGGGACCCTCCCACTTGGGCTTGAGTTTTTCCTTTTTCTTCTCCGGCAAGCGTAGGACGAGTTCGCCGACATTATAAGTTTTGGCCCGTACTTCTCTGCTTTGGTATTTGCGGGCCTGTTGTTGATAAAATGTGGAACGGGCTTTTGCAACATCGCGCTCCTCCTCCAGGGTATCTAGGCTGTCCTGGCGATTAAGCTCAGCCTCTCTCTCTCTCTCTCTTCGTACATGCGCACTCGAGGTGAGTCATGGATAATATCTCAAGGCAACACAGCTTCCGCACCGTACACAATGAAGAAAGGTGTATATCCAGTAGTGCGGTTGGGCATGGTCCGCAGCCCCTAGAGTACAGAGTCAAGCTCCTCAACCTAGTGCTTGTCTGATTCTTTCAAAGACCGCACTAGTCTAGGTTTGATGCCGCTCATAATAAGACCATTGGCCCGTTCGACTTGACCGTTTGTTTGCGGGTGATAGACAGAGGCGTAATTGAGCTTATGCCCAGATTAGCACACCAAGTTTTCACCTCATCGGCTATGAAATTGGAGCCGTTGTCGATGATGATGCTGTGTGGAACACCATAACGGTGCACCATGCCGGATATGAAGTCTATTACTGGCCCCGCCTCGGCCGTTTTGACTGGTTTGGCCTCTATCCACTTAGTGAATTTATCCACCATGACCAGCAGATACTTTCTCTTATGGCTTCCTCCCTTAAGGGGTCTGACCATATCGAGCCCCCAGACCGCGAAAGGCCAAGTGATGGGGATTGTTTGTAGAGCGGTGGGGGCGTGTGGCTTTGGTTGGTGAATAGCTGGCATCCGATGCAACATTGGACAAGGTCTTGTGCATCTGCTCGGGGCCAGTAGAAACTTGTACAGAAGGCCTTGCTAACAAGGGCCCAAGCTGCAGTGTGGTGCCCACCGAGTCCGTCATGAATTTCAGCCAAGAGCTGCCGCCCCTCTTCCTTGGAGATACATCTTTGAAGAACTTCGGTAGCGCTTTTCTTGAAGAGTTCTCCTTCATGAACCTTGTAGGCCTTCGAGCGCTGAACAATGCGGCGAGCCTCATTCTGGTCCTCTGGGAGTTCTTTCCTATTAAGGTAGGCCAAGAAGGGTTCTGTCCATGGGGAAATGACCGCCATGATTAGGTGGGCCGATGGTGTTATTTCGGTGGTTGAGCCCCTGATTATATCGTTGTGTTCGGAGGCTGGGGTTGTGTTCGGATCCGGACTGGTGTTACCGCTCTCGCCTTTCCACACCGCAGACGGCTTAAAGAGCCTTTCTAGAAAGATATTAGGTGGGACAGGTTCGCGCTTGGCGCCAATGCGAGCGAGCACGTCCGCCGCTTGATTACTTTCTCAAGCCACGTGATGAAACTCAAGCCCCTCGAATCGAGCCGGCATTTTT
Source organism: Triticum urartu (assembly GCF_056163025.1). Lineage (NCBI taxonomy): Eukaryota > Viridiplantae > Streptophyta > Magnoliopsida > Poales > Poaceae > Triticum > Triticum urartu. Next base: position 472,294,369 of record NC_141874.1, read on the forward strand.
AGGACAGCGTTGCGGTAAGCCGCCATCTTCGGATCTTTGTCATCAAAATCTCCATTTATTTGAGATATTGCGAGGTTTGAGTCCCCGCGCACTTCTAGGCGTTGTATGCCCATAGAGACAGCCATCCGGAGACCATGTAATAATGCATCATATTCGGGTGCGTTATTGGAGTCTGTGTATAATATTTGGAGTACGTACTGGACTACGTCTCCAGTGGGGGACGTTAAAACGACGCTCGCTCCTAATCCTGCCAGCATTTTGGAACCATCGAAAATAACCCAGTTGGAATATGTGACATACTCTTTAGGGAGTTCGGCCTCTGTCCATTCGGCGACGAAGTCCGCCAGCACTTGGGATTTGATGGCTCAGCGTGGTTTGTATGTTATGTCGAATGGAAGGAGCTCAATGGCCCATTTGGCTATCCGGCCCGTAGCATCGCGGTTGTTTATTATATCATTGAGTGGTACTTCGGAAGCCACCGTGATAGAACATTCTTGGAAGTAGTGTCGTAGCTTCCGGGATGTCATGAAGACCGCATATGCTATCTTTTGATAATGAGGGTATCGGGATTTGCATGGTGTGAGGACGGTGGATACGTAATATACCGGCTTCTGAATTGGGAATTTGTGTCCGTCCTGGTCTCGTTCCACGACGAGCACGGCGCTCACCACCTGGTGTGTTGCCGATATGTATAATAACATGGGTTCGCCGGCGTTCGATGCGGCCAGGATTGGGTTGTTCGCGAGAAGGGTTTTTACTTCTTCTAGTTTGGCTGTTGCCGCATCCGTCCATTCGAACTGATCGGTGCGCCAAAGGAGGCGATACAATGGCAATGCCTTTTCCCCCAATCTGGAAATAAAGCGGCTTAAAGCTGCCACGCACCTAGCGAGTGTTTGGACCTGTTTAAGGTCCGTTGGTGTGGCCAATTGTGACAAGGCTCGGATTTTGGCTGGATTTGCTTCAATTCCTCTATTGGAAATGATTAAGCCTAGCAGCTTTCCGGCAGGAACGCCGAAGACAAACTTTTCTGGATTGAGCTTGATGTCATTTGTACGGAGGTTGTCGAATGTGAGACGTAAATCGTCTATTAGTGAGCCGACGTGCCTAATTTTAATGACGATGTCGTCCACGTATGCTTCAACTGTTTTGCCGATCTGTTTCTCCAGGCATGTTTAAATCATGTGTTGGTAGGTGGCCCCGGCATTTTTTTAGCCTGAAGGGCATGGTGTTGAAGCAGAATGGCCCGTATGGGGTAACGAATGTCGTTTCGGCTTGATCAGACTCCTTCATTTTGATTTCATGGTATCCGGAATATGCGTCGGGGAAGCATAGCGAATCGTGTCCTGCGGTGGCATCGATAATCTGGTCAACGCGGGGGAGGGGGAAGGGATCCTTAGGGCAGGCCTTATTGAGGTCTTTGAAATCGACGCACAGGCGCCAGGATTTATCCTTCTTTGGCACCATCACCAAGTTTCCTAGCCAGTCCAGGTGTTTTATTTCTCTAATGAATATGGCCTCGATTAGCTTGGCTAGCTCCTCCCCCATCGCTTGACATTTGGGTTTGGAAAAACGCCGCAGTGTTTGTTTGACCGGTTTATATCCCTTCAATATGTTGAGGTTATGTTCGGCCAATCTGCATGGGATTCCTGGCATTTCAGAAGGGTGCCAGGCGAATATATCCCAATTTTCGCGCAAAAATTCCCGTAGCGGGGTGTCGACCGTTGGGTCTAGTTGTGCCCCAATAGATGCTGTCTTCTTGGGGTCTGTTGGATGGACTTGGAATTTGACTATTTCTTCTGCTGGTTTGAAGGAGGTGGATTTGGGTCGTTTGTCCAAGATTACGTCGTCCTTATCCACCGTGGAGCGTAATGCGGTTAACTCTTGAACCGCGAGGGCTTCAGATAATGCCTCAAGGGCCAGTGATGCGGTTTTGTTTTCGTTGCGGAGTGCTATGTCCGGATCACTAGCGAGAGTGATTATGCCGTTGGGCCCCGACATCTTGAGCTTCATATACCCATAATGAGGTATAGCCTGGAAGCGTGTGAATGCATCTCGCCCCAATAGGGCGTGATATCCGTTGTTGAAAGGGGCCACTTGGAAGGTTAGTTCTTCGGTCCGATAGTTTTCCGGTGTGCCGAATACCACATCGAGGGTGATTTTTCCCGCGCATCACGCCTCCCGACTAGGAATAATTCCCCAGAAGGTCGTGCTACTTTGCTTGATGTGGCTCCTGTCTATTTCCATTTTACCGAGTGTGTCCTCGTAAATGAGGTTTAGTCCATTGCCGCCGTCCATAAGAACCTTGGTGAGCCGAAAGCTGTCCACGATCGGACTGAGGACCAAGGCGGATGGTGCTCGGATTGTCCTGAATTTTGGTTCGTCATCGGCATTGAAAGTTATGGCCGTGTCATTCCAAGGGTTTGTTGCTGCGATTTGGCAGACTTCGACAAGGTCGCGGAGTGCCCTTTTACGCTTATTGTCTGAAGTGAAAGTCTCTGTAGGATCGAAAGTATGTCTAGAGGGGGGGTGATTAGACTACTTGACCAAATAAAAACTTAACCTTTTCCCAATTTTAGTTCTTGGCAGATTTTAGCTAATTTAGGACAAGTCAAGCAATCATCACATGATTCAAGCAAGCATGCAAAGAGTATATAGGCAGCGGAAAGTAAAGCATGCAACTTGCAAGAATGTAAAGGGAAGGGTTTGGAGAATTCAAACGCTATTGGAGACACGGATATTTTTCCCGTGGTTCGGATAGGTGGTGCTATCCTACATCCACGTTGATGGAGACTTCAACCCATGAAGGGTAACGGTTGCGCGAGTCCACACAGGGCTCCACCCACGAAGGGTCCACGAAGAAGCAACCACCCACAAAGGGTCCACGAAGAAGCAACCTTGTCTATCCCACCATGGCCAACGCCCACACAGGACTTGCCTCACTAGCGGTAGATCTTCACGAAGTAGGCGATCTCCTTGCCCTTACAAACTCCTTGGTTCAACTCCACAATCTTGTCGGAGGCTCCCAAGTGACACCTAGCCAATCTAGGAGACACCACTCTCCAAGAAGTAACAAATGGTGTGTAGGTAATGAACTCCTTGCTCTTGTGCTTCAAATGATAGTCTCCCCAACACTCAACTCTCTCTCATAGGATTTGGATTTGGTGGAAAGAAGGTTTGAGTGGAAAGCAACTTGGGAAGGCTAGAGATCAAGATTCATATGGTAGGAATGGAATGTCTTGGTCTCAACACATGAGTAGGTGGTTCTCTCTCAGAACATATGAGTTGGAATGGTGTGTGTGTTCTGATGGCTCTCTCATCGAATGAGAAGAAGGTGGAGGGGTATATATAGCCTCCACACAAAATCCAACCGTTACACAGTTTTCCAATCTCGGTGGGACCGAATCAATAAGCTCGGTCGGACCGAAAATGTAAACCTAGTGACCGTTAGTGATTTTCGGTGGGACTGACATGCAACTCGGTAGGACCGATATGGTTAGGGTTTGGGCATAATGTAATCTCGGTGAGACCGATTACACAAACTCGGTGAGATCGAATTTGGTAATTAGCTAACCAGAGAGTTGGTCAGGCAAACTCGGTGGGACCGATTTGCTCTTTCGGTGAGACCGAGTGGAACTCGGTGAGACCGAAAAGTTACAAAGGGGAAACACTGAGTTTACATTGCAATCTCGGTTGGACCGATTCGCTCTTTCGGTGGGACCGAAAATTTACGAAAGGGAAACAGAGAGTTTGCAACCCCATCTCGGTGAGACCGAGATCCCTATCGGTAGGACCGAATTGCTAGGGTTTGGCAGTGGCTAATGACAAGTAAAACTCGGTGGCGCCGGATAGGAAGAATCGGTAGGACCGAGTTTGGCTTAGGGTTTAGGTCATATGTGGATATGGGAAAGTAGTTGAGGGTTTTGGAGCATATCACTAAGCACATGAAGCAAGAGGCTCATTAAGCAACACCTCATCCCTCCTTAATAGTATTGGCTTTTCCTAAAGACTCAGTGTGATCTTGGATCACTAAAATATAAAATGAAGAGTCTTGAGCTTTTGAGCTTGAGCCAATCCTTTGTCCTTAGCATTTTGAGGGTTCCACTTTCACATCCATGCCATGCCAATCATTGAGCTTTCCTGAAATAATCATCTTGGAATAGCATTAGCTCAATGAGCTATATGTTGTTATGAATTACCAAAACCACCTAGGGATAGTTGCACTTTCAATCTCCCCCTTTTTGGTAATTGATGACAACATATAGATCAAAGCTTCGACAAAAGATAATAATCATGAAATATATCATCGCTTTGAGAAGTATGTGATAAGTAAGAGCTCCCCCTAAATTTGTGCATATTGAAAATTTGCTTTGGACTGCAAATGCGCAAAGAGTTAGAGTCATGGGTTACTCTTCCATGTCACATACATCTTGGTGGAGCGCTTAAAATGATAAGAATGAAATACATGCACTCATCACCAAGAATAATGAATGATCACATAAGATAGATAAGATAATAGCATTAAGCAAGCATTAAGTGTAGCTTATGATCAAACACATGATCATCAATGTCTCACAAATAATGACGTAGTATCTCAAGCACTCAAAAGCAAACAAGTTCGAAAAACCACCAAATAAAGCAAGAGAGAAAAGCAACACTCTCTCTCTCTCTCGAAGCCTATGATCTATACATCTTCTCCCCCTTTGGCAACAAGTTACCAAAAAGTTCCTAGAAAATGCATAGCACTAGATCGACACTCAGGCTTGATCTTCAGGTGGTGGTGGAGTCCGGATCACTCCAAGGGCGAAGGCTTCGGTAGATGCTGAAGTAGACGCTGGAGTTGGAGCTGAAGTAGATGCTGGAGCTGGTGGAACTGAGGCTGTGGCTGGTGCTGAGGTGGTGGCTCTTGTGTCAGCAACTGGCACGGCAGATGACCTCGGACCTCTTGGCACTCTGGCAAAGGCATGAGTAGTATTCCTGCCTCTCCTCTCCTGCATGTCCTCCTGGAGCTGCTCCACTGCAGACTGAACTTCCGTTACCTTGACATCCAAGTCATAGAACTTATGTTCCATGATTCTCTCTAGGCTCTGCTGATTCTGAGTAAGGGTGGCCAGACTTTGCTCAATCCTCAGCGTGGATGCAATCAAGTAACCAAGCTGCTCTTGATTGGTCTTCAAGAAGTATTCAGATGCCTCCTCTTGAGTTGGCATCTTGGCAGCTTTCTCCTTCCTCGCCTTCTCCTTCTTTGCATATGCTTGTGCAGACGATGGCTCATTCTCAGTCATCACAACTTCATTGTTCTCAAAATCTGGATGGATGGGCAGGTGTTCCTTGTCCAATAGATATATGCCCGTGCCCATCTTGGAGTTGATGAGCTCCTGAATTTGAGGGGCATATCCGCAGCTCCTCTTCTGGTCTGCTGCAGTCCTCTTGATTGTTTCCACTATGAGGCTCATCACCTTGAACTTGTGAGGCACATCAAACACATGTAGCAAGTTGATAGCATGGCCTCTGATCATCTTGTGATCTCCAGACTTAGGCAATAAGGTGTGCCTTAGTATCCAATTGATCGTTGGGAGCCCTGACAGAAGGTAATGTACTGAGCCAAACTTGAAGGTATCAAGTGCTTCATTTGGGATCTCCTTGTACATATTGGACATGGAGTTATGGTCCATCTTCTTCTTGGCATAGATATCCAAGTCATCATCTTGCTCCTCTGGGGCATTTATGATCTGTGCCCACTCAGCCACTGTAGATTGGTACCTTGTACCCTCAGACATCCATGTGATCCTCCCATCTGGATAAAAGTGAGCTGTGGAGTAGAACTGCATGATAAGTTCCTCGTTCCACTTTGTGAGCTTCTGCCCAACAAAGTCAGCTACTCCACAAGCATTAAAGCTGTCATATACTCCTGGGTAGTGTTCCTCATTGTCCTTGATGTATGTCCAATCAACCCAACGCATATCACAGACAATGGGCTTCTTATCTAGCAGCACTGTCTCATAAAAATCCTGCTGCTCCTTGGTGTGAAACCTGTAGTCCACGGCAGTCCTTCTCCTTGAAGCATACGGGTCTGCTTCTCTCCACTTTCTCATCCCTGAATCTCTCCTGAGCTTCATGTCCTCGGCCATAGGATGAGCATCGTTGTGGTCTGGGATCTTGGGCTTTAGCTTTCTCAGGACATTTTCTTCCTCTTCTTCAGCAACAATCTCAGGCACTGGGGCCTTGTTCTTTTCAGCTGCAGGAATGCTCCTTGTATTTCTCTTAGGCTTTGGCTTTGGAGCTGACTTGGCCTTGGAGGCAGCTCCCCCTGATTTTATGGCATCTCCCATTAGCTTGGGTGCCTTGGGCGCTGGTGCAGCTACCTCTTCTTCCTCTTCTTCTTCCATGATGGAAGCTTTGCCAAGCACTCTAGCCACAGTCTTCTTCACCCTTTCCTTTCTTTTCTTGACTTCTGCAGCAACTGGCTCTTGAGGAGTGGGCTTCTCAGTTGAGGCTCTTGCTTTTGACATGGGCTGCCTGCCTGCTGGCCTTTTGATTTTCAGGCCTGGCTTAGTGCCTTGAGCTGGCTCAACTCTCTTGGAAGTGGCCTCTTCCTCTGCCACATAGTCCTCATCTTCGGAATCTGAAGTCCTCTTCTTCCTTTGTCTCGTGACAGCCTTTGGCAAATTGCTAGGAGTGCTCCTGCTGCCTTCATCAGATGAACTGGAGGGACTAGTGCCCTCACTCATCACCACTTACTGCTCTGACATATTTTGGCTATCACTTTGATCAGACATGCTGCAAACTGACTGCTGACCCTATGAATAGATTATAGATGAGATAGAAAAGATGAGCATCACAAAATGCAGAGATTTTTGCAAAAGAATGATCCAAAAACTTAGTTTTAGTTTCCCACTGAAATCATCTCGGATCTACCGATTTTCAAACTCGGTGATACCGAAGCAGTTTTGGAACCTAAACTAGTGAACTCGGTAGGACCGAGTCACAGTTTGGTGGCACCGAGACTGCTAGGGTTTCACTGAGTTCAAAAATAGGTCACACCGATAAGTAATTCTCGGTCAGACCGAGTCTCACTTGTGCAATGGCAAGAGCCAATTCGGTGGGACCGAGTTTTTCAACTCGGTGGGTCCGAGATGGTTTCGGCGGAAACCTAAACCTAGAATTTTCGAATCAAACCTAATCTACGGGCGTTTTGACTGGATAGAAGTTTATCAAACGTGGCTAGAATCAATATGATCACAATGTGCTAGGAATCAGATTGAGGAATAGCACAAAGATCAAGTCCATACCCTAGTTCGGCGGGGACTTGCTACGGCGGCAACGGCGGGGCAGAATTCCCGTTGACGGCGACGGAGACCAGCGACTGGAGGCGGCTGGCGGCGAGAAGACGATCCGGAGACCACGAGGGCAGAGCAGGCTATCGCGCGGGCGAAGGGGTTCGGAGAAATTTCCAAATTTTGCCCGTGACTATATATAGCCCGACCCTGTCGGTGTGACCGAGTGGAACGACTCGGTGGCACCGAGATTCATAACTGCGTGCAGTTACTGAAACTCGGTGTGACCGAAAGGTTCAAATCGGTTGCACCGAGATCGAAAACCTAGATCAACTTAATGATCTCGGTAGGACCGAAAGTGGAGTATCGGTCAGACCGAGAATCATAAAGAGGTTTTGGAAGTTTAAGTCTATGACGAATCGGGGACTCCGAGAGCTCCTCACACAGAGTGGTTCGAATCTGACTTGATCAAATTTTGTGATGCAGCATGAATAGAGTTTGAGATGAGAAAAGCATAGATAGCTAGAGGAGGTTCTTAGGCATTCTTGTCCATCCACTTGGCAAAAGAAGATAAAACCAAACAATCAAAACAACAAGTGGATGTCCTCGAATGAGTAAAATATGCAATCAGCATGCTCACACAATAAGATGGCAAATGAAATATGTGACAAGGCATGCACAACCAATTCTAGCAGCTATCAAGCAATTTGCGATGACTAGGTCATCTATATATGAGTATATTGACTTAGGAGTCAAGTGAGATCACTTGATCATAGGTCATACTCATCGTTTAAGCTCAAGTGGGGTTACCACTTTTACATAAAGCATTGTTGTGTTCACATCTTTAGAGTTGCTTTAGCTCAAGTCCTAGAGTAAAGCTCCCCCTAGATGTGATATCCCCCCTAAGAGGGATGAACTAACCTTGGGTTTTGTCGATGATGACTTCATGTAGATATTGAAGATGTGGATTCTCAATGTTGATGTAGATCTCTTGGAGCTATCCATTTGAGTGAATTGCACTTTCAATACCTACATGGGTTAGTCCCACAAGGAACAAACAAGGATATCCATAGACATAGAGTGATGCACACAAAAGATGATGTCCATGAAAACTTTTAGGTTACCTTGTCCCTTGTCTTACCAACAAGAGGGTTTGTGACTCCTTGAACTAGTGCAAGATGTGGAAGTTGATTGCACTTGTTCTTGCCAAAATGATAAGAGTGAAGTATGTTGGCGGAGTCACCCTTAAGAACTCTCTAGTTCTTCTTCTTTTGGATCCACATCATCTTGATGGGAATCCTTGGAGTTGTAGTCGTACTTGATGAAGTGGAGCTTGAAGTAGTCTTGGGAATCCACTTGACTAAGGTCTTCGGAGCTTCTTCAAATGCATCAATTTCCTCTTGAAGCTTGTCCTTGCCTTTTTGCTTGTACTCTTGTGGTGGAAGATCATCTTGAGCTTGTGTCCCCTTGAAAGAAGTATACTTCTCTTGTTGAGGGACAAACTTTGTCTTGGGGTATTGATCTTCTTCCCACTCAACTCCATTGGCATTGAACTTTCGCTCAAAACCAACACCTTGATTCTTCCGGTGCATTCCTTGCTTGCGCACAATTTCCTCGAATTGCTTACTCCCGGCAAGGCTTTTGTACACTCCTTTCTCTATAATTCCCTTCAATAAACTATTTTCTTGCTCAAGTGTAACTTGGCCAAGAGAATCATTAGTGGAATCAAGAGAACTACTAGAAGCAACAATATTGGATTTAACATGATCATTGTTACTGCTAGGGGAAGAATCTTTCTTGTTACTAGACTTGACTTGAGGCATGTAAGTGGATAAGAGTAAACGCTTGGCAATGTAAGAAGAACTTTTCTTGCGGAGATCATCATTGATTGCTTTTAAGAACTCATGCTCTTGCTCAAGATTGAGCTTTTCAAAGCGTAATTTCTCATGAGCTCTTAAAAGTTCTCGATGATCTTCGAAGATAGTGTCATGAGCTAACTTAAGAGTGTTTAGCTATTTAGTTAGGGCCTCAATTTTCTCCTTGTCATTGTCATTCGTTTTATCTTGATTAGCATGTTTAATTGACATTTCATCATAGTATTCATCACTAGAGTTTTCAACAAGCAAATCATCACCTAACAAGTCATCTTCATCACTATTGAAATCAACATACTTGGGGTGTGTTACCTTAGGACCTTTGGCCATGAAGCATCTTCCAATTCCTTCATTTGGTGAGTCAAATATGTCATAGGAGTTGGTTGACACAAGTGCTAGACCGGCAACACCTTCATCTTGAGTATCTTCGGAGTCGGAGTGATAACTTCTCTCGGAGTGGCTGTCGGAGTCGGAGCCGGATACCCATTCACCAACATGAGCTTGATGTCTTCTTCTTGTGTAGCTCCTTGATGATTTTTCCTTCCTTTCCGAATCCTTGCTTCTCCGTGAGTATCTTCGTTCATAACGATCATCTCTACTCCTTCTCTCTCTTGGTGGTGATCCTTTGCTTCTTCTTTTTGGAGAATCTTCTCTTCTCTTGTAGGGAGCCGTACACTCATTGGAATAGTGTCCGGGTCTTCCACAATTGTAGCAGTTTCGCTCTCGACTAGAAGATCTTTTGTCATTGTAGGACCTTGACTTGAAGCTTCTATCTTTGCTTCTACTCTTGTAGAACTTGTTGAAGTTCTTCACCATTAAGCTCAATTCTTCATTGAAGTCTTGTTTCTCACTTGATGATGTAGGGGCTTCACATGAGGCTTTATAGGCACCACTTGATTTGTTGTGAAGTTCCTCTTTATCCTTAAGTGACATCTCATGAGCAACAATTCTTCCAATCACCTCCGTTGGCTTGAGATCTTTGTAATTGGGCATCATTTGGATCAATGTGCACATGGTATCATATTTTCCATCCAAGGCTCTTAGAATCTTCTTGATGATGAATCTATCGGTCATCTCTTCACTTCCTAAGCCGGCAATCTCATTTGTGATGAGAGCAAGCCTAGAGTACATTTCGGCGACACCTTCACCATCCTTCATCTTGAACTTGTCAAGTTGGCTTTGAAGCACTTCCAACTTGGATTCCTTGACAGAGTCGGTACCTTCGTGCATATCAACCAAAGTGTCCCAAATTTCCTTTGCATTCTCAAGGCGGCTGATTTTGTTGAATTCTTCGGGGCACAATCCGTTGAAGAGAATATCACAAGCTTGAGCATTGTATTGCAACATCTTCAACTCATCCGCGGTAGCTTCACGGTTCGGTTCTCTCCCATCAAAGAAGTCACCTTGCAAACCAACACACACAATAGCCCAAACGGCGGGGTTATGTCCAAGAATATGCATTTTCATTTTATGCTTCCAACTAGCAAAATTAGTACCATCAAAGTAAGGACCTCTACGGTGATAATTTCCCTCGCTAGACGCCATACTCTCCTAGGTTGTGAAACCAAGGCTATGACCACCAAAAGCTATGGAGATCAAGCAAATGGAGACCAAAGCTCTGATACCACTTGTAGGATCGAAAGTATGTCTAGAGGGGGGTGATTAGACTACTTGACCAAATAAAAACTTAACCTTTTCCCAATTTTAGTTCTTGGCAGATTTTAGCTAATTTAGGACAAGTCAAGCAATCATCACATGATTCAAGCAAGCATGAAAAGAGTATATAGGCATCGGAAAGTAAAGCATGCAACTTGCAAGAATGTAAAGGGAAGGGTTTGGAGAATTCAAACGCTATTGGAGACACGGATATTTTTCCTGTGGTTCGGATAGGTGGTGCTATCCTAAATCCACGTTGATGGAGACTTCAACCCACGAAGGGTAACGGTTGCGCGAGTCCACACAGGGCTCCACCCAAGGGTAACGGTTGCGCGAGTCCACACAGGGCTCCACCCACGAAGGGTCCACGAAGAAGCAACCACCCACAAAGGGTCCACGAAGAAGCAACCTTGTCTATCCCACCATGGCCAACGCCCACACAGGACTTGCCTCACTAGCGGTAGATCTTCACGAAGTAGGCGATCTCCTTGCCCTTACAAACTCCTTGGTTCAACTCCACAATCTTGTCGGAGGCTCCCAAGTGACACCTAGCCAATCTAGGAGACACCACTCTCCAAGAAGTAACAAATGGTGTGTAGGTAATGAACTCCTTGCTCTTGTGCTTCAAATGATAGTCTCCCCAACACTCAACTCTCTCTCATAGGATTTGGATTTGGTGGAAAGAAGGTTTGAGTGGAAAGCAACTTGGGAAGGCTAGAGATCAAGATTCATATGGTAGGAATGGAATGTCTTGGTCTCAACACATGAGTAGGTGGTTCTCTCTCAGAACATATGAGTTGGAATGGTGTGTGTGTTCTGATGGCTCTCTCATCGAATGAGAAGAAGGTGGAGGGGTATATATAGCCTCCACACAAAATCCAACCGTTACACAGTTTTCCAATCTCGGTGGGACCGAATCAATAAGCTCGGTCGGACCGAAAATGTAAACCTAGTGACCGTTAGTGATTTTCGGTGGGACTGACATGCAACTCGGTAGGACCGATATGGTTAGGGTTTGGGCATAATGTAATCTCGGTGAGACCGACTACACAAACTCGGTGAGATCGAATTTGGTAATTAGCTAACCAGAGAGTTGGTCAGGCAAACTCGGTGGGACCGATTTGCTCTTTCGGTGAGACCGAGTGGAACTCGGTGAGACCGAAAAGTTACAAAGGGGAAACACTGAGTTTACATTGCAATCTCGGTTGGACCGATTCGCTCTTTCGGTGGGACCGAAAATTTACGAAAGGGAAACAGAGAGTTTGCAACCCCATCTCGGTGAGACCGAGATCCCTATCGGTAGGACCGAATTGCTAGGGTTTGGCAGTGGCTAATGACAAGTAAAACTCGGTGGCGCCGGATAGGAAGAATCGATAGGACCGAGTTTGGCTTAGGGTTTAGGTCATATGTGGATATGGGAAAGTAGTTGAGGGTTTTGGAGCATATCACTAAGCACATGAAGCAAGAGGCTCATTAAGCAACACCTCATCCCTCCTTAATAGTATTGGCTTTTCCTAAAGACTCAATGTGATCTTGGATCACTAAAATATAAAATGAAGAGTCTTGAGCTTTTGAGCTTGAGCCAATCCTTTGTCCTTAGCATTTTGAGGGTTCCACTTTCACATCCATGCCATGCCAATCATTGAGCTTTCCTGAAATAATCATCTTGGAATAGCATTAGCTCAATGAGCTATATGTTGTTATGAATTACCAAAACCACCTAGGGATAGTTGCACTTTCAGTCTCGAAGACCGTCATACTCTGGGGTCATTGTCTTCTGGAGGATATTGCTCTGGGTTATTCTTGGTGAGGATATCCTCGCCGCTCTTGGCCACCTACCGGAGTATCCAACATGCTCTAAGGCCGTGAGTTGATATAGTGTCCGGTGTTGTGTGTAGCTTGCATGGTCCATCGAGTCATCCCTCCAGAACCATTCCAAGTCTCGTAATGGGCTTGTATTTCTTTGTCATTGGGTCGGGCGTGCCACTAGGGTGCGTCCTTTTCACCTGAACGAGGGATTGGGTGGAAACCGGCAGTTCCCAGTAGGCTGCCTGAGTTTTCCAGGCGCTTTCCATTGTGCAGTACTTGTATACTATGGTTGCCAAGTCTGCGAAGCGTGATATGCGATGACGGTTGATGGCGTTGATGATTCCTTCATCCGTGCAATTGCTGCGGAACTCTATGATCGCGTCTTCGTCATCGCAATCTTCAATCTTATATTTGACAAGGAGGAATCTGGCCCAGAAGTGATGGGCCGTTTCCTTATACTGTTGACGTATGCCCCTGAGAGCGCTGATGTCTGGGTGGGTGGGTGGATTGAAGTCCGAGCCCTGACCCAAATTAGGATCTGGAGTTTGAAGGATCTCCGAATTTAGTAGTTCGGGCTCCGGGATGTCAGCTGATTTTTTGGGCTTGTCATCCGATTCTATGTTCGGAGGACAGGACATGTCTTTTTGCAGGTGGGTATCCGGCTCTTCAAGTTTGGAGATCTGAATGTAGTTCGTCCTTAATATAGAGGAAGAGTTGTCGTCTTGCTCCTCTACTACCGCTATTTGATGGGTGATCGGTGGAATTTTAATTTCTCTCTGGTCGGGTTTGAGCCCAATCTGATCATAGTCCGTGGCAACCCCCAAGGCAGTGATGCGATCTAGGAGCTCGTTTAAAGATGACAGCTTCGCCAGATCCATCTGCTTGGAGTACTTAGAGTCAACATGAAGGGGATTTTTGATGACCCGAGAAGCCATCGTCGGCTTAGTGGGCTAACGAGTGGTCATAATGAAGCCGCCCAGCCAGAGGGTTTGGCCTGGGCCAGGGTTCCTCCGAAGGTGACGTTATCCTTGACAACAAGGCGAGCCATCGATCCTATCTTTCAACGACACAGTGGAACTCCCAATGAAAGCACCAATGTCGGTGTCAAAACCGGCGGATCTCGGGTAGGGGGTCCCGAACTATGCGTCTAGGATTGATGGTAACAGGAGATGGGGGACACAATGTTTACCCAGGTTCGGGCCCTCTCTATGGAGGTAATACCCTACTTCCTGCTTGATTGATCTTGATGAATATGAGTGTTACAAGAGTTGATCTACCACGAGATCGTAATGGCTAAATCCTAAAAGTCTAGCCTAGCTATGATTATGAGGATCTATCTACGGACCTAGCCCTCCGGTTTATATAGACACGGGAGGGACGTAGGGTTTACACAAGGTCGGTTACAGAGAAAGGAATATTCATATTTGGCCGCCAAGCTTGCCTTCCACGCCAAGGAGAGTCCCATCCGGACACGGGTAGAGTCTTCGGTCTTTGTATCTTCATGGCCCATCAGTCCGGCCCATATCCAATAGGTCGGACGCCCGAGGACCCCTTAGTCTAGGACTCCCTCAGCCACTATGTGGGTTGGCCATTTTGTTAGGTAGGTACCACATCAGAGTCGTGAATTCGTTATTTAAAACATTACATAGCCCTTTCATACATACATGTTTTGGCCGCATGCAGTCGATGGTTGTCCTACACGACACTCGATACTTGCGTGTGACACTTTCTATGGGCCCGCGAGGTCGTCGTCCATCACTTTGATGAACAGCCGGCAACGAGGTTAATTTGACTAGCAAGGTATAATCTTTTTTGTTTGTGTTATGCTGGGAGTATATATATATATAGTACGCGTCGAAGAGGTGGGAGGGGACTGATACGTCTCCAACATATCTATAATTTTTGATTGCTCCATGCTATATTATCTACTGTTTTAGGCAATATTGGGCTTTATTATCCACTTTTATATTATTTTTGGGACTAACCTATTAACCGGAGGCCCAGCCCAGATTTGCTGTTTTATGCCTATTTCAGTGTTTTGAAGAAAAGGAATATCAGACGGAGTCGAAACGGAACGAAATCAACTGGAGAAGTTATTTTTGGAAGGAAACACACCTGATGGACTTGGACCCCACATCAAGGAAGGAACGAGGTGCTCACGAGGGTGGGGGGCGCCCCCCTAGGGCGCGGCCCCTGTCTCGCGGGGCCCTGTGGCTCCCCTGACATACCTCCTGCACCCATATATACCTACGTGACCTAAAACTTCCAGAACGCAGAATAGATCAGGAGTTCCGCCGCCAGAAGCCTCCGTAGCCACCGAAAACCAATCTAGACCCGTTCCGGCACCCTGCGGGAGGGGGCAATCCTTCTCCGGTGGCCATCTTCATCATCCCGGTGCTCTCCATGACGAGGAGGGAGTAGTTCTCCCTCGGGGCTAAGGGTATGTACTAGTAGCTATGTGTTTGATCTCTCTCTCTCTCGTGTTCTTGATTTGGCACGATCTTGATGTATCGCGAGCTTTGTTATTATAGTTGGATCTTATGTTTCTCCTCCCCCTCTTCTCTCTTGTAATGAATTGAGTTTCCCCTTTGAAGTAATCTTATCGGATTGAGTCTTTAAAGATTTGAGAACACTTGATGTATGTCTTGCCGTGGATATCTATGGTGACAATGGGATACCATGTGCCACTTGATGTATGTTTTGGTGACCAACTTGCGGGTTCATGAACCTATGCATAGGGGTTGGCACACGTTTTCGTCCTGATTCTCTGGTAGAAACTTTGGGGCACTCTTTGAGGTTCTATGTGTTGGTTGAATAGATAAATCTGAGATTGTGTGATGCATATCGTATAATCATACCCACGGATACTTGAGGTGACATTGGAGTATCTAGGTGACATTAGGGTTTTGGTTGATTTGTATCTTAAGGTGTTATTCTAGTACGAACTCTAGGGTTGTTTGTGACACTTATAGGAATAGCCCAACGGATTGATTGGAAAGAATAACTTTGAGGTGGTTTCATACCCTACCGTAATCTCTTCGTTCGTTCTCCGCTATTAGTGACTTTGGAGTGACTCTTTGTTGCATGTTGAGGGATAGTTATGTGATCCAATTATGATATTATTGTTGAGAGGACTTACACTAGTGAAAGTATGAACCCTAGGCCCTATTTCCTATCATTGCAATACCATTTACGCTCACTTTTATCATTCGTTACCTTGCTGTTTTTATAATTTCAGATTACAAATACCTTTATCTATTATCCATATACCACTTGTATCACCATCTCTTCGCCGAACTAGTGCACCTATACAATTTACCATTGTATTGGGTCTTTTCGGGACACAAGAGACTCTTTGTTATTTGGTTGCAGGGTTGCTTGAGAGAGACCATCTTCATCCTACGCCTCGGATTGATAAACCTTAGGTCATCCACTTGAGGGAAATTTGCTACTGTCCTACAAACCTCTGCACTTGGAGGCCCAACAACGTCTACAAGAAGAAGGTTGTGTAGTAGACATCAAGCTCTTTTCTGGCGCCGTTGCCGGGGAGGTGAGTGCTTGAAGGTATATATTTAGATCTTGCAATCGAGTCTTTTAGTTTCTTGTTTTATCACTAGTTTAGTTTATAAAAGAAAACTATAAAAAATGGAATTAAGTTTGTCTCATACGCTTCACCTTTTTAAAAATGGAAAGGATAATTGTGCTCAAGTGCTAGAAGAAGAAATCTATAAAATGTTTGGCACTAAATATTTGAATGATGAGCATGATTGCAATGTTGTTAGTATGAATTCCTTGAATATACATGATGCTAATGATATGCAAAGCCACAAGCTTGGGGAAGCTATGTATGATGAAGATGATATTTTTTGTCCCCCAAGCTTTGATGAGCAAATTTACTATGATGAAAGCATGCTTCCTATCTATGATAATTATTGTGATGACACGTATGCTTTAAAGAATAATGATAACCATGAAACTTGTCATCTTGATCTTAATTTTCAATCACATGATAGTTATTTTGTTGAGTTTGCTCCCACTATTATTCATGAGAAGAATTTTGCTTATGTGGAGAGTAATAAAATTTCTATGCTTGTAGATCATGAAAAGAATGCTTTAGGTTCTGGTTATATTGTTGAATTCATTCATGATGCTACTGAAAATTATTATGAGGGAGGAACATATGCTTGTAGGAATTGCAATAATATCAAGTTTCCTCTCTATGTGCTTATAATTTTGAAGTTATGCTTGTTTTACCTTCCTATGCTAGTTGATTATTGTTCCCATAAGTTATTTTCTCACAAAATCCCTATGCATAGGAAGTGGGTTAGACTTAAATGTGCTAGTCATATTCTTCATGATGCTCTCTTTATGTTTCAATTCCTATCCTTTATGTGAGCATCATTGAAACCATCATGCCTAGCTAGGGGCGTTAAACGATAGCGCTTGTTGGGAGGCAACCCAACTTCATTTTTGTTCCTTGCTTTTTGTTCCTGTTTAGTAATAAATAATTCATCTAGCCTCTGTTTAGATGTGGTTTTATGTGTTTAATTAGTGTTTGTGCCAAGTAGAACCTTTGGGAAGACTTGGGGAAAGTCTTGTTGATCATGCTGTCAAAAACAGAAACTTTAGTGCTCACGAGAATTGCTGCCATTTTTATTTGGAGAGTTATATTTAGTTAATTATTTTTTAAGATGATTAATAGATAAATTCCTAAGGTCCAGCAATTTATTTGAGAATTTTATGAGTTCCAGAAGTATACGTTTGATTCAGATTACTACAGACTGTTCTGTTTTTGACAGATTCTGTTTTCATTGTGTTGCTTGCTTATTTTGATGAATCTATGGCTAGTAAAATAGTTTATAAACCATAGAGAAGTTGGAATACAGTAGGTTTAACACCAATATAAATAAAAAATTATTTCATTACAGTATCTTGAAGTGGTGATTTATTTTCTTATACTAACGGAGCTTACGAGTTTTTTGTTAAGTTTTGTGCTGTGAAGTTTTCAAGTTTTGGGTAAGGATTCAATGGACTATGGAATAAGGAGTGGCAATAGCCTAAGCTTGGGGATGCCCGAGGCACCCCAAGGTAATATTCAAGGATAGCCAAGAGCCTAAACTTGGGGATGCCCCGGAAGGCATCCCCTCTTTCGTCTTCGTTCATCTGTAACTTTACTTGAAGCTATATTTTTATTCGCCACATGATATGTGTTTTAGTTGGAGCGTCAATTTATTTTGTTAGGATTTGCTTGCTGTTATTTATAACAATGTTTTGCATCTTTTATTTCAATAAAAGTGGCATTAATAGTCTTTACTATGCCTATGTTACAAGTCCACATGTTGCTGTTTGAAAACAGAAAGATTACCGCTGTTGCAATAATTCCCTAGAAAAGTTAGAATGTGATAAAGTGTTGAAACCTTTTGCATATTAATCTCTGATAAATTTACTACAGTGGGAATTTTATTTCATAATTTTTGGAGCTAGGGAAGTATGGATGTTGCTGCATTCTTTACAGACTATCCTGTTTAGGCAGATTGCTGTTATGTTTGCATTGTTTGCATATGTTTGCTTCTTTAATGATTCTATTTGAGGATAGGACTATTAAATATGCAGAGGCATTTAGTATGAAATGTTGAATAATAATTTTAGTGATTTGCTACAGTAGAGTATGATAAGGTTTTGGCAATGGTTTATACTAACTTATCTCACGAGTCCTTGTTGAGTTTTGTGTGGATGAAGCTTTTGAGATTTAGGGAGACTGTGATATGAGAGGAATTAAGGAGATACAAAAGCTAAATCTTGGGGATGCCCAAGGCACCCCAAGATAATATTTCAAGAAGTCTCAAGCATCTAAGCTTGGGGATGCCCCGGTTGGCATCCCACCTTTCTTATTCAAGAATTATCAGTTAGTATCGGTTGATCCTAAGTTTTTGCTTCTTCACATGATGTTTGCTATTCTTAGATGTCATTTTATTTTGTTTTGCTTGCTGTTTGAATAAAATACCAAGATCTGAAATTATTAAATGTTAGAGAGTCTTCACATAGTTGCATAATTATTCGACTACTCATTGATCTTCACTTATATCTTTCGGAGTAGTTTGTCATTTGCTCTAGTGCTTCACTTATATCCTTTTAGAGCATGGTGGTAGTTTTATTTTAAAGAAATAGATGAACTCTCATGCTTCACTTAGATTATTTTGAGAGTCTTAAAATAGCATGTTAATTTGCTTAAAATCCTAATATGCTAGGTATTCAAGAATAATAAAATTCTCTTATGAGTGTGTTGAATACTAGAAGAAGTTTGAAGCATGATAATTGTTTTGAGATATTGAGGTGATAATATTAAAGTCATGCTAGTTGAGTAGTTGTGAATTTAAAGAATACTTGTGTTAAAGTTTGTGATTCCCGTAGCATGCACGTATGGTGAACCGTTATGTGACGAAGTCAGAGCATGATTTATTTATTGATTGTCTTCCTTATGAGTGGCGGTCGGGGACGAGCGATGGTCTTTTCCTACCAATCTATCCCCCTAGGAGCATGCGCGTAATACTTTGCTTTGATAACTTCTAGATTTTTGCAATAAGTATGTGAGTTCTTTATGACTAATGTTGAGTCCATGGATTATACGCACTCTCACCCTTCCACCTTTGCTAGCCTCTCTAGTACCGCGCAACTTTCGCCGGTACCATAAAACCACCATAGACCTTCCTCAAAACAGCCACCATACCTACCTATTATGGCATTTCCATAGCCATTCCGAGATATATTGCCATGCAACTTTCCACCGTTCCGTTTATTATGACACGCTTCATCATTGTCATATTGCTTAGCATGATCATGTAGTTGACATCGTATTTGTGGCAAAGCCACCATTCATAATTCTTTCATACATGTCACTCATGCATCATTGCACATCCCGGTACACCGCCGGAGGCATTCATATAGAGTCATACTTTGTTCTAGTATCAAGTTGTAATCATTGAGTTGTAAATAAATAGAAGTGTGATGATCATCATTAATAGAGCATTGTCCCAAAAAAGGCCAAATAAAAAAAAGGAAGGCCAAAAAAAGAGAAAGGCCATAAAAAAAGGAAAGGCCAAATATATATATATATATATATATATATATATATGTAAAAAGGGGCAATGCTACTATCCTTTTCCACACTTGTGCTTCAAAGTAGCACCATGTTCTTCATATAGCGAGTCTCATATATTGTGCTTCAAAGTAGCACCATGTTCTTCATATAGAGAGTCTCTTGTTTTGTCATTTTCATATACTAGTGGGAATCTTTCATTATAGAACTTGGCTTGTATATTCCAATAATGGGCCTCCTCAAGTGCCCTAGGTCTTCGTGAGCAAGCAAGTTGGATGCACACCCACTAGTTTCTTTTGTTGAGCTTTCATACATTTATAGCTCTAGTGCATCCGTTGCATGGAAATCCCTACTCACTCACATTGATATCTATTGATGGGCATCTCCATAGCCCGTTGATACGCCTAGTTGATGTGAGACTGTCTTCTCCTTTTTGTCTTCTCCACAACCACCATTCTATTCCAACTATAGTGCTATGTCCATGGCTCACGCCCATGTATTGCGTGAAGATTGAAAAAGTTTGAGAACATCAAAAGTATGAAACAATTGCTTGGCTTGTCATCGGGGTTGTGCATGATTTAAATATTTTGTTCGGTGAAGATGGAGCATAGCCAGACTATATGATTTTGTAGGGATAGCTTTCTTTGGCCATGTTATTTTGAGAAGACATGATTGCTTAGTTAGTATGCTTGGAGTATTATTATTTCTATGTCAATATGAACTTTTGTCTTGAATCTTACAAATCTGAATATTCATATCACAAGTAAGAAGAATTACATTGAAATTGTGCCAACTAGCATTGCACATCAAAAATTATCTTTTTTATCATTTACCTACTTGAGGACGAGCAGGAATTAAGCTTGGGGATGCTTGATACGTCTCCAACGTATCTATAATTTTTGATTGCTCCATGCTATATTATCTACTGTTTTAGGCAATATTGGGCTTTATTATCCACTTTTATATTATTTTTCGACTAACCTATTAACTGGAGGCCCAGCCCAGATTTGTTGTTTTATGCCTATTTCAGTGTTTTGAAGAAAAGGAATATCAGACGGAGTCGAAACGGAACGAAATCAACTGGAGAAGTTATTTTTGGAAGGAAACACACCTGATGGACTTGGACCCCACGTCAAGGAAGGAACAAGGTGCTCACGAGGGTGGGGGGCGCCCCCCTAGGGCGCGCCCCCTGTCTCGTGGGGCCCTCGTGGCTCCCCTGACGTACCTCCTGCACCCATATATACCTACGTGACCTAAAACTTCCAGAACACAGAATAGATCGGGAGTTCCGCCGCCAGAAGCCTCCGTAGCCACCAAAAACCAATCTAGACCCGTTCCGGCACCCTACCGGAGGGGGCAATCCTTCTCCGGTGGCCATCTTCATCATCCCGGTGCTCTCCATGACGAGGAGGGAGTAGTTCTCCCTCGGGGCTAAGGGTATGTACTAGTAGCTATGTGTTTGATCTCTCTCTCTCTCGTGTTCTTGATTTGGCACGATCTTGATGTATCACGAGCTTTGTTATTATAGTTGGATCTTATGTTTCTCCTCCCCCTCTTCTCTCTTGTAATGAATTGAGTTTCCCCTTTGAAGTAATCTTATCGGATTGAGTCTTTAAAGATTTGAGAACACTTGATGTATGTCTTGCCGTGGATATCTGTGGTGACAATGGGGTACCACGTGCCACTTGATGTATGTTTTGGTGACCAACTTGCGGGTTCATGAACCTATGCATAGGGGTTGGCACACGTTTTCGTCGTGATTCTCCGGTAGAAACTTTGGGGCACTCTTTGAGGTTCTATGTGTTGGTTGAATAGATAAATCTGAGATTGTGTGATGCATATCGTATAATCATACCCACGGATACTTGAGGTGACATTGGAGTATCTAGGTGACATTAGGGTTTTGGTTGATTTATATCTTAAGGTGTTATTCTAGTACGAACTCTAGGGCTGTTTGTGACACTTATAGGAATAGCCCAACGGATTGATTGGAAAGAATAACTTTGAGGTGGTTTCGTACCCTACCTTAATCTGTTCGTTCGTTCTACGCTATTAGTGACTTTGGAGTGACTCTTTGTTGCATGTTGAGGGATAGTTATGTGATCCAATTATGATATTATTGTTGAGAGGACTTACACTAGTGAAAGTATGAACCCTAGGCCCTATTTCCTATCATTGCAATACCGTCTACGCTCACTTTTATCATTCGTTACCTTGCTGTTTTTATAATTTCAGATTACAAATACCTTTATCTATTATCCATATACCACTTGTATCACCATATCTTCGCCGAACTAGTGCACCTATACAATTTACCATTGTATTGGGTGTGTTGGGGACATAAGAGACTCTTTGTTATTTGGTTGCAGGGTTGCTTGAGAGAGACCATCTTCATCCTACGCCTCCTACGGATTGATAAACCTTAGGTCATCCACTTGAGGGAAATTTTCTACTGTCCTACAAACCTCTGCACTTGGGGGCCCAACAACGTCTACAAGAAGAAGGTTGTGTAGTAGACATCAGGGACTAGCATATATACTATACGTACGCATCCGTGAACAAGTACACCTCACTAAGTATCCGGACTTTTCGGTTTCCGAGGCACGTGCCACATCAAAGTTGTGAAATTGGCTATTCAAACACCACACAACACCTATTTGGGCCACATGCATGCAGGCGGTGGTTATCCTAGCTAGGACACTCACGTGTGACGCTTCCATCTGTGGGCCCACGAGGCCATCGTCGATGTATGCATCACTTTGACCTACATCGGGAGAGGTTAATTAATTTCACCATCGAGGAGGATTCTTTTTGGGTTGTATTATGGTAGGAGCATATAGTATGCGTCGAAGAGGGGGAAGGGGACCATCATATGTAGTACGCTTCATGAACGTTGCTTTGTGTGGGGGATTTACAGTTTTTGAGGCATGTGGCACATCAAAGTTGTGCATTTTGGGTATTCAACATATGTTTGGCCCACATGCAAAGCGATGGTTGTTGTCCTCTCGCACCCACTTAAGCTGTTATCAGTGATATCGATGCTTTCCATCTATGGGCCCGCTTGGTCCATCACTACTTTTTGCCTGACAACAAGAGAGGTTAATTTGACTTAGGAGGGGATTATTTTTTTGTTTGTAAGATGGTATATATATATAGGTCATGCTCTGGGATGACATGATACATTTGAGCACACACGCATGCATGTGTACGCATGAATCCCTCCCATCGAGTCGAAGTGGCTAGTACAACAACACGTCATGAACCGATCTCGCTCAGTGTGGTGATTGTACGATTTTCGACGCGCGCGCCACGTCAATGTTGTGAAATGGTATTCAAACATGCATGCACGCATCACCTCCATACATATGCGTGTAGTGGTTGTCTTCGAATGGTACACTCCCTCGCGTGGTTATCGGCGACAAGATTATATATTCGTGGGCCCGCATGGACATCCATCATCACCTTGATCGACAGCAAGATAGGTTACCATGGCGGATTCTTCCGTTGGTTCGTGTTATCATAGTATAGGTCATGGTGAGATTCAGACCTAATTAAGTTTGAGCGCATATACTATGCATGCATGAATCCCGTTGTCGGCTTGAAGTGTGGTTTGACATACATATGCATCGTTAACCTAACCCTCACTCAGTGTGGGGATTTCTAGTTCAAAAGCACGGTGCCACATCAAAGTTGTTCCATTGGTTATTCAAAAACACACCTCTCCATACATATGTTTGGGCCACACGTATGCAATGGTTGTCTTCGGGGACTAGCTACTTGCATGATTATTGTCGAGCTAGCCCATCTCCGGGGTCGCATGGATGGCCATCACTTTGACCAACAACAAGAGAGAGGTTGTACGATGAAGGTGGATTATTCTTGGTCCGTTTTACGATCCATCTTGGTGAGATGCCTCTCTGGCCTGTCGACTGAAAGTAGGGCATGTGTGTGTGTGGGTGGGCTGCTACTTCACACTTTGCTAGGTGAACCTCAGTTGGGGGGTGGCATGCATTCATAGCTTAGGATTCCCTTCATGCCGACACGAGGGGTGGGGGGTGGGGTCAAGCAATACCATGCGCTTTGCAAGATAGGTGCCACATCGAAGTTGCATTTGGTATTTGAACATCAAACCACCCTTTTCATACATAAATTTGGTCCACATGCAAGTGTGTTCGTGTTCTGACCCTCTCCCGCGTCATTTTTCGCCAAATTTATGAACATTAGACAAGTCGGATGACACAACAACACGGTTCACTCAAACTAACCATGTGCCACACCGATGCCCCTGTTACGCACATCCACACCATACATTGGGATCCACGAGGCTTCCCCTATCAAAAATATCTACCCACCTGTAACTTTTTTTGTTTGATAACACACAGTTATTATGTTTCGACCGTGTGTGATGTTTCTTGTTCCCAATCCCGCTTGCATCCCTCGAAAATATCTGACTGCCTCGAGGGTTTTCCTGTTTCTTAACACACGGTTGTTATCTCCGGACCATGTGCGATGCACCATCATCAAAATTTTCAATAGCCCCGGCATTTCACTCCCGCGTTTGACTCCCGCATAGTAAAATTTTCCGTACCCGCGTCATTTCCTCAAACGCACCCCCACCCGCTCCACACACACACACCAAAACCTCCTCGGGCACATGCACACACACACACCCTCCCTTGCTCGAAAACCTAGCAAGGTCCCCGCCGCCACCGTCGTAAGGCCTTCATTGTCAACATCTGCCGGTTTGCCCTTGCAGCTTACCCACCGATCTCTATACCCAGGCCGCCCTGAGTTTCTTAGATGACGCTTGCCAAATGCCCCCTTTCCATAGATCCCCATCCCCATCCCCCACTCTAGAGTGTCGCAGCCTAAGCCCGGCTACGCTTCCCGTGGAGCTCGAGGAGCGATTGGCCCACTAGAGGTGTATCGCGGTCTCTTCGCTCGATGTCGCCGAGGAAGCTAACGACCATTACTGGCCGCATGCACTCAATCAGCGGGCTAGAGTATGTGGGTATGTCGCGGACACTGGCTACGACATCGAGGTCGTCGACAGCGACGGCCTGAGGCAGGCTGTGTCACAGGTTAAGTGGCCCACCCCCAATCCCCCGGGTTAAACCGCCGTCGATCCCATCCATGGCCCCACCACTGATCTCCTCTGGCTCGTTGTCAAGTATTTGCCATCCTACATCGCCATCGAGCCTCTTTTGTCATTTCTAAAGGACACGTTCTGCGACCCTGGCTTGGGATCCACAGCTTCCAAGTTAGACCACATCGACGGTGACCATAAGGAGGGCACCCTCTCCGGCTCTTCCAAGGGGAAAGAGCCCTTCTGCGACATCAGGGAGGGCACCCTATAGCCATGCTCTTCCAAGGGGAAGGATCCCATCGGCGACAACATGGAGCGCATCTAGGGTCTGTGCTCTTCCCGCGGGAATGAGCCCATCCGTGACAAGTGAGGAAACCCATGATTTGTTTTGTTGTGCCTCTTCACAGGGGGAAACCCATGATTTGTTTTGTCGAGTCCCTTTTGTAGTGTAGTGAGAATATGTCCAGTTTTAATTGCTATATTTGGTTGTTTGCAGTACACCTTGTTTATTTCAGTTGTTCACAATGTGATGCTTTGTATGTGCAATTATTTACCGTGCAGTACTTTTCATCAATCCAGTTTTAAATATATCGATAGGAATGCATACATTTGCTTGCTGTTAAGCCTGCTATAACTAGCATATGCCTCTTTTAATGTTTTTTGATTGTTCGGTTGTTTGTAGTTAGCATATGTCCAGTTTCTAATGCCATCTTTGGTTTTTCGTAGTATGCCTTGTTTATTCCAGTTATTCACAATGTGATGTTCTATATGTGTAAGTATGAACTATGCATTTCAATTTCATCAATACCAGTTTCAACAATACCACTATGAATGACTACATTTGGTTGCTGCATCTTATAGTTAACACGCCTTTCCATTTTTATTTAACAATAACCAGTGTACTTAGACCGACGCAATACCAGTTTGAATGAGTATCTTTGCTTCTTGTTAAATGTTATGCCTATTTTAGTTAACACACCTTTCCACTTGTTTTGCTTTACTAGCGTGCTTAAACCTGCACACTAAAGCTATCTTTTGGAGATTATTTTGTCTGCGATGGAAAATTTTGGTTGATGTTTAGCCTGTTGTGCTTAACATGCCTCTCTATGTACCTACACAACACAATTTTGGGAACGACTACTGTTTTCCATCGAGGTTAGTTTCATCCCATGGCTTATATATACTCACCGTTTAGGATATCGGTAGCTAGTACCATATAGGACGGGGGCTGATAAGGGACTAATCAGTGAATCGGACTTTAACCTGAATATGTATGTAACCCATTTATCATTAGGTTAACTAGGGCCATATGTAATATATCTGAGGCTACATAGCAACATCCACTGTACTTAATGTCTAAATATGCAATCCTAGGCTACATAGCAACAAGGAAGAGTGTTACCTTAATGTTCTGATGATGTTAGATATACATAGAAGAGGAGCAGTAGCAACAACAATAACACAACCCTGTTTAGATACTCAACTTAGCTAAAGGTTAGAGCTAGTTTCTAGCTCATGACTAACCCCGAACTAACTCCATCCAAAGAGGTGTTTGGATCATAGTGTTAGATTAACAATAAATGCAGTAGGAGAACTAGCTCCAATTAGCACCTCTTGGGTTGGATAGTTTTTTTGAAGGAAATATGCCCTAGAGGCAATAATAAAGTTATTATTTATTTCCTTATATCATGATAAATGTTTATTATTCATGCTAGAATTGTATTAACCGAAAACATGATACATGTGTGAATACATAGACAAACAGAGTGTCACTAGTATGCCTCTACTTGACTAGCTCGTTGATCAAAGATGGTTATGTTTCCTGGCCATAGACAAAGAGTTGTCATTTGATTAACGGGGTCACATCATTAGGAGAATGATGTGATTGACTTGACCATTTCGTTAGCTTAGCACTTGATCGTTTAGTTTGTTGCTATTGCTTTCTTCATGACTTATACATGTTCCTATGACTATGAGATTATGCAATTCCCGTTTACCGGAGGAACACTTTGTGTGCTACCAAACGTCACAACGTAACTGGGTGATTATAAAGGTGCTCTACAGGTGTCTCCGAAGGTACTTGTTTGGGTTATCGTATTTCGAGATTAGGATTTGTCACTCTAATTGTCGAAGAGGTATCTCTGGGCCCACTCGGTAATACACATCACTTAAGCCTTGCAAGAATTGAAACTAATGAGTTAGTTGCGGGATGATGTGTTACGGAACGAGTAAAGAGACTTGCCGGTAACGAGATTGAACTAGGTATTGATACACCGACGATTGAATCTTGGGCAAGTAACATACCGATGACAAAGGGAACAACGTATGTTGTTATGCGGTTTGACCGATAAAGATCTTCGTAGAATATGTAGGAGCCAATATGGGCATCCAGGTTCTGCTATTAGTTATTGACCAGGGAAATGTCTCGGTCATGTCTACATAGTTCTCGAACCCGTAGGGTCTGCACGCTTAACGTTCATTGACGATATAGTATTTATGAGTTATGTATGTTGGTAACCGAATGTTGTTCGCAGTTCCGGATAAGATCACAGACATGACGAGGAACTCCGGAATGGTTCAGAGATAAAGTTTGATATATGGGATAATAGTGTTTAGTCTTCAGAAGGCTTCCGGAATTCACTGGAAGGGGTTCCGGATGTTTCCCGAAATGTTTGGGTACGAGAACACTTTATTTGGGCCAAAGGGGAAAGCCCACAAGGTTTTTGGAAAGCGCAAAAGGAAGTTTTGCGGAGTCCAGAAGCCAGACGCCAGGGTCCTTGGCGTCTGGGTCTAGACGCCGGGAACCCTGGCGTCTGGTCCTGGAGTCCGAGAAGGACTCTTGCCTTTCGGTTGAAACCGACTTTGTGAAGGCTTTTAGTCCAAGTTTCGACCCCAAGGCTCAACATATAAATAGAGGGGTAGGGCTAGCTCCCAAGACACATCAAGAAACACCAATCCGTGTGCCAGTTACCCCGTCCCCTCTAGTTTATCCTCCGACATAGTTTTCGTAGTGCTTAGGCGAAGCCCTGCGGAGATTGTTCTTCACCAACACCGTCACCACGCTGTCGTGCTGCCGGAACTCATCTACTACTTCGCCCCTCTTGCTGGATCGAGAAGGCGAGGACGTCATCGAGCTAAACGTGTGCTGAACGCGGAGGTGCCGTACGTTCGGTACTTGACCGGGAAGGATCATGAAGATGTACGACTACATCAACCGCGTTGATAAACGCTTCCGCTTACTGTAGCGACCCGACCTCAAACAGTCAAGTCTCTGTGCTTCAGTGTCATCTCTGGATCGGTAATGCTGACACACACAGTACTTGAA
Organism: Triticum urartu; assembly: GCF_056163025.1. Taxonomy (NCBI): domain Eukaryota; kingdom Viridiplantae; phylum Streptophyta; class Magnoliopsida; order Poales; family Poaceae; genus Triticum; species Triticum urartu. Next base: position 472,322,489 of record NC_141874.1, read on the forward strand.
GGATTTATAACAGAGTAGCAATCACACACTTATTACATCAGATGTCTCAAAAGAGAACTTATTATAATAAATATGGCTTAAGGCCGTCTAATACGATAACAGCAGAAGACTTGGAAGATAAAGTGAGTCCATGAACTCCAACGGCATAGCTAAGCTGCACGACAATGACCTAACGAACCTTACTCCTCGTCTGAAAATTCTGCAACATAATACGTTGCAGCCCGAAAATGGGCCAGCACATGGAATATGCTGGCAAAGTAACACAGTAGAGAAAGAACAGAATAATGCTATCACTACATGCATATTTGGCTGGTGGAAAGCTCTATGGTTACAGTCTTGCGAAAAGTAATATTTTCCCTACAACAAAGGAATAGATTTTAAATTTACTATCATGGTAGTTGAAACATCATTGAGAAGGTTCCTCCAACTCAATCCCAATTAAAGTGATTAACAACCCAACAATATTAATTAAGAGTGATGAGATACTTAAGATATTCCAAGTACTAGATACTCAAGATTGTCCATAACCGGGGACACGGCTAACCATGATTAGTTTGTACACTCTGCAGGGGTTTGCGCACTTTTCCCCATGAGACTCGATCGCCTCCATTGGATTTCTCGCACTACATGGTGTTTGAGAAACGGATGACCGAGACAGAGTCTTTCAGAAACATTAACTCTCTACTCCGGGTAGACCATACCAAACCTACAAACCCACTACCTGCTGATCTACCTCTTCAAGAGCTTCACGTAACTTACTCAACTATGCTAGAGCCCATAATAGCTTGTGGCTGCACACAGAAGTTTCTAGCATGAATAATCTCAGTTCCCTTTGAGCCTGGGTGGCGGTCCATAGGAAGATCACACGGGTACTCAGGGATTTCCAGAAATACAGGCAACACTGGGTACTCCAGGTGCCTCAATCCACCCAGATGTGTATTTAAGTTGCCACCTTAAGTTAAACCATTAATTATCAATCTCACATCTGTCATGGATTTCACTCACCCAAACCACGTCTACGAGCATAGCATAGAAGTATTAACAACGCGTAGAAGTAACTCCCAAGGGTTTGAATGTAACAGGGCAATAGGTTCTACCTCATCAACTACTTCCCAACCCACAAGTTAATGTCATCCTAATCATGCAATGTTTGAGGATTGGAACTAATGCATAAGAACTGGGTGATAGAGGGATATGATCAAAGTGTTACTTGCCTTGCTAACGATCCGCGTAACCTAGAGACTCCAAATAACACGCTTCGCACTCCGGGAATTCCATCGCAAACAAACAGTAGCGTACATAAGCAAAAATCAAAGAAGCACGGGTAAAACTCAAATAAGAAGATCTAACCGGAAAGTTCAACTTAAGAACTCCGGTTTGCAAAAAGAATCAAATCAAACGGAGCAACGAAACTCAAACGGCGAAGGAAACAAGATCCGTTTACTAATCTTAACTAAGGTCAAATTTTCAGTACCAAAATCTTGTTTAAGTTGGTTAAGCAGAAAGAGGGTCTCGAGACGAAGATCTAGGCGCTTGAATCGCCTGATTCCAACTAACGAGCGAAAAGATAAACCGAAATGAAAATCGGATCAGAAATCGTGATCGAGAATAATCGCGGAAAAATCCGATAAAAGAAAACTGACGAACAGGCTAACGAACGAGCGTTCGTTATCTGTAACTAACGAGCGAAAACCGCTCGTGGAAACAAACATACGGATGAACGTCCACTAAATTGAAGAACCGGGAAAAAACCGGCGAATCGATCTAAAAAAACATACTAGGTTTTTCAAAAAAACTGAATCGGTTTTCTTTGAAAAAAAACCGGGCGGTGGTGGAACGGCGCGGTACCTCCGGCGAGGCGGGGCTGCAATGGCGCGGCTCAGAGGCGGGACTGCGGCGGTGGCGGGTTGTGGTGGTGGCGGGGGGGGGGGGGGGGGGCTCGGGCGGCGTATATAAAGGGCGGGGCGGGTGTCTTGGAGGAGGGACAAGGCGGCGCCGGTGGAGGAGTCCGGCTCGGACTCTGTCCGAGTGGGCGGCGGCGGCACGCGCGACTCCGTGCGGGAGACGGCGGCGGGGCGGTTGGGCCGGCCCGACTGGGTTTGGGCCTAGTCGGCGCTTGGAAGTTTTTTTTTATAAAATTCCACCGAACAGAAAATAAATCCTAGAAAATAAAATAAAAATCTAAAAATGCCAAAACAAATTTTCACCGTCTAAATAAAATATTTAGGACGATATGAACATTTTCTTGGCCCTAAAATGCAATTTCGAAAATGTGCAATTTTTCTAATGCAAATAAAATCCGAATAAAATCTAATAAAATCAAATAAATGATTTTAATATTTTTCCTCCAATATTTCAATTATTTTGGAGAAGTCATATTATCTCCTCTCATATATTTTAATATGAAATACTTTTTAGAGAGAAAATAATTAAAATCAAAAATCCTCGTTTCATTATTGATAAAAAATCAAATATGAAAACAGGGAAATCCCCAACTCTCTCCGAGGGTCCTTGAGTTGCTTAGGATTTCAGGGATTGCGAAACAAAAATGCAATAAAATATGATATGCATGAATGATCTATGTATAACATTCCAAATTAAAAATTTGGGATGTTACAAACCTACCCCCCTTAAGATGAATCTCGCCCTCGAGATTCGGGTTGGCTAGAAAATAGGTGTGGGTGGTCTTTGCGTAGATCATCCTCTCGTTCCCAGGTGGCTTCATCCTCGGTATGGTGGCTCCACTGAACTTTGCAAAACTTGATCACCTTGCTGCGGGTGACTTGACTAGCAAACTCCAAAATCTTGACTGGCTTCTCCTCATAAGTCAAATCACTGTCCAGCTGAATCGCCTCCAAGGGTACTGTATCTCTTAACGGTATATCGGCCATCTCAGCATGACACTTCTTCAACTGTGAAACGTGAAACACATCATGAACTCCTGACAGTCCTTCAGGTAACTCCAACTTGTAGGCATTTCTCCCATCCGTTCCAAAACACGATACGGTCCTACAAATCTCGGGGCTAAATTTCCTTTAACCCCAAAACGCTTCACTCCTCGCAAGGGTGATACTCGCAGGTACGCTCTATCTCCAATTTCATAGGTTACCTCCTTGCTTTTCGAGTCTACATAACTCTTCTGCCTGGACTGAGCAATCTTCAGTCTATCACGAATCAACTTAAATTTCTCTTCAGACTCTTTGATCAAGTCTGGTCCAAACAATTGTCCGTCTCCGACTTCATCCCACATTAACAGTGTTCTGCACCTTCGTCCGTACAGGGCTTCGAACGGTGCCATCTTCAAACTGGCTTGGTAGCTATTGTTGTATGAGAACTCTGCGTAAGGCAAATTGTCATCCCAACTAGATCCATAATCTAGCGCACAGGCTCTCAACATGTCCTCCAGAATCTGGTTGACTCTCTCTGTCTGTCCATCCGTCTGCGGGTGAAACGCTATACTGAACTCCAGTCTTGTTCCCAAGGTCTGGTGTAACTGATGCCAAAACTTTGAGGTAAACTGTGTTCCTCTATCTGATACAATGGTCCTCAGAACTCTATGCAGACATACGATCCTGGACATATATATCTTGGCCAACTTCGCACTTGTATAAGTGGTTTTCACTGGGATAAAGTGAGCCACTTTGGTCAAGCGATCAACTACTACCCATATGGAATCATATCCTGATTTGGTCCTGGGCAATCCGGTGATAAAGTCCATGCCAAGTTTATCCCACTTCCACTCGGGTATCGGCATAGGCTATAACAATCTTGTCGGCTTTTGATGCTCTGCCTTCACTCTCTGACATACATCACATACGGCTACATACTCAGCAATATCCTTCTTCATACCCGTCCACCAGAAACGTTCCTTCAAATCCAAATACATCTTGGTGTTTCCGGGGTGTATCGAGTATGGTGAGTCATGGGCCTCCTATAGTATTAACTTCCTGATCTCTGTGTTATTGGGCACGTATATCCGGTCCTCAAACCATAAGGTATCGTGCTCATCCTCACGAAAACCTTTGGCCTTTCCTTTGCTCATCTTCTCCTTTATCTCGGCAATCTCTTTGTCATCCTTCTGAGATTCCCGAATCTTACCCAACAATGTCGACTGAACTTCCATTGTTGCAACAAAACCTCTAGGAACAATCTCTAATCGCAGTTCCATGATATCCTCTGCCAACTCCTTCGATACTCCCTTACTCGCAAGGATATTAGCATAACTCTTCCGGCTCAAAGCGTCTGCTACGACATTGGCCTTTCCTGGATGATAGTGCAACTTCATGTCATAATCCTTTATAAGCTCCAACCATTTCCTCTGCCTAAGGTTTAGTTCCTTCTGTGTGAAGATGTACTTCAAACTCTTATGATCCGTGTACACATCACAACGGTTTCCAATAAGGTAATGTCTCCAAGTCTTCAATGCATGCACTACTGCTGCTAGCTCCAAGTCATGCGTGGCATAATTCAACTCGTGAGGTTTTAGTTGTTGCGAGGCATATGAAACAACTCTTCCGTCCTGCATAAGCACACATCCAAGTCCCAAGCGAGAGGCGTCGCAATACACTTGGAAATCCTTATGTATATCTGGCAGTGTCAGTACTGGGGCTGTAGTCAAACGTTTCTTCAACTCCTGGAAACTTGCCTCGCAATCTTCCGTCCATTTAAACTTGGTATCCTTCTTCAATAACTCCGTCATTGGCTTCGCAATCTTGGAAAAATTCTCAATGAATCTCCGGTAGTATCCTGCGAGTCCAAGAAAACTACGGATCTCGCTAACTGAAGTTGGTGCCAACCATTCAGTGACTGACTGAACCTTGCTGGGGTCTACTGCTATACCTTCTCCTGATATAACATGTCCAAGGAATCCGACTTCCTTCAACCAAAACTCGCATTTGCTGAACTTGGCATACAACTAGTGTTCCCTGAGTTTCTCGAGAACTAAACGCAAATGCTCCTTATGCTCCTCTTCATTCTTCGAGTATACCATAATATCATCAATAAACACCACAACAAAATTGTCCAGATATTCCATGAATACCGTGTTCATCATGCTCATGAAATAGGCTGGGGCGTTAGTCAGTCAAAACAACATGCCCGTATACTCATATAATCCGTAACGCGTGGTGAATGTTGTCTTTGGTATATCTTTTCCTTGGATCTTCAACTAATGGTATCCCGATCGCAAATCGATCTTCAAAAACACCTTAGCTCCTTGCAGCCGATCAAACAGATCATTGATCGTCAGCAGTGGGTACTTGTTCTTAATCGTCACTTCATTCAAGGCCCGATAATCAATAACCATTCTTAGGGATTTATCCTTCTTCTCAACCAAAAGCACTAGGGCTCCCCAAGGTGATGAACTCCTTTGAATGTAACCTTTCTCCAATAACTCCTTGATCTGTTTCTTAATCTCCTCTAGATCATTTGCGGGCATCCGATAGGGTCTCTTGGATATTGGCCCTGTCCCTGGCAATAGCTCTATCAAAAACTCGATGTCTTGATCCGGTGGCATGCCTGGTAACTCCTCTGGAAAAACATCCGGGTAATCCCTCACGACAGGCACTTCCTCCTGAACAACTCCCGTGAGGGTATTCACTTGGCTCCTCCTAGGCACATGCCTAAATACATACTTAATCCTTTTTCCCTCCGGGGTGGTGAGATAAATCAACTTACTAGCACAGTCAATACTTCCTCCATACTTTGACATCCAGTCCATGCCTAATATCACATCCAATCCTTGTGACTCCAAGATAATTAGGTCGGACGAAAAAACATGAGTGCCAATGGTTAGGGGTATCTGGTCGCACCATCGACTAGCCATATACTCTGCTCTAGGTGAACTCACTAAGAGAGGGGTCCTAAGGGTTTGGGTTGGTAGTTTAAACTTATCCACGAATTCCCTTGATATGTATGAATGCGATGCACCAGTATCAAATAGAACAAGAGCGGTAAATGACTTAACCAAAAACTTACCTATTACCGCGTCCGGCTGCTCTTCAACCTCCTCCATGTTAACGTGGTTCACTTGTCCTTTGTTGAATGGATTGGGCTTCTTCCCAGCGCTCCCATTTCCGTTTCCATTCTTTCCTTCAGGGCACTCCGTGGCATAGTGTCCAGTCTTCCCGCACTTGGAGCAAGTAACGTGACTTAGATCTCTTTTGGCGGGTGTGGCTGGATTGGGGCGGTTCTGATTGTTATTGGCTCCGTTCCCATTCCCATTCTTAGTACCATTGTGGTTATGCGATCCTCCTCCGGTGTGGTTATGACCTCCATGGTTATGAACAAGTCCTCCCGAGTTCGGGGTTAGGCGAGGCTTCTGCTGAGCTCCCGAGTTATTACCTCCCTTGTCCATACTTCCTCTTACGGCTCTCAATCTGCTGCTACTTCCCTTCTATCATAAGATCCTTATCTACCAACTCCTGGTAGTTGTTGAAGGTTGCTACCATCAACTGCATACTCATCTCATCATTCAGCCCTTCCATAAACTTCTCCTGCTTCGCGGCATCTGTGGCCATGTCATCAGGGGCATAGCGAGATAACTTGCTAAACTCATCCACGTACTGATCCACAGTACGGTTCCCCTGGCGTAAGTTGTGAAACTCACGTTTCTTCATATTCATGGCTCCAGTTGAGACATGGGCTGTGCGGAAAGCTTGCTGAAACTTGTCCCAAGTGACGCTGGTTATGGGGAAAGTGGCCGTGTAATTCTCCCACCATGAGGCTGCTGGTCCATCCAATTGATGTGCGGCAAAGCACACCTTCTCGGCATCTGTGCAACCTGCGGTGGTCAACTCCCTTCCAATACGGTGTAGCCAATAATCAGCAACTATAGGCTCGGTGCTGCTGGAAAACACCAGCGGTTGTAACCTTAGAAAACGGGCTAGGTTGTCCACTGGAGACAGGTTGTTGTTGTTGCTACCCTGGTTCTGAACTACCAATTGCATCAAGGTGTTCTACTGCTGGATCAACTGAGTGAGCTCCAGCGGGGTGGCAAATCCGGGGTCACGTCTGGGAGGCATCTGATGGGTTTAGATGGAAGAGATTAGAATAGAATGAGGTCTAATGAGAAGGCACTACCCGTATGCACATGAGACAAACACACTCATTTCACTCAATCAATCAAGCAAGGGAATACAAGCGGTCTAGAACTATCGCAAAAATGCTCAACTACTACTGAATACATGGGGGAATACTACTAATCATTGGGTGGTCATCTAGAAATTTTGCTCGGTGGAAGACTCCATGATATCTGCTCCAGCTTCTTCTTCAAAGTCATCATCACTAGGGTCGGAGTCGGTGTCGTCGATGATGATGTAGTCCTCCGGACGAATCTCCTTGGGTTCTTCATCTTCTTCTACGGGAGTGGGGTCTCCCATGAATATTCCGATCTTCTTAATCAGGTCGTCATTCTTTTCCAGTAGTGTCGCAATTTCCTCCTCATATCCATCGCGTGTAGACTTAAGTTCTTCTTCCAGCTCGATGATCCTTGTCTTCGCCTTCCTCAAATCTATCATGTTTGCGCACATCTGATTCTCCTGGCATCGAATGTGTTGGTTTAGTTCCTGGATGAAAGCTGCAATTGATCTATCCTTCCTGGTGCTGATCATCTCCCATTGCTCGTCTCGGTGCCCACATATCTGGTAGATAGTGTCCTTAAGATCCTTGTGATATACTTCTCCAATGCGTCCCATGGTGATGTGAGCTGCCATACTCGTTCCTAAACTCTAGGTTGGTGCGTCGAAGGAAAATTCTATAGGTTTAGTGACTGGCATGAAGGTCCTTCCTGGAACTTGAACTTGAATCATCCATCGCTCCTCTTCTGGTAAAGTGGTGTTGTATGTCCTGGTGAAGCTTGGTATTCCAATGTTCAAGTACCTAGTGACTTCCTTCAAGTGTCGTCCAAAAGGTGATTCTTCCTCTGGTTGTGCAAACTTGTTCTTCATCTCCGCCATCCTAAAGAGTAGAAAATGGAGAGGAGTCAGAAATGAGTAGAGAAGAGTGACCTATGGTTTTATCTTAGTGGTCGTGTCCTACACTCAGCGTGTGCTCTGATACCATCTTTGTAGTGACCCGACGTCAAACGGTCAAGTCTCTTTGCTCCAGTGTCATCCCTGGATCGGTAATGCTGACACACATAGTACTCGAAGGATTTATAACAGAGTAGCAATCACACACTTATTACATCGACTATCTCAAATGAGAACTTATTATAATAAATATGGCTTAAGGCCATCTAATACGATAACAGCGGAAGGCTTGGAAGATAAAGTGAGTCCATCAACTCCAACGGCATAGCTGAGCTGCACGGCAACGACCTAATGAACCTTACTCCTCGTCTGAAAAGTCTGCAACATAATACGTTGCAGCCCGAGAACGGGTCAGCACATGGAATATGCCGGCAAAGTAACACAATAGAGCAAGAACAGAATAATGCTCTCACTACATGCATCTTTGGCTGGTGGAAAGCTCTATGGTTATAGTTTTGCGAAGAGCAAATCTTTCCCTACAACAAAGGAATAGATTTTAAATTTACTATCATGGTAGTTGAAACATCATTGAGAAGGTTCCTCCAACCCAATCCCAATTAAAGTGATTAACAACCCAACAATATTAATTAAGAGTGATGAGATACTTAAGATATTCCAAGTACTAGATACTCAAGATTGTCCATAACCGGGGACACGGCTAACCATGATTAGTTTGTACACTCTGCAGAGGTTTGCTCACTTTTCCCCACAAGACTCGATCGCCTCCGTTGGATTTCTCGCACTACATGGTGTTTGAGAAACGGATGACCAAGATTCAGTATTTTAGAAACATTAACTCTCTACTCCGGGTAGACCATACCAAACCTACAAACGCACTACCTGCTGATCTACCCCCTCAAGAGCTTCACGTAACTTACTCAACTATGCTAGAGCCCATAATAGCTTGTGGGTGCACACGGAAGTTTCTAGCATGAATAATCTCAGTTCCCTTTGAGCCTGGGTGGCGGTCCATAGGAACATCACATGGGTACTCCAGGTGCCTCAATCCACCCAGATGTGTATTTAAGTTGCCACCTTAAGTTAAACCATTAATTATCAATCTCACATCTGTCATGGATTTCACTCACCCAAACCACGTCTACGAGCATAGCATAGAAGTATTAACAACGCGTAGAAGTAACTCCCAAGGGTTTGAATGTAACAAGGCAATAGGTTCTACCTCATCAACTACTACCCAACCCACAAGTTAATGTCATCCTAATCATGCAATGTTTGAGGATTGGAACTAATGCATAAAAACTGGGTGATAGAGGGATATGATCAAAGTGTTACTTGTCTTGCTGACGATCCGCGTAACCTAGAGACTCCAAATAACACGCTTCGCACTCCGGGAATTCTATCGTAAACAAACAATAGCATACATAAGCAATAATCAAAGAAGCACGGGTAAAACTCAAATAAGAAGATCTAACCAGAAAGTTCAACTTAAGAACTCCGGTTTGCAAAAAGAATCAAATCAAACGGAGCAACGAAACTCAAACGGCGAAGGAAACAAGATCCGTTTACTAATATGAACTAAGGCCAAATTTTATAGTACCAAAATCTTGTTCAAGTTGGTTAAGCGGAAAGAGGGTCTCGAGACAAAGATCTAGGCGCTTGAATCGCCTGATTCCGATTAACGAGCGAAAAGATAAACCGAAACGAAAACCGAATCAGAAATCACGATCGAGAATAATCGCGGAAAAATCTGATAAAAGAAAACTGATGAACAGGCTAACGAACGAGCGTTCGTTATCTGTAACTAACGAGCGAAAACCGTTCATGGAAACGAACGTATGGACGAACGTCCTCTAAATTGAAGAACCGGGAAAAAACCGGCGAACCGATCTAAAAAAACATACTAGGGTTTAAAAAAAATGAATCGGTTTTTCTTTGAAAAAAAATACCGGGCGGTGGTGGAACGGCGCGGTACCTCCGACGAGGCGGGGCTCAGGCGGCAGGGCGGCGGGCTTGCGGGGCGGCGGGGTGAGGGCGGCGCGGCGCGGCTGCAGCGGCGGCGGCGAGGCGCGGGCAGGGCTGCGGCGGCGCGGCTCGGAGGCGGGGCTGCGGGTTGTGGTGGTGGCGGGGGGGCTCGGGCGGCGTATATAAAGGGCGGGGTGGGGTGGCTTGGAGGAGGGGCAAGGCGGCGGCGGTGGAGGAGTCCGGCTCGGACTCTGTCTGATTCGGCGGCGGCGGCGCGCGCGACTCCCCGCGGGAGACGGCGGCGGGGCCCAGTCGGCGCTTGGAAGTTTTTTTTTATAAAATTCCGCCAAACAGAAAATAAATCCTAAAAAATAAAATAAAAATCTAAAAATGCCAAAACAAATTTTCACCGTCTAAATAAAATATTTAGGACGAGATGAACATTTTCTTGGCCCTAAAATGCAATTTTGAAAACGTGTAGTTTTCTAATGCAAATAAAATCCGAATAAAATCAAATAAATGATTTTAATATTTTTCCTCCAATATTTCAATTATTTTGGAGAAGTCATATTATCTCCTCTCATATATTTTAATATGAAATAATTTTTAGAGAGAAAATAATTAAAATAAAAAATCCCCGTTTCATTATTGATAAAAAATCAAATATGAAAACTGGGAAATCCCCAACTCTCTCCAAGGGTCCTTGAGTTGCTTAGGATTTCGAGGATTGCGAAATGAAAATGCATTAAAATATGATATGCATGAATGATCTATGCATAACATTCCAAATTGAAAATTTGGGATGTTACACTTACGGTCTACGAGGGTACGTAGACAACACTCTCCTCTCTCGTTACTATGCATCACCATGATCCTGTGTGTGTGCGTAGGAATTTTTTTGAAATTACTACGTTCCCCAACAGTGGTATCAGAGCCAGGTTTTATGCGTAAATGTTATATGCACGATTAGAACACAAGTGAGTTGTGGGCGATACAAGTCATGCTGCTTACCAGCATGTCACACTTTGGTTCGGTGGTATTGTTGGATGAAGCGGCCCGGACCGACATTACGCGTACGCTTATGCAAGACTAGTTCTACCGACGTGCTTGGCACATAGGTGGCTGGCGGGTGTCAGTTTCTCCAACTTTAGTTGAACCGAGTGTGGCTACGCCCGGTCCTTGAGAAGGTTATAATAGCACTAACTAGACGAACTATCGTTGTGGTTTTGATGCGTAGCTAAGAACGGTTCTTGCTCAGCCCGTACCAACCACGTAAAAGTTGCAACAACAAAGTAGAGGACGTCTAACTTGTTTTTGCAAGGCATGTTGTGATGTGATATGGTCAAGACATGATGCTATATTTTATTGTATGAGATGATCATGTTTTGTAACCAAGTTATCGGCAACTGGCAGGAGCCATATGGTTGTCGCTTTATTGTATGCAATGCAATAGCCCTGTAATGCTTTACTTTATCACTAAGTGGTAGCGATAGTCGTAGAAGCAATAGTTGGTGAGATGACAACGATGCTACGATGGAGATCAAGGTGTCGCACCGGTGACGATGGTGATCATGAGAGTGCTTCGGAGATGGAGATCACAAGCACAAGATGATGATGGCCATATCATATCACTTACATTGATTGCATGCGATGTTTATGTTTTATGCATCTTATTTTGCTTTGTTTGACGGTAGCATTATAAGATGATCTCTCACTAAATTTCAAGATAAAAGTGTTCTCCCTGAGTATGCACCGTTGCCAAAGTACGTCGTGCCCAGACACCACGTGATGATCGGGTGTGATAAGCTCTATGTCCATCTACAACTGGTGCAAGCCAGTTTTTGCACACGCAGAATACTCAGGTTAAACTTGACGAGCCTAGCATATGCAGATATGGCCTCGGAACACTGAGACCGAAAGGTCGAGCGTGAATCATATAGTAGATATGATCAACATAGTGATGTTCACCATTGAAAACTACTCCATTTCACGTGATGATCGGTTATGGTTTAGTTGATTTGGATCACATGATCACTTAGATGATTAGAGCGATATCTATCTAAGTGGGAGTTCTTAAGTAATATGATTAATTGAACTTAAATTTATCATGAACTTAGTACCTGATAGTATTTTACATGTCTATGTTTGTTGTAGATAGATGGCTCGTGCTGTTGTTCTATTGAATTTTAATGCGTTCCTTGAGAAAGCAAAGTTGAAAGATGATGGTAGCAATTACACGGACTGGGTCCATAACTTGAGGATTATCCTCATTGCTGCACAGAAGAATTACGTCCTGGAAGCACCGCTAAGTGCCAAACCTACTGCAGGAGCAACACCAGATGTTATGAACATCTGGCAGAGCAAAGCTGATGACTACTCGATAGTTCAGTGTGCCATGCTTTACGGCTTAGAACCGGGACTTCAACGACATTTTGAACGTCATGGAGCATATGAGATGTTCCAGGAGTTGAAGTTAATATTTCAAGCAAATGCTCGGATTGAGAGATGTGAAGTCTCCAATAAGTTCTATAGCTGCAAGATGGAGGAGAATAGTTCTGTCAATGGGCATATACTCAATATGTCTGGGTATCATAATCACTTGACTCAACTGGGAGTTAATCTTCCTGTTGATAGTGTCATTGACAGAGTTCTTCAATCACTGCCACCAAGCTACAAGAGCTTCTTGATGAACTATAATATGCAAGGGATGAATAAGATAATTCCCGAGCTCTTCGCAATGCTAAAGGCTGCGAAGGTAGAAATCAAAAAGGAGCATCAAGTGTTGATGGTCAATAAGACCGCCAGTTCAAGAAAAAAGGCAAAGGGAAGAAGAAGGGGAACTTCAAGAAGAACAACAAACAAGTTGCTGCTCAGGAGAAGAAACCTAAGTCTGGACCTAAGCCTGAGACTGAGTGCTTCTACTGCAAACGGACTGGTCAATGGAAGCGGAATTGCTCCAAGTATTTGGCGGATAAGAAGGATGGCAAGGTGAACAAAGGTATATGTGATATACATGTTATTGATGTGTACCTTACCAGAGCTCGCAGTAGCACCTGGGTATTTGATACTGGTTCTGTTGCTAATATTTGCAACTCGAAACAGGGACTACGGATTAAGCGAACACTGGCTAAGGACGAGGTGACGATGCGCGTGGGAAATGGTTCCAAAGTTGATGTGATCACCGTCGGCACGCTACCTCTACATCTACCTTGGGGATTAGTTTTAGACCTAAATAATTGTTATTTGGTGCCAGCGTTGAGCATGAACATTATATCTGGATCTTGTTTAATGCGAGATGGTTATTCATTTAAATCTGAGAATAATGGTTGTTCTATTTATATGAGTAATATCTTTTATGGTCACGCACCCTTGAAGAGTGGTCTATTTTTGATGAATCTCGATAGTAGTGATACACATATTCATAATGTTGAAGCCAAAAGATGCAGAGTTGATAATGATAGTGCAATTTATTTGTGGCACTACCGTTTGGGTCATATTGGTATAAAGCGCATGAAGAAACTCCATACCGATGGACTTTTGGAATCACTTGATTATGAATCACTTGGTACTTGCGAACCATGCCTCATGGGCAAGATGACTAAAACGCCGTTCTCCGGAACTATGGAGCGAGCAACTGATTTGTTGGAAATCATGCATACTGATGTATGTGGTCCAATGAATATTGAAGCTCGCGGCGGGTATCGTTATTTTCTCACCTTCACAGATGATTTAAGCAGATATGGGTATATCTACTTAATAAAACATAAGTCTGGAACATTTGAAAAGTTCAAAGAATTTCAGAGTGAAGATGAAAATCATTGTAACAAGAAAATAAAGTTTCTATGATCTGATCGTGGAGGAGAATATTTGAGTTACGAGTTTGGTCTACATTTGAAACAATGCAGAATAGTTTCGCAACTCACGCCACCCGGAACACCACAACGTAATGGTGTGCCCGAATGTCGTAATCGTACTTTACTAGATATGGTGCGATCTATGATGTCTCTTACTGATTTACCGCTATCATTTTGGGGATATGCTTTAGAGACGACCGCATTCACGTTAAATAGGGCACCATCGAAATCCGTTGAGACGACACCTTATGAACTATGGTTTGGCAAGAAACCAAAGTTGTCATTTCTTAAAATTTGGGGCTGCGATGCTTATGTGAAAAAGCTTCAACCTGATAAGCTCGAACCCAAATCGGAGAAATGTGTCTTCATAGTATACCCAAAGGAAACTGTTGGGTACACCTTGTATCACAGATCCGAGGGCAAGACATTCATTGCTAAGAATGGATCCTTTCTAGAGAAGGAGTTTCTCTCGAAAGAAGTGAGTGGGAGGAAAGTAGAACTTGATGAGGTAACAATACCTGCTCCCTTATTGGAAAGTAGTTCATCACAGAAACCGGTTCCTGTGACGTCTACACCAATTAGTGAGGAAGTTAATGATGATGATCATGAAACTTCAGATCAAGTTGTTACTGAACCTCGTAGGTCAACGAGAGTAAGATCCGCACCAGTGTGGTACGGTAATCCTGTTCTGGAGGTTATGTTGCTAGACCATGACGAACCTACGAACTATGAAGAAGCGATGGTGAGCCCAGATTCCAAAAAATGGCTTGAAGCCATGAAATCTGAGATGGGATCCATGTATGAGAACAAAGTGTGGACTTTGGTTGACTTTCCCGTTGATCGGCAGGCCATCGAGAATAAATGGATCTTCAAGAAGAAGACTGACGCTGATGGTAATGTTACTGTCTATAAAGCTCGACTTGTTGCAAAAGGTTTTCGACAAGTTCAAGGGATTGACTACGATGAGACCTTCTCACTCGTAGCGATGCTTAAGCCTGTCCGAATCATTTTAGCAATTGCCACATTTTATGATTATGAAATTTGGCAAATGGATGCCAAAACTGCATTCCTGAATGGATTTCTGGAAGAAGAGTTGTATATGATGCAACCGGAAGGTTTTGTCGATCCAAAGGGAGCTAACAAAGTGTGCAAGCTCCAGCGATCCATTTATGGACTGGTGCAAGCCTCTCGGAGTTGGAATAAACATTTTGATAGTGTGATCAAAGCATATGGTTTTATACATACTTTTGGAGAAGCCTGTATTTACAAGAAAGTGAGTGGGAGCTCTGTAGCATTTCTAATATTATATGTGGATGGCATATTGTTGATTGGAAATGATATAGAATTTCTGGATAGCATAAAAGGATATTTGAATAAAAGTTTTTCAATGAAAGACCTCGGTGAAGCTGCTTATATATTGGGCATCAAGATCTATAGAGATAGATCGAGAAACTTAATTGGACTTTCACAAAGCACATACCTTGACAAAGTTTTGAAAAAGTTCAAAATGGATCAAGCAAAGAAAGGGTTCTTGCCTGTGTTACAAGGTGTGAAGTTGAGTAAGACTCAATGCCCGACCACTGCAGAAGATAGAGAGAAAATGAAAGATGGTCCCTATGCTTCAGCCATAGGCTCTATCATATATGCAATGCTGTGTACCAGACCTGATGTGTGCCTTGGTATTAGTTTAGCAGGGAGGTACCAAAGTAATCCAGGAGTGGATCGCTGGACAGCGGTCAAGAACATCAAATACCTGAAAAGGACGAAGGATATGTTTCTTGTTTATGGAGGTGACAAAGAGCTCGTCGTAAATGGTTACTTCGATGCAAGCTTTGACACTGATCCGGATGATTCTAAATTGCAAACCGGATACGTGTTTTTATTAAACGGTGGAGCTGTCAGTTGGTGCAGTTCTAAACAAAGCGTTGTAGCGGGATCTACATGTGAAGCGGAGTACATAGCTGCTTCGGAAGCAGCAAATGAAGGAGTCTGGATGAAGGAGTTCATATCCGATCTAGGTGTCATACCTAGTGCATCGGGTCCAATGAAAATCTTTTGTGACAAAACTGGTGCAATTGCTTTGGCAAAGGAATCCAGATTTCACAAGAGAACCAAGCACATCAAGAGACACTTCAACTTCATCCGGGACCAAGTCCAGGTGGGAGACATAGAGATTTTCAAGATACATACGAATCTAAATGTTGCAGACCCGTTGACTAAGCCTCTTCCATGAGCAAAACATGATCAACACCAAGGCTCCATGGGTGTTAGAATCATTACTGTGTAATCTAGATTATTGACTCTAGTGCAAGTGGGAGACTAAAGGAAATATGCCCTAGAGGCAATAGTAAAGTTATTATTTATTTCCTTATATCATGATAAATGTTTATTATTCATGCTAGAATTGTATTAACCGGAAACATGATACATGTGTGAATACATAGACAAACAGAGTGTCACTAGTATGCCTCTACTTGGCTAGCTCGTCGATCAAAGATGGTTATGTTTCCTGACCATAGACAAAGAGTTGTCATTTGATTAACGGGGTCACATCATTAGGAGAATGATGTGATTGACTTGACCCATTTCGTTAGCTTAGCACTTGATCGTTTAGTTTGTTTCTATTGCTTTCTTCATGACTTATACATGTTCCTATGACTATGAGATTATGCAACTCCCATTTACTGGAGGAACACTTTGTGTGCTACCAAACGTCACAACGTAATTGGGTGATTATAAAGGTGCTCTACAGGTGTCTCCAAAGGTACTTGTTGGGTTGGCGTATTTCGAGATTAGGATTTATCACTCCGATTGTCGGAGAGGTAGCTCTGGGTCCACTCGGTAATACACATCACTTAAGCCTTGCAAGCATTGCAACTAATGAGTTAGTTGCGAGATGATGTGTTTACGGAATGAGTAAAGAGACTTGCCGGTAATGAGATTGAACTAGGTATTGAGATACCGACGATCGAATCTCGGGCAAGTAACATACCGATGACAAAGGGAACAATGTATGTTGTTATGCGGTTCGACCAATAAAGATCTTCGTAGAATATGTAGAGCCAATATGGGCATCCAGGTTCCGCTATTGGTTATTGACCAGACAAATGTTTCGGTCATGTCTACATAGTTCTCGAACACGTAGGGTCCGCACGCTTAACGTTCGTTGACGATATAGTATTTATGAGTTATGTATGTTGGTAACCGAATGTTGTTCGGAGTTCCGGATAAGATCACAGACATGACGAGGAACTCCGGAATGGTCCGGAGATAAAGTTTGATATATGGGATAATAGTGTTTAGTGTTCGGAAGAGTTCCAGAATTCACCGGAAGGGGTTCCGGATGTTTCCCGAAATGTTTGGGTACGAGAACACTTTATTTGGGCCAAAGGGGAAAGCCCACAAGGTTTTTGGAAAGCGCAAAAGGAAGTTTTGCGGAGTCCAGAGGCCAGACGCCAGGGTCCCTAGTGTCTGGGTCCAGACGCCGGGAACCCTGGCGTCTAGTCCTGGAGTCCGAGAAGGACTCTTGCCTTTCGGGTGAAACCGACTTTGTGAAGGCTTTTACTCCAAGTTTCGACCCCAAGGCTCAACATATAAATAGAGGGGTAGGGCTAGCACCCAAGACACATCAAGAAACACCAAGCCGTGTGCCGGCTACCCCGTCCCATCTAGTTTATCCTCCGCCATAGTTTTCGTAGTGCTTAGGTGAAGCCCTGCGGAGATTTTTCTTCACCAACACCGTCACCACACCGTCGTGCTGCCGGAACTCATCTACTACTTCGCCCCTCTTGCTGGATCAAGAAGGCGAGGACGTCATCAAGCTGAACGTGTGCTAAACACGGAGGTGCCATACATCCGGTACTTGATCTGGACGGATCGTGAAGGTGTACGACTACATCAATTGCGTTGATAAACGCTTCCGCTTACGGTCTATGAGGGTACGTAGACAACACTCTCCTCTCTCGTTACTATGCATCACCATGATCCTGTGTGTGTGCGTAGGATTTTTTTTTGAAATTACTACGTTCCCCAACATTTTTGGGTGGGTTAGATGCAACTAGCTCAAACTAGCCCTCATGTTTGGATATACTTTAGGGCTATTTGAGCCCAAACTAGCTCAAACTAACTCTAACCCATGGATACAGCAACAGTTAATCAGCCGATAATTTGTAAGAATGCAATAAACTCCTTCTGCCCATAACATAAGATGTTATTTCATCTAATATGTGAGTATATTGGATGCTATAAGATATTATAAAAGAGTGTTGTACTACATCATTGTGCAATTGCTATTTAGCTTCTAATATTAACTTGGTGCTTTTAGGTACATATGTCATTGGTAAAGATCCACACTTCGACCCTTTTTATGGAGAATGAGATATCAATGAACCAACATCAAGTGAGGAAGCTGATAAAGATTGTTAGTAAAATGGGTCAAAAGAGGGCAATTAAACTATTTTTTTACACTTTATCCAAGACAACAACAAACTGCGGGATGGTAAGTAAGAACTCTGCAACCTTCTTTTTACTGCCCATAATGATTTGTGTTAGATGACAATGTCTGAATCTTTTTCCTTTGAAGTGGTTCCCAAAGTAGTTTACTCAAGATTACCTCTCAAACTACATGATTGGTGGGCATGCAAAGGTTAAAGTATTTCTAGCAGACCATGATGATTATCTAGATGTTTTCATCTAGACCGTGAAGGATGGGCGGTCGGCCATCACAAGGGGTTGGACTAGAGTCGTGCGTGCCTTCTGCATGGGGTCTGCTTCACCTTGTTCAACAACCAAAATGTATTTCGCCTCTTTCTTTACCGTCTTTAATAGTACTAGTATACAACTATGGTTCATCATTCTTTATTTGGTTCTTATGTAATTCTTGAACATATGTACCTATGAATCAAATAATGCATCGGTTGTTTAAACTTGATGGATATGAGTAAAGCTATATCATATATTCAAATTCAAATTCGAGTTCAAATCCGGTACAATTTGAAATAGCAATTAAATTATGGTGAAATTACGCTCTCCAGGTTGTTACGGCGCACACAGTTGGTAAAACACAAACGTTTGCGATATACACCATAATCCGACACGGTTCACAAAGAGGAAACGTGTGCAAGCATGCACACAGTTGCCGTTTGCAAAGTGTGTGTGATGTCAGACAATATCACAAATGGTGCGGGCAAACTAAATGTTTGTGATAGTTGCCTTATCGTACACGATTCGCAAGCATGAGCTGTTTCTGAGGAAGTATGCATCGTAAATGTTGCACCACAGAATAGTGTGTGCTATAGTTGTCGTGTACGATGATGTTACGATAGTCTGATGTTTCGTAATCCTGTCTGACACTCGTGTGAGGATTATCTAATCTTCTTAATTAGTTATCGCATATGGTTTGGGAAAAGCGAATGTGTGTGATTGTCTGCTTATCATACACTTTCTATAATAGTGAACCATTTGTGATGGGCCGCACATCGTAAACATAGCACCACAGAATATCGATTGTGATGACAATGCGAGCACAAACGAGTAGGAGTACTGTATATGCATCTTGGCTCCCTATCCCCGACGATTTGTGGGTCATGTGGGAAGGACCCCCTATCGCCCACACTCACTTGGCGACGGTTACAAATGCCGTCGCGGAAAGGGGTTAAAAACCATTTGTATAGCACCGACGCGTACCAGTGTATAGTCAATGAAGAACATCAGTCGAAAAGTTGAAGACTTTGCAAAGTTGAGGAATTTGAAAATTGAAGAATTTGCGAAATGAAGAAAAACTCAAATTTGAAGATTTTCAACTTTTGTTGGTGGCATGACCCACCGTATAAGAGTGATGATTCCAGACACCGCGTACAATTGTCGTAGGGCTCTGAGAATCAAAGTCTTCATTAATTTCTTCACACTTAGAGGGTTAGTCTTCATTGATTGAAGAAAAATGTTACTTCGTGTATTGCACATCTAAGTCATCAATTTTGCATAAGTGTTAGGATGTGTGTCCTTTCAAAGAACATTCGAAGATTCTAAGATATTTAGCTCACACAGCAACTTGCTAAATCTCTTCTCATCCAAGGGCTTTGTGAAGATATCTGCCAACTGTTCTTCAGTCTTCACATGGTCAATGGAGATGTCGCCCTTCAACACATGACCATGAAGAAAATGATGACGAATCTGGATGTGCTTAGTCTTAGAGTGCTGAACTGGGTTGTGAGCAATCTTGATGGCACTCTCGTTGTCGAAGTTCTTCATGTGCCTGTTGTTGACTTGCGATCCACTCGATCACTAGCATAGTCAGAGTCAGAATATCCAATGAGATCAAAAGCCAAGCCCTTGGGATACCATTATCCATGTGTTGGAGTGTGAGCTAGATATCGAAGAATATGTTTCACACCCTTATGGTGTGATTCCTTCTGTGTAGCTTGAAAACGGGCACACATGCAAACACTAAGCATAATATCTGGCCTAGATGCACATATATACAATAAAGAGCCAATCATGGAGCGGTATACCTTTTGATCAAAGTCTTTACCATTTTCATCGGTGCATAGATGGCCATTTATGGGCATAGGGATTTTGATGCCTTTGCAATCTTGCATGCCGATTTTTCTCAGCGCATCCTTGAGGTATTTCTCTTGAGATATGAATATGCCATTGTGTTGTTAATGAATTGAAGACCTAAGAAGAATTTAAATTCTCCCATCGTAGATAATTGATATTCCTCGCTCATCATATAGGCATATTCGTCACTGTAACGTTGGTTAGTACAACCAAAGATAATATCATCAACATATATTTGGCACACGAATAATTCATCATCATACGTTTTGGTGAAAAGAGTTGGGTCAAGTGAATCGGGTTTGAAGCCTTTCTTCATGAGGAATTCCTTCAGTGTATCATAGCACGCCCGAGGGGCCTGCTTGAGGCCATAGAGGGCCTTGTTGAGTCTGAAGACTTTGTCAGGATGCTTAGGATCTTCAAAACCAGGGGGTGGAGCAACATATACTTCTTCCTCAAGCTTACCATTGAGGAATGCACTTTTCACATCCATTTGATATAAGATGATATCACTACAAAAAATACACTTCCATGATGATATGTGTTTGTCACCTGTAGGTCATGTTTTTTGTCATGCATGTACATCCATGGCAATTTTATGACAGAATCAAGATAGTCATACCTGTGCTGTCGTAGAAGTGTTCCATGACATTACCAAAATTATCATCACGGAAGTGTCCACCCATGACGATAAATCACGCGTCATAGAAGTGCTTTTGTCAAGGGTAACCGACACGTGGCATCCACCGTAACGGGTCATTGTTAAGCTATCGTGTTCCGGTTTAGATCGATAACCCATTAACAGCCTGGACCAATGGGGATTTTCCACGTGTAAAATTCTGAATGGCCAGAGGAACCACGTGTCGGCTCACCGTTGGGATAGATGTCATCCACTCATTGGACCAAAGGCGCCTATGATACGTCGACACGTGGCAAGGCCCAACAGCGGCCCATTTAGGTTAAAAAGGTTGGCCCAGTCAAAATTAGCGGGCCGACCTATTAAAGTCATGCTTGTAGATGACCCATTCGCAGTTAAGGCCCATACGAATAGTGTCAAATCGGCCCATCAACGGCCCGTCCTAAACTTGTCACCATCAAGGCCCATGGTCACTTCTGGCCCATTAACAGTCCGCTAAGTATTTGGGCCGAATTACGGCCTGGTGTGTTTTCGGCCTGTTAAAGGTCCTGCTTCATTTGGGCCCATTTATAGGTCATTGAAACTTTCGGCCCATACACGACCATGAAGTATTTGGGTCATATTTGGCCATGCCTGACATTTGGCTGTTAGAGGCCCACTGTAGATTTGGGCAACTTTCAGCCTATTGTGATTTTTGGCCTATTAACGTCGGACAAGATCCATGGGCCATATGTGGCCCAACGTCACATCGAGCCTATTAACGACCCATATAAAACTGACACTAATCAAGCCCGACCGAACTTCCGGCCTATTAAAGGCTCGTGTAGAAGGTCGGCGCATTTACGGCCCGTCTGAATTTGGGCCTGTGAACGATCCGCATTGTAAATGGGCCAGTGGGTTATTTGGCACAATTAGGGCCCAATCTCACTTTCGGCCTATTAAAGGCCCATGTTTTTCATGGGCTCGAGATATTTACACATGTTAACGGCCGATTGTTACTAAGGGCCCAAATTATGTTTAGGCCTGTTAAAGGCTCACTGTGGGCACATGCCTACCAAAAAATATGAAAGCTTATGCTGATTTAGGCCTAGATATTTTTAGTGGGCTACATGCAAATTACGGCCCATAATCGTTTTTAGCCCAATTGGAATGGGCCCGACGAATGTTGGCACGTTGGGATCCTACGAAGCTTTCGGCTGAATACATTACTAAGATAAACCTACACTATACAAAAATAGCGTCGTAATTTCTGCAGCCTTTGGCAACACCATAAATATTGTATCACAACAAAATAAATTCCAACCATACAACAAAAGGCCTGTTGGCATAAAGTTTACAGTCCTTGCAGATAAAAGCACCATCATATGTATAGAAGCACAAATCATTTGACCTGAGTGCTAATGTTTCAGGTTGTCGAATCTGATGGAGCAACATGATCTTCCCCTTTTCCCCGCCATTGCTCTTGAACAATGAAGCACATGTCTGACAGTATGGTTTCAAAACCATTCATATCTTGACGACATTTGTCGACCACTATTCTTATTTCCGAAACGACGTCCATTAGAGATTGGAATTGTGTCTGGAGCACAGATATATCACTCTGTCTAGCTGGAAGATTTTGTTCAGTAGGTGATTTGGACGAGGTTACCTTGACAACCAACCCAGAATTACACAGGCAAGTGCTTTTTGCACTGTTACTGAAGAGATACTGACGCACTGTAGCAAGACGTGACATTGTGCTTGTGGTAGCCTCATCACTTTCAGGTGGTTGTGTCTATTGAATCATTTGTTCCAGAGCTTGCTGAAAGTTTGAACTTGTAGATTAGTGTACCAGATAAGTTACTAATGAGAAAAAAACAAACAAAGTAGGTTTCATGTTTATACATAACTTATTTTGGTGAACTACTGTAATACATTAGCATGTATTGTAGTGCCAACTACATAATAAAATCACTTCGGAACATATGTCCATGTAGCATGCCTATTGTATTGTCTATTTCCTCACATTCGTTGACATGTAAGGATAAAGAGACATGGTTTAAAGTAGGATGAACATAGTATGAAATCATTCATATCATGGGAAAACAGATATAAAACAAACAAGCTATTGTATCATTGTGTGGGCACGTGAACATCACAACTAGATTATAGATCAAGACCAAAAGAATATCCTTCATCTCTTTTAAACCATGTAAGAGGAAATGATACATTAATACAACTGTGTATAAAAGTGAACATAGTAACTGACATTGGCTGCAAACCAAGCAATTAAATGAACACGTCACAGTAACAAGCAGTTCAAAGGCAGGAAGAGTAAGGACTTACAACAGCGGCTTGAACTGGTGTGCTCATGCCCTTCATCTTGCTGGTGTGGCAATCCTTGAAGATTTCCACTGCATTTGGTTCAGGTTCTTTTTGGACCGCACGGGCTTTCCTCTGTATTTGGAACAAGTCAATATAGATACGATAATATGGCTAGAAAAAAGAAGGAACTAGCAGCTATTTACAAGAGCCTCGCAGTGTGCAATATAGCTACGAGATCCTATTGTCTGTTGGAATTTCACTTTAGAACGGTTGGTCTTGTTCTTGAAACAGTTAGCCTAGAAGAAGATACACTTGTAAGGCACATACATAAATACAAGTACAATATGTGATATGATGAAATACATATACCCTACCTGATACTTTGGATCAGACTAGTGTTTAACAAGGGCTATCCAGTCTTCATCTGTAATATATTCCACTGGAGATGTTTGGGCGATTTCATTGTTAGCCTTGCCTTCAAAGTGAGCTTTTCTAAGGTGGTACCAATACTGTCGCAGAGCAGACTGAAAAACATGAGTGCATCCTTGTTTAGTTGCACCATCTTTCGGATCCAACTTGAACCTCATCTATTGAAAAAAGAATGTGAGTCTATTAGGAGGAAGTTAGAAAGTATGAGACACAGCAAGACAATATTACAAATTGCGATGAATAACATTACTTACGGATAAATGGTCAAGGAAGGTGTTTGGGCATTGTCCTTCTCATTCTTGTACTGGATCCACCACTACACCACAACACTAATGCACCGACATACAATATGCCGGGAGAACGCACTTAAGAGGGCAGATAGACTGCCGGGACGAAGATTCTCCCGGCAGATAGAACTACCACAACAATGGCTGCCGGGGATTACTTGTCCCGGCAGATAAACAATCCCCGGCAGTTCTTCTGCCCCGACCATTATATCTGCCGGCAGTTTATGTTCTCCTGGCAGATTCATCCTAGCATATGCACTACAGTTTGCTGGCAGTTCCGCTGCCTACACAAGCACGCTTACCTGGCAGGTAATATAGCATGACGTTCTTTCTCGGAAGCAATATAAATTGTTCTGGGCAAGATATCCCTCATTTAATATCCAATCATTATGTTCGAACAGACATGACAGATCACAAAACATATACATACAGCTCAATCAGATTACATGTAAGGCCTCATTCAATAACATAAAACAGATAAAAAAATATACGTTTCTAATGACATTGTGCCTCAGAAGGCAAAGTACATATGTTTAAGCTAAAGAAATCGTGCCACACAACCAAAATAAGCATACAATGGCTTGTGTGCTGAAACAACCAACCAAATGCAGTATAAAACTTGCCGATGTCTCAAGGTTCAACAAATAAGGTATATTACATATACATTGTCACTCCAGCAACTTGTAGATCTTCCAAACCTCCAGCAACTTGTACATCTTCCAAACCACCATCAGCTTGTGTATCTTTGAGAAATCTGCAACAAATCAGAAACTCAAAAATGGTGCTATCGTTTCAGATTTTAAATCAACGTATTATAGATTTCGACGTGCTGAAGTTTAACTCGTCGGCACAAAACTCTTCCAAATGTGCAACACTTCATCATCACAACAAGCAATGATTATCACGTACATAATTTGATTGAGCAGAAATTATTTGCGCTTCAAATACAAAAATCTTTCATGGGCAAATATGGCAAAACAATAATCTGTAATATTGTTACTTGCTTCACTAAAGCGTACTCTCCAAGTGCACCGAAAGGAACAGATTGCACTAATTGAGAACCTAGAATAAAATAAAGAATGCACAAACATAATTGAGAACCGGAGGATTGTACAGCAAAAAAGTTAAGGTAAAAGTTAACCCCTCTATAAACTTAGTACATCCTAAATGATATGCAGAGGTGAAAAATCAAACAAACAAATAAGCACATCAAAAAGAAATATATAAATAATATCATATAGCAATAGCCAAACGAAAGATGCATAAGTATTACCCCTCGAGACTAGCATGTGATCGCATTGTTGCTTTTGCCAGACTTATCTACTTCCAGCTGCATACATAGAAGCAGATTATTAAGGTGTAAAAATAAATTGGGAGCAGGTACAGAAGCTAGAAAAAAAACTTCTTGTTACTCAAAGAAGTTGCAGTTGAAACACGGTTTATCCAATCTACACTCTAATGAGCTCCGCAGCCACCACGATGGGCCATCAGGGTTGGTTAGGGCTTGGTAGCTACATCCAATGTGAGAACACAGAGGTGGTGCTGCATAGCATGGAGAAAGAGGGAGGGGAGTTGGAGGGGAGGCCTGCAAGAAGCCATGCCGAGAAGGCCTAAGTGAAAATATCGGCAAGGTAGACTCACATTGTCCATCCTCATCTCTGTCAGCACTATCTAGTTTGAAATGGAGCATTATCTAGTTTGAAATGTGGCATTATCTAGCGTATCTACTACTCCTAAGTTAGTACTACTCTTGCATCATCTAGAAGTGGCGGAGCCAGAATTTTTTTGAAGCCTGGGCAAGCTTGTGCCTAAGTGTGGAAATCAAAATCTGGTGTTTGGATACAGCTCATATAAAAATAGGCCCAAACTTCTGAACCACCAATCAACATTAATAATTAAGTGCAAATATAAACATAGTAATCATACAAATGTAACTTTAAAGTGAACTTGTATATAGTATACTAGTTTCATAGTCCAGAGAACCATCTCATGCATAGAACCAAACTTGCCACAACAAAAGTATAACTATCCAAATTAACATCGAAAACGTTCTAGAATACACTACAAGATAAAAGAATGGATTTATACTCCTCACAAATTAAGTGTTGTGATTTGTGAGTATATTCGAAATGGAGAGCTTTCAAGAATAGATCTTATCAAATGTGACAGACAAATAGTGTGCTAAAGAAAATCCCCTCATCGATTCAAATTTTAAAGTTAACATTCAACTACATAGAACAAATCCCTGAACCAAATACTAGTAAGATAATGAAGTCATGAACATCCCCATGGATCATTCCCACACTCTAACCTCAAAGTAAGCCTAGGTCTATTAATCCCGGATGAACATACCAGTTTGCAATTTTACCTAATTGCACAGGTGGGGATGAGTAGTCGAGGATGCAAGTTGTTCCTGCCTTCCTAGGGCTGGATCCCTCCGCCACCGGCCACGCGCCCAGATCTATTTCGTCACCTGCCAGCACAATTTGCCCAGGAAACGCCCCTCAAAAAATAAATCTGCCCCGGAAACAGTGGTACGGAGGTGGATGTGCCCAGTTTGTCGAACGGCATCTCACACTATCTAGCATTATCCAATTTGAAATGGAGCATTATCTAGCATATCTCAACCATATTATCAGGCATTAGAATCCTGCATATCTGAATGTTGTTTCTGAGATGTTGATTTCAGTACATACAACCCTTGATAAACATTATTTCGGAAATTTTGATTTCACTTGAACTACATCATTTACTCCAAGCAAATATTTAAGCAACAATACAAGTACTCCTACAGTACACCCAGCATGTTCAAATAACAACAACAACAACAAGTCAACAATTAACAGTAGCTGAAGGAGTCAAGTTATTCCGAGCATGTACAGACAACAACGAGAGAAATATCAGGGGCAGGGGAGTAGCTGAATTATTAGCAGCTCCTGAAGTTACTGTCCTCACGGTCAACTATATGTTCACGGACAACATGTCCCCAGCATGTTCAGCCCAGCAGCTCGCTAGTGCTCATGGTCAGGCGCAAGAGGTTTACCTGCAGACACAGACATCTCCACAATTCGCTATTGACGCAGCAGAGGACCATGGCGGCGCGCATGGAGGAGATGCCGCAGCCTGAATGGGGACCCGCAGCTGCCGGGCGTCCACGATGCCGCGCACGACCTCGAGTGCCTCAAAGACGAGCCCACCACCACGACGCCTGCCTCCTCGCCCCCTGCTGCTGCTGCTGCACATCTCAGGCCCGACCTGGGGGTAGGCGCTCCTCCTTACAGGTCGAGGGCGATGGGGAGCCCTCGTGTTCGTCGCTGTCGCCATCAAGCAGGAGAAGGCCGCCGCGTGCCCACGCTCCTACCGCTCCAGCTACACGGCGACGTCGTCCCGCTTCAGATCCAGCAGCTTCAGAATCATCCGGCTGCACAGCTCCTTTCGCTGCTCCTTGCCGCCACACCTCCTCTTCACCAAAAAGCCACCTTTAACTCCACCGAGAGGCGATGTGGGGCGAAAGAAAGAGGCGCCGCCGGCGAGAAGATAAGGGATGCGGTGACGCATGTGAGGAGGAGGCGGCGACACGGGTGAGAGGGGACGGACGATCCGCTGCTTGGGGGTGAGAACATAGTCAGATGGAGGAGGCTGGGTGCGGTGGTTGGGGGCGGGGGCGGCGGCGGCCGCGGCGGCAAGGGCACATCGCGTTTGGGGGCGGCGGCGACGAGGGCACACATCGGACTGGATTTGGGGGCGATTTGGAGGAGAGTTCGGGAGATTTGGGCCGAGTCTTGCGCCAATCTTCGTTCGGTGCGAAAATTTTCATCTCTGGCGGGCTTTTGCGAGCGCGCGCTTTGGCCCAATTTATTTCGGTCTCGCGTCATGGGCCATGGTTACTTGTCCCGGCAGTAAATGGGCCATGTTTACTTGTCCCGGCAGATAATGCGCCCTTCAATGTGGACACCATTGCCGGCAGTTTCTATGCCCTTATTCGCCAAGTCCTACTGGCAGTTTTTCTGCCCTGAAGTGCTTCTACCGGCAGTAACAAGTTTTCCGGCTGATCATTTGCCCTTATTCACATACTTCTCCCGGCAGTTAATTGCCCTCAATTAAGTGTTGTGGTGTAGTGCCACGTTGGGAGGATAAGTGCATGACACCTAACGGTAACGACTGCCTTTGATACTAACTTGGCTGACTCTGTAGCATCACGTGGCCTTTTTAAACCTGCCTCAAAATGGATCTCCATTCTTCCTCCTTTAGATTTTGTTAATCTGTCAAGCATTATCCCATATGTCTGTTTCCGCTTGCACCGTGGTGCTAGTTCAACAACGAATATGGAAAGTGTTAGTGCACATCAAACTATGAGATTACATATAAAGGAGCATGCAACTGCAACTTGACTTGGTCAGGTACCATCTTGGTGTTGATGCTCATGAGGTTCATTTGATCTTGCCAAGTCCTGTTGTGTCAGCAGTGCTTCGGAAGTAGTGTTAGGTGTGAAGGCAGCTTGGGAACTGGCCAGTTCCAGAGCAAAAGAACGAGTAACTCATTGAGATGCCGCTACAGTTGAAGCGGATGCTGCAGGTGGTGGAGCAGGTGATACTGTGTTTGTAGATTTAGCCGGTGGACTTGGACCTTCTACTGCACTATAAATACCAGCAGAATCTAGAGGGCAGATCCTTTTTTGTTTCACCCAACGAGTAACACCATTCCCTACTATATTCTTTTCCTTACTCTTTTTTGACTTTGCCATGTCAAGTCGTACCCACAACACAAAAGAATAAAATCGCTCTTTAGAACTCATTGATGCATGATACAGACAAGCAATACTTTAATGTAAGAAAATCATATGAGGATGGAATATGTAAGAAAAACAGGACGGCGTGATATATTCACAGCTAAGATGTGTAAACTAAGCAGAAAGATTTTCAAGAAAATAGAAGTAATGCAAGCTAGACACCATATGAAAGATGCAACCAATATCACTCTGCCAAGTTAAAAGTGTCTTGTCATAGTGGCACTTCAAAAAAATTAGAAGTAGTACAACATAGAAATCAATGCAAGATGCAAACACTATCAAACTGCCATGTTAAATGCATCCAATCATGAGTGACTGATGCGGAATACACAATAGCAGTACTTTGATGTATGAACATGGTATGATAGATAGATGTAGTGTATTCTAGACACAGAAAGGCATGTCATATGCACATGTATAACGTATAAACTTAGCATGTGCAATTTAATCAAAATAGAAGAAATACAGGCTAGCCAACATATGCAACATGAAACCAATTATCACACTGTCGACTTAGAGCAAGCACCTGCGATGGTGGAGTACGGGGGATGAACTCATTATGTAGACTTGGGACTTCAACTGCATTAGCAGTAGTAGTGGAAAATCTAGAGAGTCTCTGTTTGCGTCGGTCCGGAGGATCACCAACTTCCCCTAACTTACTCGTTTCCTTCCTCTTTTCTGATATTTCCTTATGAAGTCAAAACCACAAGAAGATGAATAAAATTAGCTCTGCATAACCGGTTGATGCATGATACAGACGAACACTACTTTGATATAAGGCAAGCGCATGATAGGAGGATGGAATATATACAAAAAAATAGAACATTGCATGTTCACACGTACGATAGGAGGATGGAATATGTATGAAAACAGTAAGCAGAAGGCATTTCAACAAAATTAGAAGAAATGAAAGCTAGGCACCATATGAGCATGCAACCAATATCACTATCAGGTAAAAAGTGTCTCGTCGTAAGTGCCATTTCAAGAAATTTTAAGCAGTACAAGCTAGAAGACAATGCAAGATGCAACCTACATCACGCTCCCAAGTTAAATGTGTCTTATGGGTAAGTGATCGTTGCAAGTATAAGTTGTAAGCTACGCAGATGCAATTCAACAAAATTAGAAGCAATACAAACTAGACATCATATGGAACACGCAACCACATATAACAGTTCCAAGTTAGAGCAAGCACCTATGATGGTAGAGTAGGGGAGATGTGCTCATCATCTACACAGCTATGTTGACTGTCCAGCCTTGTGTTGTCTTGCAAATCTTGTTGGGAGGATGGCGGAGTAGAATCTGTAGAGACCCTCTGTTTGAGTTGCTTCAAAGGACCACCATCATCCTCCGCCTTACTAATTTCCTTCAGTTGTTTTGATTTTGCATTGTGAAGTCAAACCAATAAGAAAAAGGAATAAAATTCGCTCTTCAGAACTCATTCATGCATGATACTGACAGACACTACTCGGATGAAAGGCAAACACATAATACGAGGATGGAATATGTACGAAAAACAGGACGGCATGACATATTCACACCTATGATCTGGTAACTAAGCATAAGGCATTTCAACAAATTAGTAGCACTGCAAGCTGGACACCATATGAAAGATGCAACCAATATCACTCTGCCAAGTTCAAACTGTCATGCGTTTCAACAAATTAGAAGC
The DNA here is from genome assembly GCF_056163025.1 of Triticum urartu. Taxonomy (NCBI): domain Eukaryota; kingdom Viridiplantae; phylum Streptophyta; class Magnoliopsida; order Poales; family Poaceae; genus Triticum; species Triticum urartu. The sequence continues at coordinate 472,352,966 of NC_141874.1, forward strand.
AGAATGCTAGAAATCATATGCAAGACGCAACCAATATCACAGTGGCGACTTACATGTGCCTTATCATAAGTGACTGATGCGGGATATGCAAGAACAGTAGTCCGATGTAAGAACATGGTGTGATCAGATATAGTATGTCCTAGAAACAGGAACATGTGTCATATTCATAGGCATTATGTGTAAAGTAAGCAGATGTAATTCAACAAAGTTAGAAGTAATACAAGCTAGACATCATACACAACATGCAACCACATATAATAGTGCCAAGTTAGAGAAAACACCTATGATGGTGGAGTTGGGGAGATGTGCTCATCATCTACACAGCTACGTTGACTGTCTAGCCTTGCTTTGTCTTGTGAATCTTGTTTGAAGGATGGCGGATTAGAATCTGTAGAGACCCTCCGTTTCAGTTGCTCGGAAGGACCACCATCATCCAATGCCTTACCAATTTCCTTCCGCTTTATTGATTTTCCATTGTGAGGTCAATCCGACAAGAAAAAGGAATAAAATTCGCTCTTCAGAACTCATTCATGCATGATACTGACGAGCACTACTCTGATGAAAGGCAAAGTCATGATACGAGGATGGAATATGTACAAAAAACTGGACGGATTGACATATTCACACACCTATGATGTGGTAACTATGCAGAAGACACTTCAACAAATTAGAAGCACTACAAGCTAGAGACCATATGGAAGGTGCAATCAATATCACTCTGCCGAGTTAAAACTGTCTCATCATAGGTGGCGTTCATCAAACTAGAAGCACTACATGGTAGAAATCATATTCAGGACTCAAACCAATATCACACTGCCAACTTAAAGGCGTCCCATCATAAGTGACTGATGCGGGATACACAAGAAGTGTAGTTTCATGTAAGAACATGGTCTGACAGACAGATATAGTATGTACCAAAAATAGGAAAGCGTGTCATATTCACACGTATCATGTGTAAGCTAAGTAGGTGCACTTTACACTAATTAGAAGCAATACAAGCTAGACACCATATGCAACATGCAACCAGATATCACACTGCCAAGTTAGAGTAAGCACCTTGGATGGTGGAGTAGGGGAGCAGAGACTTGGAACTTGTAATGCACTAGCAGTACGAGGATAATCCATACAGATGCTCCATTTACATTGCTGTAGAGGACCACCATTGTAACACCCTCGATGCGACTATAGCTCCCACGTGTCGAGGCACGACTTAGAGACATAATCGCATTGAAGGCATATGTCGCAAGTTAGGCAATCTTCACAACATCCCATGTAATATAATTAATAAAGGGGAGATAACATAGTTGGCTTACACTCGCCACGTCAATCAAGTACATAAATAACATTACATCATCCAAACACTCATGGCCCGACTACGGCGCCAAAATAAAAGATAACCCAACATGCGACACGGTCCCGATCACCCCCAACTGGGCACCACTACTGATCATCAGGAAAGGAAACATAGTAACGTTGAGAGTCCTCGTTGAACTCCCACTTGAGCTCAAGCGCGTCTCCTGGAGCGGAATCATCAGGCCCTGCATCTGGTATAATAGTAATCTGTGAGCCACAGGGACTCAGCAATCTCGCACCCTCGCGATCAAGACTATTTAAGCTTATAGGTAAGGTAAGGTAAATATGTGGAGCTGCAACAAGCGACTAGCAAAAATGGTGGCTAGCTTATACGCAAAAGAGAGCGAGAAGAGGAGGCAAAGCGCGAGCGAGAAACTAGAGAGCAACCTGCGCAAACATTACTCCAACACCGTGTCCACTTCCCGGACTCCGTCGAGAAGAGGCCATCACGGTAACACACCCAGTTGATTCATTTTAGTTAAGTTAAGTTCAAGTTATCTACAACCGGACGTTAACAAATTCCCATCTGCCCATAACCACGGGCACGGCTTTCGAAAGTTCAAATCCCTGCACGGGAGTCCCAACTTAGCCCATGACAAGCTCTCACGGTCAACGAAGGAATAGACCTCCTCCCAAGACGTTCCGATCAGACTCGGTATCTTGGTTTTTCAAGACACTTCGACAGGTTAAAACAAGACCAGCAACACCGCCCGAATGTGCCGACAAATCCCGATAGGAGCTGCACATATCTCGTTCTCAGGGCACAATCGGATAAGCAATCCGTACAACTAAAACCAGCCCTCAAGTTTCCCCGAGGTGGCGCTTCAAGGGGCTCTAGGTTGGACCAACACTCAGAGGAGCACTGGCCCGGGGGGGGGGGGTTAAAATAAGATGACTCTCGGGCTCCGGAAACCCAAGGGAAAAAGAGGCTAGGTGGCAAATGGTAAAACCAAGGTTGGGCATTGCTGGAAAAGCTTTAATCAAGGCGAACTATCAAGGGGTTCCCATTATAACCCAACCGCATAAGGAACGCAAAATCCGGGAACATAACACCGATATGACGGAAACTAGGGCGGCAAGAGTGGAACAAAACACTAGGCGAGAGGCCGAGCCTTCCACCCTTTACCAAGTATATAGATGCATTAAGATAACAAGATAATATAATGATATCCCAACAAGTAAATAATTGTTCCAACAAGGAACGGTCTCCAATCTTCACCTGCAACTAGCAACGCTATAAGAGGGGCTGAGCAAAGCGGTAACATAGCCAATCAACGGTTTGCTATGACATGGTGGGTTAGAGGTTTGACATGGCAATTTGGGAGGCTTGAAAGCAAGTGGTAGGCATCGTAGCATTGGCATAGCAAAAGAGCGAGCAAACTAGCATAGCAAAGATAGTAGTGATTTCGAGGGTATGATCATCTTGCCTGCACAGTTGTCAGAGTTGACTGGATCCTCGAAAGCAAACTCAATGGGCTCCTCGTTAGCGAACTCGTCTCCAGGCTCTACCCAAACAAGACAAACAAGCAACAAGGACACAAATCAACCACGTGCAACGATCAAACAAGATGATGCAAAGATGATATGCTATGCGGGATGCGAAGCGGGATGGATATGCAAGATTTGAAAAGGGATGCATGAACCTGGGCTCAACTTGGGGATCCAAGAATGCCACTGGAAAGACGAGATGAAGTCGCTTGAAAACGATATAAAGAACGCCGGAATCGGAGTTACGGTTTGGAAATGGCAAGCAATTTAAATTTGACACCGGTCCGCGATTAACAGCAAGTAAACATCTAAATGCAATGAGATGAACATGCTACATCACCCAAACATGACAACAAAATACATGGCAGGGATGCATTCAAGATGCTTAACAAAAGTCTAGCACTGAGCTACGGCCAATTCATCCATTAACAGGTTCAAACAAGCAAGGCAAAAATGCATATGGTAAACAGATCTCAGACTTAGTGAAATTAACACTTGTCTGGAATTTCAGATCAGATAGCACTCTTCGGAGCAACAAAACTACATGCTACAGGACCTGAACATGGCAAAGTAAAGCATGGAATGGAGCTACTCAAAGAGCTTAACAAAAGTCCCTTAGTGACCTTGAGCCAAAAGGAATCAGAAAATACAATTGCAAGCATGTGAACATAGCAAAAACATAATCAGTTTTCAAACTTAGTGAAAACTGGCACATGCTGAAACATAACTCAAGTAGGCATGTTTACGAGATCGATGCACTCACTACGGAGAAATTCATGATAATCTAAGCTTACACCCATCAAGAATACACAAAATGCAAGCTAGACATGGCAAGAACAATAACATAGCATGGACGGATCAACTACAACATCATCGGCAAAATTGCAAACAAGTTGACAATCTGCCCAGATTCACGAAGTAGCAAAAGTAGAGCTCGATTGACTCAAGCTAGGGTGCTCCATAATTGCAAACAAAGACATGGATGGATAGAGCACTACAAGATTAACAAAACATCCTTACTGATCATCCTCAAAAGAGGCACGGATCACTAAGAAACAAGATGAACATATGGCCATATGAAATAAACAGATCAAGGACTTAGTGGAATTGCTAAGTCCCTGAAAACAGAATTACCAAGTGCACCACTTTGCAAGCTTGTGCTAGTCACCACACACATCACAAAAATACATGGGTTGCACCTCTAGAAAGATGACAAAACCCTTAATAAAACATATGTAGAACTCATGGGCATATCATGCACACAATAATCATGGCAAAAATGACAAAAAGCTAAATGGAGTAGCAGATCAGACAATTATCTCAAGTAGCCCTCTTCTAACAGCATTTCGGGCATCAAGATGAACTCAAATGAAAATGATGCTATGGAGTGAAATGATTTACTCTCTGAGATGAACATTTTGATATGCTATATGCATGAATCGGAGCTACGGATGCAAAGTTACGGCAAGATGAACATAGGCACTTGAAACTGGAAAAATCGGGGACTTGGAAGAATTTCGACCTACGGATCTAGGGTTTGACCCAGGCACGCAAAACGAGGCGGCGGCGCTGCTCGCCGGAGACGATGAAGACGGCGGCGGCCGGGGCCTTGGCGTGGACGAGGAGATGGCCGGGGTGGTAGCCGGCGCGGGCTCCGGGCACGGCGGGGCGGCGCGGCCGGTGGCGGCGTCGGGCGGCGCGGGCGAGCTCGGCCTAGGGCGGCGCAGCGAGCTCACGCCGGCGAGGTGGCGACGCCGGCGTGCGGTGGAGAGGCGCCGGGCGCGGATCGGCGCTGGGGCGAGGAGGCAGGCGGCGGCGGCGCGCGGGCCTGGCGGGCCGGCGGCCGGTGGCGGCGGCGGCTTGCCACGTGGCAGGCGCCGGTTGGCGGCGGCGGATCCGGACGCGTCCGGCTCCGTCCGGACGTGTCCGGCGGCGGCGGAGATCCGAAAATTTAGGGTTAGGACGGGGGAGGATCCGGATTTTTGGGGAGAGGCCTTTAAATAGGCATAGAGGGAGCTAGGAGAGTCCAAATGAGGTGCAGTTTTCGGCCACGCGATCGTGATCGAACGCTCTAGATGATGGAGAGGGTTTAGGTGGGTTTTGGGACAAATTTGAAGGGTGTTGGGCTGCAACACACACGAGGCCTTTTCGGTCCCTCGGTTAACCGTTGGAGTATCAAACGAAGTCCAAATGATACGAAACTTGACAGGCAGTCTACCGGTAGTAAACCAAGGCCGCTTGGCAAGTCTCGGTCCAATCCGGAAATGTTTAATCCCCACACACGAAAGAAAGGTAGAAATGGCCACCGGAGGAGAACGAAGTGCCGGAATGCAAAACGGACAACGGGGAAAATGCTCGAATGCATGAGATGAACACGTATGCAAATGCAATGCACATGATGACATGATATGAGATGCATGACAATGACAACAACACACGGAGACAAAAACCCGAACCAGAGAAAATAAAATAACTTAACGCTGGAAACGGCAAGAGTTGGAGTACAAATTGGGAAAATTACATCCGGGGTGTTACAACACTCCACCACTACGAAAGGATCTCGTCCCGAGATCTAGGACTGAAAGAACGCCGGGTACTCAGAACGGAGGTGATCCTCGCGTTCCCAGGTAGCTTCACGGTCGGAATGGTGTGACCACTTGACTTTGAGAAATTTGATTGACTTGTTGCGAGCCTTGCGTTCAGTCTCTTCAAGAATAGCAACTGGGTGCTCACGATAAGAAATTTCTTCTTGGAGCTCAATGTCCTCGAAGTTGACAGTGCGGTCAGGAGTCTTGAAGCACTTTCGAAGCTGAGAGACATGGAACACGTCATGAACATTTGCAAAGTTTGAAGGAAGCTCGAGTTGATAGGCGAGGTCGCCTCTCTTGCTGACAATCTTGAAAGGTCCCACGTATCTGGGGGCAAGCTTCCCTTTGATACCGAAGCGACGAGTACCTTTCATAGGAGAGACGCGGAGGTAAACATGATCTCCGATCTCGAAAGCCAAATCACGGTGCTTACTATCATAGTAGCTCTTCTGGCAGGATTGGGCTGCTTTGAGGTTATCTCGAATGACTTTGCACATTTCCTCCGCCTCTGTGTTTAAGTCATTACCCAAAAGGTGACATTCACCGGTTTCAGACCAGTTGAGAGGGGTACGACACTTCCTGCCATATAGAATTTCAAATGGGGCCTTGCCCGAACTTGCTTGAAAATTGTTATTGTAGGAGAATTCAGCATAAGAAAGACAATCCTCCCACTTCATGCCGAAGGAGATCACACAAGCCATGAGCATATCTTCAAGAATCTGGTTGACACGCTCGACTTGACCGCTAGTTTGAGGATGGAAAGCTGTGCTGAAGCGGATGTTGGTGCCCATGGCCTTCTGAAAAGAATCCCAAAACTTTGAGGTAAAGATGCTGCCACGGTCTGAAGAGATCACTTGTGGAATACCGTGCAGAGAGACAATTCGAGAGGTATAGAGTTCCGCCAATTGAGCTGCAGTGATCGACTCTTTGATAGGCAGAAAGTGAGCCACTTTAGTGAGTTTGTCGATGACAACGAATATAGAATCATTGGCACGCTTGGACTTTGGAAACCCAGTCACGAAGTCCATCTCAATTTGGTCAAACTTCCATTCTGGAATGGCAAGAGGTTGGAGGAGACCAGCTGGCCTTTGGTGTTCTGCCTTCACTCTTCTGCAGACATCACATTCATTCACGAATTGAGCAATCTCGCGCTTCATTCGAGTCCACCAATAAGTTTGCTTGAGGTCCTGATACATCTTCGTACTCCCAGGGTGGATGGAGAGGAGAGAATTGTGAGCCTCGTTCATGATCACTTTACGGAGGTCACCTTTGGGTACAACAATACGATCCTCGAAGAAGAGAGTGTCCTTGTCATCAAGGCGGTAGCACTTATACTTGGGTTGACTCTTGGCAATCCCAATCTTCACCTTTTTCACCATAGCATCTAGAAGCTGGGCTTGGCGAATCTGGTCTTCCAAGGTAGGAGAGACTTGAAGGTTGGCGAGGAAACCTTGAGGAACAACTTGCAGATTAAGTTTGCGGAAAGCTTCACAAAGCTCGGGTTGATAAGGCTTAAGAATCAGACTGTTGCAATAAGCTTTCCTGCTCAATGCGTCAGCAATCACATTGGCCTTGCCTGGAGTATACTCAATACTCAGATTATACTCTTGAATCATTTCGACCCATCGAGTTTGCCTGAGGTTGAGATTAGGCTGAATGAAGATGTACTTGAGACTCTTGTGATCAGTGAAAATGTCCACTTTTCTTCCCAATAAGAGATGTCTCCAAGTCAAAAGAGCATGCACAACTGCCGCCAACTCGAGATCATGAGTGGGGTAGTTATTCTCATTAGGCTTCAACTGGCGAGAGGTATAAGCAACAACTTTCTTCTCTTGCATCAAAACTGCGCCAAGACCTTGGAGAGAGGCATCACAAAAGACATCATACGGCTTGGATTCATCAGGCGGAGTCAGAACTGGAGCAGTGATCAATTTCTCTTTCAAAGTGTTGAAAGCAATGTCACACTCCGGAGACCAAACGTACTTGACGTGCTTCTGGAGAAGATTAGAGAGAGGCTTAGCGATCTTAGAAAATTTTTCAACGAATCTTCGGCAATAACTTGCGAGACCGAGGAAGCTACGGAGTTGCTTCACGTTCTGAGGAGGTTCCCAATTCACAATTGCAGACACCTTCTCAGGATTCACCGCAATGCCCTTGGCAGAGATGATATGACCAAGATAAAGAACCTCATCGAGCAAAAATTCACACTTGGAGAACTTGGCGTAGAACTGATGTTCCCTGAGCTTATCGAGTACCAAACGCAAGTGTTTGGCATGATCTTCCTTGTTCTTGGAGAAAAACAGAATGTCGTCGAGATAGACCAAAACAAAGTCATTGGTGTAGGCGTTGAAGATGAAGTTCATCATGCGAGAGAAAGTCAGAGGAGCGTTGACGAGGCCAAAAGACATGACAGTGTATTCATATGAACCATAGCTTGTCCTGAAAGCCGTCTTGGGAATATCTTGCTCCCGGATTCGAATCTGATAATAACCCATACGGAGATCAAGCTTGGAGAATACTTGGGCACCTTTGAGTTGTTCGAACAGCTCGTTGATGTTGGGAAGTGGGTATTTGTTCTTGATGGTCTTCTTGTTCAATGGACGGTAATCAACACAAAGTCGGTCCGTTCCATCCTTCTTCTTCTTCACAAAAAGAACACCACAACCCCACGGAGAAGAACTAGGCCGGATGAGACCCATTTTCTCTTGAATATCGAGTTGCTTCTTCAGCTCCTTCAACTCTTCAGGTCCGAGCTTGTAAGGACGTTTGCACACAGGTTCCGTGCCGGGCTCAAGATCAATGACGAATTCAACTGGCCGGTGCAGAGGCATTCCTGGAAGCTCTTCTGGAAAGACGTCTTGATATTTGCAAACGACTGGAATCTGCGAGATAGCATCCAGTTCACCCTTCTCATTGAGAGAAAACAGACGGATGGTATCATCACGAGCGGCAAAGACAATTACATCCTCAGACGAATGAGTCAATTGAATCTGCCTGGCAGCACAATCAAGATGTGCCTTGTGCTTAGAAAGCCAATCCATTCCGAGAATAAGATCAATATCCGAGTCACCAAGAACATTTGGAGAGGACAAAAACTTATAGTCACCCAAAGTGATTGTAACATCCAGAACGCATACTCGAGATGTCATTTGACGGGCCGGAGAGACAATAGCCAACGGTTTCGACAACACTTGAGTAACAAAATCATGCTTAGATGCAAAAGGTCTCGAGATGAAACAATGCGATGCACCAGTGTCAAAAAGAACTCTTGCGGGAATATCATTAACTGGAAGGTTACCCATGATGACATCTGATGAATCCTCTGCCTGAGCTGCATTCACCATATTGACCTTGGCGTGCTTGGGGTTATGCTTGACCACATCTGTACTTGCCGATCTCACAGGAGGAGGAGGAGGAGGAGGAAGCCGCCTCTGGTTGAAACACTTGTTGGCATAGTGACCCTTCTGTTGGCACTTGTTGCACGTGACCTCTGAAAGCGGACAGTGATACGGAGCACTCGATCTTGGAGCTTGAGACAAAGTCTTGTTCTGAAAGCCAGGGTTGGGTGGGTGGGAAGAACCACTGCCACCTTTGCTCTTCTGCTGATACGGCTGACGGAATGGAGGAGGAGGAAGCCAATACTTCTGTTGCTTGGCCACTTGAGTAGAGGAAGAAGGAGTAACATCTCTGACTCGCTTCTTGGAAGCATCACACCTCAACTGAGCAGCCTCTTGCTTCAATGCCATGTTGTAGAACTCATCGTATCTCAAGGGCTCAAAGAGAACAAGAGCTAGCTGAATTTCTTCTCTGAGACCACCCCTGAACTGGTATATCATGCTCTTCTCATCAGGTACGTCCTTGTTGGCAAAGCGGGCGAGCTTCTGAAACAACTTGTTGTAGTCATAGACAGACAAAGAGCCTTGCTTCAGGTTGCGGAATTCCTCACGCTTGCTTTCAATCACGCTTTGAGGAATATGATGAGCTCGGAAATCTCGACGGAATTCATCCCAAGTGATAACACGTACACCTCTGGAGTCCTTGTACTGCTGGAACCATTCTGCAGCTTGATCTTTGAGTTGGAAGGAAGCAAACTTGACGAAATCCTCAGGCCTGACGTTACTACACTCGAAATGCTTGCACAGATCCACAGGCCAATCGTCAGCATCGGTTGCCTCAACACAATTGCTAAAAGTCTTTGGCCCGTTAGCAAGGAACTGGTTGAGTGAAGCAAAGTGATTCTGATTGTTTCCTTGGTTCCCTTGGTTGCCTTGATTGCGCTCTTGAAGAATTTGCATGATCAACTGTGTGTTTGCATTGGTTGCGGCCATCACAGCTTGCCATGCCTCCGGAGGAGGGGGAGGTGGTGGCGGATCAGGATTCGGAGTCGTGCGCGTTGGAGGAGCCATCCTGAATAGGTTGACATCCATTAGCACATTGATAGACAAATATTGAAGCTGAATCCAACGGAATGAAAATTGCAACATATAGTCTTCACATCCGAACAAAGTGAACGAATGCATTCCTCTTGAAATGGTCACATATCCATAAATTGAGAAGCCACTTAGAATTAAGGTAGAGAAATAAATCAACAAGGTACGGATCAAGAACGAATAATCGGTAAGAAATCCCAATCTCAAACCAATATCCGTGGAAGAAGAAACTAGAGCTACAAGAATTCCCACCTATGAAACTCCCGAACCTTTCCGGTTATGCAATCAGGTGTTGGGGATACAGGGGAAGCATAATATCTCACCCAATTCTAGCAAATCCTACATCCAGCTGTATCCATCCTTCAACACATAACCAAGAAAACTTCGGAAACCATCTACCTCAACCTTCGAAAAGCATCCGTTATACAAGTTATGGCGATACTCCCGAACTCCCGCCCCAGTACTGGGTGGCGTCGAGGTTATCTCACCAACGAACTGCATAAAAGAGATTTTCGATGTCGGCGTACTAAACTCAGGTATTCCAGAACTGCAACGATAAGATTATGACAACAACACCTCAGAGCTAAACTCCCCGGGACACTTCCACAAAACCCCTGATAGGAGGCACCAAGACAATGTTCTCATCATAAAACCATCGGAACGATTCCAAGATACCCACGTGATCCTAAATTTTTTTAGTGAAATTTGAGAAGAGAAGAATCAAAACTCTACGTCAGGATGCCTTACCAGAGCGATGAGGAGACTGGGAAGTAAAAAGAATTCCTAAACTCTCCGATATATAATTCCTAAATGACTCAAAACATTTTTCTAGACATAACTCGACCGCTAAAAACGATCAAGCAATGGGGCTCCTAAGGTCGGGGAAGGCTCTGATTACCAACTTGTAACACCCTCGATGCGACTATAGCTCCCACGTGTCGAGGCACGACTTAGAGACATAATCGCATTGAAGGCATATGTCGCAAGTTAGGCAATCTTCACAACATCCCATGTATTATAATTAATAAAGGGGAGATAACATAGTTGGCTTACACTCGCCACGTCAATCAAGTACATAAATAACATTACATCATCCAAACACTCATGGCCCGACTACGGCGCCAAAATAAAAGATAACCCAACATGCGACACGGTCCCGATCACCCCCAACTGGGCACCACTACTGATCATCAGGAAAGGAAACATAGTAACGTTGAGAGTCCTCGTCGAACTCCCACTTGAGCTCAAGCGCGTCTCCTGGAGCGGAATCATCAGGCCCTGCATCTGGTATAATAGTAATCTGTGAGCCACAGGGACTCAGCAATCTCGCACCCTCGCGATCAAGACTATTGAAGCTTATAGGTAAGGTAAGGTAAATATGTGGAGCTGCAGCAAGCGACTAGCAAAAATGGTGGCTAGCTTATACGCAAAAGAGAGCGAGAAGAGGAGGCAAAGCGCGAGCGAGAAACTAGAGAGCAACCTGCGCAAACATTACTCCAACACCGTGTCCACTTCCCGGACTCCGTCAAGAAGAGGCCATCACGGTAACACACCCAGTTGATTCATTTTAGTTAAGTTAAGTTCAAGTTATCTACAACCGGACGTTAACAAATTCCCATCTGCCCATAACCACAGGCACGGCTTTCGAAAGTTCAAATCCCTGCACGGGAGTCCCAACTTAGCCCATGACAAGCTCTCACGGTCAACGAAGGAATAGACCTCCTCCCAAGACGTTCCGATCAGACTCGGTATCTTGGTTTTTCAAGACACTTCGACAGGTTAAAACAAGACCAGCAACACCGCCCGAATGTGCCGACAAATCCCGATAGGAGCTGCACATATCTCGTTCTCAGGGCACAATCGGATAAGCAATCCGTACAACTAAAACCAGCCCTCAAGTTTCCCCGAGGTGGCGCTTCAAGGGGCTCTAGGTTGGACCAACACTCAGAGGAGCACTGGCCCGGGGGGGGGGGGGTTAAAATAAGATGACCCTCGGGCTCCGGAAACCCAAGGGAAAAAGAGGCTAGGTGGCAAATGGTAAAACCAAGGTTGGGCATTGCTGGAAAAGCTTTAATCAAGGCGAACTATCAAGGGGTTCCCATTATAACCCAACCGCATAAGGAACGCAAAATCCGGGAACATAACACCGATATGACGGAAACTAGGGCGGCAAGAGTGGAACAAAACACTAGGCGAGAGGCCGAGCCTTCCACCCTTTACCAAGTATATAGATGCATTAAGATAACAAGATAATATAATGATATCCCAACAAGTAAATAACTGTTCCAACAAGGAACGGTCTCCAATCTTCACCTGCAACTAGCAACGCTATAAGAGGGGCTGAGCAAAGCGGTAACATAGCCAATCAACGGTTTTCTATGACATGGTGGGTTAGAGGTTTGACATGGCAATTTGGGAGGCTTGAAAGCAAGTGGTAGGCATCGTAGCATTGGCATAGCAAAAGAGCGAGCAAACTAGCATAGCAAAGATAGTAGTGATTTCGAGGGTATGATCATCTTGCCTGCACAGTTGTCAGAGTTGACTGGATCCTCGAAAGCAAACTCAATGGGCTCCTCGTTAGCGAACTCGTCTCCAGGCTCTACCCAAACAAGACAAACAAGCAACAAGGACACAAATCAACCACGTGCAACGATCAAACAAGATGATGCAAAGATGATATGCTATGCGGGATGCGAAGCGGGATGCATATGCAAGATTTGACAAGGGATGCATGAACCTGGCCTCAACTTGGGGATCCAAGCATGCCACTGGAAAGACGAGATGAAATTGCTTGAAAACGATATAAAGAACGCCGGAATCAGAGTTACGGTTTGGAAATGGCAAGCGATTTAAATATGACACCGGTCTGCGATTAACAGCAAGTAACCATCTAAATGCAATGAGATGAACATGCTACAGCACCCAAACATGACAACAAAATACATGGCAGGGATGCATTCAAGATGCTTAACAAAATTCTAGCACTGAGCTACGGCCAATTCATCCATTAACAGGTTCAAACAAGCAAGGCAAAAATGCATATGGTAAACAGATCTCAGACTTAGTGAAATTAACACTTGTCTGGAATTTCAGATCAGATAGCACTCTTCGGAGCAACAAAACTACATGCTACAGGACCTGAACATGGCAAAGTAAAGCATGGAATGGAGCTACTCAAAGAGCTTAACAAAAGTCCCTTAGTGACCTTGAGCCAAAAGGGATCAGAAAATACAATTGCAAGCATGTGAACATAGCAAAAACATAATCAGTTTTCAAACTTAGTGAAAACTGGCTCCTCGTTAGCGAACTCGTCTCCAGGCTCTACCCAAACAAGACAAACAAGCAACAAGGACACAAATCAACCACGTGCAACGATCAAACAAGATGATGCAAAGATGATATGCTATGCGGGATGCGAAGCGGGATGTATATGCAAGATTTGAAAAGGGATGCATGAACCTGGGCTCAACTTGGGGATCCAAGAATGCCACTGGAAAGACGAGATGAAGTCGCTTGAAAACGATATAAAGAACGCCGGAATCGGAGTTACGGTTTGGAAATGGCAAGCAATTTAAATTTGACACCGGTCCGCGATTAACAGCAAGTAAACATCTAAATGCAATGAGATGAACATGCTACATCACCCAAACATGACAACAAAAATACATGGCAGGGATGCATTCAAGATGCTTAACAAAAGTCTAGCACTGAGCTATGCCCAATTCATCCATTAACAGGTTCAAACAAGCAAGGCAAAAATGCATATGGTAAACAGATCTGACTTAGTGAAATTAACACTTGTCTGGAATTTCAGATCAGATAGCACTCTTCGGAGCAACAAAACTACATGCTACAAGACCTGAACATGGCAAAGTAAAGCTTGGCATGGAGCTACTCAAAGAGCTTAACAAAAGTCCCTTAGTGACCTTGAGCCAAAAGGGATCAGAAAATACAATTGCAAGCATGTGAACATAGCAAAAACATAATCAGTTTTCAGACTTGGTGAAAACTGGCACATGCTGAAACATAACTCAAGTAGGCATGTTTACGAGCTCGATGCACTCACTATGGAGCAAGTCATGATAATCTAAGCTTACACCCATCAAGAATACACAAAATGCAAGCTAGACATGGCAAGAACAATAACATAGTATGCACGGATCAACTACAACATCATCGGCAAAATTGCAAACAAGTTGACAATCTGCCCAGATTCACGAAGTAGCAAAAGTAGAGCTCGATTGACTCAAGCTAGGATGCTCCATAATTGCAAACAAAGACATGGATGGATAGAGCACTACAATATTAACAAAGTATCCTTACTGATCATCCTCAAAAGAGGCACGGATCACTAGGAAACAACATGAACATATGGCCATATGAAATAAACAGATCAAGGACTTAGTGGAATTGCTAAGTCCCTGAAAACAGAATTACCAAGTGCACCACTTTGCAAGCTTGTGCTAGTCACCACACAAATCACAAAAATACATGGGTTGCACCTCTGGAAAGATGACAAAACCCTTAACAAAACATATGTAGAACTCATGGGCATATCATGCACACAATAATCATGGCAAAAATGACAAAAAGCTAAATGGAGTAGCAGATCAGACAATTATCTCAAGTAGCCCTCTTCTAACAGCATTTCGGGCATCAAGATGAACTCAAATGAAAATGATGCAATGGAATGAAATGATTTACTCTCTTAGATGAACATTTTGATATGCTATATGCATGAATCGAAGCTACGGATGCAAAGTTACGGCAAGATGAACATAGGCACTTGAAACTGGAAAAATCGGGGACTTGGAAGAATTTCGACCTCCGGATCTAGGGTTTGACCCGGGCACGCAAAATGAGGCGGCGACGCTGCTCGCCGGAGACGACGAAGACGGCGGCAGCGGCCGGGGCCTTGGCGTGGACGAGGAGATGGCCGGGGTGGTAGCCGGCGCGGGCTCCGGGCGCGACGGGAGGCGCGGCCGGTGGCGGCGTCGGGCGGCGCGGCGAGCTCACGCCGGCGAGGTGGCGACGCCAGCGTGCGGCGGAGCGGCGCCGGGCACGGCTCGGCGCTGGGGCGAGGAGGCAGGCGGCGGCGGCGCGCGGGCCGGGGAGGGCCCCGCGCGGGCCTGGCCGGCCGGCGGCCGGTGGCGGCGGCGGCTTGCCACGTGGCAGGCGCCAGTTGGCGGCAGCGGATCCGGACGCGTCCGGCTCCGTCCGTACGTGTCCGGCGGCGGCGGAGATCCAAAAATTTAGGGTTAGGACGGGGGAGGATCCGGATTTTTGGGGAGAGGCCTTTAAATAGGCATAGAGGGATCTAGGAGAGTCCAAATGAGGTGCGGTTTTCGGCCACGCGATCGTGATCGAACGCTCTAGATGATGGAGAGGGTTTAGGCGGGTTTTGGGCCAAATTGGAAGGGTGTTGGGCTGCAACACACATCAGGCCTTTTCGGTCCCTCGGTTAACCGTTGGAGTATCAAACGAAGTCCAAATGATACGAAACTTGACAGGCGGTCTACCGGTAGTAAACCAAGGCCGCTTGGCAAGTCTCGGTCCAATCCGGAAATGTTTAATCCCCACACACGAAAGAAAGGTAGAAATGGCCACCGGAGGAGAACGAAGCGCCGGAATGCAAAACGGACAACGGGGAAAATGCTCGAATGCATGAGATGAACACATATGCAAATGCAATGCACATGATGACATGATATGAGATGCATGACAATGACAACAACACACGGAGACAAAAACCCGAACCAAAGAAAATAAAATAACTTAACGCCGGAAACGGCAAGAGTTGGAGTACAAATTCGGAAAATTACATCCGGGGTGTTACAACACTCCACCACTACGAAAGGATCTCGTCCCGAGATCTAGGACTGAAAGAACGCCGGGTACTCAGAACGGAGGTGATCCTCGCGTTCCCAGGTAGCTTCACAGTCGGAATGGTGTGACCACTTGACTTTGAGAAATTGGATTGACTTGTTGCGAGTCTTGCGTTCAGTCTCTTCAAGAATAGAAACTTGGTGCTCACGATAAGAAAGATCTTCTTGGAGCTCAATGTCCTCGAAATTAACGGTGCGGTCAGGAGTCTTGAAGCACTTTCGAAGCTGAGAGACATGGAACATGTCATGAACATTTGCAAAGTTTGAAGGAAGCTCGAGTTGATAGGCGAGGTCGCCTCTCTTGCTGACAATCTTGAAAGGTCCCACGTATCTCGGGGCAAGCTTCCCTTTTATACCGAAGCGACGAGTACCTTTCATAGGAGAGACGCGGAGGTAAACATGATCTCGGATCTCGAAAGCCAAATCACGGTGCTTACTATCATAGTAGCTCTTCTGGCGGGATTGGGCTGCTTTGAGGTTATCTCGAATGACTTTGCACATTTCCTCTGCCTCTGTGATTAAGTCATTACCCAAAAGGTGACGTTCACCGGTTTCAAACCAGTTGAGAGGGGTACGACACTTCCTGCCATACAGAATTTCAAATGGGGCCTTGCCCGAACTTGCTTGAAAACTATTGTAGTAGGAGAATTCAGCATAAGGAAGACAATCCTCCCACTTCATGCCGAAGGATATCACACAAGCACTAAGCATATCTTCAAGAATCTGGTTGACACGCTCGACTTGACCGCTAGTTTGAGGATGGAAAGCTGTGCTGAAGCGGATGTTGGTGCCCATGGCCTTCTGAAAAGAATCCCAAAACTTTGAGGTAAAGATGCTGCCACGGTCTGAAGAGATCACTTGTGGAATACCGTGCAGAGAGACAATTCGAGAGGTATAGAGTTCCGCCAATTGAGCTGCAGTGATCGACTCTTTGATAGGAAGAAAGTGAGCCACTTTAGTGAGTTTGTCGATGACAACGAATATAGCATCATTGCCACGCTTGGACTTTGGAAACCCAGTCACGAAGTCCATCTCAATGTGGTCAAACTTCCATTCTAGAATGGCAAGAGGTTGGAGGAGACCAGCTGGCCTTTGGTGTTCTGCCTTCACTCTTCTGCAGACATCACATTCATTCATGAATTGAGCAATCTCGCGCTTCATTCGAGTCCACCAATAAGTTTGCTTGAGGTCCTAATACATCTTCGTACTCCCAGGGTGGATGGAGAGGAGAGAATTGTGAGCCTCGTTCATGATTACTTTAGGAGGTCACCTTTGGGTACAACAATACAATCCTCGAAGAAGAGAGTGTCCTTGTCATCAAGGCGGTAGCACTTATACTTGGGTTGACTCTTGGCAATCCCAATCTTCACCTTTTTCACCATAGCATCCAGAAGCTGGGCTTGGTGAACCTGGTCTTCCAAGGTAGGAGAGACTTGAAGGTTGGCGAGGAAACCATGAGGAACAACTTGCAGATTAAGTTTGCGGAAAGCTTCACAAAGCTCGGGTTGATAAGGCTTAAGAATCAGACTGTTGCAATAAGCTTTATTGCTCAATGTGTCAGCAATCACATTGGCCTTGCCTGGAGTATACTCAATACTCGGATTATACTCTTGAATCATTTCGACCCATCGAGTTTGCCTGAGGTTGAGATTAGGGTGAGTGAAGATGTACTTGAGACTCTTGTGATCAGTGAAAATGTCCACTTTTCTTCCCAATAAGAGATGTCTCCAAGTCAAAAGAGCATGCACAACTGCCGCCAACTCGAGATCATGAGTGGGGTAGTTCTTCTCATTAGGCTTCAACTGGCGAGAGGTATAAGCAACAACTTTCTTCTCTTGCATCAAAACTGCGCCAAGACCTTGGAGAGAGGCATCACAAAAGACCTCGTACGGCTTGGGTTCATCAGGCGGAGTCAGAACTGGAGCAGTGATCAATTTCTCTTTCAAAGTGTTGAAAGCAATGTCACACTCCGGAGACCAAACGTACTTGACGTGCTTCTGGAGAAGATTAGAGAGAGGCTTAGCGATCTTAGAAAAGTTTTCAACGAATCTTCGGCAATAGCTTGCGAGACCGAGGAAGCTACGGAGTTGCTTCACGTTCTGAGGAGGTTCCCAATTCACAATTGTAGACACCTTCTCAGGATTCACCGCAATGCCCTTGGCAGAGATGATATGACCAAGATAAAGAACCTCATCGAGCCAAAATTCACACTTGGAGAACTTGGCGTAGAACTGATGTTCCCTGAGCTTATCGAGTACCAAACACAAGTGTTTGGCATGACCTTCCTTGTTCTTGGAGAAAAACAGAATGTCGTTGAGATAGACCAAAACGAAGTCATTGGTGTAGGCGTTGAAGATGAAGTTCATCATGCGAGAGAAAGTCGGAGGAGTGTTGACAAGGCCAAAAGACATGACAGTGTATTCATATGAACCATAGCTTGTCCTGAAAGCCGTCTTGGGAATATCTTGCTCCCGGATTCGAATCTGATGATAACCCATATGGAGATCAAGCTTGGAGAATACTTGGGCACCTTTGAGTTGTTCGAACAGCTCGTTGATGTTGGGAAGTGGGTATTTGTTCTTGATGTTCTTCTTGTTCAATGGACGGTAATCAACACAAAGTAGGTCCATTCCATCCTTCTTCTTCACAAAAAGAACACCACAACCCCACGGAGAAGAACTAGGACGGATGAGACGCATTTTCTCTTGAATATCGAGTTGCTTCTTCAGCTCCTTCAACTCTTCAGGTCCGAGCTTGTAAGGACGTTTGCACACAGGTTCCGTGCCGGGCTCAAGATCAATGATGAATTCAACTGGCTGGTGCAGAGGCATTCCTGGAAGCTCTTCTGGAAAGACGTCTTGATATTCGCAAACGACTGGAATCTGTGAGATAGCATCCAGTTCACCGTTCTCATTGAGAGAAAACAGATGGATGGTATCATCACGAGCGGCAAAGATAATTACATCCTCAGACGAATGAGTCAATTGAATCTGCCTGGCAGCACAATCAAGATGTGCCTTGTGCTTAGAAAGCCAATCCATTCCGAGAATAAGATCAATATCCGAGTCACCAAGAACATTTGGAGAGGACAAGAACTTATAGTCACCCAAAGTGATTGTAACATCCGGAACGCATACTCGAGATGTCATTTGACGGGCTGGAGAGACAATAGCCAACGGTTTCGACAACACTTGAGTAACAAAATCATGCTTAGATGCAAAAGGTCTCGAGATGAAACAATGCGATGCACCAGTGTCAAAAAGAACTCTTGCGGGAATATCATTAACTGGAAGGTTACCCATGATGACATCTGATGAATCCTCTGCCTGAGCTGCATTCACCATATTGACCTTGGTGTGCTTGGGGTTATGCTTGACCATAGCTGTACTTGCCGATCTCACAGGAGGAGGAGGAGGAAGGCGCCTCTGGTTGAAACACTTGTTGGCATAGTGACCCTTCTGTTGGCACTTGTTGCACGTGACCTCTGAAAGCGGACGGTGATACGGAGCACTCAATCTTGGAGCTTGAGACGAAGTCTTGTTCTGAAAGCCAGGGTTGGGTGGGTGGGAAGAACCACTGCCACCTTTGCTCTTCTGCTGATACGGCTGACGGAACGGAGGAGGAGGAAGCCAATACTTCTGTTGCTTGGCCACTTGAGTAGAGGAAGAAGGAGTAACATCTCTGACTCGCTTCTTGGAAGCATCACACCTCAACTGAGTAGCCTCTTGCTTCAATGCCATGTTGTAGAACTCATCGTATCTCAAGGGCTCAAAGAGAACAAGAGCTAGCTGAATTTCTTCTCTGAGACCACCCCTGAACTAGTATATCATGCTCTTCTCATCAGGTACGTCCTGCTTAGCAAAGCGGGCGAGCTTCTGAAACAACTTGTTGTAGTCATAGACAGACAAAGAGCCTTGCTTCAGGTTGCGGAATTCCTCACGCTTGCTTTCAATCACGCTCTAAGGAATATGATGAGCTCGGAAATCTCGACGGAATTCATCCCAAGTGATAACACGTCCACCTCTGGAGTCCTTGTACTGCTGGAACCATTCTGCAGCTTGATCTTTGAGTTGGAAGGAAGCGAACTTGACGAAATCCTCAGGCCTGACGTTACTGCACTCGAAATGCTTGCACAGATCCACAAGCCAATCGTGAGCATCGGTTGCCTCAACACAATTGCTGAAAGTCTTTGGCCCGTTAGCAAGGAACTGGTTGAGTGAAGCAAAGTGATTCTGATTGTTGCCTTGGTTCCCTTGGTTGCCTTGATTGCGCTCTTGAAGAATTTGCATGATCAACTGTGTGTTTGCATTGGTTGCGGCCATCACATCTTGCCATGCCTCCGGAGGAGGGGGAGGTGGTGGCGGATCAGGATTCGGAGTCGTGCGCGTTGGAGGAGCCATCCTGAAGAGGTTGACATCCATTAGCACATTGATAGACAAATATTGAAGCTGAATCCAACGGAATGAAAATTGCAACATATAGTCTTCACATCCGAACAGAGTGAACGAATGCATTCCTCTTGAAATGGTCACATATACATAAATTAAGAAGCCACTTAGTATTAAGGTAGAGAAATAAATCAACAAGGTACGGATCAAGAACGAATAATCGGTAAGAAATCCCAATCTCAAACCAATATCCGTGGAAGAAGAAACTAGAGCTACAAGAATTCCCACCTATGAAACTCCCGAACCTTTCCGGTTATGCAATCAGGTGTTGGGGATACAGGGGAAGCATAATATCTCACCCAATTCTAGCAAATCCTACATCCAGCTGTATCCATCCTTCAACACATAACCAAGAAAACTTCGGAAACCATCTACCTCAACCTTCGAAAAGCATCCATTATACAAGTTATGGCGATACTCCCGAACTCCCGCCCCAGTACTGGGTGGCGTCGAGGTTATCTCACCAACGAACTGCATAAAAGAGATTTTCGATGTCGGCGTACTAAACTCAGGTATTCCAGAACTACAACGATAAAATTATGACGATAACACCTCAGAGCTCAACTCCCCGGGACACTTCCACAAAACCCCTGACAGGAGGCACCAAGACAATGTTCTCATCATAAAACCATCGGAACGATTCCAAGATACCCGCGGCCCGGGAGGGCCCCGCGCGGGCCTGGCGGGCCGGCGGCCGGTGGCGGTGGCGGCTTGCCACGTGGCAGGCGCCGGTTGGCGGCGGCGGATCCGGACGCGTCCGGCTCCGTCCGGACATGTCCGGCGGCGGCGGAGATCCGAAAATTTAGGGTTAGGACGGGGGAGGATCCGGATTTTTGGGGAGAGGCCTTTAAATAGGCATAAAGGGAGCTAGGAGAGTCCAAATGAGGTTCGGTTTTCGGCCACGCGATCGTGATCGAACGCTCTAGATGATGGAGAGGGTTTAGGTGGGTTTTGGGCCAAATTGGAAGGGTGTTGGGCTGCAACACACACGAGGCCTTTTCGGTCCCTCGGTTAACCGTTGGAGTATCAAACGAAGTCCAAATGATACGAAACTTGACAAGCGGTCTACCGGTAGTAAACCAAGGCCGCTTGGCAAGTCTCGGTCCAATCCGGAAATGTTTAATCCCCACACACGAAAGAAAGGTAGAAATGGCCACCGGAGGAGAACGAAGCGCCGGAATGCAAAACGGACAACGGGGAAAATGCTTGAATGCATGAGATGAACATGTATGCAAATGCAATGCACATGATGACATGATATGAGATGCATGACAACGACAACAACACACGGAGACAAAAACCCGAACCCGAGAAAATAAAATAACTTAACGCCAGAAACGGCAAGAGTTGGAGTACAAATTGGGAAAATTATATCCGGGGTGTTACAACCATCATCCCTTCCTTCCTCTTTTCCTTCCTCTTTTTTGATTTTGCCTTGTCAAGTCAAACCCACAAGAAAAAGGAATAAAATTTGCTCTTCAGAACTCATTGATGCATGATACTGACGAACACTACTTTCATGTAAGGCAGTCGCATGATAGGAGGATGGAATATGTATGAAAAACAGGACAACATGACATATTTACATGTATGATGTATAAAGTGTAAACTAAGCACAAGGTGTTTGAACTAGTTGGAAGCAATGCAAGCTAGAAACCATATGAAAGATGAAACCAATATCACTCTGCCAAATTAAAAGGGTGGCATCATAAATGTATTTGACCAAATTAGGAGCAATACATGGCAACATGCTAGAAATAATATGCAATATGCAATGAATAAAGGTGTCTCATCGTAAGTGATTGATGCAGGATACAGAAGAGAGGTAGTTTCATGTAAGAACATGGTTAACAGATAGATGTAGTATGTACCAAAAATAGGAAGGCATGTCATATTCACATGTATAATGTGTAAACTAAGCAGATCAAATTTACCCTAATTAGAAGCATTACAAGCTAGACACTGTATGCAACATGCAACCACATATCACACTATGAAGTTAGAGCAAGCACCTGCGATGGTGGTGTAGGGGAAATGCGGTCTTCAAATACAGAACTACATTCAATACCTTCATTTAGACTTGCTATTTCTTGAGAATCATGTGGCGAGGATGAAACTGTACTCTTTATAAGAGTGGCGCATCTCATACTAACCCACAGGCGTGACTGTCTCATCATAAGCAATAGATGCAAGATACACAAGAACAATAGTTTGATGTAAGAACATGGTATGATAGGCAGATATAGTATGTACCAAAAACAGGAAGGCGTGTCATATTCGCATGTATAATTTTTAAGCTAAGGAGATGCAATTTAACAAATTAGGAGCAATCCAAGCTAGGCACCATATGCAACATGCAACCAGATATCACATTGCCATGTTAGAGCAAGCACCTAGGGTTGTGGAGTAGGGGAGATGAGATTTGGAACTTGCACTGCAGTAGGAGTAGCAGGAGAATATGCAGAGATCATCTGTTCGATTTCTCTAGAGGACCACCATCATTCTGTGCCTTTGTCCTTTTAGATTTTTCCTTGTCAAGCAAACACACAAGAAAAAGGAATGAAATTTGCACTTCCAAATTCGTTGATGCATGATACTGACGAACACAACTTTTATGTATGGTAACCACATTATAGGAGGATGGAATATGTATGGAAAACGCGGAGCAGAAGGTATTTCAACAAATTGGAAGCAATGCAATCTAGACACCAAATGAAAGATCCAACCAAAATCACTCTACCGAGTTAGATGTGTCTCATTATAAGTGGCACTTCAACAAATTAGTGGAAATACATGTTTGAAATGATATGCAAGATGCAACCAATATTACACTGTCAACTTGAAGGTGTCTCGTCAGAAGTGATTGATGAGGGATACACAAAAAAAGTAGTTTGATGTAAGAACATGGTTAATAGAAAGACATAGTATGTACCAAAAACAGGAAGGCATGTCATATTCACAGGTATAATGTGTCAACTGAGCAGATGCAATTTACCCTAATTAGAAGCATTACAAGGTAGACACCATATGCAACATGCAACCACATATCACACTGCCAAGTAAGAGCAAGCACATGTGATGGTGGTGTAGGGGAATTGCGGTCATCAACTAGAGAGCTACATTGACTATCTTCATTTAGCCTTGCTGTTTCTTGAGAATCATGTGGGGAGGATGACACTGCACTCTTTAAATGAGTAGCGCGTCTCACAGTAACCCACTGGGGTGACTGTCTCATCATAAGTAATTGATGAGGGATACACAAAAGAGCATTAGTTTGATGTATGAACATGGTTAATAGACATATGTAGTATGTATCAAAAACATGAAGGCATGTCATTATCAAAGGTATCATGTGTAAAGTAAGAAAATGCAATTTAACCAAACTGGAAGCAATACAAGATAGACACCATATACAACATGCAACCACATTTGACAGCACGAAGTTAAAGCAAGCACCTGGGATGGTTGTGTGTGGCAATTGAGATCATGAACTACAGAGCTATGTTTACTGTCTCCATCTGCTGACACTACACCCGTTAGAGCGCTGAAACGTGTAGTGCTCATCATCAAATTACACTGGAGCGACTTCTGTCTTTTCTGTTGTGTATTCATCAACACTGCGTCAGAGTCTGAAATCCCCATGCATAAAAAAACAATAGTGTGAGTATGGGTGAAGTGTGTGCACTGGTAGTATAGTGTAAAAGTAGCAGATAACAGGTCGGTGAGAAATAAATGACGGGAGACATATGATAGCTCTACAACATGCATGGCACACGAAACTACTAGATTCTTGGATTTTGAAATATGAGCACAAGGATGGCTGGGTGTAACGACCAAACCTCGAAGGATTTGAGTCTCTGTGCTTACCGTGCTAGTCCTTGGCTCAAACTCACTAGCACACACAGTATAGATGAATGCCAGAATAGCAAATGCATCATTTATTACAACGTATGATCCAGAATGTATAAAATATAACAATCTGCATAGCACTTGGTAGCTTTATTCAATCAAACAATGGAAAGTAGCAGAAAATAACAATGAGTCCTCTTGCTACCTCTTGAGCATGTGTTGGTTTTCCCTTGAAGAGGAAAGGGTGATGCAGCAAAGTAGCGTAAGTATTTCCCTCAGTTTTTGAGAACCAAGGTATCAATCTAGTAGGAGACTACACGCAAGTCGCCTAGTACCTGCACAAACAAATAAGAACCTTGCAACCAACGCGATAAAGGGGTTGTCAATCCCTTCGCGGCCACTTACAAAAGTGAGATCTGATAAAGATAATAAGATAAATATTTTTGGTATTTTTATAGATTGCAAAATAAATAGTAAACTGGAATCGTAGACCGGAAACTTATATGATGTAAAGTAGATCCGGGGGCCATAGGTTTCACTAGTGGCTTCTCCCAAGATAGCATATATTTCGGTGGGTGAACAAATTACTGCCGAACAATTGATAGAAAAGCGCATAGGTATGAGAATATCTAGGCATGATCATAAACATAGGCATCATGTCTGTGTCAAGTAGACCGAAACGACTCTGCATCTACTACTATTACTCCACACATCGACCAAAATCCAGCATGCATCTAGAGTATTAAGTTCATAAGAACAGAGTAATGCATTAGTGATACGTCTCCAACGTATCTATAATTTTTGATTGCTCCATGCTATATTATCTACTGTTTTGGGAAATATTGGGCTTTATTTTCCACTTTTATATTATTTTCGGGACTAACCTATTAACCGGAGGCCCAGCCCAGATTTGTTGTTTTATGCCTATTTCAGTGTTTCGAAGAAAAGGAATATCAAACGGAGTCGAAACAGAACGAAATCAACTGGAGAAGTTATTTTTGGAAGGTAACCTACCGGATAGACTTGGACCCTACGTCAGAAGATGAAGGAGGAGCTCACGAGGGTAGGGGGCGCGCCCACCCCCCTGGGCGCGCCCCCCTGCCTCGTGGCCCCCCCTTCGGTCCACCGACGTACCCCTTTCGCCTATATATCTCCATATACCCTAAAAACATCCGGGAGCACAATAGATCGGGAGTTCCGCTGCCATAAGCCTCCGTAGCCACCGAAAACCAATCTAGACCCGTTCCGGCACCCTGCCGGAGGGGGCAATCCCTCTCCGGTGGCTATCTACATCATCCCGGTGCTCTCCATGATGAGGAGGGAGTAGTTCTCCCTCGGGGCTGAGGGTATGTACCAGTAGCTATGTGTTTGATCTCTCTCTCTCTCTCTCTCTCTCGTGTTCTTGAGATGATACGATCTTGATGTATCGCGAGCTTTGCTATTATATTTGGACCCTATGATGTTTCTTCCCCCCTCTACTCTCTTGTAATGGATTGAGTTTCCCCTTTGAAGTTATCTTATCGGATTGAGTCTTTAAAGATTTGAGAACACTTGATGTATGTCTTGCCGTGGATATCTGTGGTGACAATGGGATATCACGTGATTCACTTGATGTATGTTTTGGTGATCAACTTGCGGGTTCCGCCCATGAACCTATGCATAGGGGTTGGCACACGTTTTCATCGTGATTCTCCGGTAGAACTTTGGGGCACTCTTTGAGGTCCTTTGTGTCGGTTGAATAGATGAATCTGAGATTGTGTGATGCATATCGTATAATCATACCCACGGATACTTGAGGTGACATTGGAGTATCTAGGTGACATTAGGGTTTTGGTTGATGTGTGTCTTAAGGTGTTATTCTAGTACGAACTCTAGGGCTTTTTGTGACACTTATAGGAATAGCCCAACGGATTGATTGGAAAGAATAACTTTGAGGTGGTTTCGTACCCTACCTTAATCTCTTCGTTCGTTCTCTGCTATTAGTGACTTTGGAGTGACTCTTTGTTGCATGTTGAGGGATAGTTATGTGATCCAATTATGTTAGTATTGTTGAGGGAACTTACACTAGCGAAAGTATGAACCCTAGGCCTTGTTTCAACGCATTGCAATACCGGTTACACTCACTTTTATCATTAGTTACCTTGCTGATTTTATAATTTCAGATTACAAATACCTTTATCTACCATCCATATTGCACTTGTATCACCATCTCTTCGCCGAACTAGTGCACCTATACAATTTACCATTGTATTGGGTCTTTTGGGGACACAAGAGACTCTTTGTTATTTGGTTGCAGGGTTGCTTGAGAGATACCATCTTCATCCTACGCCTCCTACGGATTGATAAACCTTAGGTCATCCACTTGAGGGAAATTTGCTACTGTCCTACAAACCTCTGCACTTGGAGGCCCAACAACGTCTACAAGAAGAAGGTTGTGTAGTAGACATCAAGCTCTTTTCTGGCGCCGTTGCCGGGGAGGTGAGTGCTTGAAGGTATATCTTTAGATCTTGCAATCGAGTCTTTTAGTTTCTTGTTTTATCACTAGTTTAGTTCATAAAAGAAAATTACAAAAAATGGAATTGAGAGTACCTCATATGCTTCATCTTTTTAATATCTTTCATAAAAATAAGGATTCCGATAATTGTGCCAAAATGCTAGAAGAAGAATGTATTCAAAATTTTGGCACTAAATCTTTGGATGATGAGCATGATTGCAATGTTGTTAGTATGAATTCTTTGAATATCCATGGTGCTAATGATATGCAAAGCCACAAGCTTGGGGATTCTATGTTTGATGAAGATGATATTTTTTGTCCCCCAAGTTTTGATGAGCAAATTTATTATGATGAAAGCATGCCTCCTATCTATGATGATTATTGTGATGACACGTATGCTTTAAAGAATAATGATAACAATGAAACTTGTCATCTTGATCTTAATTTTCAATCCCATGATATATACTTTGTTGAGTTTGCTCCCACTATTCCAAATGAGAAGAATTTTGCTTGTGTGGAGAGTAATAAAGTTTCTATGCTTGTAGATCATGAAAAGAATGCTTTAGGTGCTGGTTATATTGTTGAATTCATTCATGATGCTACTGAAAATTATTATGTGGGAGGAACATATGCTTGTAGGAATTGCAATAATATCTAGTTTCCTCTCTATGTGCTTAAAGTTTTGAAGTTATGCTTGTTTTGCCTTCCTATGCTAGTTGATTATTGTTCCCATAAGTTGTTTGCTCAAAAAATACCTATGCATAGGAAGTGGGTTAGACTTAAATGAGTTAGTCGTATTCTTCATGATGCTCTCTTTATGTTTCAATTCTTATCTTTTATGTGAGCATCATTGAAATCATCGTGCCTAGCTAGGGCGTTAAAAGATAGCGCTTGTTGGGAGGAAACCCAATTTTATTTTTGTCCCTTGCTTTTTGCTCCTGTTTAGTAATAAATAATTCATCTAGCCTCTGTTTATATGTGGTTTTATGCTTTTAATTGGTGTTTGTGCCAAGTAGAACCTTTGGGAAGGCTTGGGGAAAGTCTTGTTAAGCTTGCTGTAAAAAAACAGAAACTTTAGTGCTCACGAGAACTGCTGCCATTTTTATTTGGAGAGTGATATTTAGTTAATTCTTCTTTCAGATGATTAATAGATAAATTCCTCAGGTCCAGAAATTTATTTGAGAATTTTATGAGTTCCATAAGTATATGTTTGATCCAGATTACTACAGACTGTTCTGTTTTTGACAGATTCTGTTTTCTATGTGTTGTTTACTTATTTTGATGAACCTATGGCTACTAAAATAGTTTATAAACAATAGAGAAGTTGGAATATAGTAGGTTTAACACCAATATAAATAAAGAATGAGTTCATTACAGTACCTTGAAGTGGTGATTTATTTTCTTATACTAACGGAGCTTACGAGTTTTCTGTTAAGTTTT
The DNA here is from genome assembly GCF_056163025.1 of Triticum urartu. Taxonomy (NCBI): domain Eukaryota; kingdom Viridiplantae; phylum Streptophyta; class Magnoliopsida; order Poales; family Poaceae; genus Triticum; species Triticum urartu. The sequence continues at coordinate 472,380,941 of NC_141874.1, forward strand.
GTGTTGTGAAGTTTTCAAGTTTTGGGTAAGGATTCGATGGACTATGGAATAAGGAGTGGCAAGAGCCTAAGCTTGGGGATGCCCAAGGCACCCCAAGGTAATATTCAAGGATAGCCAAGAGCCTAAGCTTGGGGATGCCCCGGAAGGCATCCCCTCTTTCGTCTTCGTTCATCGGTAACTTTACTTGGAGCTATATTTTTATTCACCACATGATATGTGTTTTTCTTGGAGCGTCAATTTATTTTGTTAGGATTTGCTTGCTGTTATTTATAACAATGTTTTGCATCTTTTATTTCAATAAAAGTGGCATTGATAGCCTTTACTATGCCTATGTTACAAGTTTACATGTTGCTGTTTGAAAACAGAAAGTTTACCGCTGTTGCAATAATTCCCTAGAAAATTCAGAATGTGATAAAATGTTGAAACCTTTTGCATATTAAGCTCTGATAAATTTACTACAGTGGGAATTTTCTTTCATAATTTTTGGAGCTAGGGAAGTATGGATGTTGCTGCATTCTTTGCAGACTGTCCTGTTTAGGCAGATTGCTGTTATGTTTGCATATGTTTGCTTCTTTAATGATTCTATTTGAGGATAGGACTATTAAATATGCAGAGGCATTTAGTATGCAATGTTGAATAATAATTTTAGTGATTTTCTACAGTAGAGTATGATAAGGTTTTTTGCAATGGTTTATATTAACTTATATCACGAGTCCTTGTTGAGGTATGTGTGGAAGAAGCTTTTGAGATTTAGGGAGACCATGATGTGAGAGGAATTAAGGAGACACAAAAGCTCAAGCTTGGGGATGACCAAGGCACCTCAAGATAATATTTGAATAAGTCTCAAGCATCTAAGCTTGGGGATGCCCCGGTTGGCATCCCACCTTTCTTCTTCAACAACTATCGGTTAGTATCGGTTGATCCTAAGTTTTTGCTTCTTCACATGATGTTTGCTATTCTTAGATGTCATTTTATTTTGCTTTGCTTTCCGTTTGAATAAATTACCAAGATCTGAAATTATTAAATGTTAGAGAGTCTTCACATAGTTGCATAATTATTCGACTACTCATTGATCTTCACTTATATCTTTCGGAGTAGTTTGTCATTTGCTCTAGTGCTTCACTTATATCCTTTTAGAGCACGGTGGTGGTTTTATTTTATAGAAATAGATGAACTATCATGCTTAACTTAGATTATTTTGAGAGTCTTAAATAGCATGGTAATTTGCTTAAAATCCTACTATGCTAGGTATTCAAGAATAATAAAATTCTCTTATGAGTGTGTTGAATACTATGAGGAGTTTGATACTTGATAATTGTTTTGAGATATGAAGATGGTGATATTAGAGTCATGCTAGTTGAGTGGTTATGAATTTGAGAAATACTTGTGTTGAAGTTTGTGATTCCCGTAGCATGCACGTATGGTGAACCGTTATGTGATGAAGTCGGAGCATAATTTATTTATTGATTGTCTTCCTTATGAGTGGCGGTCGGGGACGAGCGATGGTCTTTTCCTACCAATCTATCCCCCTAGGAGCATGCGCGTAGTACTTTGTTTCGATAACTAATATATTTTTGCAATAAGTATATGAGTTCTTTATGACTAATGTTGAGTCCATGGATTATACGCACTCTCACCCTTTCACCATTGCTAGCCTCTCTAGTACCACGCAACTTTCGCTGGTACCATAAACCCACCATATACCTTCCTCAAAACAGCCACCATACCTACCTATTATGGCATTTCCATAGCCATTCCGAGATATATTGCCATGCAACTTTCCACCGTTCCGTTATTATGACACGCTTCATCATTGTCATATTGCATTGCATGATCATGTAGTTGACATCGTATTTGTGGCAAGGCCACCGTTCATAATTTTTTCATACATGTCACTCATGCATCATTGCACATTCCGGTACACCGCCGGAGGCATTCATATAGAGTCATATTTTGTTCTAAGTATCGAGTTGTAATTCTTGAGTTGTAAGAAAAATAAAAGTGTGATGATCATCATTATTAGAGCATTGTCCCAGTGAGGAAAGGATGATGGAGACTATGATTCCCCCACAAGTTGGGATGAGACTCCGGACGAAAATAAATAAATAAAAGAGGCCAAAGAAGCCCAAATAAAAAAATAGAAAAGAGGACATAAAAAAAGAGAAGGCCCAAGTAAAAAAAGAAAAAAAGAAAAATGAGAGAAAAGAGAGAAGGGGCAATGCTACTATCCTTTTACCACACTTGTGCTTCAAAGTAGCACCATGATCTTCATGATAGAGAGTCTCCTATGTTGTCACTTTCATATACTAGTGGGAATATTTCATTATGGAACTTGGCTTGTATATTCCAATGATGGGCTTCCTCAAAATGCCCTAGGTCTTCGTGAGCAAGCAAGTTGGATGCACACCCACTTAGTTTCTCTTGAGCTTTCATAAATTTATAGCTCTAGTGCATCCGTTGCATGGCAATCCCTACTCACTCACATTGATATCTATTGATGGGCATCTCCATAGCCCGTTGATACGCCTAGTTGATGTGACACTATCTTCTCCTTTTGTCTTCTCCACAACCACCATTCTATTCCACCTATAGTGCTATGTCCATGGCTCACGCTCATGTATTGCGTGAAGATTGAAAAAGTTTGAGAATATCAAAAGTATGAAACAATTGCTTGGCTTGTCATCTGGGTTGTGCATGATTTAAATACTTTGTGTGGTGAAGATGGAGCATAGCCAGACTATATGATTTTGTAGGGATAGCTTTCTTTGGCCATGTAATTTTGAGAAGACATAATTGCTTTGTTAGTATGCTTGAAGTATTATTATTTTCTATGTCAATATGAACTTTTGTCTTGAATCTTATGGATCAGAATATTCATACCACAATTAAGAAGAATTACATTGAAATTATTCCAACTAGCATTCCAAAAATTATCTTCTTATCATTTACCTACTCGAGGACGAGCAGGAATTAAGCTTGGGGATGCTTGATACGTCTCCAACGTATCTATAATATTTGATTGCTCCATGCTATATTATCTACTGTTTTGGGCAATATTGGGCTTTATTTTCCACTTTTATATTATTTTTGGGACTAACCTATTAACCGGAGGCCCAGCCTAGGTTTGCTGTTTTATGCCTATTTCAGTGTTTCGAAGAAAAGGAATATCAAACGGAGTCGAAACGGAACGAAATCAACTAGAGAAGTTATTTTTGGAAGGAAACCTACCGGATAGACTTGGACCCTACGTCAGAAGATGAAGGAGGAGCTCACGAGGGTAGGGGGCGCGCCCACCCACCTGGGGCGCGCCCCCTGCCTCGTGGCCCCCCCTTCGGTCCACCGACGTACCCCTTTCGCCTATATATCTCCATATACCCTAAAAACATCCGGGAGCACAATAGATCGGGAGTTCCGCTGCCATAAGCCTCCGTAGCCACCGAAAACCAATCTAGACCTATTCCGGCACCCTGCCGGAGGGGGCAATCCCTCTCCGGTGGCTATCTACATCATCCCGGTGCTCTCCATGATGAGGAGGGAGTAGTTCTCCCTCGGGGCTGAGGGTATGTACCAGTAGCTATGTGTTTGATCTCTCTCTCTCTCTCTCTCTCTCGTGTTCTTGAGATGATACGATCTTGATGTATCGCGAGCTTTGCTATTATATTTGGACCCTATGATGTTTCTTCCCCCCTCTACTCTCTTGTAATGGATTGAGTCTCCCCTTTGAAGTTATCTTATCGGATTGAGTCTTTAAAGATTTGAGAACACTTGATGTATGTCTCCCCGTGGATATCTGTGGTGACAATGGGATATCACGTGATTCACTTGATGTATGTTTTGGTGATCAACTTGCGGGTTCCGCCCATGAACCTATGCATAGGGGTTGGCACACGTTTTCATCGTGATTCTCCGGTAGAACTTTGGGGCACTCTTTGAGGTCCTTTGTGTCGGTTGAATAGATGAATCTGAGATTGTGTGATGCATATCGTATAATCATACCCATGGATACTTGAGGTGACATTGGAGTATCTAGGTGACATTAGGGTTTTGGTTGATGTGTGTCTTAAGGTGTTATTCTAGTACGAACTCTAGGGCTTTTTGTGACACTTATAGGAATAGCCCAACGGATTGATTGGAAAGAATAACTTTGAGGTGGTTTCGTACCCTACCATAATCTCTTCGTTCGTTCTCCGCTATTAGTGACTTTGGAGTGACTCTTTGTTGCATGTTGAGCGATAGTTATGTGATCCAATTATGTTAGTATTGTTGAGGGAACTTACACTAGCGAAAGTATGAACCCTAGGCCTTGTTTCAACGCATTGCAATACTATTTACGCTCACTTTTATCATTAGTTACCTTGCTGATTTTATAATTTCAGATTACAAATACCTTTATCTACCATCCATATTGCACTTGTATCACCATCTCTTCGCCGAACTAGTGCACCTATACAATTTACCATTGTATTGGGTGTGTTGGGGACACAAGAGACTCTTTGTTATTTGGTTGCAGGGTTGCTTGAGAGAGACCATCTTCATCCTACGCCTCCTACGGATTGATAAACCTTAGGTCATCCACTTGAGGGAAATTTGCTACTGTCCTACAAACCTCTGCACTCGGAGGCCCAACAACGTCTACAAGAAGAAGGTTGTGTAGTAGACATCAATTAGGCAAGATGACATGATGTAGAGGGATAAACTCAAGCAATATGATATAAACCCCATCTTTTTTCCTCGATCGCAACAATACAATACGTGTCGGCTCCCTTTCTGTTAATGGGATCGAGCACCGCAAGATTGAACCCAAAGCTAAGCACTTCTCCCATTGCAAGAAAGATCAATCTAGCAGGCCAAACCAAACTGATAATTCGAAGAGACTTGCAAAGATATCAAATCAGGCATATAAGAATTCAGAGAAGAGTCAAATATTGTTCATAGATAAAAATTGATCATAAACCCAAAATTCGTCGGATCTCGGCAAACACACCGCAAAAAGTATTACATCGAATAGATCTCCAAGAATATCAAGGAGAACTTTGTATTGAAGATCAAAGAGAGAGAAGAAGCCATCTAGCTAATAACTATGGACCCGAAGGTCTATGGTAAACTACTCACACGTCATCGGAGAGGCTATGGTGTTGATGTAGAAGCCCTCCGTGATCGAATCCCCCTCCGGCAGATCGCCGACAAAGGTCCCCAGATGGGATCTCATGGGTACAGAAGGTTGCGGCGCTGGAAAAGTGGTTTCGTGGCTCCCCTGGATGTTTCAGGGTATAAGAGTATATATAGGTGAAAGGAGTAGCTCAGTGGAGCTACGAGGGGCCCACGAGGGTGGGGGGCGCGCCGCCCTACCTCGTGGCCACCTTGTTGCTTTCTTGACCTCCACTCCAAGTCTCCTAGATTGCATTTGTTCCAAAAAAGATCCTCGCGAAGGTTTCATTCCATTTGGATTCCGTTTGATATTCCTTTTTTGCGAAACACTGAAATAGGCAAAAAACAACAATTTGCACTGGGCCTTCGGTTAATAGGTTAGTCCCAAAAATAATATAAAAGTGCATAATAAAGCCCATTAAACATCCAAAACAGATAATATAATGGCATGGAATAATAAACAATTATAGATACGTTGGAGACGTATCAAGCATCCCCAAGCTTAATTGCTGCTCGTCCTCGAGTAGGTAAATGATAAAAACAGAATTTTTGATGTGGAATGCTACCTAACATAATTTTCAATGTAATTCTCTTTATTTTGGCATGAATGTTTAGATCCAAAAGATTCTAGACAGAAGTGTAATATTGAAATAAAAATAATAATACTTCAAGCATGCTAACCAAGCAATTATGTCTTATCAAAATAACATAGCCAAAGAAAGCTTATCCCTACAAAATCATATACTTTGGCCATGCTTCATTTTCGTCCCACAAAATGCTCTCATCATGCACAATCCCGATGACAAGCCAAGCAATTGTTTCGTACTTAGCCTTTTCAAACTCTTTGAACTTTCACGCAATATATGAGCGCGAGCCATGGACATAGCACAATGGGTGGAATAGAATATGATGATGGAGGTTGTGTGAGAAGACAAAAAGGGAGAAAGTGTCACATTGACGCGGCTAATCAACAGGCTATGGAGATGCCCATCAATTGATGTCAATGCAAGGAGTAGGGATTGCCATGCAACGGATGCACTAAAGCTATAAATATATGAAAACTCAACAAAATAAACTAAGTGGGAGTGCATCCAACTTGCTTGTTCATGAAGACCTAGGGCATTTTGAGGAAGCCCATCATTGGAATATACAAGCCAAGTTCTATAATGAAAAATTCCCACTAGTAAATGAAAGTGACAAAATAGGAGACTCTCTATCATGAAGATCATGGTGCTACTTTGAAGCACAAGTGTGGAAAAAGGATAGTAACATTTCCCCTTCTCTCTTTTTCTCTCATATTTTTTTGTTTGGGCCTTTTTTCGCTCTTTTTATGGCCTCTTTTCTTTTCTTTTTTTTTCGTTCGGAGTCTCATACCGACTTGTGGGGGAATCATAGTCTCCATCATCATTTTCTCACATGGGAAAATGCTCTAATAATGATGATCATCACACTTTTATTTACTTACAACTCAAGAATTACAACTCGATACTTAGAACAAAATATGACTCTATGTGAATGCCTCCGGTGGTGTACCGGGATATGCGATGAATCAAGAGTGACCTGTATGAAAGAATTATGAAGGTGGCTTTGCCACAAATACGATGTCAACTACATGATCATGCAAAGCCATATGACAATGATGGAGCGTGTCATAATAAACAGAACGGTGGAAGGTTGCATGGCAATATATCTCGGAATGGCTATGGAAATGTTTAGGATCGAAAGTATGTCTAGAGGGGGGTGATTAGACTACTTGACCAAATAAAAATCTAGCCTTTCCCAATTTTAAGTCTTGGCAGATTTTAGCAACTTAGCACAATTCAAGTAATCAACCTACACATGCAATTCTAAGAGTATAGCAGCGGAATGTAAAACAATTGCATATGAAGGTAAAGGGAGGAGTTTGGAGGGATCAAACGCAATGTGGACACGGAGATTTTTGGCGTGGTTCTGATAGGTGCTGCTATCGTACATCCACGTTGATGGAGACTTCAACCCACGAAGGGTAACGGTTGCGCGAGTCCACGGAGGGCTCCACCCATGAAGGGTCCACGAAGAAGCAACCTTGTGTATCCTACCATGGCCATCGCCCACGTAGTACTTGCCTTAATAGGGTAGATCTTCATGAAGTAGACGATCTCCTTGCCCCTACAAACTCCTTGGTTAAACTCCACAATCTTGACGGAGGATCCCAAGTGACACCTAACCAATCTAGGAGACACCACTCTCCAAAAGGTAATAGATGGTGTGTTGATGATGAACTCCTTTCTCTTGAGCTTCAAATGATAGTCTCCCCAACACTCAACTCTCTCTCATAGGATTGGATTTGGTAGAAAGATGATTTGAGTGGAAAGCAACTTGGGGAAGGCTAGAGATCAAGATTTATGTGGTTGGAATGGAATATCTTGAGCTCAACACAAGTGTAGGTGGTTCTCTCTCAGAAAATCTATGTTGGAAGTGTAGGCATGTTCCGATGGCTCTCTCCATGAATGAAGAGTGGGTGGAGTGGTATATATATCCTCCACACAAAATCTAACCATTACACTCAAATCTCCAAACTCGGTGGGACCGAATTATAAAACTCGGTCAGACCGATTTGGTTCATAATGTGACCATTAGGCATTTCGGTAGGACCAACATGATCAACTCGGTGGGACCGATTCCATTAGGGTTAGGGCATAACGTAATCTTAGTGAGACCGATTACACAAACTTAGTGGGACCGATTTTGGTAATAGACAAACAGAGAGTTAGTCAGGCAAACTCGGTGGGACCGATTCGCTCATCTCGGTTAGACCGAAACGTTACGAAGGGGAAACAGAGAGTTTGCATTGCATTCCGTGTGGGACCGATCGCCCATCTTGGTTGGACTGAAACGTTACGAAGGGAAACAGAGAGGTTGCAATCTCATCTTGGTGAGGTCGAGTGACTAGGGTTTGTGGTAGTGGCTATGTCAAGTGAACTCGGTGCGCGCCGGATAGATGATTTCGGTGGGGCCGAGTTTGACTTTTGGTTTGGGACATATGTGAATATGAGAAAGTAGTTGAGGGTTTTTGGAGCATATCACTAAGCATTTTGAGCAAGTAACTCATTAAGCAGCACCTCACCCCCTTTTAATAGTATTGGCTTTTCCTATGGACTCAATGTGATCTTGGATCACTAAAAGTAAAATGTAGAGTCTTGTGCTTTGAGCTTGAGCCAATCTTTTGTCCTTGGCATTTTGAGGGGTCCACTTTCTAATCCATGCCATGCCAATCATTGAGCTTTCCTAAAATATTTATCTTGAAATCGAATTAGCTCAATGAGCTATACCAAAACCACCCAGGGATAGTTGCACTTTGAATCTCCCCCCTTTTGGTAATTGATGACAACATATAGATCAAAGCTTCGACAAATGATCATAAGATTGAAAAACATCATCGCTTTGAGAAGTATGTGATAAGCAAGAGCTCCCCCTAAATTTGTGCATTATTTAAGATTTGCTTTTGAATGCAAATGCACAATCGATTAGGATCATGGGTTACTCTTCCATGTCACATACATCTTGGTGGAGCGCTCAAAATGATAGAAATTAAAAGCATGCACTCATCACCAAGCAAGTGAATGATCATATATAAGATATAAAAGATAGTATCTTCCAAACAAGCATTAACGTAGCAAATGTTCAACCACATGATCAAATAAGTATCTCACATAAGGACACAAAGTTCAACCGAATACAAAGAAGCAAAACACTCTCTCGAAGCCTATGATCTATACATATTTTCCCCCTTTGGCAACAATTTACCAAAAAGTTCAAATATGCATAGTGCCATGCGTCTCTCAGGCTTGGTCTTCGGGAGGTGGTGTATAGAGAACTCCAAGGACGAAGGCATTTGTCGATGGAGTTGGAGCTGGTGGAGTGGGTGCTAGAGGTGGCACTGGCACTGTAGCTCCTGGTGCTGACAAAGTAGTTCTAGTATCTAAAATTGGCACTGCAGCAGACCTCGGACCTCGTGGCACACGCTGAAAAGCATCAGTAGTTACCTTGCCTCTCCTCTCTTCTGCTTCCTCCCAAAGCTGCTCAACTGCAGTCTGTATCTCAGTTACCTTGAGGTCAAGATCATAGAATTTTGTCTCAACAATCCTCTCCAGGCTCTCCTGATTCTGAGTCAGGGTGTCCAAGCCCTTCTCTATCCTTAGTGTAGCTTGAATCAGATAGCCCAATTGATCTTGTTTTGACTTGAGGAACACCTGAGATGCTTCTTCTACACTTGGCATCCTTGCAGCTTTCTCAGCCTTAGCTTTGGCTCTCTTCTCTTGTGCTTGAGCTGATGATGGTTCCTCCTCATTCATCACTACTGTGTTGTTTTCAAATTCAGGATATAAGGGTAGATGCTCCTTGTCCAGCAAATAAGTTCCTGTGCCCATCATAGAATTGATGAGCTCCTAAATATGTGGAGCATACCCACAACTTCTCTTTTGGTCAGCAGCAGTCCTCTTGATTGTCTCTACAATCAGACTCATAACCTTGAACTTCTGAGGGACATCAAAGATTTGCAGCATGTTGATGGAGTATCCTCTGATCATCTTGTGATCTCCTGACTTGGTTAGCAATGTGTGCCTTAAGATCCAGTTGATGGTAGGCAGACCAAACAACAGCAAATGTATAGATCCAAGCTTGTGTGTCTCCAAAGCTTTATCTGGGATCTCTTTGTACATGTTTGCCATGGAGTTGTGGTCTTTCTTATTCTTGGCATACACATCCAAGTCATCCTCATGTTCCTCTGGGGCATTGATTAGCTTGTCCCATTCTTCAACAGTGGATTGGTACCTAGTACCTTCAGACATCCAAACTATCCTCCCATCTGGATAGAAATGAGCAGTGGAGTAAAACTGCATGATCAGCTCATCATTCCATTTTCTGAGCTTTTGTCCAACAAACTCATCTACTCCACATGCTTTGAAGCTGTCATAAACTCCTGGGAAGTGATCTTCATTCTCCTAGATGTATTCCCAATCAACCCATGTCATGTCACAGACAATGGGCTTCTTGTCGAGCAAAATAGTCTCATAGAAGTCTTGTTGTTCCTTTGTATGAAACATGTAGTCAACTGCAGTCCTCCTCCTAACAGCATAGGGATCAGACTCTCTCCACAATCTCAGTCCTGCATCTTTCCTGATGTACATGTCCTCAGCGACTGGATGAGCATCATTATGGTCTGGGATCTTGGGTTTCAACTTTCTCAACACATGGGATTCATCATCCTCTTCTTCAGCTTCAGGCACTGGGGCCTTGTTCTTCTTTGTTGCAGGAATACTTTTAGTGTTTCTCTTGGGTGCAGAAGGCTTCTGAGTAGCAGCCTTGGGAGCAGATTCGGGCTTTGATGGAGTAGCCCCTGATTTGATAGCATCTCCGATGAGCTTCTGAGACTTGGGAGCTGGAGTAGCATCCTCTTCCTTTTCATATTCTTCTGGATCTCTCATAATAGAGGATCTACCAAGCACTCTGGCAGTGGTCTTCTTGACCCTCTCCTTTCTCTTCTTTCCTTCTCCAACAACCTCTCCAGTTGGCTTGGAGGTTTCAGCAGTTGATGCTCTAACCTTTAAGGTTGGCACCCTCTTGGCAGGGGCCTTCTTGTGCAAGCCAGGCTTAGTTGTAGCAGCTGACCCATACTCTTTCTTCAGCACCTTCTTCTTGGAGTTGACTTCCTCCTCAACAGCCACATAGTCCTCATCTTTAGAATCTGAGGTTTTCTTCTTCCTTGACTTGGTGGCTGCTTTGGGAAAGTTACTTGGTGTGCTCCTACTGCCCCCATCATAACTGCTTGAGGGACTAGTGCCCTCACTCAATTGCACTTGTTCTTCAAACCTGTTCTGACTGTCACTTTGATCAGACATCTCTGCAAACTTACTGATAGCAGACCCTGTGAATAGATATAGATGAGGTAGGGTGGATGAGCATCACAAAGTGCAGAGTTTTTTTTTGCAAAACAGATGACTTAAAAACTTAGTTTTAGTTCTTCACAAAAAAGCATTTTGGAGCTACCGATTTGTAAACTCGGTGATACCGAAGCAGCTTTTGGAACCTAAACTAGTGAACTCGGTCATACCGAGTCCCAGTTCGGTGGCACCGAGACTGCTAGGGTTTCACAAAGAATCGAACTCGGTCACACCGATTTGCAGTTTTCGGTCAGACCGAAAGTGCAAGTGCAATGGCCTAAGCCAAATCGGTGAGACCGATTTCTACAATTCGGTCAGTCCGAGATGAGTTTGTGATGACCCACAAGTATAGGGGATCTATCGTAGTCCTTTCGATAAGTAAGAGTGTCGAACCCAACGAGGAGCAGAAGGAAATGATAAGCGGTTTCCAGCAAGGTATTCTCTGCAAGTATTGAAATAAGTGGTAACAGATAGTTTTGTGATATGATAATTTGTAACGAGCAACAAGTAACAAAAGTAAATAAGGTGCAGCAAGGTGGCCCAATCCTTTTTGTAGCAAAGGACAAGCCTGGACAAACTCTTGTATGATGTAAAGCACTCCCGAGGACACATGGGAATATCGTCAAGCTAGTTTTCATCACGTTCATATGATTCGCGTTCGGTACTTCGATAATTTGGTATGTGGGTGGACCGGTGCTTGGGTGCTGCCCTTACTTGGACAAGCATACCACTTATGATTAACCTCTACTGCAAGCATCCGCAACAACAACAAAAGTATTAAGGTAAACCTAACCATAGCATGAAACATATGGATCCAAATCAGCCCCTTACGAAGCAACACATAAACTAGGGTTTAAGCTTCTATCACTCTAGCAACCCATCATCTACGTATTACTTCCCAATGCATTCCTCTAGGCCCAAATAATGGTGAAGTGTCATGTAGTCGACGTTCACATAACACCACTAGAGGAGAGACAACATACATCTCATCAAAATATCGAACGAATACCAAATTCACATGACTACTAATAGCAAGACTTCTCCCATGTCCTCAGGAACAAAAGTAACTACTCACAAAGCATAAACATGTTCACAATCACAGGGGTATTAATATGCATATAGGATCTGAACATATGATCTTCCACCAATTGAACCAACTAGCATCAACTACAAGGAGTAATTAACACTACTAGAAACCTACTAGCACCAATCCCGGACTTGGAGACAAGAATTGGATACAAGAGATGAACTAGGGTTTTGAGATGAGATGGTGCTGATGAAGATGTTGATGGACATTGCCCTCTCCCGATGAGAGGAGCGTTGGTGATGACGATGGCGATGATTTCCCCCTCCGGGAGGGAAGTTTCCCCGGCAGAACAGCTCCGCCAGAGCCCTAGATTGGTTCCGCCAAGGTTCCGCCTCGTGGTGGCGGAGTTTCGTCCGAGAAGATGGCTTATGATTTTTTCCCATCAAAAGACTCCATATAGCAGAAGATGGCCACCGGAGGGCCACCAGGGGCCCACGAGGTAGGGGGCGCGCCCAGTAGGGTGGGGCGCGCCCCCACCCTCGTGGGCAAGGTGTGCCCCCCTAGTGAAGTTCTTGCTCTCAGTATTTTTTATATATTTGGAAAACATCTTCTGTGAAGTTTCATGACTTTTGGAGCTGTGCAGAATAGGTCTCTAATATTTGCTCCTTTTCCAGCCCAGAATCCCAGCTGCCGGCATTCTCCCTCTTTATGTAAACCTTGTAAAATAAGAGAGAATATGGATAAGTATTGTGACATAATGTGTAATAACAACCCATAATGCAATAAATATCGATATAAACGCATGATGCAAAATGGACGTATCAACTCCCCCAAGCCTAGACCTCGCTTGTCCTCAAGCGAAAAGCCGAAATCGAAAAATATGTCCACGTGTTTAGAGATAGAGGTGTCGATAAAAATAAAATACGGACATGAGGGCATCATGATCATTCTTAGAACATCAACTTATATAATTCTTGTCATATAATCTCTAGTTCTAGAGTAATAATTCAATCACAATATCAAGTATGAATCGTAAACTTCATTGAAAACTAACAAACTATAATCTCAGTCATTGAAGTAATTGCAATTTATCATAACATAGGAAAGAGTCAATGTATAAGAGCTTTTCAGCAAGTCCACATACTCAACTATCATATAGTCTTTCACAACTGCTGACACTCACGCAATACTTATGAGTATGGAGTTTTAATTGGACACAGAGAAAGATACACTGCAGGAATCCAGTACTTTGCCGTCTGCCATGGCGGACGGCAAAGGCAGGGACGGCTGACGCCAAAGCACTTTACCGTCCGCGGCGGACGGCAAACAGTGACGGCAAAGATAGGGTCGGCAAACAGGTCCTTTGCCGTCGGCTTTTTATGGCAGACGGCAAAGAGCCCTTTGCCTACATCGGCTGACAGCAAAGAGGGGGGACGACAAAATGTTGCACGTCCGCCAGCGTCACTCCGTTAGGCGGCTAACGGCGGCCTTTGCCGTCCGCCAGCGGACGGCAAATTTGAGCGCCTCTTTGCCGTCTGCCAGACGACGTCAGCTATACGTCAGCGCCCGCTCTTTTTTGTCGTCCTCCCGGCGGACGGCAAAGGCAAAGTCTTTGCCATCAGCTTGGCTTTGCCGTCCGCCACGGTAGGCAAATTGGCCAAATGGTCCATCCCCGGGAAGCACAGGTGGGCACCACGTGCCCCCTTTGCCGTCTGCCACCGACGGCAAAGAGCCTGCACTGCCTCTTTTTTATTCTGTTTTTCTTATATCCAACAATTATCACAACAAATATTTCACAGCACATATATATCCATCACATAAATATCCAGCACATATATATCCAACATAATAAATATCCAGCACATATATATCCATCCATACATACATAGTAGGTTGCACATAGTTCCATCGATCCATACATATTACAATATGCAAAGTTTCATCATAGCAAGCGAGCAGAATACAAGAAGTGCATCAAAGGAAAAAACAGGAAAAAGCAAGCAATCCATCATAGGAAGCTGGCTTCCGTGAAGTGAATGAAACCTGCAAAATGACAAATAAGAAAGTTAGAAAAAGAAGACTAGAATAAGAATTAGACTAGAAGAAAAAGAATAGAAGAAGAAGACTAGAAGAAGAAGTATATGCCATATATTAGCTAACTTCGGTGAAATGTATCGTTTATGAGCTAACCTAGGTGAAATGGGTAGTTTATGAGCTAACCTAGGTGAAATAGGTTGTTTATGAGCTAACCTAGGTGAAATGGGTCATTTATGAGCTAACCTAGGTCAAATGGGTCGTTTATGAGGTAACCTAGGTGAAATGGGTCGTTTATGAGCTAACCTAGGTGAAATTGATCATTTTGGAGCTAACTTAGTTGAAATGGGTCTTTTATGAGCTAACTAAGGTGAAATGCCACGTTTTTGAGATAACTAAGGTAAAATGGATCGTTTTTGAGCTAACTTAGGTGAAATGGGTCATTTTGGAGCTAACCTAGGTGAAATGGGTCATTTTGGAGCTAACCTAGGTGAAATGGGTCATTTTAAAGCTAACATAGGTAAAATGGATCATTTAGGAGCTAATCTTCGAAAAATGGGTCATTTTAGAGCTAACTTGGATAAATTGGATCACTTGTAAGCTAACTAAGGTAAAATGAGTCATTTTAGAGCTAACTTAGGTAGAATGGATGGTTTATGAGGTCAGTAAGCTTATTAAGTCATTTTGGAGGAAAAGAAGCTAACTCTAGGTCATTATGGTAAGCATATTGGAGGAAATAAAGCTAAGTCTAGGTCTTTATGCATTTGTTAAGCAAAATACTAGAGAAACTTACCGTGATCACGGAGATGTAGGAGCGGGCTGGCTCGCGCCGGTAGCTGGAGAAGGAGCGGGCTGGCTCGCGCCGGTAGCTGGAGAAGGATCGTGCGATGCGTTTCTGGAGTTAAGCTGCACCAAAGATCATTTCCAATGTCTCGTTAGCATTATGACACTCAAATGTTAAGACTAGCAAGTAATGTCCATTCAAAATAAACTCACCGTGCTCCCAGGAGCAATCACTGGCATCGGCGGAGCGGTCTGACCGGACTTCTCGCACACAGACTACACATTTGGTTTTCACAACAGAGTCATACTAGTTAGTAATGAGACTCAAATGTTAAGACTAGCAAGTAATCTGCAGAAGAAACTTACCACAAGGAGCTCGTACATGGCCCTTGCCTGCATGTCATTCTGTGCCCTCTCCTCCTCCAACATCTTTGTCGTCCTCTCCTCCAACTCCCGCTGCCTCTCCGCCGCCTCCGCCAGAAGTTTCTCCGTTCTATCTCTCTCACTCTGTATAGCAGCCTGCAACACCACTCACATGACCATTTGTAATCATTGATGGAAGCACACACAATGTAATGGAGAAAGATAGCTGAGTACGTATAACTAACCTTGAAGGCGAGTTGGACTGGCCGTTCACGAGGCCTTATCTCAGGAGCGGAGCTCGACTGGCGCGCCTTGATCTCCGAGAGAGTGCTAGGACAACGGATAAGTCCATCTCCCATGGCAATGGAGCCATGGGACCTCCCGCCACCAGATATCATCAGCAGTTCTGTATCAATGGGACCCTGGCTCGGGTTAAAGTCCTCCCCTTTCCTCGCCTTCCCCCGATCTCTATATTGCACGAGCTTGTCGTGGGCGGAGATGTTGGCGAAGTTCTTTGGATCATCGAGGTCAGACGCAGAGAATGCCTTGACTTTCTTGTAAGGGCCAGTGTGGGCCATGGCATATAGGTCGTACACCTCTGGCACCTTATCCGCCTTATTGTAGCGTGCCTGAAAGAGAGAAACAAAGTAAATTAGTAATTAAAGGGCTAAAGCTAGCATGATGAATGAATTGCATGAATCATGAAGCAAACCACATACCCAGTTCCACCCGTACTGAAATAAGTTGGAGCTGCCTTGGTGGTGTGGCACACCTTCCATTTAGGCACGTTTGTCCTTGGCCTCTTTGTGGGTGGCCAGCCATTCTTTTGAGCACCACGCATTGACCAACACCTCCCAACAATCCATCCGATCCGCACACCATCTCGGAGGGGCCTAAGTTAGCAAATAGAAACTTGAGCGCTACGTCTATGAATTACTAAATGAAGGAAGTAAGTACAAGGCCTTAAGAATTACCTTCATGTACTTCTCCTTACTCAAGAACTTATCGCGGCACTCCTGCTTGGGCTTCTTGATACCACGCCCGGCGTAGTAGTCTCGAACAGCCTGCACCCGAACCTCATGCCGTAAGTTCTGAAGTAGGCGCTTGCACTCCTTGTGGATAACATGATCCGCCTCCTCCTCGTATCCCTCCTCACACCTGTAGAATGTCTGCAATCAAATGAGACAATATTGATTAGTACAATTAATAACTAGCTAGTTGAAGATTTTTAATTGTGTAAAGGAGCAATTACCCAGAACTTTCTGATCACGACGTCTGCCCTCGTCTTGCACAAGACACCGTCGATAATCTCACCCGGCGGGGCCGGGGCAGCCAAGTAGTGCTCCCAAGTCAATCCAACCTCTGGAAGCCGACCCTCACCAGGCAACGTGACAAACCCCGGGAAGTTTTGCCGAATCAGAACTCCAAGGATGGAGTTGGGCCGGCGGACACTTTCATGGTGGTCCCAACCCCTGCAGCATGACAAGGCCAACACATCAGTTATTTGAAGAAACGTGAATGCAGAAGGTACAAAAAGATTAAATGCACTTACCTCTCCCCATCAGGGAAAATCAACCACCTCTGCTCACGGGTCACCGGCACGGACAGGAGCTGTGTAGCACCATGCTGGTAGACGTTGCCCCCCTCCTCCCCCTCCTCATCAGTCGGCTCCCCGCCATCATCAGCATGGCCACTCGGCTCCCCGCCATCATCAGCGTGGCCACTCGGCTCCTCAGGCTGACCCGACCAGGTACCCCATCCAGACGTGTGCTCCTCCGGGGTCTCGTGGGCCCAAGTCTCGTGGGTCGAAGGCCCGTCGACCCGAGGCTTGTGGGCCGAAGACCCGTGGACCGGAGGCTCGTGGACCGGAGTCCGTGCAGCCTCCTCCTCAGACGAGTCCACCCTAGCAGTCACGTGCTCGGGTGAAACAGCTGGGGGCGGCGGCGAGGAAGGCGCCGTAAGAGTCACCCTACCTCCTCTCCTACGACCACGTGCTCCACCTCCTCTCTTCTTCTTACCTCGTCCCCTGCTGGGCACCGCGGTCGACAAAGAAGGGCCCAGCGGTGTCGCCATACTGTCCAGCAACGCTCGGCGGAGAGGTGCGTGTGGAATGGAAGACCTCGCACCACGCGCCGACGAAGAAGGGGCCTCGGCGCACTCCCGACCAACGCCCACCATCTTTCAACACCTGCCATGACAAAGAATAAACAAAATTAGTACAACATAAAAAAAGTACCGACATGAATAATAATGTGTATATCACTTAAGTGTATCATCATCAAGTACAACATAAAAAAATTGAATACCTGAGACTACTAATAATCTCGATCAGTATCATCAATAAATGCATAATCTGTCTGGCCGTCTGCATCTAGTTCAAGTCCGCATCATCAAGTATCATCATCAAGTATCATCAATCTGCATCAAGTTCGGTTCTTTTGCCTGTTTTGTGCCATGTCATCTGTCTGGCCGTCTCTTCGACCATGAAAATACGTTGAAGTCTTGGTACGATTGGCATATACCGAAGAACAC
This sequence comes from Triticum urartu, assembly GCF_056163025.1. Classification (NCBI taxonomy): domain Eukaryota; kingdom Viridiplantae; phylum Streptophyta; class Magnoliopsida; order Poales; family Poaceae; genus Triticum; species Triticum urartu. The sequence goes on from NC_141874.1 coordinate 472,398,749, forward strand.
TAACGGAGATTTTGGTCTGTGTCTTCTCACCCATACCGTTGTCTACCACAATATACCTGGAAGACTTGCAAATGGGACAATAGTTCAAGTCCGCATAGTCAAGCGTAAATAAGGCACATCCTTTCTCACAGGCATGTATCTTCTCATAGGGCATCTTCAGTGCACGGAGGATTTTGTCCGACTGGTATAGGTTTGCAGGCATTACATGGCCTTTTGGTAGAAAGCCTCCAAATAATGTCATAATTGCGTCATAGCATTCTCTGCCCAAGTTGAACTGAGCCTTCAGAGCCATTACTTGTGAGATGGCATCCAACTGACAAAGCCCGGTGTGCTCGTGGAGCGGACGTTTTGAAGACTCCAACATTTCATTGAAGGCCTTTGCAGATTCCTCCATCTCCTCGTCCGAATCCCGAGCATCATCATAGTCTTGCACCATGTTTTCCATCCCGGTACCATGCTCGTCGGTGCGACGACGATCCACCTCAGCTCGGTCACGTTGGGCAGACTCACCATGAAATGTCCACACCGTATAATCGGGCGTAAAACCACTCTTTTGCAGGTGTTTGCCCATTTCAGCCTCTGTCTTCTTTTTCCCAATTGCCGCACTAGAAACAGGGGCACTAGGTTTCCTTTTGGCCATTTGCAAATGCGGCTTGCACAAACCCCTTGGTTTTTGTGAACCATTCAGCGCTCCATTTGTTCTGACCAGTGTGACCTGTATACATCCACGCACGGTCACTCATCTTGACTTTCAGAGCTACTGGACACACAACAATTATATATGTAATTCACCATGTCTATATTCATCAGTTGATCTACTTTGTCAATTTTATTACGTCCATGCAACCTACACTCTAATAGTTAATGATAGGTCCTAATCCCACCCGTGTATGTGTAGATTGGGTTCATTTTCCCATGCTATGCTCCGGATACGACGCAAAATTTCGGCAGCACCTCCCCGCTGTTCTCCTGATACACGTCTCTGCAATAAACAGAGAGGATGTGTACCCGGAGAACAACAGGGGAGGCACTGACGAAATTTATGCGTCGGATCCGGAGCAAAGCATATGGGAAAATGAACCCAATCTACACATACTCGGGCTGTCCATGGATAGCGTTGGACAATTCGAAAGAATCAAGGTTATAAATATGCAAATGCATGCATATTTATAACTATGACGCTTTCGAACGGGAGACACATATTGGTTACGCATATTGATGATTCAAGACACATATATAGCTAGCTATCAAGTTTCATCGGAATAGATCAAATAATTAATGGGGGAGGAGGACTTGTCATTTGTGCTCACCCACGAATGAAGGGGCAGAGCTCGTCAAACGCACGGCGAGGTCGTCGAACACCAAACCTCGCAGCGATGAAACAACTGCACATTTAGAACTACACGATCAACACAATTATATATGATGTTTTTCATAACAAAATCGAAAAATATATGACCTAACTAATAATTCACAAATATATGACCCCGTCGGCCTCTGGAAGGCCAAAGAACACATTTTCAGGAGGTGTCGGGGGTCGGGGTGTCCTGTCGGTGTCGGGGTGCCGTGTCAGGGTCGGGGTGCTGTTTTGGGGTTGGGGGGTCGGGGTGTCGTGTCGATGTCGGGGTAGTGCCGTGTCGGTGTCGGGGTGTTGTTTCGGGGTCGGGGTCAGGGTGTCGGGTCAGGCTCGGGGTCGGGGTGTCGGGTCAGGCTCGGGGGGGTCGGGGTCGGGGTGTCGGGGTCGGGGTGTCGGGTCAGGCTCGGGGTCGAGGTGTCGGGGTTGGGGTCGGGGTCGGAGTCGGGGTCGGGGTGTCGGGGTCGGGGTCTCGGGGTCTCGGGGTCGGGGTGTCGGGGTCGGGGTGTCGTGTCGGGGTGCCGGGTCAGGGTCTGGGTACCGTGTCGGGTCGGTTTTTTTTCCTTTTCTTCTTCTTCCTCTTCTTCCTTTTCTTCCTTTTTTTCCTTCTTCTTCTTCTTCTTCTTCTTCTTCCTCCTCCTTTCCTTTTTCCTCTTCTTCTTCTCCTCCTCTCCTCTTTTTTCTTCTTCTTCCTCTTCTTCTTTTTTCTTCTCCTCCTCCTCCTCTTCTTCTTCTTCTCCTCTCCTCCTTTTCTCTTCTTCTTCTTTCCTAAAACTAAACTAAACCTAAACCTAAAACTAAAAAAACAGAAAAAGGAAAAAACTAAATGTAAACCTAAAACTAAACTAAAACTAAACCTATAAACCTAAAACTAATCCTAAAACTAAAACTAAAACTAAATCTAAACTAAACATAAACCTAAAACTAAAAAAACAGAAAAAAGGAAAAAAGGAGGCAGAGAGCTCACCCCTGGGTGGAGGAGGGGGGCGGGGCGGCCTGGGGCAGCGGAGGAGGGGGGCGGGGCGGCCTGGGGCGGCGGCAGTGGCGACGGGGCCGAGCCCGGCCGGGGCGGCGGGGCGCGGGGGTGCCGGGGCGTGGCGGCGGGGGCGACGGGGGCGACGGGGCGGCGGCGGGGTGGTGCGGTGTAACACCCCAGATGTAATTTTCCTAATTTGTACTCCAACTCTTGCCGTTTCCGGCGTTAAGTTATTTTATTTTCTCGGGTTCGGGTCTTTGTCTCCATGTGTTGTTATCGTTGTCATGCATCTCATATCATGTCATCTTGTGCATCGCATTTGCATACGTGTTCATCTCATGCATTCAAGCTTTTTCCTCGTTGTCCGTTTTGCATTCCGGCGCTTCGTTTTCCTCCGGTGGTCATTTCAAGCTTTCTTTCGTGTGTGGGGATTAAACATTTCTGGATTGGACCGAGACTTGCCAAGCGGCCTTGGTTTACTACCGGTAGACCGCTTGTCAAGTTTCGTACCATTTGGACTTCGTTTGATACTCCAACGGTTAACCGAGGGACCGAAAAGGCCTCGTGTGTGTTGCAGCCCAACACCCTTCCAATTTGGCCCAAAACCCACCAAAAACCTCTCCATCATCTAGAGTGTTCGATCACGATCGCGTGGCCGAAAACCGCACCTCATTTGGACACTCCTAGCTCCCTCTACCTCTATTTAAAGATCCCCCGAAAATCTCCTTCTCCTTCCCCCCGAAAACCCTAGATCTCATCATCGCGCGCCGCGGGACAAAAATCACACCGACGGACACGTCCGGGCCGACCCCGCCGCCGCCACGTGGCATCACGCCATTCGCCCGCGCGCCGTGTCCACATCCCCGCCGGCCCGCTCGGCCCGGCCGGGGCCCCCCGAGCCCGTTCGGCTCGCCCCCGCCGCCTGGGAGCCCCGCGCCCGCGCGCCGCCACCTCCCTCGAAGCCGTCCACCGCCTGCCCTCCAGCGCCGCCGCACCATCGCTGCCCCGCTGCCGCAGTTCGCCGGCGACCGCGGCCACCATCGCCGCCCCGGGCCCGCGCCCCTCGCCGCCCCTCGGGTCCCGCGCCCGGCCGCGCCTCCCCGGCCTCTCCGGCGAGAAGCTCCGGCGAGATCCGCCACCGCCTCGGCTTCCGTGCACCGTTGACTTTTATCTCGAGGTGGTTTTTTTCCTCTAAGTCCTCGAAATCCCAGTTTCAAGTGCCTATGTTCATCGTGCCGTAACTTTGCATCCGTAGCTCCGTTTTGGGCATATAGTATATATCAAAATGTTCATCTCAGAGAGTACATTATTTCATTCCATTGCATAATTTTCATTTGAGTTCATCTTGATGCCCGAAATGCTGTTAGAAGAGTGCTACTTGAGTTATTTGTCAGATCTGCTACTCCATTTAGCTTTTTGTTATTTTTGCCATGATTATTGAGTGCATGTTATGACCATGAGTCCTACATATGTTTTGTTAAGGGTTTTGTCATTTTTCTAGAGGTGCAACCCATGTATTGTTGTGATGTGTTTGGTGACTAGCACAAGCTTACCAAGTGAGGCACTTGGTAATTCTGATTTCAGGGACTTAGCAATTCCACTAAGTCTTTGAGCTGTTTATCTCATATGGCCATATGTTCATGTTGTTTCCTAGTGATCCGTGCCTCTTTTGAGGATGATCAGTAAGGATGTTTTGTTAATATTGTAGTGCTCTATACATACATGCCTTTTTTTGCATTTATGGAGGACCCTAGCTTGAGTCAATCGAGCTCTACTTTTTCTACTTTGTGAACCTGGACAGATTGTCAACTTGTTTGCAATTTTGCCGATGATGTTGTAGTTGATCCGTGCATGCTATGCTATTGTTCTTGCCATTTCTAGCTTTAATTTTGTGTATTCTTGATGGATGTATGCTTAGTTGGTCATGACTTGCTCCGTAGTGAGTGCATCGAGCTAGTAAACAGGCCTACTTGAGATATGTTTCAGCATGTGCCAGTTTTCACTAAGTCTGAAAACTGATTATGTTTTTGCTATGTTGACATGCTTGCAATTGTATTTTCTGATCCCTTTTGGCTCAAGGTCACTAAGGGACTTTTGTTAAGCTCTTTGAGTAGCTCCATGCTATGCTTTACTTTGACATGTTCAGGTCCTGTAGCATGTAGTTTTGTTGCTCCGAAGAGTGCTACCTGATCTGAAATTCCAGACAAGTGTTAATTTCACTAAGTCTAAAATCTGTTTGTCATATGCATTTTTGCCATGCTTGTTTGAACCTGTTAGTGGATGAATTGGCCGTAGCTCAGTGCCAGACTTTTGTTAAGCATCATGAATGCATCCCTGCCATGTATTTTTTTGTCATGTTTGGGTGTTGTAGCATGTTCATCTCATTGCATTTAGAAGGCTACTTGCTGTAAATCGCAAACCGGTGCCATACTTGAATTGATTGCCATTTCCAAACCGTAACTCCGATTCTGACGTTCTTTATATCGTTTTCAAGTGATTTCATCTCATCTTTCCAGTGACACACTTGGATTTCCAAGTTGAGGCCAGGTTCATGCATTCCTTGTCACATCTTGCATATGCATCCCGCATCGCATCCCGCATAGCATATCATCTTTGCATCATCTTGTTTGATCCTTGCACGTGGTTGATCGTGTCCTTGTTGCTTGTTTGTCTTGTTTGGGTAGAGCCGGGAGACGAGTTCGCTAACGAGGAGCCCGTTGATTTTGCTTTCGAGGATCCAGTCAACTCTGACAACTTTGCAGGCAAGATGATCATACCCTCGAAATCACTACTATCTTGGCTTTGCTAGTTTGCTCGCTCTTTTGCTATGCCAATGCTACGATGCCTACCACTTGCTTTCAAGCCTCCCAAATTGCCATGTCAAACCTCTAACCCTCCATGTCCTAGCAAACCGTTGATTGGCTATGTTACCGCTTTGCTCAGCCCCTCTTATAGCGTTGCTAGTTGCAGGTGAAGATTGGAGGCCGTTCCTTGTTGGAACATTTATTTACTTGTTGGGATATCATTATATTGCCATGTTGTGTTGATGCATCTATATACTTGGTAAAGGGTGGAAGGCTCGGCCTCTCGCCTAGTGTTTTGTTCCACTCTTGTGGCCCTAGTTTCCGTCATATCGGTGTTATGTTCCCGGATTTTGCGTTCCTTACGCGGTTGGGTTATAATGGGAACCCCTTGATAGTTCGTCTTGATTAAAGCTTTTCCAGCAATGCCCAACCTTGGTTTTACCATTTGCCACCTAGCCTCTTTTTCCCTTGGGTTTCCGGAGCCCGAGGGTCATCTTATTTTAAACCCCCCCGGGCCAGTGCTCCTCTGAGTGTTGGTCCACCTGTCAGCTGCCGGTGGCCACCAGGGGTAACTCTAGGCTGGCCTACCCGTACCTAAGACAATCTGAGTGTGCCCTGAGAACGAGATATGTGCAGCTCCTATTGGGATTTGTCGACACATTCGGGCGGTTTTGCTGGTCTTGTTTTAACATGTCGAAGTGTCTTGAAGAACCGAGATACCGAGTCTGATCGGAACGTCTTGGGAGGAGGTCTATTCCTTCGTTGACCGTGAGAGCTTGTCATGGGCTAAGTTGGGACTCCCCTGCAGGGATTTGAACTTTCGAAAGCCATGCCCACGGTTATGGGCAGATGGGAATTTGTTAATATCCGGTTGTAGATAACTTGAACCTTAACTTAACTAAAATGAATCAACTGAGTGTGTTACCGTGATGGCCTCTTCTCGGCGGAGTCCGGGAAGCGGACACGGTGTTGGAGTAATGCTTGCACAGGTTGTCCTCTAGTTTCTCGCTCACGCTTTGCCTCCTCTTCTCGCTCTCTTTTGCGAAGAAGTTAGCCAGCATACTTTGCTAGTCGCTTGCTACAGCTCCACCTATATTTACCTTGCATTACCTATAAGCTTAAATAGTCTTGATCGCGAGGGTGCGAGATTGCTGAGTCCCTGTGGCTCACAGATTACTATTACACCAGATGCAGGGCCTGATGATTCCGCTCCAGGAGACGCGCTTGAGCTCAAGTGGGAGTTCGACGAGGACTCTCAACGTTACTACGTTTCCTTTCCTGATGATTAGTAGTGGTGCCTAGTTGGGGTTGATCGGGACCGTGTCGCTTGTTGGGTTATCTTTTAGTTTGGCGCCGTAGTCGGGCCATGAGTGTTTGGATGATGTAATGTTATTTATGTACTTGATTGACGTGGCGAGTGTAAGCCAACTATGTTATCTCCCCTTTTATTATATTATTACATGGGATGTTGTGAAGATTGCCTAACTTGCGACATATGCCTTCAATGCGATTATGTCTCTAAGTCGTGCCTCGACACGTGGGAGCTATAGTCGCATCGAGGGTGTTACAAGTTGGTATCAGAGCCTTCCCCGACCTTAGGAGCCCCTTTGCTTGATTGTTTTTAGTGACCAAGTTGTGTCTAGAAAAAAATGTTTTGATTCATTTAGGAATTATATATCGGAGAGTTTAGGAATTCTTTTTTACTTCCCAGTCTCCTCATCGCTCTGGTAAGGCATCCTGGCGTAGAGTTTTGACTCTTCTCTTCTCAAATTTCACTAATTTTTTTTAGGATCACGCGGGTATCTTGGAATCGTTCCGATGATTTTATGATGAGAACATTGTCTTGGTGCCTCCTGTCAGGGGTTTTGTGGAAGTGTCCCGGGGAGTTGAGCTCTGAGGTGTTGTCGTCATAATTTTATCGTTGCAGTTCTGGAATACCTGAGTTTAGTACGCCGACATCGAAAATCTCTTTTATGCAGTTCGTTGGTGAGATAACCTCGACGCCACCCAGTACTAGGGCGGGAGTTCAGGAGTATCGCCATAACTTGTATAACGGATGCTTTTCGAAGGTTGAGGTAGATGGTTTCCGAAGTTTTTCTTGGTTATGTGTTGAAGGATGGATACAGCTGGATGTAGGATTTGCTAGAATTGGGTGAGATATTATGCTTCCCCTGTATCCCCAACACCTGATTGCATAACCGGAAAGGTTCAGGAGTTTCATAGGTGGGAATTCTAGGAGCTCTAGTTCTTCTTCCACGAATATTGGTTTGAGATTGGGATTTCTTACCGATTATTCGTTCTTGATCCATACCTTGTTGATTTATTTCTCTACCTTAATTCTAAGTGGCTTCTCAATTTATGGATACGTGACCATTTCAAGAGGAATGCATTCGTTCATTTTGTTCGGATGTGAAGACGATATGTTGCAATTTTCATTCCGTTGGATTTAGCTTCAATATTTGTCTATCAATGTGCTAATGGATGTCAACCTCTTCAGGATGGCTCCTCCAACGCGCACGACTCCGAATCCTGATCCGCCACCACCTCCCCCTCCTCCGGAGGCATGGCAAGCTGTGATGGCCGCAACCAATGCAAACACACAGTTGATCAAGCAAATTCTTCAAGAGCGCAATCAAGGCAACCAAGGGAACCAAGGCAACAATCAGAATCACTTTGCTACACTCAACCAGTTCCTTGCTAACGGGCCAAATACTTTCAGCAATTGTGTTGAGGCAACCGATGCTGATGATTGGCTTGTGGATCTGTGCAAGCATTTCGAGTGCAGTAACGTCAGGCCTGAGGACTTTGTCAAGTTCGCTTCCTTCCAACTCAAAGATCAAGCTGCAGATTGGTTCCAACAGTACAAGGATTCCAGAGGTGGACGTGTTATCACCTGGGATGAATTCTGTCGAGATTTCCGAGCTCATCATATTCCTCAGAGCGTGGTTGAAAGCAAGCGTGAGGAATTCCGCAACCTGAAGCAAGGCTCTTTGTCTGTATATGACTACAACAAGTTGTTCCAGAAGCTCGCCCGCTTTGCCAAGTAGGACGTGCCTGATGAGAAGAGCATGATATACCAGTTCAGGGGTGGTCTCAGAGAAGAAATTCAGCTAGCTCTTGTTCTCTTTGAGCCCTTGAGATACGATGAGTTCTACAACATGGCACTGAATCAAGAGGCCGCTCAATTGAGGTGTGATGCTTCCAAGAAGCGAGTCAGAGATGTTACTCCTTCTTCCTCTACTCAACTGGCCAAGCAGCAGAAGTATTGGCTTCCTCCTCCTCCGTTCCGTCAGCCGTATCAGCAGAAGAGCAAAGGTGGCAGTGGATCTTCCCACCCACCCAACCCTGGCTTTCAGAACAAGACTTCGTCTCAAGCTCCAAGATCGAGTGCTCCGTATCACCGTTCGCTTTCAGAGGTCACGTGCAACAAGTGCCAACAGAAGGGTCACTATGCCAACAAATGTTTCAACCAGAGGCGTCTTCCTCCTCCTCCTCCTGTCAGATCGTCAAGTACAGCTGTGGTCAAGCATAACCCTAAGCACGCCAAGGTCAACTTGATGAATGCAGCTCAGGCAGAGGATTCATCAGATGTCATCATGGGTAACCTTCCAGTTAACGATATTCCTGCAAAAGTTCTTTTTGACACGGGTGCATCGCATTGTTTCATCTCGAGACCGTTTTCATCTAAGCATCGTTTGGCTTTGCAAATTTTGCCTAGTCCATTAGTAGTTGTCTCTCCCGGTAGGCGCATGCATGCTAACTCCATTGCTCCAGATGTTACTATCACTTTGGGTGACTACAAGTTTCTATCTTCTCCTACGGTTCTTGGTGACTCGGATATTGATCTTATTCTCGGAATGGATTGGCTTTCTAAGCACAAGGCTCAGCTTGATTGTGCAGCCAGGCAGATTCAATTGACTCATTCGTCTGGGGATGTAATTGTGTTTGCCGCTCGTGATGATACCATCTGCCTGTTTTCTCTCAATGAGAAGGGTGAACTGGATGCTATCTCGCAAATTCCAGTCGTTTGCGAATATCAAGACGTCTTTCCAGAAGAGCTCCCAGGAATGCCTCCGCACCGGCCAGTTGAATTCGTTATTGATCTTGAGCCCGGCACGGAACCTGTGTGCAAACGTCCTTACAAGCTCGGACCTGAAGAGTTGAAGGAGCTGAAGAAGCAACTCGATATTCAAGAGAGAATGGGTCTCATCCGGCCTAGTTCTTCTCCGTGGGGTTGTGGTGTTCTTTTTGTGAAGAAGAAGGATGGAACGGACCGATTTTGTGTTGATTACCGTCCATTGAACAAGAAGACCATCAAGAACAAATACCCACTTCCCAACATCAACGAGCTGTTTGAACAACTCAAAGGTGCCCAAGTATTCTCCAAGCTTGATCTCCGTATGGGTTATCATCAGATTCAAATCCGTGAGCAAGATATTCCCAAGACGGCTTTCAGGACAAGCTATGGTTCATATGAATACACTGTCATGTCTTTTGGCCTCGTCAACGCTCCTCCGACGTTCTCTCGCATGATGAACTTCATCTTCAACGCCTAAACCAATGACTTCGTTTTGGTCTATCTCGACGACATTCTGGTTTCTCGAAGAACAAGGAAGATCATGCCAAGCACTTGCGTTTGGTACTCGATAAGCTCAGGGAACATTAGTTCTACGCCAAGTTCTCCAAGTGCGAATTTTGGCTCGATGAGGTTCTTTATCTTGGTCATATCATCTCTGCCAAGGGCATTGCCGTGAATCCTGAGAAGGTTTCTGCAATTGTGAATTGGGAACCTCCTCAGAACGTGAAGCAACTCCGTAGCTTCCTCGGTCTCGCAAGCTATTGCCGAAGATTCGTTGAAAACTTTTCTAAGATCGCGAAGCCTCTCTCAAATCTTCTCCAGAAGCACGTCAAGTACGTTTGGTCTCCGGAGTGTGACATTGCTTTCAACACTTTGAAACAGAAATTGATCACTGCTCCAGTTCTGACTCCGCCCGATGAATCCAAGCCGTACGAGGTCTTTTGTGATGCCTCTCTCCAAGGTCTTGGGCAGTTTTGATGCAAGAGAAGAAAGTTGTTGCTTATACCTCTCGCCAGTTGAAGCCTAATGAGAAGAACTACCCCACTCATGATCTCGAATTGGCGGCAGTTGTGCATGCTCTTTTGACTTGGAGACATCTTCTATTGGGAAGAAAAGTGGACATTTTCACTGATCACAAGAGTCTCAAGTACATCTTCACTCAGCCTAATCTTAACCTCAGGCAAACTCGATGGGTCGAAATGATTCAAGAGTATAATCCGAGTATCGTGTATACTCTAGGCAAGGCCAATGTGATTGCTGACGCATTGAGCAGAAAAGCTTACTACAACAGTCTGATTCTCAAGCCTTATCAACCCGAGCTTTGTGAAGCTTTCCGCAAACTTAATCTGCAAATTGTTCCTCAAGGTTTCCTCGCCAACCTTCAAGTCTCTCCTACCTTGGAAGACCAGATTCGCCAAGCCCAGCTTCTTGATGCTATGGTGAAAAAGGTGAAGATTGGGATTGCCAAGAGTCAACCCAAGTACAAGTGCTACCGCCTTGATGACAGGGACACTCTCTTCTTTGAGGATCGTATTGTTGTACCCAAAGGTGACCTCCGTAAAGTGATCATGAACGAGGCTCACAATTCTCTCCTCTCCATCCACCCTGGGAGCACAAAGATGTATCAGGACCTCAAGCAACCTTATTGGTGGACTCGAATGATGCGCGAGATTGCTCAATTCGTGAATGAGTGTGATGTCTGCAGAAGAGTGAAGGCAGAACACCAAATGCCAGCTGGTCTCCTCCAACCTCTTGCCATTCCAGAATGGAAGTTTGACCACATTGAAATGGACTTCGTGACTGGGTTTCCAAAGTCCAAGCGTGGCAATGATGCTATATTCGTTGTCATCGACAAACTCACTAAAGTGGCTCACTTTCTACCTATCAAAGAGTCGATCAGTACAACTCAATTGGCGGAAATCTATACCTCTCGGATTGTCTCTCTACACGGTATTCCACAAGTGATCTCTTCAGACCGTGGCAGCATCTTCACATCCAAGTTTTGGGATTCTTTTCAGAAGGCCATGGGCACCAACATCCGCTTCAGCACAGCTTTCCATCCTCAAACTAGCGGTCAAGTCGAGCGTGTCAACCAGATTTTTGAAGATATGCTCAGGGCTTGTGTGATCTCCTTCGGCATGAAGTGGGAGGATTGTCTTCCTTATGCTGAATTCTCCTACAACAACAGTTTTAAAGCAAGTTTGGGCAAGGCCCCATTTGAAATTCTATATGGAAGGAAGTGCCGTACCCCTCTCAACTGGTCTGAAACCGGTGAACGTCAGCTTTTGGGTAATAACTTAATCACAGAGGCAGAGGAAATGTGCAAAGTCATTCGTGATAACCTCAAAGCAGCCCAATCCCGCCAGAAGAGCTACTATGATAGTAAGCACCGTGATTTGGCTTTCGAGATCAGAGATCATGTTTACCTCCGCGTCTCTCCTATGAAAGGTACTCGTCGCTTCGGTATCAAAGGGAAGCTTGCCCCCAGATACGTGGGACCTTTCAAGATTGTCAGCAAGAGAGGCGACCTCGCCTATCAACTCGAGCTTCCTTCAAACTTTGCAAATGTTCATGACGTGTTCCATGTCTCTCAGCTTCGAAAGTGCTTCAAGACTCCTGACCGCACCGTCAACTTCGAGGACATTGAGCTCCAAGAAGACCTCTCTTATTGTGAGCACCCAGTTGCTATTCTTGAAGAGACTAAACGCAAGACTCGCAATAAGTCAATCAAATTCCTCAAAGTCAAGTGGTCACACCATTCCGACCGTGAAGCTACCTGGGAACGCGAGGATCACCTCCGTTCTGAGTACCCGGCGTTCTTTCAGTCCTAGATCTCGGGACGAGATCCTTTCGTAGTGGTGGAGTGTTGTAACTCCCCGGATGTAATTTTCCTAATTTGTACTCCAACTCTTGCCGTTTCCGGCGTTAAGTTATTTTATTTTCTCGGGTTCGGGTCTTTGTCTCCGTGTGTTGTTATCGTTGTCATGCATCTCATATCATGTCATCTTGTGCATCGCATTTGCATACGTGTTCATCTCATGCATTCGAGCTTTTTCCCCGTTGTCCGTTTTGCATGCCGGCGCTTCGTTTTCCTCCGATGGTCATTTCTAGCTTTCTTTCATGTGTGGTGATTAAACATTTCCGGATTGGACCGAGACTTGCCAAGCGGCCTTGGTTTACTACCCGTAGACCGCCTGTCAAGTTTCGTACCATTTGGACTTCGTTTGATACTCCAACGGTTAACCGAGGGAACGAAAAGGCCTCGTGTGTGTTGCAGCCCAACACCCTTCCAATTTGGCCCAAAACCCACCAAAAACCTCTCCATAATCTAGAGCGTTCGATCATGATCGCGTGGCCGAAAACCGCACCTCATTTGGACACTCCTAGCTCCCTCTACCTCTATTTAAAGATCCCCCAAAAATCTCCTTCTCCTTCCCCCCCGAAAACCCTAGATCTCATCATCGCGCGCCGCCGGACAAAAATCCCACCGACGGACACGTCCGGGCCGACCCCGCCGCCGCCACGTGGCATCACGCCATTCGCCCGCGCGCCGTGTCCACATCCCCGCTGGCCCGCTCGGCCCGGCCGGGGCCCCCGGAGCCCGTTCGGCTCGCCCCCGCCGCCTGGAAGCCCCGCGCCCGCGCGCCGCCACCTCCCGCGAAGCTGGCCGCCGCCTGCCCTCCAGCGCCGCTGCATGATCGCCGCCCCGCTGCCGCAGTTCGCCAGAGACCGCGGCCACCATCGCCGCCCCGGGCCCGCGCCCCTCAGGTCCCGCGCCCGGCCGCGCCTCCCCGGCCTCCCTCTCCGGCGAGTACCTCGTCGCCGGATCCCCTCTCCGGCGAGAAGCTCCGGCGAGATCCGCCACCGCCTCGACTTCCGTGCACCGTTGACTTTTATCTCGAGGTGGTTTTTTTCCCTCTAAGTCCTCGAAATCCCAGTTTCAAGTGCCTAAGTTCATCGTGCCGTAACTTTGCATCCGTAGCTCCGTTTTGGGCATATAGCATATCAAAATGTTCATCTCAGAGTGTACATCATTTGATTCCATTGCATCATTTTCGTTTGAGTTCATCTTGATGCCCGAAATGCTGTTAGAAGAGTGCTACTTGAGTTATTTGTCAGATCTGCTACTCCATTTAGCCTTTTGTCATTTTTGCCATGATTATTGTGTGCATGTTATGACCATGAGTCCTACATATGTTTTGTTAAGGGTTTTGTCATCTTTCCAGAGGTGCAACCCATGTATTGTTGTGATGTGTTTGGTGACTAGCACAATCTTACCAAGTGAGGCACTTGGTAATTCTGATTCCAGGGACTTAGCAATTCCACCAAGTCCTTGAGCTGTTTATCTCATATGGCCATATGTTCATGTTGTTTCCTAGTGATCCGTGCCTCTTTTGAGGATGATTAGTAAGGATGTTTTGTTAATATTGTAGTGCTCTATCCATCCATGCCTTTTTTGCATTTATGGAGCACCCTAGATTGAGTCAATCGAGCTCTACTTTTGCTACTTTGTGAACCTGGGCAGATTGTCAACTTGTTTGCAATTTTGCTGATGATGTTGTAGTTGATCCGTGCATGCTATGCTATTGTTCTTGCCATGTCTAACTTGCATTTTGTGTATTCTTGATGGATGTATGCTTAGTTGGTCATGAATTGCTCCGTAGTGAGTGCATCGAGCTCATAAACATGCCTACTTGAGATATGTTTCAGCATGTGCCAGTTTTCATTAAGTCTGAAAACTGATTATGTTTTTGCTATGTTGACATGCTTGCAATTGTATTTTCTGATCCCTTTTGGCTCAAGGTCACTAAGGGACTTTTGTTAAGCTATTTGAGTAGCTCCATGCCGTGCTTTACTTTGCCGTGTTCAGGTCCTGTAGCATGTAGTTTTGTTGCTCTGAAGAGTGCTACCTGATCTGAAATTCCAGACAAGTGTTAATTTCACTAAGTCTGGAATCTGTTTGTCATATGCATTTTTGCCATGCTTGTTTGAACCTGTTAATGGATGAATTGGCCGTAGCTCTGTGCTAGATTTTTGTTAAGCATCATGAATGCATCCCTGCCATGTATTTTTTTTGTCATGTTTGGGTGCTGTAGCATGTTCATCTCATTGCATTTAGAAGGCTACTTGCTGTAAATCGCAGACCGGTGCCATACTTGAATTGCTCGCCATTTCCAAACCGTAACTCCGATTCCGATGTTCTTTATATCGTTTTCAAGCGATTTCATCTCATCTTTCCAGTGGAACACTTGTCTTTCCAAGTTGAGGCCAGGTTCATGCATTCCTTGTCACATCTTGCATATGCATCCCACATCGCATCCCGCATAGCATATCATCTTTGCATCATCTTGTTTGATCCTTGCACGTGGTTGATCGTGTCCTTGTTGCTTGTTTGTATTGTTTGGGTAGAGCCGGGAGACGAGTTTGCTAACGAGGAGCCCGTTGAGTTTGCTTTCGAGGATCCAGTCAACTCTGACAACTTTGCAGGCAAGATGATCATACCCTCGAAATCACTACTATCTTGGCTTTGCTAGTTTGCTCGCTCTTTTGCTATGCCAATGCTACGATGCCTACCACTTGCTTTCAAGCCTCCCAAATTGCCATGTCAAACCTCTAATCCTCCATGTCCTAGCAAACCGTTGATTGGCTATGTTACCGCTTTGCTCAGCCCCTCTTATAGCGTTGCTAGTTGCAGGTGAAGATTGGAGGCCGTTCCTTGTTGGAACATTTATTTACTTGTTGGGATATCATTATATTGCCATGTTATCTTAATGCATCTATATACTTGGTAAAGGGTGGAAGGCTCGGCCTCTCTCCTAGTGTTTTGTTCCACTCTTGCCGCCCTAGTTTCCGTCATATCGGTGTTATGTTCCCGGATTTTGCGTTCCTTACGCGGTTGGGTTATAATGGGAACCCCTTGATAGTTCGCCTTGATTAAAGCTTTTCCAGTAATGCCCAACCTTGGTTTTACCATTTTCCACCTAGCCTCTTTTTCCCTTGGGTTTCCGAAGCCCGAGGGTCATCTTATTTTAAACCCCCCCGGGCCAGTTCTCCTCTGAGTGTTGGTCCACGTGTCAGCTGTCGGTGGCCACCAGGGGTAACTCTAGGCTGGCCTACCCGTACCTAAGACAATCTGAGTGTGCCCTGAGAACAAGATATGTGCAGCTCCTATTGGGATTTGTCGACACATTCGGGCGGTTTTGCTGGTCTTGTTTTAACATGTCGAAGTGTCTTGAAGAACCGAGATACCGAGTCTGATCGGAACGTCTTGGGAGGAGGTCTATTCCTTCATTGACCGTGAGAGCTTGTCATGGGCTAAGTTGGGACTCCCCTGCAGGGATTTGAACTTTCGAAAGCCATGCCTGCGGTTATGGGCAGATGGGAAGTTGTTAATGTCCGGTTGTAGATAACTTGAACCTTAATTTAACTAAAACGAATCAACTGAGTGTGTTACCGTGATGGCCTCTTCTCGGCGGAGTCCGGGAAGCGGACACGGTGTTGGAGTAATGCTTGCGTAGGTTGTCCTTTAGTTTCTCGCTCGCGCTTTTCCTCCTCTTCTCGCTCTCTTTTGCAAATAAGTTAGCCACCATACTTTGCTAGTCGCTTGCTGCAGCTCCACCTATATTTACCTTGCCTTACCTATAAGCTTAAATAGTCTTGATCGCGAGGGTGCGAGATTGCTGAGTCCCTGTGGCTCATAGATTACTATTACACCAGATGCAGGGCCTGATGATTCCGCTCCAGGAGACGCGCTTGAGCTCAAGTGGGAGTTCGACGAGGACTCGCAACGTTACTACGTTTCCTTTCCTGATGATCAGTAGTGGTGCCCAGTTGGGGTTGATCAGGACCGTGTCGCTTGTTGGGTTATCTTTTATTTTGGCTCCGTAGTCGGGCCACGAGTGTTTGGATGATGTAATGTTATTTATGTACTTGATTGATGTGGCGAGTGTAAGCCAACTATGTTATCTCCCCTTTTATTATATTATTACATGGGATGTTGTGAAGATTGCCTAACTTGCGACATATGCCTTCAATGTGATTATGTCTCTAAGTCGTGCCTCGACACGTGGGAGCTATAGTCGCATCGAGGGTGTTACATGGGGCGACGGGGCGGGGGGGCGCTGGGGCGGCGGCGGGGTGGTGGGGCGACGGGGCGGCGGCGAGGGGAGAGAAAGAGAGAGAGGGGGGCGGGGTGGGGCAACCGTTAACGTTATTGGGCCCTCCCTCTTTGCCGTCCGCCCCCCTTTGCCGTCCGCCTTTTTGCTCTTTGCCGTCCGCTAGCGGACGGCAAAGAGGGGGGGTCGTTAGGTTTTTTTAGCAGCTCGTCAGTGGGGCCCCTCCCTCTTTGCCGTCCGCTAGCCGACGGCAAAGAATCTTTGCCGTCTGCTAGCCGACGGCAAAGAACTGGCTGATGGCAAATTAGGTCTTTGCCATCAGCCAGTTCTTTGCCGTCTGCTTTTTGGTAGCTGATGGCAAAGAGCTTCTTTGCCGTCTGCTAGCTGACGGCAAAGAGCTGGCAGATGGCAAAGTAGCTGATTCTAGTAGTGATAGGGGCTTATAGTTTTGCCTCCCAACGTTTTACCTCAAGGGTAATGTCAACAGTAATAGTTCATGAAAACTCACATCCAATTAGCCTTACATACCAGGATCTTTCCAACATATTGTGCTTGCCAAAGGATAAAGTGTAAAAAGGAAGGGTGAAATCACCATGACTCTTATGCAATGTAGGAGATAAAAGTAAAAGATAGGCCCTTCGCAGAGGGAAGCAGAGGTTGTCATGCGCTTTTATGGTTGGATGCACAAAATCTTAATGCGAAAGAATGTCACTTTATATTGCCACTTGTGATATGGACCTTTATTATGCAGTCTGTCGCTTTTATTACTTCCATATCACAGGATCGTA